>NW_026138063.1:20008750-21265000 GCF_025592945.1 Manacus candei
ATCTAATTCCAGTTATACCCAGCATTTATTAGAGTCTCTTAAAGATTAACATGTACCTTTTTGAAATTTTTGTAAACTTTTCAATAAGATGGGAACTCTGTTTTATCTTTAAAATGGAAAAGGCATGAATGGTTAAAAAATATTTTAATGCTTCTCAATAATGCTTACAACAACATTCTATAAAATAAATGTTGATAAAGATGATGGAAGAAATCTATATACAGATTTATGTGAAGTTTCGGGTACCAAGAAAGCAGAGCACTACACAGCAAGCTAAGCTCAAAAGAACAAATAAACTGCATAATCAGCAGATAAGACCTATACAAAAAAATTCTTTTCCCTCTTAAGGTATATTAACTTTAGCACACTTACACTAACTCCAAAACTAAAAAAAAAAAAATAAATTATATATATATATATATATTATCTTTTTTACCAAAGATCTTTTCTGGAAGCATTTATTTTTTACCTTTTCCTTGCATTCTTCTAGCTCGGTGAAAGCTGAAATCACTATAAGGCTTTCATGAATTCAAACACATACTTAGTTAAGACATACAGATGAAATATACCCCTGCTGTAAGTTGTTTTTCTTTTTTAAACTTGCCTCCCTTCGTGTAATTTATTAGTCATTCATATAAAACCATAATATAAATAATTTATAGCGTCTAGGATAAGGTAATTAATCTTCCTTTATTACAGTTAGAGGTCAATTCATTAAAATTCATATGCACCATTTACACTGTATTTTCCTACTCTGTCCCACCAAAGCTTGTGGTTACAAGCCTTTGGATGTAATTAAACCATAGTGCTAGAAAACTGCCTCTCTGTGTTCCATCTGCAAATGCACTTGGCACATAAAATAACAGAGTAGAAAATGGCAAAAGAAAAACCAACTCATTTTGTAGAGTCTGCAGGAAATCTCATGCCCTCAGGAACATTGCCTTGGAAGTCAGCTTAAGGACAGGCTCAAAAATTAAGCAAAATGATTACAGAGAAAGGCCAGATGTTTAGAACCCCAAAAATACGCTGAACTCCTACATCCTACTCTGGTGCATTTTCTCCATCCTCTGCACAGTGCCCTGGGTTTTACCCCTTCCCTGTATCATACTCAAAACCCATCCTGCAACTTGAAAAACATCCAACTCCTGACACCAAACTCTCCCCGAGCTGTGATTGCACCGAGTATCTCACGTGCCCCGAGCGGCCCATGGGAAGCTCTGCAGCAGAAACGGAACAAAATCACACACCAGACACTGAAACATCAGCAGTAGGAAAAAAAATCATCAACCCCCTCCCCTCCTAAGCCCTTTGGCAATTCCCCAACAAGGCCTTTACCCAGAGCATGGCTCTGGGTGCACGAACTCTGTGCTGCAATGCCTGTGCCCTGCCTTATGAGCCTGCAAGACATGCACAGAGCTCTCTGAAGGCAGTCATACTCTGTACATTAAATCTTCCAAGCCTCAATGCCTGTGAACAACAAAGCTGCAATTGGTCAGTGCACAAGCATTATTATAACAGGACTACAATATAGACAAAATGTTGGAGGACATCATCTCATGAGGACAGACATCATCTCTTCTCTAACCCAAGACTGACACTTGTTTGGGGCAGGGAAGGGGGCAGTGGGTGGAAAGCAGCACGTGTGCAAAGGATACAGTACAATGGTATTTGCAAATTTCAGATGGTTTCTGACTGAAATTGCTCAGAAAATGTCACTGATCCAAAAATAACCCATTAAAGAATTATGAAAGGAAAAAAAAAAAGTGTGTATTAGAAGCTTTAACTTCAGACACTAGGGCAGATTCAATATGGTCCAGTTAAATCAACTGCTGATTTCTAAACTACAGGGAGATAAAACCCGAGGTAGCAAATTATGAGGGTTAAGAATTGCTTTATGAATGCAAATGTTTTCTTTCCTTTTTTTTCCAGTATAGTACTTTCCTTAGCATACACTTCAGCTCTAAGTCTTTTCATCTGCTAACTTCAGTGATCTTCAGCTCAGCCTGCTGGAATCCTGTCTAAGTGTCAAAGGCCTTCCCCTCAAAAAAACAGCCAAATTGAGGATACTCAGGAAGCCTTTTAAACATGTGCAGAAAATCCCATTAACTTCAGTAAAATACAAAAGTCTGAACTTCATGCCTTGTGCAGTCTGCACTACAAGCAGCAAGCCCTTATCTTGTACAGCAAAAAAAGAGAGTTATTCTAGTGCCCTACTAGGAGGGTACTGCATAACAAATATCCCAATGATGCAGATGACATCCTGACAGCTGCAATGCAGTCCACTCCTCCTTTGGGGTGATACTTTGCTGGGTAAATGCCACAGTAAGACTTGTGGGGTCAGCAATAGCCAGAGCTCTAGCTCATTTTTCAGGTATTTCATAGAAAATGGCTACTAAAAATAGAATTTGTCCATTGTTAAAATCCTATGACCTGTTCTCTGGATAGTTTTAACAGCCCTGAGTTTTGGATCAAGAAGGAGAAACTTTAAAGGGAAGAGGGTGAGGTCAGAAGATGATTTTTGTCTCACCAATGTGGTCTGTGTCATGTTCATTTTTAGACATCCAAGCCAGAAGTTTTGGACGCTCATACCCTTAACAGAAATTTCCTGGAGTCTCCAGTGACTCTCATTTCTGATAACTGAAATACTTCAAAGATTATGTTTTCACTAAGCAAGTCCTCTTCACATAGTTCATAAACGTGACTGTATAGTGCACATGCAACTTTATAATATAATAGACCTTAATTCCTCAAAGACATGTCTTGAGACAGAAACATGGATTTCCTGAATTACCAGCTCCAGAATGGGCCAGGGATAGAAACTAAAGATAGCAGCCAAATCTAAAACCTCATAAAGTAGCAGCTAAGAACAAAAATGTTCAGAAGATAGGCAGATTTGGGGGCTTAGATCACTAAAGAAATGAGGATTAGGAGCTTCCAGACTTCCTCTGGAAGGCAGAGAAAACAAGGACATGGATAAATGCATTTATTGAGGAAAAAGAAACCAAGAAGTGGAAACTGAAAATGGTTGAGAAGTAGAAGTACATAAATATTTGCATTTTATAGGATTAAGTCTTTCTCAGCTTTAGAAAAAAAGGCAACATTGGGTAGCTCTACCAGCAGAACATGGAATACTATGTTTCCCTATATACAAAAGAAAATGAAAACTTGCCAGGAACTTTCACATATAAAACACATTTTACATGCTTTGGCAAAGAAAAATTGTAAAGAAGAAATTTATTCTTCTGTAGCTTAATGCTTATTTCTCCATGTGATGTCATTGCTTGAAATTACTGAATTACCAGTAGTAATGTTCTGGCTTTATTTTTAGATAGATAACTTTAAGTCATAATGCTTTATGTGCTTTTACATAAAATAATAATGTGAAATTCCTGTCCCAATTAATGCAATGTGCATTTTGACACTAAGTTCAGTTAAAGCTGAATTTATATGATTTATGAAATGTGATTATGAGATGTGAACTCTTTGGAGAACATTTTAACTAAGGAATACATTATGAGCAGTGCATCTCAGCAACATTAAATTACTCAGTGGAGATCCTACAGATAACTTGGCATTGATTTGAACAAGCTGCACAACAAAACCTGTTTTGCATGAAATATACTGCACAAAACAGTCTTCTGGCATAAGCACACTTTCTGGCCCCCAAGAGAAGGTCTTTCAATAATGACAATCCCATGAAAATCTGCTCTTATATTAAAAAAAAGGGGGAAATTTGAAGTGGAAGACTCCTTTGTTAGTTGGTCATTCTTATTACAAGCTAATTTGACCAAAAGCATCAAGTGCCTTGTCTAATGGACTTGATAATATTAGTAATTAGTCACCTGTTGGTTATTTCTAAGTAAAATGACACACACTGTATGTATTCTGATATGTTTAGATGTTCATGTATCTATAAATATGCTTGATTCTCTTGCAAATTTTTTTGTTGTTTTTAGTTTTGAGGTTTGAGTGGATTAATATTAAATTAATATTTATTAATAACCAAATTAATATTAAACATTCAACAAGAACTTAGTAAATGCTTTGGTCAATCCAAACCTGTGTTCTTCAGAAAAAACAGTCTAGCTACGAATTTTGTAAAACTCCACTCACAATATGGATATGTAAACCTTCTGACCCTTTCTGATAAGCACATTTTGAATTTTCATATGCATACAAGAATTAGCCTCATCATCACCTTTTAGGTAGTGGACCACATAGCTGTGGGTCTTCATGCTTTGAACTGCCTTTAAGCTTACAAGTTATTTTTATTAATACGAAAGAGATTTCAACTCCTTCATCAATTTTATCTATTGATAGTTGTCAAAACAAATAGACTACAGAGAATGTAAACCTGAATTCTGAGCTACCAGTCTTAATATTGAGTCTCTATGCCTCAATATTAAGACCAGGAATATCTTGTTTACTATATCTAAGGAACAAAACTGGAATTAGATGATGAGTTTGTCCCACAATTATGGGAATTTCAATAGCACTTACCCGATTATGTCCTGATAGATGAAAGTCTATCTTTGGGAAAGTATTTGATGGTGTAAAAATGCTTTCATTCATATCATAAGGGCAGAAAATGGTCATAAGTTATGTTTTCCAATATATTTAGTTGTGCTCAAAATCCACTTCATTTATCTTGCTTACTAATGCTGACCTTTAATTCAACAGAGATTTCTTATGTGTAGCCTCATTTCATTTAAAAATACATAAAAGCTTGAGATCCCCAATTTTTAACCCCTCTATCATTTCATTTAACTTTCTTCCATATTTAATAACTTCATGTTCACTATATGAAGCTGCCCCATTCTTACACACTTTAGCTCTTGTTTGGACTGAAAGATGTACAGAACATGTATTTATTTTCCATTATGAGAGTTTACAGCATGCATGTAAAATAAACCTGACTCTAGTCCTTATTCCTTAAATAAACAAGAATGGAGTGTCCTCTGAAGAGTTTTGTCAGATGATATCTCAACAGGGCTTCCAGCACAGTAGTTTCATGGACTGGCCACCAGTATCTTGCAAATAATCCAGATATTTCAAGCAATGCTGAGGAACATACAGATCACTAGCAAACATTTTTACCAAGACAGTGTGTTTTCATAGGGAGGGGAGAAAGAAAAAAATTCACTGATTATGCAGAAAAGCAAGAGCAATCCCCCAATAGCACCAAAGACAGACCTCACCAAGGAGTTACAGATCTGCAGGATGCCCTGTTTAACTAAAGAACCAATTTGCATGAATAATACCTCTCATTGCCTGAAATACTAAAACCAGGGAATTCCAATTGCTGCTGTTTCTTCCTATGAATGGTGTCAATTATGACATCTCTAAAATGAACATTGCAGCTACTACAGAACATGAGACATTTTAACATTTGCTGAGCACATTTTCAAAGGTACTAATTTTTCAGCACCTTAGGTTAGCAGGTTTTTTCTTTGTAAATAGTATCTTAAGTTGAAGTTTCAAAAAACAATATTAAAGTAACTTAGGTTTTATACAATTGTGTCTCAAGAACTTCAGCAATACTCTGTTGGTGTGAATGGCATTTTGAAAAATTCAAAGTTAAAATCCCTATTAGATTATGAGCCTAAAATAAATGAACAAAAACCTTAAGAAATTGTAACCTTTATAAAATTTCATGCCACACTATTTTGATAGCACAGTCTCTTGTGTGCTATCACAAATTTAATCTCACTGAAACCCCAAGCTCCTACAGATAAACCTACACATTTGGAAATCTTGGGAAATGAGATAAATCCTAATGCCATGGATTTTAAAGGAGTAAGTAATTTGGGGTTTTTTTAAATAGAAGAAAGTACTGATGTTCATCTTTTCATTATTTGTTCAAAACTACAGCTTTCCCTACAGCAGGGGCTTAAGGATATTCCTGTAGAGAGAACCTGACCATATAAAGGACAGGTATTGCTTCAAATTACCTGTCCTTTGCTTAATCATGAGAAATGGAGTCCCAGGACATCCATTTGCAAGTGCTTCCCTCTTCTGTGTTCAGATATCTCTTAAATCGAAATGTACCTCAAAATAATATATTAACTGATTGCCCATCCTCACCCCAAACCTCTCAGAATATGCCTTTAAATATTGGTATGTACTACATGACCCCATCCATCGACAAAATAACAGCTACATAACTATTAGTACCACCAAAGCACAATGCAGATGCTGATTGATGGTGTTTTCTGTCTGTCACAGCAGAAAGCAGGAATGCAGGAAATAACCAACAGGGAGGATAAAGATAACACTGCAGTGTCTTCTGCTTTGGTGGAGTTGGATCCATGACTGTCATTTGTTATAGACACTCTATTTTCTCCTTAAGAACAGATTTCTGGTGCAGAGTCCAACTTCTTTTCACTTTTATACAATGCCTCTTGTGTCCTGACTGAAGCTCTTACACACTCCAATACAAATAATAATCTGTCTACCCCAAAAAATCAATAGGAGAGTGGGTGTTCCAGAAATTCTAATAGTCAAGACCTATGTGTTTCAGGCTCTCCATGAGAGAAGAATGCACATAATTACATGGGCTATATAATCCATACGGAGAGCATATTGACATCCTGATTTTCATAACAATAATGCAGTTTTCAGCCATACTCTAGCTACACTTTAATTTTTTCTAGTTCATTTATTTTCTTTTAAGAGTTTACTATAGACATAGGAATTGCCTGAAATAAATATTTTTTTTAGGCTCTGATGATGTTTCAGATTATAAGCAGCTCTGACTTTATAACACAATGTTTAATTTAATTGTCTTTTACGGTCTTTCTCGTTTCCAATGCAGTCTTTATTTTTTCCAAGGCAATCTTCTTTTTTTCTCTCATATATTTCCTACAGATTTAAACCTAAAGTTATGATTCACCCTACTTGAATGGTTTATTTTTTCCTCAAAACTCTCTCACCTCTCTTTTGCATTTTGACCTGAAAATGCCTCTTATTTTCCTTGCTCCCCTCAACACTCTCAAGTGTCTCCTAATTTCTAGATGTTTTGAAACATATCAGTCTATTTACATGGAAATTAAGATTGCCAACAGTTTAGTTTTAAAATGCAAATTCATACATTAGCAAATACTCCTTCCTCATATCAACATCTATGTATTTAAAAAAATATTGAGTACAGGTGGTGCTCAGAGTGAAAGTGTGGCAGAGTTTACTTGTATTAGGAGTCAGAATCACCAAGCACTAAGCCCTGTTCCAGTCAGAGCATTGAACCAACAAATAACATATTCATGTCACCACATGGCTCCAACAACAGCACCAAGATGCTTTTTAGATTTCAGCCTTTTTAGGAATGACAGTAAACTATCAAATTCCACTACAATGTAAGACAGCTTTCCAGCAGCATTCCAAGCAACCTCCCTGTACAGTTCTCCCTCTCTTTTTAGCCTGATCATATAAACAAGCGAGGAAGGAGATATCCAGGTACAGGAAAGTGAACCTAGAGATCACTTGAATGTAGGGGTCACCTTTAGCCCTCCCTCTGATATTAAGCATAACTGAGGCCATCATTCTGGGCTCTGCATAGCCTTCCATAAGCTGCCAGCAAAATATTACCCTAAGGTTTCTTTTGGGATCTTTCCTTGTTCCAGTAGTTTTTAGTTCCTGTCTTTTAGGGCATTTGTGCCCTATTCAAGCAATGCCAAAACGCTTTTAGACTTGTGGCATGTTGAACAGGGGACCTCACAGTAAACAAAAAACTATGGCAAGACTGACCAATCTTCCTGGGAGTATACAACTACATGGTAAAATCTCCTCCTCATTAAAAACCACGGCAGGGCTGCAACTGGCTCGCACGGGGGAGATGATGGTCCCTCTTCTCTGCTGTGGGATGGGATATTTCACTCACTTGCACGGCAACCAAGTGACATCTGCTACAGTGATTCCTACTCTGCAGATCTTCCCAACAGCAGGCACTGAGATCAGCCACCTCCTCCTCCCCCAGCACAGCCCTGCTGCTTGTCAGGTGATCACACGCTCTGGGAACAGGGGGCTCATGAACTCCAGGAGAGTCACGTGTGGCTCATGACTTATGGGCAGCCCCTGGGTCTGCTGACAGGACTACAGCAAAGGAAGGGAAATAAAATGATGATGGAAAACTGCTGGTTTGAATCTTGATGTAAAAACATCATATTGTGTTACAGGCTACCAAGCAGACGAACAAGAGTAAAATAATCAATGGTTATCCAGACAGGACATCCAGCCCTCGGGCACCACGATCTCTTTGTACACTCTTCAGAAGTTGACAACTTAGCTATGTTTTTCCTCCAGAAATGAAAATACACATCTTAGAGAAAACACCTAATTCTGAGAAACTCTGAAAGATTGGATGAAATCAATATTTTTTTCCTCCATAACCGAATAATTAGTTGCTCACAAGAGCTTGACACAAGTACTTGCATAAGATAAAGTCTTGATGCCTATGAATTCATTGAGCAATAATTTCTGTCTAATCTTAAAAACAGCTAAGCTTCCATTCATTACTTATTAGTATTCCTGGATAATTACACAGATAATTTCTTAATTACTGCTGTCTGCTGTAAAAAGAGTTTTCAGGGCTTCAGCCAGTGCAGAAAAACTTGTTTGTCAAACAAAAGACAGACTGATGAAAGAAAAATTCTACACATTTGGGGAGTTCTTTAGTTAATTGGTTATGTCTCATAACTCAGTACCAAGCACTATTTTTTCCAGCTTATCACTTTATCCCTAATTATCAACTACTTCTATGAATTGTTAATAGGAATGAGTTTGACCCGTGATACATCAGCTCTTGTCCTACAATGTTGCAGATGAGACATATTTTATTGCAAATTTCATTTCATGCTTTTTATTGTGAAAAGTATGGAACACTGAATAATAATTACATATTTTACAGTTCATTCATTTCAAACTGATCATTTGATATTCATTACTTCAGTGACAGACACGTCCTGTCAGCTTTATCCCTCATTATGCACAGAATATCTGCATTTGAGCAAGCAACAGAATTTTGAAAGGAGATTGCAACCAAGTTTCCATTAAATAAAAACATCAAACCCCCAAAAAGCCCCTGCCAGCTTACCTTGTTACATTAACTTTAGGGGTTGCTGTCAAAGGAACAGCTGACTAAAATCACATTTCTGATACTTTTTTTACAACCTGGTTGAAAAACTAGGTTTGGGCATAAAAATATACAACTATATAAATCATTCCTATGAAATCTGAAGAAAAGGTTAAAGCTCCGGGACATATTTTCAAGAAATAAACTTGAACTTCAATTTTTCCCAATATTTCAGATGTTACAAAGAAATCATTATTTTTGGTATTTCAAAAGGTCGCCCTGGTGATAGTCAATGATTATTTGAAAATGTGGGTAACAAAGGAGAACTTTTTTTCTGAGCTTCCTAAAGCAACTATTCCACAGTTTCTATGCACCAATTTCAAGTAAGAGCTCTCTGGATACTCTTCTTTTGAGACTCCTTTCCTCAAAAATAATTGCTGATAATCGGAATCTTTTCATCCACTGATTGCATGCTCAATGGTGTATTCAGAGGACACTCTGCCCTCACAAAATTTGAGTAGAAAATAGAAAATTGGTCTGGTCTTGCTTATAGCATGCCCAAGAACAGGTTCTGGCTCCAAAAACAGAGGTTATAAGAAATATGATATGTTAAGTAGAGAATATATGGAACAAAAGAGTTCAGTTTAAAGGCAAGCACACATAAAAAGCCAAACCAGAAAATACACTTCAATACAAGCGAATAGATGGTAAAATTAAGTTTTGTGATAACCACAGCTGAACAGTATCAATGACTGAGCTGGAGAACACGAAATGGGAGAGAGTTAAGGGAACCTATTCACTCCTCAGCCTTGTGAGAACCTTCTCGAACAGTTTGTGCAGAGCAGTCAGGCCATGGCAAACCCAAAACACACCAGATCACTCAGATTTTCCTGACAGGAGCCAAGAACTCTACAGAACAAATCAGCAAAATGCAGAAGAAACTGCCTGCAGCTACTTAAATACAGAAATGACACCATATCATAAATAGTAAGGCATAAAAATACGTATTTTTCAGGGCTCAACACTGATGGTTGTTCATTACCTGATTTGGAGAGGCCATTGCTTGAGAGGAGAATGAAGAAAATCACATTTATAAGTTTAATTTATTTATTTATTTGCAAAATGCAAATAAAAGTCCTAAAGACCTCACCCTACATCTACATGTACCCCCTGTGCAATGGCAGGAAGGTCTGAATATTTCATGTCCTCAGCTGAACTGTACATTTACAAGTTTTATCTGAACTAAAAGCACACTTGTAACTGTTCAGAGTTTCCCATGGGTTAATAAAACAAAAAAAGGCAATGTAAACCAATTAAAAAGCCAACTCAACTCCAAGGTTTTTGATGATATTGAAACTTCATCCATTCAAGATCCACACACAGTAACTTGCCAGTGAGACTTAAAAGCACTTAAATTGTAATACATTAAAATATAACAAGAAAGAGCAGAGTTACGTCAATGTTTGTATCATGCTTGGGAGCCCAGGAAAGTGCCTGCAGCCACATAAAGGCAGAAATGATACCCCATAATCATGTAAACACAACTTTAACAAGGCTGATGCAGGGATTTGGCAATTGGCTCTGTTTATATCAGCACATCTTCAACACTGCTCATCAACCTTTACTGTTATAGCAGAGATTAAAAAAAAAAAGCAGGAAAAACCCCACCACCTAAAGTTCCAGACTAACTTGCCTTTAGAAAAAAATTATATTTTATGTTATTTGTGTCAGTAATAGAATCTAAGAGTTCAATTCACTTCATGTTTAAAGCAACTGAAGCCACCTGCCTGGCAAGGGTCTGAGGACTGCTCCGGTTCGGCAAGAAAGGGCAAAAGGAGACCACTTGTGTTTGACTGTTCTCATATATTGGTAGTGCCCAAATACAAAGGAGAAAAAAACCTGCTGTCAAAAGGGACACGTAATCAAGCAGGGTTTGGCAACCCTTCAAAAGTACCCCTGTTTTCAAAGCAATACTTTGAGTGCCTTTACATCAAGGATGCCAATGTGAACCTACCAAGAGCAGCAGCAGTTCACTGTTCCCCAGCCCCTCCCGGGTTTGATCCGAGCTGGATCGCAGCACGCCCGGATCACGGAGGGCAAACAGCAGGGCCCACATATGGGAGATCTTACAGACACAATGCTTTGGGAGCCACTGCCTCTCACAGATGCACATCAGACAAGATTATTCAAATGTATTTAATGTGTTCATGCATTTTAACAAGATGCAGAGGACAGAGGGAAACGATGACAAGCAAGCTGCCCTAACAAATGCTGCACATATTTTCATCAGTCTTACCACTGATACTACACTGCACATTTGCATAACAAAGTGGTAAAAACACACAGGCCTCGTGCTTGTATCCTTGTGAGGAGGAACACAGAAAAAAAGTCCCTGAATTTGCTAAATGTGGCCCTTGTTAGTTAAGCACTACCACAAATAAGAGTCCTGCTAACAAAATAATTTATCTGCTCTCTCACCAGCAATAATTCTTTTCACAGCTCTTTGCCAAAATTCAAACTGAATAAAAAGGAAAATGTTAAGATAATTGTGCAGATCACATTCTCACTGGTGTAACAATAAGTCAAATCCCAAGAGTTTAAGCAACTGATTTAAAGGTGACAACAAATCTATAGTCACTAAGAGCCATAGGTTTGCCATGCTGGCAGTGCTAGATTAGAATTACATGGCTGAAAGCCCTTGTGCCCTGCCTTTAGCCCCATGTTTTTGACAGATTAATTCTGCTCCCCCAAGGTTGGGACTTGGTGTCCCATTGTGATTCAGTAGTTCCTGAACTACTTCAGACTTCCAGCTCAGTGCCTCACATTAAACAAGATGTCCCTACAAAGGAGCATCTCAGCTGCTTTCCACATTCCTCCCCTTGACCACAACCCATCACTAGTATTTAGAGTCCACCAACATTTTGCCTTCTAGGACTGGGATGAAAGAGGGAGTAGGTGTTGAGATTTTTTTCCCCCTCTCTTCTAGTCTTTGCTGCCACTGAATGAAGGAGACTGTCAAAAAAATGAGTTCAAAGAAAGAAAATTAATGTCACATCAACTCAATCATATAGTCATTGGGTTTAAAGAGGGGGGAAAGTATTTGTCTGTAAAAATTACTCATGGTAGTTTATTTTTTAACAGTTATATTCTATAGAGAAATGCTGTTGCCAGGTTCGTTACTAAACCTTTTTTAACAGAAGCAGGAAGACTAAACCTGTGCAAGTCATAATTTGATGGGCACTTGAAAGCAATATAAGTCAGTGCTGATGCTAACAGTTTCAATGGCTGCTTCTGTAACTATTATCTCACACCAGCATCATCCCCAGACAAAGATAATCAAAGCAAAGTACAAGAAAGTGAAATCCTCCCACACCCCCAGACCCTCCCCTTGCAATGGTGTCTGTTAGGAAGCTGATCTCATTTGGAGGATGTAACAAATATCTGGAGAATTCTGCAGATTCAGAAAGTTTCTGTGCAACAGAGTCAAAAAAGTCCACATGCCAACTATAGCAGAGCAATCTGAAACAGGATCACAGACTTCAATGAAATTATTCCAGCTTTAGGCCAATATACCTGCCCTGGTCATATTTCCACACAAGTAGGAGATAGGATTGAAGAATCTTTGGTGAATTAATCCCAGTAAGACTCAAAGCTTATGGATAAATTAACTTTTCAATATGTGTTCTTCCAGCTTCTGATACTACTTCCGGTTTTATCCTATGATCATCTTGCCCTGTTTGCAATAGAAAGAGCATTATGAAAAATGAAAATTCCAAACGTCAAGTTCAAATGCAGTGGTTTGAAACTCCCCCCTGTGACAGCCTCAGCACTGGACTAACCAAAATGAGTAACAGGGTTTTTTTCTAATCATACAAGGTTAAAGAAGAAGTCCTTTCTACACAGGAGATTATGACTGATGGCACATGGCTGAGACTGTTCAGCTCAAAAGAACATCAAAGGGATTCACAATGTCATTCCTGGCAGAGCACTTTGCCAGCACAGAGACCAGGGCACAAAAAAGTATTACTAGGACAATGAGTCCCACAGGACTGATCGTGTGGTGCAGACCACGATCAGCTTTGTTACTCGTCAGTGTTTATACAAAGCACTTCCACAGCAAGTTAAAAGTCTAGTCAGATTCAGGGCTTGGGGCTTTTTTTTGCTTGCTTGGGTATTTCTTTGTGTTGACTTTAACTTTTTGATGGTAAAGACAGTGGATTTTATTCCTGTACATCTGTCAGTGTTTATATTTATTTATCCTCATCTCTTTCTGGTATTGATCACAGTATATTTACTTTTTTTCTCTTACATCAATATTCTCAGTTATTGGGGGTTTTATATCAGTTTTGGCATCATTTTATATAATGGCCACAATATATCAATACAAATTTCTCCTTCCAAAGGAATGGTGCACATTTAGATGGATCAGGCTGAAGAATATTCAGGGCTACCTTGAAAAAGGACAGGCAATGGTTACAAGCACACTTTTAAGCTCTTAAAATGTCTTTTATCAATTTTCATCTGAAAGATGCAGATAGAATATACCTTTTTCAAGGTCTTTCCCTCATAACTTCCTTCTGGACATTTCTCAGAACACAGGGATATAACTGTAATTGTATTGCATCAAACTTGCAGTGAAGATCGAACACTCTAAGCCTCATGGCAATGCTGAAGTGAACAAAATGATCTTGATTTTATGAATAAATATGCTCTTAGATTATGAATAATTAAGAGTATATTGCAATCTTCAGACTACAATACGAAATTCTCAAGATTTTAAAGAAATCACCTGAGCTGTAATTGCATTTGTGAATGCTCCAAATCTATTCCAGTGCAAAGCCAAAGCTCTAGGAAATCACAAGCACTCGTGGGCTCGCTCATGTCCCAGCAGGAAAGCAGCAATCAGAAGTGAAAGACAGAAGTCCCTGAACCACATCCCCACTTTCACAGACCCAGTTCTGGCAGCTGACATTACTGGTAGAGATGCAAAAGCTGCAGAACAAGGTGATATGCTCTAAACTCGGCAGAAACAAGCACCAGCCTAAATGCTTCCACACCGTGTGGGGATTTGAGCACACAACACAACTTGGCAGCCCAACCTTAGCCCTGAAACAGGAACATAATTCTTAATGTGGCCTCAGACTTCAGCTACTTCTGTGTTTTCAAACACGGGAAATCTGAACAAGGGAAAAAAAAAAAATCTACAAGAAAAGCAAAGCTGAGGCGCCTCAGGGCCCTGAGCCCAGGGCAGCCCAAGGTAGCCGGCACAACCCACACGGGTACCCGCCTGCTCTGGGTTTGCTTTTGTTTTCAAAGATATTTAATCGCTTACAGGTCCTCTCAAAGCCCTTAACTACACCTCTCCAAATTCCAAAGCAGCATGAAAAATTGATGAATTACATTTAAGTGGCATGATACAAATATTTTGGCTGAAAAGTGATCGGAGCTTAAACTGGAATTTACACTTACAACGCAAACATAAAGAACCAGCCCCACTCCTCCTGACCTCTTTGCTTGCCCCACTTTTAAGTCTCCAGCTGATATTTAACCTCTAAAGAAATATCTCCCACAGCAACACGTTAATGTATAAGAAGAAAAAATTAAATTAAAATCAATCTATCACAATTCATTACTACATCATTTTATGATCATTCATTTTATGCCCTGTATTCCAGTCTCAGAATACACTGGCTCCAAAGGGGCTTCTTCCTTGCGAGTTTTAATGCTTCCAAAACTTTTGGTAGGATTAAGTACCATGAAATCTGTATCTAAAAGCAGCAATAAAGTAAGTTCCAGGTAGGTGTTCCTTTTATGTTCAGGGGAAATATACAAAAAACATCTCAGAAATACAGCACAACACGTGATACTGGTTTTCAGATTTTAGTGGAAACGCCCAGCCTGTGTCTACCCCAGGTCTGAAACAGTCACACACTCACACTATGTGATGGTTTGTACAAAGAACAGGGGGAGAAAACTAAGTACATAGTAACAGTTTTGGTTTAGGGTTTTTTAAAACTGTTTTAAATAAGCAAATTGAGAATATAAACCCATTTTTTATTATTCTTTCTCTGTGTAACCACCCTACTTCAATGCAAACATATTGTCCTTGTTCTTTTGTTTGAAGAACAACACAAATAGCTTTGTGGCTGTTTGTAGTTCTTGCCATTCTCCTCAGTACTTTCCAGATCTCCTCAAATCTCTATATTTAAATATTACTCTTTGAACTTTTCATAATAATGAAAACAGAATTCTGAACAACGTTGCTAGGTGTGCACTCAGCACCCCTCAAATACTTCTTTAAAATTATTTTATTCAGACAGCATATTTCTTACAGCTTTTATTTGTAGCCATAATTCAGTTCCTTTAGGTAGTATATCATCCTTGATTTCCATGCAGGTGTTAACAAATGAAGTTTTTAAAAACTAGGAACACAATGCCAGTAAGGTCCATAAAACCTGTAAGACTTAATTCTATGTAAATATATGGTGGTTTTAAATTATTTTTTACTGACTTTTTTAGTATGTTAAGCAGTAGGAAAAACTTATTCTATTACTATTTGCTCTAACAGTGGATTTTCTTTTTCTTGAGGCGTTCAAGATTAAGAGATTACTTGTCCATTTGTGTTTTTTTTGCCAATATGAAAGAGTAGAGCTATTTCACTTGTAAGGAAAATACCTATTAAGTTGTCAGTTATGATATCATTTACCTCAATAACGTGCAGCAACTGCAAGCTCAAAAAGTGACAGACAACGCAAAGACATGTCGCAGAAGTGAAATAAAGAACAGCAATTAGCATGGCATGAGGGAACACGGGGATGGAAACAAGGAGAGGGATAAAATCCCATATGTATACAAACAGATGCTGTATGTGCACAGCACACAAAACTGGAAAAGATCATGGATCATTTCGTAACCATTCCTTTGCCAGGAGGTAAAGAACCCGCCTGCTTCTATTTTGCTATGGACAAACCTTGGGGTTTCTCTGGCCACACTACATATGATGTAATTCTCATTCCCCCTGTAGCAGGTGAACACAGAGGAACCAGACAGACAACAGAAATTTGCTTCTGGAGAAGTCCAGACATTCCCCATGGAGGAAAGAAAATGTTTGTGGATAGAACCACATGTATGTGTAGACTTATCTATAATCATTTCTGTCTGAGAGTACAAGTCCTTTCCTTCCACCTGGTTTTGAGGTGGAGGAAATAAACTGTTTTTCACATGCAAGGTGACAGTCATGTGAATGTATTCACAGTAAGAGTCTCTCCTTTTCAAACTAACTTGAGGATTATGCAACACACAAGTGTAGAAATACTATTATCTCTATTAACCTCATTACAATAAAATTCTTGAAGTGTGTGAATGACAGAAATAAAAGCAATAACTTGCCTTTGCAGGAACTTTTTAATCAAAGTTAAGAGGCAAGGATACCAGTCTGTCAGTGTTAGGTTTCATCAGCCTCTAAGCTACATCTTTCTTTAGAAAATATAACTGAAGCAGAATGAAATGTTGAACTGACAAAAAGATCTGACATCCCTTTTGTAAGAGAGGAAACAATTCAGCTGGAGGAAAAAATGACCACGGCATCTACTATATGCTGAAACTAATGTAACAGTCCAAAGCAATTTAAAATCATGAACACAAATGACATTTTAATTATTTAGGGCTTTTTTTAGCTTACAACTAATACTTTGAAAATTAGCTCCATGCTAAGTGGAATAATAGTGAGACAACAGGAGGAGTCCCACCTCTGGTGCACATTCCCAACTGAACTGACAAAACTGTAATACTCAGGGGTAAAATAAAGAGAATATAGAACCTTACCTAGATTTTATATGACATGCATTAGATACAGTTAATAAAAAGGAATGCATGTTTAAACAGTGTTGGCCAAGGAGTGTAGAACACATTCAGCAGTGAATGTTCAGTTTGAAGTCCTTAATATGAATTAATTGACTTATGGGTATACACCTGTATATTTTCAGCATATTAAGACAGATGAATTTGCAGGATCAGTATCTGCATAGATTATCTGCCATGTCAAGTGCCAACCTGCCAAATGCAGAAGATAAGCCTGTCAGAAGCAGCTCTTCTTGCACGAAGAGTAGCTACAGAAGTTTCATTTGTAATGAGTCCTTCATTACTGGGGACCCTTTTTGATAGACTGTTTTCAGTTTGTTTTTATCCAAAGTCTGCACAGAGTACAGTGGGATAACTGTTCAAATGGAGAAGAGATGGGCATACAAAACCAGAAGCAGTGAGTATGCATTTAAGTTGCAGGCAGTAAAAATCCTGTAAAAATCAAAATAATTTAAAAATTCTTCTTTATCATCTAAGTTATAGAGAAGCACATTACACACATGCAGCTGGCCAGACAGCATATATAAAAAAAAACAATAGAAAAAAAATGCCAGAAATTGATACTCACTATGCAATCTAAGCATTGCTTACTTCAGTTATCTCCACTGCATTAACTGCTCTGATCTGGACATACTACATGTGATTTTAGTGATGTACCAATACAAATGGTGACCACACCAACATTAAAATTTACTTCCACGTACTAGGATGGTAATGGGATTATCTGAGTAGATTTACAGAAAATACTTAATATTTTCACTAACAAGCTACCACTCTCATAGCAATCACCTTTAGAAATTACATTAATTACCCATTCAATTATTCAGTTAGTCACAGTCACACTTTATTATTTTTCCTCAAGCAGGGGGGTGTTAACTTTGGCTGAATCTACCCCCACACTCACACATATTTTTCCACAGTGACAGAATGAGGTACATATGGCACTCACTGTTTGCTCACCCCTGCAGGGAACCATCATTGCATCATGCTACGAGGTCACACAGTGATATGACGATTTAAATATCCTCAGGGTCAAAATAATTCTTCTTAAAAGGAAAAAAAAAACAAAAACAAACAGATGGAAGACTGGAAGAAAAAGTGCTATTTTTTACCCACAATATTTTGGAATCACATGGAGAACACAACTGTATGTGGGGGATTTGTAAAATACAGACCAGAGAATTCAAGAAAAAGGGATATAAGCTTCAACAAAGCTGGACAGAAAATATTCAAACCTAGTCCAGCTTTGTTACAATAACCCCACAGCATAACCAGTACAGTGCAGCAATGAAATACAGAAGCAGGAAGTAGTTGTCCATAAGAAAAACTTTCTTAAGCTTTAATATTGATAAAAACACGTTACAGAATTATTTCTTGAGAGTGTTTTTGCCCTTTTCCCTTGTCCTGAAGCCCCATCTATATTCAGTCTGAGAATAAAAGGTGTCTACACCTGGATCTGCAGGCTTTTTAAACTCACACTGCAGAGACTTTATGCCACAGGGTCTTCAGTACCCAAGTCACCCTCTCAGCCACCAGCCTGGACCATGGTTACTGCTCTAACACAAGCAGAGAAGTCTTCAACTTCTTCCATTCCTGTTTCAGCACCCCAGTGAGAGCTGCTGTCATGGTTCCCTTCCCTCTTCAAAGAGAAAGAATTAAAATATTCATATATATATAATTAAAATACTCATATATATAAAGTAGATCTATAAACTCCAGGCCAGAGAACCAAAAGATATTATAGTGATTAATAATTTCAACATACACCCCTTGAATTACTTTGAGGTAATAATAAACTCCATCAGTTACAATTTCCTAACCAGCTTAATGCCAGTGGTGTTTTTACTCAAAGAAGCCAGAGGCAGAGACACAACTCTGTAATAGCAGACTCCCACACCGCACAGACACCTTGTACATACACCTATCTACAAGAACTACCTCTAGTGAAAATGCCTTTATTTGATCAGTCTTAAGGGAAACCTCTCCCTCTCAAATCCCCACTCCTTTATTGTAGTGAATAATTGTCTATAAAATAGCAACTACGACGCTGAGACTGACTGAGATCTAATTTGCCCTCTCTGTTCCTGTGTTCATATTGCTATGACAATGTCCACAAACATCTCCTGCTCTGAGATGACCTGTATCTGAGAGCAGCCCTTCAAAATAATGGCTGATGTACATCATCCCGACAGAAGTTCCATAAGGAACTGTCACCCCGAAAAGCACTTAATCTGAGGGGATAGAGATTTACTCTCCTCATGTTTGAGGCACTGTTTACCACGTGTGCCATGTTTACCATGGACTAGTTTGCCTCCTTGTTTTATTGTTTCTTGTCTCGAGGTGAGAGTGTAAGTCCCCTTCCCTTTTGTGGCAGAAGGACAATCCAAGCAGCCCCGAGCCCTGACCAGGGAAGAGAAGTCCTTATTCCCCTCCCCAGTTGTAGAAGGACAAACAAAACAGGCATTGCAGGAACAGCATATGATATTAGAGCCACATAAAGATGGAAAAGAAACAGTTTCCTGACTTTGGAAAACAGTCAAAAGTATCTTCTATTCTATATCACAAGAAAACCAAAACATTTAAAGATTTATTTGTTAAAAAAATAATAATTAAAAAAATAAACAGAAAGCAAGACAACAGGGTAGTTGACATCAGTAAGACATTTTTAGCATGAAGACAGCTCTAAAATAATCAGTTGGGATATGAACAACACACATGAGACTCCAGATCCCACATATGAGGCTAGTATATATTAATCTCCAGGCTGTGGGTTTGATGAGGATTTCTCTTTAAAGTTATCGCTTTCATCCAAGACCTGAGGAAATACTCTTGACAAAAGGCTCATCAAGGCTGGCATATTTCCCTGTACATTTTCAGAGTCAATAAATCAGTGTTTCTGATAAAGCACACCATGCTGAAAAAATTATAATCTGCTCTTACACACAATTTTTGTGCTTCCTTCTAAAACCAGGATAATTTTTTTCTGCAGAAATGGGCTTCCTCTGTGAGGGTGAGTAGTTTTAATAAAACTTTCTTTCCACCAGTGCTGGAAGGTTCTAAAAAGCTCTGTGGTATTATGCCTATCACTGGCATATCACAAAAACAGCTGAAGTGTTGTGAGCTCAAAAACAAAGCTTTCAAAATATTGAATATTCAGACTCAAAATGCATAAGGAATTATTTGGGCATGTGAAAGACAGAGACAATATGGTTTTACAGGCCCACAACAAAGTGTAAATGAACTTGACATCTCCCCCACTGTAACCACTACACTCCAGCTGATGGATCTTATGATGACTGCACTTGACATCATCCCCACCTTTCCCTGAGCCCACAATCCACAACTGCCACCACAAATGCACTTGCTGCTAAAAGTCCCACAGCAGTAAAATGGGTCTGAGTTATTGCTCACCTGCCTGCATTCTTGATTAATAGCACAACCACAGCTGTTAAAAACTGACAAGAGAAAGAGTTACGTGAAAATTGCAAGTGATAGTAAAAATGTTTCTAGAGAAAGGAGGCTGTGTTTGCAAACAGGTAATTTAATTTCCTTGCACTGCTTTGTAAACTGAAGTTTGTCAAATTAAAGTGAGATTTGTTTTCATGCTAAAATCCACTGGGAGGCTGATTATGCTGAAACACACTTCACCAAGTGTTGAAGGAACAAAGAGAAATGCAAAGAATGTTTCAATATATGGAAACTGCATATTAAGCAACTCCTTGATTTTCCTAAAAGAATACACTAAAATGAAAAAAAAAAATCGTATAGAGCCAAATGAAGATTTAGCATAGAGTAATGAGTAACTGCAAGCAAAATTATAGCTCTTTAGCCAGTTCACTTTATGTTAATTACCTTGTTAAATACTTTGAGGAGAATTTCCTATGCAAGAATTGTGTTGTTCTCCTTCAATAAGGCAGGTGCAGGTAAACTCATGCTGTGGATCATGCACAAGTCCCAAATAAATTCTTATCTTCATTCCCACAGTGATCTGACATTCTCTTCACAGCCCAGTCACTCATTTGCCACCAGTTTCATTCACATATACTTATAAACTATCAAAATATTAGGCAAACAAGAAAGTTTATTTGACTCAAAGACTGTTCACAAACACAGTAAGAAGCAAGTTGTAGGTATCAATCATCTGGGATCAAAACTGTGACGGAAATGCTTGAACCTAGATAAAGATACATCAATATTTAAATGACTAAGTTCTGAAAATTTCTTTCCATTTCAACTTCAAGCAAAACCAAGAAAGGGACATAGAAGAAGCAGCAGCAACTACCACCTTAGCATCCATCCTCAGAATATTCCGTGGGGTAGTTTGCACTAAATCAGGTGGTCTGAAAAACCTTAATGAAGACACGAGAGCAGTGTAGTCTCTAAAAGTGAGATGTCTAATTATTGGCATGGAAAGGTTCTTTGCCTTTTTAATCTGTATGACTGCAATAGCTTTCCTTTAGAGAATGGGTGTTCCTTGCCACCCCAAGTCAGTTCACTAGACTGTCACCAGGTTGTTGTCTGTTCAAGCGCTGGCAATCCAGCTCACTGCATGAGTCTGAAAGGAGCCAACCCAGCCATGAAGCCTCAGCCCTCCCTGCCAGAGGCAGAAGATTGTAACACTGCTTATGTTACAGCGTTGCAAGCAACAGAAAGCTTCACAAGTTTCTGCTTCCTCCACTTACTCATGATTTGCTCAAGATAAGCAACATTGCCCAGCAGCCTCTAACAGCTGGCAGAGCTGACAGTGGTAAACCCCCAAAGACAGTTACAGTGCAGCATGAGAAGAAAAGAGATCAGCTCTGAAATCAGCATCATGCCACGTCACTGTGTGTTGGGGACCTCATTAGGAAATATCAAAGGAGTCCCAGAGCCTAAGTGCTACAGGAGTAAAACCTCACAGGATTGTTTGCTAATCAGACTCAGGGGAATATTCCCATGCTGACCACAAAACAATAATATTATACTTTCATTCTGAGTGAGAAAATATACTGTGTAAGCACCCAGAACACTTTAATAACAGTGCAGGAGTGCATCCTCACCTATAACCTGTGTGGAGCAATCGTCAGCTTTCACAACCTTGATGGGAATCCTTTTCCTATCCCTCCCTCCTTCCCTCTCTTAACTGTAGAGAAAGCAGGAAAAAAAAACCCATCTCTGATGATCTCTTAAACATATATCAAAATCACATCCAAATCAAGGTGCACAGACAACAATCCCAAATGATATCAAAAGTATTTACGAATGAAAATTTCAATACAGTACACTTTGGAATACTTCTCTTGGAAAATGGGAAAAAGTCCTCTCAAGAAACGTATCTGGGTGGTTCAGTTAACAAAACAGCAAGGATTTCTCATCCTCACAGAGTTGCAAGAGTTTCAGCTGAGGGAATTTCCCTTCAGAAGTTTTCTAATTCTTAAAAGAATTAACAAGAAAATAGTACAAGCATTAACCCACTGGAATTCTACACTGCTTGGGTGCTTCCAACAAGCCTTCAGAGGCTGCCCTTAGGAATCTTACCATAGCAGATGGATTTCATTCAAATGGCCCCATCTGTCATTTCTCATTCGTGTGGCTGCAGCTTGAACTCAAAGAACACCTAGGGCACGTTTTTCATCAAAATGCCTGGCTAAGCAATCCAAGAGATGAAAGAGATAAAGAAGATAATGCTCCAAATCTTACACTGGGCAGAGAATCTGACCCAATCAGAATGAAAATCTGGCAGATTCGTTCAAGTTAAGAGATGGGAATAAAAAATTCCTCTCTACTCCCTCTCCCTTTACCCAATGAGCTCCAGAGGTATTTGGCAGAGAGAATTTTTTTCCTTTCTGTCATTCTATTTTCCAGGGCTTGGCCATCTGTCCACTATTAGGTCCCTTTGAATGACAAACCAGTTTAGAAGCACAGAGTCTTTTTCACAACTGTTCTCTTGCCGGGCAGATAAGGATAGAAAGGGATGATTAAAGCTTTTGCTGGCTAACAATAAAATAAAGCAGGAGGGGAAAAAAAGAGCTGATCTGAGTCTTATGAGACAGAAGATGGTTTCAAACTACTGCACATAATTAGTCTGTCCGGGGGAATGGAATCCACCCTACACTTGGCAGCACAGCAGTTCCATTTTAAATTTAAAGTACCTGGGTCTGTTCAAATGTCGTCATTTCAAGCACAGTCAGTCAGGTGCAGACATTCAATTTCCAGTAAAAGAAGGTGAATAATACAGGTGGTGCCCAGAGCTACAGAGGACAGACCTCCACTTTTTCATAAAGGGGCACTTGGTGCTCATATCTCCTGCAGTGTTCTCCTCTTTCACATGCAATTCAATAAGCTTGTTTCTAATATAAAGATATTTTTTCCTTTTTCTTTATTTTCTTTTCTCTCCTGAGAGTTTCATCAATATCAGTAAAGACATTTATCAAATGCAGTAATAGGGAAGGATCATAAAAGTTTTTTGATAAGGCAGTAGTCCTATTGCCTACACCAGCATGGTCTCTGGATCACAATTGTATTGTACTAGTGTAATGAAAAAAGTGGATTTCATTTGTCTAGAATAAAGAGCTGTGTTTTCAAAAACACACTAAAAACATGAAACACAAAAACCTGTTCAAAAAGTAGTGCCTTTCAGAAACATGTAATTTATTTAACAATAAAATCTGTGAGCTGCCAGACCAAATCACTTACCTGACCAGTCTATGTATCCTGATGAATTTAAGTAAACATCTGTTGTCTGGTAAGTGGCACAGCAATTTTGCAAGGTATGTAAACATATCAGTTGTTAGGAACACCAGCAACTCACTTATGAAGGGAGTGAGCCCTAAAGGAGCCCTGAACCCATCCCAGGCAACACAGAAGAGCATGCAAAGAATGAGGCAAGGACTGCACTGCTGAGTGCTCAGACCACAGGAGAGAGCCTTCTCCTACTGATCAGGAACTGGTTGGACACAGCACATCACAGTTTACTGTTCCTTTCATGGGTCAACGAATTCCAAACAACACTCATGTCTCCCAAGTCATGCCAAAGCCTCTTTTTTTTTCCTCAGGAAAGAATCTGAGATGCAAAATATACATTTTGATGCCAGTCTCTGACACTCTTTTTCCTTGACCCCTTCAGACTGACATCCTAATCACACCCTCGGATTTGAAGCTACAGATCAGAAAATGCATATTTCTTAATATCAGTGGGATGATGCAAACAGAAGTTCAGCATTTGTACCCTACTGAAACTCTAAGGCCATAAGAAAGCTGCACCCCAAAGAGAACACAATGGAAAGAAATTAGTCAGAACTCTCATAGAAAGCAATTCCAAATGCTCTGTATTAATGCAGAGAATTGCTACCAATAATGACATTTCTGTTGGCATTTTAAAGCTGTCTTAAATGTAGAACATTTTATACAGACAGACAGTAGAGCATAATCAAGGCAATGCCAGCAATACTTTAGGGTGGCAAGATCAGTCACAGGAACCAATATCTCAGGTAATCATTGTGTAAGTCCAAAGAACTGGAAGATTTGTTGGCCATGCCTCTCTTCGACTTTTTATCACTAAGCCACAGCATGATGCAAAGCATCTTGTAATGCACAGTGAGAATCACTTTTAAAAATATGAGAGAAATGCGATGAAAAATAGGCAGAGCAAGAAATTATGTAGGTAAGATCACCAAGCACTGGGGAAACTACACAGAGGAGCTTGCATAGCATTCCTTTGCAGCAGGCCTAATCCCAGCCAGTAGTACCTTAGTTTATGAATAGTAAATTCCCCTCACACTTGAAAAGAAATATTTATATTAGTCAATTAAAAATGTAACTCTATATAATGTCTCTGTATATACACAGATATTACATATGCATCAAAAGAGACTACAGGTGACAGAACAGCACAAGACTCACAACAGTGAGGTGAATCACTTTACAAAATATACTTCTGAAAGCTCACGAGGGAATACCTAGAGTGGTGGGTAATTGCTTGTTCCCTCAATAGTGCTGAATTTAGAAGTGAACAGCAGTAATAATATCCATAATGAAAATCCCTTAACTGTTTAGAGACCACGAGTCTCAGCATACTATACTCTGACTACTGCGTTAGTGATTTTTCATAGGACAGGGAATTTCAGCATAATTTCTGTTAGAAATGCTACAGCATTTAATAATTTAATGGCTATTTTCATGTCTTCTAAGAAGTCAAATCAGTCTGAGATAAAAAGACCATAAAGAAAACTTCCAGTAATTACACCATCAAGTTGTTTCACCATCAGTTTTGGCATCACACTGTCATACCTGGAGTACCTCTCAAGACATCAGTAGGAAAAGACAAATTGAACAGCTGAGAAGTCTGGGCCACTGCCAAAGTCACTGGGCAGATTTAAAGTAACACTAATACTGAGACAAGGAGAAATTTCAACCAAATTCACAGATTTTTCTATGAATTCTTAATTATATGGGGAAGGGCAGGGAGCCACAGAGATAAGATGGGATTCTTTGACTTCAGTCTAGGCAACTAGTTTCTTCCTGTTCCACATTCCTACAAAGGAATGCCAGGTCAACTTACCCGCTGTAGAAAGACTTGGCTGCTAATCTTGAACTTTCTTCATAATTTGAAAATAACCAGCAAAACCCTATTTTTCACTTAGTCAAAACCTTATTTCGAAAAGGTAGCTGGGAAATGTTTTGAAATGTTTGGCCTTTTTTGGTCTGATTTAAAGCAGTCAAAATTAGCTTGTCTTGTGACTTCAACAAAACACAGGTTAGGCCTTCTGCCTTGCTCCCTTCTGGACAACATGAAGACTTTAACTTTGAGGTATAGCCAAAAATCCCCCAGCACAGCACCTTGCAGAGGAAAGAAGGAGGGGACAGGAAAAGGAGAGCAAAGCTATTTAGATCAACAAATCAACTATACTTTGTCTCCTTGTTTATACAAAACAGACATGGCATCAAACAGTTCTTTTGTAAGGCTAAAGGGAAAAAAAAAAAAATCACTTTAAATTTGCATTGATTGTCACTCAAAATGAGGCACCTCACCATCCACTTATTTCAGACATTGCTACAGACACATTTCCTGCAGCCCAGGAAACCATTCAACAGCTGTCTGTCCATCCAGATCCTCCTCAGCAACAGCCTGAAAAGCCTGTATTCCTTCCAACTTAATGTTCCTTGTCTTTTCCTCACCAAAGCCACATCTTGCCTTTCAGAATTCTGAAGCACAGCTTAAAGTATGAGGGTCACACCACTCTACCCCAGTATGAACAACAGATACATCACAGCACGAGAAAGGCTGGCACAAAGACAGACATGAGCCTCTCAAGCAGTCCATTTACTCAGTTGATACAGGATACAGCACTGGGATTTTCAATGGATTTGCCAGTCCAGATTCAGGCAAGATGCTGTCATGCCAACCAAGAACTTAGACAAAGACATAATTTTAATACCAATGTTAGCACGGGCAGCAAATACTCAGTTCCAGCTGCACTTTCCAATAAAGATGCACATAGTCATTTCATTCTCCCACCTTTTTGTGTTTAAGCATCCCTTTTTCTATATGTTAAAGTCAACATAGTTAGGAGGACATTGTAATGGCTTTCATCATTCAGAAGAATAAAAAATACAATTTAACAATAAGTAACTTACGTTTCTCAGAATCAGCTGCACAAGAATTTCACCACCAAGTATGAAAACCACTCAATGAATAGTAATTTTGCAAATACAAAATGAGAACTCCCTGAAAAATGTTGTGAATGGTATCCTAAAACATTATTTTGACAGACAACAGAATCTCAGTGTGTCATAGAGGTGCAGTAGAGGGTTGCCCAGTAATCAGGTCATTGTTGAGCCATATACAGGAAAGATGATAAAAACTGAATTCTACTGTATAGTCCTGCTATTGCCCACTGAAAAAACCATTTTTGCACAGAATCACAGTAACGATAATGAGGCCAGACCCTTTAATCTTCCAATTATATTAAAAAAATTTAGTAAGCTTTATTGTGCTATTTTAACCATGGAAAGAATGTGACAAATGTACCCATTAAAGGTCAACACTGTTAATTACAGATTCAAGAGCCACGTGAATTAGGACTGGACTCTGGTGACACAGATTAGTTCTAGTGCACCTGACTATTAGAGTTGGGGTGTGAGGACTCTGCTGGGGATGAGGTTTAGGGCTTCCCTGGTTTTCAGTGCAGCCCTTCATGTCCAAGATGACATGCAAAGACAAACAGGTCCAGGCAAGCAGCAGATTAACAGAGTAGGTTTTGAGATATTGCATCTGTTCCAGCGTGACTTTGTGATCCAGCCTTATTTCAAATTTTCTTTTCTCACTTTTCATGGTCTTTGAAGCCTAAACAGAAGTTACAGATAAGCCAAGGCATCATGTGTGCACACTGGGCAGAAGTTTGCAGCCTGACTCAACAGGATACAAAATCTATCATTCAGGACTAGCTGTACACAGTGATATATTGCTATTTCTTTTATCATACTTTGAAAACCACCGTTTCAGTCCCTCATGTAAATGTATTTTGATCCTCATTTATCAAACAGCAGCAATGTCCTCCTCTGCTAAACTAAACTGTCTAATGTGCAGTGGGTATCAGCTTTCCCCACAGCATACTGAACAACTAAGTGAGCACACCCTGAAAGAGTTGATCTCAACAAGGATAAAGGGTTTACCTCTGATGTTATCAGGATAAGGCTGGTTTACATTACAATGCCTTTACCACTTCAAGGCATAGTAAATGGATAATTTTGCTTATACAGTTTGTTTTCCCATTTTTAAGGACAAGATCCAGAACAAAGGAGATTAACTGGAAAAGAAATAATAGGATTCTGATTAACAAAACAAAATTCATCTAATTTTAAAGCAGATGTAATTTCAAAGATTTCAGGATACAGGTCTAAGTCTTATGTCAGTTTTTCTGCGTAAATAGAAGTAATACCGTGATTTCAATAGTCAATATAGAACATACTGAAATCATTTTTCATTAGCACAGGACTAAGCAGCTATCAATGCATTTTTTCAATAAACATCTCTTTCATGTTCAGCCTTTCCATCTTAGAGGCATTGAGATAATTTTCTTCAATAAAACAATTTCATTTAAAGGATTTTATCCACATTTCACAGTCTGCTCATGACCTACTTCTTTGTATTTGAACTAAAACTAATCATATTTCCCATGCATTTTACAGAATAATAAGATCAGGGACAGCATATTGGAGAGAATGAAAAAATCCCACAGAAGATGCTTCCACACTGCTTCAAACAACCATGAAACAGCTCCATCCACAAGTCTGAAGCACTAAGTTTCTGCTTTGTTGGCATTGATAGTTTGAGTTTTGCAAATCTGCATAGGCTAATTAACACAGAACCATGCCTGAGCAAAGCCCAGCAGCCATCAGAGAGCGGAAAATGCTTTATAAATATCATTCCTTACAATCACAATGAAGGCAGCAGAGCCTTGTCAGCCTGCACCACGTCACCAGCTCTCCTCCCACTCCTGGCTTTTCATCCCTGGCTCTGTCAATCCCCAGCAGCACCAGCCCCAACTCTGCCCCCACTTCACCAACATATGCCCAAGGAGTTTATCCTGATATCATCTAGATAATTTTCTGTGAGACCCAGGTCAGATTTTTAATCAAATTTGAAAACAACGATATCGATGCATTTTGGAAAGTCTCAGTGGTCAATTCCTAATGAATTCTAAAGGTCTAAAAAAATAAAAATCTGCAGATTTTAACATTCTTCCATTTTCCAAAGGGCTCGGTGGTTAGGAAAATTAGCCCTGGGGTTGCAGCCTATTAAACAAATAGACAATTTGAAACTAAAATCTTGCAACATATGAAACAGTATTTTTCTGTAGGGTATGCTGGAACAGCAGTTCCACTGTTAAAAATTTAAGTAAAATAAATTACGCAAGTTTGCCAGAAAAAGCAGAAAATGTATGAGAAATTTAGTCCACAACATGGGGTTTTTTTCAAAAATAATTCCAGTGAGCAAGTCCAACTGAGCACCTTAGTTTCAGCAGTATCATTATACAGCACAGAGGTATAAATGCCACTGAAGATCTGTCACACTCAGAACTTTCTGGTATCTCCTTATTATCTGATAAATAAAATAAAATAGTGGTTCTTTTTTAAGCACGCCTTTGTTTCTTTCAAGGAGACACAACAACAGTCATGACATTTTAGGTACAGCCTTTGTCAAGGTGATCAGACAAAACACCCACTTTGTTGGTGATCAGGATCATACCTGGTTTTCACTGATGATCTGAAAGGCTGATGATTTGTATGTGCTAAACTCCTACTAAAAGACTCCCCAAACTTCACTGCTTTTACTTTTTAAAATGAACTATCAGACATTTAATCACCATTGCTTACATTTTCAAGACCGAAATGCAAGGATTGTAGTTCTCTAAAACTTTTTGCCCGTGACAAGTCAGACCACTAGCCTTTTACAGCCCTGTGGTGATACAAACTGCTGTGCATTACCACAGTGGACCAAATGATTTATTCATACCCCAGGCTCTTTCTTTCTGCCCTGTATCCAGCCACAACAGAATTTATATTTGATTGCAAATCACAGTGGCCTATGACCAAAACCCAAGGGCAAACCTGCCACTTTTATAGATACATAAATGACTAATAACTGGAAAAGGAAAGAAATGCATGCATTATTTGCTTTATTAAATCATCTTTCTAAAGTGTGTTGTATTTCAGGTTGCAACAAGTGAAAACACAGAGGAATAAAAAAATCTTAGCCTGTTATTTCTGCAAATGCAATAGAGAATGAGAGCCTACAGATCAGCAAATTCCACATCAGCACTCATGTTCCCATTTTCACTATGGCAAAAGAACAAATCCTTCACTCTCCATATAAATCTTCTCCTTAGACTTCTCCAAAGAAAAACAATTGGTTTAACAAGAATCAAGCATTTAATGAGGTAAAACAATGATTGTCTTGAATTGGATAAGTCACTTTTTGGCAATGGAAAAAAAATACAATATTCCCCATCTCAATATCATTTTAACCAGCATATAAACCTGAATTTGCCCAGAAAAGTAAACTGATATACTGTATCTAAGGCACAAGAAGCAGCATTTGCCATTTCAAAATAGTACAGATGAGTCAACTACACTGCTGGAAGGACTTATACCAAGAGAAAGTGTTCATCATCTCACTGCACATCATTTCTTAGCAGATTGTACTATACCAGTAAAAATAGCATATTCAAATAATTTTAAAAATTTATAATGTTCACAATTATTTGTAAATTATTTCCTTGTTTGTTACAGTTAATACACGCAGAAAGTTCAAACACAACAACACAGAGCTACACTAATAGGTTTTTACACCATGATGTGATACAAGGATGCCTACAAAGCCATACGACACTTTATACTCAAAGCTCAAGCTTTTGATCCAAACTGGCAAGTTCAAACGTTTCAAAACCTTTCCATGAAAACATGATTGCTCCAAAATTTGGAACAGCTTTGATTTTTAATCAGTTCTGTTTGGATGATAACTTACAACAGTCTTTGCCACCCCTGCAGCTGATAACACGGCACTTGCTGAGCCACCTCATTACAGTTTTCTCCCAACTCAGCACAGGCTTCCTTTGGCAGTAGATTGCACAGCTCACACCCTCCTGCTCCCAGGCAGGGATGGGAGGAGCAGGATTCACACAGAACAGAAGATGCATGAGCTGTCACTCCACTGCTCAGTGCAGGAACATCGTATTAATCAAAATATCAGCAACAGGGCAAAACATCAGATGGTGACTGCAAAGTTTCCAGCAAGTGTTACCTGTGTACAGCGTGGTACTGCAGTGTTATTTGAGCACACAACTCAGAGAAGATGGGTATACATTTCTATGCCAAAATAGGTTAAAAAAAGTAGAAGGATACACATGCCAAATAATGGATTTGTACTTGCCAGTCCTCTTCTTTCTTTTACAGTACCCCCAGCCATTCTACTCTGGGAAAAAAAGGAATTGATTTGATCATACTGTGTGCCCTCACCAATGGAGTACTGAGACATTAAGGCTGTCAAATATCTTTGTTTTCTGAAAGAGCATCGCCACCTCTCCATATAAATTAACCTCATTCCCAACTGTAATCCCAAACCAGTAAATGCAGAAAAATTTGCATAATGTGGCACAGGAGGAAACAGGTAGAACAAGTGCAGATCTACAGCACTAGCAACCTATTCTCAATCACCTCTAACTTTTTAGATCATCAGTGAAGGGAAGATGGTAAGAAGGCAAAACGAGGGGGGTGGGATTCCTCCCCAGGCAAGTGACTTCAGGAGCCTTTTTCCCCAAGACAGCTCTGTGGATGGGATGTATCCCACTCCTCATCGAATGATGCCTCCCTGGCAAACAGCAGTAGGACAGGAGAGCACAGTCTCAAACTGTGCCAGGGGAGATTTAAGCTGGACATTAGGAAGAAATTCTTCAACAGAGAGAGCGATCAGACGTTGGAATGGGCTGCCCAGGGAGGTGGTGGATTCACCATCCCCAGAAGTATTTAAGAGACTCAATGTGGCACTTAGTGCTGCGGTCTAGTAGGCAAAGTGGGGATAGGTCAAAGACTGGACTTGATCTCAGAGCTCTTTTCCAATCTACTTGGATCTGTGATGGACACTGGCCTTTGTAGAGCCCTGCAACCATCCAGGAAAAATCAGCCACTCTAAGATTCTGGCTCCTCTAAAGTTTTGCCTAGCAATGCCAATCATGTCAGAAACACTTTGCAAAGCTGTTAGCATTTCTTCAGCGACTGGTAGGTGTTTTCTCCTGAGCACCCCACACCACCACAGCAGCTCCACCTGAACCTGTGTCCTCTGTGAGCACAGCCCTCCTTCAGGAGCATCTTCCTGTTTCTCAAAAGTAGTTTTTTTAGTTAATCCTACTGACTGCAGAGACAAGGCCACACTCACCTCCTTGCAGCTGTGGCTTCCCAAGGCAGTGATAATCCCCCAAAATAGATGGTTTGGATTTCAAAGGACTGAAGTTTCAAAGCGCCAGCCTAAGTCTGCCAAATTCAGTCCCAGATGGAAAACAACCAAGGTGAGTCAAATTTGGGAGTTAAACTAAAAATCCACCTCTCTGCCCCCAAGGATTTTCCCTTGCTCTGCTGTGGAATGGGTCACAGTTAGGTCTTATTAACTTGAAATTGCCTCGTGGGTATTTCAGACACTGATATTTATAGGTCATCAACACATGTTTGGAGTTTAGTGTTTACTTAAAATACACAGATATTAGTTTTTCAAAGTCTCAATTACTCAAGTGTTTTCTCCTGTTCTCTTCTTGTGTTTCTAACTCCTGAGGAATCTAAATACATCCTTTCAAATCTCTAATACTTTGTATTTCAAGTGATGTAGAGTGTACCACTCTGATATAAAATCAGTCTGTAATTTGCAAAGAAGGCTTGGCTCAGAAATTAAAAAAGAAAAAAAAAGAGGCACATGTACAATGATTACTTCATTCAAAGATGGGGTGTGCAGAAATGAAAGTTACCACAAGATCAGAGAACCGTTTATATTGATCAGAGTTTAAAAGGATAACAAGAATAAAGAATCCCGTGAAGAGTTATTAGTACAAGGTAATCACCTCTAATGAGTTATCTTTAGAATATGCATTATAACATCTTGAGGGATCTCAAGGATATAATTACAGGAACAGAAGGAAGGAGGTAGGATTTATGGAATATGGGTATTGACAGGAAGGGGAAAGTTCACCCATTTCAATACCAGATTCCTGTTTATGGAATAATTAGCTCATTTCCATTTCTTTTTTTTTATCTCCAATCTTACATTGCTGAAATTGCTTCAGGACAGTTATTCTCATGAATATCCAGTGAACAGAAACGTGTGCCTTTACAAGTTCTATCATTAATTACCTTTCACGTGGGCATTACGATTTCAGCACATCAAGCAACTGCTGCTGACTGTGCAAATCAGATCAATGTTGCCTTAAGGTAAAAATAACTGATCAGCTCCAAAATCTGCACTGAGGTGCAATGCAAAGCAAGCAGCTTTTATGCCATGTCCTTTTGAGTTTGTGATGCCCTGGGAGGTTCGTATGTCAAAACACACTCGGCTTAATTAAAACCAAGGTCAAATTAACAGTGCTTCTAGTTTATTTTATAAGTAGGTATTACATCCAATTTCCTAATATCAGCAAATTTGGTATCCAAATTTGAGCTGCAAAATTAGTTCTAAACTTCAGTTAATTTAATAAGGGCCATGGAGAGGTTAATATCTATTTAAAGGAATAAGAAAGTAATAGTGGGGTCTATACTTTCTCGTGAACCTCTTATACTGTGCCTGAGGTTCCTTGGTTTCCTTTGTAGCAAGAATTGCAGATAATTAACAGGAAAAACCCATTTATAGAAGACAGTGCAATGTACACAGATCAGAAGTAAAATATTTACAGGTTTTCTTCTTTTATCAGTATTGCAATAATTACAAGTAGGAAGAAAGGAGGGAGTGCTCCAAAAGTATAATGCAATGTAATGATTAGTTTATTTTCCTTCCCAGGAATGCTTCAGAGTCTGGTGTAAGCCTGGCTTTATTGCTTATTGTGAGAATAAGAACCTGCAACATAATGGAAGGTGTGCAAAGCTCTTAAATGGTCAGATTGCTGTGGGCATTTTGGCAGCTCTGTTATGTAGGAGACAATCACACTTGTTTAGAAATACTGTTGAATATACCAGAGAGCTAATGACCTTCAGAATTTGGGGAAAAGATCTGTTTCTGAACAGGTTTTACTTAATTTAGGGTACCTTCCACATTCCACAGACACGTCAATTTACATCTCAGGTTTGCCACAGATATGTCCCAAATCAGCACAGTTTGGTCAGACTTATAGCTCTGAAGGCACTTGATGGGATTAGGTACAATTCTGAAAGTTTGATCCAGGCAGTATTTGCATAGGACATTCAATACTTCTCTTACATTAGTCATCTCCAGTCAAAATCTCAGGAGTGGCTGCAATGACATACATTTCAGTGAAACAAGCTTGAAGTTTTCTGAGGCCTCTGAATATAGAAGAAAATTACTTGCTTTCAAATTACAGGCTCAATTATGGAAAGAAAAGGATGATGGCCTCTCCTGCTTTTATAACTGAGGGTTGGTTTATCAGCATTAATGAATGACACTTAACCCAGGTATCCACAGAAAGATAAAACCAGTATATTTTTCTCAGAAAGGATTCCCTTTAGTGACCTGCGTTGGAAAGAGCTTCTGATCTTGAACTTAAAATCTGTAATTATAAAAATAACAATCCTGCAAGGTCTAAAAACCTGACCAATTCATTACATTTGTCTTAAGGAAATACTCATGATACACTAAAGACTTGCAGGGCAAAACAACCCTCTAGAGCTGCATTCCTACAATTCACGGCAGGTCACAGTGCTCATGTTTTCCTAAAATACTAAACAAAACAAGCTTAAAAAAAAACAACAAAAACCAAACCCAACAAACCCAACACCAAACCAAAACACCAAACCACCATCATTTGCTCTCCACCACTCACATCAACTCTTCTGTGTCTAAGTTCTCCCTCCCACCCCAAATGTGATGTCTTGGCTCTAAGGTGCTATTCTTGTTTTCATGTTCTTTACAAAAGCATGTGTTTTTGTCATCATTCAGTACAGTTTAACCCCCCTAAATTCACAGTCCATGGCAGACATGTCATATGAAAGTTCTGTCAATTTGTTTTTCAATTTGAAATTCATCATTCCCAAACTCAAAGCCCTCACTTAATTAAAGCCTCTTCACTCACTTCAATTACACCAGCACTGATCCTGTTTCTTCCCACACAATTCTACCATAATCTGGTTACTTCACACTGCAGCCATCATGTTTCTCTTTTAAATACTTAACCCCACAGAAAACTTTGAATATTTATAACATGCAGGCTGAGCAGTTACCCAAGTGTTGAAAAATAAATGGAAGAAAAGCACAGTATGCCTGTTGTTCTGAGCAGATGCAGAAAAGCTCAGGACCTTATTGTCACCTGAAGGACTGCCTTTGGTTTGCACAGATATTGGACACTGCCATGTTGAGCACTCTGTTCTTTTAAAGTATAAAAACAGTGGATCACTTCAGTGGCCATGCTACACTTCCATCTTACAAGCATGGGAATGACTACCCCAGCAACACATCCATGTACATACAGCACCTGGGACAGGTTGTTCTGCCTCAGGCAAGTCCTTAAAATAAACCAATTTGGTCCCCCCTTGCCTTTCTCCCTCTTCCCACTCTGTCTCCATGACATGCCATATCACAGCATGAAATTCAAGGTCCCGACTACATTTACTACCCTCTCAGTAACAAAAATTCTTTTCTTAACAGCATATTTCCAGTGCTTTCCCAATTTCAGTTTGAATGCTTCAGGTGATAACACTTCCACCTGAGAAACTCCTCAGCAGCACTAAAAGCATCTATTTACAACATTTTTTTCCCTTAGTGTTTTTCTTAATGATACTTCCTGACTGCCTGCCTCACTGCTGAACATGTAACAAAATTGAGTTCTTTATCTGGGCTTACATACAACTAATTTGTTGACAAAGAGATTAATGATATTATGTATGTTCTGCTTTCCATAGTTCCTATTTAATCTTTGAGTCTTCAAAATTTATCCCTTTTTCTTCTCAGTTTTCTGTAAATATTTATTTCGTTTTTCTATGAATCTGAAACAATGTAGCATTCCCTGTGTGCAATCAGAACTGTCTATAATCTTGCCCCTAAACTAAACTTGTGGTGTATTGCACCTACTGGTTCCTCCAATATTTCTCTTAGAAATCCCCACCTTTTCCTTTCTTCTGTTTTACCTAGTCACACATGTATCCTTTAAGTTGTTCTTATCCAGTGATCACCCTCCCCCCCAAAATATTCCATAGATCTATTTGGTATCATCTTTTTCCAGGTGGCCAGTACTTTTGATTTCTACTTCTACAACACAGATAAAGCTTCTGGTTTACATTCACGGAAAGATTTGCACTGTGACACAGATTCCCTCTTCCAAATGCCTAATAAAGTGAGAAATTACCTCATTTAACACATCACAAAACCTCATGAAACCCCACTGAACTAACTCAATCTGTCTGTGATCTTTCATCTGGTTTTCTGGAACTGAAGCTGCCAAGTATAAGGGCAAAAGCATTAGAGCCTCTAGAGACCCAAAGACCAAAGGAAGCAAAAAGATTATTTTTGAGACTAGGAGTAGAGAATCAAACACAGAAGCAAATACTGAGAGGTTCATCAAAAAAAGTATAGAGATTTTTTATGAATTTCCAAATGTGGAAAAGAACAATGCAATAGAAAAAAAAAGATTTCAAAGTTATTTTTACTTATGATGCAACAACAATTAGGTTTTCCTGCTCTTTTATCCTGTATACAAAGAAAGTTTTTAACTAGACTTCACAGCTTAAAATTGATACTCCTTCTTTACATGGATTTACTTTACATGTTTACAAGCTGCTGGAAACCCAGACTGTCCTCCAGTAGAAGTAGGGAGAACCTGTTAATAAAACAGAAGCCTCATTCTCAATTAGTGCAGCAATTAGAGCAATTACAAACAACTGTCACTCTCTAAAGAGTAAGTGATCACAGAGTAAAAGCTGTCAAGGTACATGGTGGCCTATTACATCCCATGTGACTTGGGAAGAACTGCAGATGTGACCTTCATAGATGGGCAGAGTGTTGTGATGGATTACATTTATCTTTGCTTTAGTCAGAAAAATCACAGAACAAGCACAAGCACTGATGGGTGGCTGTTCCTGCACACCCTCACAAAGCAAGACAAGAGCAGCTGAGAGCAGGGGGTAAGAGCAGGGGGTGAGAGCAGGTGTCACACCTGTGAGGCTGCTTCACGTCTGACTTCAATCCCCTGCTTGGAACTCGCTGCTCTGTTCAGCAACAGTGTTCAGCAACATACCCATTAGGCCGGGAAACAGACATAAGCTAAAAATGATTTAGCATTAATTAATAAAAATATGTCGTAAAGTAGCCCTCAGAAGTCCTGCAAAAGCATCTACTGGCAAATTAAACTGATTGAGGTCACCGGGCACATTAAAGCCACAAACCCTCAGTACTGCAGTGAGGAATCACAAGGCCACGTGTTTCATGAGCACCCACAAACCCCTCAGGGGCAGAGCCACAGAACATTCATGCTCCTGGGCCACAGCAAACACAAGGAAATCTCAGTGAACAGACCAAACTCCGAGTATTCCATATTTGCTACTGACACATAAACATTCGCTGGTGACTGGGACGGTATTTGCAGATTTACATCCACTGCCCTCTATGACACAGTGAAGTGGAACCCCAGAGTGGGATATTCTGACCTGGGCAGGGCTCTGAAACCTGCTCTTGTATTCTCTGTTGAAGGAAAAGGACCTGTAGAACCAGTAAATGAGTAACAAATACACTGCTCCCAGTCATCTATTTAAGTGAAATCACTTCTGCAAGATTTGCTAACAGATGTTTGAGCCACTGCCATGAAGGTCTTGTTCTTCAGTTCATCAGGAGCTAACTGAAATTACAGAATGCACTAAGCAAACTGTGCTTCAAAACAACAAAAACAGGTTTCTTAGCCAATTTGACCCATTTCTATTTTTAAAGCCTCCAATTTAGAGCCTGTAAAGATGTACACCTTTTCAGTGTAGGTGAATAGTGTTGCTGATTTGAAGCACAAAGCTAATAATGCAATTAACCCATTCTGGAATCAAAAAGTCAATTCCAAATTTAGGTTTTTAATTTAAAAACTGAATTACTCTGCAACACAACAGAGACGAAGGGCATTTAAACAAGTTCAGCATTTATGTTAATGTCAAACTAGATATTGCATCTTCAAAGCTTTGCTTTTCCTTTCTCTGGTATGGTCTTATATTTCTGCAGTTACATAATTGAATTTATTGAGCTAAATTACTAGAATGTAAAATAGGAAGTTGTCTGCAATTGTAACATTCTTTGAAAAAAAAAAGGTGTTATAATTAAACTGGTAATAAAATGTGTTTGTACTGTGAAAATTTCAATTAAAAAAATATTCCAAAACAATAAACATCTACTTCCTCAGCACACAAGAGCTACCAAGAGTGACAAGGTATCATCTGGAAGATGTACTGATAGTGGTAAAATAGCATTTTATGGAAAGTAAAACCACAAATTTTAAGAAGATAAAAATACTAAAATGGAAATTTTGGTATTTTTCTGTACTTACATGAAACAGTCATATTTTCCCTCCATGCACCTCTCTTGGGATAGGCAAGAAACACTGCCCCTTCCCAGGCGTTCCTAACTAAAAATTTAAATATACACTTAATTAACAAGGCAAATATACAGGATCACTTGAAATTTTGAATATTATCAGAGAAATGCTGCTCATTTTCGCACTCACAGTCCCACAGGCAAACTCACAGGCATTCCACCTGCTCAGGCAGCCTTAAAAGGAACCCTTCTATCAGTTAATTGCACACAATCCCAAACACCATGTTTATGGTACCAATGGACCTCCTACAGTCCAGTCCCTTGTCCAGCAGCACCTTTGTTTTTACCTGCACAGGACAACAGTGCTTACTAGTTGGAAATCATGTGATATGCACATATTGTTTGAGCACTGCTAAACTTTCTGGAAAGGGAAGTCCACTTGTGCATGAGAATGAGCATTCAGAGCTGACCCAAAACCTGCATTCTTTTTAAAAGCAACTGGACTCTCAGATAACAGAAGGGTCCCTCCAGCTCCAGTCACATCAGCTGCCTCAGGCTACCTTCCTTAAGTAAAACATGCCATGCAACCTAATGTGGCTCTGCTTCTGAATATTATCTTTTTGGAATGACCAGTCTTTGGGGTTTCTAAAGTCAACCAAGTGCATTTTGCAGCCACATACCCTTTGGTGCTGTCAGCAATTTGAAACAGCCCAAGTAACAGGGGCAGAGGGGGGGGAAGGATTCCAGTTCACAGGGGCATCCTGGGCTACACAGGGAAAGCACAGAGGTGTGAAAGTTTCATTTCCTTTAAGGGGTAACATGTAACATACCTCCAGGATATTAAGATGAAAGCCATGTTCCTGGCAGGCTGGTTTATTGTAGTTCTCCCACAATCTCAGGGAGATTAAAAGGTTGTCAGAAAGATATCATGGAGTTGTTTTCTTTGATAAAGATTTGACTGCTCGGATCAGTTCAAAAAGAAGACAATTTTGTTCAATATCAATTTAGTCTCAGTTTGGCAATCTCTTTAGTCTCTAAGCACCAAGGTAAGCTGCTTAGTTCATCTTTGCAAGGAATCAAGCAAATAGTCTTTGATAATACACTAATTACAAAGTTTTTAGCACAATAAAGAATCCGTAAGGTTTCTGCATCCGTAGGGCTATGCAGCCCTAAAACATTGGCTATTTTCCCACAGTAAGTAGATAATGATTACATTTGTGCCGAGTTCAACAACAACAAAAAAAAAAAAAAAAAGCAAACCCCCCGAATCAGTTACAAACTATGCAAATTATTTCAATTTTTACAGAATAATTAATGCATATGAAATTTTCCAACATTTATCATCACTTCAACGTACAGCCAGATGACCAGATAACAAATGCACTGTCTGAAAGGAGGAAAGTTCCTATAAATCATCTGTGAAGTTAGATCTAGGCACAAACTGAGAAGTTTGTGTAATAGATTTATCTAAGAATAAAATCTGATGTCTTTAATACAACTTCTCTTCTATCAAAAACCATATCTAAAATATCGATTTGGGTAAAAATAATTATGTGCTTTTAGTAATTCTGCCTCTTCTAATTCCTCCTCCGAGGAATGAGACTCAGCTCAGTATTTTGTGAACAAGGAAGCACAGCCTGTGGTCCTTCACAGGGACTCCTGAGCTACAGGCTTGAAGTGCCAGAAACTTCAAGAGAGAAAAAAGGAAAACCATTCAGCCTAAAGCTACGAAGGTGAACTTCAGCTCTAAGAAATGCACAGGAGGATCGTCTTCTTCTTAAGATTAACTGTTTGAGAACACAGCTATGAAAGGATAAGGAGCCTTTATAAGCAAATTCGCTGCACAAACACTGGATAAAACTATTATGAAGCTAAGTGGGGGCCACTTTTGTCAAAGGTATACACTATATTAGCTGTTCCTAACTTTTAGGTTCTTGCATGCCAATTATTATCAAGAACCTTCATTAGTTTATCCAAGCCCCTTCAACTAGAAATACATGTTACACTTAAAATAGCAGCCAAATTAAGCAGTAGTTTATAGGAAGAGCTGTCCTGCTGCTAATCCATACAGAATAAATCATCAAGAATAAAATTTGGCCCTGTGGAAACTTGCAGACTGCTGAAGCCAGGAAACTTGTTTGATTATCCGAACTTTGACTGTCTGTGTCAAGCAAGTGGTTCACAAGCTACTGCCTACAACCACCTTTGTGGAGAACAAAACCAAAATAGAAAGTAATTCTTTCAGCAAGACAGAAATAACATTGTAGTCATTTCATTCTTCTGGAATCTTTCTTTTATTAAATTTAGTTTTAATTTCACCTCAGGAATTGCTCTTTCTTTTTTCAGTACCCACTGCTGCAAAGGGCAAACACTAAAGGTACTTAAGCCGTGAGTGACAGATAAACAGCTGGGAAGTGTTCTATTGGGCAGGACCTCCCTTCTTCCACCCTACCTGCCCACTTTTGAATGGCCCTGGCAGAGCCAACTCCCCCCGGGACAGGCCACCCCATCCTCAGTGCATCCAGATAAACAGAGAGGAGGAGGAGAGGGCTAAGGAGCAGCACACTACCCCAGCCCACAACTGCCCTAAGTCTCTCTCAGCCCCCATTGTCCTCTGCTCCATCCAGCACCTCTGCTGACCACAGGGAGCATCAACCCCCACATTATTCCTTTCCCCTTCCTACACATTCCCAGAGTCTTTTAGCAGCTCCTCTCAAACTTCACGTCCATACACAGAAAATGCAAAACTATTTCTCAGTTCTAGCTGTCCTCCTGCTTGCCCATTTGTCCACCATACACTGGACAGCCCAAGAAAATGCAAGTTTTTTATGCCAAGATGACTTTTTAATTTCTTATTTTGATTTGTATGGTTTTGATATCTAGATAACATTGTTAATGGGTGTAAGATTCCTAATTTTCTACTTTAAACAAGTACTAGGAAAATAAGTGAGGGTTTTTGGCATATATTGTTCTTGCTAAATGTAGTCTCAGGTATGAAACACAGTAACCTATTCAACAGTTTTCATCTCATATGGAATGAAGTGTTGATGAAAACCAGTTTAGAAGCTTGGATAGCAGAAAACACAAAAAAGCTGTTTATTCTGACTCATGTAAATGGCAACAAGAGATGGGCAGACTTTTCAGCCTAGGAGTTGGGACAGGAAAGTTCTATTTGGAAAGTCATTAACGAGTTCACAAATTCTAAAACCCAGAAATGAGGCATTACCAGTACAAATTGCCTGGGGTTTTGCTGGGGTTTTCTTAGGGGTTTTTTTTGCTGCTGCTGTTAAAACAGATAGAGGCAGAGAGCACCCCAAAAGGGGAAGAGAGCATCAGAGGGAATTTCAACATTTTATAACACTGAAGATGGTTTACAAAATGGCTAATCATAAAATACACATTTTGCTTTCAGATCTTACAGAGCAGGTGCCTGTGCTAAACTATACCCTACACTAACTCCAAATCAGCATTATGAACTCGAAATCTTCACATAAACTACTTGCTTCTTGCACAGATTTACATGATTAAGGAAAGTATACTAATGTGTCCCAAGGCAGGTATGTTTGACAAAATTGGGGTTAAAAGTACATTTAAATCTACGCACACAAAATGCTTCAGTTCTTCAAGTACTAACCATCCCACATAAGAAACCTTCACTTTTGAACATGATTTATGAAAAATCTCATGTCCAACACAACACAGCTATTTGTTAGCCAACAGCAAAATGTGCTTGCAAACACAGTACCTTAGTATTTACCATTAGTAACTTTATGCTGAAATACAGATGGTCACTTAGAAACTGATCCCCCAGACAGTGGGAAGGGGTTTTCTGAAGGGATTCTTCAACCTTTTGCAAGAAATGAGCACTTAACTCAGTGACCTTTTGCAATATTTTCTTAGCCAGCTGCAGAATTACTATTTTCTTTTGTCTTTTTCTAACATACCCTTTTATCTTATGACTTCTGATCTACTGAAACAATGAACTGTGTAAGAAGAAATAGAGAATTTACTACTCCCTCTAAATTTCATTGTGCTTCTTTTCATGTTAAAGAACCATCATTTTCACAATTACCGTCCTGAAACAATCACAGATACAACTGAAATATCCTTTTTAGAAGGAGTACACAAAGCTCCAAGTTCCATAAAATGAAAAGTTCAGCTTGAACTGTTCCAGACTGAACAGAAATCTGCACTTGTTTTAAGCATTTCATTTTCACAGTTTCAAATTGAAAGTAGAGAGAAACCTAAAATCCCTGAGTTCCCAGCTCTGCTAGCCAGGGAGGAATCCCATTAGGTTTCCAGAAAATGCTTATATGAATATACCCTGATAAATGCTGGGTTGGTATCTCCCACTGAAAAGCATTAAAGTAGAAAAAGTCTACTTAATTCTCTTAACTGGCTCTAATATGCCCTCATTTCAATTTCTAATTCTACTTCAACTTGTAATAACTGAATCTCATTGCTGCTTCTGGGTTTTTTGGTAGATTAGAGAGCTGTCATGAATCTCTCCAACTCTCCCCTGTACTGGCAGTTACATAATCAACTGACCCTCAGCTTTCCATACAATAGAATGCCTGGACAGATGGAGGTGCTCATAAGTCTCAATGCAAAGGATTTTCCCTATACCTTCCTCTTAATTGAAAGGACTAATATCTGTATATTCTGCTTTACACGAGAGCTGTTTATTTGGATAGCTCAGCTGAACTAATTCTTTTATTCAGCTATTTGGAATGTATCACTGTTCCTCTTCCCTGCCTTACCTCCATTTTCCCTTTTTAGATAAACTATTAAAAGAAAAGGCAGAACACAGTTGGTTTATAGCTTAAAAATGTCCCTTATCCCAGCAAACAGAGCTCTCAGTGAAGCACAAGACACAAGGTGCTCACATGCAGAGCCCCCTCCTGGGCTCTGGAATGCCCCTACATTCAGCCTGCACTGTCCCTGCAGTCCCCTCAGGGGATGTCACCACCAGCTTGAAAGCAGAAAGTCACAGACTCACATCAGGTATCTGTGACAAACCTCTATAAAGCTTGAACTCCTGCAAAGTTGTCTGTAACAAAGCAGAGCAGAAGTTGGAACAAACCATCCATCCTGAAGCACTCCTCACCTTGTAACTCAATCTGCTCTTAACCCTCCAGAAAATAATCCTGATGGATTTTTCTACCTTTAGGAACTGCACTGCAGAACCGGAAAAAGGCTGGATTAGTCACCCGAGTGACACTTTTCCTTTGAAGTGTCTCGAGGGAAGGACTGTTTGTGAATCAAGAACACATTAGTTTATCCCAGAGGTGCCTGAGACAGGGGGACTTCAAACTGCAGCTCACTCACAGATAAATTATCTCGATGGTTCTTACAGTTCTGAGCCTTTGCCATGTTCAATTCCATAATCTCCCAGCGTGGCACAACAAAGCATGGATGCACATCAGGAAGAACATAGATTACTTTCTTGTTGGGTCATATCAAAATTAATTAAATCCCTTTTCCTTCCTTCCTTCTTTCCTTCCCCACCCCCACCAAAAAAAGAAATAAATCACAACATGAAAGTGCATGCTTGGGAACAATTCATTTTAACTTCACTAAACTTGTGCAACCATCAGAGTGCACCATGGCAGGCATGGATGTGCTGGGCCATATCCAAAGCAAGTTTTTATTTACATAATAAACTGATTTACTATATATTAAACAAACAGCTGCAAGTACATGGAATTAGATGAAACTTTTATCATGGATCTTGAAAAGAAACACAGCAACAAATTTCCTCACAGAGCAGATGCTGGCCTAACCAGGCTCCTGGTAAGGATTTGTTTACTCTTTTCTTAAGATCAACAAGCATTATTGTCAAAAGTTTTTTAATATGATTTTTTTGTTGTTGTTTATTGGCAGTTTTTTTCTGTAGAGCAATTAAGACAAAGCTTGATTGCTAGGAAAGCTTAATTTGCAAAGAGAAATACATATTTCATGAAAGCTGATAAAGTGTTTCTAATTGTGGAAATTGCATTACCTCCAAAAAATGCTGTAATCTCTTCTTTTGGGGAGGAGAGACAGATTTTTCTGTACACTAAATATCCACTCCTATTGAACTAATCAGCTGGTGATGCATGAAATTAGACTTCACCTGTCAGGGTGACCTTGGGAAGGTCTTTGTGCAACCTGTTATTTATCATATGCTCCATGATAATTCATCAGGAAGGCCACAGAACTGGACACAGACATAACACCTAACGAAAAAACACATCTTTTTTTTTGTAGCTACATACTGTTATAGAAGCAAGTCACAACCACCTGTTGAATCTTAACTTTTCTTATTGTTTTTAAGAGATGAAAAAGCTCTTTAAATATAAAAGCCTTACAAAAATTCTTTTTTTTTTTTTTAATTTGGTATGTTTATATTATTATCCAATATTCCACATCTAGATTGGTCAAATTACCAGTTGCTATAATGAAATCCACGTGGGTACAAACAAGTCACATTACAGCATCTTGTACTACTGAGCCTCCATGAGGACAAGGAGCCTCCATGCGGCTCCTGTTTCTCCTGAAACATGAAAAAAGTTAGGAAAAACCCCTTGTGAATGCAACTACAGTATTCAGAGAGTGAAGGAATCCAGGTCACATGTCAGTGATCCAAGACTTCACCTGGTTGTCTGAAAATCCTACATTTGGTAACGTAGCAGACTGAGAGAGTGGGAAAACAAAATTAACAGTACTTTCCATTTAAATGAGAAGTCCTTGGGCTTTCAGCAGGAAAAATGGCTGTAATTTTATTTGTAGAAAATAAAAAGCAAGTGGCCACTATAAATTTGATTGCAAACAACAAAATAGAATAGCTCAGACACCTGATAGGATAGATAAACGATTAGCTAATGAACAGGGCCCTGGATCATAGTCATTTTTTGCTGGCACAGGACACATGATCTTGACAAAACAGTACACAGCCTTTGGTTGCAACACACCGTTACTTTTTCAGTATGTTTTCTCCCTTTTCTGTGGTTCTGCATAATCTGACACAAACTCTGTACAATTATTTCTATGTACTTTAAAAAGCTGAGTGTCTCCTACAACTTCAGAGGACATTTAAATGCCAAGGGAACAATCCAACACAGAAGGAATATATCCATATCTGTATCTATATATATGATCTCCACTTGTCCTTAATAAAAAATTAAGAACTCTACAAAAGCAAACACAACCATGTTAGATCATCCACTTTCCTCATAAAGCAACTGAGTTAAATACATAGTAAATTGATTTATAAACTGATCATTTATAAGCTCTGACACGGCTTTTTTTTATTTTTTTTAACCAGGCAGTCCCTGTTTCTCTGCAGTGTCTCATCCATCCAAGCACATGTGCTGCAGGCTGCTTGACTGGGAGGATGAACTTCAGCATCCATGACTGAACAGGCAGCCTAATCACCAAACAATCTTACATTAATTCTTGCTACGATCTTGTGTGTAAGCTGGAGCTTTTTGATCTGATGTGATACAGGAATAACAGGTGATTACCCATCAGACCTCATGAGCCCCATTAAACATTAGCACATGTACACAATTATCACAGCATTGTGCTTCAATTACAGGCACTTCTTAAGTGAAGCATTTTCTGGGAGACTTGTGTGATAACCAAGTGTAAGCATTGACTTGCCAAGTGAACCAGAACACATCTCTTAGGACAAGGAGCTAAGTTAACTCAGCTTTCTGCATTACTAGATTTATGCCTGGGGACTAACAGGATCAAAGAGTCAAGCCTAGAGACACTCTCCTACTCTTAGCTGGTCTGTCAGACATCTCTTTCTTCCCCCAGGAGAATGGCTCAGAAGGAATATTGCAAGCTGAGGCTCTGGCTGTGCCACAGGGTCTTTTTTGATGAAAGATTTCAGCTCACTGTGCAGAGACCCATTAACAGAGTCCAGTCAGAGTGGACTGCAGGAACTTACTCTCCTAGTGTACTGTCATGGCTTAAATTTTAGCAAAGCAGTACTTATTTCAAGAGAAAACTGAAGAAACTGGAGTGGGGTTTCGAGCTGGCTGGGTTTCAGTTCAGCCCAGACAGAATTCTGGACAGAAACAACAGAATTCTTTTGCGATGAAAAAGATTTGGAAGCACTGATGGACATTTTCATCAACAGATCTTACTGCTTTCACCTAGCTCCAGATGTACTAAAACATCCTGATAAACTAAAATGTGGACTTGAGCAAAAATCAGTTTAAAAATGAAAAATATTTAGATCAATTTCTTGTAATCTTTAAAAACCAAAACTTTTCATGTGTTGAGAAAAGTTAAATGCCTTTATTTGACTCAAGGCTTATAATATACACAAGGCTAAAAAAACCTGATGAAATTTCAGAACCTAGCAGTGTAACAGAATCCCTATAGTTCCTATAAATACTCATTTTTATTGACTCTTGCAGCAGTATCTTCTAAGTACAGGCCCAGAAAGGTGCACAGAAAGCTGAGTTTCCTTCAACTGTTCAGCTAGAACTGAGATTTTTCTAAACTTACTATATTTACCCACAGGGGCTACTAGAAATATCAAGGCAATTTACTGTTATTAGGGATGCCCCCACCTTCCCTTCTCTCTCAGGCAGACAAACACCAAGGTTGGCAGAACAGTAGGCAGAGTAGAATCAAGACTAAATTATAATAGCAGAGAAGTTTTCACTTCAGTGTTTTCTTCACATTAATCACATTGCAGACTTTTCTGTGAAAAGGAATGATGCTACACCACCTTCCTCTTAAAAGCCATTCCCGTGCAATTTATGCTCCAAGGTAAAAGCAAAGAAAACCAGAAACAACCACCACCACAAGAAAATGAAAAAGGTTCCAAGGAAAAAAATAATCAGCCATGTCATGCCCCCTCACAAAGAATAATTCATTACATTTCAGTAAATTATGGCCTTGAGTCCACTAAAGTCATAATGAAATTACAAGGCTATATTTATTCTATCTATTTATGAAACGGAGGAAATGCTGAAGCACAGAAAGGCTTTTCTGTTCAAGATTTTTCTACATTATTAACAAATAAATGCTAGGTTTGTATTTGGAATTTGATAAAGATTACCAGTGTAATTTCACAGGTTTCTAGTGACACGTTCAAGAAAACTGTTTAACTGAGAACTCAGCTGACATTTGGCTTGCAAAGCCTTTGAACTAGCAAGTGCATTAATCCCACTGCAAACATCCTAAACCCACAAAGGCTTATGCTATTGTTCCTGAATTATCCACAAGCTTTGAATTAGCACACGAGAGACCTCCCAGAGGGTCACAGATCATTGATTCTGCCTAGACCAGTCTCGAGCATGCTGATCAATAAGAGACATAATTGGAAGGTCTCAAATAATTGGAAATTTCAAAGGACTGCTGCAACCTCTACAACACACAACTGGTCTAGAAGCATATAAAAATATCAGAGTCAGAAGGGAGTTTAAAACAATGCTCTAGCTTCAGTTTTTAAAGACTTTTCTCATTCAGAAACATTTTTCTTCATCATTGGTGGCCGGCAATTTCCCCTACAGTTTTCTGAACAAAATTACTTCAGGATATGAATATTCAAGATTTGAAAATTCTTTTCTAATTTACATTGGAATAGCTCTGTGGATTTCTGTGACAGAAAACAGAAATAGCAAAGATGCTTTAAGGATTTATTTTTTTTTTATGGAACTGGTAAACTTTAAAGTGAAACCAACTCCATACAAATGAGATTACATATTTCATACAAGGTTCATAGTACATCCTGGTCTTGCTGAACAATAAGAGTTCTAAGAGTAATAAATTCGCCCTGTCCCTGCTCTCCTGACATTAGAAGTTTATCTAAGCTTTGAGCTCAGATGACATAAGGGACATTCTGGTGGTGCCAAAGAAAGCACAGGACCTGAATACCCCATCATCATATGCCAGTACCAAAGTGCAAGAACTGTAACACCACAGTGGTTTTGATGGGGAAAAAATGAGCTGCTGCTGAGGTGTTACCTAATTTTCAGGACAAACTTCAAAGGCTCCACCAATAGCCTAGAAAGAGGTACCATTTAATTTTGTTACATCTCTACACTATTTCAACATAAGGAAATAAAAAAGCAAAGGGTTTGACTGTTCTTTTTTTGTACCTTTTACTGCCTGTACTTTTGATGGCAATATCACCTCCTGGCAGCCTCACTTTTAAAATGCTGCTCTTCAGCATATTTTTATTGTTGTTAAAGCCTCAATTCTTCCCCAAGCAGGTCCAACTGCTGTTCATCATCTCTCTGAATGCAGATCTTTATGTGAAATAGGGACTAACTGCCAATGAAAAGATGCACTTTAAGATGGCTCATTTCTTGTTGAAGTAGGCTGACAAGAGAAAGGAAAAACTTCCAGCAGAGTGCTAAGCAGAAGTCAGATCAGCCACAGGATAACAAGACTCTAGTGCAGATCTTATGACTTGTCACACTGAGGAATGAATATTTCATTCTGCCTGGGGATGCCATCAGGAGCCCGAGTGCTAAAAACTATACAAAATACTTCTGTCCTAAAACTACCTGTCCAGGATGATGATCTCTTTCAACTGGAGATCCAGGTTGGCAGAAAAAGGCATGTGGTTACACCTGCCAGGCAGTGCCAGGTGAGCTCCCTGCCCAGACTCTGTGTGTAATTCCTGAAGGAAACACACTTTGCTCCCTGCACTGGAAGACAGAGGGTCTGGGGCAGGAAGGGGACAGAGGAAGTCTGCAGGGATCTGTGTTTGTTCCCTTCTTTAATTTCTACCTGAATGAGCCATGGGAAGGCTCTGCTGCAGATGTAAGCTCCGTGCAGAATGTGCAGCCGGACTCCATCCAAAATATCCTTCCTGGCTCCCACCAAAAGTGACCACAAAGCTCGGATTCGTGCTTTGGAATAAGAATGCTTTTACATAAGAATCAAGAAAGGATATTCAGCCCTACAGACAAGTAAGAGCACAGGACTGAAATGCTGTGCACCACAGAGCAGTGGCTCAAGGCCCTCGATAAATAAAGCTTTCTGCAGGAGTCAGTGGAGGGCAAACTGTGCTTGCAGCTACAAGACAGACAAAGGCCGTGTCCTAACTTCACATCCACCATGGATTTGAGACTTTCTTCTATTACTCATACTGGAAAATTAATTGCAGCCACAAAATATATGACATAACAATGTAATTCTGGAGAGCATTAATCTACTTTGCAGTAAATATACATCTTTTTTGATAAAACACATGAGAGATTAGACCAGTTAAATATTATATTCCACCCTGTTCTAGCAATAGGGCTCCAATGGAAAAGCAGCCCCAAAACAGACAAGCACTTCCAACACCCTCAGAAAGAGGAAAAACAATTCATCTTCTGCAAAGTTCTTAAATATTATGCTCAATTGCATTTTTTGTTGAACTATCCCCTCTGGAAGTGGCATTTCAAAGAACTGAGAGGATAACTAAAACAAACAGCTTAAAACACAAATCTTGAAACTCAGCATTTCTCCATGTTTAACCATCCTAAATCCATCCTAAAATATGAATCAGTCAATAATGCAAAGCAAGTCAGTCTGTAACAGGAAGGAAAAGAGAATTGGAAACAAGGCCCAGAAAAGTCAAAGGAAATACTACATTTCAATAGGAGTGTGATTAATTTTAAAATATTGAAAGGGGTAAAAAAATCATATCCCAGTTGTAATTAATTGTCTTTGAAACTATAAACATTCTACATTTCTACACATTTCCTAACAAACCTTTTATTTAGTCATTGATGGCATTTTACAGCTTCTCTCTCTGATAACTTTTAATGCCAAGTATTTCACTGAGACAGCTGGTGAGAAATCAGCTTTGAGTTTTCTCATTAAAAGTAAAGCTATGTTAGTAGCCAAATACTTGAAAATGTGAAATGTTAAAATTTAACAATGGGGAAAAGACTTGTTCTGACTTCAGAAAAAAAACAAAACCTGAAGTTTGTCAGAACCAGTGGTTTGTTACTATGTAAAAGGAAAAAGTTGTAGGTGTTAAAAGGTTTATCAGGAGTTTAACAAATTGCCAAGAAGCTGAGGGCAGAAAGTGAAAAAGAACAAAGAAACAACTACACAATCACCATTTGCAGGACAGGTCTAAGCTGTGGAAAATCCTCTGCATCCTCTCTTAAAATGCTTTCTTCTAGCCAGTCTCTTTTTCCCACTATCCTCTTACGGTACAACTTTGAATTTATTGTTCATATTTTGCTTATGTTTTAGACATACAGACATGTTTTCTTTGGGCCACCTCACTCTTGGGTCTCCTAGTGAGAAAGAAGCTATAAAAGCACACAGTGCATCCACCACCACCCTCCAGGACAATTCTATTTATGCCAGTGATTGAAAGAACAACCTTCCTTTCAGCCTTAACAGAACCAGGGCTTTTGGCTCAGGGGCACAGCAGAGCAAGAGACAACACTGAGACACAGAGCAGGTTCTAACCAGCTTTTCTTTCCCTGTCACAACTCAAGAAGCAAATGTAAATTTGGGAGCAATGGTGGGGTTGAAGATTCAAGTGGAAGTTCTTGGGAAGGATCTGACCTTCCTGAGGTCACCTCAGTGCATAAGAAATGTCACCTGAGAGGACAGTTCAACCTGCTGATTGGGTAATGGAGCCACAGTTTCCCATTCAACCTTCATATCAGCATTTCCAGATCCAAAAATTTAATGAATTCTCCATTATAACAGCTCCATTTTTCTCTGATTGATAAATGTCTTTTACCATTTTCAGGTTTTGCCAGTGATATATTCAATTCCTTTCATGGACTTACTACTAACATTCTAGAGAACCGATTAAGTTAGACAAACAAAAACTTAATTATTTCACTTTAAATGTGCTGTGAAATATTTTAATCTCCTGGAAACATTCTAGGATAAGTTTAGTTTTATACAAATTAACCTTTTATTTTTTCTCCTGAATACAGCAAGAATTTTAGTTTGCTTTTTTTTTAAAGTGTTTTTACGTATCAAAGAGCACATTTGCAAAAGATTTTTTAAATTCTTACAAGAATAATTTAAAAATTATATTAATTTGCCCTCATCTGCTCAGAACACAAGGTGAATGGCTAAAAAAGAAGGCAGGGGAAGTGGGAGAGATTTAGAAATATAAAAACATACTCATAACATAACCATGTGGAAATATTATGACAAATTTATGGGAAAAAAAGGAAGTTGTGACAGAACATTGAGTCTTTTTAAAGAGAAGTCCCCAGCTGTAGTGGCTGGGCAAGCAAAAGTCCAAGTGACTATTGCAGCCACAGCTATATGACAGTATCCAAAATGTGGCACCTTAAACCCACCAGTTCAGTGTCTCAGGCCTCCTCCAGCAACAGCTGCAGCCCTGGTCTGTGCCACTCAGTAGTGTAATCACTTAACAAATCAAATAATCTCTTCCCCATCAAGGTCAATAGATGGGACCACAATACAGAAATCCAAGGTAATGTGAGGACAAAGAAGAGGGATCACCTGGGCTGCAATTCTCAGACACAGTCTAGTCACTTAAAATGGGGGGAAAATGTAACCTAGATAGCAATTCTCCATGAAATTAAAAGTTATAATAAGTGAAACAAGCACCTACAGGAGGAAGGTAAGGAAAAAACACTCAAAAAACTGAAGCTGATACTCTCATAAAACACAACATTCCTGTTAGCCACCACCTCCTTCTCCATTTCTAAAAATCTTTCATAAAACATAAAAAGGAATAAGCAGCATTTGGATTCTGCTATTTATTTTTTAAAATACACTGCCTTTTGGGCAGTTTTAAAGTCTGATAAAACACCCTCTAAACCATCTTATATTCTGAGCAGACAGAGGGGTGAGGTCAACAAGGATCAAGATTAGAAAAGCAAGATTCTGAAAAAAAATGTCATAAGAGACATACTGGAGTTTGTATGGGTATAAAAATACAAAAGATCTTCAAGGATTTGCTCTGTAAAAATCTTGTGAGTGCAAGTGCTGCTGGAAGTACCTATTACCAGAAGATATCCCATTCTAATGGACATTCACTAAATCTTTCATTCTTAATGGAAAACATTGCCTTTGGGGGACATGCTTTTACAACAACACTATTTCTTCAGAAATAAAACTCACCTCATTCTTACATTAACAAAGCGATTTTACTTGTGCCTGGTTTTTTCCAGAGGAAAAAGAATACAAGGCTACTAAAATATCCCAATCATAACAACATCATGGTGCAATAAGTGCTAATTAGACATATCCCAAGCCATGCAACATTCCACCTCTACCCAACACAAATGGGATCACGCTGTATCACAATTAAGTATTCACACAGGTTATACATTTGGTAAAGTTTTATGCAGTCCAAAATGAAGTTTTATGAAAATAATTTATAACTTTATGTTGCTTCTGGCTCTTGCTTCCAATACTATGAAAGTGAGCACTAAGGGGAAGCAGGATACAGTTCAGAGACATTAATTCAGGTGACAGAATCAATAGACAATATTTACTGGTCAGCAGAGTATCAGCCTTAGCTTTATGACCGAAATCAAAATTATTGACAACAGCAATTCAAATAACTCACCCCTCCCAGTGTTACTGGAACTTGCTCTCCTTTGGCATTAATTTCTTTAATGGGAGCTTTGAGAATTCTCAAATCCAGACAGCTTATTTAGGTGTTTAATTTTAGGCACCTGTACTCGCTGTGATGCAAGATCCAAGAGAGATCTGTGCATGTTTGCCCCAGTTCACTGAACCTCCTCAGAGCAGCAAGCAGGACACCTGGCAAGCTTCAATACAGATATTGTTACTTAATTATGATGTCTAGCTGAGCACATTCTGCCCCACACAAGATTTTATAGCTCTTGGTTTCAGAACCCAAGTCCTGGTCTGGTTTTACCACCAATTAGCCCTAGATTCCCTCAGCCATCACAGTCACCTAAAGTTACCAAAGCACACGATTTCAGCCAATCCATCACCCATACAAAAGTCATCTGCAATTTGCCAGTGTCCCTCAGTACATCTACTGCTTCACCTCTATGCCTGAAATAAGATGACCACTGCTTCTGCTTTTTTCCTTCCTTTTTTTATCTTTCTCAGCACTTACCTACTCACATACTCTCCTGTTCAGAAAGAGGTATCCCTGTGTGTATTCCAGATAACAGAGCATTCATTTAGAATCATTCTACAGATGCAAACTCAGTGGCACAAACCAGAAGCTTAAGTCTCTACAATATTTCCTGAAAGGCACAAGGTTTATTCCAATAGAATAAGGTTTATTTCTCAATCTAAGCTTTATTGCATTGGTCTGTGTGGTGCCACTCCACAAAAAAAAAAATAAAGGCAGTATTTAAGGTGTATCCAAAATACATTTTTCCTGTATCCAGAAATGAGTTTTCTAAAATAGTGCTTATTTTCAGTTAGAACAGCATTTTCTTATTGTGTCTGTGAAATAGTCTGCAGATATGGAAATCCACTCATAGCAACTACAGGTAGGTTTTAAACAAAACTCTACCATCAACCACATGATCTCTACTCAGAGGGATTAACTAAGCAGCAGAATGATGAAATCATCCCATCACCACATCCCCTCAAACCCAGGCTGCTGCAGGAGGCACAGCTCAGAAGGAACACAACTTGTTCAGACTTAGTCACCAAGATTTGTCAGGTACAGTGCTTTGCTCACATTAACTCAGATTATTACTTTTTTTAATCCACATGCAAATTCATGATGTTTTTCTGTCTGGATAACGTAAAGTATTCAAGGAATTGTGTTCCCTTGGTTTTATTAACTGGGTATTTTATACTCCAGCTCAACACCTCAACAGGTTACTGCAGATAAGCTGATCCCCAGCAAATTAATTGACCAACTTCTAAACTTGCAACAAACGTAAGGTAAATTGTCTCATCAAGAAAATACAATGCCCTTGCTGTGAAGGTTGATACAAGTTTTGAAAAGGGAAATATTTATCTTGAAGAATTCATCTCATCCTTCAGATACTCTACACCATTCTTTCCCTCATAGCACACCCCTCTTCCAAGTATTTTCAGGTGACAATGTCCTGCCCACACTCCTCACCATTACCAAGTCAGAGGTAATGGTGAGACATGTAAATATACACATATTTAACCAGCTGGCTTTTGCCAAGTAGTTTTTTGTCCTAAGATTTCCATCTGCTTCAAGTTGTGAATGAATGCTAACTACAGACTTCACAAGACATTATCCCCATTAAAATCCTACTCAATGTATCAAGACATCCATGGTTCATTAACTTCATTGTTATCTGTGTTCAAATGTTCACAAAACACAACACTTCCTAGAGGAAGAGACAGAACATAAGCTGAATTTTATATCCTTTACTATTTAACAACATAACTTTAAACTAAGTATCATTTGGACCAACAAAACCTGTTTTGTGCTATGAAAGAACAATTTACCCTTCCAAAAGGGAGCCCAGCTCTGTCTAAAATCTGCCAGACTACTCCCTGCAAAGGGTACCACCAAAACCAAAGCAACTAAACTGTTTCTATTTTTTTATAAGAAATATCTATTCCTCTGCCTTCAGAGATCCATACCCTCACTGCCATCTTGCCTTTCCTTAGGCAATTCAAACCAGCAGTTTGGGGTTGGGGCAAACTCCACTACTGCTGCTGAGGTTTGTATTTCTACAGAGAGATTGTACATTGAGGGGCACAGGGATAGGGTGAAAAATAAAGTAGGATATAGCTGTTCTTCCAAGGAGGACACGTGGCTCAGACTGGGAACTCTGGGTCATGGACTTTTGTCCCCATCCTGTGTCTGTGACTTGAACTGGCCAATAATCAGACAAATGCAGGAAGAACAACTGAGATTTACAAGAAGTGAAACAAAGTACCAGGAGTGTTACTTGGAACAAAATTACAAATAATAAGCGTTACTTGTACCAGAGTAACAAAGTCTAAGCTCAAACACTCATCTCATCACCAGCTCAGCCTTCAGAGCTCTCAAAAGATGCTTTGGATGCTCAGTCAGCCTAGAAAACAACCTGGTTTAAAGCAGGACACACATTTCTGCTGGGGGAAGTAACAGAACCTGAATTCCTGATCCCAGTTTTTAACCATGAAAAAGAGACTTAGGCCTCAGGACACAGTACCACAATTGCTGCTGCTTCTGCTCATGATTTGCAAGCATTTTCTTATTGTTAAATGAACACTATTTGCAGCGTGCCAAATGTGCACACATGGCACTGTGGAACCTCCAGCAGCTCTGAACAGTCTGCACAATCATGAGATGAAGTGCTGATTATGTTTTACTGCAGTTGCTCTTTCTAGCAAATACCTCAGAAACTGCAGTGGTGCAACTGCAATATGTTGATGATCAAGTCTTTCACACCATCCTGACACTTGAGGAAGTTACACGGATTTTTATTTGTTCTGTAAGGAAAAATATGAACAATATAATTATTTGGCCTCCTTTTGTCACTTCAATATCAAACCAACTTTATACCCCAAAAAGAAAATTTGCCTTTCTGTTTTCCCACTCTTCAAATTCTGTCAGCCCAGACCGAAGCAAGCAATGGGAGTTGCCAAAAGTGTTCTCCCTTTCAAAATAATCAATCCAACTCACTCAATATAACTTTTATACTGGTTTCTACTAAATAGTGTTACAAATTTGATCTTGTCAGTTTTCAATGTAAATGGCAAGGTGCTACTAATGAGACATTTTATACTCAAGTCAGTTTGAAAATAAAATACAATTGCAACCAGCATTATTTTTATTCATAAGATTGTACAGGCATGGAATAAATTAAGTCATAAAGAACCCTTTAAGGTCACCTGCTGCAACCACCAAACTAAAGCCAAATCTGAAGCTAAATACACTGGCTCAGGGCCTTATGCACCCTGTTTTGAATATCTCCAAGGACAGAGATTCCACATTCTCTCTTCTCCCTCTTTATGTCTCTTGTGCATCCCTTGGGCTTTCCTTTCCAATTTTACATTTGATTTAGACAGATACAACAAATACATTTTTATACACTTATTTGGCCTAGAACCACAGAATTAAAACTCATTAAATGTATGAAACCACTTCAAAATTCTATTTGCATAAGCAGTTTATATTCAGCTTTAGAAACTGCTGAGCCAACGTACTAAGATGACTGGAAAGCAGGTATAGGTACAGTTCTGCTCCCAACTTTACTGTGCCTTAGTCATCTCCCAGCCATGAAAACACTGGGTTGCAATCCCAGAAGGACAAGATTGAGTTTCTCTCAAGAAGGCTCTGGGATCTTGTCACCTCTCAGTTCCATGAAGTGAAAAATTTCTTCCCAGTAATGGATGTGTGGAGGGAAGTTATCTGCAGGGTGATTCTCCCAGATCTGAAGGGATTTAAAACCCTAAAACAGAATTTAAAAGCCCACTAAAAATCCAGACACATTCTTATGTTATTCATTCGGGAAACTTGAGAACAGAATCTTGAAAATTAAAAAAGCACCTACTGTGATTAAGATAAGCCTGTGTCAGGCAGCAATCCTTCTTTGTTTCTTCTGCATCCCAGAACTTAATCTTATGGCATCTGAAAATTCAATTCCATTAAAATTTGTATAAAATAAAATCTCTAAAACAGTTATTTACAGATGACATTGCAGTTTGAGATGCAGAAATTGCACCTTTTTCTGAAGGATGCTGAAGTAAAAAAATTGCAAGCAAATAACAAGAGATTTACATTGGTTTCCACTTTCTTCTTTCTCTTCAAAAAGATTTTCCAGGCATGCAGCCCCCCTTCTGCCCCATCTAGACTTCACAGCCAATTCTTTTATCAGATCTGTGAGGAAATCTGGTTTGTACTCTCTGCTCCATTACAAACACCTCATACCCTTGAGGGTATGATATAGGAGATACATCCTTTATGGCAAACCTCCAAGTAACCATCTGACTCCTCCATGTCCCTTAACATCATCTTTTTGAGAGCTCTGTTTTTTCCAATGTCCTGCCTCTTCTTGCTGCCATATGATGTCACAAAACCTGAATCATGTGGGTGAGGTCAGTCTATGCTGCTCCACATTTTGAATTTACAATTTCACTCGGGTCCTTTCACTGATTTGGAGGTGAAGGACAAGATAATTGGATCAGGTTTGGTCAGACTGAGGGAGGTTGGAACTGAGTTCTAATTTCATTTTATGTCTATTAGTATGTCAACAAATACTAAAATGAGACGCCAATTCAAATGCTTATTTTTAAAGAACAGATGGTAAACCAATTAAAATCTTTGAGATTTTTAATTCTGAGCTTAACATTGTCCTTTTTCACTTTTCAAAATAATCTAGATCAGCTCAAACAAAGTTAAAAGTTTATATGCATCATTTTACATATTGACTGATCACAGTTAAAGTTTTATATTCAACCATAAACACACCAAACTTTTTTTTAACCTCTTCTCCCCGTGTAAAATTCCAGGATCTGCATCACAATTTCACCTCAATGAAACTTGTAGTAATTATATGCAAAGCCAGCAGGTTCCTTCACTACACCTCTGTATGCAATAAATCCTAAAAGATTTGATAAGTATTTCTCAGTAAAACAGTAACAGCACCTAAAACTAATTTGTAAAACCATCATTCCATTCAAATATATGAAACATAATTACTTGAATTCTTCACATGCATCATTTTAGATTTAAAAAGGTAGTAGTCATTTCTTTCTGCCTTGTCACCACCTGAAGCAGGATGAATGTTTTCAGACAGATGTTAATGGAGAGTTACGTTAGAAAGGTTATTTTCTTTTTCCACAAAGAGTTATTTTTAAAAATCCAAGTAATACAGAAAAAAAAATGTCCAAACTTTAAAAATACTTAAATCCTCTTCCAGTTGAATATTTAGGTGTAGACTGGTATAATAATAAAGCACTAAAATTTATCTCAGCTGATGCAATTTCTAGTTTGAAAAAACCTTGAAACATAAGTGAATCACCTTCATTATGCAGTTGTACCAGGATTTTATACATTTGGAGCTCATTTATTGCAAAGAATGAGGTTCTTCAAAGTAAGTATTCCACAAGTCACCATTTCTATACATTACATACTTCCTCATGTCAGGAACAACCATCCATGACATATTTATCTGAATTACTTGGAGCCATTATGAGAAGAATTTCCATTACACCTGCTCAGAAATACTTTTCCAGGCCATATGCTCTCAAAATAGCCTCTTCTGTGTCGAGACAAGTACAGCACAAGGATTCAACAGAAAGGTGAATCAAAGTCTACTTGAAACTTGTTTTGCAAATGTCCTCAGATCATCAGGATCTCATTATGTTTGGATACATTAATTTATGTAAGTTTTGTATTTAGGGCAACAGTGGCCAGAGGAGCCTCTTTTGATAAAAGTTGTTTGAAATTTAGAAAATCTGATATTTAAGAGAAATTTAAGAAAACTGATAGCAATGCTTTCCTTCGTGTAATTTCATACACAAAGTACACATTATTCCTGTTCATATGTCCACAAGAAACAATGCAAGTCTCATCATTTATGGCACCCAAATCCCAAAGACTGATATTTGTTTGGCTAAGGAAATACAATATAGAACATTTTCTTCAAATATTTCATTTAGGCAGCACATGAAGAGAGACAAAAAAAGAAAAACAAAAAGCTAATAACAAATAACAAACACACACAACTTCGACAAAAGGCTCTATGAAGATGTTGATGATAAGGCTTTGTTACAACATCGTTCCTCCAGCCTTTGAAAACCAACAAAATTAAAATTAACACAATGCTTCAAGTGAGAAGGGTGATGTCTAATGTAGATAATTTTCCCTTTTGTTTAAATGGGTGCTGAAATCATTTGGTGCTGGAAGCAGGCAGATAAAATATGCAGCACTGATTCAAACTTCCTAAAAACTCAAATACCAGGCATTCATTGGATTATTTGTTGGAGTTTTTTTCATCATTACAGCAGTGATGTTTCCTTGGCAAAAGTCAAGATTTAGAAGAACAAGTCCTATTCATTTGTCAGCTCTGTCAGAAATGCTGGATTAAAACTTACAGGGTTGGTTTATTTACCTCCAAACTTTCATTTTAAAAGACAAACCAGAGAACACTGATTACTACTTATTCAAATTCATTTCATCTATGTAATAAATGCAGTTTATTTGCCCTTGCAAACAGCAAATTATCTAACTGAGGGGGTTTGCAACACACATAGAGGGTGGCAACATTTGCAGCCTTATCTTTGCCACTGCTGAGCACAAGGCAGATGTTGGAAAGCAGAAGTCTGAGGTAGCACAGACTCTTAACAGCCAACATGAAATCAGAGGATTCCTGAAACACAGGGAGCAGAGAAGTATTTCCATGACTATCTGCTCCTCTCTATCCCACAGTGACCCAAGTGATCCCACACCTGGGTTTGGGCTGGCACAATGACCTGCCACAGAAGAGAAATCATCAGGATTTTTCACACTCTTAGGTATGAGAAATCATATAATATGAAAGCATAAATTGACAAAACATATAGCTGGGTTTTTTTTTTTTAGCACTCCTGCAACTTTAGGTTACCACTTCTTATTTATCTAGTACTCTTATGTTAGAGAGACATCACTGAAAACACTTCCAGGGATTCTGTGGAGGGAGAGACTGGTCTACCACATCATCACCCACTTCAACCTTCTCAAGGCAAACAATTACTTTTGCAGTGTAAAGGAAAAGCATGACATTAAGGGTGAAAGAAGCAAAGGTTCAGAACTTTAAAAGATGCGAGGTCTGAAAGACCTCTATAGGGAAACAAAAAATTTAACTTAGCAGAGCTAAAAGTATTGGCTTCTGTATGAGGAGGTGTAAAGCAACTTAAAATGATGGTAAGTATTTTATTGTTTAAAAATACGCATTGCTGAATTATCTATAAGCAGAGCACTTGCATGCAGATGCAATTACTGACAGTCTCCAGCTCTAGGAGGCATTAAAGCTGCCCAAGCAGTCAGGTAACTGCTGCATTATATCCCCTTTATGCCCTTATTTATTGTATCTGCCCAACACCTACAGTTTTACTGTTCTAGAGGGTGAACCCAGTTCTGAAGAGCTCTAGCATGCTTTGGAGTAACAGGTCCATAATCTTCAGGCTTGATGGCAATATTAGCATCAGAGCCTGGTATATTAGCATGTTATCACCCTGGTCTGGCAGGGATGGAGTTAATTGCCATCCTTGCTGGTGGGCCCTGGTGCTGTGCTTTTGGATTTGTGGCTAAAACACCCTGACAACACAGCCTATTGCTGAGCAGGACGTGCAAATCATCAAGGCTTTCCCTTTTTCCCCTCTCTGTCCCCACAGTAAGCAATAAACAACCTCCCAGAATTCCTCCAAAGACAGATATCTATAATCAGGATTTGGTTAAGCTGGCAGTGCAGTATTATTAAGCGTTTGCAGGTTTTCCCAGTGAAAACAAGAGGAAGCTTCATCCCTGATAGGACTATTTAACAACATTCACAGGCATGTAGAGACCCCGCTGGCCACAGAGGAGCTAAATTCCCATAGGAAATGACTCTATGTATGTGCAGTATGTGCTGTGGCATCTGCACAGGACCTGAGCTGTGTCAGACAATAGAAACAGGTCTGAGGCTCTATGACATCACAGTGACCTGACTATCCTGCCACTAATTAAGCTCTATTTGGTGCACCTATGTCTTGCACAAGACAAACTGTTCCTATTAAACCCACTGCTTCCCACCTGTGTTACACTCTCAGCAGGTAGGGATGGCCAGGCTGAGTTCCACATTCACACCCACTCACAGACTGCTGCTGGTGTCATGGAAAAGGGAGAGTTGCTGAAGATGAGCAGTTTCTGGGTGGCTGCCTGTTACAGAATGATGACACAGTTACCACAGCAGTGACAAAAGGCATGAAAGCAAAACCAGGAGTTGCAAGGTGATTCTCAACACTGGTACAGTCACTTTTCTAGAAAGGTTTAAAAGGAAAAAAGGGAAGAAAGTCCAGGAAGACAGCTTGCTGTTGTACAACCCTGTATTTTCTTAAAGACAGGGGCAGGAAGAAAGATTTCCTCCCCAACAACCCACAAGCACAGCATCTTTATCACATGAATTTTCTGTCCCTTTTTCTGTGGTACAGGTGAAGTCCTTGTTCCCAGTAGTCTTAGGAGCAAAAGAAAATGGAAATTAGTAGCTCCACTGAACTGCCTCACTCCTCCCCTCCACCAAACAACCAGTAGTTCACTCCTAACAGAGATGCTGTTCTCTTTCTTAGGAAAGCCAAGAGCCAAAACCTCTCTTCAAATCAAGGATCCAAACTGGTCTTGACAACAGCAGAAGTAATTTTCAGGTTCATGTTGACTTTAACACAAAGTTGTTTCTTTACATTACACTAACTGCCATGAATATTTGGTATTTTACACTACAGGAGGATGACCTCTGCTACCACTGATCTTTTGCATTAACTTTCCCACTGTAATAAAACTATTAGTTTGAATTTGTAAAAAGTAAATTTGTACTTATAGTTGAAAAATGCCTCTTCATTTTGATATAGAATTTCTTTCTCAGATAGAACATTCTACAAATATGCATTACTGAAAAGATTGCTATTTGAAAAATCTGAAAGGCAGAGCACAGATTACAGTAACTGTTGAATATTTTTTGTAATGACTTAGAACATTCTTAGGCATAGAACTTAAGGTCAAAATGAGGAGACACATAAGCTCCAAGGAAAAAAGCCATTACAAATTACAGGAAGAACTAAAAAAAAAACCCCACACAGATTAAGAATGTAATTCCAAATCTGCAAAGTACTTCAAACACTTTTCCCACCACTAGGGCTTTCATGGTACATTTACATAATTCTTTATCCTAAAGAAATATTTAAATATTAGTTTTAGGAAGTTCAGTGCAGCAAAATTTATTCCAAATCCACTAATTTTGCCTGTCTGTGTGTCCTGTTGGTGAGGCCACTGCCTGTCCCTGTGCTTGGCTCCCAGTTCCTTTTCCCACAGGGAGCTGCTCCCCTTCCCTGCTCCTGGACACAGAGCAACCAGGGAGCAGACTCTTCTTTCTCTGGAGATCCAGCCTATGGACACCAGATTCACAGCACAGTAAAGCATGATATAACTTCCAAAAACACCTGGCCCTGGAGCCAGGGCAGTTCCTCTGAAGCTTTGGAGGCCCTGATACTACTGAAGTTTAAGACCAATTCACTATAAGACATTACCTATTTAATTTGTTCATTACAACTTGACAAGGCCATTAAACCAGGAGGAGTTTTTTAACTTATTTTGCAGCAGCTCAGAAAGCATTTAACTTCTGAACCCCAGAATATTTTTTTTGCATTATAACCAACATATCAAAGTTATATGAACATAAGTTTCTTCCCCTTCATCTTGGAGTTGGAGGTCAGCCGTTGGTATCAACCCATTCCTGACTTATGTCAAAGAGTACTTATGAAGCTGTGATTTGCTTACATACCTTACAAAGTGAAGAAGGAAAAGGTTCACCTTAGATGGCCAGAACATGATCAGGTTTGTTTACTTTCCACATTTCACAGACTAATTGCTTGAAGGAGAAGACAAGAAACAGAGGAGAGGAATAAAAACTTCAATGCAGAATCCTTTCTACATGGAAATGATACCTTTGAGGTGTCAAAAGAAAATGGCAAGAAAGGGAAGGACAGACTCAAGACACATTAATGAGGGAGAATGAATGGAACTTCAATACACTGCAAAATAATTCTTAATTATCTGCAGGAATCTGGAGCCTGGTTTTCAGATTAGACTAATACTCACAGATGGTACCTAAAAAAATCCCCCAGATTCCCAGTGCACAGTAAAGCCAGAACAGTAAAACAAGAATACAGGTTGCCTCTTATAGTACCAAGTCAGGTTACTTTTAGAAGACATTCCAGTTAAACACGATAAATGATTTAAGAATCCAGTTTGATCACGATAATTACATGGGAGGTATATTTTGTATTTGAGAATTAGTTTGTAACTGCAATGATAATTTGACTCTTCATTATCCTTGTACAGATTACTTTTAGGAAGGCAAGGTCTTCTGAACACATTCTGACCAAGGCTGTGCTTGTTAATAAGTTGTTGAAGATGAAAATTATAACACAGGAGAACTACCAAATAAATTTTCCTCCAAATGTCCAATTAAAATAGAAATGTAAATATGAGTAATGTGGCCATTAAAACTGGTGAAAATACTATGCAGTTATCTCTGAACTGTGCAACCTGAACACAGGGATCTCTCACCTGTGAGCTTGGATGTGAAAGGCAACATCATCATTTACAGACCTCTGCAGCCCAAACAGAAGATTTGTCGCCCTTTCCATTAAGTAAAAGCATCTCATTCTCATTCATCTTTTTCCAAATGATCTGTCACCTCAAGACAAATCTGTATATTTCCAAAACAGCTGATAGATACACTGAGACTTCAACCAGAGAAAGGGGTAGGTATGCAAATCCCAAGTGCATTTTTCTTCCTTTTCAGAGAAACAAACATCCCTTTTTCAATTCCTCTTGGAGATTTAAAAAACAAACGGTCTACGAATGACAGCAATAAGCCAGTAGTCTCTTGAATTAATACCAATTTTCTTTTTCCAGTTATTAAATTTTGATTTGTGTGTGTGGGAAAAGATATTCTTAATTCACATGTCATTTAGCTGTCTGCGTACCTATTGCTGCACAATGTTGTTTTTACACTCCACATGAAATTTGTTACAAACACTAGAGTTCTTTAAACAGTGACTTCAAAATAATTTTGATTAAATTTCTCTTGAGACCAGAACAGGATTACAGACTACTTCACAACTCATTTATCTGTCATTTAAACAGATCTACACTGAAATAGGTTCTGACACAATACAAATAGACAAAAACACATAATTTGGACGGCATTTCTGGCAAAACATTTATTTAGTGTTTGCCCTGTTCCTTCAGGTGCCTTTTATTGATTAGATGAACTATTTTAAGTGCTACGGTTGAAGCAGGTGGACGAAGGGTGAAGATGTGAAATATGTCACATGAATAAAGCACTGGGTTGGACAGAGCACACCAGCTCCAACACCAGCTGTTAAAATACAGATGCTCAACATTGCTGCTATAAAACCATAAAATTATATGACATATCCCAGAGACATGGCAGGAGGAGGAAGAAAGAGGACATACTGCAAGACATTTTCATCTTATGATAATACAACTAGGAAATCAGTTCAAACCTGGTTTTGTGGATTTTTGTTTAATATGCTATTTAATGCTTCTCTTTGAAAATAGGTTTATGTACAGTACAGAACATCATTCTGAGTAGTTTCCTGCCTTTGAGCAGATCTGCCATACGTTCAAGCAAAAGAATCCTTCTGGGGGAACAGGCACACAAAGACAGAAAGTAGAAAAGCAGACAAGCACGTGTGCCCTTCCCTAGTGAAGGCAGCTGCACATTGCACACCACAACACAGAGCATGAGTTTCAAAGTGGAGGAAGGTGACCTCTTGGCAATTATTCAGAAGAACTACATCCTATCCGGGGATTTAATTACTTCCCTAAATATTACTGGAACCTCCTTCACCTTAGACATTAGTCACAAGTGCAGAAATTCATCTGATATCTTGATACAATAAAGGGCTTGAAGAGAAGGCAAACAGGCTGAGAGATTCAGCCTTGAAAAAGTTCCAAGTGTGTGTATATATTACAGAAGAACAGGGAGCAATTAGACCAAAATATCAATTCCAAGGGTGTTAATAATATTGGATAAGTAGTCTGAACACAATGGTGACAAAACCTAAATCTCCTTTATGCACGCGAGGCCACACACAGCTTTTTGAAGAAGAGAGAAAAGAAGCTGTTGCCAAATGGGAGCAGCCCTTCCAAGCATTCTCCAGGCTGCCAGTTCTGGCTCTGCTCCTCAGCACTACCACAGGCCAGCTGAGGTATCTTCACATACTCCCAAAAAGAAATGTTAGAGGAAAAATTTCATGCAATACGATATCTTTTTACAGTAAGATCCTAATGAGCAAGTTCTTATTGCAGCTTTAGCCCAGAAACCAAAACTATACCCAAACCCGTCATTTTAAAATATGCTTTAGCAGCTTGTAATTTGTTTTGCTACCTGCTTGCTTTACTCAACTGTCATCATGGAGAGTGATGTGCAAAAGCTGCCCCGTGGGGGAAATACCCATCAAAACAGGAAGCTGGAATTTCACAGAAAAAAATCTCTAAGTAGGATTGGACTTGGCCATTGACTTTGCAGAGAAGTGCCCCTGGCAGAGTTGTTCACCAAGCCTTCAAAGCAACACATTTTGTCAAAATATTGCAACATGTGCTACAGCACATTCGATAGGGCAGGATGGATGTATCTGTGCTGAGTAAATAAAAGTAACAGATTATATCAATTAGATTTCAATTGACTTGGCAACCCACAAAGCCTCAACCATAGTTCTTAACAAACACCTACTTACTAGAAATGGCTAGGAACCAAGGCTTTAGAAATCTTCCAAATTCTGAGATTCTAGTCAAAGCAAATAATGAAAAAAATCACGCAAAAAAAATTCAAAAAAAACCCCCAAAACCTAATAACTGACATCTGCTACTTTTAACATCATCCTGTTCTCTCTGTTGTTGCAGAGCTGCTTGTCCCACTTGCCTCCAGAAGCTAATGCAGAGCCTGCACATTTCTCCTGCACACACCAAGGAAAGCTTTTCAAATGCTCACCACGTACTACCAAGGACCACCTGACCACACATACATCAAATCCTCATATTTATCATCTCATATCCTTCAACAAAATCTAATTTACTTGAGAATTAGCTCGTTTCAGTTAAATGAGGTGTTGATGGTTTGGTAAATCCAACAATAATTTTCGAGTAAGAACAAAAACCAGACCTAAGTCTAATACTGAAACACAGTTATAGGCAGTTTGATTAAAGACATAGCATTTCTGTTCCTCTAACAAAGAGTGACTGCAGGTAATAAAACCAAGCAGATGTATTCATTAGCTGATATTCTACTTTGAATTGTATTATACATATATATATATTATTCTTGTTAAATATGTTAAATATATATACATATATATATATTATTCTTGTTAAATATGTTAAAGCTGTTTTACTAGGAACTATTCACTGTTACTTTTGGTGCAATTGCTGTGATGTTTCTGTACCACAGCAGAGGTGAAAACAGTATTTGAGGTCTGTCACAAGGAGCTCACTGAGGCAGAAGGAGTCAATAGATTTGCTCAGTGTTGAACATCTTATGGGCTTCTGTGAACTAATGGGACTAATTGCATAATAAGAGTTTGGATGATGACACCTTTGAAGTTCACGGTTTATCCTGATGAGGAAAAGGAGAAGATGAGTTCTGTGAGCAGGAGCTGAGCAAATTCCTCTAGTGTTTGAGCCAGAGCTCAGCACAATTAGCAACACTTCTTCCAATTCACTTCAATAGATTATGGATCAAATCTAGTCTATAATCACTCACAAGACTGACTTTCTTTGAAGGATTAATTGGACCCTAAATTATTTTGGTTTACCAAGAGCTTCACAAATCCAGATGTGCTACATTCCATAGTATTGGAGCTGGCAGATGAACATTTGCAAAAAGGTGCTCCAAAAAATCTGTGTAGCAGGTTGATTTTTTCAGCTGTATTTCACAGATCTCTCAGAAGTAGTTCTGCAAAGCACCAGCAACACCACAGATGATTAGAATGTCAGCTGAAAGCAGCAGTACTGGCTACTTTTGAGCGAGAAAAAAGCTAAATAACGTTAGCAATACTATTTATTGCTTATAATTTAGATTTCAATTATTTATTTACACCACTACATTCCACTGGTACTTGAACATTCCCTTAATTTCCAACTCACATTTAAAGCAATGCATCTTTATTACCAGCTTTCATCCACAGGCAGAAATAATTGGTTGCCTCATGCCAGTGGAATAGTAATGACATTTCCTTTGCATTACAGGAAAGGATATGTCCTTTACACAGGACATGGGCTCCAACCATCACAGGAATTCAATCACAGCAGGATCAAATCTCAAGTGCTCTTCAGCTCTTCTGTTCTCTCTGTGCCTGCCCATCAAAGCCCAGCCAGGAAGGTTTGTTACAAAACAAAAGGTTGAGAGGGCTGTTCAGGATTAGGCCTTCTGTTATACCTGTTATGTACAGGAGAAGCAACACGTAAGATGAGGATTTGCATGGCAGTTTTAGTCTTCATGTAGTTTTGCAGATAGGCTTTGCTTGTTCCTAATCAAAAAGAGGACTTGAGAAATAAAATGATAGAGCTAAATATGCTGTGTCAACAGACAAATTTAACTCGATTTGATAAATGCCCTTTGAAGGAGAAATACTTCAGATTTCTTATTGCATAGGATTTCAGTGTTATTTGTATGAATCCATGAAGAATTTGAAAGAAGTCTGCTGTTATATTCTTAAAAAGATGCACATTGTTATGAATCAGAAGGGACTGAATGCATAAAAAATGTCTTTTTAAATATATTTTAATGGTAAAAAAGAATGCAGAAATAGTTAACCTAACTGTAAGAGTGGAGGAATTTGAAAAAAAACCTGAACAGGTGCCTGGAAACATTCGTACGAAGATGGTGTGATAAGACAAGGTCAGAATAACACAGAGTATAGGATCTCCTTCACCTAATTCCTGTCTGATTTAAGTATGCCCTTGCATCAGATGAGTGGAATGGAGGATTCCGTGTTCATCATTTCCACTTTCTTGTATCTATCTTACAGTCCTGCCTGAATTTTGATGGCTGTTGTTGGGTTTTTTTATAAGATTTTATATAGCTACTTCTTCCTAGACTGAAGATTCCCCTTCCTTGGAGGGATCCTTTCATGAATAATATGGAATAACAACATAAAGAGGAAGCCTTTAATCCATCTAGAATTAGAATTTGAATACTTAGCTCCACATGCATATTGGGTGGCTAAAATTATACTTCTCACTGTGCTAATTACAGATGCAGGTAGGTTCCAGAGGGTAATTTTGAGAATATGATGAAGGATTTCATGGAAAAACAGTTATTTTAAATGAGCAAAGTTTCCTTCATGCTTGCATATCTAGTCCAAGACTAGAGTGTGTCACATTTGGGTGTTCTGTGTTGCATTTATATATTCCTTTCAGTAAGAGCTACACTTATGACCATGCAATGCTCATGCTCTGTCTTATGGCACATAAGTGCAACTTCAGCAGACACAAGCAGCCAGTTCAGACCAGCCCTTTGCACTGTTAGAATGTGCACTACAGGTACAGCCAGTGCCACAGGGGTGTTCATACTGCACTACAGCTACAGCCTCTAACACCAGGGCTCTCCAGAGCACAACCTACAGACAACCATACTTCTTGGTGAACTACACAAAAAGCAGTCAGAAGAATTCAAAGTACTTCTTTTTTTTTTTTTTTTTAAGAAAAGTATATACAAGAGCATTTCAGTTTTGGTCTGGCTGCTGTGCAGTACCTCTACCTTCAGTGTCCTACCATGTTACATTACTATTGCTGCAACTACAGCAGTAACACCACAGACTTACTCCAGCTCCAGCTCCAGCTAAACTTAAAAATAAGCATGATACACTCTAAGTCCTCAGTGGATCTGCAAACTAGCAGCACCAATTAGGAAACTTCCTCCTTATGAGCACTATCATTCTTCTGTGATTTCAGTGTCTTAGCCATGTTCGGATCCTAATAGACCTGATTCAAAATATAAAGTAAATGCAACTCCTTGCATCCAGCTTTGTGCACTGTGGAAAGATCCCCTCGTGGGCATTTAAGTTTTCATTTTGAGAAGTGCTGGTGGACTCATTCAAACTAATAGAACAGGAAGTTTACAGAAAGTGAGGTAAAGATTTAAGACAGGTCTCAAGGCTAGATGGAGATGTCAAATCATTTAGGTTGTATAAAGAGATAACACATTTTCATTATTTAATGATATTAAAGGTGCAGATCTAGAATTTAAAAATACATCATCACTAGAAGACATTGTTTATCACCAACCTTTCTGTAAGCCATGGAAAGGTTGTACATTTATGTAACATCTTTTCCATGTTTTTGTCATGGTTTAAAACCAGAGTGATAAAAATAGAGACAATCAGATGCTGCTGTCCCCTTAAAATTAAAGCACTGAGACACACCTGCCTGACTATAAGGATAGAGAACCCAAAGGGCTTTCTGTCCAAGGCATGAACTTGTATCAGTGCAGAACAACCACAGCCACACGAGCATGACTCTTGCCTTAAATGGAATAAATCTTGACATAATCTTACCAAAACCAAAGCATTCATGTTATACAAAAGTCTGAAATAACAATGGCAGCATGGACTTACAGAAGCTTGCATTGAATTTCTCACAGGCAGAATAAGAGAAAAAAAATAAATCTTTAAGCCAGAGATGGATCAAGATTGCTGCATCTGTGAGGGAAAAGCAAAAGTGACAAAGCAGAGAAAGAGGTCTATGGAATTGACAGCAACTAATCCATAAAAACAAGATGGGACATCAGAAAACCAATTGGAAACAGCATTATAGGCACAACAGTTTGGAGATTTTATTTCCTAACTACATATTTCATTCATGATACACATGACTGAATTGGCAGCAGGTTCATTTCATACTGCAGCAAAGATTGAAGATTGTTAAGGAAGACATTACATGTACCATGTCCCAGAGCAGCAGGACAACAGCAGATGAGAGGGATTCTCTCAAAAACAGCTGGCCTGCTGGACAGACTTAGGGAAGTAACATAATGATGTACTGGAGGTTCTTTCCTGAGCAAGAGGACAGCAAGACTGTACTTCTGGCTGATCTGGAATAAAAGACAGATCTGTTCCCTACTGCCCCTTCCATGAAATATTTGCAAGGATAAGAGATAAAAAAAAAAAAGTGAGTTATAATCACCTGACAAGCCACTGAGTCATCACCACCTTCTCACATATCACTAAGACTTCTCTTTTGGATTTTAAGATGTGGGCTCTTCCTCCTGTCTCAGCTGATTCCATGGAGGATATTAAATGATTCCAGCACCAATTTTGAGAATAAGTAAAAGGAGTTAACTCTTGCCTAGCAGTTCATCTACCTTAAAATTCCATAACCAGGTACTGATTCTTCAAATAGTTTAACTTGTCAGCAATTAATTCCTGAAGCAACTCCAAAAATTGATTTAGCTCTTCATAATTTTTAACATTTTTAATAACCCTCTGTAACAATGCCAAGGATCCTACTCTACACTGTATCATTTTTCCTAAGGGACCCCAGGATGGAATCAGCCATTTTGTCAGCTGAAAAGTAAAAATAGAATGCCCCTTTAAGATCATTTTAGACACCTCCTTTGATCTCACTGAGGAAACAGTGGAAAACAGTCTGTTCTCAGGGCAACTTGGCCTGGATATGTCAGGGATGTGAAATAGGAGGATGTAGCTAGTTCATCAATTTTACCATTCACAGAGTCAACAGCCAGACCAGCAGCTGAGGGGAGTGAACCATTCAGTCAAAAGGACAAACAAATTGGGATCAGCCAGGCCCATCATGAGGAGTTACAGACAAGAATAAAACCCAGGAGGGAAGTAGTTTGACATTTCCTGTGGATGTAGTCAACATAAAAGGCTGAAAAACATATTTTAGAAGAGGCTGGAAAAAACAGAAAATCTAACTTGCAATCAAGAACAAAAACCCAGAAGATCTAGATCCACAGATCTTGAAGTGCATCTCATATTGCTTCCTACGTGTCTTAACTACATATAAACTATGCAAGAAAGAGACAGACAAGGACATTCACTGTGATTGCAGCTCTCAAAACTTTAGTTTTGTACAAATCCAAATTAATCTTGCATAGGTGTTCTGATTATATTTTCCACTAATATAAAGCTCCAGAATCCATCAGTGTAACAAAGAGGTGATTGTCCATAGCTCATAGGGTAGGAGGCAGAAGATAAACACAGTTCCAAGGGGGGAAAAAGGATAAAAAGAAAGAAAAATCACCCATGACATCAAAATAAGCAAGACCCTTCTCGCAGTCCAGCTTATACTTTTTTTCATCTTTGGTGATATTTCAGTGATGGAATTTTGTTTAGATGTAACAGATTTCACTGACAAGAAAGATAAAGACAGCTGAGGTACGTGAGATACTACAACTGCTTCCAAGAAAGTGTGATACCAGGATGTGCCAGTGATTCCAATCTGAAATACACTGATCCTCCACAACAACATCAACATGTGCTCTTCAGCATTAATTATCATAAGCAAAACAAGGTCATACAACACAATTTCTTATTTCCACATGTGGCACTGTGGCTCAAGTCAGGCAAAAACATTTCTCAAAAGCAGTGAATTCACTAGAGAGAAAAACCAATCTTTCAAGCACTTGGAGCTACTTAGATGTTACAAGATTAATTTTTTGTATAGCTGGATTATTGATATTGATGGCACACTATCAGAAAAGTCAAACTACAGTGGTTTCAAGTTTCCTGAGATATGCTAAAGGAATTCAAAATAAAATACAGTAACAAATTACTAAATTTACAGAACTGGAAGTCCATTTTGCTCAACCTGTATTTAAGAGAGTCAACATGCAAGACACATTCAGCTTTCCCTCACAGGTTCCACATCTGCTCCAAAAATCTACACATGGTATGAAGTACCATGACCACTGTGCAGTGAAGTGTCCTGGGACATCCTTTCTTCCACCTTCTGTGGAATCTGCTCATACTTTCAGCAGTCATTAAACATTCAGCGAGACAATAAGAAATATTTTAATGCTGTCAGAAGTTAAATGACAACACTACAGTTTGCACTGAACTGAGCTTAAAATAAATGCAACACTCTGGAAGCCACAGACCACTTAAATACTTTTCCCCTCCTCCTAACACCACAGAAAAAAATACTCACAGGTATTCTGCCTCCAAAAGAGGTCTCTAAATGAACCTTCATAGAAATTATGCCACCTGGGATGTTGAATAATGAAAGGCCACCAAAAAAAATATATATAACAACTTTAGAAATTAAGACTTAAAGGCCAAGTATTAAAATATTAAATCATTAAAAACACTAACTTTTTTCTCAAAGTAGGATATTCAAAACTGGAAACATGGCTTGAAAATGTTCAATTAAGGTGTTTTAGAAATACATGAGCTGAAAACAGCTGTTGGAATAAGAATAATCCTACATTGTTGCTACAACAGAAAGCCTTGCATCATATTTCCCCTAATAGGCACTTCCCAGAGCAACCTTGTCATGGGTTACCTGGGCATATTCCAGTTATAAGTGTAACTGAACGTGATTATCAAAAAGAATAACAGGCTTGATCCAGACCTGAGCATGGACTGTGTCCCTGGAGCTCTGTAATCCCAGTCCTGGACAACTATTAGGGTGTAGTTAAAAATTCCAATGGTGGTGTCTGGTTTGACAGGGTCATGGTCAAGGAATACTCCAAAGCAGGGTGTATAACTAACACCAGGAGCCAAATGATATTTTTTAAATCTCCATGGCTCACCACAGAGTGCTTATGCTAGGAGAAGGTTTGCTTGTGCCTAGAAGAAAAAATAATTTATTAGTACAACCTCTGACCAGAGCCCTATATCAGCACACACATAGATACTATGAACAGTTTTATTTTCATGGCAGTGACTGCAAACCATTTGTTTTCTGTTAATATACTCCAGTGTTTTAAACAGATTTTTGAAGGCTCATTTATTTAAATGCACTCATGTTACTATGTAAATACTCATGGTCCATGATTCCTAAGATTTTGTTCTTAGCCACTTCCTTTTTTTTTTTTTTTGAAGATTAATCATGACAGCTTTGCTTCTTCTTCCAGCACTGGAAAATACACTAGAGAAATTAGAAGTGTGCACTCCATTTATGTCAAAGAAATATGGTGTGTAGTTACTGAGAACTTACAAGACCCTATGGAAGCGCTGCACAAACAGCTGTCCCTCAAATTTGCAGAACAAACAGACTTAAGCAAATACAAGCTGTACAAGCCTCAACACAGCTCCTGCCTTGCCTGAAGTTATCACATCTATTCCCTGATGTCTGTGATCCAGGGATTGAGCGTGACAAAGCCTTTTTTTCCATTGCATTCTTTGGAACAAAACCAGGCTTAGTTATTATTTCTATCTTATTCTGATCTGACAAACCCTAAGCCAAGGTTTGTGTGCCTACACAGTTACAGAAGTCCTCAAAGACCGTTGTGTACCCACTTATGCAGCTCCATTTCTAAATTTAAGCCTTCCAACTTATTCCTAGCAACGCATTCCAGGCTTTCAAAACTCACTTCATCTCTCGTGTAGCTTCTTGTAGTATTGATAATCATTGCTGTTAAGTCTTCATGACAGTTTTGCTCCCCACTATCTGGCACAGCTCTTGGGAGGCCACTCCATGGCCTGAATACTGGAATTACACACTGACACCACAGTCCTGTTTCAGCATGTTGGGTGGATATGGAATGGAGGTCTTGCTCTCCAACCACATAAAATCAGTGAAGCATTTCAAAAAGGTATCATGAAAGATTTATTATCCAATTTTCAGGGCTCTTATATTGCTTCTTAACAATAGTTTAATAGTGGTGTATAAAATTCAGTTTTTGGAAATAATTCGTCGTATTCTGAAAGGCATTTGGTTTGCACTCCAGACTAAAATCTCAAGCTTGACTTCGTATTGAAGTCTGAACACCCCTCCTCTGCTCTGAAATGTGGTGTTTCCCATTTTTAGGCCTTTCCTTACACACTAACTCCCACCAGCTCAATGAGCACTTTCAGCAAGCAGCTCACAGAAAGCTGTCACCAGCAACGTGGTTGACAAACCACTGGGACCAACAGCATCCACAAAGAACTGACAGCCCAGATCCTACTTGTGCTAATAGCTGCTGATGCCTCTCAACAAGGGTTTCTTACAGCCAATATGATCTGTTTCTGTTGAGACAGGCTCTCCATCCAAATAAGCAGCTCCTCCTGATCTTTTGCATTAAAAGGGCAGCAGCTGTTATTTTCCTATGACTGCCTGAATTGAAAGCAACACAACATGCCAACACAGAATTGGTAGCAATCATCCCATTTACAGCCCCAAAGCACTCTAATGATCTATCCATCATTCAAAAATCAATTCAAGAGATGTGCCTGCTTTTAAATGAGGTACAAAAGCCACACATATGAGCTGCATTAAAGTTTTAAGTAAAGAGCTGGAAGCACTGGGTTCTACAAAGCACACTCTTTTTTTTTTTCCATTTCCATACTTTTTTATTTTTTTTTAAATCATAGATTAATTTAACCTCAATTACAAACATATCACCTTTAAAAATCACAAATCTCTTGGATGGCCCTTAGTTTCAAACTCAAACATAAAACACTGTGTCTTTTGACAGCCTTGAAGGTTTCCTGAGCTTCTCCCCAGCCTTCTGTGCTGCGTGCAATGGGCATTATTCCCTTTCCATTGCAAAAGAAACAGAATTGAGGAAGTAAAAATCCACCCAGGTCAAAGCACTAGAGTACAATGAAATAAAAAATTCACAGATCTATCCTCTCAATAAGTATTTGGGGACAGTGAACACACAGAGGATAAAATAAAGACTGAACCACTGTATAACCTATGTGCTTTCTCCTTTTAAGTGAACTTCAGGGACTGCAGCCCAAATAGGAATGAACCAAAGGTAACACTGGAAACCAGACTTCAAATACACATCTACACTTTCAAAATATGATAGCATTTAATTTCTCTGATACTGCTATATTTTTTCTTCCTGAATTTTCTTTTAGGCATCAGTTATTATTGTTATGAAAAGATGCTGCAATTAGGATCAGTTTACCTCACTGTTTTTCAGGCACACAAAATTCAACATGCTGGGCCTAAAAATGTATTATCACATTTTTCTGTATGTTTTTACTGTTAACCAGAAGGCTATAATTTCTGTCTGGAAAAAGACCTTTGTTATGGTGTATTCAGCACTTCTATCCAAAAAAGCTCTTCCCTATACATCTGTATTCCAGTATGTTTCTAGAGGAAAAAATTCATTACAATACTTCACACAACCAATATTTTATGGCAATATAGTCTCATGTCAAAAATATGGTAGATGTACAGCTTGAGCTCATCAAATAGAATCCATCAATACAGCACCTAGGTTAAAAATCTCATTTATTTTCTGCATTCTGAACAGAGATGGAAGAAGAGTTCAGCTGTGTGAATAAGCTATTTATTTTGTTTTCCATAAGAAAACAGAGTAACACTTACACATAATCAAAAACTACGTATTCATTTGCTTTAACATTGAATGAACTTTTTGTCTACTGATAAGAGAACTGCAGATTCACACCAGTTCTGCTTCCTCTGAGTGCCTATGAAGGTATATACTGTCACAGCTACAAGACACACAGATTGGCTGATAAAATATGTCCCACATTTTCATATGCAGTGATAGATTAACAGCTGGACTGGATGACCTTAAAGGTCTTTTCCAACCTAAATGAGTCTGGGATTCATAGACCTTAATCTAATGAGAATCACTGTTTTCAGGGGAAAAAATATAGACTAGTGTTCTACATTATGAAAACAGGCCCTGCAACTTGGAACCCTACCAACTGCTGGGCACTCCCTAGAAAGGGGTGACTCCATTTGACCTGACCCTTCAGGGCACCTCTCCCAGCCACACTGCCTGGCTGTGCTGCCCTGGACTCACACACTTCTGGAAGTCTGCATCTCCTGTCAGTGTAAAGGGGAAGCTGAGTTTCCAGGGTGTTATTGCTTGGTTATTTCTGTTGGATTACTTCTGTTTTCTTTGCGATGTTTGAATACAACAACATACACCAAAGCCACTGCAGGGCACCCCAGTTCACCTCACCTCACAGTCTGATTTGGCAGCAGCTTCTCCCCCTCAAAGCTGAGCCCAGGTCATCAATGCATTTCAGTGACAGCACAAGTTACAGAAAGAAAACTGGAAGTTCTAGGACAAATCCCCAAATGCCCAGACAATATGGTCCACAGCCATAGCAGGCAAATACTGTAAAAACAACAATAAAGCCATCTGCTACTTTCAGAAAACCCTATAATGAAGCAAGCAATATTCTGGGGAATATCCCACTTGGGAAATAGCAGAGTACTCACTCGCTCATCTGAGACAGTCTCTACTTAAGTAAACACAGTTGAGTGTTAATCAGGCTCTCCTCAGCCTGGGGTTTTGGCAGCTAGAAAAGTGCTCTTGTATTTCTACTTTATCTTGTTAAGTGGCACCACAAAACAGATAGAACCATAGAATTAATGGTTATTTTACTTATCTACCTGAGGGCAATATGCCCAATAGAAATGTTCTCAATAACAGGAAAATCAGCAGCATATTTCAAGGCAGCCTGGCTTTGAGGCGGAGTAGCCAAGATGTCCAGGAAATTTCCATCTCAGCTAAGATGTAAATAAATGCCAAAGATTTTATTCCCCAGTGATTATTTTGAATCTATCGACTCCATGTAGCAGATATGATTTCATTACCCCAAAAAGCCCCCATAATTTCTAGAACCCCCTAAAAGAACACTTTGGTACAAAGGATTTTCATAATTTATTAATTTCATAATTTTTCAGAAATATTTTTATATAAATTAAATCTTAAAAATTCAGAATTCAGATCAAAGACTCAGGAAGAAAGCTTTCTTCAGGGAAGAGTACTGTACCTCACACATTAGATATGTGTCATCTTGTCCCTGTATCCTGCACTTGCTCTGAATCCAGGTCATATAAGAAATTACTGTAATCTGTCTTCCTTTTCAACTGGACGATCATTGTATGAGCCAATTTGATAGTTTTAATTATCTCTAGGGACTGGTTTACCAGAGCTTTATACTGCAGTAACCTTTAAAGGCACCTATCAAGCTGCAGGGACAAATTTCCCCAGAGCTCAAACACAACTTTTTGGGAGAAACAAAACCAAGCAAAAAGTTGAAACTGGCAAAGGGAAAGCTTATCCCAGATAGCACACTGATCCCAGGGTGTGGGAATGTTAAAGAAGCCACTGAGGCAAGATTCGCTCACTGAGCTAATTCAGAAATGCATCATCTGTTAGAGATGATCAACAATTGCAACATTTGCTGCCAAAAATTCCACAGTTTTACTCCCATCATTTAAGATGTTCACATATTCTTTCCTTCTAACAGCTAACAAGTACCTAGTTCTTGTGATATCCAACACTAATGACAGGATTTTCTTTATTCCCCAGTTAGAGTCCTGAAACGTGCACGATTTATCTTGCTGGCTTCCTAAAACAAGGGCAGTTATTATACTTGCTCTCCAATTTTCCATCTTCTCCAGACTAGTGCCTTCCCCCAAAAACCCAACCTGTTGCTTATTCTGTTGTAGTTAATGAAACTTCATCACTGAAGAAGCCAGGCACAGTTTCCAAGGCAGCTATAATCCTCATTACAAATTACAATCCTACACGTTGATTCTCACAGTATTATGAGCAGATTAGCAACAAAATTGACTTTCGTTAGCAACATGATAAATTTGGCAGTAATGAAGCCACACGCTATGTACATCAACACATCCTTTGTGCAGTGATATCAATTATATTTCCTTGATTTAAACATAGCTCTTGTTCTCATGATCTCAAAAAATGTCTTTCTACTCAGTTACAGTGGAAGAATTTCCCCAGTTATTATTTTCCCTGCAGCAGCTCCACTAAGATGAAAAAAAATCACTTCTAAACACGATCCAAGTAACAAAACTTGCACAGAAGACCTCAGCATTCTCCCCATCCCTCCCTCAGTCAGGCACTGGCAATGCAAGACAGCAGCATGGTTAGAGCTCCAGGATTGGCTGACAGCACTGAGACCAGGGCCCTAACAGGTATTTTGTGATTTCACAAATATGTATTTTACCTTTTCCCAGGGGCTACTACCCATGCACACAGAGCAACTTCATTTATGCTTCCTTCAGTGTCCATATGCTGTGAAATTTAGAACGAAATAATTGTTTCCTTTTATTTTACAAGTGCTTCTTAAAAGACACGCAGCGTCCCCAAATATCAATCCATTCAATTATAAACTACTTTCTTTTTTCATTTAGACTTTAACTTTCCAATTTTCTTTGGAGCACACTTTTCCAAATTTATAGGACTCACCAGCGACAAATCAGTGATAGACCAAAATTCCCTTTGCCTTACTCTGAAATTTACTGCTCTGTCCCCAGGAAATCTTGAAACGTTGCATGACAAACGGTCCATGACTTAATGGCATTTTCACATACCACAAGGGTTGAAGCTGAAACTTTTAAGCATTGCTGAGTCAGCCGTGGCTGCATTAAGGATTTAGCAATTCAGAGCTGTAAACTACAGTTTATTCATTTCTGTGTCAAAAGTGAAGTACCAATGCTTCAGCTCTGCAGTAAAACACTAATACTAATAATTTTCATTTTATAGTCCGAGTTGTTTATCTGTTGTAAAATTGCAATCAAATGTAAAATTGCAATCAAATCCATTTCAGAAAGGTCAAAGAAATGGAACAAGACAGGGCTGAGAATTCTATATTTTAAGCTGAGTTTGAAAAATCAGCATGTTTTCGGGGGAAGCTGAAATCATTTCAACCACTCAAAAGGAGTGCATTTTGCTTTGCTTCAAGATCATTCATCTTCCATTTGAGCAAATCTCAAAATATAGAGAAGTTTAACTAGAATAAGCATTCATGGTACTGTGATCCTGGTAGCTATGAATTACTTTGTAGAAACAGAAAATATTGTCTGGGAGCCACACACACACACACACACACTGTGCTATTCACTTATTGCAAGTGGTTAAAAAAAACTAACACTCTGCAAAGCTGCCTCCTGAACTCTTGGGTGGATTTTAAAAGCATTAAGGCATTACTAGAGAAGCAGGTCTTATGGTGATGAGTTTATAGAAGTACTACAAGTCAAATACATGGATATTTACCACTGTTAACACACTGAAGTTCTGGAAAGAAATTACAGGCACAGAGTAATGTCCCATCTTCCATTGTTCTCTGATTAAGATCTGACAGATGTTACAGAGAAACAAGACAGTCAAAGATTTGTGCATTATTTTGCTTTATATCTATCTTGACAATCTTCTGTGATTCATAAGGCTGAGGAGAGTCACGAGGTTTTCCAGTAGGATGCTAAACAAGTAGGAAGTAAATTAATGCAAATCCTTGTGGATATAATAAATCTAAAAAAGTCAAAGCTTTACTGACTTCAAAATGATCAAACAGAATCAAATTACAATCTAATTCATGTAAGAGACACAAGACTCCTAAAATTCCCACTATGAAAATTATTCGTAAGAGACTTACATTTAACATTCAGTTCCATGGAATGAAATTCTGCATTCCGAGCATGAAGATCAAGGATTTACTCTCAAAATATTCCTTTTAAAGGAAATCTATACTGACTGACTTTACAAATACAAAACAATTATGAATTTCATCACCGACATGCTATGAGACCAACTGAAACATGCACACCCACTAGAAATATAAAACCAGAATGTGCCTTCCAACACCAGAGCAGCAACGACAACATTAATTCCCTTGCAATTATGCTACTAAAGCAAACAAGCAAAGTTTTCTGTAAATCCATAACTATTACCCCAAAACACGCAACATGACAGATAAGCAAGTCTTTATGTATGTCACATAGGTGCTTATATATTGAGACAAAGCACACTGAGGTGAATGAAGAGGCTCCCACCAATTCCACACTTCAAGAGAGCGTGCATGAAATAGAAGCACACTACAATTCAGGAAAGCTGGGCAAGTCATCATTAAACATTGGCACATATCACAAAGATTAACTGCCTTTTGGATGTGCAGTAAACATTCCAAATTTAATTACTGATAGTCAGCTGTGACATTATTTTGTCCTACCAGCATCATCAGAAAGATGAAAATAAAGCAGGACAAAAATTTGTTTTAAATTTTAAAAATCCCTTGTTGATTTAACTTCTGTTTCCAAGTGTGGAAAAACCCAAAACCCATACGCCTGAACTATCCAATTACTTTCTTATACACAGGAATATAAACTTAAATGAAACTGTAAGAATTGCACACACAGAAAAAGTCTAGTCTTGTACATTTGCATGGTAAACATTGGTAGTAATTGAAAATGAAACGGTTATTTCAGAGATTCAGAGAGTTCAAACTTCATATGTGTCAGTTCAGCAGTAAGTCATAAAATGTGCAACATGCTAATGTAGGAGAGCATATACTACTGCATATCCAGGAGAAGGACACAGGAGTAAAATAAGGAAATAAATCTACATCTGAATTTGTTGTGGTACCTGTGTGGACATGATGTTTAAATATCATACTGCTTCAAATCTTGTCTGTTTGTAGAATAACTGCAGGAGTGTCATAACTGGCATAATAGAAGTTATAGGTAGATGTGAGACTTTGGGAACTAGAAAATCAACTTCTACACAAGGGGAAAATTTTGTTAGAATATTACCTTTAACCTTCACAAAAGGCATTAATGATATCAACTTTATAACATTTATCACCTGAAAGAAGTTTTATTTTCAAAGACATGTGGGAAAACACACTCCAACATGAATCAGCTCACAAGCCAGGACTTGTCCACAAAAATATACCAGAAATATCCATAATAAAAATGGAGACAAGTCCAGAAGCTGCTCAGAGCTAACCAAGGACAGCAGAAACAACTGCCCGTTATTACAAGTCAGCAACAAATATATATAAATATATATATATATATAAACAAACACACACAAAGATCAGCGTATGTTGAAACTTTGCTGAATCTGCCAGGGAGGATGGTACCATCCAAACACTGGAGGAAAGACGTGGAGGGGGAAAAACCCAAAAACATACAAAAAGTTTGTGAATTAAGGCTGTAGAATTCAAATTTTTAGTCTTTTACAGGCAAACTAGTGTTTAATAACAATAAACAGTCCTAAGTTGTTAGGAAAAGGTTAACCTGAGTAGTTGGACAATTCTGAAAGTCCTCCTGGGTGGTTGCATTTTCAGTTGCCTTGATACTTTTAAAATGCTGTTGTATTCATAGGGGGTTTTTTTTGTTTGTTATAGCAAAAAAAGGAAAAAAAAAAACAAGCTAAAAACCTTTCTCAGTCTGGGGAGGTTTATCAATGTATAGACAGAAGAGCAGCCTGACCTCAACTCGGTGAAAGGGTTGTTATCTACAAAGGTATGTCTTAATTTCCACTCTTGCTCCAGGGGTTCTTGTTGGTCACTGCAAAGTAACAGAGTGGTTGAAGCAGAGGCTGCAGAGGCTTCTCATCCCCAGGGAACAAAGGGCAGCTATGGCAGTTCTGGGGGGACAAAAACTCTCATATTGTAATGCTGAGAGAATCTGTAGTGAAGAAATCAGTCTGGGATCATAGGGTACAAAGGCAGCTATAAATTTAGTTGTGCCTGAAAACAAGAAATATAGGACAGACAGATACAAGAGAGAAAAACAGGCCTGAATACTAATGAAACTGAGGTAATGGAACGAGACAAGACAGAAGGGTTACTAAAAATAGCTCTCAGTGTTACATTCTGAAGATCGTTTCAAATTGAACCACTAAAAGCACTGAATAAAAATTCAAATGCTTTTATGACTGGAAAACAAAGACATCATAACAGCAACACTGATGAACAACAAAATTACTATTAACTCAGGACTGAAGAATCAGAGTTCTGAGGATCATCACACACCTTTGCAAAATTTCTGCCACCAACAGTCTCTAATTTGTTCACTTATGGCAGCTGCTGTAAGAAGAGGAGGAGATGTAATAAAGCATTATAAAATTCAAGGAACTCTTAGTAGGAGCTCATTTTGCATTATCTGGATCATAACATGCTGGGAAAGCAGACCATTAATACTCTGCAAATAGGACTGGGTGCTGTTTTATGGCAGGCTGGTGTTCTAATCGTCCTTGCTGCTAGAGCAATCATTCATACTGGAAAGCACTTAGCCCCAGACTAAAAAAAAGGCAGTTGCTCTACTAAAAGCTGTGAAAGGCTTCTTTAATACATTTCTTTTAAACAAAGTACTTGGAGGAGCTAATGTGAAGCAGATGTTTTTGAATTACCCCAGAGAATACAAAAAGACCTATTTCATCATTACATGGAATAAGATATTACCCAAAGCAAATGCTAGTAATAAAATTTTCCCACAGGATTCCTGTTGATATTAGGGATATTATCTTACCCTAAATATAACAAGAACTTAATTTTCATAAGTGAAGCAAGTACACAAATTTGCTGGAAGGCAACAGCAAAGACATTAAAGCACCTTTGAAGAACTAACAGGTTTCCTACACAGTTTGCAAGTTGCAATGGTTTCCATAACTTCTTTGAACAACTTCCCCAACTCTAAGGATTCCATAACTCAATAAGATATTTTATTTTTCAATGCTTAAGAAATAGGGACTGCTGTGATCCTATTCATTCCAAAGGAAGTCCCATAAGTGTCACATCCTATCCTACGCATTCTTCAAGTCTCCTAACTTCACTGTGTTGTGATTAAATATAATCAAATAGCCAAAAAAAAATTTGTGCTGGTTTTAAAGTAAAGTGGTGGGAGAAATGACCCCGATTCTAGGGAGATTATAAGTCAGAGTTACCACTTACTAAAAAAAAAAAAAATTAGATGCAACGATACAGAGAAAAACTGGTTTTAACCCACAAAAACAGATGTATAACCCAGCCCCCTGGGACAAGAACAGAGCAATGCTCGTTGGCCCCTCTCCTGAGCACCACATGCCCCACTTGTGTGCAAAGTAAAAGGAAAGGAAAACCTGGTGGTGCAGATGATGGTGGCAGCTCTTGTCGAGTGGCAGAGGCAGTCCTGTTGGAGTTCTGGTCCTCCTCTCGGTCCGAGGAGTGGTACCAGTGGTACCAAAACCCCAAGATTACATGCTCAGGTTCAGGTGGGGATGTCCAGCACCTCCCCCAGGACAGGGAATTTAACTCTGGAGTGATTTAACTCTGTGATCTCAGGATATTTTTGGAGTCTTTGATGGTCTGGCAGCTGCCTATTATGCCAGCCCAGCATGGCCCGTTAGCAGGGATGGCCCCTGTTAATGAAGGTGTTAATGCTGCCCGGAGGGGAGTTGGCACAGCTGGGTCATCAGCTCTGCCCTGGGCAGCTGCTGCAAATGAGCCCTTGTTAACAGTTCATCAGAAACGGGTGAGGGTGTAGAATACACAGTTTTGATTATACCCACACAGCAATAAACTGGTCTTGGCCCCTGTAACTAAGACACCTCTAGATAGGGACAAGAATAGCAATCAATGACTTTATATCATCTATATAAATCAGCTGGAACCGGTTTTATTTTACATTTGGAATTTGTAAACAAGTGACAGTAATGTTTTGCAATGTCAGAGGGCACTGCTGTTCATGAAGCTGGGATTCTGCACTTGTTTAGCAGGTCCAACATCGGAAGTAGCTTTGGACCAGAGATCTCTAGTACATGCTCATTTTAACTTAAATTGTGGCAAAGAGAGCAATTTCTAAGTGTATCAGTGAACCACAGAGTATAACACCCATCTAACACATCCCCAGTAAAGGAGACACACAAATAGTGCTGATTCTCCCGGGCATCACCCCCTGACCTGCCTTCACACCTCACTTATGAGTTTACTTTTCCAGATATTCGCAAACATAACTTGATAATATAAACTGTTGATTCTGATCCTTAAAAACCACTGAAATCAGCTGAAGCCTTTTGAGTTCACAAAACATTTCCTGAGATCTCTAAAACACAGAAAACCTCTATAGAAGCACTAGAAAAGAAAACCCTTTCCCTCCATTTTAAACAAGTAGAGAAAAAGTTACTGTTAATATGGCTTAAATACTTAAATATTCTGTCTGTAAGAATTGAAAAGCATCACCCAGGATATGGTAATGTGAGTATGGAAGAAAAATACACTATTGCCAGGTAATTATTTATGATGCAATGTTCCATTACACCATTTGAGGGATATTAATGCAAACAGAAGAACGATTGCTGCTATATTGCCCCAGGAAAGTTTGTATGACAATCACAGCTTTCACAGCTTTGGTTTTATTGCTCTCCGCTTATTTGAAACAAACAAAAAAAAATTCCTCTTTTTTCTTTTAGACACGCTTTTCAGCTGGAACCATAACCAAAATGACACTTCCATTCTGAGATTAATGGCTGCATGTTTATGAACAAACAATTCTGAATTTTAATCTGAATAATCCAATGCCTTACTTATATTTACCCAATCACTTGAAAAATCCTCCCTCATTCCTATCCTACCTTTTTCCTAAAGCCAAGGAAAGCAATATTTCAGAAAATTACTTTGTACTTCTAATAAAGAGGTATTTCCATATTAAAAACCCAGGGAAAAACTACAATCATAACAGAACACATTGTTTCAAGAAAGTATTTATTATATTATAGGAAAAAAGATAATGAATAAGTTGGCCTTCGAGCTAAATAAGTTAAAAGTTTTCTTTTAAGGATGAGACTGCAGTTTATTACAACACAGTCTGCAGCCATTTCCCTTGCATACATTATATTGCTGAAGATCCATGATTGAGAAGCACTGATTGAATGGGTAAAAATTATTTATATTTTTAAAAATCATCTAACTATTGCACACTTCATAAAATACCTGCATTTTTACTTCCCTCAGACCTATTTCTTGGAAATGCTCTGATCCTTTTAATCATTATTGCCGTCACATATAAAGCCTTTTAAAGTAAGAACATGCAGACACCAACATACTTTTTGTCCTTCCTTTTGAGCCCTTAGCAAAAACCATCATCTCCATGGAATAAAGGATTTCTTGTTACACCAAGTCAGTCACGGGCTGATTTAAGCAGGGATCATTAGGAGATATAAATAGAAGTATTTATGTCTTTATTTCCCCCGAATAAAGCTGAACACGTAGCTTCCACTGTCTGGCAGAAAAGTAGAAACATTCATAGGTATAGTCAAACAGAACTTTGATTTTAGTGTTTCATTTTCAAAGTACTCCAAAAAAAGCATATGCATTGTGATTACCTGGGGACCTGCTGTGCTACCTCACAAACAGATGCTAAATTAAGAGAGCACTAATTACAAAATAAGTGGCCACTAAATCAGATTTGATGCTATAGCACAGTTGCTACTGACATTCCTGTTAGATTAAAAGAGAAAAGTAAATTCCTAGCAGGCAAATCGTATTTTGTACATCACTTTCTGTCTCTACATGGTTGAACTCCACACCTTACAACCGTTCACAGGAATAAAATCAAGCAGTGGCACCACTCATTCCTCCTTTGTTGGTTTATAACTGTTTTCAGCCAGGTTCCCATGGATGATGGTGCCACCCAAAGAGGGCATCAGGAAAGGCTACTTTCAAACAGTGACCCAGTTGAGTAACAGCTCTCACTCAGGATGGTGACATCTCCCTCAAGCTCATTTTAAGAACCAGGAAAACATGATCTCAAATGTCAGTGAGAATGAGGAAGGAAGAATAAAGAAAGGCAACTGCTTGAAATTGTTCAATAAGAAAAAAAAACCACTAGTCACAAAGGCAGAGATTCTCAGAACCCTGTTTCAGGAAAACCTTTCCCATGGTCCACATACATTCATATTATTTTTCCATTTTTTCTACTATAAACGATGCCATTTTCAGAACCACTAATCCCACATACACTAGACCAGAATTTCTTCCTCTATAAATGCAGGCGGAGGATTTCCCACAACTGCTGGTCAGGCAGTAGCTGACAACATTTAATTAGGCAATATGTACTGCAAATGGCCAACACAGATTTATAGGAAAGAAAATCAGCTCCTAAATATTAGGCAAGAAGCCATACTCATTTCAACAGCAGCCAAAATCATATTTCTGTCTTTCCACTAAGCTATTTTCTGGAAAGCAATATCTTGAGAAGTACAGTTACACTGCAATAATCCAACATACACAGGAAAAACAATGATTAGGACAGATCACACCTTTCCATCCCACAGATTCCTAAGCTGCTTTATTAAAAAAAAAAACAAACCAGACACGCCACTTGAATGAAATGTATTTTTCTATCTAGAAACTGCACAGTGCAGAACAACAGAGGAGCAAAAGGAAGCTCTGGTAGAGGACACAGGGGGCCTGTGTTTACACGCAGCAGGACTGTTTGGACTAAGAGCTTTGTAGCAAAAAATATAGAAATAAAGGTCATTCTTCCTCAATTTCTCTATACAGCCTTTCTTTATCACTGATAAACTAGTTTTTCTTGTGTGAACTTACTACTAAAGAAGGACTTCTAGAACTTTTTTGCAACGACTGTTTTGCCAGGACACCTTTGGCTGCTGTCCTTGGTTATACCAGATCTCTCCCCATTTTTCCATCAGGATCCAGATGGCCAGAGGGAGCATTTGTTAGGATTCAGTGACATTCTTAATCAGCACAGCCCCCTGCAATCAGTCTCTGTGCTCTTGCAGCAGTCCTCTTCCTAGGCTGAACCTGTCAGTGCTGACACCAGGGGTCTTACCAGACATCTGTTTAAATTAAGAGACCCAAATTCCTGCTGATTAATTACTGTTTTCTGTGAATAAACAGGAGTATCATGAGTTAATTAAGGTACATGTTCAATTAATCTGATTGGTGTCAGGTGCACTACTCCATATCAGATGCAAGGAAAGAGAAATGCATCACCACTTCAGGACACAGACACACATCCAAACACACCATGGGTTTATCCAGGCAGCCTCTCAGGCCAACACTGGGCAGCAGCTCTGCACACACTCTTACAAACCACAGAGTTAAACAGTGCACTAAAAACTAAATTTATCCTATAACATATTCAAAAACTTCTCTTCAAATGAACTTGACTCAGTCTTAAAGCCTTGTATTAACAAGGAGAAAGAATCAGATAGGCATGAGAATTCTAGCTGGCTTCCTGCTTAACATTCCTAATGATTTTGACTTTTTTTTTTTTAAATGCACAACTTGAAAACTGAAGCTAGTAACTTCAGTGTATTAGCTTGGAAGAATTAATGTGTAATGACAAAAAAGCTGTTATCTTCTATGAATATTCATGACCTGAACTATAAAGGAGTTATTTTCAGTCTATTCTAGTCTCCAGCATGCCCTGAGGAAGCTCCTGCCAACACCTGAGTGTGGTGTAGCTGACTAGTGGCAGGAATCTCCCAGGCAAGCTCTGATTACACATATGGAGTGAGTCATGCAAGACAACTTCAGTGCTCCGAGTTCTCCTGCAGCTCAATTGGCAGAGCTCATTTGCTGCTCAGGCTTCCCTTCCCACAGCACCTTCAGTATTAATACTGTATAAATGATACAAATTCCACCCCAAAAATCATTCTTGACTATATTCATCCTATCCTATTCTGTACTGAAGAACATCATAACCATTGGGTCAAGATCACCCATTCTGAGCAATAAGAACAGGCTACTAATGGCATTAAATGTAGAGCATCTTTCCAGAAAGCTAATAATTTGAAAATATTTTCAGAGACTGTCATGAGGCATATCAGAAAATATAGAAGTATATGAACTGAGTGTCCAAGGACCCATGTCAGTCCCATTTAAGTAAAATTATACTATTTTTTTTAAAGCTGGTCTATTATTTTTGTGCAAGACTTAATTCAGGGCTGGAAGTTGATGCTGTTGTTTACAGCCAGAAGAGCTATGAATGTCAAAACAGACAAGTCAGTTTGCCAAAAATTTTAAGAACTAGAACAGGAGAGCTTATAAAGTTTATAAGCAAGTTTCAGAAGAGAGCACTGTACATTGTCTCAGGATCATTAGCTTCAACTACTGCAGGAGTGCAGGTCATTATTTCTACAAGCCTGAAAGACATCACTGCCATGACTACTGTCAAAAAGACTAGCAGAAACAATAACTCAATATTAATAGAAAGGAAATGTGATAAATCAGTTCCAGAAAGGGCACAAACCAGAACTTCACTCTGGAATGCCATAAATTTCACACCCTGTAGTCAGAAAGGTTTTCAGAGTGGAACAGAGTTTTTAGTACGATCTTGCATGTGATCCTTAATGCAGAGGCTGCCACTGCAATGCTTTGGATGGTATTTCTTGGCTACTTTTTTTCCTCATACTTATGATCATTAAATAATGGCTCAAAGAAGCCATGTTTCCAGAAAGTTCACATGTATTTATCTCAACACATTTTGGACAAGTCACAGTAGCTTATGGTAAAATTTATTCACACTGTAATTTGCTGTCTACTAAACAAGAAACTAAAGCATTTCACAGCATTGTCATCTACTCCACTGCTTGTAGCAAGTTTTGAACCATCCTTGGGCAAACTAAATAGTATCAATATAAAGATGCTCAAAAGAATATTATTATGTTCCCCTAGTTAATCAGCATTAAAAAAATTGTTCTTCTAATGACACAGAGTCTGCTTTAAGTGCCAATACTAGATATAAAATCTTGTAAAATAGCTGCTAGAGTTAAAGCCAGTTCAAGTCAGTCAGTTACTCCTATTGATCTTGGCATCTTCCAAATGACTAGTTCTAGGTTTACCTTTCCAACCATATTTTTTCTGTGCAATTTTAATTGTGACTTCATGTCATGCACCTGCAAGACTCCAAGGACATTTACTGCCTCATCATAAAAAGGAATTGCGTCCTTCACTCTTTAGTCTTCTCACTTTGTAAGGCAGATCCCTATCTCTTCCATTAATCCTTTTTCTTTCCACATTACTCCAGCTACACAGCCCTCCTCCTGCCTCCCTCCTGTTAGCTCCCCATTGCTGCCACACCTCCAGTCCTTCCAATTACACAGCTATCAGCCTCCTCTCTCCCAGAAGCAGAGGAACTCTCCTCCTGCCATCCTGAATCTCTCCTTACTTCCAGTAACCCTAAATCCTCCTCCTTGAAAAAAGCTGGTATCCCCAAGTGAGGTCCTGCCCTCAGCTTTTATAGATATTTGTCCTTGATTTCAGCAAACCAAAGGACCTGACAATCACTTGAGCAGGAAATGGCAGAGGCACAAGAGTGTATGTGCTTTGAGGTCCCTTTTCTATCAGATCTGTTATTCCCCTTATCTCTTACAGAGTCTGGAAGAAACAAGTCTCAGCACAATTTCAAATGGTAACTCCCAAAAGGGTCAAAGCAAAAACGTTGCTGGTCCATTAATGATCAGTGTCCAGGCTCAGTGTGCCCACACTGCAGAAGGGAAGGCACTCACTGCACCCAAAGGGAGGGAATGAAGGACTGAAGGAACCACTGCAGTGACCCACAAAGTTTTAATCTCCAGCAAGCAATAAGAAGGAGCAAAAAAAGGCCAGGTTACATCTCCAGTTTGCAGGAGAAAAGCACTTTCTTCCCCAGCTATTATACCCCAGGAAGCTCCCAATTTTTCTCATATAACCACATTACACAACTTTCTGCCATCCTTATCTTCTTGCTTTTGATGAAACCACAGACAAATTTGCCTTCCTACCCAACCACCCAAAGAGATCCTGAATTCTGAGTTCCTAGAAAACCTACTGAACAGCATATTGGACAATACTACACACTGTACTGGATGCACATGGAAACAAGTTCTCTCCATGGAGTAGAGTCATCTGGGCTGCCCAGTTACTACAGTAAAATAAGTAAATGATTTTACCACAGTAAAATAAGATATTCACTAAGTTATGTTCACATTTACCAGATGAACATTATTCCATGAACTGAAACTCAAATGAACTTAATTCAGGTAACAACAGTTTTTATAAGGAGTAAATTCCCATATCCTCGATTACAAAAGTCAGGATTGCCCTCAATAAATTTCACACTGAGCAAACACTGCCTTAACATGTCAGATGTCTTTTCAACAGTATGGAGAATTAGACCTCAATTGGCTGAAGGCTGAATTATGAAGAAAAAATATCCCAAACCTTAATCTTTAAAGAGTATTATTGCTTCCTAAATCCTAGTCTGGGCTAATAAATCCTTTTAACATTTCAAATGTAATTTCTGTAAATACCTTACGAAAAGATATTTGAAAATATAAGAACATGCTTTTTATAGTTGTGCAAAATAATTCAAAGTATCTGTTTATTCACTTAATCCTGTAAACTTCTAGCAAAAGAGAAGGAAACTATGTCCATCTGTAAAGAAAATACTTCATAAAAGGCCTTTCAATAATTTTTTTCATACCCCCAAATTACCAGTATTTGAAAAAACTGCACCTACTTACTTATAATAGGAAAGAACACATACAAAACCAGGCAATTCAGACAAAGGCTTAGGTGATGGAATCTCTGTAAATTGCCCCAAGATTTGATTTCCTCAAGTATTCCATCATGGAGAAGAGACTCCACTCTAAGTATAAAGGCTTTAGTTTTGTGATATGAAGGAGTTGAAAAACAGCAGCACCAGGTAAAATTAAGTCCCCATCTAGAAATGCTGGCAAGAGAGTTACAGTCTCAAAAATTACTTAACATCACATCACTTTATCCAACAGGACCCTCATATTTTCCTCCTTTCAGTGATGAAACAGTTTATTTGTATTTTTTTAAGATCGTCTTGATCAAGGATCAATTTAATTTGAGAGGAAGGGAAAAAAAGTAGTTTTTGTTGTGCCCCAGGTACCATCATCATACACATTAATCATGTTCCTGTTGCATGAGTAAATTAAATTTTTGTTTACTCTGTTGGATTTTCACAAATGCAATTAAAGGCAGGATATTTGAGCACAAAAAATTATGATGGATTTCATAACGACATCTTTTGGAAAAAATACATATTTATGCCTTTTTATTTCCACATGAAGAAACTTCATTTTGGAATCCATGCAGGCTCAAGAAATCAATTCTAAAATAGGTCTCCAAAGAGATAGTTTTATACTGATGGTGGTGTTTGAAATCACTCAGTCTCCCTATATTGGCAGATAATTCCACAGAGTGATAAAACCACCAATCAGATACATAAGTGAATTACAGTAAGAAGTAAATATTATCCTGAATTGTGAAAAAATTCAGGAGAAAAGATCACCAAGATGTTAACAGAGCTCTGGAGTCTCTTGATTGACACAGGAACATGAGTTCCCTCAGGAGGAAGATGGAGTTCATGGTGAACCACAAGAGAAATCCCAGAAATCTAATCTATACAAGCCTTTGCTCTTCCCCAGGGCCAAGCTGGGAAGCTTTTCATAACAGGTTTTGATGAAATACACAATTATTGACAATTCACACAAAACCCATTTATTCTGACTGTAAAAGATGCTTTCAAGTTTCACTTCCTCTCCCCCTCTCTGACAGGAGAAGAGAGAGATATATTTACCTAATGAAGGGATAAATAGATTTCCTCTTTAGCTGAGAAGATATGACATGTTTTTCCCATGCAACCGGGCTATATAGGCCAAATATCCTTGAATAAAGAAACAATTTTGGAATGCATCTCTTAAATATAGTGGGGCAGCTGAGAACTAAAATTGAATTTGAGGACATAGGAATTTATGCTACATCTTTGTTAACATGGTGAGCTTCCTTTGCTGCCTGGACAAGTTTAATGTCTGAGTGGGAGGCTGCAAAATCCAGCACTTCTCATAACAACTGTCCCCCAGGGAATTTAAATCATTCAGGCAGATTCTCAGGCCTGTTCAGAGAAATTCATCTCAGCTCCTTCAAGTGCACGAGAAGGCATTCAAACACTTCAAGAGCAAATTATATTCTTTCTTCCTTCAAAATTAATGTGAAAAATTACAAAATGCTTCCAAAATGGCTGTCAGCCTCAAGCCTCTAAGTCCAGCAACAGGATATAGAAAAAAAGGAGGAAAGAGCGGGCACAGCAAAAACACAAAGAGCAGCAAAATCCAAAGGAGTGCTCCATTTTTATTCTAAACATACAGGTCAGACTCAAGCAGCTCAAACAAAAGCAAGATGTAAGCTCTATAGTCCATAGCACAGGGAAATAAGAATGGAGATAACAATGTAAGCAAGCCCCCAAGGAATTAACAGTCAGTAATCTGACTGTTAAATAAAAATGCCAACATAAAAATCTAAGTATCAAGCGTAGCAGAGGAAAGAACACTTAACCCCCAGCACGTGGCTGTACACAGGTCACAGCAGGATTCCAGTACAGAGACAAACTACACATACAAGCCACTCCAATTCTTACTATATTACCCCCAAATTGCTCCTCACTACGAGAAGAGAGAAGAATTTAAGAAATACTCAAGTTACCTTCAGGGCATGGTAATCTTAGTCTGGCTGACAGAAAAATAACAGATTAATTAGCCTTTAACAGGTTTGTGGGGGATGTTTCTGTCACTGTTTAAGGGCACTCATGATGTCTGGGAGTAGGTCAGGTTAGGGAGTATTTAGGACAAGCTAACCAATAAATAGAAGGGTTTACTTGGAAGTCACTACACTCATTTTATCTGTTCTTTAAGATGAATAAAAATTGAAGCTAAGTCTGGAAATTTAGTAAAACCCTTGAAAATCAGAGGCAAATAGTAATACAAAAGACTAGTTATGTTAATAGAAGAACCAGTGATCTATGCTCAATACTATCACTGCCAATAAAAATAGGTTCTCAACAGAGTACCAGGTAGGAAACACTCCTCAACAATAACAGTTACCGAATCCTTGGCTTATAAAATTTTAAATAAAATAGAAGAATAACATACTTACCAAAAGAGATAATGCGTTTACAGTTCAGGTGATAAAAGTGTAAATATAAGGCCTTAAATGTAATTAGCAACATAATATTCTATTATTCTTCAGCAAAAAGAGTTACTTCAAGTGGGTTAAGACTTGTTTCTAGCATTCTTTTCTTTCTTAAAGTATAATAAAAAAAAAAATCCGTACTGGATACTTCCCCCTTCTCCATCTCCTCCACACAAGACTTCAGATTGAAAGAGGCACTTTTGTGTTTTACAATGAAAACATGGTAAGAAAAATCCTTCTTCTACATGCTCATAAACAAAGCAGATGAAGCTATTTAAAAATCTCTTCTAGATCAGGTAAATGAATAAGAATTCTAATTTGGAGTGAAAACTTCTCAGATTTGACTGAAATAACACTCAGGACACAAGACATGAACTGATTGAGTTGCCATCCCTCCCCAAGAGACTCCTCTGATCTACACCTACTCTGAGCACACAAGAACACAGAGGCAGGGCTAAGAATAAACATATTGCCAGACTTCACTCTCTTCTCACACTGCCCACCAAAACATCACAAACAGACCATTTGTTCTTGGAAGTGTATTTTGGAATTCCTAGAACAACACCTCAGGGAAAAAAAAAAAAGCCCAAAACCTTAGGATAAGAACCTTAACTACTTTCAGTTTAATAAAGCTAACATTAAAAATTGAGTGCTCTGGTTACACACAGATGGCAATACAGATCATACACACAGTAGAACTTGCAATTGAAAAAGAAGAGGCAAGTGAGAGAAAAATTAAAAGAATCCATCTTGAAAAGACAATGTGTGGGCAAGTGAGTCAAAGAAAATCACCCAACGGGAAAGCTTGCACAGTTTAAACAGAAGACAGAAGTTAAATTTCTTATAATTTTGCAGTTTGATCATTTAAAAATACCTAAAGCAAGAACATTATGAGAAAGGACAAAATGGACAAATGGAAACTTGTGTTTCCTGCGAGATGAAATCATGCTCCATAACAAATAATGAGCATAAAACTCAAGCAGCCAAAGAAACAAGTACTGTATACCCCTTATACTATTATGATTGATTCCCATTCAGCTATCCAAGCATTCTAGAACTCCAAAAAGCACAGTGGACCCTTTCAGCATAGCCCAGCATTACCCTAACTTTATTTTCACTGGAGTTACCAATCACTGATTTGAGCAGCAAGACAACAATGACCAAATTCTGAAAATCCCCTGGTTGGGGAGAAAGCAAAGGCACATAATCTTTAAGAATTCTTATTGAATTCTCTCCACCCTTGAAACCCATCAAACTGTCCCCTCCACAAGGTGCAGCTATTTACATATTGGAAAGAGATGTGGAATACCTACAGCAGCCTGACAGGAGACAGCTGGGTGTATGACTTGAAAAAAAACATTTCAACCACAGATCCACTGAGGTATTTCTGAAGCTTTATTCGTGAGGGTTTGAAAGCCAGTTGACACATGGCTGCTTTTCCCATCAAATAACTAACCAAATTAAACCACAATCAAAAGACTGGCAAATGTTTGGTCAGTAATCAATATAAGAATTGACATTTCCAGTGAAATAACTGATAAATAAAATAACATCTGGTTTACTTTATGAAGGAAAAAGAGTACAAAACAGTAGAAGAACGCTAAGGGATTATCCATCAAGCTTAAAGGAAGGTTTGTTTTTAGCAACAGATGTATAGAACAAGTTCCATTGAGTAGAAGAGAATATTCTCATGAAACAAATAATACTGAAGTGTACATAACCACCCCAAATGGATAAAATCACTTCCACATAAGGAAAAAACACATTAAGTTTTTTTTAGAGGGCAGAAGGGCGTAGAAACATGGCAGATAATTTGTGAAGACACTAGCCACTGTCTATACTCCATTCAGAAAGAGGGCTTTCAATAGCCTTGCTTTTCAAATCCAGCATTTTTTTTGTCTAAGCTGCATCAAAGATGTGCAGCCCTCTCTTTCTTCTTCCAGAGAAGAAAATCTATTTTAATTGAGAACTGCAAGCAAAACATTAATCCTCAAAAATATTTGTGAAGTACTGGATAGTCATATGTCCTTTAAAAACCATCAACATAATACTTTCAATTACTTTTTGTTTTTCTGGTTTGAAAAGAGATTTAAAACAATAATATATAGCACCTTGGAAGATAGTCTGGAATATGACTCTTCCATGTGCTGTGTATTAGTTATTCAGATAGATCCTACAGAAATGTGTGCTAGGAAAACATGCCCTTAAATAGCACGTGAATAACTAAAATAAGAGATGCACCTGAACCATCCTCTCTGCAGTGTAACCCCCAGGAGCAGTGGGTCATCTCAGCTGTGTGCAGCCGGTGTCACAGCAAGGATTTCTGCTCAAGTGGGAATTCCCAATCTCGCTTTGGAACAGTCACCTGCAGCTTGATGGAACAACCTGCCAGCAGGCACCCAGTGCTGCCTGAGCTGCCCTGCAGCATCCAAGATGCAAGCAGGGTAATGACTCTAAGGGATAATGTCAAATGACAAAGTCCTGTCCCTAGAAACACCCAAATCACCTTTAAAATACTACATAGAGTTCAAAAACTGAGAGGTCGCGTGAGCTGCAAAGATCGACGCGAGAGTTCAAGGTCGTGTTCAGGCGGTGAGCCCTGCTGAGTTCAGAACTGTCACAACTTCACCCCAAACACTTCACAGACCCCTCAGACACTGGGCACAACCTGCAGGAACAACAGTGACAGCAACAAGAGCACAGAGACCCCCCCAGAGGCAGCAGAGCTGCAGGTGCACCGAGCCAGATGGGGCTGCAGGAAAGAGCATCTTCCCCAGCTCACGACAGCTGCTCCTGGGCCTCTCACACCACACTGCAAAGGGCAGCTGGCTTGTCCAGCTCATGGTCTGCTCAAGAAATGCCAAAGAGCCAAAAGAAAAATGAGGTAAACCTTCTTAACGTAATTTTTCTCTTGGCATCTGTTCATTTGTATTTCACCAGAAACAGATTTAGTTTCAGCTGCTTCTTTCTCATCTATTTTTACAACTTAAAAACTTGTTTTCTTAAGCGTTACTAAAAATGAGGTAAATAAAGTACTTCAGGTCCCTTTGCACTGACAGAGCATGATAACATACATTTCCTCTGGATCCCCAGATAAATATTAAAGTTAAGATCCCCTGAATTAAGGGAGCACCAGTTTATAGTCTTTAATATTAATAAAGTTAATTAGGCAGAAAAAAGACTAACTTAGAGCACATTAAGGAAAAAAAAGGGCCTTGCTGGTATATTTTCTCAAAAAATGCAAGTTAACATTTCTCATTCTGTGTGAAAAGCTTCTTTTCCTGTGTCTGTTCAGGGACTTTAGTAGAGGAATATTGCAAATGTGGTAAAGATGGTGATAAATTTGCAAGGACAAACCAAGAGCAATCTAATTGTGTTGTTTCAACTAAAGCCAGCTCAATGACTAAGCTCTCTAAAGACATGGAATATAAAACCTTTTTTTATTTAACAACTGCAATTCAATTTCTGCCACTGTTGGTCACCTAAGGAAATCCCAAACGATGTAAGTTTTCCCATTGTGGAGATAATGGATAATGGAATTTAAGTCTCACCTCACTTGAGCAAGAATTGCAATAGCACTGAATGAAGATTTTTCAAAATCTGGCTAAGGAAATGAAAGGGTTTTTTATTTCTATTTGTTTGGTTTCAGATTTCTGTGGTTCAATAGCAGCCATTGCAGCCATAGCCCTGTATCCAAACACAGCAGGTGAAAAGGTACTAAATCTGACCCAGGATCTAATGCTCAAGAGATGTTTTTTTCCCATCTTCCACAGGAATCACCTTGACCATACATGTTTTCATTGCCTAAGAGGACTAAAAGTCTCTATTGCATATAGTCTTTATTACTTGATATATTTTCACACTAAAAAGATGAAGTCATCCCATCATGAAGCAATCTCAGCTGCTAACTAACCATTCATTTGAATCAGAATGCAAATTCAATAACACATTACACAGGGGGTTTTTGGGTTCTTTTCAAACCTTTAAATGTTCACAGCTCAAAACACCATTAATTAGCAGGTACATTATATGATTTAAATGGGTTTAGGGAATGTGAAAAGTGATTTTTTTCCTTAATACATTCTCCCAGTTTTTTTGCCTTAAGAAATCTATTAAGTGTTAATTGCTGAATTTTGTGTATACAAGACTGCTCAGGAACACAGAACGGGCTCTGAGAAGGTACAGCAGTTTATGCAATTCTCTTTAGTCCTTTATAAGTCTGCAAACATATTTTTCAACTTTTCCTATGAATTCTACAATGCAATGAATTATGAAGTGACACACAACACATGCACAAATTATTACTCTTACACAGTAATTTAAAAACCTGCAGCTTTACTTTTCTCCCCTCATAAATGAGAGTTCTTCCTTTTTTATATCTCCTCTCTACATCATTCATGTTTTGTCCCTGCTGTAAAACTGATTTCTTCAAAGGACATGTTTTGTAACCTCAGCAATATTCAAGAAAAAAAAAAAAAAGTACCAAGCCAATTTTTCTAGTGTAGAGGATTTCCCATCTACAACAAAAATTATGTTACATCTCAGATTTCATTACAAAATACCTTTGTTTCCAGGAGACCAAAGAGCTTTTCAGAACCTCTTATGGACTAAGCCAGAAAGGGTACTTCCCAAAACAGAAGGAAATCAACCACCTGACCTTAATTTGTACATAACAAGTTTGCAGCTGCGACAGTGGACTTCAAGTCTCATAAATAACCTAATTTGTTAAAATACTAGTTTCAGTATTTCATCTAAAACATTTTTCAGTATTATATGTGCACACAGACACACACAATGAGTTGCTATTGTTTGTTCCTACAACTCAAGCTCCAGTCTTCCATCCAAACACCTGGCACCCACATACTATTTATTTTTCATGCCTAGTCCACAGTAATATTGATTCTAAAATAATGCATTTCATTTATGTTTACTCTTAATTCTACAACAGAGCAAAGAGAAGTAAAGCCCATATCTTACAAAGCTTTGTTCACCACCAGTTATTGATATTTGGAAATGATTATAGCATGTCAATGACAACTAAACAGTGTTAAATGAGTTTATTTCAAAGCAAACAAGCCCAAGCTCTGACGCTTTGTTAACTGTAACAGGTCAGACAAATGGACAAAAGCCATGGTTTTCCCCTGGTTTGGGGGCAAGGTAAGTACAAATTGGCTGGTGTTGTTGGCTTGGACACCTTACTCAACAGCTTTTTATACTCCTGGGAATTACTTCCTCTTCCATAATCCCTACATCAATAGGTAAGCTGCCCTGCTGTATGTGGAAAACCAGGGTCAACAGTTGTGCTTCTAGGCTGCTCTCTGACAGAACACAGAGTGAGGCTGCTCCTAAATTTCCCACACAAACCAGGAGGACCACACAATATCAGTCCCTCCTCACTTATGCTGGAATGAAAAATTAGCCCAAAAAATTCAACTAAGAAAGTCCTAAAATTTAGCATCTTCTAGCACACAAAAATTATTTTATTAACCTAAGTGGCCTAAGTTTTGATATGCTGAACAAAATTCTAGCAATGCTTTTTTCCTGTCCTCTTGAGAAGGGTTTTAACATCAGCCTAGCCTTGCAAAAATCTTAGTTGTTATTAAGTATTACTTCTTAGTACAAGAAAAGAGTCCCAGCCTGTGTTGTCACTAGGTCATGTCCCTGTTGTCACTGTGTTTGCTCACAGCACTGTCCATTGCCCAACAGAATGTGGAAGGGGGACCACTGAGAACAGAGGGGAGCACAACTGCTGGGACACTGCTGGCAGTATAAAACACCCCCAGTTATCTGAGACTGGGATAAACTGGTTGGCCTTTAAGTGGTACCTGTCTGCCACCAAGTGCCAGGAGTTCATTCCTGGGCTGACTAGTTCACTGCCTCTGCACAGAGCTGTACTTGAGATGTTTGCCACCAAATGATTCTCCTCAGGGACCTCACATATCACGAAGTGCAACAGCAGAGAATGGGATCTATTACCCATTCTGAACTATTCCCTGCATGCAACTACAACTGAGCAAAATACAGCAAAGTAACTATTTCATACCCTGACTTAAACCAGCTCCACTCCTTCCCTCCCCATTACAAGGAGCTAAGTAGTCCCTGAATGCATGATTATATCACAACATATCCCCTAAAAGCATTATCAATCTTTTTTTTTTAGCAAAGTAATAGAACACTAACATTGAAGGTGCAGAAGCAGACATGAATTTAATTCTCTAATGCAGTTCAATCCCAAAATTATAGACAATCACAAATGCACTTAGTGAAGCTACACCATTAAAGTATGACACAAACATCCAGCCAAATGCTGCAGCATCCATTAGGAGCTAAAGATATAAATCTTGCAGATTTCTTTATCTTTCATGCTGTGTCATCAGGGAATGGTTCCACATGGATATGTGGACACTCAGTTGAAATCCATATCATCCATGTCACCTGCAATTTATTTCTTTACTGATTCTTTTGCTGCTGGTGCAGGTTTGGGACTCTGACTGAAAACTAGTGGAAAACAGCAGATAACTTTGTGTCTTGGCAACAGAGTTACAGAACCCACTTTGTTATTCAGCAGTTCTCTATTTGATTCTCAGATTGGTGAAACATCTTTGGATCAATCACAGTTTCAGGTTGTTACTAATTCAATCACAGTGCACCTAAGCTACTAGGAAAAATGATGCAGGAGCTAACAGGAACTACAAAAATTCTCAGATTTGGTTTTGAGAGATACTAGATGAAGTTCTCAGCAAGAGACTGCAGAAATCACAGCTGTAACAGAACAACTGCATCATTACATTGTGATCACAAGTAAAACAAGGAATATCAAATGCATACAATAGGTTCTTAAATCATATAATTGCAAAATAAATTAACTAGTCAAAAACTACTTAAGAAACAGCACTTAAAAGCATCTGTCCCCTCCTTTCTCAGTCATTTTCTAATCTGCTAAAAGCCGAGAGCAATGAAATCTATTTTCAGGGAGCCTTTACAATACCAAATATAACCCCTCATTCAATTTCAGATAGGGGAACTCTCAATATATTGCATTTCTGAACCATCCTATCTGATAACATAAATCCCTTATTACAGTGCAGACAGGCTGAAGCAGCTCCCTTCTCACTAAAGCAGGAAACAGTCGGTACACACAGCAAACTGGATCCAAACCAGGTGTGAAGAGCAAGGCAGCAGCCACATGAGGCTGGAAATTTTTCTACAGAAAACTGAATGACCAGGTTGGCATTCAAATCTCGGTCTGACAAAAGACAGTGAATCTCTCAGCTATAGAAAAGTAAATAAAAATTAAAAAAAAAAAAAATCAGTTTGCTAAACATCCCAAGCCACAAGACATCTCAAAAAGCTGTAAAGTAACTGGTTGGGCTAATAAGGATCTGCAAGTTGACTGACATCAATTCCATCTCTTCAAAAACTGAATTGGAGGAATTTTCACAAAGGACAAATTATCATATAAGAATGGGAAACACATGGCATTATTTTTTTTACAACTGAAAGAATGATTATTTCATATTTCACATCATGAAACAATAAGAAATTAATAAGCACAAAAGAAGTCAAGCTACTGTGGGCACCTGTCATCATTCCTACAGCCAGGTAGCACTTACAATTCTCATGGTCACTGGAAAGGGACAAAATGTGGTAAAAAAAATAATTATATGACTATATAAGAGTAGAAAAAATATAATTGGCCAAAGTGAATACACCAAACAGCATCACTACAGTAATCAGTAATCTTCCTCAGGAAGAGGAACTCGCATCCCTGGTGTTGGTATTTCCCCCCGGGGGAAAACAAAAGCAGCTGAGTTCTTTGTATCCTAGGTTGCTATTCCAAGATGTGCTTCAAGGGAATGTTTCTCTCCAGCCACATTCAGAGCTCCACAGTGCACTTAGAGCTCACACCAAGGGCTTCCTGAGAGGAACCTGTCTCTGTTCCCTTCTGCAGCAACCTGAATGAATGAGGTGCTTCCTTTGCATCTGGGGATGTTGTGAGGAATTTGAACAAATCTGATTACTGCAACATAATTGGATTGCAGCAGTTGGCATAATAATAAAAACCTGCTAATTACATGATCAGACTGTTTCACAGGCAAAGAAATGCCTGCCCATTAAAGCTTTGCCAACTTCCTAACTTAGTCATTTCACGTGTCCCACTCATGCTCCTTTTTCATTCTGTTGACTGTTAAAGCAAATGCTCATTTTGATTACAAATCTTTCCATCAGTTTTAGGTATCTGATGGTACTCTCCTGGATTACAGTCCAGAGGGATATTAAAAAATAACAAGATAGCACCAGAAAAAAACTTCTTTAACCACTCACCTAACAAATTTGAGATATGTTGTTCTTGGAGGAAATTTAACTTGATTGAACAGCACCAAAATAAAATCCAGCCAAATTGAATCTCGTATTAAAAAGAGTCTTAAAAAGACTCAAAGCTGTACTTCAGAAGAAGCAGATATCTGTATGAACGTAATTTAAACTCATTTTGCAAATGCAAGAACACCATTTCAAAGTGTGAACTAACTGCGCTCCTTTTATTAGTCTCTCTAACCTCACTAACCATTTAGATCTCTTGCTATAGCTAAATTAGAATTTAAGTGTAGAACATTCACTTTTCATTAATGTCTGATGTTCCCTTAGCAGAAAAAGAAAGCTAAAGTAATAGCATGTTAAGACTACACCTTTCTAGAAGAACAAAAAATTAACTACCAATAAAAACCTTAGCAGATATTTCAAAATATGGTAAATTTGACTGATAGCAAATTCTACCAATAACTGAATTCACTTTACTCAAAGATTTCACTCCACAACTTTTTCCTCAACTTCTTTTTCTTTATTCTCATTGTAGAGAGTCCTCATGGCCTATTGTCATTTTGGAAAGGAAAGCAGCCTTGAGGACACCAACTTCATGACATCAGGGGATGGTGGCAGCTCACACATTAGGACAATAAAAATAAATTCCAGAATTCCACTACGTGTTTGCAGGAAACACCCAACCCCAACTCAGCAAATTAAATGTGATGCTTTGCAGAGGTGTTGGCATAACTAATTAAAGTACGTAATTCTGAATGCTCAAACAACGTGGGAACTCTCCTTTTCAAAGTATATTTAGGGACACCCTGTCACATTGTATTTATGTCTTAGATTCTGTTATTGCACCTGTAAGTTACACATCTGTAAGTAATTTTGCTGTAGGATATTATTCAGTAAACTCAAATTTAAACTATCTGTTTTAGGCTCTTCTTACTCCCAAGTTATTGGGAAGGTAGACATAAATCTTAAAAAACAGTCTTCATTCAACAATCTGAATTCCTTCTTTCTGTGTTTCTTAATTGTTTCTTGTTCCTAGGGAGGCATTATTCATTAATTACTCAGGTTGAAGAGATCCAACCCATGCTGCTGGAATTGCCAGGGACTGACATCACACAGGAGTTTCCAACTGATCCTGGCAAGCCTCAGTTGGGTCTGTCCAAAGTATAACTGGGCAGCCAAAAAATCCCTAGCAAATACTGATCCTCTCATACCTGGGACCATACGGCCAGGACAGAGCTCTGTGTGCCAGCAAGACTCCTGGTATTCACTGACTCCACAGCATTCTTTTTTATTTTTCTTATTTTTATACAGTGTATTTCCCCCCAGCTTGTCAATAATTTTTCCAAAGACAGGGAGACACCTCCGGTATTAAAATAATGAAGAAAGTCTGAAATCTGCACCGGTAAAATTACTTTTCCAAAGAATTCAGGGAGCCATTTGTGAACGGGGGTTTCAGTGTCTAACAGCTAACACATCTATAATGGTAAATTATAAGAAATCCTTTATACTTTTTTCACAGCTCTTGCAGGAATAGCAAATAAGTATAGTTAATATGCAGTCTTATGATGAATTTCCAAAGAATTCCTAATGAGCATAAATTCAACATTAATTGAACTCCTTAGGCAGTGATAACAGTATGAAAAGATTTTTTTTTTGACACCTTGTAATAAATAATAAAGCTTGGGGCAAACCTTTATCTTTCACATCTGTTACATCTTTCATCATGTAAAAGGCAGTAACACCTAGATCTTACACTGACGCAAAAAACAAAGAACACTTATAAAATATTTTTCAGAAAAACAGGGACTGATTTGTCAAAATCCATTAAATTAAAAAAATATTCATTAGAAACAGAAAATTTTTCATTTTGGAGGAAAATGAGGGTCTTGAACTGAATATTGGCTGATCATTTTAAACAAAGCATATTTTCCCCTTAGAAATACAAGAAGCTGATGTTGTATTCAGAATTAATAAACATGTAAGCCACATGCTTTCTTATAGACCAAAAAGTGAGAAAGGATTTATCACTTTAACTGCCAAATGCTCCAAAAGCATCCAATGCAAGGTTTGTATAGACAGGATTTATTTCCAACCTTCTTTTCCCTCCTCTCCCCCATCATCCCTCCACTGTAAGATATGAGATGGACTGATCATTTCACAGGATGAAGCACACAGCTGGCTTCAGCTATTTGAGCAGAAGGAAGAGCTCATTTCTGCTTTAGGAAGTGAAACAGAAGGTTCATCATCTTTCCAATACTATATATACAGGGGGAACAAATTCTAATTCAATTTAACTTAATCAGTTTTGACCTAGTCTCCCACCCCAAGTTGACCAAATTAAAATAAAGATGTGAACCTCTCTAGACTAGTAAAATAACTCAGGACAGTGTTACCTAACATTCTCTTCCTCATCTAGGCAAGTTCTCCATGCAGTCCATTGTCTGTCACAACAGACCTGACTCTCTGAGGTACCACAACTCCACAATGCCACCACACTTTCAGCTGGGCATTGTCTGTTCTAGTTTTTAAAAGAATTAGCATTATCACATAGTGACTGGAACTTATGAAAGACTAACACAAGAACCCTGCTTCCTTATAAGGCCAATCATATCCTACAGACAACCTAACTCAATCTGACAGCCTAATAAAGAATAACACAATTGCTTACTTTCATGCTAGGCAGAGCTATAATGTAGAATGCTATTACTTAGAAGGAGGCTGTAACAAATGTATGTCCCAATTTCTACTCCTGTAATAAAATTACAATATGTTTTCTTCAAAGGCATACATCACCAATGCTGAGAGACAGTTTTAGGCACCAGATGTCAACTAATGCTGAAATCAAAACACAATGAAAGCAAGTTCTTCAGATCACTGCAGATTCAAGCCTCAATTCCCAAATAGCTGTAATTAAAATCCAAACATCATCTAGGCATATTTAGAAGTGAAACACCTTGTGCAAATTCAAAACAACAGTCACTGGTACCAGTGCTGCTTCCCACTGTTCAGTTCTTTGGATTCTCTTCCTCTTCAGGCTGTTGAACATGTTCTTCCACTGATTTGTTTCAGAAGAACACTATGTCAAGAGGTATTAAATTGTTATTTCTAAGTTCTTGGGGACACAACTTTTCATTAAAATTTAACTTCAACAACTTCACGGTAACAATTCCAACTGAAAGAAATATTCTTTTTATAAAAAATACTCAGTAAAAAAGATTAAGAGTGGCTTCCTTATTTGGCAAGGCAACTGTTCATGAAACAGTTGGGGCACTCAGTGCACATCTCAACAGCCAACCCTTCATAAATTACCACCTTGCAGAAAATGAGCTGAAGAGTCAGTTCTGCTAATATCCTTCCCATCTTAATGATGACCATGAAAAACCATTCTAAATTATAGACTGAATTCAATTTTATACAACTCATCCTGGTAATGTTAAGACACTAAACAGTTGTGCTTATTTCCTTAAATCAAGAATGCTCTTGGAGTTTTTCCTACTGCATCATTCAGTAAAAACTACAGAAGGTACTGGATAAAACAGTAGTTGTGGCATAACTTCCAGTGATGCAGCAACAAGTATCAGAACTGAAAATTTCATCCTAGCATGGGGTTTTAATGATGACATAGTGGACACACAGGACTAGTCCAGCAATCTTCTACAAAGCTCATTTCCCCTCCTGCACCTTCCAAGTATTTATGCTCCTTCCTTAAGGAACCACCAAACCAGAGAAGAAAGCTGTAGGACACCTGTGCCATCTTCACAAAAATTGACTATATCTACTCTCAAATAAAAGCTTGCAGAGTGATACTCATCATTTGTTTGCCATCATCTTGTTACAGCCTCTTTATGACTTGCAGTGGTATGACAGGAAATAACAGGTCAGGCATATTCCATACTAACAGCACTGACATATCATGTTCTCAGCCTCTTATAGAAAAGATAATCAGATTCTTATGAATGTTCTTAAGTTACAATAATGAGTTTTAAAAGAATATAAATTTTAAAATTTTAATTGAAGATACAGAAAAAATTTCCACTGGCACTTTCTCAGCAAGAGACCACACCCCTGCCTTCCTGACTGAATGCTGGCACGGAAGCCACAAGCACTCCAAAGGCTTATTTCAGTCTCCCATTAAGCTGAGTAACTATAATAGTTAAGATCTGTAAATCATACTATTATTGACAGTTAAAACTGTTGATAGAATACAAAAAGTCCAAGCAGCCCACACCATTTTTTTAAATAGACTATGCGGTGCAGGGAGGTCAGAACAGTGATCCTGCCCACAAGCTCTTCTCCTGCTGGACTCATCTCTAACACACACTCCAGTCTTTGAATGAGTTCCTTCTGCCCTTTCTTTGCAGGGAACCCTTCAGTCTCTCATATCTAACATTATTTATTCAGCTCAGCTATCAAAGCTGCAGTCACAGATTTTTCATGTGGTTCTAAAGGTCAAAACCACGTCTCTTCAGCTCAGGTCACTCTTGCTGCTCTTACATTGCAAATCAAGGGCAAGAAACTTAAGTTTCCTCTCATGAAAGAATGAGAAACGAGTAATTTCAGAACTGACAGCAATATCAGATGTAGGACAAGTAGCAAACAGGGGCAGTTTAGCAAATTTGGCATTTACTTCTCTTCCCAAAAATCATTTCAGGTGGTAAAGAAATATTCTGTACTAAGTTACCTTCTTATGCCACATAAACTGAAACTTTTCTTGTTTAAAGAAAATATTTATCAACATTATATGAAAATATTTCCACATTCTAATTCAAGTGTTTTCTCACGCAATCTTTTACCTAGAGCACTTCAATTTGTTTGCCCTTGATTATAAATTATAAACAAGCAGTGCATGTGAACTAAGTTCTCCTTCCCTCTCAGAGAAAATCAATCTGAATAATTAATTACCAAAAACCTACCCAGTTGTTTCTGCAGCAGTAGCACACCAGGCAAGTTCAAAGTTTTTCAAACTCACTATTTCATAATCTAAACTTAAGCCAGGATCCAACTCCACTTACTTCAGCCGTCAAAAAGAATAATTTCTCCCATCTTCTCTAGATGAGCCATCCTGTCTTTATAAATATTGATTAGAGAAATATCTTAGAGACAATTTCTAGACAGATAAAGTTCATAAAAGAGGTTCCTGCTGCACAGTGTGCTGCCTAGGACTGCATCCCATATGCAGTTTTGGATGATAAAAGCTCAGTAGGCCAGGCAATAAAAGCAGGATCTGCATTAAAATCCAGTCACATAAAGACAAGAGCAACACTGAAGTTCTCAGCTGGACAGACCTGCACACTCCAGAAATCATGGATTTCATGGGAAAACTCATTAATTCCTCAAGCACCCAGCCAAGCAAGCAGGAACTATTTCAGCCCCCTGAGACAGGACCAGAGACCAGTCAAACATTTGGGACATCAGCAGGTTCACCCCTGCACTGCCATCCTGGCACCTTGGGCTCAAACCCAAAGAATTAAACCTTTCCAATTGGATTATCAGACATTCAGCTCTACACCGGGAAAAGAGGAATTTGAATTATCATTGACCTCTTTCCAGGACAATGCTTTGTCATGGAGAAAGTTAACTGCTGAGAAAACCACCCAACTGATCCTGCAGCATTATTTATACAGAAATATGCCAGACTTAGGAGAGGAAAGCAAGTAATAGATTTTACACACAGACTGGGAGCTACGGGTCACAGATACACTTCTCTTCTCTTATAGCTACTGTTCACTGCAAGAGCTTGTTTCTACCTCTCATAACATTAGTTACTTCCACTGATGAATTGGTTAAAAAGCTTTCTATCCTATTTCAATTTATTTATTCATTATACACTAGACCAATAAAGAATAATGCTTCAGCAAGGAAAACACTCTGAATAGGTATTCAATACTTTGCACACAGACAGGTGTGCATGATCACATATGACATTACACACATGTGAGATGCAGGAGAGAGCGTGCATGACTGTTCAGAGCAGGGGATTCATCACCACAGCTTGGACCACTGTGATGTGCAAAGCACACTGCCAAGCAAACCATGCTTGTTAATGACACAAAGCATCTCAGAGTGCCCACTACACCCCACGCTTCCAAGGTGGCACTTCTGCCACCTCCAATCCAAAGCTGTCTCCTACCAGGAAGTCACTGAATGCATTCTCAGTGGGAGATGACTCTGCTGTAACCACGTAGGAAAGATTTGGGGTGCATATTTCCATAGCATCTTACAGCTTATTTTGTGTGGAATTCAACCAGATTAACTAAAAGTATGATATTAAATGAAAGAGTGTTAAACCTTTCTGTAAAGACTCATGCAGAAAGAAACCCACATCTGTACATTGTAGCATAACCCCCTGGAGACCGTGGGCAGATTAAGGGTGATCTTCTCCATCCTTCTATTTACAGAGCACATTACCCACAGTGATGCTCCTCCCTAATCTGGTTAAGAAGCCAGCAATGCCTTTGGTTGTTTGCACTACTCATTTTCACACCCAGCACCTCTGGCAGAGATGGCAGGAGGTCCCAAGAGCTGAGCCACAAGTCTCTAAATGGAGACTCATCCAACAAAAATCACTGTACAGGAGAAATGTGATTTTGTCATTCAATAAGGGAAAGGCTTCAGTGCAAGTTTGCCAGCAAAATTTAGGGTGCCTGGGCATCCCAAGATGCCACATCCTCTCCCCTGCCCAGTGCAATGTTCCCTACCATGTACCAGATCACTGGATCCTGCCAGGCCAACCAACCCTCTGTGGTACATGGGCTGTGAGAGCAGGGGAAATGAGGCACCACAGCACTTGCACAGTAGGCAGGATATCTAGAATGACAGGAAAGCCCAAAAACAGATTCAAATGAGTAACACTCACACACACAGTACATCAGAACTAACAGACCTGCTTTTCAGTTTCCTTATTAATGTACTCGAAAATCACAATTTTTGCTGATTTTCCATCCATTTTCCCAGAGGTGAACCACAAAGACAAAGCCTCAATGTCTTAAAGCCTTCTCCTCATTGGAATTCAACAGGATTTGTCCTGAGGCTATGGGTATCAATCACCAGACATAGCATGGGACTGGACAGAACACTTCTCCACTTTTTTCAGCATTTCAGCTTCGGGGATCGTATAAGCAGCTGCAAGGACACAGCAGATGATGAAAGGTGACTGTCAGCAACACAAGACAGCAAAGATGGTTCACAAACTGGGTGTGAGCCACCCCAGCAGTCTGCAACAGCCTCTCCATCGACTCGTTTCAAAATAGAAGTGTTGATGGTGTGCACACATGTACATAAGTGTACTATAAAAGTAGATGGTATTGGATTATTTCTTAAAGTGGACAAAAAAAACGTATGTAATAGAACTGCTAAGCTATTTCTATTCCCATCCACCCCAAGAAGACATCACAAAATTAAAATAAACTTCTTGTGTAAAAACTTCCAAAACCTTAGATTGATCTGAGAAGACAAGACAACCATTTTTCACTGGAATAAAACCCTACCTTCATGTTTTCAGGAAAAAAGGTTTGCTCTGTTCAACAACATTACAATACTTTGTAGAATTTTTAATTACTTCAATTCTTATGTTATTCTATTTCTTTTGATCATGTTATAATAAAGTCATTTCAGACCAATGCATTGCCCAAAAGGTCCAAAAACCTCCAAATCAGTGGGTTATTTGGATCTACCATGTACTATTATCCTCAGAAAGAACTACTGTTCTACCCATAAAGCAGAGATATAACAGGAATACCTAGATCAAAATTGAAAGAAATCACTTAGTCCTTAAATTTAATTGCTTCTCAGTGCTTTCTGGGAGCTTTTCTTCCTACAGCTGACCACAGATGGCCTCCATTATTTCACATGATTAGAAACAGTATTTAATTTCATGAACATTTTATTTGGCAGTGATTAAATTTTAAGTCTTTTGTGGTTACCCTTCTGTTTTAGGAAGATTTTAAGAATAATGTTCACCCTTGCCAATATCTATCTGACCAAGGAAGGAAAAGAGAAGTTCATGCCAGTTCATGAGCAAGAAAAGGAGAACAATGAGACAGAAGGAGAAATCCTGAAATAGCCAAACTGGAGTTTAAGCCTTTATAAACTTCTTTACTTCTACAAAGAACATCAAATACAGTCACAGCTGTTACCTAAGCTTCTAAAAAGTTCCATAATACTAAATAAAGTTTAACATTATGAAAAACTACAAGTCTGCAAAGCACCTCAATGTCCTTAATGTTTCTGTAGAGATCTATTTATGTTATGACTTACAAGCTGAAGTGCATATATAGCTTTTCAGTAGCAAATTGGAAATCTGCAGACACTGTTTCAGTACCCAAATTAAATTTTGATTCCTTAATGCCCCCAAAACAGGTTGACACTACGTTTTAAGATAAAAAGAAATAAATTATTTGCTACAAAAAAATAGCTGGTTTGCATTAGTAAAACTGGACTATCAAAAATCTCAGATAGCAACAGAGTTTTACTCTGAGTCTTCCAGACTGTCAGAAGACAGAAAGCTGTTTTTCCTTTGCTTGTGTATCCATATAAAACAGCATTCCTGCTTTCAGAACCCACACCAAAATCCTAAAGCTGGAATTACTCATATCCACGTAGTAGAAATTTTGAATTCACTGGAAGACTTCCTTACTGATTCAGCCACTGATCTTTACATGGTTATCAAGATTTTCACTTTCTTCCAGTAAATACTCTCTTCTGCTTATCTCCCCTGCTAATTCATGATCCTGAACTTCTTAATTCTGCTTTTAAAGGCAACAGCATCCAGAGCACAACTGCATCGACACTATTTGGCAGTACTGGTTCACAGCTGCAGAAAATGAGTAACAGGATAATTGTTCATTTAATGTAACCACCAGAAAAATGTATTTTGGAAGAAGGAAGACTCAGCTGTGTTGGGTGCTGCACAAGGCCTAGCCAATAGCATAAATAATCCCACAAAAACCACGAGTTAATTTACAGTTTCTGGAACTGAGACAGGCATATCCAGAAGGCCTGAACCCCAGGAAACAGGCATAAAAACACAGAAACCACATACAAGCACTAAGCCTCTGCTTTGGGATGGCTCCTACATTGTCTATCTACTTAAACAACTTAAAGTCAAGTGTAAGCCACGTGGGCTACCTACAGAGTGAAAATACATACGGTGTAGAGAGCAAATTCTTTTCCTTCCTACCATGAAACCACACTCCTATTGCCACACAGCTTCCCCAAGAAGTTATAAATTTCACTTCTCTTTTTTACTACCTTTAGTACCTTCCCAGCTGGGCATACTTTGTATTTACATGTCAGCACCTCTTCCACACGGAGGGACACTGATATTCTGTAACTATTTTACAGAACTACTGCCGTGAAATTGAGGAGCAGTTCTGATACAGAGGTTTCCCCTTCTGATCAGCCACAAACTCCTTTCCTGAAATCAAACTCTCGCTTCTGAAACGGCAAGTTTTGCTTGAATGAGGGCTACAAGTAATCCTCTGCTACATCAGATTATGTAATACAGGGCATGCAGTGCCTCTAATTGCAGGGCAGGATACAACCGAAGATTAACCTTTTTCACTTTGGCACGAAGCAAACAACAGCTGCAGGTTTAAATTGTATCATCAAATTCACCAAGATGGTAAAAGCTTAACAGTATCAACACCAATTTTCAATTTTTAAGTGAAATAGTATGTATTCACTAAGGCACTAAGAGATTTTAACAATTCAGGGAGAGACGAACCTAATATCTTGTGCTTTGCTCTTACTGCTAAAGCTTCTACTCATCAAAATTCAATTACAATGGCCTTTGCCTAGCCCTCCTCAAAATCCTGTTATACTGCAAGAAATGGTTCACTGGCTGTAGTTTGTTAAGCAGAAGAACACCTAAAGTACACGGATTCCTATTGGGAAAGCAGCTAAACAATTACACGGGGATATTGATTACCAAAGACATTTACTTTTATTAAAAACATTATTCAGATTTGAACATTGACTGAACATTTCACGCTGCGTTCAGTCAACTGCAATGTTTCACCTCCCAGCAGGCTCCAAGCAAAGCTGCAGCCTCATGGCACAGTGTGTGACACAAGAATCCAGCCACGGAATTATCCCATTTATCATCCTAATTATGGCTCGGAAGCTGCTGCATTAACATCAATATCTGCATCAAACTCCAGGTGTCACTACAAATTCTCAGGCAATGAGCAATGTCAGCATGTGAAAGACAGAGCTGCCCAGGCAGAAATCAATGGAATATTGCTTCCCTCCTCCCACCCTTCAAGGTCCTGATCAGACGAAGTATCTGTGTTTGATCCTTACACTTAAGGAGGGCCCCAGCTACCATCATGTGGAAGTCCACAGAGCTGCTTACAGAACCCTGACAACCCAGATCAACAATTCCAGCTTTCTCATCAAGTGCAGAAAGAGTTCCATGCAATATTTTTAACAGACATGTGAAAGGAGAAAAGGAAGATCAGTCACTTAGTAAGTATATGTAGACTGCTAAAAGAATAAACAAGAAAGATATTCTGTGAAATGTGTTAAGGGAACACACTAGTGCTCTGGGAACACTAAGATATGGCCAGTTGTGACAAAGGAAGCTTTCACAACAAGGTCACAGCACTCACAGACTGTCCCCACAAGACTGAAACCACCTCGTGCCATGATAAAAATAGGACAATGGCAAGAGAAGGTTCATAGGGATTCCATCCCCTAAAACCCATTTAAAAGTAACCTCAAATGCAGTGTGTATGATTTTGTGTTAATAGTGTTGGAACATTGACACCAGCAAAGAAAAACATTTAAAATAAACCTGTCCAGCATCTTTTTGAGGAGTAGCCACAGGGACTGCAAGAGAACAAGCATTGAACCAAATTCCACACTGACAGACAAACTGGTTTTTCATCTAGCGTGGACAATACCAAAGTGAAACCCTCCAGCTTCTTGTTCAAGGCTACAGACACCCAAAGCAGCAAAAATGGGGAACTAGAACCTTTGCAAAGTAGTTTTTCCACAGAGGAAAAAGTATCTTTCCCACAGATCAATACAATCTTAAATGCGAAAGGACTCCTAGATCTCAGTCTAAGAGCCCCAGACCTCTCATAGCCTTTATATTAATACTCTCAGATGGGGAGCTTTGTTGATTAAACATTCAATTGCTGTTGAGTATCACCACAGCCTTATTCTCTCAGGGAGGTGTCTGGGAATGAATCAATTCTAGCCCATCACTAATGCCTGTAAATTTTTTCCTCGACTGAATTTGCTTTTTCATACTTGTGCAAATGACTAATTCACTCAGCAGTAACACTTCTTTGCTGAGTGCAATAAAAAACCCACCACACCACAGCCAGTTTAATCAAAACTAGCATATCTTAAAAGTCCTAAAATGAATGGGCAAACAACTGGGAAGAGAAACAGCAGCTTTCACTTTTTATTTATATACTGTGTTCAAGTTGGTTTACTTTGGATTTTTTCATTACAATTTGTGCCTTTACTTGAATAGTTATTTGAACTGTGATGCCATTTACTTGATAGAGAAGTGTCAGGAATACAGTAGGGACTTACCAGAACCTCTCAAATAACTTTAAAACAGTCATCTAAAAGAAGGACCACGTCAATATGGTACCACCCCATTGACTAAACCACTACAAGTCTTGATTGTATCTATAATATCATAAGGTACTTTAAAATTGCCTTGATTTTTTTGGTTAATACTACTTATTCTCAGTTAATGAAAGTTAAATTCAGCAGTAGCATTCTGACTGCAGAACAGTTGTCTAAATTCAACCAAGAAATAGCACTGTGCTGCTAATAAAGCATGCAGGATGGAAGAGATCCCCTATACGAGCCTGAAAAGAACCACAGCCTTTTCTGTTGTCCTCTCTAACCATGTGCTCTGTACATGAAAGAGCAAAGAAGAACCTACAAGGAAAGCAATCAGTGATATGAGCTGTAATTTAAGGTAAAACCCATCTGCTCACAGACTTAAACCAAAACACAGAAGAAAGCATCTCCTTGCAGCACATTCTCCTGCAAGATAAGAAGGCATCACACTAAAAAAGATTTATTTCCAAATGAAATTTATAACACATTTTGAAAACAAGAAACAGCCATGATTGGGAACAACTTCTGAATTATTAAAAATATGAATTGACTTAATTTTTATGAAGACTAAAATAAAGCTTTGTCTTCATTTTCTTCTGAGACCTCAAATAAGAAGGAATCCTTGCTGTTGCACTCATGGCTTTATTATTCCCCCTTGCATTTTATGAAGCTAAAAAATATAAGAAATTATTTTAAAAATGGCCCACATATAATCTTAGATCCCCCTTTTCACCTCATGAAATGTTACGCACCAAACTTGATTTCACAAAAGCACATAAAGAAAGGCAAAAAAGAGACATTATTCTGATTCTTTTTTTTGTTCATCAATGCAAACAGTTAGATTATACTTAATGTTTTATCTGCCAGCTACTCCTAATATAGTAAAAATGCACTTCCATCTGAGCAGTAGTTTCCATCACTTATTGCTTTTGCTATATTAATATTTCATGATATTTAAGGAAAAAAAAAACAAACCAAAACAAAAACAAAACCACGAGAACAAAGTCAACAGTAAAATAAAATAAGAGAGACCAAAGAGTCACCTCAGGCCTCATTTTCTATTCATGGTGTATAGTTTAACAAATAACATGTCTGTGTTTGATTTTATTATGTTACTGTGTGACCTTCAGACTCTCAGGAGACCGGCTAAGAAGAGAGATGACCATTATTTCATTAGTGAGAAAAATCAATAATAGTAGTTACACACTTTATGCAGTGTTTTGCAAAACTCCTAGTTTTATAAAACCCTAATTCACACTGAATTTTTAAGGAGAATGCAAAAAAAAAAAATAATTCTTAGCTTTCCCTAGCCAGTAAAAGAAAGCTGAGTTCCATTCAGAATCAAGGCCAAGAGCCTTGTTGTTCTGCATAAATACATCAAATGCAAACGTAAATAGCATCTGTATTAGAATACAGCGTTGCTGTTGGGGTTTGGTGGGTGGTTTTTTCCCCTCTTTCAAACAATTCTTATCTATAATTTCATACCTATTAGAAGTAACATCCACATTTTACAGTAGCTAGAAATGCTAAACTCAGAGAACCTACACAAATGGAAAGTAGAGATAACCAGAGCCAAAGGTTCTGCCTGGAAAAAAAAAAAAAAGGTAAAAAAAATGGCCTGCAAGCTCCTCTCACATTTCTGTTTTCTGATGCTCCTTTAGTTCTTTTGCTAAGAAGAGGAACTTAATCATAAACAGGAAAACCAGCAACATCCTAAGAATAAAAATATTTTTAAAGCCCTGAACACCCATTTCCAGCCACAGGATAATCATTGCATGGAAACCTGCACATTTGTACATCAGTAATGACGAGATGTCCTGGCCACCAACTGGGACCCTGCTGTGTGACATAAAGGCTCACATATCTTAATGACATTGTGAGGGGATAACATGCAAACATAAAAGAATGCAAGCTTGATGTACACTGCAAGAACAAATCAATACATTACCAGCAGTATTTACCATATTTTTCAATTAATCCTGAAATGCACAATCATATCATAATTCAGTTTAAGGAGCAAAGTGCAACTGCTTGTATCAGAGCCTAAACAACAAAACATTTCTCAGATGACGTGGGAATGCTTAGAATAATGAATAATCACCTTAAAAAAACCCTGCAGACCAGAAAGATGTGTAAGCTTGGAGAAAATGCCACCAGGCCAAAGGCACCACTGGCAGGGGCTGGGAAATCACTCATACACAGGACTGCCCTGTTTATTGCCCTCATTACCACTGTTTGCCACCTGGTTCTGTTCACAGAGGGGACATGACCTGCTTCATTATCCATGGTTGCCATGACACCCTAAGAGAGCTGACAGAGACCTTTTGCTTGGTTGGACACAGACCAAGACCATTCTCACTCCTGCAATGGAGCACCTGCAAAAGGTGCACTCTCAGAGGAGTTCTGGTCCTTTGGACCATCTGGAGAACAAGCCAGAGTGTGCTTAAATCCTTTAACAGAGGCAGCACACCTTTCAGCCCCAGCTTTGTCAGAGTCCAAAGAGAAACTGGCCCTAGAGACCTTGGCAGGAAGGCTGCAATTGGTACCATGAACCACCCAGATAATGCAGAGCCAGTGTGTTCTCTGGGCCACTACAGGGAGGCAAGTTACATGTACTCTCTTCTGGAGGAGAGCAAAATAAATAAATCAGCTTTATCATGTCTACCAGTTACAATAAAATAAAATGCAAGAGGAAAATAATTTGTTTAAAGCTATCAAAATCACCGAAGTTAAAAAAAACAAAAACAAACAAACAAAAGACACCACAACCCAAACCAAACAAAAAAAAAAAAATAAAAAAATCCCAAACTGTTTCTCAGGAATAGTACAAAACACTCAGGGAAAGGATAGGAAGAATGTAGGCTGGGCCTGAAAAACCCACGGTGCCAGTATTGCTGATAAAGTCTCTATATCCCTGTGTAAAAATGCCACTGACTTTCTGCAGTTAAATGAGAATTAAGTGTGTGCCATTAAGGACAGCTCAAGACAGCAAGAGGAAAGAAAGCTGAAATCAAGCAAAGAACTGGACAGTCTGAATACCTCCAAGCCAACTAAATCTTTTGGGATAAGACATTTGTGCTGTAGAAGGCATTTTCTGCATAAGTTTTAGTGGGAAATAAGTTTTTCCACTACTTAGAATCAAGGTACTTGTTTCACATTTGCTTTAACAGCAGAACTGAGAATGAATGACAATGTATTTGTTCTACCACCACTACCCATCTGGATTATTACAGAACTGAGATCATTTTGCCCATTGTTAAGAACAAAAGGAGCCAGATAAAGCCCATGTTCTGGCTCCATACAAGGAAACATTGCTTGCCTTCCTTGCATTCCACCTTGTTCCTCACTCCACAGCTACACAAAGTGGAAAGATGTGAGGAAATGGGTTGGCAGCAGAGAACAGATGACAGGCTGATAGTCACAGAATATGGCTCATCTCCCAGCAAATCACAGAATTTAAAATAGAAGATGCATCACCTCTTTTCCAAAGAATAAGCAGCACAGGAAACAAGCTCAAGGCAAATTCTGCCTCTGGAATCTCAGAGAACCAAGAAGAAAGCACAAAGACCAGCAAATCTGTGGTCTCTCGTGGGTGATGTCTTAGCCCTGCACTCAGAGACTTCTTTCTTTCCAGTGCCACGTTCTGAAGCAAATCCTAATGCAAAGTCAGCTTATTGAGAAATATGGGTTTATAAGCTCCTTTTAAAAAACAGAGCATTTAGTTTTGTGCTGCCTTGGACCCTAATCTTGATCTGCAGGATATGCACTGTTATGGTTTTACAACTGAAAGCCCAGTTTTGATCTCTTTACTTTCAACTTCATTCACAAGCCCCCCTGCTGACTTCAATGAGACAAAAAAATAAGAAAAGACATTAGCCATCATAATTAAAGGGATTAGAATCTGATGCATATCAATCCCAAACGTCATGTGATTACAGAACAAACCTCAAGTATTGTGTAAGAGAAAGACAGACATTACTAATGTTAAAAAGTTTGTCTTTTCACCAAGCCATTAAAAATGCATCAGACATATTTGGATTATCTGTACTTCAGCTATTTACAGGTCTTGTCTGCAAAAATTCGGATTAGATATTAACAAGTTACCAACTCCAGCATTCTCATTTACAGAAATGGTGGCCAAAAGCTAATCAATCCATTGCTCTATAAATCCATAAAATCCACTCCTAAAATGGAAGTGGAACAGCATGGTTGAACTCCATATACAATAGTGTATTATATTCAGAATATGCAGGGTATGCATATACAAGTAATATGGGGTACATAGTAATGATACACTATTTTTAAAGTATTTGTTGCTTGAGAGCTCAAGTCATATTACAATGTTCTTCAAGAAATCAACTTAAAATGGCAAACATTTTCAGGAGTCATTCTTCCAAACACATTTAAAAAGAGTTAACAGCAGGAACAATTCATTTATAGGGTAGAATTTCTGTAAATAGCTTAACAAATAAATTCTATTCAGTAATAGAGACACCTAAACTAAGTCTAAGCCTTGGACTGAGTAATTTCCCTCAGTTGCCGGTGCAACATTTTGTATGAGAAGTTTGAGTTACAACACAAGAAACTTCACAAAACACTCAGAATGAATTTTTTCCTGTTATCAGCTGCTTTCAGATGGATTACAAAAAGTTTCATCACCAGATCACCTTCTCTTCAGCAGTACTATGCTGAGAAACAACCTCGTCCATCAATTAGTACACATCCCAAGCTCACAGCGTTGAGTGCATCAACTGCCTCCTCAGCCTTTTAAGAACAGTATTTCTTGTGCAAAAACTACTTTCATAAATTCCACTTAATTTCAGTATCCTTGCCAATGGCTTCATGATATTAACTATTTCTCTTAGGATGCAACCAAAAGCTCACTGGGATGAGTTAGGAGTGACAAAAACTGTGTCCTGTGCAAAATGCTTCCCTGTTGAGTTTCTCCAAACTCCACAGATTCCAGGATGGTATCACTGACTGAAAGGACCCAGCAGTTAAGTGGATAACCTGCACTGTAAGAACAAGGAAGTGTCAAAAGATCTGGATGGGCTAAACAGCCTTTTCCAGAAACACAGGGAAAATTTCAGCCTTAGACCAACATAAAGTAATAATTCCCAGTACACGATCCCAGGCTCACACAATATTCATCTCAAACACTTCTTTAACCAGGGACAATATTATTTTTGTCATCTCCTCCTGCACATTACAAAATATTTGCTAAACTAAAGGGCAGCTAAAACTAATGCAAAAAGACATTTTCCAGCACGTCAATAGCAACAGCATTACTTGGCCAGGTAGTCATTTGCTCAGTGCAAGATTTGAAAACAGATTTACAATCTTGACTCATGTAGAGATAAATTTTTTTAATAAAATCGACCTTTTTGTTCTTTTCTAGATCTTTAAAATTTTACTCTCTAATCCTAAGAAGGCGTGAAATCTGCAAACACTCTCTGTTTACACTTAACCGGGTTAAAAAGAGGATATAAAGAAGCCCCAGGAGACTTCAGCCCACTTACCCACACTTTGCCTCTGTACAATTCAAAAGAGTCTGCAAAGTTCTCTTGACTGTGCCCGAAGGCAAGTTATGTTTAAAAACTGAAGACAATAACCAACTTCAATTTGACAGGAAAGAGAAACATTAACTGGAGAAAGAGGAATAAAGTAAATTATAATTTTTAATTAGCTTTCCAAGCTATTCAGTAAATGTTGGTACTCTTGAATAGCAATCAATACTGCATTCTAGTAATTTGTTATGCAAATGAAGCACTTCAGCAGTATTATCCCATCCAAAAGTTAATACCCTTAAGAAAACTGAAAAAAAATTAAAATCTATTTGCCCTTATTATAAAAGAGAAGGAAAGAAAGAACACAGAGAGGTTTCCTGGAATTTGAACTAGTTCTACAAAGGTAACTGCTTATATTCAGGAACAATTCCCACAGTTTTAAGGAGAATATTTTTATATCTAGATGCTTTTGAAACACCAAGCCCAAATTCAAGAAAGACAGTTTGTTCAAGAACTACAGCAGAAAAAAATGAGTCATTAGAATATGTAAAGTGAGTTCATAAACTCATTATAGTAAGAACAAAGTAATTTCTATTCAAAGTCTCCACTTTGAATAGAAAAAAACAAAGAAATAAAAAAGAAAATGCGAATTATTGGTACTGATCACATTGAGCTCCAGTCTGAATACAGAGGAAGAATGGACAAACCTCATGGAATTCCTGCTCTAAAAGCTGGGGAGACAAGATGGGCCATGAGTTCTGAGCTGTTCCATGTTTGTTGCATAAGCAGGGAATGGCAGCTCCTCAGGCTGCTGGCTCCCACCTTCACAGGCACACACACAGCAGGGCTTCAAACGCAGGCACATGGAAGTGAAAAGTCAAATTTCATCTCTGAATGTTATTTTCACTGATCATCAGAACTAACAGATACACAGCTGCAAGGCAAACATGCTATAGACAGCAATTTATAAGTAACATCAAGTTAACACTGAGATATTGCAGTCAGGAGCTGATGAAAGCTTATTTTAAGGTCAAAAACTTTCTTTATTTCTCTCCTGTCCAGCTGAAGTCTTTAGTGCTACTAGAACATACTCATCTCCAGCAGCAGCCAGGTGTTCTACTGGTCCCAGAGAAGTCTCACTTTAGCACACACATACCCAGACATAAAGCATTGCAAATATCCCTGATAAACCTTCTCCATCATTTCTGCAAGCACAAAGGAGCATGATCCCACATGGTTTGTTGGGTTTTCAAACATACTACCTCCTGTATTTCTATTTTAAGTCACAAAAAGTGACCTTGCTTTCTAAAAAGACTATGAAACATGGTCAACAGAGTTTCCACTAGACGTTCTGAACTTCTGTGTGCCAATTTGCAGATTATCAAGGGGCTGCACACATGGACTGATTCAACTTTTCTATAGTTGGCAGAAAGGTCCATTGCTTTCCATGAGATCTGATGTACCACTGAAAACATGCCTACTTCACAATAACAATTTCCCTTCCAGAAAAACAAGCACACCCCTTTTCTCCAACTGTTATAAAATAAATACGGCTTTTGGGCAATCTGACCAGTCAATTTTTTATGAGGACTACAGGGGAACTCATTACCCTCCCAAGGCAGGTCCAACTGTTGTTGTGAGATAGGTATCTTGGAAAGTGTATGAAGAGTCTTTCATTTGAAGGACAGAAGTAATTCTCAAAGTTTTGCTACATGCACTCCAAAATTCAGACCAGAGCACGTTACCCATCCAATGGGTCATACAAAGCTGGTGGCAATTAGTTCCACTTAATAATGGGAAACTCAAATGAAAGAGGATTTATGACTATGGAAATAAAGTTGTTCTACTACACTTCTCAGATCAAATTTCTGCAATAACAAGCACTAAGTCAGGAGCAAAGCCCTACCTTACAAGATATTAATTTCAATATATCTGAGAATATGAAAGAATACAGCTCCTATTTCATTGTCCTCCTGCTTCCCAGACCTCACAGAGATCACAGGGTGCTGAGTTTTGATAGACTCACTACACACAGTAGTATGAATCAGGAAAACATTGCTGAGTTTAGCAAGTTCTTACTAAATGTTACATTTAGATCTGAGACTTGAAATTTAACGTGGAATAACAAACATGAAACCGGCCAAGGTATTACAGGCCATGCAGGAAAAACTCTGTTTTTCTGTAACCACAAAGTCCTTCCGTTCAAAGTTACACAACCTTTGGAGACTCAGAAGGTTCTAGAACATTCCTTAGGATGCAGAGAAGAAACCAAGTGCAGCTTATGATGTCCCACGTTTCCTTTTCTCCCCACGTGAGGAGTGACTAACACAGCTATTAGTGCTACCCGGGAAAAATGCAAAATAAATCAAAAGAAGCATCCCACTGGTGGTGGGTTTTTGAGTTCCCCGTAAGCATTTCCTTGCTTGCCTCCCCTCTCCATCATCAAATTTCTCCTACTGTGCATGCACCAACAGCTGAGGAAGATAGCTGCACATTATACACTGGGAAAGATTTACACAGGTTACAGCCAGAGTTCTCCAGGTCCCAGGTGAATCAACTCCCCTGCATATCTGGCCTTCAGTTCCCTCCTTTGTTCAACACAGCCCTTGTACTCATTGCAGCAGAAAAGCTAAAAGGTCAAAAGGTACTCTGGGGTGATCATAATTTACATCAGAGTAATTGCTAATGTGGAATACTAGTTAAATCTCTAACGTGCAGTCAGCTTTAAAGAACTGGGTTAGACATGATCTGCCAAAAGGAAACATTTTTCAAAGATAAACTCAAAAATCTCAAAAATCCTTTACAATTATGCTCCAGTCAGCACTTCATGGAAAGTATTTTAGAATAGAGAGAGGTGAACCTAAATACAGACTTAAATTAATTTTCCTTCTATGTCCCAGTTTACCCTTCAGCTATTCTCAAGGTTTCACTAAATCCACTAATCTGCCAATATTGGCAAGTCTTGCAAAAATATATTGGGTTTTATTAGCTTCCAAAGAAACAGAACTGGTCTATAATTAAATTTTGTAACACACCTTATTCCCTTGTCCTAATTTATTTTTAGAATTTGTGGCCTCAATGAGAAGTGCTTCATGAAATCCAGTCAAGGCCAGATACCCCAAAAGTTTACAGAATTTCAAAGTCTTCCCATCAATCTGAAATGTTTGGAGGCTCATGAACACCAAGGCTCCTGGCTCACAGCTCCTCTCTGTCTGCTGGGCTTTGCAGTGCTGAAAGCACTGAAGCCTTAGAAACCTCAGAACATGAATTGCCAACCACTTTACTTATTAAAATACCAAGCTCTTTTTCCTCCTCTGTTGATCTTGCTGTAACTAAACGCTCTCTGTTGTACAGAATAATATGTATTTGGAATGGCTATTATGAAAGATTCCTCATACACACCCTAATTCTGTACAGAAAGTATTTATACTGTACAGTTTCAAATGTCTCCAAAGAAGGTTAAGTTGAACCATGCATGGATTTAGCTTTTCATGTACAAGTGGAGAGGTCAAGAAATCATTACAACATTCTAAGATTTATCCCCCAGTAAATTCCACTACACGTTAAAGAACATATACTTCTTGAGACTAGAAAACAAGAGAGACAAGTTCTCATTTTGTAGTATGTAATTTGGCCCTGGGGGAAAAAAATAAAAAAGTAAATATTCCCCTGAGGGAACTACTTTTCACAGGATATCTCCTAAATAAAGGCACCTCTGGCTGCACAGTCATTTCGCTTCTCCAAGTGAATTATCCTTGATTACCCCCTGCTTATCCTCATACTCCCCACTAAACCTTTGTGTCCATACTGCAGATATATTTTACCACCCCCAGGAGCCAGGGCAGTGTTGTGCAGACACCAGGTTTTCCTGCTGCCCATTTAGCCAGCAGGCATTCCATGTGCCCAGGGTTGCTCCCTTGTGGAAAGGAAAAGTGCACATCACAACACAGCCGCAGAATTCTGTTTGAGGGGAAGCTTTCTTTAAAAGAAACAAAACATGGAGAGGCAGCTGGAGGTCACAGAGAGTGGCCACAGAACGTTTGGTTGCCACCTGGGTCCTCATTCACCTCAAATGCCACTTCCCAACCACACGCACCCGAGCAATGCAACTGCTGCACTCAGGGCAGACCTGCCTCCTGCAAAGCCCACCACCAGCAGATGCCAACACTGATTTAAGAAGTAATCAAAGTAATCAAACTTCAAAAATATTTATGAACACACTCAGAAGGCTGCAGAGAACAATTTGAGTTTGCAACTTACAAACTGGTTTGAAGAGACTGTTATTTATTTACCAAGACTGACATTCTGAAACCTGTGAGAATTTTTATTTTATATACAAACCTACACAGATTAAACTTAAATTGTAAAAAAAAAAAAGAGATTCATATTGGACAAAATACCTTTTATTATTAGAAACAGTTGCATATGTAACTAACAGACTGACATTTTTTGAGGTCATGTTGTTTCCACCAAAAATATCCTCTCACAGATATTTTTGCTAATCTTCACAAGTAACTCCAATAGTTTCGGATTTGTGGATCCCTACAAATTTAGAGCTGGACAGCTGAATGTTAATACAAGCCTATTGAAAATAGACTTGTTTTGCTTGATTATTCTTTGCAATCACTGGAAGAGGCCCACGGATCCCTCAACACCAAAGACCACTCTTAAAAGAAGCATGCAGAGGAAAGAAAAAAGAACAGCAGTTTCCCAAAATAAGCCTTGAAATATTGCCCTTCAAATTATTACATCTCAAGGTCTGTCTTATCTTGTGCCTTTCGCTTCAGCAAAATGCTGAAAAAATTACACTTTGATCTTTCCTGATTTTACACTGGTTTTGAGGAAGAAAAAGATGGAAGCCAACTACAGTTGCCTTCAGTATCCAATGCTTTTCCATCCACGACACCAAAGCAACAGTTTGAGTCTACCTTAGCTAGATTTAAAGGCCCCTTCATAATGTAGACTTTTTAAGGCTGCTCAATCACACTGATTTAAACCTTTCTAGATTTCATTTTTCAATACAAATTTAAAATTCTGTTAACTAAGATCTTAAAAGTTCATTTTTTTCCTCCCTAAGCCTGGCAACAATCGCAAATACCATCTGTTCAGCTGTAGCTCAGCAGTTTTTAAAGTAGCTCTCAAAAGAAGAAGGGGAAATCATTCCTCAAACACAATTGCCGCACAGTTTCTTCAGAAATACCTCAAATATTATTGCCAATGCATTCTGTCATATATTGACCTCTGCTAGTAGCCTTTCTGAAACTAACTCCAAAACAAATATCAGAAACCAACATCATTTATCACACAGAAAACCGAGAGAGCCCACAGAATATTTTAACCAAAAATTCAACCCAACTACTGCAAATTTGCAACACAGTTCAGACAAGAGGAGTAATATTTTCCAGATACAGTCAGGTTTCTACTGTACTTCAAACAACCAGGTGTAAGACAAAAACAACCCACAAAGTTATACGGGAAATAATCATTACCTCATTTGTGTTTGTAAGTTTTTGTGATACACCTGCATTACCTTTCCTGTTCTCCTTCACATGAGAGGGAGGGTTTATTATCTTTCAGGGGATAAAAGAGTACATTTTCTTAGTCCTTTGGCTTCAGAAGCTGGGAGTTTAAGGGAAAAACAAACAAAAAAAAACAATCAAAAACAAATTTCTTTATAAAGTCCTTGTAAGCTGATAAAGGTCAGAGACATACAGCACATATATAAACACATACACACACATAATATTTATAAGCATGTGCATATAAATATGAGAGAGCATGTGAGAGGAGAATCTACACAAGTCAGAATGAAAAAAAAAAAAAACAGTCCCAAAATAAGTTGAGTCCAATATTTCTCCTCTATTCTACTTACTCTAATCTTCTACCAATTGATAGATGAATGCTCAGAAAGCAGAATCTTAACATTTACATTTGATTGCAATTTTCAGCAAATGAAATAAAGGTGTCCCACTCCATTTTAATTGTCTTAAGATACGTATAGTAAAATAGTAGTAAGGTAAATAAAGTGTATTTCTTAACTGTTATTAGAAAAGCAGACAAATAGTATCCATATTTGAGATATGCAGCTTCAAGTGATCAGTCTGAATTAAAATAGCAACAAAAACCGGCTCCATGAAATAAATACAACTGAAAGGTTGGGAAACCGCAGCATTGCTTGTCTTTACTGCACTCCCAGTATTTAACTAGTTACAGACAGGAATCGTGAGGATGGGATGGAAGACAGACAATGAGAACAGACTGCTTCAATACAAGTACTTTGAAAGCCAACACAGTGAAAAATTGCCACACTTAAACCTGCAGGATACCTATCTTGGCCAACACTTCAATTAATAGTTTTAAGTTGAATGAAAAGCACTTTGAAAAGAACCAAATAAAAACCCCCCCAAAAACCCCAAGAATTGTTCTATTGACTCAATGAAAGCAGTTATACCATAGGAAGCCTAAGGTGAAAGAGATTAAATCAAACATTCCTCCTGTTTGGATAAAGGCAACTATTAGCAGAAGAACTTTAAAAGCTTTGAAAGAACTGTTTACATTTATAGGAAAACACACAAAGGATGAAACCCCGATTCCACCAAGATACACTGCAAATCTCACATTGATTAAACGAGGGTCAAGATTTCCCGTACAGAGACCAAACATCTAAATAACAGCATTAACTGCTGGGAAACTGCAATTCCATGCAGAGCCATCTCTAAAATCAATACAGAGAGAAGTCACATTCAAATGAATTGTAATTCAGCACATACACTTCAATTCCAAAAAAAACCACTTTTAGATAACGGGCAAAATCCTCTTTCACAGCCCAATACTCTTAAGTGATCTCTTGGTCAGCTGAATGATCTTGAGGACACTCATTCCTATAAGGGTCCCTCCCAAAAAGGAACCACTTTTGCAGTCTTTTTAATTGGTGCCAAGCTTGAAAATCTTATACAGATCCCCCCCCCATACCAAAACCAACAACAGCAGGCACATTTCACCACCAAGCAGCAGAACATAAAAGACTTACCAAAACCCCAGCAATTTCTTAAAAGACATTTTAAGAACCATCCATCTCTCACAGTAAGCAAAATTTTGGGGGAGGGAGGGCAAATGCCATTTAGATTCAATGTGCCTTAAACACTGAACTTTTTAATTTTTTTTTTTTTAATATCAGTTATTGGGAAAGACAACTGTCAGAATTAACTGATGAAGTTACACATGCACATATATATTTTTCTGACTGAAGTATTTAGGCTGATTTTATAATGAAGTCACTTGAATATTGATGCTGTATTATAATGCATAATGTTTTACCAACTTACTCTCGAGAACTCACTGCCTTGATCTACATCTGTAAGCAGTCATCACATTAATTTTTATTGGAATGCACACAGCAAAAATAGGAAGTCATTTAGAGTGAACTCTCCTAAAGTGCACTTTAGAAATCTACACTTTAACATTTTTAAATAGTTACATTCCCCTCATTAATCTACTCTATATATTAAATTCGCAGTTCAGAAAAGGAAAGAAAACACCAGAGCATTACAGGTGTCCTGTAGATGTTTGTTGAACCATTAGGATGCTAAAACACCTCAATTAATAGAAAAATAAAACCAGAAGCTCTCACTCTGCGGTTTTGCAGTCATTCAAAAAAAGCCAAATTACATGAACAGAGTTCATGAGTATGTAAACAAGATGGAAATGAAGGCTCAGGTTCTTTCTTTCTGTTGAAAACTCTACTGTTGTAGGGTTTACTCAGAGGAAATCATTGCATCATGCCCCATTCCAGGATCCTGGCACACACCAATCTTACACTGCAGCCTCAGGAAACGTGGGATGCAAAAGGAATTGTGAAGTTTTCTTTCGAGTTTATACCACTCCCTACACCATACACTTAAGTATGTAGGCACATATGTATGGATACAGAATTCACTTTGTTTAAGGCAAACACAGAGCACACACATATATACATGCTTTGCTAGGCACATTTTCTGCACACTACGTGAGTCACACACAGACATCCTGCTCTGCCTTTCTGCAGGAACCAACTTGGAGGACAGGGAGGTGTATGATGCTGCAGAAAGCACTTTATATATTTCAACATGAAGTGACAGACAAGTAACCCTCTGCCTCTACGTACAGAGGCAGATGTAACAGCTCCTCGAGTCACGCCACAAGCATCTCTTGCAAAGCTCCTTCTAACTTGTTTTCACAAATACCACTTCTGAATGACAACTTCTCCGCTTTTAAATAATCATAACTAACTAAACTCATAGATAAAAGTCTAACCAACTTTAATCAGAGAATATTTTCTTTCTAAAATAATAAATCCTTCTCAAGTTTGACACTGGGCTTCTTTTCCCACTTCTTCAAACTGTTTTCTCATTTTACACTTATTACTTCAGCTGATGCTCTTCAGACTAGTTTCACCTACTCTGTGATTCTCAAGTTTAAACAGACTCAGATTCCAAGTCACTCCCCTTTCTACCTCAGCTGCAATTATCAAGGGTACCAACACAGGATTTATTATGGGCTTGCCAGTGTACTACTTAAAACCCACTTTTGTGGAAATTAAAAGAAGCATGTTAAGTCTCAACTAAATCAGGATGGTCTTTAAAATCCACAAAAAAACCATGACAAAACACTACAATTTTTGTTCTGCAATTAAATAAATTTCCTAGGTCTCAACCACAGGAAAGCTGTAGGAGAACTAGGGAAACCTGAAGTTGGTATCCTTGCCTTGGACAATGACCAACTGCAAGCACCTATAGAAAAGAAAAGCACAGTGGGTAGTTTGAAACTCAGGTTTTGGGATGATGTTCTTGTATCCCTTCTCATCCCTACCCAAAAGGTCTGGTCCACTATACATGCTGATACTGTTCCAAACTGTTCCTACAGCTCTCCAGGTAAATGTACTAAAAGATCAGGACAGAAGCTTTTCCTAAAGTTTACCCTGAATGTTTCCTAGTGCTGTTTATTTTCTGTCCTGCCCACAAGAATATGGAGAACACAATTTTATCCACTGCTTTGCAGGAGCTTTTTATATACCTGAAAACCATTTGCATGTTCCTCAATTCCTTTCCATTCAGACAACAACTCTTTCAGCACGTCAGGTCACTTATTGTGGACTTATCAATCTCCCTGTTCTCTGTTGGAGCCAGCTCTAGCTGGTCCAAGTTCTACTTGAAGTGCAATATCCAAACCCAGGGATTTTTCTCCAGCTCAATCTGGAATAAGGAATGTATCTTCCAGCTCTGCTGCCGTGTTCTAAGTTATCCAGCTAAAATTGATTGCAACTGGTTTGAAGTCTTTTTTTTTCTGCTAATTTCTGCTTAATAAATCAAAATGGATAAGATATTTGAGAGACTGAGAAATCACCATTTGAGCACAATCACGAGGAAAGCCCGAGGTAGGTCAAAGACCCCATATGGTACATACCACCTACCTGTTATTTTCACACTCTTCTTTTTTAAGGACACCAGAGGGGGGGGAGAGAAGGCTCTCCAAGAACACTTAGTTCATGGTCCTCTCCACAGACAAAAGAAATGTAAATTTAAGCCAGGGCAAATCTCACTGCTATTGGCTAAAATTACATTTACACAACATTAAGTAACATGAAACATATTTTGGATGTTTGGACTTGATTATTTGCCGTATTTGCTAAAACAGGTTATAGACAACAGAAGACTCCCCTTGACACCAGCAAGTAGCTTGCTATAGAATCGATGCATTTTATCTTCCATTTTCCCATTATTCATTTCAAAGCAGGGAACTCTCTATGCTAAATGAACGCTTAGCTACACCACTCAGACACTCCAGAGGAGCCAGGCAAGCGATTTGCTGCCTTCTAATACAACCTTCTTGGAAACAAAAGAAACAAACAAACCACTTTGAGGCAACTAAGTCAAAATAAGGACCAAGAGGAGGCCAGGGGTAAGTGTACAAAGGAAGGAAGTGCATTTGAAGCCAGATTTAACCTCTGAAATGACTTTCTGATACACAGAAAGTGTAGGAGAAAATGTACCCTCTAACGTTTTTGTCAGATATTACATAACATTGCTATGGAACTATATTTTCAGGAATCCTAGGAATAATATGTTTTTGATAACATACACCAAGCTATAACTGTATGCAAGTAGTAACTTGCACTCTGTTTTTTTAATGCCCGCTGGATGCACAGGAGTACCAGATCACCAATAATTTTTTCCAGGTAAACAGTAAATAATGAAAACAAAGGGACAGCACCTCTAAGAGCTTCCAATCGCCTTTCACACAACTCTCCAAATCATTAAGCTGACAAAAGAAAACTGAGGACACTTAACCGGGCAATTTGGCCGTGAGAAGGTGTATCCAGGTACTGATACAACCCTCAGAGTTCTAAAGTGGTCACTTCAAGGGGGGAAAAAACAAAAAACAAACAAGTGATGAAACTCTTACCGCACATTGCTCTCATGCCATTTAATGTTTGGTGACAAAAGACACACTTAACAGGGTGTTCTTTACGTGGCACACACTCTGCTTACAATTAAAACAGACTTTGGAACCTCTGAAGCTCTTAAGTTTCCGGTTTTGGTAGCCTTCCAAATAATGCAATTAAAATAGGTAAACAATATGATTATGGCTGGCAAGCATTCTGCAGTTTCATAGTGACAACTTAAATATAGTTGTCAGTCTTCTATGCTGAAATACCTGAACACTAAAGCTGTTATCAAACACTCTGACTTCTGTCTTTTGAGACCTCTGAATCATTTCATTATCTTGACACCCAGACTTCATAATCAGACAAATCTTTTATCCTATGAGACAGAAGAGTCTCGCGAGCTGCTTTTCAGTCAAAACACTTTAAAAAAAGAGAAAGATTATTCCTAGCTCAATTTATTAATAATAATAATAAAAAAGGAAACATGAAACCTTTTACATGTCTTTACTGGGGTTTATTGGTGAGCTACAGGAAGCACCTGCAACAGAAAGCGAGGTTGCTTCATCTCCCATCTTTTGACCTAAGCATTCCTTCTCCTGTATTTTGGATGAGGTTGAAAAGAAGGTTCTTATTTTTCTGTCTGAACTGATAATGAAAAATATTTCATTATTATATGCTATGAAAAGGAAATAAAAAAAACCAAAACACAGTGTGATGCAGAAAAATTCAGACACTAGGATCTGTCTAGTGTGTTCTCAAAGGTTTTCCTTCAATTCCTTCCCCCCAGGCTTTGAGCTTCTTTTATGCTGAATATGCTGGCTCTGTCTCCCTGGGTTAGTTGTTTTTCTACTGCTGATAGTCATATCTGATATATTCACATAATAGACTTGCCAAGTGGGACTGAATGTTCCAATGACTTGGAAATGTCTGCAATGACTAAGACTTCAAGTTTTGCCCATGTAATTAGTTTAATTGGAATCAAATATTCTTAGTTATTCAGTAATTGAGAGGCTTTCAGCTGTACTTACAAATTAAGATTAAAATGCTGTTTATGGTAACAAAGTTCAAATACAGAGAAACTTAAAAGGTTGATTTATTTGGTCTCACAAGAAATTTGGATATGGCAACCCTTTTAGGACTTCACTGAGTAGTCTAATTGTATATACTAGAATAAGAGAGTAAATTATTTAAGAGATCAACCTTACGCAGAGATTTGTGGAGAGACAGAAAGAAAAAGTGAAGTGCTGCAGGTAGTATTTCTCTCTTCCTGTGACCACATGGACCTATGAATTTTGAATGTGCTGGGGAAAAAAAACCCCAAAACTTCTCTTTCAGCATATTCTATTTTCCATAACTGAAGACCACAAGAGACAGTTCAGACAGTTTCCAGACATCACTAATGCAATTCCAATAATGCAGAAAGGGTGCATCTCCGTCTTATTGAACAAAGCTGTCTGAAAATACTTTAAAGAAATAATTTTTCTGTCCAAAACAGTGATTTTACTGGAACCTATGATAAAGATCTCAGTGTCAGCAACCTGGTAGAAAGCTAACAAAGCCACAAATTGCATATGAATATTTAATATACAGATGAAGTTCTGTAACTGACCGACTACTAAACATTCTGACGTTACCTCTTATATTTCTTTTTCCATGGAAAACTTTAGAGGGTCTTTGTGGTATTTTTCCCCTTTCTATCAAGAGTAAACAATTTTGTGCAGCCTAAAAACATTTTGTGAAAGACATTTTTATTTTCTACTGAGTGAAAAGTGAGAACCAGGTACAATTCCTGTAATCCTTCTCCCCATCCTCAAAAATACGTGGGGAAGGAGGGGCGGAGGGTGGTTGGTTTTGTTTTTAAAATGAGGAGCAGTAGAGCACTGCAAAGTAGATGAGATAGGATGAGAACCGAAATCATTATCTCTGATTGTCTTGACTCCTCTCTACAGCAGGATGCTTAAGGCACCGGAGGAGCTTTGTACATCCCACATCCTGCCTGCACCTCCAACCAGAACGCACCCACCTTCAAGCTGGAAGTCTAGACTATGGTTACAGTATCAAGCTTTGCAATTGTGTATATGAAATACCCACTGAATGCGTTTCTATTTAAAGTCTGCTTACTATAGAAAAACATAGAGCAAGGAGAAAGTCGCACCAGATTCTTACAGAAATAAACCCTGTTTTTCTTTCCTCTACTGATCGTGTGGGAAAGAAAAAAAAAAAAAGGAAGAGACCACAGAGATAAGTATATCAGATATCAACTGCATACAGAGCCAAGATATGATACTTAATTTTAGTGCTGTATATTAGCTTTTGATGACATCCGATTTTAAGAAACAGGGTATTTAAAGGAACAAGTGAAAACTTAAAGCGCTTGAATATCGGTATAAATAACCGAAAAATGCCTATTTTAAAACACTAAATACCGGCAGATCGTACCTACTCTTATCCAAAAATGCTCTTTGCAGCCCTCCAGTGGTCAAAGACACAGCAAAACCCACCAAGAAAACGACTCCGATTTGCTTGATGAACTACCGGCAGCGTTTAAAAGACATCTCCCACGAAATAAAAGCTCACATCTTTGTCTGAAGAAAAAAATCCATATAGAGGAGATAACGACCTTAAATTACATTAGAAAGTAAACAGCAGGAAAATAATTCTCCTGCATCGAAAAATGTTGCATGTTTTTTTTTTTTAATCTGCCCAGAAAACCATGTATCCCACCAGGACATCAAGGTATGTTGGGTTCTTAACAGAAGCAGCAATTCTTTTCCTGTAGTCACCTTCTGCTATTCATACAGGTAAATATAAAGAAAGTTAAGCATTGATTTCCTGGAAAGAATAAGTTTCCTCACAAAGTTCGGACTCGAGCGGTTTGGCTTTTTTAAGAAAACAAACAAACACACCCCAAACACTAAAGTTTTCTGTTCTCTCTCTCATATGTTCATAAGAGAAATAAACGATAAAGCCTCATACAAAAGTAAAAAGAACCGAAACGTTTTAAAATAATATAAAACAAACCGAGACGGAGTTCTCAAAACTAAGTTTCTAAAACTTGGGGCTAGACAGTCAGACACCACAACCGCAAGGAAACAATGGCAAGGGAAAACAAAACAACCAGGAGCAAGAAGCCCCCGACAGCAGGGAGCGCGGAGCCTTTGACCGGGGCAGGGCTGGCTGTCTCTGGGAGGACCGGGCGGATCGCGGAGCGCTGCGAACAGCGACAGCTCGGGCACCCCTGCGGCAACCTGCGCGTCCCTCCCGCGGCGGGACCTGCCCGCGGGGTCACCGCCTGCCACGGCCTGGCGGAGAACTTCACAGCCACCGCCTTCTCCTCTCACTCCTCTCCCTTCCAGCCCTTCCAGCCGGATCCCCAGACTCTCAACCCGGGTGCGATCCGCCGGGCTCCGGAGCGGCCCCGCAGCATCACCCGCAGCGGGAGCGGCTCCTCCCGCCCAGCCCGGCCGCTTCCAGCATCCTCGGCGGGTAAAAGTAGCGGGCGGCGAGTTGTCCGCCCCCGCTGCCGACCCGCGGAGTCCCCCGCCCTCCCAAACTTTCTGCCTGTCCCCGCGGGGAGCGGCGGTGCGGCGGCCCCCGTTCTGCCCGGTGAGGAGCCGCCGCGCTCCCCCGGCCGGCCCCGGCGCTCGGTCACTGCCCGCGGTACCCACCTTTGGCGGCGAGGAGGCTGCCCAGCCCCAGCGGCAGCAGCAGCAGCGCCGCCGGCCCCCAGCAGCCGCAGCAGCGGCGCCTCCGCATCCCCGCCGCGGCGCCGGCCCTGCGCGACTGCTGCCGGCCGCGGCTCTGAGCGGGGCGAGGCGGCGGGCGGGGGCTGCTGCCGCCGCGCCGTCATTCGCCCTCCCTGCCAGCGCCGGGGCGGCTCCGGCCCCCGCCCCGGGACCGCGGCCACGTCACGGCGAGGGGAGGCCCCGAATATTCATGAGCGGGGGCTCCGGCCCGCCCCGCGCACCTGCCCGCCAGGTACCGCTCCCCGCCCCCGAGCTGGGGGCGCAGAACGGGGACAGGAGAGCAAGGACGTGGATAGCGGCGGGCAGTGAGGGAGACGGGACGGAGAGAGCGAAAACAGGGCTTTGCTGAGGGATGCAAAGGGCACCGGGACAGGAGGACACACAGGCGATGGCTGGAGGAAAGGGACAGAGCAGGGAAGATAAAGTATCAGTTCAGTAAACTCGGAGGGAAACAGGAGACCTCGGAAAACCAAGGTGGGGAGAGGACATGAAATGCTGTTATTGGAGGAAAAGGAGAAATCGCGAAGGTTTTGGTAAAGGGGAGAAATGAACGAGGAGTAGACAAGACTTCAAACCTTAGAGACAAAGGCTGCGCTGGAGCAGTGCAGAAGGGCCGTGGGATTGGGCTGTAAAGGCAGGGAAAGCCATGTGTGGGGGCTCAGAAATTCTGTCCAGGTGCAACTCGTAATCAGGAGCGTAGACAGCTGAGATGGTGTGGAAGGAAAGCGCCGGGAAACATGAGGACACACACCTGAAGATAATATACTAGATTAGCTGTAAGATTTTAGCTACATACCAGCTGTGAGAGCACAAGGGATTATTGCAGGGTACTTTACGCCCTGCAGGGTCGCCTCATTTGTGCTATATCCCATAAATTGCTCATCAAAGCCACCTATCTCTGGAAAGCGAGTACTCCCAACGGAATCACCACTCCAAAGGATGCTCGTTAATCCCTTGACTCTGGGAGACTTGTCAGTGTGACAGAGCGAGCTCAGGCTGCTCTCATGAAATGGAAGGAGTGTTACCTGAATACCACCTGCCAAAGAGCAAGAGCAGGGCTGTCCCACATAACACCATGTAGCACTTCACCAAAGACATCACAGTCAGTGAATAAAATCAGCTAGCTTTGGGTCTCTGTCACTATTCTTTTCCATTTCTTTCTCTCTATGTACTGCTAGAAGCATGATTTGTTGAGCAAATTGCTTTGAGTAGATGGAATGTAAGATTCCCTCCTCCTCCTTCTGTCCACACAGAGAAAAAGTGGGATAGGACACAGAGACAAGAACCCAAGCTCTTTTTCAAACCTAAGATGTAATGCTTCATCTGCTAAGGAAGGAGGCTGGAAATACACATTTACTGGCAAAAAAAATAATTCACATTATATTGGGTTAGGACAAACTTCTAAAGCTCTTTTTGGTTGCTCATCTAATTAGTTAGGGAATCTGCTTTCCTGTAATCTCTGTTGTGAGCTGGAATGGAACAGTGTATAGAAAAAACAGAGAAAATCTGCAGTAATCTTGGCAATAACAGAAAACCATATAGAAAAAAGCCCCCAAATTTTGCCAGCATTCACTTGAGAAGAGATTTTTTGACAAGGAATTCAGCTATTATAAGCCACTCTCTGTTGATCAGGAGGAAAGTCCTCCAGCCCCAAAAGTGTTAAACGTTGCCAAGCAGTGCTGGCTGCGTGTGCACAGTGAGGGTTTCCTGCTAAGAGCTCATGAGCTCCTTCAGTCAGATCCACATCCTGACTGTGCTTCCCGATCCCCAGCTGGGAGCACACCGTGACCTGGCTTGTGAAACCAGCCATGGACATTGCAGCTGAGTTTGTCAAAGGTGCACTGCTGTGCTGAGTGCCTGAGCATCTGTCACCTGGAGGCACATATTAAATATAGTGCAGAGAGGTTTAGCTATCAACAGGAATGGGAACGACATCAAACCCATGTGGTCCTGGCCAAAACCATCCACATTTACAGCAGTGAGACAGACAAAGGCTGCAAAGGCATAGACAGAACTTTAAAATCTATAGATTATGTGCTTCCCATTTTTGGTATTATGCAAGCGTGTCCTAAAATAAAATAATAAAGAACTGTGAACCTTAGACCCTGATCCAATAACAAATGCTACAGTGGGGTTTGCTACAGGATCTGAATTATGTGTATTTACATACTGAATTCTTGTTTATGGATGACAAACTGACTTTTATAATGTTGAAAAAGATTCTTCTTTCATGATTTCCTTTATTTTTGATGCTTAAATTTTTTTTTAACTAGTGGAGTCCAGAGTAACACCACTTAGTACTGCTAAATTCTCTCTTCTTTGTTACTTAGAAACACTAATATTCACCCTTACATTAAAAACTTTTATTCAGAGAACATGATCATAACAATAGTTAAAAATCCCAGCTAAATATCCTGATCATGACCATGACCTTGGAACTCTCCAGATTTCTTCAGCAAACTGCCTGTCAGGGTTAAATCCTGGCCTGCAGCAGTATCTTGAATTGACACTAGGGAAATTATGATAAAAATAATCTTTACATCTCTAGACTCAAATGGATCTTTCTGATTGACTGTCTCTTGTGCCAGGCCCATGTCAATAATTCGCAGTGAATGCATGGCTGTGACCTTTTCCCCCTTGTTTTAGAATTTCTATTTCACAAGACCAATAAAACACGTCAGAAGAAAGTGGCGGTTCTAGACATGTTAATGGATGGATCTCAGGTCAGGTGTAATCCTTCAGCACGTTCCTGCTTGGGACTAAAGAATACATCTCCCTGCTGCAATGGTTCTGTCAAAAATGTATGCAAGCAAAAGTTGAAAGATGCACTCCTTCAGCTACCCAATGATTAGAAAGAAAGAATAAAATGAGTAAAGGATTTTCAACTGGCTTTCTTAAACCCCAGCGAAGGCTGTAGAAATTAATGGACACACTGGGCTGCAAAGCAGCTCACAACAGAAGACTTTATGGCAATTATTTGTTTTGAATTTCTGCATAGTGCCACATCATCATTACTGTTTGTAAACATTTCTATCCATCTACATCTATCTCCTGTATAACACACCAGCAGAAGGCTGTAGAACACCTAGGCTGTCATTCAACAAACAAATACAACCAGGCAAAAGGAAGAAGAGTTTTTGATTCTGACACCAAATACCTATTGGTGAAGCCTCTTCATCTTTTGTACTTCAGCTTCCTGCCTGTAGAATGGGGTAACACTTGTTCCTTTTGATTTCTCTTATCTGGCTTATTTATTTAAACTGTCAAGTTAGCTGAGGAGATGCATCTTCCTGTACATCTTGTAAACATGCTTTCTACATACCCCCCCCCAAACCAGTTGTATTATGGATTGTTAATAATAGGCTCATACTAAAAAGCAATATTTTTCAATTTTAGCTTCCTCAAACACTTGCTAGTTTTCTGTATGAAAATACCCTCATCTGAATTATGTTCCTGTGTTTATATGTACATTATTTCAGAGTGTTAGTCCATAGGTTGTATTTCAAACTTTTCACAAAGTGGGATGTTATCAACTTCTGATGCTGCTTGCCACATTTATTTATTTACTTTTAAATTAGCAAACTAAAATCTATAGATTTTAAAGTTCCGTCTATGCCTTTGCAGTCTTTGTGCCTGTTGCCATGATTCATACAGTGTAAAAGTTAATGTATAGTTACAATAACCAACTAACTAAGCCACAGGAATCTACATTTGATTACATTTAGAAGACATTTACGTACTACCAAAGAAAATGCCAGTATGTTTTCAAGTCGGGGAAACTAAAGGGAAAGGGGCACAAATGCCTTTTTGAAGAAACAAATAGATTTAAAATAGAGCATTATAAAGCCTGCATTTTCATATGATACATAGTATCTTGCTATTGCAATCACAGGGTAGAAAAAAATACACATCCACTTTTCCCACAGAATAGAAGTATACTTTGGGTTTGCTGGTGAATATAAAGAAATGGGTTTTCCATGTGCAGCAGCAATGACACTGGTGTAATTGATGTTTCCAACAAGCATGAAGCAGGCCTAGGGTCATCCTGGTTATTTGTTCTGTTCCATGGGTTTAAACTTGCTTTGGATGTTAGAGGACATGAAGAGAATGATGCAGCATTTTGCTACTGCTACCACAGGGGCCATTGCCTCTCTAGAAATTTGCAAGCAGTTCTCCAGACTTCCTCAGGTCAGGAGCTTTTAATAAATAAATAGGGTGGCCATAAAGTAGAGGAGAACAAGCAGCCTGAGAAATGAGCATAAATACAAACATTACTTTCCATATATGCTGCAACTGCTAATGTGTTAATTAAACAGAAGAAAATGTACCTAAATTATTTATTCTTAATAAATGAACCACCTGAATAATAAATACATGAGTTTTGCAATCATCAGGAAGTTTTTTAAACAAAAGGCTCTTTTGCTCAGGAAAAATCACATAAAAGGTGGGGAGAGAACTGTATTTGTTTAAATAACATTAAGAACCCAACCAAAGCCAAATAGCTCTAATGGTGGAAATTAATATTGCTGACAGGCTATTGCATTGTCTCCTACAGTTTGTGTATAATGCTGTAATTCCTGCTTAAGAATACAGATTAGAGCTCTGAAAGGATATTTAACCCTACACTGTCTAACCAGTATTGTGGAAAAGGTGCACCCAGTTCCTCAGCTCTGATATTTGAATCCTTAACACTGACCCTCCAAGCTCTGCTCTTCATGCTCTTCAATTGCTGGAGACATCCCATCCCTCCACGGGAAGCACACGGTTTTAATTGTAACTTCAAAAGCAATATTTATTCTAAATGTCTTATGAACCTGGCTTGGTTTCTATAGTGAGAGGTCACTAAATAAAATCATGTCACATGTTAAGTTAATCTTACTTAATCACATCAAAATAGCCCTTTGATGGACATCTGTGTAAAAGATTCGTGTCTGGCAGAAAGTGAAGATGGTAATTGGGTAGGAGACATGACCAGATCTGAGCTAACATCCCATTACCATCATGCTCCTGGATGGGCTTTGGAATGACATTTAACAAGTCTTGACAGCACGTTCTCTTTGACAATCCTGCAGTACTTTTTGCAAGACTGGGGATCTTCTACCCCAGTTCCTTCCTGGCTGATCAGACACCCCCTACCTAACTTCCCCATGAAGTTTTAGTTGGAGATTGTACTCTTCCATGTTCACAGATACCATGATTACATGCACAACAGTGCATTGAATCCCTAAAAAGACAAAGGAAGGAACACTATTCAGGTAATCACTGATGGAATCCACAGTAGAATGCTTAACTCTGTATTACTCTTTTTATTGTTTTCCTTTTAATGAAAATCAGATTCTCACTCTATTTTAATATTAATCAGTGAGGTAACACCTACTAGGTGTTTGCCTTTTCAGTGGTAAGATGAATTACAGAGTACTGTTATCCTTCTTTTGGGTTATCTAGTTTGGATCTTTCATTAAAGACATTATTTTGTGTAAATTAATTAGAATTTGGAAGCAGAGACAATGTGTTTTCTTATAGGATAAGGAGATTGTCAACAGAGTAAAAGGAAATTAGCAAATCTATGCCAAATTTTAATGAAGGCAACACAGGATTTCAACCTTAACATTGAATCTAAATTGGGAAAGATACAGTTAAAATTAAAAATTGTAAATTAATAAGTATTTTGCCTACAGTCAAGACGTAATTTTAAGAAACTTAAACAAGGAACACAGTGAATCAATATTTTTTTAATTCTGTGAAGTCTGCCTTAGAATTAGTTTATCCAAAGGTATCAAACCCAGCAGGTGTAGGGCACAACTGAGGAGACATTAATGCCTCCTGCACAACTACAGCTGGAGCTTCCCACATCCACTCATCATAAATTACTTCCTCTTCTAAAAGTGTGGGCAACACAACCTTACCTTTACAGTTAAACTGCTGGCTATTGTTTTCAGGTAAGCTGCTATGTTTTTCCTTTGGCTTTTTATTTTTCCCTTACTTTTTTTTTATACTTTTGAGAACGATTTCAATGGAAAAGTAATGAATGATAAAAACATGATTTCAAAATACTTCAAAGTCTCCCTTATTTCTTTTGTGAGAGTGTCATCCCTGCTATTAAAAAGCAGTAACCCTTCTCATCTCTCCTATTCTGCATTAGCAATTGAGTCCCAGAACCAATAAAATAGTTTTTATTTGGTTACTGGTAAGATACTGGGTGACCAGAGCTGCCACAGGACCTAAATGAGTTGTGAGAAAGGGAACAGATCAGCACCTGCCCTGTGGCTTGATTCAAACAGAAAAGGAAAAATTAATGTAGGGTGCCTGGCACAAATGTACAATGATCTCCTCAGACTATTAGATCATGAAATTGGTGCTGCTGTACAACCTGCTGAACCAGGGCCTTTCTGTGGAAACCATTTTTTCTACACTCAAAGAGCCAAAAATGTAGCCTTGTGGAACACTGTGTCAGCTCCTCGTGGCATGGACTTCATGCTTGCTGAACTTGGATGGCAGCACTTCAGGGAGCTTAAAATATCCAGAGGAAATGAGAACATCAACATGCCACCAAAACTACAGTACTCTTAAGTTCTTGGAAGCAAATGCCATCACCTGAAGAAACAGTAAGCAAATTCTTGAGCTCTTCAAAGCATTTATTCCTCCTTTCTCATATTACCTGCCTTCAAACTAACTCACCTCCTGCACAGTTCACAGCACAGACAGACTGTAAATAGCACAGCAAAGTTAGAGATGTAAATTGGGGCCCCATTGCAAGGTTTATAGCCCACGTTAATTCATTATCTTCTCCTTTCTGCTTTGTACAGACTTTAGGGAAGATGTGGATCCACCTGGGGACATGAGTGCAGTTATTTTAATGTGTGGAGAGGGAAGGACAATGAATACTCAAGGTGACCTTTGAAGCCCAACTAAAATGCAATTTGACAATTTTTTAACGGTACTGAAGAGAAAAATTAGAGAATTTCTATCGACCCTGAGGGACCTGTATGGCTCCCATCAGACTGTACAGCAAATTTCTGTAGGATGTTTTTCATGCACTGTGCCTTCTTCAGAACTCTTTCGGCTCTCATACCTTTTCCTTTGTTCTAGAACTTTTAAATGAACATTTAGTTTACCTTATTCACTCTAAATATTCTGCATATTAATTTTTCAGTTAATTAGTACTTGCTGTTTCTACTTTCTTCTAGTTTCTGTCTGTTTTCTTAATACTTTCTGAAGCTCTAGAACAAAGTGTCAGACTCTACATTAGTGCCAACTGGCATAAAATTCTATGGAGTTTTCACATTACAACAAACATGAGTCATTCTAAACTAGCACTTAGACAGCTTCTATTTGTATGGCTTCTCTTTACCAAATCATAGACTTTAAAATGAAAAAACACACCTTTGCAGGAAAAAAACCCATTCTAATACAAAAGTGTAGGCAAGGCTTGGAATCTCTAAGTGGCTATTAACATTCTGCAGCTGCTGCCTTTTAAGTGACAGGTTATTACACCAGACTAATATCAAAAAATGTTGATGCAGATAAAGATTTTCCACTCACTATAAAATTTCCTCCTCAAGCTAAATTTGAACCAGTTACTTTCAATCACTGCTCTTCATTTTTTTTTTTGATTGATGATAATTCTTTATAACTTCCTACCTTTTTCCCCATCTCTGATTCCTCTTGATTATTATCATAATTTTGTACTATATTTTGTTTTCTTTCAAGGCATACTTCTTGATAGGAACCATTTTAGATTTAATGCTGCTTGATTTGAGGTGCCAAGAGCTGTTGCATGTTGGCTGATCACTGATCCTGATATTTACAGGAGCTAATCCTTTCCTTACAGCAACATAGGTAAAGAGTGCCATCCAGAGACACACAGAGCTCTAGACAAAGAGAGAAGAACTTGCTGTGAGCCACAGCACTTGTGGGCTTTCCCCCCCCATTATGGGGAATATAATGCAATCTGGATTATGTTTTTTCTGTAAAGACCAACACAGATAATATGTCTGCACCACAGGAAATCAAAGTACCTGGATACTCAGCAGTACCTCACGTTGTGCAGGACTTCTACAGTTCTAACTGTGCTCGTTTGCTTTGCAACAGCTGAGCTCTTGTCTGCAGAAGAGAAACTGTGGTGATTTTCATGGCTTTAAAGCACCATGACCATATTACACAGAGATAAATGAACACATGGTTTGGAAACTAGTCAGAAAAGCTGTTACTGAAAGATGATGTTTCCAAAGATAATAAATAATGGGAAAATTACATCAGAGAAATTCAGTGCTGAAATGCATCCACATAGCTATCCATGAACCTCTGAATTTCAACAAAATTCAGCTGAAACCAAACCAAGGAATTGCAGTCAAACCCTTCTAAAAAATGAGTTTGAGAAGCCCACAATGACTGCAGAGAGGAATCACACACACAGGGCAAAGATAGCAGATTCATCATTCCAGGAGTGGAGATGAATTCTTAAGAATATAACCTTATTCACTGGGTTTCTGAACTAAAGGAAATAAAATCACCAGAGTTCACATCCTAGAACCATTCCAAATGCAGTGCTATCTCTACAGCATAGATTTAGACAAAACAGTAATTTTCTTACAGGAAACTCTATTACACCCAAGGACAAATAAGCTGCTGATTTAGTCAGAGGAGAGATCTTCAAATCCAATGTTCATACTGTTGCCTGATAACTGAAAGAGTATCTAGAGCAATATTCCACTTAGTTATGTCTTGGCTCACTATAAAGGCTTAGAGTTTCCAGAATCACTAATCCTTTAACTGTGAAAGTGATAAATATTGCAATTATTCTCAATTTTCCCTGATGATACATTTTAATATATAAATAAAACTTGAGCAAGGAACCTTTTCCCACACCTGAGGTGGTTCTGGGCTAAACATCACAAAGGAGGCAGGAAGGATTCTCCTAAATGCATTCTGTGAGTGAAATCTGGAGTGCACCCCAAAACTACCCTGCCTTGTTGAACGACAGTAGGTGACACATTAAGTGGCCAACAGTAACTGGGAGAAATAATTCATTGCAACACAATGCATCCTGTCCCACTCTATCGTGCTCTTCAGTGCTAGAAAAAGACTTTGACCTGCTGCTTGAATGAGGTTACCTGACTTATTATGCCCTTTTCATCCACTTACTTTCTGGCACCACAACACAGGACTCTAGATTAAGTATATATATTTTTTTTTCTATAGAATATCATTAGTGAAAATGCTCTGGTTTGGAAAATTACATTTTGCTACACTTCCACAGAGAGTGCTGGTCTTCCAAGTAATTGAGAATTGACTATTTTGAGGATTGTAAACTTCAGCAAAGCTTGTGGTAGGCATTGAATTTAAAATGAACTTATTAGCCCACTAAGTGATTCAAATTCTACAATAAATGGACTAACAAAATAAAAAGGAAAAGAAGCAGAGCTTTTTTCGCAGAGAGCTGCATTTTCTTACTCTCTCATTAGAGTCTTGCTGCAGAGACTGCAAATTTCCCAGTGAAATTTCTCATCACCAATACACAGTAGGCAAGTATTGTTTAGCAGTAGCTCAACAAATGATTGGCATTTACATTTCAGCTGTCACTGGTAATGACAAAGTAGCTTCTATGTTTCAGTATCTTAACAGTCTGACAAGGCTGCAATTTAGAGGCAATAATCTGAAGAGTTGTTACTGTAATACAAAAAAAAATATTACTCTCTAAAAGGTCCTAGAATTTGATAGCTACCAATTCACAGATAAAGCAAAAGATATGATTAAAATATAAAAATAATTAACCAGTATGATATTGTTCCAGCTGCCCATGGATCAATAAAGACAGGCCTGTACCCTGAGCAGGTTAACACTGTCCCTTAATCAGTAGCAATGTTTACTTTTCCTAAGATGTTTTTTAATAAGCATATGATTACTGCTTTGATTGGAGGTTTGCAATGTCAATAAAGTTCCATATGGACTCACTTGTACCACATCTCAGACCAAACACCCCTCACAAGCTTGTCATTTAGTTTAAGTAAATGACATCACATCACATTGTGCCAAACAAATTGATTGATTGATTGATTGTTCAGAACATTCAAAACAAGCTTTCCATTTCTCAGCTCTTCCTACCTTACCACATCCATCAAAAGAAGTGTGATTATATTGTATATTAAGCACATCAAATGTTTGCCATAAGATTTCCTTCTTCTTCCTTTTTTTTTTCCCTAAGGATCAGGAGCAAACGGGGTAATAAAATCGTTAAAGTATTACAAAAGACTTTGATAAAAGAGAGCTAAGAATGAACATGTTGCCACTTTGGCTCACTTTGCAAACAAAACAAACTTTCCCAACCCATGATGCTTTTGTTCCCACTGTGGAGCAGAATATATGACCTGGATTCCTGTGAAGGGACATCAAAACAGTGAATGTGGTCCATGCCCACATTTGGTGCCCTCCAGCTCTTACCTGTGGCTCAACCCACAGGACCAGACCAGGGTAAAACTGAAGACTGAAGTTAAATTTATGAAATATGTGTAGTGTGGACAAAGTGTTCTCAGCATCATGGCTCCAGTTGTTCCATTTCCTCCCACTGCACAGCTCGCCTCAGTAGTGCACACTAAGCTCAAGTGGAATTTAATGCCATGTACTTAATTTCACATATTTCTCTCCAAAAACAAATGCCAATCTGACAAAGATTTTGGGCATTTTTCTTGCAATCAAACATTTAAAAAATCTGGAAGTGGACAAACAGGAAATTTAGGTATTTTCACTATTCTATAATCATTCTTGTTACAGTCTATAGGCCTTTCCCCCCTATTTTCCTTGCCTGATAAATCATTTCTAGGGGTGTCACACAGAAGGACCTCCTTTGTGGTTGTAGAGTTTGCACTTATATTTCTCTCTTTACATTCACCCTAAGTAACAATTGTGTGTGTTCACAGGATGGTTTGGGTTGGAAGGAACCCTGATGATCATCTGGTTCCAGCCATGGCAGGGACACCTTCCACTAGCCCAGGTTGCTCAGAGCCCCATCCAACCTGGCCTTCAACACCTCCAGGGATGGGACACCCATCATTTTTCTGAGAAACCTGTTCCAGTGCCTTGCCACGCTCACAGGGAAGGGTTTCTTCCTAATATCTTATCTAAACCTACAGTCTTTCAGTTTGAAGTCATTCCCCCTTGTCCTGTCATCACTCAGGATGTACAAGGTGCTGTCAAGTATTGATCCAATCCATTTAATTGGGTTTGTATCTTTGCTCTGGCACAGCAATTTAGGAATCCCATGCTGACAAGTATTTCTGCATTCTATATAACTTAAATATCATCCAAGCACCTGAACATTTAAAATGTGTCTATTTGAAGTTCAGATTCTGCAAACCTTTAGGTGATTAAAACATAATTTCCAAATGTTTGCAGGAGTTAAACAAATACAGCTTGAACTACATTTTCCATCCAAATGAATAATGGTAGAAGTATTTTTATGGTGGTTATCCAGCTTTGCCCGCCCATTTTGCCTAAGCAAACATTGACAGTGTAACAAGTAGGTAAGAAGTCTGCTAAAATTTATTGTATATATTTGCATGTCCAAAGTAAATGTAAAAGGATTTTGCATGGGTCTCAGTTCATTTTCAGAAAAATTAATCTATTTAGAAAAACAAAAAAAAAGACCCTCAAACTGCTTTAATTATGAACAAAAGATTCTCATGGTAAAAAGCAGCAGAGGCTGCAGTGAGCTAAGAAGTGCCATGGTCTTTGTTTAAGAAATTCTATTCAAGTCACAGTCTTGTTTCTATCTGTATCTTGTCATACAAATTACCCTTTGACAGAGAGCTGATATCTCATCAAAAACTATTATAAAAACATAATTACTACTTCTGGATCATTTATCTGAAATAGCAATACATTTCTGCATAAGTGGAAGTGAGTTAGGCAGTTCTGCCAGTCTATGGTCCCTCAGATGTGCTATAAAACTGTTAATTAACAGAACAGAGACCTACATAAGGTCTATGTAGTTTTGTCATCTCCATGAAAAAAGCAAGACTTGGGGCTGGATTGTAATTCTGGCCATGTTGTCATTTCCCTGGAGATTTCCCAGAGCACAAGATATCCTTCAGCACTTTTCTGTGGCTGGTGCATGGATCTATTCCCTGATCAGCTGTCCTTTCCTTTCCTTTCCTTCCCACAGTGAGGTGGGAACCTGGGAAAGGCCTTCCCAGCTCACTGCACTGCCTTGTTCTCATTGGGTTGCTCCATTTCCCAGGAATGTGTTTGTGCCTAAAGGCTTGCCAAGGAAGATTAAGCACAATTTTCTCCCCTATTCTTTGATCTGGGGTTTTTTTATTATTATTATTATTTTTCTTTTCTTTTTTTTCCTCTTGCTCTCCTCCAGTATCTCCATACCATGCCATGACAAGAAGTGACATACAAAACCTGGATGTAATTAGTCTTGAACAGGAGTTAATTACTGACTAAATGCAGCACCTGCCATAATATTTTATATTTGTGCTGTTATAGATTAGCTTAAAAAAGCATCTGATGAAGCAGCACATGATGAGGTAACTCTTGGTAATTACAAAGTAGAAAGGAATGAGACAAAAAATTAGGAAATCTGTAGCCAAGGAGATCAGAGGTGAAGATATTTTGCAACTGTTATTCATCTTTGCAGATCAAAGAAAGCTTTATATGTGAAAGAACTACAAAATTTGACCCTGAAGAGAGGAACAATACATTAGGTTTAGAAAATAAATGGAAGATGTATTGTTGAGTGCTATCAGAGTCTTCAAATAAAGGTGTTCTTTTCACTCTCTGGAGACGTTGCTGTTCTGCACTTCCTATTGAATTGTCTACAAACACCTCCACTGTAAATCTTCTCACATGATATATAAGGAAAAGTACCAGAAGATGCTCAGACTTTAGATATGAGAGCTCTAAAACTATGAAAATAAGGGCAATTCTGCAGAAGTCCCCTGAGCTAATCTCAGAATTATTGGGAGAGATTATTTAGAAGTGATGCTGATTTCACTGAGGCCAGGTTCCAAATAGTGTAGAATATAGGATATTTCAACTCAGATGTGAAGAGGAAGTGTGATTAACTTGTTGGGCTATCCCACAAGAAACAAAATGAGGCTGGTTAGATTACACAAACAAGTTACAGCTTTCAAATTATAAATCATGTTTCATATAATCAGGTATTGATTACTTAAGACTTCTGAGGCAAACCAGTTAATTTGTTTTTCCTATGAAAAAATATAACAATGTTTTAGACTTTAATTCCCCTAGTGTCATATAACAACAGGAACAGCAGGACAGAAAAATGAATGGTGTAATCCTACCCCCCACCAGTTAAAATCCTGGGTTTGCTCTCAATTCCAAGCATAAAAACTCTAATATTTCATCCAAGATTGTTCCTTACTGTTCTGATAAAATAAGAGCCCTATTTTAACACAAATATTGAGTCTGTAGAAGTCATTTATTACAGTGCTATGAGTAGTCATAAAAAAGCACAAGGGGAAGGCTCATTTCAGACCCATAGACTCCATGGGATCAACTAGCACTGATTTCACTGAGTTTTGCCTTAAAAGTTAATATCCAAAGGCTCGAAGTGAAACTTCCACTGAGTTCAATGAGGCCAAGAAATCACATCTCTAATCCAGTTTGAACTAAATCACATACGTAAAAAATAGAAGTCAATCCCAAAGTGATTTTTCAAAATCACTTCCTGCATTTTGTTTGGCTTTGGTTGTGGGGTTTTTTGGTTGGTTGGTTGGTTTTAATTTAACTCATTCTGAAAGTTAAGAGTAAGACTTGGGGTGCTACTGGACAGAAGTGGTGAACTGGGGCTTTGTCATAAGTCATGGAACCAGTTCCTTGGGGATGCAAGGGCTGAGCAGCACTCGGCAATCCAGGGACACGCTGAGCAGGGGATCTCAGTGCTCTCATCTCTGCTCCTAATTAAAACAGGTCCAGGAAAGGAGCCCAGGCACTGGCCAGCTGGGCAGACATTTGCCCAACAGTTTGCTTGCTCCTCAGCCCCTTCCTGCCTCGTGCCAAGTCACAGTTTCCCAAACTGCAAGGGCACAATCCAAAGAACAGCTGTGCCAGAGACCATTCCCAACAGGCAGTGGGGAGAACACAGCAGATGCAAAACAACAGCTCTGTGAAAGCCACACATATATTTCAGAAATAATCCTGTCCTATTTTGTCCTAGAGATACCTTATCTGCTTGCTTTTCTATACCAAAAGACAGTATTACATCCTGCTCTTTTCTGGTATGTCCCATCCAGGAAGGTTTGGGGGTTATTTTTCTGTATTTCATTTAGTTGCTAGTTTTTCTGAGTTTAAAGAAAGCTTTGATAGTTTGCTAAGTGTTTACAGCTCTTACTGCAGCTACCAAATATCTTGGTTCTGTTTTCCTTTTATCTGTTGCTTGTAAAGGTTCTGTTCCTCCTACAACTACTGCACTTAAACAGTACATTCTCTTAAAACTACTACAGTTCACTGAATATGGATGTTTTACAAAGCTAATTACTGTATATATAACAAGCATATTACTGTATATACAAGCTAATTATTTAAAGGCATAGAAAATGGATAATTCACAAAAGACCAAGAATTAGAAAACTAATATATGAAAAATATATGTAAATGCTACCCCATTATGAGACAAAAATATGTATATGTATGTCAGCACGTAGACTGCCAAAAAAGAGATTATGACACTGAAATGCATTTTAAAAAGTCAATTGTCTACATTCTGAGTCATGTCTGTCAGAAAAAAAGAATATAAGAAAGCAAGATCAAAACAAGAACAAAAATTAATTTGAAGAAGGAGGAAACCCTAAATTGTCTTCACAAAAATCTAACAAAGAATCAGCAAACAGTCTGAAAAATCTGTGATCAGACTCCAGCCAAAGTACAAGGCAGACAGACTGGAGAGAGTGTCAGCAGGGCCTACTCATACACTTGTAATGAGGAACCTGTTGCACATAATTGTCAAAAGTAAAATAAGAGATGCACTCAGAGATATTTTACAAGAAAATCCTCATCCATTTCTTGCCCTTCTACCTGTTTCCACAGATTCTCTAAAGATGCAGGAGAATATGAACCATACTCTTTATTAATTATACAAAGGCATCTTCTTTTGAAGGATTTCAAAGCATCTTGTCAATCATTTAATTACATCTCACTGCCAGTCTCACTTCAAAAAGGTGTTGGTACCTTTTTACACAAGTAAAAAGGTTCTAGTAACAAAAGGTTCTAGTGCTCTAAGATTGCACAGCAAAAGCATTGTGAAGCTGAACAACTGTTCTCAGAAGGCTCCAAAGACCTCTACAAATCTGCCCTAAACCATTCTGAGTACTTTCCTTCAACTTCACTTTGAGGTGGAAAAAGGCTCTTAGTCCATAGTCCAGCTCCTATGTGGGAGGAAAGAACTCAGCCCAGCCACTGAACTTCCATGCTGATATTTCTCTGCCTTAATTCATTGTTTTGTAAGGAAAATATCTTCTCCACCTCTCTTTTACTGTGAGAAGAGCCAGAGGAGATCCCTGCAAGGTCTACTGAAGGAGGAGGCAAAAGGGATACATGGACAATCCCTGTACTCTGCACTCACTGCATTTCCTCTGGCCTGACTGAATGAAGCACAGCAGGAGGATGGGAAGCTTCATGTGGCTACTAAAATATCTAATAAAAAAGACAATGATGTTATCTGAAAATAATGAAAGTGGTACTGCTGGGATATATTGCATAATATGGTCTGACAGCTTTCATTCACAGTGTTTTATACTTGTAAAATGCCCACTGCCAGTTGGCTCCTGGGCTGCAGACTGCCCAAGAAGACTTTTGCTCCAAAATGATATCTTGGGACTCCTCCATGACAAGAACTTTTTGGTCATATGATCAGTGAAAAAAAAAAAAAAAGAAGGATAACAAAGGAGCTCATTCTACACAGAAGAACAAATTAAAATTAAATAAATGCAGCAAAGACTAACTCAAGCCTTGAACAGAATACTTGGATTCCTTGTATTCCCAGACCTTATTTTTACACGAAAGTCTTAAATAAATAAAGGGGAAAAATATTTTAAAAACATTGTTGCAAAATGCAACAGCAGAGTTGTGCAGCAGGAAAACGATGGTCACATCAGTCTTTGCAACATTGCTGGAACTTTACACTCTGCTCTTTATATTACATCCTCAGGCAATGTTTTTTGCAATAGACACTGGAAGACCTGAATATTTTTCCTTGGGTGACAAAGATGAGAATTTAATTTCTTAGTCTTTTCCTCAGCCTTTCCAAACAACAACAACAAAAAAATAGCACTTTCCTTTCTATGGTCAGTTCAGGAGCATCTTTGAGCTTCCATTAGATTTGGAGATTACAAAACAAAACCGTAATCTGCCTCCAGAATCTGAGGGCACCAAGTATAGGTTGGGTGCCACAAAGTGATAATAATCTGTGGGCACCAAGTATAGGTTGGGTGCCACAAAGTGATAATAATTCTCTAGCAGTATGTTTTATGGCTTCTCTTTTCCACCAGGATAAAGTCTACTACTAACCCACTTTTAGGCAGAGCCAAACTTTATGTCTACCTTGAGAAATTATGAGCAAGTTCACAAAACCAGGTATAAACTAATTTCATAATATGAAAAGAGGGAATTACTAAGCACTGGAGAAGTATCCTTCTTACCTTGATGGATTTATCAGCCCAGGCCAGAGCACACCTGATCTTTACATAAGTACACAGCAGAAGTTCCTAAGAAAAACCTCCGAAAATAAGAGTTCCTCACCTCAGGGGGAGGCCAAGATGTGATTCCTGTTTTCCTGGGAACTCAGACGAAGACAAATCCAGAGTTCCCATCCCATAAGCCTGCATGTTGGCTCACCATATGGATGAGCACATCCTCCTGTAGCAGCCTCTGTGCTACACCCCCTCCAGGGCGAGTCAGGAGCATCTGCTCCCATGGAACAAAACTTACCCTGGATCTGGAGAGGAAAGTGCCACATTCTGGACACCAGACTAATGGAAGGCACCACTAGAATGCAATAATTAGGGAGCATTGAATGAATGTCACAACTGCTTCTGTGAATACTTGCAGGTTTAATGTTTAGATTTCTGCAGTACCGTCTGATGACTGGTTTGGGTATCTGGTTCATTTTAAAGGGTTTTTTCCTCCCAGGACGCTTCACATCAAAACTCCTACCAACCAACAGAGATCTCTTATGCCACTGCCCAATAGAAACCCACTCAGCCCATGACTGGACTGAATTAGAGAGAGACTTCAACCAATGTGGGCAGAACTCCCTGAAACCAGTGGGGAGTTCTGTTTGCAAAAAGGAAAAGGGATCACATCTTGCTTGAGACTTCAGCAGATATCATCTTCCCTTTTCCCAATGTTGGGTCGTTGACTGACACTGCAGGATTCCTCATCTTCCCTAAAAATATCCTACAGACTGAAAGAGTAAATTTCCTGAATTTCCCTTTTTAAGTTGTAGTCTCCAGTCTAACCTCATTGACCCTCATTAAAACTCCAATAAAGACAATCACTCCTGTAGTCATTATCAGAAATCATTATTTGTATTCAAGCCTTTTAAGAATCTCTAGATTTTGCTTTGTGTCATGAAACCACTACTGGAGACAAGAGCTGGACATATTGAAAAATAAAAATCATCAGTGGGATTTTTCCCTTTTCACAGTAACCAGTGCTAACCTGTTTCAGAAGTTTTGGAAAAGGTAACCTGCTTTCTAAATACGGGAAAGGAAAGATACTTGAAAGAGATTAAAATCTTTTTGATATCAGAGACAAAAATGACTAACATGCGTTTTGCTTTCCAGCTGAGATTTAAAATTGATGCACAGTTCCTTATGAACCCAGGTATTCACACTAATTTAAAATTCATCTCTCTGTGAGCACCAGAATCCATTACCCTGAGTGTGCAGAGTAGAGGAAGCAGGCATCTAACCAATTTGTCAAAATCATTTTCAAGTTTAATTTTTTCATGGTTTATAATAATAACATCCATATCAAGCAGTGTGATAAATCTGCAGATCTGTAAATCTTGGATTCCAAAGAGATAGGTTGCAAATACTAAGCTTCAGGAAAAGCATTTACATAGAAATACAAACCTTCCTTTCTAAATAAACGGAGTGATTCCTATAGTTAAGAACACTAAAATATTTTCATAGCTGTATTTTTAAAAACCTCTAGAACATGTCTGTTTTGGAGTACCTGAAAAGGGTCTGGAGATTAAGATCTGTGCACTTTGACAAGCTTTATCACAGCATGTAAAAGATTTGCCTTCTTTTTCCAGTGTGAGGACTGCTGTGGTTGGTACACAGAACATGAGAACAGGGACCCATCACTCCTGTGCTCCCCAATCTCCTGCCTCCACTCATAGGAAGAAAAAGAAAAATCCTGATGTTCTGGGGAGCTGGCTAGAAGCAGAGGTTAAGAGGCAGTTGTGATGCAAAGAAACACTCCAGTGGCTGCTAATGGCATGTTAGCTATGCTGTAATACATAATGAAACTAAATTAAGTATGGGCAAACTTAATTCCAGCATGTATGAGCTTATAAATATTTGACTTGGAAACTGTAGGAGCATGATGAGTACATGTGGGAGCAAAAGGAACAGAAAGAGCAGAATAGAAAGGAAGGGTATAATTATTATTTAGTAATTCTTAGATCAGCTTGAAAGTTGCTAAGCACTGTAAAAACACAGTGTGACAATTCCTGTACAAGCATTTAAAGAATCTCAAAATGTATCACAAGAAAAGACGTAAGAGGCAAAACACTTAGTTCAAAGCCCTCCCTTCTATGTCAGTGGCAAAGGAGTACTTTGATTTGCTTTATGGCCAATAAATAACAAAACCCTAGAAGATGCAGCAGCACTGACAAGACTGTGCAATCCTCACTGGGCAGCACAGACAGCTAATGAAACACACTGGCTCGTTGCCTCCTGAGCTCCTCGGCCTTGCAATGTTCTCCTACACCTGAGTATTCTTGGTTGAAAAAGGAAAGGATGAAATTATAAATCATAGCTAGAAATAAAATGAGCTTGGCACATCCTAGATATGAATTCATGCAAAGAGTTCACAGAACTGAGTACCTAAAGAAATGAGCAAGCAGCATCTGCAAATTAATATTTCTTTTGCTGCAGAACATAAAGTGTTGCTTTCCAAAGGCAGTGAGTCCACAAGGGGCATAATGCATGAAGAACATCAAGTCTCCTACCACCTCAAATGAAATGGCCTCTGACTGCAGGTCACCATTACCCACAACAGCAACTGGAAGTCAAATCCAAAGGTAACATTTGATGCTGATGATCCTATCTCCACAGAAAAGAGGATTTTTGCTACCAAGTCTGAAGGGTTCAGAACTGCACCTCCCTCTCCTGCTCTTCACTCTATTACCGTAGGTGTTCCTGACAAAGCATCAAAGGTGAGTCTCCTATGGTCTTGTAAGGTAAAGATACCTCCCTGTGTACTACAGCAGATTAAGTACCATCACATTTTAGTAGAGTTAACAGAAAAACTGCAGGTCCACATACCTCGCTGAGAATGTGTTTTACATTGCAATGTAATATTCAGTGATCTTTGTTATGTTACCAAACACTGAGCAACCTGACAGATACATCTGTTAGAAGTATAATTACACAGGATAACTTGTATTGGTGTCCCTCTCTGTTAAACAAAACAATGGATTTTCATTCAGAGGGGCACCTTGGAAGATTAATGGTGGTAATGAAGCATGAAATATTTCCTTCCTAGCGTGGTTAATCTGAAACAGAGGAAACAATCATTTCACCCTGGAGGGATAATCCTTTGAGGAGAATTTTCAGTGAAATAATGTATTGTTGTTTCTCATCCACATATGTCAACAAAGAAACTATCAGTGTTGTGCTTATTGGAATAGAGGCCAACAAGAACAAAAAAAGGAAATGCAATCAGCAGAGCCTAAAAACAGATACGCTGTGGTATCAGCAGGAGGGAGCAGGGAAGGCAGGAAAACAGTGGCAAGGAGCAACAGTGGAAAGAGCAAAGGAGGACAGAGACCAGAAATTGAGCAGTAGGGAGTGAAGATGGAGGAAATTGTTTAAATAAAAGCAATGAGGAGAAAGATATTTTGGGGCAGTTTTTAAGTTAGCCACATGAAGTGTTTGTCAGAGCAAAGAGGCCCCAGGGGCAGGAGCAGGACGGCAGCAGAGCCACCGGCATTGCTGCGTCTGAGCAGCAGCAAAGCACTACAACTGGGCACACACTGGAATTCCAAAACTGGCTCCTCTCACCCCTTGGACAGGCAGCACTTTGGCAATGCTGCCCTCGAGTCCTGCCCAGCCCCGTGACAGCTCCTGATGGCACAGCACTTTGGCAGGGGCTGCCCCCGCGGCTGGGCCGAGACACCGCTGACTCCAGAGCTGGGCGGCCACAGCACTTCTTAGACAATCTGTACCTCGAATGGGCTCCACCAACTAACACACAAGGGCAAGTAGGTACAGATGGGTGGATATACAAGAAAAACAACACTTCAAGTTTTATTTTTTTTTAGTAAAGCCTTTTCAAGCAAACACTGGTGTCCACACCAAAAACATCCCTTGATAACAACTTAATAGAATCATCCCCTCAGATTCTTACTAATGCTCTATCTTCAAAGAACACTCACAAGCCTTTCATTTTTGGCAGATAAGCCATTTAATCAATATTTTCAACACTAATCAAGGCCAAGAGCAATTTCATTTCTACCCTTTCCCTAAACTGAGCTGGAATCTAAGCAAGTGCATCACTTGCTTACTTTGCTCATGGTAAGCAGATTCAGCTGAAGGAGATAGAAGCTTTCAGTGGTAACTAATGCTGTTCACCTGATAATACTTTATCTCACATAAACATCAGTACAGCAGGAAATGCTAAATTTTCCCTTGGAAAAAAAAAAAGCCCCATTAAATAACTATATTTCTAGATTCTTTTTTTCATACCTAAGTGCCTTTTTATTACTTGAACTGATGACTGCTGTTGTCCTGATAATTTTTTATTCTGCAAGATGTTTTATGCCTACAATATTCTCAGCATGAAACACTAATTAGAATCAGAAAACTGGTCTATTCTCATAAGCTTTTTCCTACCCACACTTATTGCAGGAAATGTCTTTCCTTTAGAAAGCTGGGTGAGCATCAGGACTGTCACATCACACTGTTCAGTGCTACCAAGAGCAAGTTACTTTCCACAGCGCAGAGAGCAGGCTGTCTCTCCTGAGCCACAAATGTGATGTTTTGTTTGTTCAAATCATACAGCACTCAAGATCACTACTGTGTAGCTTGAAGGCCCAGCAGAGCCCAAGCTTTGAGGAAGCAGCATAGCTGCAGTCACCAGCTCTTCCTTGGCAGGAGGTTTGATGTATCTCTAATTGGACGGCTTCTCTAGCAAGAATAACTCAGTTTACCAACTAGGCTTGTCTTAGGTCTTACTTAAAACCTTGTCTCAATGCAGCTGAGGCCAAAAACACATCTTCAGTGGGATGTTCTGTCTAGCACACTCTCCTATTTTTGTGTCACACAGCAGTCAGTACTTTGTTGCTGCCAGGAAAAGAATAAGGGATGAAGCGCAGAGAATACCACAGTGACTACAAGAATGCACTGCCATACTTCACTTCACTGGAAGAAAATGAAGTTTGACTACTGTGAGCTCTATAGCAATCCCAAAGACTTGCCTTTGGCTTTGAGAAGGCCATTTTGCCTTTATCCCTCTGCAGCAGACACTTTAAAATGTCTCACAATCTGTTTTAGGTGTGGGGTTTTACCTTTTGTTTTTTCCCTTGATACTACAACATAAAACACACAAAAGAAGTAGTTCCCTTTCCCAAACATCTCCAGAGCTAAGAGGAGCTTACCAAATGCTGTCTGCTGTGCAAACACAAATTTAAGGCAATTTTATAGAGCCTGTTATTTACCCTGTTATAACTGCTGCTTTGTTAGAGGATGGCACCGTAATTATCTGCTTTTATCATTAATAGCTTGAGTCAGCGGTTAATGCAGAGGTGACAAATCACTGAAATGCCTGACAGTTTATGGCTTTTAGCACTAAGGAATGTCTTTTTTATTTCCTATCCCTTGTGTGTATCATATTTCCTTTGGATGTCTTCTGTTCTCTTACATACGCATGCCCATTCATAATTAAATATAGCTGATCATAATTTATTCACACACAACCAATTATCAAATCTCTGTTGTTTAGTGTTAGTACATATTTGGAAAGTGGTGGAACAAGAGGAAAATTTCTAACTGAGGCAGTACCAAAGTAGTATCTTCAGTCCTTTTTGCCTACTCTGAAGCATCAGCCAGCAAATAAAAAGTACACATCTTAATTTTGCCAGCCATCAGAAGGAGGGGGGGGAACTGCCAGTACCCTCAACTACACTCTGAAAAATGGAATCAGAAATGTTTCAGGCCAAAAGCTGGAAAATGTTCTGCTTTCCCTACAAACTCAAGTACCCATGTTTCACTTGGATCACGTTACAGATGTACAGGCCCACGGACCAAAGATCTCAGTCCCAAACCAGTGCTGCCCTAACCAGAGTGCTGCAGAGAACAAGCCCTGTCCTGGGAGGGGCTGGGCTGTAAACATCAGGATCAGAATAAGGAATATACTGTCAGCATTAGACTGCCCTTCATCAGGAAATACAGCCAGCTTGGGGCACCATTATGTACACACAGAGCATGTCACCCTATGCATAAGCACAATTTTCCCTATATAGTTAGGTTTAGTTCCTCACCCTCCTCTCAAAAACACACACACACAGTTTGAAATGAAATGTAACCCCTTGTGTTGTAAGAAGTTGGTCACTTTTGGAGCCATGAGTAGCAACTGTTCAAACAAAACAAACTCCACTTCAAATCCTCTGTGAAGCAAAGGAGCAAAAAAAGAAAGAAGCAGAAATTACCTTATCCATAACTATAGCCATAAGGCTAGTTAGGATTCCTTCTGAGTAAAAAATAGAGAAGAACAACTGGCAAATGTCAGCCTCATTATCCTGAACTCTTTTTAGTAGCGAAACAAAAATTAGCCCTTAGATCTTTTTTCAACAGCTTAGACCATTCTCTGTGTTAGAAAGCTTTCCATTTCTTTTGAATAACTGTTAAGTTATGGGAACATCTTTTCTCTTTAGTACTAAAAGCACATGTTTCAGCCTTAATGGCTATATGTACACTGTGTTTGTCTTTCCACAAATGTTTGATGTTAAAATAGTTGGGGCATAATGTTGTGAAATACAGTAAGCAGGAAATAAAAAGGGGGTGAAGCTGAGCAAAAAGAACATTGAGTTCAAAGGTAATTGCTTCTCTATGATTCATACAGCTTTTCATATTTTCCTTTAGAAATACTAAAATATGGAACATTACAGCTAGGTAAAAGAAATCCTGAAACAATTCCATATAATACTCATGCTACTGTTTAAAGCCAAGATAACGTTCTTCAATCTTGAGTCTATAAAATCTGTAGGGAATACAGTCCTCCTTAACCTGACAGATCTCAATAGGAATTTTCCACAGTAATAACTTGGTAAGAAATCAGATCGTAACCTGCTGCAAATTACTGCAGCCCCAGTAAAGTTAACAGAATTGTGCCATTTCAGGCTGTGGCACAATGCAATTTAATCTGGACATGAACTGTCTTTCCAGCTGGCAGTTCAACACTAATGCATGTTTTTACAAGTCACTTGATTGAAACACAGGAAAGTTTCTTATCTTGGCTTTTTTGTCTCTTGCACAGTTTTGGTCATTTATTCCTTGCCATTCTCCAGTAATGCATCCCTCAAGTGCACACCCATCTCCTCCTGAAGACCAGGGCTGTCCCTCCCAGACACGACTCAACAGTTACTGCTTTCTGGGACAGTGATGGAGCACAGCTAATTTTCCCTATTCATGACATCATAACATCATTTATGGGAAGAGACATTGTTTGTGTATTCACATCATCTATAGGTAATGCTCAGAAAAAAAAAAAAGACCAGCTGTTGGTTTTTGTAAGTGTGTTGTTGGGGGGGGAGTGTCCTCACTTATGTCCTTGTCCTGTAAGGAAACCTCTGACTGTTCTCAGGTCAGGATTAGTTGTGCAAATACTTCCCCACCTCCATTTGTCCAGCTTCCTGAACTGAAACACAGCTGTATGGGTCTTAATCATGTTTACCTGCCTGGCATTACTGAGCCAGGAGTCCAAAGGCATTTGTCCCTCACAGCTCATGTTTCTCCTTTCCCTGGGATCTCTAGAAACAAATGTGAAGCTGAGTGTTTCAGGTTTCTATGCCCTCAAGATCTCACATCCAGAGTTTCTCTCTGGAACCACACAGAGATGTATCAACTTCATGTGTCTTGTGAGCCTTGGTACAAATACATTTAGGTTTACCCATCTGTAAAGGCCCCCCTTTAGCTGGTTCACCGACCTCCATGGGCACTGTGGGCTGTGGAACTCAACTCCACATAGATGGGGAAAGTGAGATTGGAACTAACATAGAGATTTCTGACAGCTGACCAGGGAGTAACAGAGGAGAGAAGGCATTCTGCCTCAAGACTCACTCAGAAAAGATCCCTCAGAGTCAATGCCAGGCAGCCAAGGCCATCTCACATTTTGTGTGATGCCCATGGCCCCACAGAGAGCAGCATGAACAACAAGCATCACCTGAGAATTTTACCATGTGATGCACTCAAGGATTCCACTCAGCCACAAGTTTAAGATCAGAATATGAAGGCTAAACAGAACATTTCCATAAGACACACTAAGAGGTCAAACTTCATATTTGAAAAAATGGGAGTGATACTTACTTGCTCCAGAGGGATGTTATGAAGCTCAGTAAAGTTCTGTGTGATTCTCTGATGTACCCTATCAATGCCAAGTGTTATTACCTCTAAAGAAAACAATCCCCCAGTGTCTCTTGCCAAAGTATGATTTATAGAACTTGCCACAGAGCAAACCAAGGAGACAACTGTGATAGATGCAGAAACAACAGCCTGTAAAAGAAAGGGTGCTGCTGGTATGGAGCTAACAGCCTGTAGAAATGGCTTCCTGCAGAAAGCAGGACTGTGTCACTGAACAGCTGTCCTGACTTTAGGAGGGTGCTAATAAATCTTCCAACACTTTTCCTATTATGCTCTATGAATATCTATCCTACACCTTGAACGCTTGCTGGAAATCGCTGCTTTACACAACAAGATGCAGACACATCGATTATGGTGTCTCCTCTCTCCTGACAGAACCCAAGAAAGTCACAGCTGAAATTTTTTAAGTTCCTCTTCTCATGCCTTTAGTTCAAGGCAGCAATAGATCACTCAGGTTATCTCCCTAAAGTTTCTTTTAAGATATTATTACAAGCATAGAGGACAACATTTTCTTTTCCCTATGAATCCAGGAAATTCAAATGCAAAGTCAGTTGAAGAATATACCTACCTACCATCCTAGACAGTCCATTCCTTAAATATGATGCTCATCACTATTTCAAGTTACTTATAGCACATATTCCATCAGAAAACAGACAGATTCAGGGTACATCAAATATACTTTATAAGATCAGAGAAAGATTCACAATGATGAAACAGCATTTATAACAAGTGCTAGAAATTAAATAATCCACAGTAGCCCAACTCAATGATGAGAGTCAGTAATAACTCAAATTCAGTGCAAGGCAGAGACACTATTAACTTGTGACCCAGTAAGCCAGCAGCTGTGAAATAATGTGTTCACCTAAAAAAAGGCAAGCAAAACCAAAACCCTACAAATCCCACTAGAAAAAAAATAAGACCAAACATGTTGCTTATAAAATGTTTACACCCAGTTTACCAATTTGTGCAGTAATGATACTTAAAGTTTGTTTCTCCTGAATGGCTTTGAGATGTTAAATGCAAAACAAGAATTAGAGGACTTGAAAATGGAGAGCACATAATTGCTACCAAAAAAGAGATGGTATCAGCATATCACACATACCCAATGAAATCCATATGGCCATGGCTATTTTCAGCCATCTCCATAAATTCCATTTTATCCTCTCTTTTGAGCTTACACATTCGTGTTTTCAATTACATTTCCTGTAACTGTTTGTGTTTCATGGCACAAAACCCAGCCATGCTGAGCTCAGAAATAAAGTAAATCAGCTGAGAGCATTACTGTCATCTGAATGAGGTAAAGCACAGAAACACCCTGGGAAGGTTGGGAAGGAGGGAGTGGGAAATTATGGTTGAGGCTGGAAGGCTTAAGAGCACAGGGGGGACACAATGTCACTGCTTTGTGGGATGAAGCAGAACAGAAAGGTATCCTCCAAATCGTCCTTATCCAATGTTTCCCAGATTCCAAAAGGAACAGAGAAGGGGTCTGGACTCAGTGGGGTTACCTGAGTATATATCTGAATTCCTGGGCTTCTCAGTGTATTTAAAGAGTCATTATACGTCGTGATTCTTTTGACATTTATTTTTATGACTGTGCCAGACTCCTGCTCTGCAAACCTTACTTCCCCAAACTTGCTGTTAAAGCTCTTTAAAAAAATTGGTTTGCTAGTTTATGAGCTAAACTGAGCAGTTTTGTCAAAGACTTCAAATGGAAAAATTTGATTTCTTTATAAAATACCCAAACAAACATTTGTTTTTCACTGATTTTGTTAGTTTTTCTAATGGACAAAATTAACCAGAAAGTATTTTCAAATATTTTTAAAGTACAGAAAACATACACAAAAAGCCTTGTGAACACCATATGATTGGAGAGCAGGAGCCTCCACAGTGCTTAAGTAATCTTTTCTGATCTCTCTAAGGCTCTGCATCCCAGCTCCACAGAAAGGTGTGCACAGGTACACAAAAATACATGCATACAAAAATGTCAAAATGAAAAAAGGATTAGAAATTTCTAAGATAGAAAATACTCAGAACAGAGACAGCAGAACCCCCACCAGCAAAAGCTTGCAAACAATGATGTTAGGAAGAGCTTTACCTGCTTCACTGACAGGGCTGGATACAACTATTATGTGGTTGGGAGGTTTGTGCACCCACTCTCTGCTGTAAAACAGGGAGCATTTACCATTCCAAGAAAACCTAGTGGAGAAACACTAAAATAGGATATTGCCTCTTTTTTCCCCAGGAAATCTGACTCTTGCTGTACGACCAACTATGACAAACTCTAAAGAAAAGGAGTTGAGGTGAAATCTTCCCAGGATGTCCTGATGGAGTTGCATGGAAACTCCTGCTGACTTCTGATAAGAAATGTATGTCCTCATGTGAACACATGCCACATGGAAGTGATGCTGCCATGGAGGAAGATGTGCTACTCTGAAGCCAAATAATACCAGCAAATATAAGAACAACTTGTCCCGAGAGCAAGACTTATTAAGCAAAATGCAAATTTCCAGCAGGACCTGAACTTTCTCAGATGAAAGAGGACTGAGAACTGGTGTTTGACTTGCTCATTATCTTTTCCTGAGTTCATAGTACCCACAGCTAATGAGAGGCTCAATCTGAAATTTCCTACCAGGCAATTTTTTGAAGTCAAAAGCACAAACAGATTACAGGTAAGGAGACTGGTACAGCTAAAGAGGATGTGAAATTTGAAGTTTTGAAATATTAACCAAAGACTTATGTTCAATTTACATGACTGTGAAAACCCTTTATCTGATGGGCATTGGTGACAGAGCAGAAATCTCGAGACAGGAGAAACTCGTCTCTCTCTCCCTCCTCGTGTCTCTCCTGAAGAAGCTTCCAGCCCTACATGGCTTCTCAGCTTCAAAACCCTCTATGGCTGCAAAGAAAACTCTGAAAATTTGACACTTTAACACTAGAACCCAATTGCACGTTGTTTGGCCCTCGATCCCTGATTTTAAATACATTTAAGTATCTTAAAACATGTACATTGCCAGCTAGAACATCCAGTGTTGCCTACATAGGGAATTCTATTAGGACACCAAAGTGCACCAAGTTTAACTGAATAGCTCAGTGCTCCCAGAAGATGTAAAGCTTTCCAGGGCAATTTGTAGCAAATGGCCAGGTGCCAAACAAGCTGCTGTGCAACAAGTGATTGATGTCTTCGCTGACATCCCCCATTTCTCTGCCAGCTTCCTGCAGCAAACCCTGCACTCCAGTGGAGGAGGCTGAGGTAATTGATACCTGCTGGGAATCCACCTCCTCTCAGCCATGTATTTCTTTGGGCAGCCACTCACAACTAAAATCTACTCTTGGAGAACTAAGGCAGGGCTGTTTCACACATAAATACAGCCACTTAAATTTGTCTTCCTGTCCCCCAAATTGCAGGGATACTTAAAACCAGAACTTTTTCAAGCCATGGAAATAACACTTATTTAGAGCAGTTAGGCACTTAGACCTCCCCAAAAAACCAGAGAACTCCTTATCTGAGAGCCAACAGCCTGTAGTAGGACATGGGAAAAAATAAAACTAAAAAAACTGAAAATAATCAAACGATGCATTCCTCACTATTGGGACTGAAGGACTATTGCTTCTTGGAATGACACCTTGAGATGCCAATATGAGGAATTCGTTAAGACACAGCCTGAGAGTCAAGCCTGGATAGAAGCAATTGGCTGGTGACAGGTTCTGTATCTACATTCACACAGCAAAGCTGAACATAAGGTACACAGGATGCACAGGCCAGCAGGCACTGCCCTGCAACCAGAGTCTCCTCTGGGCAAATGCTGAGGTTCACTTGCTGGATGAAATGGAAAAACTTTTATCTTTTGGCCACTGAATGTGATGTGTTTTAATAACACATTAAACATAATGCAGCTAAAAATGCTTCAGAATCAATTGTGATAAATAGAAAACAGTGATTAAGATAAAAGTTTCCATCCCACTTTGTCAAGCACAGGTACTATATTCCCCAAATTATCTTTTAAATGAGCTAACTTCTAAAGAGGAATCATTGATGCTATTACATTTACAGCATGTAGAGTATATTGCAAGTACATAATATGTGAAATGCTTGGAAGGAGAGCTCAGGAGAAACAGAGTCCAAACCATAAAATATGGTAAAAGTATCACTTATAAGTAGATGTAAAAATATTTTTCCTAGTTTCCAGATGTAAAATGTTCCATAGATGGGATTCAGAGAGGTCAGGCCCAGCTTTGTAAAACTTCTTTATATAAGAGTTCATTTAAAAAAATTAGCAATAGCATGAAATTATATCACAGAGATTGCATTAGTTACAGATATAGTTCTCAGTAGATCTGGAGAGCCCAGTGCCAAGGACAGCCACTTTACTTAGTAAACATAAATAAAGATGCACCATAATACGGACCCACTGCAGTTGAGTAGATTTGCTGTTAAAAAGTGAAACCTGTTTGGTTTCCAAGCACCTGGCTGGTGCAGCTTTATGAATGAAATGAGTGAGATAACAGCATTTACTAATGAGTCCTCACCCCTTTTTGATATTTATTAACATGATTACCTCTGAATGGAGAGAAGAGAAATATTTATTTTTTTATCTAAATATTTCACATGGGTTGTGCCAAGTCTAACAGTTGCCAGTTGTAAAACAGCAGAATATTCACAGCAGGCTCTAACAGCAGCCACAGCTGATGGAGACTGCCCTGGCAAGCTCTTCAAGTTTGTCCTTGAACAGGTCTTAGCAAAACTGTAATACGTAAAACATAACTTCAGCACAGAGTAATTTGGGTTTTTCCTCTTGTCTATTAGACTTTGTTTTATTTAAATGCAGCATTTCAAGTCCCTCTACTGATTTTTTACAAAAACCTGAGAGAAACAAAACATCAACCTGAAAGATAAAGAAAACACACTCTGTCTGTTTCTATGGTTATTTTAAATCAGTTTTATGCAGGCTGTGACAGGGGTTTATTAAATCAAAAGCCAAAGATTGAAGTGGCAGTTCCAGTAGAATTGAATGAAAGTTAAATAACTGCAGTCAAAGAAAGGGTCAAAGCCTGTGTATTGCTTTAATAGCACCTCTCTTTTATTTGTAACAGTGATTTTTGAGGTGCTAAAAGTTGTGAGTACAGAAAGATGCAAATGAAAGGCACTGGGTTGAGGCCCAACCCAACAGAAGCTCTCCCTGGCCTCAGTGCCCCCAGACCCACTGTCACAATCCCAGAACCTCTCCATGGGTTTGGTTTTCCCTAAAAGCTGTGTGCCCTGTGTACCACAAGTGATTTTTGTGGGAGGGTGACCTCCATCTCTGAGGTCTCTCATGCCCTCCCTCTCAGAGCTCCACACTTTGGTACATTAAAAGAGCACAAGCCAAAACAGCAGAATGGTCACAGCACATCAGACACAGTCCCCTCAGCCAAAAGGCCTATTTGCTGTAAGAGATGATTCAGGAAAGAATAGAAAACCAAGAAAATGTATTCTCATGGGTTCCAGCCTTAAACAAGAGCAGCTTTTTCGAGATAAAATTCAGATGGACACAATGGTGTTAAGAAAAGCTATTGATTCACCATGACTTTGTGAAAGACACTTTGTTTTTATAAGAATGTTGTCTGATAACTCAGTGGAAAATCCTCAAGGCTTTTCTTGAGAAACACTGATATTTTCTCTGTATATATATTTCTACTTATTTTTCTTCTTCTTCTCATGCCATTATTGATCTTAAAGACCTCATATCCCCTCCCACTGTGAGAATTTAAACAAGCATGTGCAAGATTGTCAGTGATATTCTGAGCTGTGAACGCGTCTCCATTTCATGTAAGTTCTATTTCCAACTCGTTTAATGATACCTAAACCTGCATTACAAAATGCTACAATATAACAAAGACCTCAGCATTGCAAGAGCACATGTTTTCAGAGGAGAAAAAGGTCAAAATCACTCAAATAAATTTTGCCACTTGCAAAGAAGCAACTCTGTCAAAGTGATGTTAGAATTGATGGTTTTACAACAGTTACCAGCAGCATCTACAAGTACCTGATGATCTCCTGGTAAACCTCACAGGAGACCTTTCTTAAGATCCATCAGGAAAGGAAACCAAGTGTAGAGAGCCTGTTGTGCTTACAAAAGCAGTGTTGGGTTTGTTTATAGCATCTGGTTTATTTTTCCAATTCCATGAAATACGTGGTAAGAAATAAAATTTCACAAAATTCATGGTGGCACCTGTCACCATGAATTAAAGACTTTCTTCAACAGAATGTTGCACAGCACACAACTGGTCAAATGAATCTATTGACCACCCTGACTTTTCTTCCAAGCTTCAGCCATTTTCCTCTTGCCTAGAAACCAAGTAACCTGGTTATCAAACAGATGAAAATATCTTTACACTGCCAGTTGAGGGTCCAAATTCTCCAACCAGAGCTCTCAGCATGTGTGAGAAAGAAAAGTATCTTAGAGAAACCACGAGGTAGATCTTTAGCTGATGCTTTCACACACTCTCTGTCAGGCCACAGCAGCAGGGATGTTTTCAAAACATCTTCTTAGGAACAGCTTATCTCCTTCATGATCCCAGAGAACAAAGGGAATGCATAAACCAAAACAACTCAAAAAAATATAAAAGCGAGAAAGCAAAAATACATCTCAAGCCAAAAGGTGTTATTCAGAGATTACACTGGAGCAGAGATAGTAAGGAAGAATAAGTGTGCAGCAAAACAAGGGTATTGCTGAGTAATTTCTTCGGAGTTTTTAAACGGTCAGCAAAATAGTGGAGTTACAAAACAGAAATGAGTTACAGCCAGTGACAGAGATAAGCATATTGCACCTTTAGGATTAAGGGAACCTTTTCTGGGACACAAAAAGATTTTTCTATTTTCTTACATAAAGCATTTGTTTCTTAATTTTCCAGGCATTCCAGCCAAGCTGCTTAATCCAGCTGTAGTGGTTTTATGATATTCTGATATCCCACCCTCAGTACTGAGGCTGTTAGGAAATATCTTCTCCTTCCTTACAAAAAAAAAAAAAAAAAGGAAAAAAACAAACAAACAAACAAGAGGGTAAGACTCTGTGAGTGTGTAAGAAAATGTCTCTTGAAATTTTCCATTTCAAAGAGCAACTAAATGATAACAGCAGCTGGAAGTGGGTACCACCATGCTCAGCAGCTCCCCTCATTTCCTCCAGGATGACCCAGAGAAGATTAGCAGTGGCCAGAGAAGTGTTCTCAGATGGAAGGGTCTGCAAAACCACAAATGCAGTATATTTCCAAGCATCCCAGGCCTCTCCAGTTTTTCCAACACAAATTTATGCACAAACATGTCACACACTCACTGCCACTTGTCATAGGGCACAACAGCACATGGTGACTACAGAAGTTACTTTCCAGAACTCTCAGTTATGGCAAGGGCAGAGCCTAAATAAATGTACAGGGATATTCAAATACACCATGTTCAGCCATACATAGGCTATAACCCCTGAAGCAACGTTACCATTTTTGTTATTATACTTCATAGGATTTTTCCTTAACTGAAAACAAATATTTTTATTGCTTACTTTGAACATTTCTGCACTTTCCCTTTAAAGAGTTGTTTGGGAATGCCCACAATAATTACTGCCAGTGTGTGCTATTAAGGTTGGTAGATTTTTAGACTCACATGCAATCAGAGCTTGGCAGCAATCTGCTCCAATGTAAGACATTCCCTTTATGAAGGCAGCATCACCAGGGCACTGCAGGATGGAGACAGGAGTTTCCTATTCTCCTTTCCCCAGGAGGGAAGAGTGAAGCACAAACCTCCACTGGATTTGAGGCTTTCATGAAGCCATGAAGTCCTTTAAGTCTGACAGTGCTGTTGTGGCTAATTGGTCAAATGGGAGATGAGAGACAGAGAGAAGGGAATAGAGAGACCAGCCTGGAAAACGGGAGAAGTAAAATTCGTGTTTCAATCTTTCCACCATCTCCTTTACTTCTGCCTTAAAAAGTTAAATATTTTTGTAAGAATCTCCAAGGGAATATCTGAAAGTCACAAGTTAGTGTCTTGTCTTTGTTCCCTGGGTCCACAAACAAATGGTACCCAGTTCTCAGAGAAGTTTTTGTACAAATACCACTGATTTACCAGGGGGCTGTGACTTTATACGTGTGTGTTTCACAGAAACCGACTTTTCCTTATGTTTGTTTGAAATTCAAAACAAACTGGGACATTGTTTTAGGATCACTGTTTCAGAAACTTACTTGGACAAACAAAGAGCACAAGGTACCTCCAGGATTTGATGATTACAAGCTGAGACGACGATTTTTCTGGAAATAGGCTATAAATTCCAATAGGAATATTGGGCTGTTTCAGTAGCAGACCAGGAAACCATACGGAACATGGAATGTGGGATGTGGAATGCACTTGGGCCACTGCAGGGGCTGAAGGTTTCTCTCCACCTTCATCATTAAGGTCCAGACTCTACCACACAAAAGATTGAAAAAGTGAAGGGTTTCAAGCACAGCTCAAAGCAGCACTAGTCAGAGGAGAGAGAAGGGAAGGAGTGGAGATGAAGAAAAAGCACTGCATACAGGTACACATGGAGCAGAAGGGGGAGTAGTCCCTCTAATCATCTTTTCTATTAAGAAAAACATCCCACAAAAATTAATGTTGAGGAGCACAAAGCTAGCAGGGCCTCAGTGCTGAAGGGTGGCAATTAGGTCAAAAGGCAGATCATGAAAAAGTTTCTTTTTAGCGTAAGGTAAAGGGGAAGCGATATTATTCCAAAATATTAATTCTCTCCTGGGAATCAGAATACAAATATCCATAGTTATTCTCCACACTGGGAATTTCTGAGAGCTTCTTGAAGAATTATTTGTTGCCTGCTAGAGATGGGCAGTGTGGGTCCAGGGACCTGCTCAGCCCTGATGACAGTGGCCTATGTTACTTACACATGAAGTCCAGAAATAGATAAAAGAGTAAAAACTAATACTTCCTCAAAATTTCATCTTAATATAGTGCTTCTGTATCATTAAAAGTCATACACATCATCCCAACTTTCTGAAAATGACCTTTGAGAGACCTTGCTACCTACTACATAAGCTTCAAAATGTTTTAGATACAGCAGCTCTAGAAATCTACATTAATATCCAAAACTTATGTTTTTAAGGCAGACAAAAATTAATAGTTTTTTACCTTCCATGAATCATTCTCTGATTGAGTTTCAGTTAGTTTTCAATCAAAAACTTGACCATGTTCATCCTTAAATAGTACAAGTGTTAAAAATTAGTGGCTGTTTTCTTTCAATTGTACCACAGCAGCTTTTTTATTCCCTTGTGGGTTCAACAATATATCTATGTGCATCCTCCCACTGCTTCAGACTCCTGATGTACAGAGAGGTAGATTTGTGCAGGTTCTGTTCTTCTTTCTCCAATTTCATGTTAGATCTGACAGGAGGAAAAACTATACACTTGTCATCCTTTTTCAGACACTTAGTACTTTTATTCAAGGTCCAGATGTTTTTCATTCCATTTTGCTTCTCCTACAGCTTGGATCTCCCTTTACAAAAGGTAGAATCCTCCATTGTACAGGAATGTGAAAAAATTCCTCGAAGAGAGCCTCTAAAATATTGTATCTTCCTTCCCTATTTTTATTTTTTAATCTGCCATTCTTTCTGTATGTTGCCACAGAGTTCCTCATAAAACATCTGGACAAAAAAGTAAACATTTTCAGATCAATTTCTCCCATGGAAAAGTCCTTCTTCCTCAGATAACCCCAGGACACAAATAGGTTCTTTTTATATATTCCTGCTTGTCTTCCCTTCCAGCCATTATATCTCTAGACCAAGGGTTCTAGGACTCAGCTTGCACAATTTTATCATGCTGTTTTCCCAATTTAAATGCTTGTCTTCACTCCACAGAGTCTAATACTTCATCTGTTCATTGCAAGTCTCCTTAATTCACCAAGTTAATTAAACATTTAAAAAATATATAAATTAAATATTCATGAGAACCAGTTGTGTGTGCCCCTGCCCTGATTCTAGCCCTGAAGAAATATCAACAGTCAGTATGGTTGATTAGTGCAATCATAAAGGCATATTCCTCTCTTCTTTTACCTGCATCAGAATAATTTTCTCTAACTTTTCACTGGGTCACATCAAAGTATTTGTTCACTTCTGCACTGTTCTCATTCTTTGCTGTGGTGTCTTCCTCAGTCACCAGAAGCTGAGTCACTGTTCTTACCTCAGCCAGCCACACTGCTGGAAAACTAAATACTGGCCACAGTAACACAACTTTTTCTCCCTTTTGGAAAACTCAAGTGTAGATCAGGGCTACTGATGGAAGGGCAGTGTAACAAAACAATTATTGTCAGCTGATATGCCTCCTTCCCGAGCACCAGCTAGCAGGAGTTATTCAAAAGGGCTGGAGATTCAGAGAGAGAAACACAACTATTGACCAAGGCTGAGAACTGCCTGGGCATAGAGCACAGACACAGAAGGGACACATTAAAGCATGGGATGAACTGGGACAGCTCCATGTTCTCCCACTCCAGGGGTGGAGGGGCAGCTGGCTCCATGAGCAGGGAGAAGGGAGCACAGTCATCCCTTAACTGCCCCAGAGGTGCATCACTGCCCAAAACTGGTATTTGCCATCCCTTAAAATCTACTGTCTCAGGAGCCATCCTGTCACACAAACACTGTGTGCACATCCTGGCTTTGGCTCCAGGCAGACTTTCAATTGATTACAAACCACTGCCTTATTCCCTGAATATGAAGAAGAGATGAGAGAGCTGAGGAAAGACAGGCAACACCAAGGGTTATTCAGACCCAGCAACTGCCACTGTTCATCATCCAATTTCAGCACTTTTACATTCAAGAAAATTTCAGCAAAATCCGTGAGCTAAATTGAACTCAGTCACACGGCTGAAAGTTGCAATCTGAGGAGTGTTTCTGAAAATGGATCTGGATGGGCTGACCTGTTTTCTGACATAACTGAGTGCACCATCACGTCATGAGCATGAAATACAGCTCCAACAGAAGTCAAAGGGAGTTTTGTTCCCAATGAAAGCATATTTCCTCCTCAAGCCTTCAGCAGTGCTTTGTAAATCATGAAACATCTGAGCAGCTGTTCAGTTGCTACAGCTCTGGTCATCAAATAGATAATGAAACAGGGGGCAGTTTTATGCTATTATGCTTTTACTTCAGAGGTCTATGGTTCTGGGGTTTGGGTTGGAACAAAACACAAAATTACAAGGTACATAACCTCCCTCTTGGGAAGCATCCTCGTTCCTAGGCAGCGGGGAAAGCAAGCAGCAGAGGAGAGCAGTATTCCTGAAAATTTCCAAGGTCCTGCAGGAAACACCAGTCCTGCCTTCAATATTCCTCTTATCCAGGACCGACTCCTGCAGCCCAGACAGGTAATTTTGATTGCAACATAGTTGAAAATATGGTTCTATCTTCCTCCCACATATTATACTTGCAGAAAGAAAAAGGGACTGAAAAATACTTCGACTTAAGACAGAAAACTTTAAATCATTATATCAGTTTTCACCTCAGTGGTTTTTTCTTAATGGAAAGATTTATTTCCAGCAGAAACACAGATTAAAAATACATTCTCTCACATTTTAGTATTTTTTTCCTTTTTTTTTTTTTTTAAGAGATAATGACTTCCTTTTAGGGAACTGGATATAAAAGAATATTCTTTCTACTGAAATTTCTTTTATTGTGGCTTTGAATGCCCAGGTCAAGATGTCAAAGTTGCTCTTTACAGCCAGTACCAGTCTCAAATAGCCACTTTGCAGGATTTGCAGTAACGTGCTCCCTCACCCTGCTGCTACAATTATTCTGACATATGCACTGCTCAGGACCACTGCATGCTACAGAACTTTACACTAATGGTAAAATTAGTCAGTCTCCAACAAGGTCCAAGCCACTACTACTGAATACTGATGTCATGTTTAAATAAGTCCTATATTAAAGCAGCAAGTGGCTTTTGACCATTTCCAGTCTTTGAGGTATTTTCATACTGCAACTATAGCTGCACTATGAACATATAATTAGTATTTCTCTTCTAATGCCACCTTCTCTCCTTTCTCCCCAGCCCTTCCTGTTGCTTTAATTCCTTCCCAGCTGCTATCCCACCCAGCTCCCTCTGATTTGGAACCACCACCTGACAGGGACAAGCTTTAAAAGTGGAGGTTGTCTTTATTTTCATCAAGAGCAATCACAGCTGCAAGTTTCAGTACCCACAGAGGCTTTTAACTGTGACTTTTTATTAGAAGTGCTAAATTGGGAGTAATAAAAACTCCCAATTTAATAGTTTAATAAAAAAAGGAAGCTAAAAGCCAGCATGGCTGTGGAGGAACAGCAGTGAGACCAGAGGTGCCAAATATTTGGGTTTTAAATGGCTAGGCTTTCTCCTGTATTTTATGATTATGAAGAAAGGCTCTCCAGTGAGCTGCTCTGGGCATAGACAGATTTCTGCTTATGAGCTGGAGAATATCACTGTGTACTCACCCGTACCCAGACAAACACTGAGGCTCCTCCTTGGATGCACTGTGACTACATATGGGTGCCTTTTGCACAGCAGTGAGGAGCAAAATGTACTGTAAGTCGTACCTGGGATTTTCTTATGCATTCTGCAGCCAGACCTGAGGCCAAGCTCTTTGAAGGAGAAAAAGATTTGTCTACAAAGGTTTTCAGGGATTTTGAAACTGGCTCTGCATATCGTATATGTTTAAAATCTGGCCCTTATTTCTTGTAAGAAATTTGAGGTTGTTTTTCATAAACAAGGTAGGGTTCCAAGGCTGGTTTTGAACAGCGAGGGGCAACCACGAATTCAGCCAAAATGCAACTGGAAGCTTGCATCCAAGTAGCCAAAAGCAATCCCTATGTCACCACTGTCACACAAAAAGGACAGACTTCCAGATCCAAGTATTGCCAGATCTCCCCACTGTCCTGCCTGGTAGCACATTGTGCTTTCATTACTCTGCACTGCCATAAATATTACAGGGGTTTAGTTTTATTTTCAGATGCCAGAACTCAAACTGGACTTGAACTAGTAAGCCCAGCATTAAAAAAAAAAAAAAAAAAGGACCCAAAATCAGATGAAGATAGAAAATCAGGACTATCCCCATGCATATTCATGCATACCTGTCACTTAGCACATATTCAAGCACAGCTATCAGCTACTCTGGCCAAAGGATGCTGCAGGGTTATATCCCTCCCCCTCAGTGAGAGAGAGCCTCTCAAAAACAGACTCCCTATGCTGAGGTGCTGCTCCTGACTCCTTTTCCCCTTCTCATTCTCCCCACACAAAGTCAGCTGCCCCCTCCCACTGTTCCAATTTCTTCAATAATAAGAAAGATTTACCAAAGTGGAGTCATCCCATTTACCTTCCCTGACACGTTTCCTCTCCCTTCACCTCATCAGCTCCACCCTTACAGTAAAGAGCCCAAAGGAACACATGACAATTCCAAATCACAAAGGACAGGTGCATCTCAACAGCTTGTGGAAAGGTTGAGAACTGGAAAAAGTGATTACAGTAGAAGGGTTTATAAGCAGATTTGTGTGCAAAATACAACTCCCAAACTCATTCTGTATTTGGCCCGAAACTGCTGGATAGTTTAATTTTTTAAAAAATAGGAAAATGTTTAAAATATCAAAAATCTGAAATAAAACCTTACACTCCTTCCTTTTCTTTTTTTTTTTTTTTTTTAAATAAGGCCAGGAGTCAGCTTTGTGGTCCATAAAAGCCCTAATATTGTATGAGTTAAACAAGAATGAAGAAATAATTTTTGAAAATATCTGGTTTGGTCAGAAGTCGTGCATGTGCACAGCTACACATGCTAACTACAGAAGAATCAGCAAAGGCCTAAGAAAAAACAACCTGAAGGGAAGGATGAATTTTTTTTTTTAAATGAACTAACAATTTTGCAACATTTATCTTAATAAGGACAACTCATTTCTTATCCTTGGGAATAAAGAAAGGATAGACTTTAGCTAGATTGCATCAGCTGTCCTTGTCAATACTAGAGAGTGCTCTCAGTTCACAACCTCTGCTTAAAAAAAAAGATATTTTAAATGTTACTTTTGTTTTAATTATTTCCATATGCTAAAGTAAGGCTTTCTAGACTTCAGACAGCTGTTTTTACCATCCTGTAAATTCTGACTAGAGTTTTTAACCTTTCGAAGGTCTAGATCAAGCCATCCTAAAATGTTATACAAGGAACTTTACAGGTATATTAAATTACTCCATTAAAAAGTGCTTATTACTGTGGGAGTACACAAAAGTTAACGGGCAGAAATTATTCAGAGCTCTGTCTCATGCAGCACAAAGCACCATCACCACATCAAAACAACAATCACTGCTGGATGCCACCACAAACTCAAAAGAAACTGCCAGGGGATAAGGAAATTTTGAGGGAGACTAAACAAACTGTGTGTGCCTTGCATCAGTTCCCTGCCCCGGAGATCTGAGGGGCAGAGGGAAGGGAAGGGAAGGATGCAAACCCTGTGCTCAGGCAGCTCTGGTGCCACTGCTGGCAAATTCCCCTGCAGGGAATGAGCAACTCGGATGTGGTTCCTGCTTCCAGTCACACTTTCTGCTTTAACTGACAAAATCCTACAAGACTCTGTTCCCAGCACTCTCTCCGAAGATGAGTGTGTGTGTGTGTGTGTGTATATATATATATATATATATATATATATATATATGTATATTTCTGTCACTTGATTCTTCCACACAAGAACATTCCCATCCAACCCTACTCTGAAAGCATTTGTTTCGCCCATTTTAGTATTTGTCACTTGAGAAGTTTCTATTCCCTGCCATTCCAGCATCTGCTTGTCAGGAACCCATGTTAGTCCCTAACCTTTGTAATTCCCTCTTCAATGACATCTCACTGGGCAGGAAAGGCAGGCTCTATTTCAAAACATGCCATATGCATTAGCAATTCCTATGAAAACAGAACAGTATCAACTGCTGCAATGAAGGAGGGAGCCCAGAGAGTGCCTCACTGGAAATTTGGGGCTTTTAGTAATTGAAACAAGAAAATAAATCCAATAACGTTTCTTGCACCTGTTCCATTCAGTTCCTGTCAAATCCAGGTAAAAGATCATTACCCTGTTGCTTCTGATTTTTATAAAACCTAATTTCAGAAAAGACTACAGTTAAAAATATTTTACATAAGTTGCCCTTATAAAGACTGTCACAGATATTTAATGTGTTTTCAAGAACTTCTGGCATCTCTCTTTTGATGACTTTTGTTGTTCTTTGCTTGGTTCTGGGAAATCTTTGCATAAACACTTTGGGTTAGAGGATGGAGTTTTTTGATAGCACAAAGGATAAAAGTTCCATTTTAGTAGTAGATGAATAAAAATGGTTAGTGATTATATAAAGAAACATTTCTTTGTTGAAACAGATACTTTTTTACTAAAGATTCATTAAAATTTTATCAGGGAAGGCTTCTGAGGTTCACAATGAAATTCAAACCCACAGTATAAGAAGCTGTGTTGTGGTTCCTGAATGACCAACTCAAACTTTGACTTATACAGGATGAAAAAGGTCCTAAGGAAAAGGAAATCCATAGTTTCTGGGTGAAGACACTCCCCATGACACTAGACTCAGGTTTTGGCCCATGCTCTCACTCACACATGAGCCTCCCAGATTCCAAGTGCTCAGTGCTTAAAACCAGAATGACAGCACTGCCTTCAGTGCTTTGGAGCCTCTCCCCTGCACCAGGTAATATAAAATATTTTCAAGTTTCAAAATAATTTCAAACACAAGTGAAGATTTTTTTAAAATCTAAAATAGTTTCTGAAGCCCTTTGGTGATTTCCAGGGCTGGTCAGCTGAAATCCTTCTACCACACTTATCCACAAATATACACACTACATAACGAGGTTCCTTTTCCTCAATTATTCCTCAGTATGACTTTCCAGCTCTCAGTTTCTCACACAGGCTGGCCCAGTTCCCAAAAGGGTGTTGTTTATTACTGTATCACATTTTACAGAGCTTTTTCCACAGCCTGCAGTAAATGACAACTGCTGGATTTCAATCTGTAAAATTCTGCAACCCTGGCAAGACCATTTAATTGATCTGTGGTCATGGATGAGATGCCATGTGGGTCTATGTAGAGTAGAAAAGATTTCACAGTGCTGCAGAAGTGTAAAAGTTGGAAACACCAGGGACTGGTAATTCCACATCAATAAATTTCAAGGTCATCTAGAAGAGACAGTATATAATTAAAGGGTATAACTGTACCACTGGCAACCTGATCTCAATTAAGCATTCCATCTTAAAATTGCTTAAATTAAAAAGTGAGTGAAGACAACTGCTTTTTAAAAATCATACCTTCAATGAATTTTTAAGGTCTAGTCACAGGTTATCCAGAAAGCCTGACTTTCCACCTCTGATGGCTTTGGTAATTTTATTTATACACAACTACAACTCTCCCTACTCCTTCCACTCAGAAGAGTTCCTAGTATTTAAAACATGCATTAAAGAGCTGCTGAGACGATGCTAAATCTATTTCTGCCCTTGTAAATACTGCTTTGCTCAGGGGAGTTGAAGCATTTTGGAATCCAACTTTATTTGGCATTCCTATTTTGGAACAAGAATAGTCAAATGCCAGGCATAACATCTAAGCAGAGTAGGAGTTCCCTCCCAACACACCCCGCTAATATCACTCTGAGGAGAATTATCTCTGCACAGAACCCTTCAAAAATACTCAACTACTGTTACTCTTGGTTCAGGAATATCAGCAACTCAGTGAATGAAAAGCAGCACACTGTGCTTCTGCAGAAAGCCATGCCCCTCACTCCTCTCATAATGCTCACAAGGACTCACAGGGGAAGGAAGTTTCAGACCAACAACTCAGTAATAAGGATGGATATCTTTTATGGAAATTTTATATCATTCCATTGCACCAAGAGCAAGTAAACTGCTATTTTTTTAATCACTCTTTTAGTTTTGTGCCTTTTGGCACCTGCCAAAGAGCAAGTGAGCTCTGAGCTGGCTCCCCAGGTTTCTTGGCTTTTACAGTTACCTAGACATTTTCTCCAGGCTCCTCCCTATGGGAGATTATCAGTCTCAAAGCTTCTACTGGCTCACTCTTCCCCTCAGAGTTTTCCAAACTGTTTTTTCCATCTGCTCCTACATATTTTTCTGAACACTCCCATTTGTACTAAATATTGCCAGACACAAGGAAGTATTTTAAATGAAACAGCACGTGCAAATACAGGCACACATATTGTTAGCAGTCTATTCCTGTTCTTCTGTAAATAACAAAGCAACCCAAAATTTAGGAAGAAAATTCAAATGCTGTTAATTAATAGAAACAGGGAACGTGATAACACAAAAAGTTGTGAGGGTTTGGGGAATATTATTGGAATAACCAATGACCTTGAGAAATTGGAGACAAGGTCTGAAATATACAGGTGCAACTCAGCCAGGATAAATGCAAAGCACTGCAGTGAGGAATAATCCACAACAAAACCAACAGACAACAACATCAACAACAAAAAACCTGACAGCATCAAAAACACAACACCCCCCCTCCCAAAAAACAAGACAGGGGAACAATGCAAGAAGCCCCAGTTTTGCAGAAGGATGCCAGAGTTTGGTAGATCACAAATTGAAATCAGCATTATCATATCACTGCTCAAAAGCAAACAAACATAAAGTGTCGTAGGTAAGATACATGATGTCATTCCTGTCTGGAATATATCATCTGAGCACTGCTTTGAAGATTCATATCAACCACAGACTGTCTGTAGGAAAGCAATAAGAATGACCAAAGACCCAACATGATGTCACATAAACATAAATCTATTGAAATGTCTAAGAAAAAAGACTGAAAGAAGTAGGAGTGTGTATTCTTTGAAAGAGCACTCTTCTATATTTCTGATTCTAATCTCTATATACACAATACAAAGGGGAAGAGAAGGAGTTAATGAATTGTTTATCCATTTGGGCAAAAGAAGACATAATGGGCTCAGCATTCAGCAAGAGAGATTTGGGCGAGGCACTAAGAAAACTTGTGCAGAGAGGACAGTGGAGAACTGTGATACATTGGTTTAGCACTGAAGGATTTTGCAGAACATTTATCAGGAAAAGCTAGGCAGAAGTTATCTTGCCCTGTGAAAAGGTATAAACTAGATGGTGTCTCAGGGTTTTTTCAAGCCAAACCTTCCCATATTTTACTATGATGCTTTCCAAAGCTGTGCATTTGTCTGCAAATTCCAACATTTACTCCCATTGGAGTTAGTCAGATTCATTGGTATTTTCTTCTTCACCTAAATCTTCTCTCAAAGCCCTGTGCCATGGTCACCCATCTTTATTGCTGAGCAGAAAGCTGTCTGGACACAGTAAATATTTGCCCTTCTCCTTGACAGAGCCCAGAACCCTCACAGGAATCCCAGTCTCTGTAGCATAAGGACTAAGAAGTTGTGACTGGAAAACCAATCAGACAGAAACCTTCCACTGAGACTGGATGCTGCTCTTATTTCCTTGGAGTGTTACCACAATCATAATTCACAGCTCTGTTCACTGGAGCTGTGTAAAGCTTCTCAACTGCTCTCAGGGTCTCATTACAGAACTGCAACCACACAAAATTAATCAAATGTTTCAGCAGACCAGAATGTTTTGGTATTAGGACTCTCTAATTAAATCCGGAGGGCGGAAAAAAATGGAAAAAGGAAAAGATTATTTTAGGTAGGAATTAACCAAAATGTGACCTGATCTGTAAACACTTCTACTGCTAGAACCTCTGTGTTTTATCTGCAAAATTCCTTAGAAATAGGCTTGAACTGGAAACTGGAATACAGATATCCAATATGAAAGGAGCAGTATTTTCAGTTTACAAATGAAGCCTCTTTGTAGTATGTCAAACTATGGGCATCTATGGACTTTGCCAGTTTCCCTACTTATAACAGAGCCCAAATAAATAAATAAATAAATAAATTAAATATTTTAAATAATAATTTTCAAGTTCCTCTTTCTTGTCTCTCACCTCTATTTCTTCCACATTATTTGTTTCCCTCTAAATTTCCTGGACAGCTTGCACTGTAGTGGAACAGATCTCAGTCCTAACATTTTCATTTGGATTTTCCCCAGTCAATACAGAACCTCTCTAACAAGCCACACATTCAAAATAGCAACTTGGCTATTCATTTATTGAGTGAACTGGAGAAATTTAACCTCTCTGTTCACCTTTCTAACACGCCCAGCTGGCTCTGAATACAAATCTCCTGAGATTTCCAGGTTTCACTGCAATACAAATAACTCATGACAGTCCAAATCCACCAATCATGCACTCCTGCAGGAGGAAGTTTGAATCATAAATCCTCTCCACTTGTGCTTGGAAAGTTTGTTTGGTTTTACTCTGTCTCATACATCACTTGCTGAATTCAAGGGCATTTTCCAGGTGGACATTTTTATGAGGCCAAGAGACTCTTGGACAACATGATAAAGTGAAAATAATCAGCTGGACAGTAACATTCAAAAAAAGATAAGAAGAGAGAGTGAGGTTTTGGTGTGTTCTTAGAATTAATATAAGGAAGCATATTTACAACAAATAAAGGTATAAATACTATCCCAGCTTCCAAACCTGGGGTTGGTTTTAATCTGGAGGATAAGCAGGATAACAGTACATGGATTTTGAAATGAACAGACAGAGGGAAGTTGATGAATCACCTACTATAAAGTGCATTTGATCCACACATATAACTTCTGTTATGAAAAGTTGGAGATATGGAGATATATCAAATGAGGCTGTACTCTGGTGTCATGGTGTTAGGACACAACAGGACATAGACTCATGAGTTACTTTGCAATAATTAAACCATGCAATGAATTAGATTGGATACACTGGATTTGTGTAAAACTGGAGGATATTTTCAGACACTGCACTTTTCTATCTATGGAGTTATCTGACAATAAATCCAAGTGACCTCCCTAAGTTCACCCCAGCTCAGTTCTCAGTGTAAAGAAAACCTTGGCCAATCTGTAAAACAAGGGTATGGCTTCCCCACATCAAAGTGCCTGGCAAGGATTCCCTTGGGAATTCTGTCAAACAGCTTTGAGGTCTTGGGCAAACCCTGCTGTCTGTAGGAAGGAGACACCACAAGCTCTACATGTGTGGTACCTTTTTGGGGTGGGGGCTAGAGCTGGCATTTTGGAAACAAAACCAAAAGCTATTAATTGTTTACATGGGATGTTTGATGGTCTCTGAAAACAAATTTCAGTGAAACTTATTTAAATTTAATTTCATTATTTGTATTAAGAAAGTCCAAAGCTGTACTGGTCCTCAGTATCAAAAGAGTCATAACTGTACATTTTCCAATAACTGATTGTGGCTGACTTTTTTTGGGGGGGGGTAAAAAAAAGTTAATTTAAAAATAATCCAAACCATAATGTTTACATAATTCTCAGATTCCAGTAGGAAAAAGAATTCAGAGTAAGCAGAGGGAAACTGAAGTCAGCTTGAAAAGGGTTCACAACCAACAGAACTAGCATATGTTGTGGGAAATTGGATTAACTGATTCTCTCTCAAATAAAGACATCAAATCTACCTCTTGGCATTTCTGTTGCAATCATCTAATTCCACTCTCATATTAAATATCTAATCAGATTTAAAATGGTTACACACAAATTCTAATGATGCAGAGCACATCAAGTATTTTAGTTATTTTATATATTCATAATAAATTAAAACAGTTTAAATAACAGCTTTACCCCAGACTCTAGCTCTATATTAGTCATCATTAAAAATCAGAATATCACACATTAACTATTCTCTTAGAGAAAAAGAAACCAATCAGGAATTGAGACAACACAGATCTTGATAATAAATGATGCATATTCCTCATTCTGTCATCATTATATTTCTCATTCTGTTGTCATTTCACTTCGAAATGGAGCGATGAAAATACACTGTTTCATCCCTGATACTATAGTTAGATTTAATTAGGACAATTGAACTGTATCAGAGCTCTAACTCTGAGCTACTCGAGGAAATAACCCTTTGATGATCAGAAAGGAAAATAAATAAAAATAAAACCAAGCCTGGGCTCTTCCCCACCCTGTGCCCAAAGCCCACCTTGCCCAGCCCAGCAGGGGATATTGGTGCTCAGGAGGCAGCTGCTCCTTTTGCAGTTGATGTGCTGGCTAAGAAGGCCCCAAATGTCTTTCCACCTCCCTTGCTCTGTAGGAAAGCACCCAGAGTACTCCTCAGCAATCGAGAAAGGCAGAGGTTCAGGAGATACCTTAAAATCTGTGACAGTCGTGCTTTCTCTGCTCTCGGGGCTACATTTTTAAGCCCCCACTTAACCAAAACCACCTCTGCTTATTCCTCTCACACTAAAAAGAATTCCTACCATACGACCGCTGACCAAGAACCCCTCAAACACCTGAATTAAATACCAATTATCACCTCTAAACACAATACAAAGAATTACTAATAGTAGCAAAAAATCAGTTATGCAGTTATAAATAATGAGGAATTATTACTTTTTTTCCCCCTAACATTTTGTGAGAAGAGAAGTAAGCCAAACTCACAGTCTGTACTGATGAAAAGCAAAGATGCAGCAAATTTTACTGTCTATCAGCTTTTCTTAATGTATTCTCTCTACCTTAATGATGACACAGATAAATCTCAAAGTGCCCCTCTTTGCATGCAGTGTGTTTGTGCAAGGTGTAAGGAAAATCAAATTGACTAAATTAAACTTTTTACCCCTAAGCACACTCAGAGCTCAGTTTGATGTTTTAGCCCAGTACAGCAAACCCAACAAAGAGGAAAAAGCACCACAGCTGGTTTACCAAGACACCAGTAGGGCATTTTGTTTCCCAAAAAGGGGAAAAAAGACCAGTTACAGTATTCACATTTTAAGAGCCTGTTATATAATCTACACCAAAAACCTCTATTAAAACTCAGCTGGTCAAGCATGTCTGTTTATTACACTTCTTGTCAAAACAATTATTCTTTGAAGAAAAGGGTTTGATGCACTTAAGTGTTCTACATTCAACAGTACAGTCAACTGAAAATTCTTTATCAAAAAGTATTAATATAAGTTTTTACCTAACTGGAGTTAGAAAAAAAAATAAAGTTAATATAAAAATAATCTATTTTGGTTTGTGTAAAATTAGAAACAATTTAAGACCTCGTTCCAATCAAGCACCGAGGAATTTTTTAACCGTTGATTTTCTTTCTTGAAACCTCATCTCATTCAACCCCAAATTAAGCTGCTCCTGCAGCTTCCCATGCCATAATTGCTGAGCTGCTCAGGTTGATTTACCTATTCTCAGAATACTAAGGCAGAGTAAGGGAGTGCTGTAATGCTCATCCTACCACTGCCGGTGGGCTTCAGTGGCTGTTCCTCTCACATTGTAAAGGTCATTAACAGCCTCCAATTGCCCTGAGCAGCCTCACCCAGGACCCTCCATGTGCCCTCCATCTGTGGGCCCAGCAGCACCACATAAGCTCCAGCCTGAGCTTAAGCCACGTTGTGGGGTTCTTGTTTTCCTTTTCTGCCCATTTGGTGTTTGAATCTGACATCAGTCCTGACTTGTTGCTTTGCTTTTGCTTGATGCCACTGACAGGAACAACTTCTGGTGCCACCGCTGTGCTCTCCTTGCTTGGCTCCAATGCTGTGGGACTGTGCCCTGCAGGAGAGCCCTGCCTATCCTTGGCTCCCTGACTGACTTCCCTTAGGAAATAACTGTGTTCTTAATGTTCTCTTACTTTGCTTGCTCCCCACAGACATCTGAGGTATTCCAGGACACCTGAATCTTACCCTATAATCTTTTCCTTTTGTGTCTTCCTTTTGTTTAGAAAAGCAGAAATACAAGTATCCTACTCGTGTAACCTAAGAGCTACCTGGGTCCAAAGGTACTCTCTTGACACCTCTGCTCAGCTGCTGCCCAATTATGGAGATAGCTCAGCTTTCTGACTGACTCCATTTCTGTTACTGAAGCTCCCAGGTCTTCAAGTAGGCTCAGAAATCTGGCTGCAGTGACTCAGTAACTAACCCTGATAGTTCTGCAGCCCCACCAGCATTGGCTGTATTCCCACTTAATAGCATTTTGGGCATCCAACTTCCCAGGAGCTGCATAGAGCCTACATGCTTACCCCTGGCTAGGGGGAGCAGTGTCTTGCAAATCCCAGCTGGTTTTGCAGTCCCTAAATTACCTCCCATCCATGGTTACACTGAAAGTTATGGTGTAGAAAAATTAAGTCCTCTCCCTTGAGTGGCAGGTTGTGCTGCTCACTGAACCACACTTCTGCTTAGCTCTCCTGGCAGAGAGTAAGTTTTGCTTTTCATTTACTGTCAGTCTGAAAAAAAAGGCTAAAATCTAGATAAGGGAATCGTAATTCTGCTTTACCAGATCACAGGATTTTTAGCGTGGAAATTCTGGCTGATTTTTTTTTGTGTTATACTTGAGCTTACACTGCAGAAGAACAGGAGGCTCTGGGGACTGGATAAAGGGTCTGTTAGCACTGGGTCATTGCTGTGAATCCAGCTCAGGTCAATGATAATGGCAGTTTAGTTGCCTGTGTTAACTTTGCTGATTGCCTCAGTTCAGGTCTGTAGAGGATCAATAGCTACAAATAGCCCATCAGCACAACTGCCATTATTCAAATAAGTTCATCAATATATTAAATACCAAACAAAAGGTGCAAGAAACCTTAATCTCACTAACAGCCTTCTTCTAAGACAAGATTTAAGCCTATGAGTAGTGTTCCTGCAGTGAGGAAGAATATTTATTTGCCATTTCTCAGGTATATCTACAGCAGATAAGCAGTCACAGTTCCAACACTTCAGCTTGGATATACCTTTGCTTAAATCAAAGTTTTATCTTATATAAACCAATAGGAATTTATTTTCTAAAGTTATCTTTGAATAAGGAAGGATTCTCATGTGAGCTTTAGTTTGAGTTTATTAAAGGTTGTACTGTTAAATTCAAGAGCTCTCAAGATTTCTTTGGTCTCAGTGTAAGGTAAGAAGTGCACAGCCAGACAACAGAAACTGTGTCATTTAACACCACCACAAGCAGGAAAAATGAATGGATAGACATAATTTCTATTTTAAGAGCCAGTTTCAGACCATTTAGCACTACAAATACTAAACCTCCCTCATCAGAATCATAGCTCTCACACCATGTCATGACAGCACACACTCAGTTGCATTAAGTGCTTTAGCTACAGATTTTTTTTTCTGAATTGTTTGACTACCTTTTTAATATAGCCTGAACTCTGAATATATTTAATGTGCAACACTTGTTTGGGATATCTAGAAAAGCCTTTGTCATGCTCAGTCTTCAAGACATATTTATTACCAGCTTCCCTTGCCGGGGAAAGCAAGTGGAGTTCCACAGTCCAGGTGACTGACAGCAGTGCCCTCCTGCCATGCCCAAGCACGGGAAAGCACTGACACCCAAGGGGGCAGGGAGGTGAGGTTGAACATTTTAGGCCTTTAATAAAAAGCCAATGTGCCAGAGTGAGAAGGATGCATTATCTCTGAACTTTAACTCCCCAAGCACCACGACTGAACACGGGGAAGGCAGCATTAGCTGTTCCAAGGGGAAAGAGAGCTTTGCACTTCTGCTACAGTGATCCCATCTGGCCTAATTAAATGATCTGCATTGACAGACTTCTGGGGAAAGTCTCATTGTGTTCTCCCAGCTGGAGGATGAAAATGCAGTTGAGGCCTGCTTGAGGGAAATAATATGGAAGTGTCTCCCTGGGAGCTGGGATGTGTCTGATGGTTTTAAAAATGCAGGAGCAGCAGGTGAAGATAAAATCTAAGGAAACATCATCCCCAGTTTTATGAAAAGCCAGTGACCCACTTTCTGCTTAAGATAAAGGTATCACCTGCGGGTCTAGGGCCTCCTCAGTGCACAGGGCCAGTGAAGAACCAGAAAGGAAGATTTCCTGCAGGATAAATGGTACTGAAACAGAGTATGAAGCACTGAATGCAAATGAAGTTATGGCCAGTAAGATAATGAGTAGCTGAGAAGAGCAGCAAAATGAGCAAATGATAGTTTAATTATGTCTGAATATGAAGAACTGCCAGCATCAGCCACTCAGATACTGTAAGTCCACTGAGTGTGGAGCCTTTTATCTGCTGTTGTCTTTTGCTGGGCTCTTGGAACAATTTTGCACTTTTGCTCTAACTCATGGTAAAAACTGCTTTTCCCTCATGAGCACTGACTGTTGCTTTTTAAGATACTGACCTGTGGTCCCCAAAAGGATTGTTCAGGCAGGGATGTTTAGCTTGGCAAAGTGGTGCACAGCACTTCTTCTCTTGCTTCCCCAAAGGTGTTGAATGCTAGAAAGTCCACAGATTTTTCTTTACACAGACGGGGAAGCTTTTGTGTTACCTTTTTAATGTGACCCAATATAGTTAGAGGACTGATATATTTAGATCATGCAGCTTTTCATGTGACATCCCCCCCTGCTTAGCAGTAACAACATTGAAGTAAGTCTGTCAATGAATTCAGGCAAGAAAAAGTGTTCCTTGTCTTTTGTATTAATGCCTTGTTCTCATCAGTTAACTCATCAGTTAACTATTTTTAGAAAACGTTTTGCAAAACACCAAGAATAGCACAATCCCTTTAGACAGAGATGCACAACATCTGCCTGTAAAGTGTTGTAGAAGGCAAACTCTTTCCTGCTGTGTATGCACACACTAAATAAGGTTAAAATGTTCTATTTGAGAGACTTGAACTGGAACAATGATGGTTTTTTTGGGCACTTCAACAAGGAGAGTGAAAGTTATTAAACTAATTCTGGTGACTCACATTCAACTTAAAGATCCTGACTCTAAATCTAGAGGCACAGAGCTCTAATAACTTATTTTAATCCACCAGTACTGTAGCACATCATGTGAATAATGCAAAATCACACAGCACACTGTGTGAAAGATACACATCTTTCCATCTCTATGAGATTTTCAAAATTTTTACTACTTAGCATTTTGAACTCATTGTGATGTAACTCTGTGAAACAGATTTACATTAAAACAGATGATCATAGACCTGGCTCAATCTATAATTCATGTGCAAACTGAGGTTTTCTGTGAATTTTAAATGAAGAGCATGATGTTACATTTGGTAGCAATTTTTTTCTTGTGTTAAATATCAGCCTGAAAAAGAAGCTCCTTCAAGAGATCACACAGTTTCATCAACCATCATAAATTTGAAGGCAACCCCCTCAGTACCTATGCAGATTGGACACGCCTAATGTCATTTCTTTTTAACTGTATTCTCAAGTGAAGCTCTAAATCTCATTACATATCTAAATCTACATAGTGCAATCCAGATGATAGGCACATGCAACCCTAGGCATCAGGTTATAAGTTCAGCTAAAAGAAATCGGTGTGCATGAACCTCAAGTGATGAATACATACGATTGTTCTTCGAAGAAAAAGCCTCAGGATAAAAGATTTTGCATATGTATATGATGCTTCACCTTAGGACTGCATGCTGAATGCACACAGAACTGCAGGAGGCACACCTGTATTATTTTGAAGGTCTTTTTCTATTTACTTGATTGTTCAGTTTATCATAGTTCTCTTTTTAACCTTTCTGTCTGTTTTAATGAGTAAACTAATTAATTTTAAAATCCCCTCCCTTGTTTTTCCCCAGAAAAGATGCAAGTTCCCAAAACTGTAAGGATTATGCCACCAGTGGAAAAGACATGAATATGATTAATGAGATGACTTGATCAGAACTCTCAGTTGTGTTTCTGTATTGCTGCACAATCTATGGCAAAGCAAATTATTTCCTTGTATCTCTTCCTTTTTAGTCTCTCTCTTCTGTTTGGATACCCATTTTAAAGGCTTCTACTACTGCCTGTATGAAGAGAACCGAGAACTACAGCACCCACAGCATCTTACAAAATGACAGCCACAAAACACAAATACAAAGCTAATGCTATCACCACTGCTGTTTTCTCTTTTTTTTTTAGGCAATATTGTCCACAAAGGCAAAGGAAGCAAACTGAAACTCTCCCTCTAGTCCTCCAGGTTTTGGTTCAGATGAAATTCAGGACCAAAATTCCATTACACCTTTTTATTGTTCTAAACCACAGCAAGGATCAGAGCCAAGAGCTTTCTTTCAATGCTTCCTAGAGTTAAGACTCCCAAATTTTTATAGTAAATCTCTGCTTGATCACACCAGTTCCAGGCCTGTTTAACAGCTTTAATACTTTCCCCAGCTACCTCAGTGATTCAGAACTTGGGCTTCCCCTGCTCACATGCTCTGGCTGTTGGGGTTCCTCCCCTGGCATTACAGGAACTGTGCTGGTGACACAGCTTCTGTACTGGGAAGTTTCCCTCAGCAGTCGTGGTGGGTCAGTGCTGAAAGGAGTAAACTAAAACCAAAGTGTCTAAACGAGGAAAAGTGAGGCTAAGGTCAACAGCAAGTAACTGAGAGGGAGATGCAATCTTATGTAGGTGCTCTTCTATTTACTACTGTTATACCTAAGGGTCTAAAACTTATGTATAAGTAGAATTATAAATTTAATAGACTCCAGAAAAGACCACCTGACTTTTCACAGTGCTTACACTCTTTAATTACTAGCAAAACATCCAAAACTCTATGCAGAAATCCACACCTAGGGTGATGTAATATTCTATTTTTCTTTATAATGGCAATAACTTCTCCCAGATCAGACAATCCCTATCATTTAATGACCATCAAGGTTAAGTACCTCAGGCAATGCCAAGAGCATCAGCTCCTCCATCCAGTCACCAATTGCCAGGAAATACCTGTTCCTGAAAGCAATTATCCTTAAATACCAAGTATTATACACAACTGTAGGAAGAGAGAAGATGTTGCTACACCCATTTACAGAACTCCACCTTCAAATTTCTCACTTACTAATTTTTAAAATTAGTGTTACACATTCTATATGGGCACAGATATCATAAAAACACTCCTTAAAGATAGCAGAGAGTGTACCTAATCTTTTATTATTATATGCATGTGACTTACAGTTAAGGCAAGACTAAGGTCCCTGTCTTAGAACTGAGACTACCATCAAAAGTGTATTACATTAGTGATTTCACCCACTTGTCAGATTGTGTGGGTACAGAGTTTTTAGTGCTGGTTTTAAGCTAAGAAATACCCCTTTTCTTTCAAATACTGTAGTTCTGATGCACAGAAGTAATTCATCTGGATGCTCTTTTCATTATATGAACAGGATGTAATGATAATATTCTCCTGAAAGATTTTTGACCCAGACCTGTTCCACCCTCACTCATGGGTTGCAAGAAATAACCTAATTACACTAATGCTTAGACTGTACTATAATGTCCACAGGTATCATAACTCTGCCCTGTTGAGGAAGATGAAATTTGAGGTGATCATTGGTGGGAGAATCACAGCTAAGCCTCACCTGTGTGTGAACAACACAGCTACATATGTTAATTCTTATTATACACTAGTGGATTTAAAGATCTCCATGTATTGAACGCTTACTGTAATTACACAAACTCCAAAGAAACTATTTTATTTATCATAAACTACAATGTTGCATTAGGAGCATACATTTGTATGTAATTAATGAAACACAGGAGTTTGCTTCCAGTTTAAGAACATGAAATCTTAATGTATTTTATCATTTTTTGACAAACACTACTTCTGCCAGGAATGAGAACGTTTCATTGAGACATTTACAACAACTTTCCCCAAGAAGCACAGTTGCCAGGTAGCACCTAACTACATGCACTCCCAGCTAGAAAGCAGATCCAGCAGTATATATGGCACTACTGTTACATAAAAATGAAAATAACTGCTAGTTTAGAGGTTCAACATAGGACACAACACCAGCTACAACAAGAGGGCCTTGAATGGATCCTTGTTGGCTCGGCAGCATTCCAAAGGGGTGGCCTAATCTGCAGGCACCTAAAGCACAGCTGAATTTCCAGGACTCTGCACTGCCATCTGTTCAGCATTCTAAACTGCCAGCCTCATCTTCTTCCAGCCCAAACCCACATTTTTTATGGCACAAACTTATTTTTCTATTAGCAATTAAGGCAGCTTTAGGAGATGGATTATTACAAGATGCACTTAAGTCACTGAAATGTTAATTGGATATTCTGGACCAGCCAGAAGAAAACAGGTCCATTTTCCAAAGTTTAACTGATTTAGAAGGCCTGGTAAAAACAGCCCAACCTACTGTCCTCAACAAAACAAATCAAATCGTGCTCTCCTGGTTCCACAAGAGTGCACTTTATCACAGTTATATAGAATATGCATGCAGATTATAAAATTACTGGAGTGCAGTAGCACCAGTACAGAAAGTCATTTAGCATGCTTCATGGAGAATTTCCCATAGATATTGGCTGCTCTCTCCATGGAATGCTTTGGGGAGGAAGGGATCTTAAAGACCATCCACTTGCAACTCCAATTCTATGGGCAGGGACATCTTCCATTAGACCAGGTAGACAGAGCCCCATCCAACCCAGCCTCGATCATTTCCAGGAATGGGGAATATATCTTGGGAACAAAGAGGAAAGGGGGGAAAGAAGCAGGTTAATATGAGTTGTGATGATAACATCATATTAACAATAGAATTTCTCCTTACATAGGGTAATTTCTTGGTGCTACAAGCACTAAGTGCCCCAGTAAAAAAAAAAAAAAAAAAAAATAAAAATTCATCTTTCGTGAAGCCTGATTTTATACAGCAGACATCTGCTGTAGTAAAGCATGGTATAAATGCAGCAAGTTTCTCAGTATTTTTGAGAACTGGTATGGAGCAGCAGCACCTCCTGCCGGCTGCCCAGAAGTGAGGAGAGACCGGCTCTGGAATCGTTTACGGGGCAAGACACACAGCTCACAGAAACTCTGCCTCCCGAGTAACCTCCCGGCCTATGTGGGAGAAGACCAACAAGGTTTCCAGTGGAAATCTGTCAGTGACTTGCAAAAGGTTTATCAAAACCCTGCATTTAAAGAACAGACACGTATTTCTCAGTTAGACCATCCTTCTCAGGAAGATCACCAGCTGTGGCCTTTCATTCCCTCACCTTTCTTTCCCCCTAGGGCCTTATTGGGCATGTCATTCCCCCTTTGGTTCCACAAGGAAAATTCCAGATTTTCTATATCCAACATGCAGCTAACACAGCACCTTTTGTAAGCCATGATATTAAGCCCAGTTCACGATTGTGCTTTGGGAGCTACATCTCTGCTTCCCCCTATCTTTGACTGTGCTAACACAAGACATAAATCCTCTCCTCCCTCCTCCTTCCTAGGGGATGTTGGACTTGGGATCCAGCCAGTCAGAGCCTGCATGCAATCGCAGAAGTGATCTTTGATTAGTGCTGTTTTTCTCAGAGTATAACGTTGTATAATTGCCATGTGGGAAATCCAGCCTGGAGCAATTGGGTGATAATTGGCTCCCAAGTTTTATTTTTTTTAATTTGGAAGTCAAAATTAATACATCAGCTCCCCCTCTCCCCTCCCAAGTAATACCCATTTCACCCCTTTGAATATATTATGGCTTCATTTTCATTTTTAAATCACCCTTTGTCAGCTCTTGGCTATCAGTCCTCACTTCAGATATTCAGAGATATTAATCACTTTCTTTCATCTTCTACACAGTGTTTGTTCTAGAAGCCATTACAGTTACAGTTTACAAACCTACTTCTAAAGGGGTTTTTATTTTTTTTTCTTTACTTTTAGCAAAAGATGGCTTCATCAAGTTTGAGATTACTAAAGGAAAGAGAGTGAATAAAACAGTGTAAAGAGGAATAAAAGCATATAGCATAGCAGCAAATTCAGAACAAACATAAGGGGTTATTACAGGAGTCTGTTAAGTGGAACATTCATTCTCTCCCAATACTGTAATTACAGAAACATCCTACTCTTTATAAAATCCATTTTTAAAACCAAGATATGGACTATTCTTATACAATAGGTAGTTAATATCAAGCCTAAACAGTGAAAGTCAAGTCTAGTGGGCTTTTATCTACAATTTGCTTTCATTTTTCCATGCTTCTGTCCTCTCCTTTAACAACAGTTGTACTGGTTGAAAGAAACTATGGCACACTATTAGTACCTGTCATTAGAAAACCACCAAAATCCACAAAAAAACAACCAATCCAAGAAGAATGAAACCAAATATTTAGCTGTAGCAGTCACACTGAAAAGAAATCTACATTATACATAACCCTTTTCTAATACCAGATGTCTAAAACGAGATGTAAAAAAGTGTCCATCCTTCATAATATCCTTCTTCAAAGGGCTACAAAACAATTGGTACTATCAATATGCTGACTGAATACTCAACACCAGCAAAACACAACTCAAAGGACCCTTGAAGACAAGCAGCCAACAACAGAATCTCCAGACTTCTTTCTACATCTTAGACTCTTTTGTCTTAACACAGACAGTCACTCACCTGAGAAACCAACTGTCCACAGGATCACATAAATAATATCAGGCTTCAATTTTGTAAAATATACAAAACAGGTGATAAAATTACTGAAATGTCTCATCTCAGAATACTGTGAGGGGCAAGCCAACACCTCCTGAAGTACAGACTGGTGTCACCTATGAAGGAATCTCCAGAGTATTTGTTCCCTTGTATATTAAGATAAACTGTGAACACCAATAAGCTCAGTTACATGATGTAAAGGACACCTTAAAACCCAAGAGCTGATTAGTGTGCATTTTCCAACACCTTGTGTTGTAAGCACTCACGTCTGTGCTGCAAAAAGTTCCATCAGGGCAGCTGGAAGAAGGGAGTGAAAAATAATGGGCTTCCCATCCCCATCTTCCTCTCAATGCACAACCAGGTAAGAGTTTTCAATGCACTCAATAGAACTTTTAATTAGACCTGTAGTGATACATTTATTCTCCTGAGTTTCTTCAACCTCTGTTGAGGTTCACTCTGAAAATACAACTATCAGAGCCAGGAAGGGAGCAGCCATATAGTTCTACTAAAGTATTCAGATTTCAAATTCTTCCTTCCCCTGGCAGAGTTCTGGGTAAGCAGGAGCATCAGGTCTTAAGAATACCTGAAGACAACCACTAAAGTCTCTATCCTGAAATTCTGCCAGAGTGTCCAACAAACATAGTCATTACCAGGACAAGTTGGTGAAATATGCTGGGATTGCAGGTTTGCTGCTTTCATTTGGCCAGCTTTTCAAGTGGCTGTAGGCTTCTCCTAATGCAGATCAGCCTGCCCACCACTAATTTACCAAGACTTAACTTATTTTTTTTTTTTAATAAACTCACTTATTTCCACAAATGCCTTTATGTTTGTTTTTAGCATTTCAAGCAATGGGTTTAAGACAACCTGAGGAGCCACTCCACAGAGCTAAGCCTGATTCTGGATGGGAAGTGTTTCCACAACAGTAGTTATTTGGTTTGACTTCTGCATATTAACTTCACTATTTGCACAGATGTTGTTGTAGTGTAAACATGAGATATTGGGGTACAAAACTGAGGGATCCTATCACATACAAACCTGAAGTCTAGCATTTCTACAGAGTTGTCAGATTCTTGCTGCCTGTAAAAAGAATTCTACATATCTCCTGAGGAAAACAGTTACATTGCACATTACCTAGGGGAATGAAAACTTTCTAAATTGCAAAATAGAGCAATGATCAAAGAAATGGCAGAGAAAAGGGAGAGCAAAAAAGATTGCCATGTAGAATAGCAGATTGAGAGCCATCTGAGACCGTGAAAGAAAAATAGAAACACTGATCTTTATATAGTAAATTAGTACAAAAAATTGTGGAGAATCTACATGCAGCGTAAGACTGACATTAATTAACATTAGTAAAGAGAAATTCACATTTGAAATGCCTACTGATATTTACATTAATTAGCACTACTGATCATATCTTGCCCACAAATGCCTCAGGTATCTCACAAGACACATGAGATTTCTGGACCCTTTATTCAAGAACTCAAAGCTGAGATGACAGACTGCTGAACTTAAAATGCTGCAGTATCTTACTAGCAAGACTTTCCTGCCTCTGTAAAATCATAGGTTGTTTGGCAAGCAAAATTATTTCACTGTAACATTTTAATTAGTTTACCGCTTCTAAAGCTTTCTGACAGATGTAGATTCCAGAGAGGAATTTGAATAAGAATAAAATATCTGGCAAGCAGATACTGCACCTAATGAGCCTGGAATCTAATGCACATTGGTTCACAACCCTGTAAAGAGTTTTGGGCTTGTGTCTACTTCCTATAAAATACCTCCACTGAAGCTCCTGGTCAGCTCAGGACTTCTGCAGCCATCTAGAGACTGAATCCAAAATGATGCCTCTTGGGTTTACTTACACAGACCAGGTCCTGGAAGGCAAACAAGAACATGAACAATGATTACATCACAAACAAAAGAGAAGCAAAAGAAGTTTCAGTCCATGAGTAAGGCAAACTTGGAGTTTGGATTAATACTTGGAACCTATTTTTGCAGAAATAGCTATAAATATAGGCAAATGCTGCAAACTCCTTTCCCAAACACTTGAAAGTATTGCCAGCATTTATTTCCTTCAAATTCTGAGCTGGATGCTGTGACAAATTTCCTTTGCTATGTCTTCTATGCACACCTCCTATATTTTTTAATCCTTTTCTCCTCCTTCTCCCACTCCCTACAGACTCATGAAGATATAACAGGAATCCAGAATAAAACTGGCATTAAGTTCTTGTCTTTGAAACCTCAGGGGTGAGTGGGTTTGAAATCTCCAGTCAGCTTTACAAGAGCTGAACACACAGTGATACAAAGTTGTGCGTGGTGAAGACCAGCTCTGCTCTCTCCACCAAGGAACATGAGGAATTCTTGGAGTATTAAAAAAAACTATTTTTCCTTAACTTTCCCCTTCTATATCGTTGTAGAGGCAGGCATATTAATATTTTAATATTTTTTCTCTATTAAACAGCTTAAAGCCACTTCTCATTTCTCAAATCCACCAGCTGGGGGGTGCTCTTAACAAAATGAGATGTTTCAGCTGTCACTGAGTAGCTGGATGTGAACCTGACACCCAAACTGCCCCGTCCCTGCTGCTGTCACCACAGGAACAGTCGTCAGGCTGCAAAAGCAAAGAGATTTAAAACAATAATTGTTTCCTAACTCTCATTTACTCCATTTTCAGCAGACTGACACCTGTTGTCATGGCAACAGTGGGAGAGCAGAGTAGCAGGGATACACTCTGACCCAGAGGTTCCAGGATTCTTACAGCTCCCATCACACTGACAACAGCTTTTAAGAAGTGCCCTCCGTATTTACTGTGCTTTTAATAAGAGTCAGAAACACATTACTTACTCAGGCAGGAAAGATGAGCTGAGGTATCTGCTTCTAATTTTTCTGCTGGACTTCCAGTCCCAATGTGCTTTAAGTAATTTCAAGGTATATGATAATGCAAGTCAACATCTTCAGTACAGCCACCACCTTCTCACAGGATTGGAAGGGTGTCTGCCCCAGCTGGGGATTCTCCCTTGCACAGTTCATTCTACTGTACTTCAAACTCCACATGCAATCAACTGCTGCTTCTCACGAGGCCCATTTTGTATCAAGAAGATCTGAAAAGACAGAAAATGAATTGAGCAAACAGAACCAAGAAGTTTTCAGGACAGCTAAAGAGAGGAGAGTTGTCATGCTCAGCAGGGAAGGAGACAGATGCACTTATCCAGAGTGCAGATTACAGTCTGGAGTCAGACCTGAAATTCAGACACCAACCCTAGAACAGCTTCTGCTAAGCATCACCACTTCAAGATAAAATGTATTAATATATTTAAATATTCATTAAGTAAATCTTAAATATTTTAAATGCTATATGACAGCAATTATTCTGGTCTTTTGATCATGAACTTTTATATTTGTCACTGTGTTTTCATAAAGCCTCAAGACATTTGTACTTACACTTTTGGTGCTCAGTTACCACAGTGTTGATTTTGAACAGCGACGCCAGAGGCAAAATCCACAAGGCTCAGGGATGAAGGTTATTTTCCTTAATGGCTGTTATATGGTGAACCACCACCAGGACACAATTGCATTGCAAGCATACTGCATGCAATTAAAAATCCAGTAGTACAATGTCTAGTAGATTTAAAATTATACTTTGGGCACCAGTTGCAACTCGAACAACAGATTTTCTGTATAACATCAGCATCACACTTTCATTCTGCACTGATAACAACTTTGGAGAAGACACCAAGAGGGGAGATATTTTCAGTACTCAGATTATTCCCATTCTGATTTAGTCAATGACAGCTGTGTTAGGCCTACACTAAGTACCCAGAAAAGTTCATCCCAAGTTTATTTTTGGGATGTTCAGCAGAGAAGTGGGCACATTTTTTTCTCAGGTATTTTTTTCCTCTTGATATTCAAGATTTCAAAAGGTATCTATAAAACTTCCTTGAGTTTTCAACCCAGATTGCATTGTGCACTTCAGAGACTTTTGCTGTGACACTTTCCTGCAGCTTGCCAAATGCTTTAAAAGGTCTCTGAGTTGGTGAACTCAGGTTCAACTAATTAAAGTGAATGGAGAATTCTGAATTCAGGAAAACCATAGGACATCAATAAAACATAAAGCCTAGTAGGTCAGTCCAGAAGTCAGCAAGTCCATTTGCCAGGCACTGAATAATGACAAGGATGAGGAATGCCAAATAGCAAAGGGAGCTTGTGGCAGGAAAGGTCCACTCACCCCCACATTCATTGCAGCACAGAGAGAGGTATCCAGCTTGTCCTTTGTCACTGATTCACTAAAGACCAAGACTGCCCCTTGAATGGGCATTTCTGATGTGTCATCTCGTTTTCTGTGCCATTCTGCACTCACCAACCACAAGTTTGGCCCAGTAAACAGAGCACTGGGATGGTAGGAGTGCTATCCCAGACTGCAGTTCTATTCTTTCCTAAGTCCTTTAACTGAGTAACACTAGAAAAGCCAGTCTTTTCCCAAGACCCTGCAAAACTATATTTATATTTGCAGAGCAAGATTAAATGATGGAAACAAACAAACAAAAAACCAAAAAAACAACCTAGGTGTTATTTTCTTAGCATGCAACAAAATAAATTAATCATCTCAATGATTGGAAAAATTATCCTCTCACAGATTGTTGAGAGCTAAGCTATAGGCAGGAACTTTCCTGCAGCTCACAGAACCAGGAAATGTTTGCCTACAATTAATCTATGAACGAAAAGAAAAGGAGATGAAGAGAAAGAGATACAGCAACATAAGAAAAATGTTAATTCCTTAAAGTTATCTGGATAAGATTTTGATAAAAATCATAACCTAATTGGCTATTACCAGATTCAAAATAGGCCATGATTTTTAAGCAAATACCATGTTGTTAATTTGTAAGTTTGACTGTATTGAGCAGCCTGTGAGACCGTTTGCTTCTGTGAGGTTATGAGGTGAGGGATAATCAGGAGGGATTACCAGCTGTTAGGAAAAGATGGTAGATTATCAGAAGGGAGAAGTGAAAGGTAATCTACATACACATCACATTTCTTAAGAAATATCTTCTTGGGGCCAAGACCACGTCTGTGCACTTCAGCTTGCATCCATAACAACAGCATTTTATGCACTGCCATAACATGTCACATTTATTTATTGTAAGAAATTCAGCAGAAATGGATCATTAAAAGAACACATGCAAGGAAGTCCAGAGATATCAAAGTTTGCATGGAGAGCTGACAGAAAACAACACACAGAAAATTATGTGAAGAGCCAGCAAATGAGCAAGAGCTCTGATGGAGCAGAGGGAGGCTGTTCTGTTTAGCTGCACTTCTGTGCTTTGCATTGACTTTTCACCAAGGTAAAAAATGGCTTTAATCAGGTCCTTGGTGTCTATGCTTGGCTCTATCCGCCTTTCTATCGATGGTGAGAAAGTCATTTCACCTTGCTGGGAAATCAAAGTGGCAGGGGTGGAAATGGCAAGATGTGCATCTTGAAACCAGAATTATGGGGACTCTTGGCCAGTGGAGTCAAAGTCTGTCTCAGTTCCCCCTATGAAACGATGAACCTCTTTGCCTGCTTGTGTGAAGAACACTTCTCCAAAATACTCTTGCTCTCAGTGAGCTGGGGACTTTTCCCACACCATCAGTTGCTAAAAAATGTAAATCTGTTTTGTTGCTTTCCAAAGAAAACAAAGCAACACAATGCCAGATACAGGAGAGCCAGATGACACAGAAGAATGGATAACATCTAACTGTGGCATCCAGCCAGGCTGCTTGAAGCACTCACAGCCAGTCTGGCAGCTTGAAGTATCCATCCTGGATTAGGTCATTATTTGGGCAAGTCTGAATGTTTGCCCTTAGCAGCCAGAAGCACCAAATACTTCAGAAGGAGGTAAATCCTTCCTCCTTCAAACAGGTCTCCTTTAAGTTAAAAATCCCACTCCTGACTCCAGCTCAAAATCACTGGGACTTGATGTCTGTATTTAGGCCTGAGTAATTGTACAAAGCATTCTTAAATCCTTCAAAATCCTATAACATTTGTTTGAAAGTGAATAACTCCACACTGAACACCCATCTCATTCTGGCAACACAAAAAATTACCCAAAGCTTGGTAGGTAGAAGAAAAAGTATTTCCAGTTATTCCTTTAATATTGTTCCTTTAACACTGATCATCCCTCAGATTTCAGGGGCTTAGTGACCATGGAATACAGGTTTGCAGTAGTTTTGTATGGCAGACACAGAATGCACGTAGTCATCTCACCTACCCTGTAATTCAGTGTATCGGGGGTGTCCTTGGAGAAGGATGGGATGGACACCAGTTTTCTCTTTTAGAGTGTTCCAGGGTTTCCTCATATCCATGGAGCTATGTGGAAGGCAGTTAAACAGTCTGGGTGCAGAGCAGGCAAAAACTTGTGCCTAGAGTTGGACTTACACTTAAAAGACATTCATTAGATCCGAGTGCAACCTGAACCTAAACCTTGCTGGCAGGAAAACCAAAAGAATATGGATTGTGTTGAGTTGTCCAATGGCCAAGATTTAGGGCTACTTTGGGAGAGGCAATTCCTAAAAAAGAATGAGATCAGAGTTCACGAAGAGCACCAAATTAGCTGGCAGTGGAAACTCCACCATGTTTAGATTTATCCCCGTGTTCTACACTATGAATCTGTACACAAGCATTTCGGTTCCAGGAAGATTCATCACTGAGACAGCTGATAAATTCCTAAGGCTACTAGAAATGGCCCTTTATTAGCCCCTTCACCCTGTCCTTTCCAAGCTACAGGGAAATGGAACCAAGTTTCTCCATATGGCTTCTGGCTTTTTGGTTTTTGGTTTTTTTTTTAATTAAAGAAAGCCCGGAGCTGTGAGGTGTTTTGGATTTGGCTTTTGTTGTTGTTTTTTCCATATACATGAGTTTCAAATCACTCAAGGCCAAAGAATTTCTTTGCCAAATTTCAGCACGGACAAACTACTTCATGTCCAACTTATCAAACCCCAAAAATTCAAACCTATACTGACAGGAGACACTATAATAATGGAAATGCAAAATGTTAGCACTGTAATAAAATAACAGTAGCTATCTTTTCACCTCATCAATGGGCACCAAATGAAATATGAAAGCTTTAAATATAACCTTTTACTAGATTTATCAATACATAATAAAGACATGAATTTTCAGTTTTCACACTATAATTTTGCCCAGAGGATGTAGCTCCTTAACAAGCTAAAATGAACCAACAGAATGGGAAATTCATGTGTTTACTATACAAAACAAACTCAAGAGATCCAGGTACACTGCTCTATTTACTGACAAGGGGTAACAGTGCAATATATTTACTGCCTTAGCTGGCCTTTTTGTTACGAACATTTGGTTCCTCCTGCTGGTCAACTTGCCCATTTCATTTCACTGTCTGGCATAAAAAGGCTTTTCCTAATAGCTGCTCCTATTTTACAGATCACAACAAATGTCTTTTCCATTCATTTAACTTTCAAGAACGGACTCAAAAAGAAGAAACCCAGATAATCCCTCCCTCCCTCCCCTTAAACCTTTGAGCCTTGAATTTCCTATAGGCAAGACATCTCTGGATGACATAAACTAGTTTGCATCATTTATCAAGTGATTTGAGGCAGATTTTTCCAGGCAGGTATCTACAGACACCAGAGGAGGACTAATATGTAATCAATGTGCCCAAACACACGTGGCATACCTTAGTAGCAGGAACACCCCATTTCCCATTACAGCAACTCAAATATATGTCTTTTAAAAGACCAGTAAAGCCTCATGCTAACTATTAAACAAGATGAGAAGAGAAGAAATAGCCTATGAGTATAAGCTGGGAGATTTAATGTTACAGGCAATAGCACTTTGCAAGTTGCTTACTCATTTTAAATGCAGGAGTTTTGGAAATAAAGCAGGTCATCTCAGGGGTTTTTTGAATTCTCCATCTTAGGTTCACCTCACCTGGAATGTCACCATCAATAAAATTTATATGTCAGGAAAAAATGCTTCCTTTCAATTTCCCTTTAGCCATTTTAGTTACACTTTTGAAGTGGAGGTGAAATATTGTTTAAAAAAACTACACCAGCACCACCTCTCAAACTGACTGCAATGTATATAGCATACCTGTGGCTGCAGCTTTGCAAAATTTTGATAAATGAGAAAACAGACCAACGACTGTAACAACATTCCAAAGATCATTTTAAATAAGAAAACATACTTGTGACTGTATTTAAAAGGAAAAAGCTCACAGCAAACGCAGAGAGGAGCTGAACCTAGTGCTGTCCCATCTCTAACAGTGCTCAGCCTTACATGTCATTTAAAAGGCATATTCTTGCCTGTTTAGGGGTTATTCTTTTTCTACCTGAGCCTCTCCTGACTACCACAAAGCCAGCATTTCAATGTGAAGGCAGCAGTATCCCCTGCAGAGGCTGCAGCTGTCACTGCCCAAACAGCATTTCCTCGGAAATCAGTAAACAGCCTCACCTTTAACAATCTGTCAGAGATCCTATTCCCAGGGTGCCATCTATCCTGGTTTATGTGTGATCATTGCCCAATTTGTTCTTATTATGTTATTAGTGCTGAAAGATGTTTTCCATTAAATGGTGCAAGCTTTCAAGTTCTTGCTGGCTAAAAGATGAAGTTAAAGGCTTTCAGCTCTTAAGGGAGAGACGTATTTTGCAAATGTTTAGTTTTTATGGAGCAGATCTGTTTGGCACAATAGCTTTACTGTTTGGATTTGCAGGTGTCATACATGAAAGGAAGCTCCCAGTCTACCCAGGATCTTTTTACAACAGCCTTAATAACACCTTAATGCTTCACAAGAAAAAGAAGTCTGATCAATGTATTTGAAATCATAGTTTAAAAAAGCATCATAATATAGTATTCAGTAACAGGCATAGAAAAAACATGATGCACAGGAGTGGCTGGTTTCAATGAAATATTGTTTCCCAACCCAAAGGGGGTCTGGGTGTGTGATCAACAGCTGCTCTTGGTTGCTATGCAATAGTAAGTGTGAGCAGAGTTTGGGCAAACCACAGTCCAAACCAGACCCGTGTCCCTGTCACATGTACTGGTCACAACCACACCTGTGATCTCCAGGCACAGTCACAGAGTCAGGCACTTCATAGCCAGGAAACAATAGCCATGGAAACAAAGTCTTTTGGATTTTACTGCAGCTCTTCTGTGTTGAGATAAAAGAAACTAACTGGGTGCTGTGTGTTCCCTCTGATACCCCTCCCAGAACTGCAGCAGCCCTGAGCCTCTGAGCTTAGGCTGGCATTTATTGTGGGGTGCAAATTAACAAAACAGAGTTAAAATGTATGTTCTTAACCTGCTGAAGAATTCCTTGTTCATACATTGAGCTGTTGTTTTATTTTATTTAATAAGAAAACAAACCCTGTATCACTATGTTAATTTGTCCATAAAAAAGCTTGCACTTTTAAAGCACATACATCTCCAAGTCCTTCACAAACATGGATAATCATTCTTATTCTACAAATGACAGTCAAAGTGAGGTGACTGCTCAGTCCCATGCTGAGTCTAGAGAAGACATACAACTAGAGCCCAGAACTGCTGAATTCTTGTTTTTCCTGCTACATTCACAGGCAGTCAATTTGGGAGCATTTTTGTAGGAAGACATCTCCCACCAACCGTTAATATAAATAATTGTAAAACATAAATCTTTCATAGGCCAAATACTTGTGCAATTGTATGCCTATATTGAGCTATACTTTTGTGAAACCAAACAGTAAAGTTTTTCCATTTCCAGTGAAAAAATTAATTCCCTTTTTAACATTAAGACCTTCACTCTCTCAGAAAATTGAGACCAGTAACACTGAACTTGAGCAAAACGTGCACAGATGTAGAAACTCCACTACACATGCCCTGCTATTTGTAGGAGGGATGTAGGTTCTGTTACCCCAACCAAAAAGTGACAACTATGTCAGCTTCTAAGTGACAAACACAAATGTCACCTGATTTCAAGTTATGCCAAAGCAATTCTAAACGTGAAGCCATCCAATTATGAACTGCTATTTCTGAAGTACAAGGCTGCTCCTGTATCCATTAGAGCCTCAGAGCCCTTCCTCAACCCCTCCTGAAAAATATGCTCAATAGGAAGGAGCTGTGACAGCAGTAAAGGAACAAGCTCATCTAACTCTAGTTCTCAGGCACATGTGCTCATACAGAGAAATTGGATTTTTTTTTAATATATTTTTATATATTGTTTCAGGGAAACCTCTTTTTCTTTCTCTGGTTCATACAGCACATTTTCCCCCAGTGCTTGTACAAAAGGATTTTGGTGGATCAAAGTTAGACAGTATAAAGCTTTAATTTTGGATTAATAACTAGGGGGTAGAACGTCAGAGAAATTTATTTTATACAAAGTTTAGAAGTTGCCAATCACGTGATTTTGACAGTTCACAGGTAATGGGCATCATCCTTAGTACAAAGTTCCAGAGGAATAAATACAAGCCTTATTATATGTAAGATATGTATAAGATAAAGTAACTGGAGAACATAAATACAACTGTTTTCCCCCCTAAGTTTACTGAAAACATTTTTAGGTTTTCCAGGTTTCATGAAACAAACTATTTCTTATTATTGCACAGAAGTTTTGGAACTACCTATACTACTAATAAAATATTCTGTCAGAGCTACATGATTAAACAAGGACACCCTTCTCAGGACTGCAACGCAGAAATACAGAACATTGTTTTAAAGTCATCTTGCAAGTACACAATACAACGTGAATGTGCAAGGCCATGATGTTTCTAGCAAATATTTCAAGATGTTTGAGTTGTAAGTCAACATTATCAACTGAAGGGGAGAAGGACTTCAAAAAGTAATGCTTTGTTTGTAAAGTGAAGCCCTAAATAGGCTCCAAAATAGTCTGTTTAAAACAAATAAATAGCTCAACTGGCTTAAAACAATCAATATATAATCATGCAAAATTGTATTTTTAACTTTAAAAGCCTAAACCAGTCACAGTCCACCAATCCCAGTCCTGTCTTATAAAACAACAGCTGCTGCCAAAACCTGGGGTATTTGGTGCCCCTTCCTACTAGACCATTATTTGGCTCTGATAATTAGATTGGATGTTTCTCCTCTACTTCAACACGTGTGATTAACGAGCTTGATTAACCCCAGTTATGACGTCTAATTAAAATTAGACAGCTCCTAAGACTGTCCAGGTGACAAATCCATAAAACTTGTCCCTGTTGTTAGATGCTGTGGGAATAAAACTCTGCTACAAACACATCAGTCAAACACAGTCTCATCCCACCTCAGCTGGGGTCAGTCGAGATGAGGCTCCTCGTGCCTTCCATGCCCATTCTACCAGGTCCAAGTGTTGTGGGGGCTGTTGAGATGGGTGTTATCATCTCTTGACAGCCCTGTAATCAGTCATATCCCAAACCTGCTGCTTGGTAAGACAGTAACATAGGCACTGCTTCCTCACTGCTGCCTAGAATGGCCAAGGTGTGAATTACAGTGACAGCACTAAATTTATCAGCTCAACTATAGTATTTTTCCATAAAATACATTAATATGGAAGCAAAGAGATCAACATGCTGTTCTTTCTTAAAGGAACTAGTAACTACCAACCCTTTTGGAACCAGGTAATATATTTTTCCTTGGCTATCTCTCCTTTCCCTAAGAAGGAAAAGCTATATAAATATTCAAAGAACAGTATTACTTAAGCATTTGGAAATTTAGAGGACACTTAAACAATGCCCAGTAGTCTGTGTTCCACCTGAAATAAGTTTGAAAATGCCATTTAAGTCACAGTTCAGTAAGACAGCAGAACCTAATCTTAATTTCCATCAAAGGCTCTTACATTTTTTAAGTCTGAAACCACCGGATTGGTCCCTCTGGGTAAGGAGATGGGAACTGTGAAAATCCAAATGAATCACTGCAGTGATGCTAACCAGAAGGCCACTGTAAATCAAGGAGTTAGTGATCCACTTAACAGTTCAGCCCAAGGAGGCAGAGGCTGTGCTGTGCTGCAGGTACAGCTTCACCTTCAGGTTTGTGCTGTGCTGCACATAAAGCTCAGCTGTAACCACGGGGGCCGTGGGCAGCTCCCACTCAGCCCCACACACTGCACTGCCTGCAGCCCTGGCCTTCACTGCAAGAGCCACAACAAGTTCTTCTGGGAACATCAGTTTTGTTTGACAATAGAAATAACCAAGAGAATTAGGGTTTTTTAAAAAAAATCCTGAAAGGTCTCACAAAAAGCCAAACTGATGGGCAAGTTTCCCACAGGTGGGATCTGCCTGGTGTGCCACAGCCTGGTTGGAAGCCTGTCTGATCTCAACTGGAGGTCCCCAGTATCTGAAGAGATATAAGTTTTTACATACTACTTCACAGAGTCCAAGAGTTGTTTTACTGGGATCATAATGAACCATCACCTCCTTGTGCAAAACAGCAACATGGATAAAAAATAAATCCTTCAAGGTTTTCCCCCACAATTTCCAGTATCAAAGCCTTCACTTTGGCTCTAGGCCTAGCTGGGTAAAGTGTAATGACTACTGACTGCTTGAGCACTGAAAACAATGTCCACATCTGCTAGTCATCTTTACAGAAAAGCATGTTTAAATGCTTTACATCTTACATATGTAAAAAAATAGTTCACTATTTCATTGCTGAGACTCAGATCTGAAATATTCAGTCAGGAGTTTGAATTTAGGTTTGGTAAACGAATTACATTTTCATATTCAGGACTGGAACAAAGATTCCCTTCCAACAGCTGTCACTGCCTTTTCTAATATGCTCCAGCTTTAGGAATACTTACATAAGAGAAATCCTTGGGACTGTAGGCTCTTCAAACTCTGCCTGGTTTCAAAACCCTTGAACTCGAGAGAGGAGGCACTGCCTGCTAAGAGCCTGCAAGGAGGGCTGGGTGGTCAATCAACTCAGACTGCAGGAGTTCAGCCCCAAGAGCAGCCTGAGTTTCATAAAAAAAATCAGGCTGACATGGTCAGTGACTAAGGAGCACAAAGTAGGAGGTATTTACTTCAAGAAAAATTTTAATGACACAAATTGTTAACGCCAGGATTTTAATTTGGCAATATCTGTGATTGTCTCAAAAACCAGACAGCTATCTCAGTAGATCACACACCAACTTCATATTCTAAACAAAGAGTCTTGTTCCTATAGAAGAGCTTTTTCACCTAAGTAGCATATTAGATTGTATTAGCCATGCTCAGAAGTTAAGTAGGTTGAATCTATTTTAGCTCCAAACTCTGACCAGATCTCTATATTTTTATTATTTATTATTTAATTCCTTTTGGATCATAAGAGTCAGAAAAAAATTATTATATGTTCTTAAATGTTTCCCTATTATGATACATTACTCCAATAATACAGTAATTTTGTTTTTATCTCCTAGAGAGATATAGAGAGTATAGAAATAGAATATAGAGACGAAAAAATAATGGAACACAGAGTTGTAAGTTAGGAAACAAAAAATACAGTAATAGAGCTTTCAGACACAAACTATAAGTGGTTTTAATGCATGAAACAAACACAACTGGAAATTAAAATCCAACTGCTTTCTCTTGGGTGTGGACATTGTGACACTTAAAATTTTAAGTCCTGTACTCTAAACAGAATCACTACTTAGAGACAGATGGATACTGGGAAAAGACCCACAAATTTTCCTTGCCAGGCACAAAATAGGATGAGAAGTTCTGGTTCTTCTACTTCTGTCTCTTGAAAGTGGATGGTGGAAAAAAAAAATGTTTTAGCACTTGCACAGAGAGTTTGAGAACCACCAAAGCTCGAGAATCCCCAGCCTGCAGCAGGGAGCAGGAACTCTGACAGAGCAGCAGGAGCTTGCTCCTAGTGCCAAATTCCCTCTGGGGCAGCCTTACCTTCAGAAATCAGTTCCCTTGCTGGCTGGAATATCCCTGGGTACATTATAGTGCATTTTGTCCTGTTATTTAAGAGCCAGGTTTCAGCTTCTCAAACCCTCAAATTCTGTGGCTGTTGTCTAAAGCACCGTTTCCAGAAGGTGTCAATGCAAACTCCTACTTTCGCTGTTCTTCTGAAGAAAATTCCAAAACGTACTTCACTCCTGCATAATTCCAGTTATACTATTAAAATTTGCATTTCCCATCTTAATTAACTACCCCAGAAATATCAAAACCCTTGTAATTTATGAGCTATTTTGTGATCACATTATTAACCCCCATTAGTCGTTTCTCATTGAAACAGTTCTGTTCAGGTCAGTGGAATAGCTGGTGTGAATGATTTACCAGACCATAATCTGACTAAATATCTCAAAAGGCTCTGAGAAACCTTACATTTGTTAATACTGTGTATGAAGATATGATGGATAAAAATTTATGATGTAGAAATGCAATATACCCTATTGAATATCTACTCCTTAATATGTACATTCAGATAATAGTCTAATTTAGAAACTTATAAAAACCTTTATATAACCAGTTAGCACTTACAGCAGTGCCCAGAACAATGCTTCCAGCAATGGTAATGGCCTGTATTGTACCATTAGAGATGTCTGAGATAACTTTGTCAGAGATGACTCAGGCATTTTCATTATGATATTCTGATTTCCAGTGTGCTCTGAAAGGTTAAGTGTGCAGAGGGAAGTTTTCCATAGCTGAAATTTTCTTGGGGTTTGGGGAGTTTTTCCTTCAAAGGTCAAATAAAACATGATCTTGCCATTTCTGTGAACATGTTCTGGAAGCTTTAAAGGTTTGTTTTTTGTTGGGTTTTTTTTCTTTTGCTTGTACCAACTCTTTTAGGAGATCCTGAGCAGTTCCATTATTTGGGACACAGAGCAAAAGTCAGTAAGACAAGATTTCTGGTATCAAGTTCTGCACCTGTTCACATGAAAAACCATGTAAACCTGCCTAAATTTTTACACTAGAAAAACATCAGTTTATGTATGCTTAGACTTTACTTAGGTGTGGCATTTTCTAATTACTCAGTGTTCGATTTTCTGGCTTTATCGGAGGTCTTGGCCATTAATTTTCAATGTTTGGCAGTAAACTTAGAATTCAACAAGAATTTTGTGAGGATTATATAGACAATGGTTCCCTTCCATATACTGTGTGCTGTCAAAATAATTCAATAATGTACACTGGTGCTTGTTAGGTAGACCATTTCCTGGCAAACTTCAGTGCAATTTGACTTTTTCTAGGCTCACTCCTTTCCAGAACTCACATTGGTCAGTGGCTGTCTGTGCCTTACTGAAAGCACAAAAACTTCACAACACCAAATACAAAAAAATAAACATCAGCACAGAATTTTCAGTAAGATGCAAATAACTGGCTTTTAGATACCTATGAAAATACAGAAGACAGACAACAAACCACCACAGCAATGGCAGTTTTTAAACTATTCTAAGCACTATTATGAATATTATTACCTGAGAATCAACAAATTAGTGACTGATTCATTGTTTGCTTCATTTTAAAAACTCATTCCCCATCATTTCAAGTGCTCCCAAATCAACAGATTTCACACCTTCAATAAACTGTCAGAATTAGATTAAGTGCAAGAGATTACAGAACCATTAAGGTTAGAAAAGACTGCCAAGATTGAGCCAGCACTGCCAAGCCTATCACTAAGCCATGTCCCTGAGTGCCACATCTTTTAAATCCCTCCAGGGATGGTGACTCCACTGCTGCCCTGAACAGCCTGTTCCATGCCTGACCCACCCTTTCAGGGCAGTTTTTCCCAGGATTCAATCTAAACCGACTTGAGGCAGTTTCCTCTGGTCCTATTGCTTGTTACCTGGGAGAAGAGATTAACCCCCACCTGACTCCAACCTCTTTTGAGGGAGTTGTAGAGAGCAATAAGGTCCACCCTGAGCCTCCTTTTCTCCAGGCTAAGCACCCCAAGCTGCTCCTCATCAGACTTGTGCTCCAGACCCATTCCCAGCTCTGTTGCCCTTCCCTGGACACACTCCAGAACATCAGTGTCTTCCTTGTAGTGAAGGGCCCAAAATGGATGTGTAGATCATAAATGACCCCAGCACTGTCAGCCTTGGAAGGGGAAGCTGAAATAATTTATGATGTTACAGTCATTATGAGGCTGAGTTCCAGCATAATTGAGCTTCAGCTTCTTTGTGCTTCCTAATTAGAATACTCAGAACAAAGTACTCTTTGAACTAACCATCTCCAGTTACAGCCCAGCTACAGACAAGTTAGATGTAGCCACTGTCCATCACAGAACAGACTTTTAATCCCTCACCTATATTGGTGTAAAGGATTAGACAGAAGTCAGTTCAATTCTAGACCCCCAGCACAGCACACGTAACCAGACCTTCAGTCTCATCATCTCTCTCCAGCACATCACAACCTATGAAATAGTCAAATCTAAATGATAAGGTTCCATCTCATAGCAAAAGTTATTGTAATTAGTCTCTATGTGTTTGACTTTGTACAATTAAACTTCATTCCACTTCCATTAGTCAAGTCTACAAGGCCATATAAAATTTGTGGATGACAAAATGAGAAAATATTGCTGGTATTAGAGGAAGACTGGATCATAATTCAGAAAAAATTATTCCCCTAAGTCTACCTAACCCTTCCTAAATTATGATCCATTCCTCCTCCAAAACTGGTAATACTTTCTGACTTTGTGTCAGACACAAATTTTATAATTGCAACCCACTTTGTTCTTGTAACAAGGTCACTAATTGAAATATTAGACAGGATTGCTCTCCAGACCAAACCTTGAGAAACAGCACTGGCAACTTTTCTTCAGTCTGGGAACTTTCCTTTCAATATAATTCACCAAAAGTTTCCACTTTAGCAAGCTTTTTACCCACTTCACAGTTTTTTAATTAATCCCCAATTTCTCATTCCTTAATAATAATTTCCCTTGAGGAACTATGTCAAATACTTTGCTTAAATTTAGACAGATTAGTTTCATTGCATTACCCTTGTTTAAAAGTCAGCTATCTTATCAAGATATTAAATTAGTCTGATAAAAGCTTGATGAAACGATATCACACGGCATCATCGACCTGGAGATTTTGCATATCATTGAGTTCAAACTCATGAGTTTATGCATTGCTTAGTTAACTTTTACGAGCATATCATGTTTGTTATTCTCCACATTATAATATCAGTATGTGCAGTGGGCCACCGCAGCAGACAGTGTAACAAGGAGAAAGTGATTTCAGGCACAATCAAGGCAGAGATTCAAACACAGTCCTTTATCACAGAGACCTGCACATTACCAAGTGACTGCTCCATGACCCAAGCACACACTGTGACATTAGGATGTGCTGCCTGTGACTGAACACCACCCCTGAGCACTGGTGCTTGGAACTTGTTTCTGTGGAGATGTGTAAGAGGCCGATGCTCTCCCTGAACCTCAGTGAACCAGCCAGTGCAGTGCTGTAAAGGGAAAAGATTGTCAGCTGCATTCACTGGGAAGAATTGTCCAAAGCTGTGAAGAGCAGTGAGGCTGGTGAAGCTCTCCACAGACAGGCCCTGTGCAGCACATCCTGGGCAGTGGGGAGGCTCTCACACAACTCTGCACCCCGGGCTTTCCAGGGTCACAAGGGACATGCACATGCAACCACCTTTTCCACTGTTTTTATTGCTTAGTGATCAGTTAGGCATCCATGAATGATCGTGCTTTTCTTACCCAGGTGCCAAAACAACCAGAACTACCCCAGTACAAAACTGTTCCCTGCACTTTGAAAACAGGAGTGCAACAGCAGCACACACCTGGAGTAACTGCATAGACACACACAAAAATCATGCTACTGCTGCCTGCAGACTTTCTGGAAACTGCAAAAACACCACAGAAATATTTGTAAGATTTATTTTGATACAATCATAACCTTATTTATAAGTTTAATTTTATTGTCCAAAGTCTTTTCTGATGAACAACAGGGCCCAACTTACTCTGAGTTTTCAAATACCATGAAATTTTTTTCTTCTGTAGTTTTTTCCTTCCAGCATATTTAACTGACACTACACACAGCCAGACATAAGTTTCATCAGCAGTGGAAAAATGACTTTGCTGTAGGAAGTGCTCCATGTTAAAGTGACTTGAAAGAACAATCACCACCTCTTCCTCTGCAAACTTAAAATGCAATCACTTTCTGTAGGCACTATAATATCCAGAGCTACGTGGGGAAATCTAACCACTACAAAACATATAACTGAGTGGTTGCTACCTGGGAAAAATTCTCCACGCTCAGGGCAGAGATTCTTTACGAACTACGGACTGCAAAGAACAAGTCACCAAGAATAAAACGGATTTTGTCATCGCCTGCGTGAGCTCAAGAGCTCCACAGGTTATTGGTATTGATTTGGCAATCAAAAGAACACTACCCTAATTCTTTCAAGAGCCTAACTCAGCAAGAAACATGGTAGCACCATTTAAGTCAGGGTTGGAACTGTATAATAATGGCAGAGTTTGAGATATTTCAATTCCTGTCATTGTCGGCTTGAAGCATTAAGCTCACAGATAGGAGAGTGAGGAAAAAGAGAGGGTTTTGTGAAAGATAGGAAGACTTGAGACACTTCTTGACGTCAGTCTTTTCATTATCGATTAGTCTTTGATGCACTTAAAAGGTAAAATTGAACCAATGACCAACTGAAAGCCAATGTCTGTTTATACCCTGGTTGAGAAAATATTAGAAGATACAAAGTGTACCCAAGAGAATGAATTAATCCCAATGATGACATGCTTAATTCATCTGTATTCCCATACGTGGTAAGGGTAATCAGAGATACCACACTCATCAAAGATACCTTAGTAAGGCCAGGCTCCCTTCCTATCTACATTTTCCTTTAAATTTTCATCACTTCTATTTCTAAAGCAGGCATCAGAGTTGCCCTAACAAAACAAAACAAAAAAAGCTTTCTGCAAAGTTGTTCAGAGTGCCTTGCCTCAGTTATCTACATGCTGGTTATAATTTATGAATATAAAATGTCCACAAGATAAGCAACAGCCCTTGACAACAATGAGAAATTTCTTTTTTTCTCCTTTGTCCTTAAACAGATGTTGTGAAATACTGTACAAAACCAGGAATAACACAGAACTCCTCCTCTTCCCTAATGCTTGACAAGGGTAGAAAACAAGATGCATGCAACACAGTCTGGAGAAGATAAAAAACATTTTCATTTCAAAGGAAACCTTAACTTTAAATTATTGTATATCATGCAAATAACAAGGGAACATTCTTTAAGAATGGAATTCCCTCACTGTCAGAAAGACATCAAAATACTTGGGCCAGAGTGGTGATATGTGCCATAATGAAGGCATGTATGACAGGAACTGGCTCATATTTCCCTATTTCTTGAGCCTAAAAGCAGTGTAATTGAGCCATGAAGGTCAAAGGCACTTCACAGCAACCAATGTGCATCAGTTAAAGAAATCAGCACGGAATCTGTTCACTGCAGGACAGCCACAACTACAGCCCCTGCCACAGACATGTACGAGTCAGCAGGAATCAATTACTAGTTAAGTCTCCCCCCAAAACACCCATTTTTTTTCCCATTCAGGCAAAAATATCTCCTTTGTCTCCTTGAGGCGCTTTGCAACACCACATCACCCTCAGTACTGCCCACTCCTCCCCATCCATCCAAATGTAACCTCTGCCTAAACACTTCCAGAGTGACATGATTTGTGTTCGCTGTCCTGTGTGACTCAAGCCAAAGATGCACAGAGAAAACAATCACTGAGACATTGCCAAGAGCAATGTCATAAATATGCTTTGAGTATCTGAACTTTAGAGTACTTTGATCCACAAAATAGGGTGATAAAATCCTCCCTCAGTAATCTAGTGACATGATTTTATCTCCTTGCACAGATATGCATGAGAGACCCACAAAGATATTAATTTCTTTGTGCCTGGTATATCCTTGTCCCTGTATTTCTACCTGAATTTACTCCAAAAAGAAGGAAGGGAGGAGGCATATGCATGAGAGAAACCACAATTCTATGCTTTCTTAACCTCAGGTCCCTCAATACTCTTAAGAACTCCTGAGATTTAAACCACAAATGTTTGTGCTCTAAATATAGAAACCAGACAATTGCAGCTGCTTGGTGTAACTGGAAGGGTCTCAGTCATCTAGGTAGAGCAAACACAGGACCTACAGACTGGTTATCACTTCCTCCATTCAAGTCTTTTCTTCTAGAAATCTTTTCTCCTACTGCTCTGTAAATGAATTCTCCAAAAAAGAAAGAAAAAAACCAACAACAAAAACAGAACAAAAAGTAACAAAAAACCCCCCACAAAAACAAAACAACAAAAAAAAAATCAGTGTCCCTGTATTTTCTGCATCTCTCTTCTCCATTTTTTTCTACTTTATTTGAATTCAGAGTGAAAGAACCAAAAATCCTACATCATTTCCTTTGAGACTTCCTCCACTAAAGGCACAACTTCATGTTGTGGGCCAATTGCCCAAACAGCTGTCTATTCCCATCCCACAGGCCTCGATGCACATATTCCAGCTGCAGCTTCCCACTTCTTTCCCTGTCCTGGTCTCATAAAAAGCCAGTCAGGGTTCAGTGAATCCTGTAATTCCATTGATCTGATGGAAAACAGGGGTATTTTTCCTCTCCTACATTATTTTCCCCTAAGAGCAACAAAGTGCTCAGCCCCACCAAGTGATCCCACAATCACCAGACCTGAACCTTCTCGTTTTCAATTCCCCATATTAATAACCAATGCTTATTGTTCTGACTCCAAAGAAATTACATTCCTTTGTTGTCTCTGCATGCAAAACTTCACCTGGATGCTGGAAGATTTAGCAAATATTGGCATGAGACTCTCCTGTCTCTTTAACATACATACAGCAACACAAAACACAGCCACACAACACAGTTATAAGGCACAGGGTAGTAGTTTCTTTTAGCCAAACTTTCACGTAAAGTGTACATACATCATTTCCTCAAGAAATTCATGTTAAATCTGCTCCAGCATTTGAAGGATTTTACAGCATTTCTATTTCCACCATCACTCCCATGCCTTTTTCAAGTGCCTAAATAACAGGACAATGTATAACAATGATCTATTCAGGCTCTTGATAATACAATAAAAAGCTTCCCCTATAGCTGTGTGTGAACCCAACCAAAGCTGTGGGTTCTCATAGGCTCAAAGGCATCAACTTTAAAGCAAGGCTTTTAGAGACTTATTTTGTGGTGCAGGTTCTTGTCACTTTTTATTTATTTTCCTTCTCTGAAAGTTGTAACTTAAGTTTACCAGCCATTTGAGAGGGTGTATTATGGGCATAATGGCCTTCATGCTGATGTTTCATATAAACCCCCCAACTTCCACTAAATTAAATAAGTGGAAATATTAGAAAGCTTTTAAGTGTTTTGCATTTTCCATATGGGTTTGGATAAGTTGTTCTATACTGACTTGGCAAATATACACAGCCAAATTTGAAATCTGAGAGCACTTCCAGATTAAAACTGAACTGGTAGCACCTCAGACTGGGGTGGGTGGGAGCAGAGGGGAGGAGTGAGTGTTCCCACGAGAAGCACACTTACAGCCAGGAGCTGCAAGGACTGCTCCACAAGCACCTGAAAGAATCCAGCCTTTCCAGTAAAATAATGAGGAGTTTTGAACAGTTATCTGCTCTCTAATGAGAACATTTTGACCTTTATGAACACACCAGTCACAGATCCTTTAGTCCTGCCTGAGATATTGCCAGTTAGAAAAATCACACCATATGTACCCTCTGGAACTAGTGACTTGATCAAAACAAAGAGAGATGATTGTGCCAGGGGAAGCCACAAACCCACACAGACAGCACCCTTTTCTTGTAAAGCCTCAGCATCCAAACAACTTGTCTTTGTAATAACCACTGTCTCGGGTCACTAACATAAACACTTTCTGCTCAGCTCACTAACATAAACTCATACAGAACACAAACCCCAAACATTTTGCTACCTGTTTCATGACATAAACGTACTGAAAGAGATAGAATAAAGAATTTTTATCTCTGTGAGGTGTTGAGAGTCAGGTTAACTTCGGCTCTCCTTGCTGGGCTCCCTCTCCTGGTGGACACAAGGTAGTTCAACCCTTCAGCAATACAGGAGGGGTTTGCCTGACCTGACCCTCAAGCTTTATTTCTGATATTCTTTCATTCACTCCCTCCCATGAAATACAATTTCTCTCATTATTAAACTCTCTTCTATAAAAACTAGACAAATTCTGGCAATAAGTCATGCAATAAATCCTCTTCTAATAACACACAAAAGGCAATGTTTGCAGGAGACTTTCTTCTAGACCTGTTTATTGTCACGGATGATTCCTGTGTCCAGCCCTGGAGCTCTCAACACAGGAACCACAGACTTCTTGGAGCAAGCCACAAAAATACAAGAGGGCTGGAGCAACTCTCCTGTGAAGAAAGGCTGAGTGTTGGGTAGTTCAGCCTGGAGAAGAGAAGGCTCTGGGGACACCTTAGAGCATTGTCCTGTACCCTAAAGAGGACCTGTAAGAAACTTTTTAGCAGGGCCTGTTGCAACAGGACACAGGATAGTTAAAAACTAAAAGAGGGTAGGTTTAAACTAGATATCAGGAAGACATTTTTTACAATGAAGCTGGTAAAACACTGGCACAGGTTGCCCAAAAAAGTGATGGATGCCCCATCCCTGAAAAAATTCAAGGTCAGGTTGGATGGGGCTCTGAGCAACCTGGTCTAGTTGAAGATGCCTCTGTTCACTGCAGGGGGGTGGACTAGATACCCTTAAAGGTCCCTTTCAACCCAAACTATTCTCTGATTCTATGTCTAGTTGCCCTTTACTTGTGCCTTTTTTTTTTAGATTTCTTCAAATGTGAAACAAGTGGGGATTTTCTTGAGGTGAGGGGAAAAGAAGATTAAATCCTGTACATTTTTGGGAGAATGCCAAGTCAGACTAGCATGAGAAGTTGAACAATACACTGTTGGACAGTGGAAGAGTCCCTTGAGGATCTTTAGAGCCATCAAGATTTGGGGCCAGACTCATCCTGCTGTAGCCCACACCGGGGGAATAGAGCAGACAACAGTACTCAGAACAGTGATTCAAAGTCTCTCTTACTCACCCTTATTAGTTACAGGAAATTCTGTGATCTGTCAGCTTTTCATATCCCTTTCCTCCACTTCCATATTAAAAAAAAAATAAACACAAATATAAAAACAACCAGAGTGCAAATGGATTAATTAATACCTATCCAGCAAAGATATGTATTGTGAAATTACTGTTTTTCACTTGACACAAACCACCTATTTATGGACTATCACTTTTTAGCTCCTGTTGCTGAATTATACTGTGTGATTTGCAGGATGGCATTCATCAGTCCCATCTGGTCTTCAACTTTTTTCTGTCAGAGGAATCAGGAGTTACAGAAATCCTCAACAATTATCAAAAGGAACATGAGGCATGAGTTACTTAGTGATATAAAAATAAAGGCATCTATTTCTGGGTTTGTTACAGCTCCAGAGACTATTTCCCATGGCTAAGAATCTTCATTTCCATTTCTAACACAAGTGCGTTTTCTGTGTCAAACTTCACTTGCATCATGTCAGAGTAGAAGAATTTTTCTGTCCCAGTTCCCAAAGAAAGGAAATTTCCATCATATTTTGCAGGTGTTTGGGCTCTGGTAGGACAGGTAACAGATATCCACTTCCTTGCCTTAAGGAATGAGAATTTCATGGTCAAGCCTGATGCAGTCCCTCAGATCTGGTGAGGACCAGGACCTTTGCAGATGACTTCAGGCTCTTGAGGCAGCACAGTCCGAGCTCTTCACTCCACCATCCCACCCAGCCCAGGAGCAGGTGGTAGAGCTCAGCATTCCTGTCTCACTAGTAATACATTTCTTCTCTCATCATTAAGTAAAATCATTAAATAATCAATAACATAAATAAAAATCAAGTTTTAATGTTATAATCAAAGAAAAACATAGTAGTGAAAGACCAGTTTGCAAAATGATTTAAAGGACAGAGCCACACAGGCTTCTGTGATGTGAGTGAAAGAAGAGATGCAAAGATAACTCCTAACATAACCTAAAAGCAGATCTGAGTCTGAGACAGCCAACATCCACCACAACAAAATAAATGTTCTTCTATCCCACCTGCCAGACCTTGTACAGCTCATATTTCTGCTTGTAGCCTACTCCTCTTCCTGAAGTGTTCAGCTAACCAAGCTAACCAGAAAGCCTTGGGAAACACTCTATTCCTAAGGACCTGCTTCGTTCAGAGTATTTTGACACAATATAGTGAAAAGCAGCACACAAATGCCTTATCTTGCATTAAGTGGAACTCTGTTCACCACCAGCTGCTCAGAGAGGAAAAACTCTTCCTGGCATGGCACAGGTGGCACATGCTGAGTGCAAATTAAAGCCAGGGCTTCTACACAGCAAGGGTGGCAGTCCCAGCAGCACAGCACACCTGCCAGTGACCCGTGCCTCTGACCCATGCACAGGAGAGATGAGATGGGATGGAAGGATGGGAGCAGGGCCACAGAGCAAGCCAGGAGTGCTGAAGCAGCTGTGGAGGCTGTGAACAGCACCCAGGCTCTACTCTGGAAGCCTCTGAGCAACATAACCTGCTTGAGTGAAATTCATTTAACCTTTTAAAATCTAAATGCTGCAGTCTTTGATTTAGCAGTATTTCAGTATCTCTAAGAGACGTGTACATTAAACTATATGCTTGTTGTTACTATTTATTGTTCCCCTGAACCAGCAGGAGCTGCACAGACAGCTCCATACACTCCATACTAATGACAACCAATCAATATGCAAACAAGGAACAGCTTCTGACTCCGGTTGTACCAGGACAACCTCACACAGGTGAGGTTATTCTAAATCCCTTCTGACATCAGGAACATGCACGATGGGATTTGCCAACACACTCCAATGGCCCTACCACTGTGGCAATAAAATCACCCACAAAGCTGGAATAGCAAGGGAATAGCAAGGATCTGGCTCTCCTGTATCAAAGAGGAGCAAGGCTGCAGCAATTTACTGATGCCACTGAGATAACATGAACTCCCTCAACTGTACTAAGGGACTAAAAGCAATGCACACCAAATGTGATACCTGCCACATTTTTTGTGTTTCAATTTTGGCATATAGCTGGACATTCCTTTTGTTTTCCACTGTGGGCTGTGCCCTTCTGCAGGCTACCTCCTCATGTATGTGTGAGACTGCCTTGTTTGCTTCTTCCTCTCTTCTGTATCAGCAGGAATTTAGTCTCAACACAGCTCTCTCAGGGGGACAGGGGCAGGCATACTGATTCATGAGGGAAATAGAGAAAAATTCATATTTTCAAAAAATGAGGATGGAAAATATCTTAAAGGTCCCAAAAGCCAAGTTGAAAAAAACTCTTATTTTCAGAAGACAAAATACTTTACAGAGGCAAAGTCCTTCCTCCTTATGTGCAATGAGCAATGATATTAGTTCTCATGGATCAGAATGGTTTGACTTTCTCCTCCAAAAATGGTTCTAACAATACTGCCAAAAGAATTGGAACAGAGAAATGCAACTAAGCAGAGGAATGTTCTTGGAATTAAAACAGGCAGTTTTTACATAAATCTTTTTAGGAATCTATTTATATATTCCTAGTATTTTAATTTCATTAATAAAGAGTACAGGTCAGCATATGACAACCTTCCTTATATTTTGGGTCATTCCTCAGGATATTCTGAATATTTTCAGCGAGAAATAACTTGAACAACACATCATGTTGTGAAGAAATGGGTTAAACAACTTCCCCAAGTAATACAGCTTGTTAAGCTAGTTTGGATAATGCCTGGACTTGCAAATGTCAGTGAGAATCTGGGTGAATAAAGCAGGAAAATATTGCAGCTTTCCCAATTCAGAGAGTAAGGTCATATTAAATAGCTCAAAAAGGAAGAGACAAATATATCTATATCTCTTATGACAGGACTGTGTCACGTATGACAACTCTTTTGGTATTGGAACAAGGACTTTACGTGTCAACTGTCTATGAAATTGTTAACAGAATGGTCACACATTTATCAGGAGCACAACATATTTGCCTGTTCAAACTTATACAGGGAGAAGTACATTTGTGCAAGCAAATGGTTGGCAACAACAGATTTGGAGAGAAATGGTGAAAGACCACACACTGGGCAAAAAAACCCAAAATATCTCCAAGTTTACTGGTATCTTAGGAACTGCCTCTGAGTAGATTAACCTTGTCCTCTCTCTTTACCATCCTCTTCATACATTATCACTGTATATTCAACAAGACCAGCTCTGGCTCTCACCCTGAACGGTGTAAATAGCTGTGAAATGCAAATCTATGACAAAATAAAGTGATCGGTACTTTTTGTCCTGCTCACTTGGGCAAGAGTAGTTTTAGTTCTCTTTAATACCACGCATTTCCAATGCAAACAGTAGAACTAGATTAGGGAACAGCACCTAAGGGGTGGGACTTCATTTTGAAATACCAGAGCACATCCCTAATGGGCAAAGCCCCACAGACACTGAACACAGAAACCCGGAGCAGGAATGTCAGCTGTGTGTTTTCTATTTTGTGTTGAACTGGAGGCTAAACATCAGATCCAACAGTCACCTCCTTACAAAAGTAGATGCATTTTTTCAGCTCTACATTTCTCATTTATTCAGTCTTCTCAGAAGCAGCTCATTATTGCTCTGTTCTCCAGTGCGTGAAATCCAGCTTTTCCCCGCTTCATATTTTCTTTAGTTATGGCCTTTTTGGAATAATTGTATGGATTTCCTATTAGCAGTGCCAATGTTTCATTTAAATTATCACTAAAGACAATTCTATTCTAAATGTGTCAAAAAAATCCAGCTATACAGTATTTTCCATGCTAATCCAGTCAGCGTATCTGAAGAGCAAGTGATCCCTCACTGGGCTTGCAGTAGAGGGTACACTGCTGGCACCATTTCAGTGCTAACAAGGATTTTACTGATGTATACTGACATATATTCCAGTACAGACTCTACACAGAGGCATTCATAATATTTGAATTTTTTTGGTGGGTTTTCTTTCATTCTCCCTTATGAGAATGAACAGAATTACATTTTTAGGCAATTCAGCCTGGTAGCATATGAAGTTACAGAGAGATACACGTGCAGAAAGTATCTACCAAAGAGCTTCATCCCACAAATGTTTGGCACCATTTCCTACTAATTTTTATAACAGTTGCTTTAACTTTTCAGAGCTCATCTCCTTTTTCAGTATTGATTTTAGGTATGGTGCAGTGCACAGCTTTGGGATGAGTATTGAATGATAGAGATCAAGATTTCATTGACTTGTTCCTGCTGAAAGGAATGACTTGGTTATTCTTTATTGTGTTATGTACTTGTGTATCTGCTGGTCAAACCTATTTTAACTCTCTCTTTGGCAAGGCAGGGGCAGCCACGCTTTACAGTAGCTGCATTATATTTTATTAGATTTCTTCTTTCTTCTAAGCCCATCCTGACACAGCCTCTTTTACAGAAGGAATTCTAAAAATCATTCCTCACAATTACTGTAAGAAATTCTAGTTCTCCTTTTTCTCCTCTCCAGAACACGGACAGTATATCCTTACCCCATACAATTGATAAGGTAATACTTGTTTTAAAGACCATCAGTTCCTCTGTAACAAGTGCCAGTGATGGATAAGAGGAAAAGTTACCCAGGTTTTCTTGAAATGGTAATTCTTTTGAAGAATTCTTATTCTAGCTTAAGGGAAAATTCATTTTTTGATAAAGCAGGGTCAAGGTCATTAACCTCACTGAACTGCAAGTCTTGGCCAAAAAAAAAAAACAACAAAAACCAAACAACCTTTCCTACTATTTCTTTGAATCTAATTATTGATGATTAAAGAAAGCCAAATTAGTAGGAAATGTGAATTCAGTTCCATAAAGCAATTTCAGAGATATGAGCACCTGCATCCTCCCTGCAGAAAGCTTTAAAAGAGAACCCTTTACTGCCTGCTCACAATTCAGAGTGAGTATGTATGGGCTCAGGAACAAAGAATTAAAGTTAATTATGTTTCTTTTAACCTAACCCTTCTTTAACATACCTGTTTCTAGCAATACCATATCCACAGACAGTTAAACCATTTTTGAGTTAAGAAGCCTTATTTTAAATATGGAATTATTTAAGTCAGGTATTGAATTTCCCAGCTATTAATTCTTATTTTTTTCTGGGTATTTTGTTTGAGTTTTCTTAAGACTTTTCTTATGGGAAGTCCATTATCTCTTTAAGATTATCAGGCATACTTTTCCTTCTTCAATCCTATTCACCCCATTGTGCCACTTCCTGCAAATTGCACAGAAATTGAGTCATTCCAAACACAGCACAACTGAACTCACTCCCTGCATTTAAGCGTCCACATACATTAAAGTTGTCAGGCTTATTTCCCCTCCTCTTTTCTACTGTTTTACTGTCTGGTTTCCCTTCCTTTCTGAAAGAGGCCAGCACTTTCTGTAATTGTTTGGGTTTATATCTTGTATACACGAACAAAAACTAGAGGTTAAAGACACAAATGTTTTAACCTTTCTGCATATGCAAGCAATATTTCCTCCACAGAGACCCTGCTCCTCTCATGCATTTTTAACCAGCTCTTGATTCAAATGGCAGGCTTTACCTTGAAGGTTCAGAACTTTTATCTGGCAAAGAAATCAGTCATTGTTTCCATGAGGTTTACAGTATGAGGTTCCAAAAGACTAATAGTCCTGCACTGGCACTGAAGTTGTTCACTTATGCAACTCTAAGGGCTCTGTGCTGGGTATTTGTTGGCTCTGCTACCAACAGGTACCACTACTGGGAGGAACACAGAGAGGCTGAAAACAGCAAGGAATGACATACCAACTGTACATGGTGGATACAGACTTCCTGAAGCTAAAACACCAAAAATCTGTTTGTGATGAGTCTCAAACATCTGCAGAAAAGTCTGGGTAAGACAGAAGAAAGATGAAGTTCATTTTTTCTATCAGATTAGCAGCACAAAGAAATGACACTGAGGTTACATCTCTCTCCATTATGTCATCTCTGACTTTGCAGACACCAGGATCCAGAGAGGCAGACATGGTCCTCGTGTACAAGGGTTAGTCATGTGGAACCAGCAATAGGATTGAAGCTTAGCTAAGGTAAAGATATTGAAGCCTGGAAAAGTTCAGGGGATGCTGGGACAAACGGAATCCCTGGTTTGAATTACTGTTTATTTGAATTACAGATGCCTAAGGGGGAGAAAGAAGCAAGCCAGCTAATCTGCTCTGCACTCTATGAACATTTCCAGAAGAATTACTGTTTCTTTTTCCCTTCTCTCCTGTTCTAACCCAAGCAGTATGTAGGAAATACCTGCTGCTAAACAGCCACTGGGTAACACAAGCCTTAGCTTTTAATTTTGACAAACAAGGTATGCAAATCATGATTTTCATGTCTGCCTTGCTGCATTAAAAGCCCCACCTATCATTATGATTGCACGTGTCAAGTAGTTTTCTTATTACAAACATTTCCTAGATTAGCATAAGCAGTCATTAGAGGTAACAGTAAAGTTGCTCAGTAGAGCAGGAAGAAAGTGAACCTGGAAAGAACAACAGAGGTAACACGGACAGACAGAACCATAAAGCTCAATGAAGGGACTCAGGCAAGCTGCAAACAAAAGGAGAGTTGAACTAAAAACCACCATGTGACAATACTTCCCTGTTTAAACAGGGGTACTGAGATATCTTTTCAGACTCTCTTGGGTCTCCTGGAGATAAAGTTTTGCTCAGGGGCAGAACTCCAATAACCACCTTCCACTAGACCCAACCAGGCAACAGAAAAGCATACAGGTTTCACACTGAGGTGGAGAGCAGTAACTGGTCACATCTTCCTCTCCCCTTTCAACACAGGCACCAAAGCTAGGGCCAACATGAGGACACATTGTTCCCAAACATCTGAGCTCCCTCAGGACTTCCCCCAGGATTCAATGAACTTGTGCCTGGAACTATGTCTTTTCTTTCAGAGGACATCACTGATTATCCATGAGAAAGCTTTAGGAACATCCCCCTCCTGAATGGATTTTCATGTAAGAGACAACTATTACCTGAAGTACAACCAGGCAGACGTGGCCTTACTCTGAGGTTTATATCTGCAGCTACAAAAATATGAGGAAAAAAGTATCAGAGATTGAGCCCCTCCTTCATACCAAGATAATTTCATATTCCAGGACAGTCCTCACCGTGCTCTGATCACACCATTAAACTGAAAGGCCCCACAGCCAACAAAATATCCTCTTCTTTGGGAAGAACAAAACAACACTGAAAGGTCAACAGAAGTAACAGCATGAATCATAACAGCAGGCAATTACATCCACTGTGGTATCAATGAGGCACCCAAAGTGGCAGCAGAAGTTGCTTTGATGAATGACTGGAGCAGAAGGAGAAATGAGCTCAGCAGTGACAGCCTCACTGACTGACAGCTGGAGCAAATGCCTTGACTGCAGGTGCTTGAAGATCATCACTATTAATGGCAGGTTCCCACCTGGAGGCCTCACTTCCAGAATCCCAGTGGGATGAATGGTTAGAGACAAAGATATTTCCTCTCAGAGCTTTGCTAGAACACTGATGCTTGGGGGTTAGGGTTTAATGGTGCGTTATATGTTCAGGATTTGAACTGGTAATTTTAACTCCACTCATTTGCTAAGCTTTTGCTAAAATCTTTACTTGAAGTCTACTCCCTTTGAGTTAACTTCAAGAAGTTATCACAGCATATCCCACTATTTCAAGGTAACCATTGTAAACATGACTGGAGTATTTCACGTCAAGAGAAACATGACACACCTGCTTTTATACCATTGTGGCCTGTTCTCTCTGTGTGTTTTAGTGCAGGAAAAAATCCCACCTGCATTATCCACTTGGAGGGGTATTTAAATGCCTTATGCAGAAACGGAGAAATGTTATCCCACCTCTTTTGCAAACTTTTCTTCTGTATTTGTACCTCAGCTAAGAATGTTTTGCACATAAAATATGAACTGTTCTGGTCTTTAGAGTCTTCTGCAAAAGAAGGACCCCGGAGTGCAGGTCGGTATGGTGACAAGAATTCTCTAATGAACCACAGGCTGCAGAACGAAGAACTAACTTTGGCATTCTAATCCTAGCAGAAACTCCAATTTCTAGATGAAAAGGTATCTCTGAAAGCAGCATATGGACAGTTTCTACTTCTAAATTTCTGCCTCTATGTTCCTCTACTTTCATACAGATAAATTAACTTGTCATCTCATTAGCCAAGAAATTCTTGCAGCATCTTATAAAGAGTTGCACAATTTCTGCTTTTTCCTTTCTGTTGGATATATTAATTTAGACATACAAAGCCTCCATCACTCATATTTCCTGCCTAATATAGACAAAATGTCAGTAGTAACTGAGTAACAGCTCACGTACTGTCCCAGTCTTTTTGGGAAAGAAATGAATGGCAATGTGTTGAATCTCACTAAGGGGAGATTTTGCAATTTTTATTGGAGCATGCAAATAACTATAACTACTTATGCCACAAAAAATGTCAGTAAAACGTTATTTTTTGAAAGTCCTAAATCAGAAAATATTTTTTTATAAACCATGAAAATATACACAGCAATACTGTAATTAACTATACCCATAATTACATTTCATATAATTGAGAATAAAGGTTTACTAAAACCCAACCTGAAACCAGCCCGACACACCTCTCTGTTGACTTAAAGGATGCCTTTAAACATTCTGCAATAAATCTTCAGCTTGGCTAATGTTAATCAAAAATATGCAACAGACCAATGATCCAACATATTAATCATGATATATAATTGCAGTAAAATAATAACCAGCCATGACTTGAATTATGTTCACAGTTTGTTGACAATGTCAACAACCCAAGAGTCAACTACTTTTTTTCCTGAATAAAAGCTTTAATGTAGATTTAGGAGAATGAATAATATCTAAAACCTCATGCAGCTGACATTAATACGATATTTTTCTCATCATTCAACAATAAATTATTTTTTTTCTTCATTTTATTCAACCAAGTTGGTACAAGAACAGTTGCTAGGACATTTAGGTTGTAACATCTACCCTCATGTGTGCTTCTCCAAAAATATTATTTCTCCACAAAATGGAACACTGGAAATTGGATAGATTATTTCCTCAGGCTATGAAAATAATGGTGTTTACTGCTATTTTTCTAGGTTTGTACATGTAACAAGACCCTGAAATTAGCTCCTTGGGAGGGTAAACGAAGCAAAGTAAGCCCATTCGTTGTACAGCAGAAGCTATAATTCATTTTAATCCCATGTTAATATAATTTTTTAGAAATAAACTAGTTCTGCTCCATTCTGGTGGAAATTATGTACTCTGTGCACATGCTGAGCACACCTTGATAATCAGAGATTCCATTACGTGTTTAATAATTGACTATTCAATAGAGCACTGAGGCATTTTTGTCTGGAACTAATTCACCTTTGTCTGTGTATCAGCATGAATGTACAGTGAATTACAGATATAGTCTGGAGATGTAAAGGCCATATGCTTTATTCATCTCAGGTTTTTTGAAACTACATATTCATGGCAGGCACTGCCTGGAAATTAATGCCCTAACTTGTATATGCTGGTATATATACAATATGATTTATTAGAGCAGTGATTCATTGGAAAGCACCTTGAATCTCTCGCAAAAATAGCACCTTCTGTAACAGGTTTGACCTCAAAAATAAATCACTCATTGCTGGATTTGCAGAGATGTGTGAGACATGAAGTACTAACAAATACAAACAGTGGTTGGAGTATTTAAAATATCAAGTTAAAAAAAGCCACAGAGACTGTTGCTGTTACTCAGACATATGAATATCTCTGCAGCAGAAAAGCAAGTACAAGAAAGTCCCCCCGTTCATGCAGACCTGTCACCCTATCACTGCCAACTCAGGAAGAAAAATCTTCTTAAAAAATGCTTATTCCTAAATATAAGATGTTCTTAAATATTCACCAAAAATAAGCGTCTCCATGACATCTGTTCTCACCAAACAACCAGCCTTAATTTCAAGCACAACCTTACTGGTATAGGCCCTACGTCCCCACTGAATTCAGCCAAGAATGAAAAATAAAACTGAAGAAAACAACTCCTAACATTTTCAACAAACTACATTTAATCTGAAGGAGAAAAAGCAATGAATTTTTCTCCATTGGGAAAAATTATTTTTTTAGCTGTACAGTAACCAAACCACTTTTCCATCTTTGGAAGCTGCATGTCTAAAGATGAAGTTGCTGTACAGTATGTCAGTCAAGCCAGCACCTTCAAGGGCAATAAATTCCCACACAAACTATTTATATCACTTTGCCACAACTGCACTACTGGCCCAAAGTGCCTTTGAATTTCCTCCAACTATAACCAATAGCTAATGCTCCATGAGTAAAGCAGCAGAGCCCTGAACTAAGGCACCTGTCACTTTTGTACCCATCTGTAAAATCACAAGTGTAGATTTGCCAGCAATCTAACCTGGTGAAAGCTTACTTCTATCTAATAATCTTCCCTGTTACACTACCTTATAACATACACAGGCTGCCAGAAGCCTTGCTGCACTATATGGTAAACAACTGATAATGTTCAAGTTAGTGTTTTAAGAGACTCCAGATGCAGACTGTGGTGTTGCCTGATCATTATTATTAACAAGTGTTTATTCTCAGATAACTACAGAGTATATTGCCATTTCAAACATCTCATGGCAAACTTAACTTAATTCTTGCTATCTTTGCAGCCATCCATCCCAAATCTTTGGATTTACCCTCTTAATATGTTCACTTCAAGCCATAACAAACTTTCCCCCTTATTTTGCAGTCATTTCTTTTCCCTGAGGGTTTAAGAAATGCTTTAAAGTACAAAACACCCCTGATTTTGCAAGATGACAAAAGGTACCACAGACATTTTTACCCACCAATGTGCAGCTGTGTTTTGGAAGGTGTTCCATTAAATTAGGTCCCAGTTTTGCCAAAGCTATGATAGAACCCACCGTGAGGAACCCCCTCCAAAGATCCCATGGGAGTGCACTGTTTCAAAAGCCCCATTCCAAGGGGCTCACTGCCACAGCACATGACTCCCAGGGCAAGCTGAAAGTATCCCCAGACCAGAAGTTCTGTTTGAGAGCTACTCACAGTTGGATAAAGGACCTTCCATTGCTGCTGCCAAACCACCAGAGCAGAGCTGCTGGGCTCTGCTAAGGAAGTGCTCTCTGGCACCCACCTGGGACTGCTGATGAGAAGGTGGTTCCTTCCCATATATGGAAAAGATTGCAAGGCATGGCACCTGCAAGCCACTGGCTCAGCTGTAGCAGAGGGGCCACTCAAAGTACCCCATCTAAAGCCCATATACAGGAAAAGTAAAGCCCAGACCTGACCCAGGATTTTTAGGGATCTACATTCACTACTTTCTAACACATTTGCAGTGTTCAAATTTCATTTCCCTGAGGACTGGGGATTTGCCTACACAGCTATCAAAGTCTTAAAGAGCTTCATTCCTGATTGTATGCCTGTCCATGATTTTATTTTATCTGTTACTGGTGGAGCCCTCAACAGGTGAAGTCAATTTAGCAATTTTCTGAAGCAAACAATAACTTACAGGACCTGAACTCAATTCACAGTTTGGTTGAAGCTTTGGGAATCTCCCCAGTGATCTCTCCACATGTTTAATGTGGTCCTGTTGTAGTTAAGAATATTTCTACTCTTTCACACCCCTCTTTGGTGAGAATACCTTTGAGAAGTACCACTGATTCCCAGTGATTTATTTTACTTCATGTTTATTCAACAAGATACATTCTCCACCTATTTATATGGCATTACAGCCCTGAGATGTTGCACTTTCACACCTATACTTCTGTTTTTGTTGGAATTGTGATTACAGACACATGGGCAACAAAGATAGTGAACACAGAAGATCTTAATTACATAGCCTGTTTTTCCTTGTTTTGTTTTTTTTTTCTTCAGGACAACTAATAATCATTTATAACATGGACAGCTAGGTTTTTTCAGTCTGCACATAACTCTGTTATGTTGTCACTGCATTTAGTAAAACACATCTTGGGAAAACGCTTTCAATTGAAGAGTTCAGGAGATAATGCTGGTTCTGCATTAGCTGGAAAATTACTGACATTTCACTGCATGAGGGATGCTGTTTTCTAAGTGCATACTTCACCTTTTAAAGGGCTTATTACAAGGTTGGCTCTGTGCTGTACCATTCCACACAGATTTTGTCTTTCATCAACAACAATGGCAAGCAGTAACACTGCTCTACAGCTCCAGAGACGTTTCAGCTCTGATGGCCTCTAAGTAGTGAAAATAAACCAGTGGTTTCTCATCCCTGAGCTACTTTATGTTTTTCATAGCTGGCTCCCTCGTCCTCTGTGTGCAGTGTAAATAAGTCACATGCCCTGTTATAACCCACCCCAGAAGGTGAGGGTGACCCAGGTTTCTGCTCATAGATCCCTTGGGGTGGATTAGAGCCAAACACCACCGAAGGATCGGTGTTTGTAAATATATATACACGTGGAGTTTATTTTGGAACAGTTCGGTTTCAAAGGAAAACAGGTATGTAGCCATTTTGGTTGTTGTCATCCAGAGTAACAGAGCACTATTACAGCATAAAAATAACCCTTAAGGTCTTAGCAATCTTTAAGCCATTAACCATTTCAGTCTCTGACGTGCCCCACCCAGGACTAAAATGAAAATGCACTCAAAGACATGTGAAAAAGGAAGATTTCTATTAAAACATTCATATCTTTAATGAAAAATAGACCAAGCTCTACTTACCATAGGTTTCTCTCTCTTTTTTTTAATAGGCATATATTGCCAATTGTTAGCACACCATAGCCATCTATGCTATTTTACAATAACAACTAACAATGACAGTTACAAAAGATTTTATGGCTCTCCTGAAGGAAAAAAATCTTGACACAGCAGTAATGAAAAGTAAAAAAAAGAAAAAAAGCCCTTAGGTCTGCTTTCCACAGAGCTTCCTATAAAATATTCTTCTCTGCCAGGGTTTATTTCACCCACGATCTCTGCAGGAAGAACTGAGCTGCAGATAAAGTTTAGGAAGTGCTGTTGGATCTGAATTGCCTGTGTATGGACAAACCAATTAGTGACAAGCAATAAGTCATCAGGTGCAATTGAAAGGAATATGCAATCTGGCTTTCCCCTTCTCAGGAGGCACTTATCTTCTCATCTATTGCAGCTATAACTTGAAACTCCTCTGCAGTTGCCATCTGGCATGTAAGTGTGGATCTGGGCCTAAATGAGGAACAATAAAGATGGATGAAGCCTTGATGCTTTGCGCTGCACAAAACTGCTTTGTAAAAGATCCTTCACGTTAAATTATACTGAAATCAAGATTTTAAGCGTTACATTTCTGCTTCATCGTTATCATTTCAAAGTTTATATAAAACAGATTAAATAATCTTCTAGTCAAGTCACTAAAAACTAGAAGGTGAGGGCTGAGAGAGAGAGAGATCCTCTAGCTCACTAAGATAACAGAAACCATAGTTAAAAATAGCACATTTAATATTTATTCTTTAAAGTTCAATATTGCATGTTCTAAAGAGGTTTGCAAATATGAACAAAAATATATTTTTTTTTAAATTATAACCATGCTGTGCCTCAATAATCCTTGAGGAGGATGGCAATATCAGGTACCCAGGAAAGGCAGGCATCTGCCCAACATTAAGGGCTGCAGCTGCCCATTTGCCATGGCCTGGTGAAACTGTACAGCTTGCTAAGAGAAAGGGTACCAGCACCTTGTGTGCACAGGCAGGATTCTCTTGTGGGAACAGTGACACTGCAATGCCTCTCCAGAACACAAACCCCACTGCTGACCACGTTGTCCTGGTGTACTAACCATAAGTTCAGTTATGAGAAGGCAAAAACCCCCTCAAACCTGTGGCTATGGCAGCAGGAATTGAAGCCTGGAGTATCTCTGTTATTTAGAGTGGGGAAATGATGCACCTTTACAGCAATTCCTCTCAGAAAAGCAATAATGAAATCCACATATTATGCCCATTTTTCCCTCTGTTACACAACTCTGTGTTACGGAGAAGCCATTCTAAAAATTACAGCGCTCCCAAAAAATGACAGCTCTGTTTCACAACAAACCTCCAAGGTTTGAAATTAGTCTTTGTTCTGCGTTGAAAGAACACAAAATCCTCTCCAGATCTCTGTAGAATGGTATTGTGTCAGATATCCCATTTTATGAAAACCCACACGCTTTCTAGCATCAGACTTGCTTGCTTTTCTCTCTGCCCTATCTGTGCCAGAGATCAGGGAGTCCCACGTGGTCAGAAAATTATCAGAACAAGCCACCACAATATGTTTCAGTTTTGACTAGGGCTGTATTTTAACTGAAAGTAATTTAATTAAAATCACTCCAATCATTACAAGGCTGTTCCCAGCACTTTAAACAAAATCTTAATGCCCAAAGTTTACTGTTGCTCTGATATAAACCTGTGTAAAGTTAAAATGGTCTGTTAAGGCTAAGGAGGCAAAGCAGTGAGTTACTGTCATTTATCAGCAGAGAAGCAAGAGTTTATTTTCAATCTCATTTCATTCTTGGTAAAGAGATGTAAAGTTTATACTGTATTCTCATTATAACCCTTTTTACTACTGGAGTTTCTGCCCTAGGGACTCTGCTGAGGTGTCCCTCCCTCCCACCTTTGCTGCCGAGGGAATTTGCTGCACACAAATATATTAAAGTACCAGTATTTTTTGTCTTGGTCCTTCCTTTCTGAATTAGAATAGAACAGGTAAACAGGAATGGTTTCCTTTTGGTAGTGGTATTACTCTCAGCTCAGCAGAACTATTAAATCTTAAACTTCCAATGATATGGAGGCTTTAGGTAGAGGAAAGCTGACATTTGACAAAAATGGTGCTGTGGTTTCCAGTACAATTAATAAAAATACCTGTGGGTAAAATCCTGCAGGTTACAGAAGAACACAGCAGCATAATAACATGCATCAACAAAGACCCCAAAGAATTTATGAAGGAAAAGCAAGGTGCCAAACACTTTCATAATATCCACTTGAAAAAAACCCACGTATATTAAAAACTGATTTTTAAATTATCTTACAAAAATTCTCTCAGACTGGATATATGTTGTTGTTACCTCCAGATACAACCCTGCAAATTTTTTTAATTGTGATTAAAATACCAAACAACCCTACTGTTATGATTTTATCAATCAATAATACCACTCAGTGCGCTGGAAAGATAATATGGAATGTCATCTGAAACATTTTGCAAACAAAACAAGCTATTTTAAAGCTGTTTTAAGCGTCACTAAAATTCAAAATACAAGCAAGTGAAGGCAATGACAAAAACAACTGATACATATTGATATAATTTTACAAACAGTGGAGGATTAAGGAGAGAGAGGGGAAAAACCAAACCAATTTAAAATGCACGCGTGACAGACTCTCTAATAACAGAAAGAAAGAAAGAAATGAACCAAACATTCCATTCTGTTCACCTGTGACCAAAAAAACAAACCAAAACAAAACCTGCTCTTATCATCAGGGAGCCTAAAACAAGTGAGAAAATTTTATTTATCTCCCTTTCAATGCTTCTATTTGATTTTCTAGATAAGTCTTCCTTGCAGCCAAGTTAAAAAGTTTTATGATTGTTTCTGAGCCCTTTTTAAGTTGGTTTGTTTTTTGTCTCCTTAGCTTTCAGACAAAGCTTTGTATTCTGCCCTGTCTCTACCTCAGCTCATTTATCTTCTGCAGTTTCAGAGGAATCAGCACACTGGAGCCCGCTTTGCTTTGTGTCTGCACTGCATTTTAGCCTTTTGATTTCTACTGCTCACCTCAGTAGTAATGGATTTGCTAATGTTTGCCTTTAGTTCTAATAGCAATCAAACAATTGAAAGATTTCCATTTGCAAGAAGTTAACATTTCCTTGTCCTCCTGTACCTGTAATATTTGATGTAATGTTCAAACCAACCATAACTGCAGCATTTAAGTAATTTAGAGATAAAAGCTTGTGTATTTACTTCATAAATGAAGCTGAGTGAATCAAGCCAAGCCTTCAAGCTAATGCTTTCCAATTCTGTTATGGAGGGGAAAGGTTAATGAACACTTCCCTCATGTTTTGCTTCTCCATCTCGTCCCAATAGAATTTTCTTCAGATCTGAACCACCCATCAGTACAGAGCAGATGCCAAGAACTAAAAGACTTGCCCTGCTGCTGTTTTGGCAGATTTTACAATTACAAGGCCTAATCCTGCAGCCTCAGTGTGCAGAACTCATGTAAGACCCTGGGGGCTTTGTGTCTCAAGCACCGCATCCAATGCCAAGTTTTCTTACAACGATTGATTCAGAGCATCTGGAACAACTCTGGCTTGGAATTTCATACTCACAGTTTTACACCTTGGCAGGGGTATTCTGACTTATGTTTTACTTAATACTAACAGAAGAGTAACAGAGCAACATGTAGCTCCAAAGTCACACTGAAAGCAGGCCAGAACTGAACCCCATGAAAGTAATACTGTGACAAAGAGCAGAGCCAGTGCAGTGATTACCATTATCTTTAGGTAATTGTCAGAGTGCTACATGATCTTGTAGGGGTCACTTTGTCTTCATTTAATTGCTGGAAGACAGGTTTTAACCAGATCATCTTTCACAATCATTGTGGAACTTTCTGTGGTCATTTGTTCTTCCTGGGCAGTGTGGCATCTCAGTGCTGCAGCTCCTGTCCCCTTCCTTGTCTGGTACTCCTCTCTTTTCATATCTTCCCTTTTACATCACTGGCACTTCAGGCACCATTTGCAAGTTCACCCACTTCACATGGGCTCAGAGGAGAACACAGCTTAGGATCAGACCTACTGCTCCAATCGTTTAGCATCAGCAAATTATTCCCAGTTCTAAAAGCATTTTATATATTAAACAGTTTATTAAAACCTAATGTGAAATGGAAACCTTAGGTTTAAAAGCAACAGAAAAGAAGTAAGTATCACCACAACTATGATTCAGTTCACAACAAAACTTGTGAAGGACAGAACCTCAGCCAGCACAGATCATTAATTTGTGTCAACTCAGCAGCTCATTTTTAGTTTTCAGCTTGATGCACAAGATTTAAGCTTTGGATTGGTCATCTTTTTTGTAAATAAAGGACTAGGTCTCCTTTTATAGGGAATCTTATTTATTCCTAAAACACCCAACAGTAATTCAAACTCTAGAAAAAGGAAGTTTTAATCCTAACTCCTCCTTTTCAGAGTAAGGCTGGTCAGCCAAAGCAAATGGTCCATTATGCACTAGGATGTCAGCTTCATAAAGCTTTTTAAATAGACTTTTGTCTCTCAAAAGGAGTTAGGGAATTATTGTTTCTATAACATTGTAGATCCTTTGACAAAAAGGATTATTTATATACACATTTGTTAATTTCAAAACTGCCAATCTGGTTTGCCATCATTTTATCATCCCATAGAATTTAAAAGTTGAGCACCTATAGTCTGGGTTCTTAAATATATGAAAGGGTTTGTGTAGTCTTTTTGTCCCACATTTTTTCTCTTTAAAATAATGACAAACAACACCACTAGCAACAGGATTTCCCTACCATCTCAAGTTACAGGTTGCATTCTAAAATTAAAACTTCATGTGAAGAGGGCAGGACCAAAGAGGAGCAAGGAAATGTCAGGGAGAAATACACAGCCACACACAGGTAAACAAGAATTTCAGCACAGCCCACACTGCCGCTCTTATCACCCTGAAGCTCTGGGGGCCATCTGCTGGTGTGAGAAATTCAGCATTAGGGAGGAAGTCCCAAACCCAACAGCCGTATATGCTTAAAAGCAGACGATGTGAGACTTTATACACCTAACTGGATTGGTTTTGTTTGAGCTTGTGCCTTGTCTGGGAAATCTTAATTTATGATTTCAAACTTCCTGAGGTTAAACCTCAAAAGCATAAACCCTGCTGCCAGTCTCAATCCAAAGACATGAATGCCAACACCGTCCCTTGGCCAGCCCTGAGCAAGGCCAGCCTGAAGCCCAGCTTATGGCCTCTGGGTAAGAGTGAAGCTTTATTGTTTGCATGTGCACTTTACACAGGAAAGCTTAAAAATGCAGTCCACAGTCCTATTTACTTTTTACCACAATGTCAGACAAGAAGAATAGTTGTGTTTCCCTTCAACACCATGAAAAACAGGAGGTTTGGGGTAGATTCTAAACTTGACTGGTGACATTTGGACATCACAAGACACTGGATTTTACATGCCTAAAATTAAAGAATAAACTATTTTTAAATTCTCCGGACTTCACTTTTATGCAAAAATCTACTAAACGCACATTTTGTGACATTTCTGTATTTTTCCGAATATCGCACAGCTGCTGAAAAAGGAGGTCATTCAATACACCGAGAAACCTGAGCTCCACTGCTCCAAGCCCAAGCCTCTGAGAAAGCCATGCGAACTCAGGAACCCTTTTCGTCCTCACCACGCCGAAAGCGCGACCCTGGAGCCGCAGGGCCCGTCCTTAAAAACCAGTTATAACAGCAGGAAGCCCAAGGTTCGGGACGTCACCTCCAGGTGAGTGCGGCAGGGAAGTCCCCGCTCCCTGCCGCCGCCGGGGGAGGCCCGGCCGGAGCTGCCGGGGGAAGGCGGGGGAGAGCGGCCCCAGAGCCGCGGTAAGGAGGGACGGAGGGAGGGAGGGAGGGGAGGAGGCGACGGCGGCGGCAGGAGCCGGGGATCGGTGACCGGGGATCGGTGACCGGGGTCGGCTCCGAGCGGGGCGGAGGGCGGGGAGAGCGCGGGCGGGTCGGAGCGCAGCGCGGCGGGGCCGGGCCGGGCAGGCCGCGCTGTCCCGTGCTGTGCTCTCCCCGGCAATGACACCATATCATATATCCGGGAACGTGTGTGTGAGTATCTCTGTGTGCATATATATTTGTATTTAAAACAGAAAATTAAAGCTGCTTTTTTTTTCTCTCCCCCCCCCCCCCAAGTGCTAGAGTTAAATAGGACAAAAACATATACGGTTACTTTCCCCCTATTTTTTTTAATTCTATGTAATTCATCTTTCTCCTCTACTCCACTTTAAGAGGTTGTTTCCCCCCTTGTGCAACAGCTGTGGTTCCGTTCTATAAGCAGTCCCTGATTGTCTTCTTTAAGCTCTGCAGCACCACAGTTGCTGCTGAAGTCTGGTTCCATTGTGTGGTTCTGGCAGTAAATTACCTTCATGGCTTTTGCTTCAGAAATGCAAATTTTAGGCTTTGGTGTAGCTATGATAAGCTAATTAGTGTTCGGATGATCCGGACTTCGGGAAGTCCAGAGATGTCTTTGGGAGGCACTGAGGATGCAATAGGTGACAGTCCTGTCAGAGGGGAATTTGAGCTATTTAAGGTTCTGCCTTTTACAATAATTTAATTAGACAAATTGGATTTCATTGCAGTGATGATTTCTAAGGACTTAATTCATAAAATGTTTCAGTAGCTATTGCTGCATCTGGAGCAGACTAAATAGGCTGGGTGAAGCTGTTAACCCACAGCTGCCTGCCCTGGCCTTAGCAGGTGCCCTGAAGAAGGACTGGCTGCATCTCACCAGCCAACTTCACAACTGTATTTTTCCCCCTCGTGTTGTTGTTTTAGTGCAACTGCCACTCAAAAAAAAAAAAAAAAGTGTGGATGTCCCCTCACCAAGCATTGTGCATTTTTTTTAACAATAACTAGAAGAAACTAAGAAATGAGCCTTTTGGGCTCACAAAGTATAATGGAGAGTTTCAAAGACATAAGAGGTGCTGTCCAGCCCAGTGATCTGTCACAGGCAATGGAGAGAGGAGATGCAGTTTAGGGAAACTAACCTGGCCACTTGCTTCACCTTGTGTTCCTTAGGGACACCACACATGGATGTATCCTCCTAGGGTGCTTTTTTTGCCTGTTGTAAAGTTTGGTATTGCTTTTACTGACTGCTGTCTAGATCTGGTTTTGCAGGAAGAAGTTGTGCTTTCAATTTAACCAGTGCTTTCATCGTTCTGTAAAACTCAGCTGTAGCCTCCCCCAAGCTCCTCCTCTCCAAACCAAACAGTCTCTGACATTTTTTGCCTCTCCTGAACAGCAGTGGCTCCATTCACTTGGCTATTTGAACTGCCCATCCTGAGCTGAGACCAGAACTGCTCGTAGCAGTCAAGGCTTGGTCCCACCCAGGTTTCTTGTAGCACTAAGACAATATCCCATGTGATGGTCTTGGTACCTTTCCTCATGATGCCCAGCATTTTGTTGGCTTTCTTGTCTGCCACCAAAAAAAGAGGAGGTGCAAAGTTTTGGAGATAGTATGACGATATGGTTATTAGTGTATACTTTAATTATCAGAACAATTTATAAACATTTCAATGTAGTTGTTTCAGAATCTCATGTCTTTTTCTTTGGATAGATAGAAATCCCCACATGGGTGAGATGTTCTTAAAGAGAGAGCATGTTTTGGACAATAGGCAGGGCAATGTAATTTCCAAGTTCTTTGGTTGTACAAGACAAGTAAAGTTCTAAAGCAATCATTTAATTAAAATAAAAAGATAAGAAGCGATGTGAACTCTTGAGCCTAGGAGCTATTTACTTAAACTGCTTCACTGCTATGCAAAATCCTCAGTCTTATTAGGAAAATTCTTATATTAGTGCAAGAAGTGCACATGATGCTTTGCATTTTGATGGCTTAAAAATGTAGCTGCAAGTTCCTCACTGGCAAGTAGGCTATGCTTAGGGGCACCTGGATGCTACCCAGGGTGTGCAGGAGGGCACATTGTTTCCAGCAGCAGCCTTGTATATTCATTATCAACCTCAATTGTTGAGCTGGGTTTGTTGCCTCCAGCAGTAACCAACAGATGAAGTTTCAGAGGAAAAGGAGACCTATCATGCACTTAACAAACTGAGCAGTTCTACATGTTGCAGAATTCCTTCTTGCTTGCAGGTGGTCCAGTAAACTTCAAAGCACAGAAAGATAGCTTTCTTAGTCATGATTTTAGCTTAGTTTTTTAATTCTTTCCTTTGCCAAAAGACCTGCTCCATATGACTGAAGAGCCAGTGAGATGTTCTTTCCTTGACTCCATAAACTCTGTCAGGGATTAGTTGCTCCTAACACAGCATGATGGCAAATAGTAATCCCTTTTTTGAAACCCAAAAGTAACTAGTGGGATGTTAATGTTTTAACTTTGGTCTTGCTGTTTTTTCTGGAAGTCCTGCATTTCCCTCTGGTTGCTATATATGATTATTTTGCATCTGTTCTACAGTAGTGCTTTTAGATGTTTCACTAGTTTGCTACCTTTTAAAGCCAGTTTATAAAAGCAAATTTTAGTGATTGAAGATGCTTTCATTACCGCTTCAATATCTTCCATTTGTGTGCAAGCTGTATTTCTGAGATTTGCCTCAGGTTATGCTAAGTGTATCTTGCTAGTTATAAGAAAATTATGATGATGATGATAGACAAAAAAAAATCACTCTGAGGGGCTTCTTGAAAGGAACTTGAAGTTTTAGCAAGAGACTGTTTTTGACAGACAAGTTGGTGTTTTCACTAAATCAGCTGTTTGTTTGCTTAAAAATAACCACCCTGGGGTTTAGTTCTGCATGTATCCTCTCTTTTCTGTAGATCAATATATTGCTCTTTGTGGGTGATTGACTCATACATGCAAACAGAAGGATGACTATTGGCTTTACTTAGAGTAATAAAAAACTTATTTATTCGTGTGATATGGGCACAAGGAGTAGGGAAGGAGCTGAGGGTTAGATGTTGAGTGATCACAGGGGATTACGGGGTAAGTAATTATAAAGCTCATCCTGCAGTAAATACAAGAAGATGCCAGGAGTTGGTTGTGTCCCTGTGACCCTGTGGAAATGCTGCCAAATGTGCAGGGACTGCTGTTGTGTAATGCACGCTGAGATCCTGCATTTCCCAGCAAACTGGCTGTGGGAAGTTGGACAAGATAAGTCTTTTTTTACTTATTTTCTGCATAGTCTGGGTTGGGGAGGTATCATTGGCTTTGTAACCAGATGGAACTTCTACAGATCTCTGTGCCTAAATATTGTCAAATGTTCAATGGCAGTTTACAAAACGGGGATTATTTCGTTATTTTCCCAGAGATGCAGAGAAAGAATATTAAGACTGTTATATTTTGTTTTTTCTTTACATGTTTACTGTTTAAGGATAACAGATAATCTAATGACCTCAAAATATTTAGTAAATGCCCATATAGGCGTGTAAAAACATGGGAGTTTACTGTTGACATGCATGAATGGTGGTTTCTGAATTCCATGTTGCTGAGTTGTTCCATCCCTTATTGCTGTTCAAGCAAGAGGCAGCCTGTAAGCATGATTATTTGGCAGGATGATTAGGAATATTAATAAAATATAATATTCTTAATATTAAGAATATGAAGAGGGATATATCCTATAGGATACTATCATGGGACCATCACTGTGGATTTCTTATTGGCTGGACTCTGGGACCAGACCCTCTTGTGCCCCACTGTGTAATTCCAGTTACAAGTTCTAAACTTGCAACAACTCCACAGGCTTAAAAAATTACCTTGTTGGCTTGAGCTCACAGGCACTGTTTTATGTGTATTGTGAACACCATCCTTTTGAAGTTGTGCTAAAGAATATTTCTGCTCATTTTTTTTGCACTTGAAAATCACTGAAGGCAATAATACCATGAGCATTATTAACTAGAGGTTCAATATTTGCACATATTTCAGATTGCTTGAATCCTGTGCTCACTTTATTATTTATATTTTTCATGCTTTATCCATGTGTACTTTTTATGGTGATTTTTTTTGTTTAGTTCCTTTCAACTGTAGGTTCTTTGTAGCAATGGAGCAGAAACAGTTGGGAATGGAAATTGAAAACAGAGAACTAGTTGTATGGAGAAAAAAAAATAAATAAAAGTAAAAGCAACTATAAGTGATGTTTAGGTTGATTTCAGAGATGTAACAGATGAAGAGATTTTGTTGGCTCTTCTGTGAGAGGGAACTTCCCCACAGATACAGCCTGAAATAAATGAATTGCAAGAGTGAAGTATCCTGCTGTGATTTGAAGGATTCTAATTTCAGGAGAGGAAGAGACACTTCTACTCAGGCTGCTTTCTCTGGTTGCCACCAGGGCACTTGGAGTTTGGGCCACAGACATATCACACTTTTCTGTGAGGTAACTTCTCCATGGAAAACTTTTTGGTTTGTTGGGAAAATTGCTGCCTGGACAGAGATGAAATAAAAATAGTGAGTACCCCCTCAAATTAAGCAAAAGATCCCTATGCATTATTAATATTATTTATTAATTTTGTGCTTTGAGGCAATTTCAAAGATACATGTGAAAAAGCAGGGATTATTTTTATAAGGTTGTACAAGCTGCTGCTCCAGTGAAAACTGAAACAAACTATTCTTCTTTGCTGGGGTGACAAGCTTTTTAATGAGTAAATAAAATGTCACCTTAGATTGTACATTTTTAATTTTTTCTCTCACCCAGGTACTTATGTCCATTATTAAAGTGGAAGGTGGGGATACACTGGTAAATATTTGTCACTGTTGCAGAGGATTGATTTCAGTGACAGCACATGCTGGGAACTCACTGACTGGAGTAACTTCTCTTACAGGTGTGGCTCTCATTATTTACAGTGTGAGAAAATCTGATATCCAGTCATATTTTTAAGGGACATTTGTGTACTGTGGTTTGCTATGGTTTGGGTCAGCTACTAAAATGCGCTTTTTATTTTCTGACTTTGAAAATATGTCTAGCAGCCATAATATTCTTGTAATGTCATTTGGTGTAACTCAGCTGGACTCAGTGCATCTGCATGAATATATATGAGTTAATGATGTGGCCCAGTAAGAGAATGGAAATGGGCAGCTTTGAACTTGTTCAAATCTAAATTTCATCTAAATTAATCTAGATTCATCCTCACAGGAGGAGATAACACTTTAATCCTGTGCTAGGGTTTGGTTTTTTATTTCTGTTCCTTGCAGAAATTTTCCCTCAAGGGTGAGTGCCTCAGAGCGTGCACGGATCAGTGTCTTGTTCTCCAGTTTACTAATTTAACAGCTCATGAATCAGCCTGCACTGCTCAGCACTTCATTGTGCTGCTGATAATTAATCAGATATGGCTCTAATTCCTGTCTTTCAGCAGAACTTAGCTGTGGTCATCTGTTACATCATCTATTATTGACATATTGTAGGAATAGAGGCAACAGGAAGAGAACTTGCAGGAATTTTCTAATGAAGCTAATAGTGATTTATCCATCATAAACCCTTTTCTATATGGATTAAATTGGTGGTAACTGCCCTTTTGTGTATTGCCACATGATGTTCCATGTTGCTGAAAGCTTTCCAGCTGCAGACCCTCGGGTGGGAGGTGACTGGCATTTGTAGGGAGACACCTGCTTGGCCAGGGCTGTTGGTACAAGTGCCCAGAGCAGGGCACACAGGCTCTGTGGTTAAAGTTTTCTCCTGTGTTTGATTTCTCAAGAGAGCTTAGCTGAAAAATCACTTAACTTTCTTTTTTTTTTTCCTCTTATTTTGAGTGGTGTTCTATTGATTTTAAACCTTTAATTAATTAGTACCAGCCAAGATAGTGGCTGAATCAGAAAGTTTTGTTTGAAATTTTAACTGTTGTACTAGACCTGTTGAATAGGTTTAGGATACACTGTATTGGGGATAGTAGGAATAAAAACACTGCTCTTTTGATTTTTTTTTTAATATATAACTAGATTTTATAAATGGGGGTGTATATGTGTATAAAACATTTTATGCAACACAACTTCATTACATGTTTAATATTAGTACATTCTTGGTTTGGTTTTTTCATTTGTTTGTTTGTTTTTAGTCTTTTTATTGTTGTTGGCTTGATTTTTGAGTTTCCACTATTGGTGTTGTCTGATTATCATTAAGAATTACAGGTTGAAGTCTTTCCCTGGAGCCTCCAGGGTATAAATGAGTAAGAGCTGCAATCAAACCATCCAACACCTTTGTTTCAGGTGAGAAATAGAGTAGTCTATAGAAGTAAAAGAAAAACAAAAGCAATCATTCAGCTAAGATGGCAAATTAAAGCTCAGCAATGGGAATATAAACCACCCTTCATCAGAACAGAAGAGAGTTCACAGAGCCATGGACCAGCACATGTGAGAGCTCCCATTCACATACTAATGTTTTGCTCACTGCTTCGAGGCAAAAAGACAATCAAGATACATTTACAGAACTGCTGATATGGAAACTAAAACTTTGGTGTTGGTTTTTCTGAATAAACAACCTGCAGATTTTGCACACAGTTTTCATGTGTGAGTTTGTTTGGTGTCCACACAGGGACAGTAAAGCAGAGGAGAGAGAGAGAAGAGGGTGCTGTGAAATGTGCTTCCTGCAGCTGCTACAATTGTAAACCATCAAATTGTTGCTAACTTCCAATGGCTCTGCAGCCAGCAAGTCTTTTCTCCCTGAGTATGATGTGAGATATGAGAAATGAGGGAAGTAAGATAAAAACATTATGAAAGAATCTTTATATATATATATTTAGTACTAAATGTTCAAGTTACAGATAGCACTTATGCTTCAAAGAATTTTCTCTATAAAATTTTGCAAACTGCTAATGTGTCACAAGTAGAAATGTTAAAATTTGTTTCAGGGTGCACTGAATGCTGTTCAGAGGTACAGTCCCAAGCTTCAGAACTGTAACTCCTCTGTAAATTAACTGATAGAGTTGGCAGCTACAAAACATCAACTTCACATTGTTGTAACTGTTATTATTAAATTTTTCTAAGTCAGAGAAGTTAAAAAAAAAAAGGGAATATAAGGCCTGGGAACTGTAAGAGGTAGGCTCTGAGCTGCAGTACATGCTTGTACTGCAGTTGGAGAGTAAGATTTGGCTGAACAGAGCACAGAATCCAGATGGATTTGGTCTGTTAACCCAAGACTGACTGCTGAAGTTTGGGATGCAAGTGTCTTCTGCAGGAAGACAGTTAACATTTGGTGGAGAGGCCTGGAGGCCAAGGAAAGTGAGGAGAATACTGTGTGTCTGATATATAGGTGTGAGCATTGTAGAGATTTCAAATCTAGGAAAATAAATTGAATTCACAGACGTGTGTGGGACATACATGTTTTTACCATGCCAGGTATATTCTGGATCAGTTGTAAAAAGAGCTATGCAAATAAGTAGCTCCAAGCACAGTGACTAATTTAAACTGATTTCTGCTCCATTTTTACTGAGGTGCCTGGCATTTTAACACACAGGACTGATCTCCTGCTACTTCTCTGGTGCTCCATGAATACACAACTCTGAGAATGGTGCTCCTTTTAGATTAGGAAGAATAGACAGGGGCTTCTCTTTGTCAAGCGTCTTTTATTTTAATTTTTTTTTCCTTTAGGGTGGAGTTTTAATGTTTTGCTGTCAGGATGGAGAGCAGGATCCCTGTCATTCTTCTAGCCTGTGGCTCCTTCAACCCCATCACAAACATGCACATGCGGTTGTTTGAGCTGGCTAGAGATCACCTGCACCAAACAGGTCAGTAGGGGGGGCTCAGGGGCACACGCACAGGGCTTGGCTGGGGAAAGGAAGGAACATCTTCGGTACTTGCTTGGATAAGCTCTCCTTTTATGTCTGGCTTAATTTTAATTCTCTTTATTGATCATTTAATATGAGGCTTTCATGGCATATTTAATACAGGAAGAGTAGCATTACCTCTTCCTTTGGCTCAGTGTTTAAAAGAGTATAATGAGTGTTCAGGCAAATAAAGTGAAAGTTTTATCAGCAGTTTTAGGATCATATTCGTGGAACTGAGCCTTGTGAAGGAGTATGCTTAATAATTCTGAAACTGAGAAGAATCATTTATGTTCAAATTTCACGCTTTTATGATACACTATGTTTTAGTAAGAAGTGGTACCTGTCAGCAGTCCTGACAGCCAGGTGAAACTGGAGAAAAGGTGAAACGTTAATTATTCATTATCCATCTTCACTAAGAGGCCCTTTTTCCATCCTAGAAAAATAATTTGTTCATAAACTAAAAAAAAAAAAAAAAAGTGAGATATCAGCAGGATAGAATGTTTTGGCAACAAAGGAGAAAGTGGATAACATCAGGAACTTCAGAAGAGCCACTGAGAGGCATTGAATTCTAAGCTTGATCAGCTCCTTAGTTGCTGAGGGTTTTTTTTAGTTTGTTTGTTTTTTTTCATTTGGTAGCTAAAATTTGCATTTATGTTTCTGGAAGCAGTAGTGAGGGAATTGTAGTTTACTGGAATCTGACAGAAGTTCCTAGGGAGGTGGTTGAGTAGGAACCTGAAGGGCAAATAACAGTAAAAGGAATGTGGCTGTCAAACTGAGGCAGGGAGAGAATCTGATAACCCTCTGATATCCCTGTGCAGGAAATGCAGCAACCACCTACTCTCTGTATACTGTCAGAATGCCTTGACCCTCATGAGGAAGAATTACAGAGCTGGCTCAGAGAGCAACCTCTACAAGTCTCTGTTGTGCTATAACTTTAATATTATTTTGTTGCTCCTGCAAGACTGGAAATAAAGGGTTAAAAAGAGATTTTAATTGACTTTTTTCACTGTAATTTTGTAACTGATTCTGCTGCCCAGGTGTGCAAGGAGTAGAAGGGTAATGTGAGACCAATTGGTAATTCTGTTTAAGTAACATTTCATTACCTTGGAAGAAGGATTGAACTGGGAAATGAATTATAGCTCTGTCTGAATCACAATTCATGGTTTAGTCTGCTCCAGGATGTGTGTAATGAGACTCCAGCCCTTACTCAGAGCAGGTTACTTAAAGAAGTCTGGTAAAAATCATACTAAAAGTGAAGTTGTGAAAAGCTGAAATGGAAATTGTGCATTACGTTGCACCTCTTAATGTCAGTGCTTAGTTCTGGATAGGGTGTGACTTGCCTTTTGACTTCTTAGTTTAATGTGTGAAGACTCACTGGTATTAGGGCTTTATGTGTTAAAGAAACCCTTCATTTGTGTCTGGGTTGCCTGCAGTGCAAAGCAAGAATCCTGTCACCCATCACAAGTCGAGGTGGCTTTATTTGAAGTATCTGTAAGTGCAGGTATATGTGTTTTCATGTATGGATATACAAATCTCCTGTATGATCTTCTTTCCACTGTGAAGATAGTTTCTCAAGCAGAGGGGGTTGGCAAAGTGCTATAAAAATGACTGGTTTGGGATGCCTGTTTGACAGGAAGTTAATTGGTCATTCTCTCACGATTTTAATCATGTTTCCAGTTCTGTGGTTACCCAGGGAAGGAGGGGAGAAATTGGAGCTCATTTGCTGAGAAGCCCCAGCTGCAGACTGGGAGCTGGTAGTGGGGAGAACAGTGGTGATCCATGGCTAGGGTTTGATTGAACTGAGGGAGGAGGATGCTGTATTCCCAGGGATTCCCTCCTCAGGGGGAGCAGTGCACTTGGAAGCTGGCACACACTGAGTGCCTGGGAAGGTGAGAAGCAGGAGTGAGGAATCACCCAGCACAAGGGGCTGTTACCAGGCTGTGAGAACGGCTTCATTCGGTTCTCTTGCAGGAGTTCTTCATTCCAGATGGGACGGGGATGATGAGTTGTGAAGGGGCTTGGCTGGAGCTCACTGCAGTCACCAGCCCTGGGGGTGTTCCACAGCTGTGTGGATCTGGCACTGGGGGCATGTTGTAGTGCTGAACTCGCTAGGGCTGTGTTAATGGTTGGGCTCAGTGATCTTAGAGGGCTTTTCCAACCTTAATGATTCTGTGACTTCAGAGTCAGGTTTTGCTGTTAGGAATGACATGACTATCCCTGATGTGCATCCTGACTGACAGCTCCAGTAATTCTCTCTGCCAGCTTTTTGTACATCACTTCAGTTTCAAATGCTGCCTAATCTTATTTTTCATACATCCCTATTTCAAGTAGGAAATTTTATTGAGTTTCTGGTATTTTAAGCAGTTTCATTGCCACATCTGAAGTAATTCATCCTTTCTCAGCCAACAAATCTTGTCATGCTGCTTTTTAAATTTAACATGTGTCTGGATGACTCTAATGATTCTCTTTATCTGGATTTTGAGTCTACTCATGCAAATTTGATGCCTTACACATCCTCACACACAGCTAAAATTTTCTGAGATTCAATCCCTTGTTTTAAAATTGTTTCTTGAAACTTTAGTGACTGCGGCAAGTACCTTTCCAGTCTGTTAATACCTGATACTTTTATTTCTCTCTGAATGTGTTTCTCATTTGACCATAAAGTCCAGAAAGATATATTACTAGAATTAATCTATGTAAGATATTTATAATCTTGTTTCCCAAGTATTGCCAGTGGAATACTGAGATATTAGATCACCATGTTTCCAGATAAGACCAAAAGGGATAGAGGGCAGAGGAGAAGGGGATGAAAGACTAAGCTGTTTCTATGTGACAAGACATACAAGGGGTAGTTGTAGAATAATGAGTTCCTAGCTTGTGAAAAGGTGGGAAAAATGTGCCACCATCAATGGGTTGTGTCAGATGCAGTGCTGGACAGCAGAGCTGAGAAGTCCAAGGAATAATTAGTCACTCACAGCCTTGAAAATTTGGAAGTTTATGTTGCTTTAGGGCTGCATTTGACTGAAGTGGAATGATATTTTCAAGAAAGGGATAGGACTAGATTGTAACACCAGCAAGTCAGCATAAATGCAGGCTTCAGTGTGGTTTTTGCTGCAACAAGTCTGATAACTGGAATTTGAAAACAAAAGAACTCCAGTTGGGTGCTGCTGTTTTGAGTGTGTGCAGCAGTCTGAGATACAGAGCTGGAACACGATCCAGTCAGCTGTAGTTACTCACTACATTTACAATAAATATTGACAGACATTAGTTAAAACTGCCTTAGCTTAAAAAATGCAAAGGAAACAAATAGTTGATTATTTTCTTTTCATTACAAGATTTACAGCAGTGCTTGCCTGGCTAGAGCAGTACCTGGTTCATTGGGTTAGGCTTTACCCTTGAAAGGTGCATGAAGAGGGATGCACGTGTGGCTTAGCATTGCAAAAGAATTATGGAATGCACTTTGCAGAGGTGCAAATCAAAAGCATGAATTTAAGACATCTCAGGGCATACCACATCCCTGATGAAAACACTTCCATTACATCCAACTCCATTTGCTGAATACTGTTAGCAGTGCATACAGTTTAGTTTCTAACCTTTTTCTGAATTATGCTTTCCTAAGTGGAAGAAGTGTAGGTGTGTTTCTGTTCCACAAGTTTTGTTGTCTTACTGTAAAGCCCAGCAGAATAAAGGGTGAGCATCCCCAGCTTGCAGTGGTATTTGTGTTACCTCTGTATTTGCCTTTGGAATCACAGCCTCCTGTACTGTAACATTGCTGCAGAGAGCCATTGCTTCCCAGTCATGTTACATGGATGAGAGCGTTTCAGAATAAAGTGTCTTATGAGTAGAGCTACAATATTTTGTTACTCACATTGTTACTCTCGAAATGGTGGGTTTATCCATCCTTTCTAGAGGAAATACTCAATTTCATAGATACTCCTTTTTGTCCAGATCCAGTGAACACTGTAGAAGTGAAGTTGTGTTTAAGATCTTGCTATGAAAGGTTTATTGTGGATGTGCTGTGTGGAGATGGCTGAGCATTTCTTTGAGGGCTGGTCACTGTGCACGCTCAGTTACTCAGCTGCTGGAGGAGTTCCTGGAGCCACAGTGTGTTTTAGTGCCTGTCTGACTGTGGAGGTAAATGTGCACCTCCAGGCCCTGCAGCTCACTCAGCCAGGTGGGTATGAGTTGTGTTTGTCTGGTGCTCACAGGGCACCTCTCCCTGCAGTGTTTGCACCCCTCATCTCATTCTGTCCCTTCAGCTTTCCTGTGCTCTGAAGTGATCAAGGCAAAGCCATCCATCCCATGGAGAACTCTCCTCAAAGACTGTCCATTACTGCTCTGATGGATGTTCACTTTCAATGCAATGGTTTCTGAATTGTTTCCCCTTTGATTTTCCTTCTGTTGAATTCCTTTCACAGAAGGAGACTGAACAAGAAGTAAAAAAAGTCTTGCTTATTGTCTTTTCCTTTTTCATGCTTGGCATGGTATACATGTCATGGGAAGGTAAGCTTAGGATGATATCCTTTTGATATTTAATCTGAACAAAGATGTTAGATATCCCTCCCTCCTCCCCAGTTAATTATACCTTGTAAATAAAATTAACATTTTAGTTTAAATGGAACAATGACAAATTTGTTTTCCTTACCTTAGCAGACTGAGAGTTCTGGGAGGATAATTGTGGCTTTCTTGTGGGTTCAAGGGAAACCACTGCTATTGCTTCAATACAGAATTTTGTCATGTGATTTTAATCTGTGTGTAGTCACACACAGAAGGCTGATAAAAGAAATTAAATAGTCCAGTAATTATCTGTATTCGTAAAAGCAAGTGTGCCAGTCATTTCAACGAAGAAATGAAAACTTACGTTAAGGTAAGCTCTTGTTTCAATTTAGACGGTTAGAACATTATATTGTAACTTATTTTCCAACACTGTTCACGACTGGCAGCACATTTTACATCATTTTACATTTTGAAATACTGCCACTTCCCTCACAAAGGAGAACTGACTCCTCAGCAGAGTGATACTTGTTATTTATGTGTTTGATGTTGTGTATGTACTATGCAGTAAAATTTAAACCATTCATCAGATGCATTTGGTTAAATCTGAGATGTGTAGGCAGGTTTATGCCCTTAGAACAGGCTTAATGAAGCAAAGAAAATACTTATTCCTGGAGAAACCTTCCAAAACCCAACGCCAAAAAATTTGCAATCCTGTGTCCTACAATCATTCATGAGTGCACTGTGTAGAAGTTATCTTGTCCTGTGCTTGAAAGAAAATTAGGGAGAGTCTCTAGAAAGAAACAGGAGTCCAGGGAATTTTCTTTCACTTATGCTTGCAGACTGGATGCACAGGACAGAAACTGTAGGTAGGTGATGAGTTGAGTGCTGTCATCTTGAGTAAAGTGCGTGGGGTTTGAGGGGAGATTTTTTGGTCTTTGGTTTTCAGTGGGTTTGGGTTTTTTTTGGTGTTTAGGTTGGTGGAAGTTCTTTTGGTGTGGTATTGATTTGGATTTTTGTGTGTGTGTTTAGGGCTTTTGATTTGGTGGCTTGGAATTTTGTGGTGGTTTACTCTGGGTATGGTTTTGGAGGGGGTGTTGGGTTTTTCTTAGCTGGCCTTTGATTTTTTCCCAGTGGATGAGAGATATATGACATGGTCTTTAAACTAATGCCCATATCTGCAGGGAGGCAAAATTTTGTATTTGAGTTGGTGTCATGTTTCATTGATGTCAGAGAAGCTTCCAGCAAGTCTAACTCTGCCTTTTACTCAATTATCATGGAAATGCAGAAGAGACTTATGTTTTGTGGGCACTGCTCAGCAGGGAGGAAAGTTTCTAGAAATTTTGCTTATGCTAAACCAGAACTATTTCATAATACTTACTTAGTAGCACCTTGGAAAAGGAATGAAGTCCAGCAGCACTGAGGCCCCAAGTGCCATTGCTGCCTGCTCAGGATGGGAAGGAAGGAGGAACAGCAGTGGGGTCATTCCTCTTCTCTAGGTAGGATCACACCAGAAAGCTGCAGAGCTTCCCAGTCTGTTGGGGGTTTTCCTGTGACACTGGGAGAAAAATGAGTCATGGGTCAGAGTTAAATGTATGGAGGTATCTCATTTATTTGGTTTCCTATAGTGGTTATTTACTTTTATGATTTACCTTTTGTATAGTTTCTCACAGTGAATTCAAGACTTACTGCAATAAGAAATAAATCTTTAGAAGCCCAACCAAAGTACACATACAATTTTATATGAAATTGCCATTTGATAAATTTGCTTCAGTATTAATAAATTAATTCAGCATTACAATTTGTGCTAGTGCTTGTGACAATTGACAGTGACTTTTATTATGTAAAACTAAATACCTACTTAATAGTCTATTTTAACATGTTTGAGAGACAGCTTTTGTTTCATTACTTTTGTTATATTTAGTTTTCTAGGCACTAACAAGTTTTCCTAAACAGTTCTTAGAGAATATAAGTTTGTAGCAAGAGGAAATTTTTTGCTACTTGATAGGTATGTTTTGAAAAACAAATCCACTTAAGGGCCTGAAGGATTTTTACACATACTTAGGACAAACAATAATAACACACTTCAGGGTGAAAAATTCTATTCCAGAGAAATAGAATTTGAAGATAATTCTGGACCAAGAAAGGTTTAAAGCTACCTATAATAATTTATGGGACAGAGAAGAGAATTGCAGTGGACATTAAGAAAAGCCCAAGGGGACAGAATTTAATGATTTTCTCTTTGCATGCCTGCCAGAATTGAGGGCCATATTTGAATAGGTGAACTTTCAAATTACTGAAGAGGACACAAGTTATTACCAGCCAATAATAAAATGTTTTCCTATGTTTTGACAGCTAGAGCTTGTAATTTTAGGTGGAAGGCTCTCCTGGGCATCGTGTTTGCATAGTGTGGGTTACTCAGCTGTGAATCATCTCAAACACTTCCTGTGTTTGACTGGCAGAACTGAAGTACCTTCATTTTTTCCTTCTAGTTGTTTTCATTTCTGCTTTGGAACAAGCTGATATGGCATCAGAAGCTCTTAGCCCATTTATGCAGTTCTAGGCCAGACTGAAGACTGAAATCATTACAGACTTGTTCTTGGTTAGCATGATCTCACAGAAATTTAATTTTTACACTTAATATATTCATTTGAAATATAAGGGAACAATTTATGTCTGTAGGAACTGAAAAGAAAAAACTGAAATGTGGAAAATAAAATTATTGTTAACCTTTTAATAAGGTTAACATACTAATGACTTCAAACTGTAGCTTCTTTCCCTTTAAATGAGAAGTGACTTCAAACTGTACTTTCTTTCCCTTTAAATAACAATTTGTTATAGCTCTGTATAAGATCAGACTACCAGAGAATAATTGTTGTTCATAAATCAAGTGAAATTATTTCCAATTTCAGACCAAGAGATGGACTGAATTATATGCACATCTTTGCATGTTTCTGGAAAGTTTTATCTTGCTCATTTTGTCTGCAATGAGAATGTTTTAAAACAGAGGATGGTTTGAACTGACATTTTAAGAGGTTGCAAATCTCATTGAATTTTCATACTATTTTTTTAAGTCCATCTTAAGTCCAGTGAAGTACTTTTGAAAATTTTACCCTATTACATCAAAATAAATGTGAAGTTACTAGATTGTATTTTAGAATATTAAATTGTCATGTGCCAGTATCAGAAATTATGAGTCTAGGGATATTGTTTTCATTATAAATAATGCTACATTTAAGTTTCTTTGTTAAAACAATTGAATTAGAAAAGAAGATGATTTTTCCCCTTCAGTATCATGTTTAGCATAGCTATTAAAATGCATGTGCTACATCAGAAATAGTTTTGTTTCCTTTTTGTTCAGTTGAAACACCCTTTCTCTCCTCTCCATTTCTTGAGGGTTGCAGCTTAGAGTAGTGACTGATGGCTTATCAAAACGAGAGCTACATTTTTGTTTTCTGATTTGAGGACAGAATTGCAAAATCTAGCAAAAAGAGCCTGATGTGTTAATGATTCCATGATGTCACAGGAGTAGAAAAATATGGGCCTATTTTCAAATTTAATTAACATGATCAGCCTGACAGAAAGGGGCTTTAGTGGCTGCTAAGCTGGTGTTTATAAGTTTCATTTTAGACCCCATTAGCCCCATCTTTGGTCTTGAATCTTCTGATGTGTCTGAATCACATTAATCACAGCTGTAATAATGTGCCATAATTCTTGCTTTAACACAAGAAGGCACAATGATTTTGGTAAACAAGCATCAGATGCTTAAGAACAAAGTAGTATTAGTTAAGGCATCCATTGCTCTGGCTATATCAAAGCTGGAATTACTGGACTATGAAACTTAATCATATCTAATGATTTTGGTACTTTGCAACATAAATTATGAATATCTGTACTTGCTTTAAAATTGTCTGTTCATCCAGCTTTCCTTTATGGATCATATAACAGGATAAACATATTGACAGTAATTGTGAGCAGTTCACAGAGGAACAAAGAAGCTGCATTTTAATTGCTGTTAATGTATTAAAAACAACACCCAAAACAAGTTGTTCATAGTGTCTTATAATTTTGTAGTTAACCATGAAAGTTAACCTTTGAAGAAGTTGGACTAGATGAGCTCCCAAGGTGTTATCCACCCTAAATTTTCAAGGTTCTGTGAAGAGGACATAATTTTCTTTTTTCTTTTCTTTTTTACAAAAGGAAGGTATCGGGTGATTGAGGGCATAATGTCTCCTGTGAATGACAACTATGGAAAGAAAGGCTTGGTTTCAGCAAGGCACAGGATAGCAATGGCTAAACTAGCACTGAAGACATCTGACTGGATTCGAGTTGATCCATGGGAGAGTGAGCAGGAGACATGGACAGAGACAGTCAAAGTATTAAGGTAATTACATTATCTTTTTTCTGTCTTTATGAAATTGCTGACTGCCAAAAATCTGCTGCTCTTCCAGGTCAGTGCACAGACCTCGCTCCTGTAAAACAGCCAGGCAAAGCAGAGCGTGTCTGGTTGTGTTCACTTGCTGTGGAATTAAGTATTGTACCTGTGAGCAATGAAAATTCACATCCCTTTCATTCCTTCAGAAGTCAGGATTCCCCACCAGGAGGCTTTTCTTTGCTAGTGCAAAGCAGATAAGCTTTCCCCAAACCTCTGTAATAACCACAGCACTGCACTAATGCCCTTTAAGTAGTTAAATGCATGTGGAAAGCCTCTGCAAAATTCTGGCCACTGAAAGAGTTCTACTGGAAAAGTTCTTGGCTCTCATGTTGTTTTTCTTGGTTTTAAGTCTCTAAGCAGGTAATAGAGATCATAATCAGAAAGTGAGAGGGTTTGTAAACAATTCAATTCTTCAGGAGCATCCCTATTCCAGATTAGCTTTGCTACCATTGTTGTGCCTCCAGGTTTATCTATTCACACTTCCTTGAAAAGTTTCCTTATTAACTCTAATGGTAAGTTAAACCCAAGCTCATCACTGCTGATGTTTTCTTCAAGATCTCTTTGAGTTTGCTGGGGCTTTGTGCTGGAAGGAAAAATTAAACAATTTGTCCCAAGCCTGTTAACTTGATGCAAGGACCTGGAAACATGCCTTTTCCCTTATGGTAATAAGTGCATTATGAGGCAAGGTATGAAAACACGAAGTTCTTGTGCTAAACCATCTTTTGGAAACACAGGTGCTACAGAAGTCAACAGATAGAGTTAAACTGAAAGACTTTGTCTACAGCAAATGTGCTCTAAGAGCTGTCACTGATTCTTTATTTCTATCCCCATTTTTTAGGTTACTATTTAAGTGGAAAGAGGTGTTCATGTAGCTTAAGGCTCTAAATTGTGCCTTCCATCAACTGCCCTGAAAGATCCTTTGGCTCCTGTGAAAGCAGTTGAAAGCCAGACCTGTTACTTTACAAAAGCATACATAAGAATTCACTGCATATTTACAAAACAATTCAAGGAGCCTTTTAGTTTGGCTTTTATTTGCTTCACTGAGGGAACACAGACATCCAGTTGCTCCATTTGTCCCTCCCCTCCAGGGAGCAGAATAGGATTGGGATGGGAGGGAGGCTTGACAATGCCCCCCTGTCCCTGCAGAAAACTCTGTTCTGTTCTCCAATCACAACTGTATATCCCAGTGTGAGAAATCACCAAAAGGGCTCTTCTACAGTATTGGCTGGGTTTGGGATGTTTGTCCCAAACTTCAGTTCTGTAAAACTATTTTCCTCCAGAGGACACAGTCCCAAATCTCAGATCAGGTGATCCTACTTACAAAGGCTTTGATCTTGCACAGCTCCAAGCGAGTGCTGCTTGCAAGATTGGGTTTGGAAGTTGTAAATCCACTTGAGAGTCCTTTAGGATAAGAGGTACAATAAATAAAACTTACATGTATAATTTTCTGCTCAGGCAAAGTAGTTATCAATGTGGTACGAACAGCCAGACTTCTTGTCTGCCTAGAAAATGAACCTCTAGCTTTATGATTAAATTCACAAAATGTTCAAGTGGCTGCTTGTTAAGGAGAGAAATGAGCTTAAATGTGTTTTTTTTTCCTAATTCTGACCTGTATTAATGAGCTGAACCAGTGCCCTAATGTAATGCTGAACCCTGTCCCTTGAATGGGGAAGCAGCATTCTGATGAAATGGCACATGTGGGTGTTTGTGCTTTATATTGTATTTGAAGTGTCATGGGTAAAAAAAAGATGAAAAAGAGCTGGGTTTAGAGCTAGAATCTTACTAAGTATAAACAGGCAATTGTTTATTGTGGAGTTGTTGTTCTTCACGTGTTTTCAAGGTTAGGCTATAGATCTTCCCAGCTCAAAGAACCAAGGAGCAATTGCTGCCTTCTCTATAAGCTCCCTCAGGTAGGAAACTGCAGTACTAATAGAAAGAGATATTTCTGTTGCAAGTCAAAGGTAAAAATCATTATTTTACCTAAATGTCTCTTCTTATCAGTATTTTGAGTTGTACACTTAACTGCAGAGGAACATTTTGTCCTGAGATACATGAATGGCCTTTTCTTACAGTGCTTGTTTTAACTGAGTGCGATAAAAATGTCACATTTCATGAAAATCTGTGGATTTTGCAGAGGCTCACAAGTAGTTGTGACATAAAAGAATTTTAAGCAGCAAAGCTCATATCCCACTTATGGTGGTGCTGTTAAATGAGAATGGAAATTTTGGAGACTATCCCAAGCCTTTTTTTTTTTGAGAGCAGGAGGGAACATAATAGAGCTAATTTCCACTTATCTGCTGCTTGAGAATATCCTTCCTAGCCAAGGAAACAGTACTGTCAGTAACCAAAGAGCTCCATTCACTCCTCTTGTATTGTAGATTTGATTGTTGTGCAGATACACTCGTAAGTAATTAAGAATTGGCAAAGATCTGCATTACCTAACTTTTGTTGAGGTGTGCTTGTGATTGAGTTCTATAGTGACTCAAAGCTTCATACACAGTTCAGAAAATGCTTAATAAACTGGCAGGTTGGTTGTACTTTTTGGTGTATCTTTACAGCAACATAACCCTCCTGCTCCAGCCCTTGAAACTCCTGCTGAACAGCCCCTGTGCAGTTCAGGCTCGGCAGTCCTGTAACGTTATTCCTGCAGGGAGCTCTTTCCCAAGCATTCTTATTTTTGAATCATGGCCAAAGAATGTCAGACCACAATACACTGTTAGTGTGCTTGACTATACATAGCATCTTGTTTACAGCAAGACAGGATTAAAATTAGAAGTGTAGGAAGGCACAGACCAAGCTACTGGTACCTCCTCTCTGCTACCATATGTCCCTCACCTCTTGTCTGTGCAGTTTCTTTAGCCAGTGGCTGAGCACTAAAAATTACTGGGGGTTGCTTTGCAGCCTGTCTGGGTGCAGGTCCTTGACACATGTGCAACTTATTCCTGTGGCTAAAGTATTTCCAGGATTTGAAGAGCGTGCTTTTAAATCCCTCAACTATAAACTCGCTCCTGACACCAGACATTGCGAGGGTCATCTGTGGCTTTGTACACGCACTGGATTCAGACTGGACCTTGCAGCTCATAATCTTTGCTTTGGTACAGTGACAAGAGCTGATGGTCATGTCAGCTCTGTATGTGCTAGACAGAGACTGGACACTGATGTGACTCTGGGTCTGCCTGTCCTGTCTAACCATGAGCTTGTTTCCTGAAGCAATTTTGGTTTGTGCCAATATGAGCAGCACCTGAGCATGGCTCAGGATGGGGCAAGTCTGGAACTGTTCTAAATAGTTAAGGCCATGCTGATTTGGAAGGAAGGGAGTTTAGGTGCTTGGATCTGACACTGGCACTTGCCCTCATGATCAAAGAAAAGGCCCCTACATGAGGCAGCAATACCAGTATTGCAGGGGGCACCAGTGATCAGGAGCAACAAAAGAATAAAGTTATAGAAACCTGGAAAAACTGACAAAGGGATCCTTGACTGCCATCATGCATCTGAGCTCAGTAAAATTAGAAGCACAGCAGATGTCAAAAATCTTACAAGAATTGCATATTTTTAGTTTCTCAGAATTCTTTCAATTAAAATGAAGGGGAAGACCACAAGGTGAAAACTCAGGGAACATGTTTTTATGGAGAAGAGGAGGAGAGAGAACAAAAATGTCTCCTCCTGAAACCTGAGCACATGTTCTAAAAACATGATCATGAGGAGTTGTATTTAATCAAGAACTTTAATGACTGAAGTGTGATTTAATCCTGTTTCAAGCGAAAACCTCCACAATGTTTTAACTGTAATGAATTTTTTTTTTGCTACCAAAATTGCCATAATTTCAAAAGGAATTTAAAAACCAGAATGCCATGAAAGGACATTGCTTGTGAATTCCACAAAATGTTAACTGCATTGATACTAATCTCATGGCAGAGTGAATATGCCAAATTCTTAACAAATTGTATTCAAATCCAAAGTGTATAAAAGCAGACTCTGTTCTTGAAGGGGAAAGTGCCAGGTAATCGCTTTGTTGCATCTCTGAGAGGATTATCTCACACAGAAGCCTTTCTTTTAAATGCAGGCACCATTATAAGGAATCACTCAGATTGCTCCAGTCCAAGAAGGAATTCATGGAAAACAAACATCCCCATGAAAGATCCACCAGGGATTCCCTTTCTTGCCAGCACCCAGGTTGGTTCATAACTGTAAACATGACTCTTTGTTTAGTATTAAAAACTGTGCAGCTGTACCAGGTTACACTGACAATGAAAAAGTTGAACAGAGTAGCTGGTGAGTACTGAGAGCTGGAACTGCCTGCCAAAAACAAGCCATGCCAATAGAACTGCTGGTACAGTGTTTTGTAATAATTCCCACTCAGACAGGAGACCTTGGAGTTGTATTAAATCCAGGTTTTATAAGCATATCTTTAGCTATGTCAGAGATGTATGTTGTGGCCCTGCTTGTTTTGCAAAGCACAGAATATATGAATAAAAAATATCAAAAATACAGGGGTTACTTAGAATTCTGATTCTAGTATTGGAAAACAAAGTATCTGGGTAGCACACCAGTGATGCTGATGCCTTGATGTTTACTGTGTTTCTGGCCAGAAAAGCTTCAGTTGACAGCAAAAGTGTGGCAGGTCCTGGAACAATGTCAGTTCTCAGTTTCCTATTTAATCATATTCCCTGGCCCTATGACTTGCTAGGATGCTGCTAGATTTTTGATACCTTGCATTTTTCCTGTAGTATTGCAGCCTCTCTTGGACATGAATAATACATTTCAGTTGTTCATGGTTGTTGATGAGTTGTATCTTCACAGTTGGTAGAGAAAAAAAGGTCTGCTCTTTGTGCATCATCACTGGGATGTTTCTTGTTTTCTGAATTGCCCATTTAAGGAGTTTGTAGAAGACTTGCAGATGTGTTAACCACCTACAACCACAAATAAGTGTAAAATGGAGGCAATACCTCCATCCTTCCCCTTCATTTGTATTCATGTGAATACAAGGCTGTGAAAATACCTGGGCAGTGTTTGGAAAATACTCAGATGGAATAATGATGAGTTACATAGAAATGATTTGAGGAAAGAGATAGTTCTGTGCTGGGGCTTAGGCAGTGGAGAGCAAATAAGAAATGGAGAGAAAACAGAAAAAAATGTACTGGTGCAGTATCCTTGGTCATTCCTACAAGATACAAAGTGAAAATGCCATGGCCATGTGACACAAAATATCTGTAAAATATTCTGCCCATTCAAATTTGTCTAAAAGTGAAATAAAATTTGTTAGGTTATCTAACTAAGTTATTGTAAGGCAGTTGATTAGATACAGTTTGTCGTAATTCTCTTCATTTGTTTCTCCCCCTTTTTGGCTTGCTTGAGTGGAGGAAGAATTCTCCTTTACCTTTGTACTGATAATATTTGATATGCTGAGTGATGATGAAGTAGGTGGTAAAGTAATTGTGACAAGACACATAAAATCTAAACTGATTTTTTCCTTGCAGCCTTTTGAAAAAATCACCAAAACCAAACTGGAGTAAAGCTAAATTATTTTTAAAATAGGGGGGAGGTGGGGATGAAGTGATGAGTTAAAACCAATTTTAAGTAGAAACTTCCTAGAAAACTGAGTAAGGATAGACATCTCTTATTTCCTGTTGTCTTTCCAGTTCTACCAGAATTAAAGCTGCTCTGTGGAGCTGATTTTCTACAGACATTTAAGACCCCCAATCTCTGGAAGGAAGAAGACATCAAAGAAATAGTGGAAAAGTTTGGTTTGGTCTGTATTAGCCGGGCTGGCTCTGATCCCTCTCAGTATATCAAGGAGTCAGACCTTTTAACTCAATTTCAGCACAACATCTTCCTGGTGAAAGAATGGATTCAGAATGAAATCAGTGCCACCCGGATCCGCTCTGCCCTGCGCAGGGGGCTGAGTGTCAAATACCTGCTGCCAGACTCGGTGATATCCTACATCGCCCAGCACAACATCTACACCGAGGGGAGCGAGAGGAGGAACGAAGGGGACCTGCTGCAGCCCCTGAAACTGCAGAGCCCAACAGGAACCCCTCTGAGGGACTGATACCTCCACACACAGCCAGTTTGTCCACTGACATTTCTTCAGAAAGTTGGTTCTTGTTAATAAAAAGAAAGCGCATCAGTCCCAAATGTCTCGAAATCATGTGGTGTTTTAAACAAGGGAATCCTCCTGTGGCAGTGCGTAAGCAAAGGGGGATGCTCAGCTGCACAGCTGAAAATATAAAAAGAACAGCTTCCTTGTGAAAATAAAAGGAGATCTGCATAATGAATGGTCATCTTTAGTAATGCTTGAAGGTCAAACATAGTACTTACCTAAATTGTAATTCTGCAATCTTACAGACTGTTTCAGCGTGAAAATGAAACAGCAAAATATAATGAACCATAACTTTATACAGATATGTTTAAATATATGTTAATGCTAAAATTTGACTTTATAAGACCTTAAAAAACTTCTTGAGTTTTGGCAGTTTGGCCAAGAGATGGAAATATATCTTTCTTTCATGCAAGCACTTAAACACTTAGGCCACTTTTGAGCCTCTGCATTCTCAAATTCCAGACAATCCTCATCCCCGTGTTTAAAGTGGGTTTCTTTACTTCTCTGATCCAGTCTTCTGTAAGGGTAAGTTGTTGCCAAAGCCCCAGAGTAGATAATATATCCAAGAGGAACATCACTTGTTCCATTTGAAAATAAACAGTGGAAAATAAATTAAATTATTAATAGGACTCAGTCTTTGAGCCATAATTTTAGCCAGAAAAATCTGTTCTCTTCTGTACTGGTTGCCTGTTGTGCTGAATCAGTATTTCTCATTTCTGACAGAAGACACCTTCAAAGAATATAAAAACTCTTAAAGTGTTATTTTTGTGTTTCAAAGTTTCTTAAATTATGTGTTCAGTAGTGATGTAGCATTTATCAATATACACAGCTAACCACTGCTTCTTAATACAAGTTTCCACTTCACTGGCCCTTTTAGAACCCTTAGTTGGCCAAACAGCTTCCACTGGTAGTTCTCTAGAATTAAGGAGCTTGGGGAACAAGTTGAAGTAAAGCCAGACCCAAATTGCTTTCACTGAAAGAGTCTGTATGATTGTTTTCTGGAAAGAAGAAGGTATAAAGTAGCTGAAACATATTCAAAAAAGAAGATTTTACCTCAAAAACCATACAAGATAAGCCCTTGTATAGCTTTGGCAGATATCCTAAATTAAAGCTATTTAAAAGGGTTTTTTTCTGAGTGGCATGAGAAATGAAGAGTAATATGGTTAAAATGGATCTCCCTTACAGAAGTTACATGAAAGGTGAAAGTTTCATTGGGTTTAAATCAAGTCATCCTGGTGTCATTAGAACCTCCGAGTTCAGCCTTGTGGAAGGGTTTAAAGGCAGCACTTCAGCACTAATCGGCTTAGGAGGACTCGCATAGCTCTGGGGGCTGAAAAGGAGATAAAAGAAAGCAGAGTTGCAGCTTGCCCGAAGAAAGGCAGTGAGCTGTGTGGGGCACCATCAACACACGGTTCCAGGGCTTGGATTTTGACAGTTCCCTAAAGTAGGGATGCCTGTGGATTTCAATGGCTACTGGAAAATGGTCAGCAATGACAATTTTGAGGAGTATCTGAAAGCACTGGGTAAGGTCCCCTTTGTACTTCTTCAATAAATAATCAATAAATGCCACCTTGGTCTTTACATTAATCTATTTTGTTTTTGTATAGTCATAAATCATTTTCATGAGAAATGTTTTCTTCAGGAATGCACTTTAAGAATCGCCTTAAGGAAAATTATTTCACCTTAAGCAGCCTCTACTTTTTATCATCTTGAAGCTTACATTAACAGGGATTAAACTACATAGCTTGAAGGGGGGGCAGATTTCAAACCATAATTTGAAAAGAGTAAAATTCTTATGTTTAATAAAGAATCAGTACTGTGCATTATGCAATGTTGTGTGTTTGTATTTGATGTTAAGTATTTCTAGAGAAGTACTCAGGGCCTTATGAACTGCCCAATACAAATTTTTTTAAGATTCCACATAATGAGAAAATTGAAACATTAACTTATTGAAGTTAAAAGAATTAGGTTGTGGACTTTTTCCTGATGAGAAGGCTGGCCTGAAAGATCTGGACATTTTATTTATCTTTGTTCCTTTTAGTTCTCCCAAAAAGCAACAAGCTTATTTTTGTGGATAACTTTTCTGGATCAAAATAATTGTTTTTCTTTTTCAGATGTCAACGTTGCCGTAAGAAAAATAGCCAACTTGGTAAAGCCTGACAAAGAAATCCTTCAGGATGGGGATCATATGATCATTAAAACTCTAAGCACTTTCAGAAACTACATCATGGAATTTGATATAGGAAAGGAGTTTGAGGAGGATTTATCCGGGGTGGATGATCGCAAATGCATGGTAAGAATTAGAACTGTAACCACGGGCAAAAAAAAAGAATAGTACTAATCTGAGGCCTTTCACAGAGCTCATCTGTTACCTTTTTGGGGGGCTATTCCTAAAATTATTTCTGTATTTCTCAGTTGGCCAAGATGCACCTACAGTTTTGGGCGTGCCTTTACTAATTTTAATCAGGAGCACAAAGCAATTTTATCAGTGAGAATTGATTTCAATTCATTTCAATGAAAATTTGCTCAGTTACACTGGGATATTCATTAGTCAAAAAGGCATCTCAGTTCCTTTTCAGAACCTCTTCCCTGGATGGTGTTTTATGGCAGAGGAAATGCACTGATTGCAAGACCAGGCACTAGTCCCCATGTGTAAGAATGGCCAAGTGCTTGAAAAATTTATATAAGTTAATTAAAATTATAAAGATATATTACTTAAAAATTATTATATGCATTTATTGGAGCAGACACATTAATTACTGGAACAAATATCATTGAAATGAACAAACAGGACTCTGAGCTGTGACTCTTATGAGCTCTTTTTGCTTACCAGGGAGACAGTAGTTTTTATCTTATGACTGATAAATAGCAATTAACAGGGGAAAAACTTGAGAATACCAAGTTCTCACCTTTTAGTTTGAAAGCATGATGCTGGCAATATTCTACAGTGAAGAAGCTGATAAACAAAAGACAGTTATCTTGGGAGGGACTATAGAGGAGAACTCTACATCTACATAAAAGAGAATTAATAGATTTCCAAGAAAGATAGTGCCATTTAAAGCCAATACTTTTATCTAGCACTAGGATATGCAAATTTTCTTTTGCTCAGGTCATGGCAGGAAAGGGAAAGATTGTGGAGACCAGAAAAAAAAGAATGGCTACGTGCTGAATGCCTCAAGTAACCCCTCTGTACTCCTTGGTCCAGAGGGCCCAAGTGTGCTGGGAGTGCAGAATCCAAAGTGCACAGAAGGGGGGAGCACATGGATTTGTGAACAGGGAAATACCCCAATGACACAATGCATTTTTGACTCCTGGAAGGCTCTTAGTCAGGATAATGAGGTCCAGATGCACTGAACAGTTATGAGCCCACAGAAGGATTTGACTTAGGTGGCTAAATTCCCGTTGGAGATAGCAATGTTCAGAACATCTGCTCACGGGGTTGGTGTGCACAGAACTGTCTCCATCTAAGCATTATCCATACTTAAATGCCATTAAACTCCCATTTAAAGGAGGACTAGACCATCCTCTACGTGGCAGAAAGAAGTCTTTGTGCTCTGAGGCTGCCTAGCAAGTGCCTGCATTGAGTTCTTACAAAATGTGTGAGAACCAAAAAATCAGGTTAAGAAGACAGGGAAATGTGGTCCTTGCCTAATCCTGCTTTAACACACAACTCTTGATTTCTTGAGAAATATCCTAAATATTTCCTTATTTGTAATAAGCAAAAATTTTCTACCCTTTTTTGCTAAACTGGGTGATAGGGAAGAATTCAAAATGTTAAACCAGAAAGAAGAAACTAGAAGAAGATTATTTTAGCCACTACAACAGCTATTTGATTTGGAGTAGAACCTAATTCACCCTACTTTCAAAGGTTACTCTAGTGCAAAGTGTTTATTCAGTCTTGGAAGCAGAAGGTACCAGCACCTTCTTACCTTTTCAAAAAAAAAAAAAATCAGAGGTAATCACTAATCCAGACTGGTTTTTTTGTTAAGAATGACTTAGGGATGTAACTCCACAAAACCTCCAGAGGTCTCCATGTCTCTTTATGGCCTCCAAGAACAAATTCCAGCTGCAGCTGTACAGTTCAGGTCACTGAGCCCTGGTTCTCTGCTTGCCTTGTAGCAACATATCACACTTAATAGTTCCATTTTCCAATTAAAGATTTCTACATGAGGCCTCTGTTTTGTCAAAGGCAAAACAGTATAAGAAGCTCTGTCTTTCTGAAATCACTTCAGTCCAAATCTGATAAACATGAGGAAAAATTTGCAGTTGTTAAGCAGCAAAATAACTGCAACAATGCAGAAAGAGTCCTGTGAGAGCAGGGTCATGGAAGCTGTAAGAGATACTGGACCACTCCCTGAGTGGGGTTATGAAGAAAACCACCATAAAAGCAAAGGTTGAATATCATTCTTGGTGTTTCCTTTGCTCAGCTGGAGCTTGTGGAACTGCCTCCATAAATGGCTTAATAATTAATAGTCAGACTGTGTAATGGGAGAGATTGGGAATCAATTATTGTTATTTATGTTGTGGACTGAGCAGAGCACTGGGCAAGTTTCATCCAAGTAGCTCAATGTATGAGCAGTACAAAGTAACATGGATAAGACAAATTGCACATTAAACATTAATCTGTATAGCAGAGCAATCATCAGGAGAGCAGCAAAAACAACCTTAGAGGTAATTCACCCTATAGGTATGGATCATTTTTCCTTTTAATGAAGAATATATCATCTCACTAGAGTTAACATAATGTTAGCACAGTGAACAGGTTACACCTTGTGTGTAATTCACTGAAATTGTGTTCACCTTTCAGTTGTAGAACATATCCTTGAGGCAGGCAGGGTAGAGTGTAACTACAGTAATTTCAAATCGATACTGTCCATAGTGAGAAAAGGCTAAAAAGCTTTGCTGATAATTATTTTAGAGGTAAGTTGAAGTTTCGACACTGGGAGTTGATACTCCTGTGGCAGTACAGGCTCTCTCCTTCATTTCTGTGAAGGCTCTTTCATTTCTCTAGTTGGTCACCCCCAGAAGCCTATCTGAACTTTCTGGATCAGTGAGTTAATTGAGCAGGATAAACCTCAGGAGGTTCAGTTTGTCCTTCTTTTGACCCTGAACTGTCTCTTTCTTGTATGCACATGTTTTAGGTGACTCTTTAAGATTTTGTTTCTGTGGGGAAGTGAACATGTGCTAGTTTGGAATCTTGAGAAACTCAGAAGTTTCTCCCTTAGTTAAAGGTGCAGTTTCTCTGTTAGCTGCCCACACAGGAGAGATCCCTAATCCCAGTGCAAGGCACTTCCAAGAGGGCAGTTGGGATCATTGCCTTCCTGAAAGCATGGCTGGATCAAGCTGCAGCACAGCCTGGGCTGCTAAGGAATACAGACACCTGCATTCACTGAGCCCCAGAATGCTGCCATGCTGCTCCTCCAGCTTTCCCCCAGAGATTTCATCTCCTAGGGAAAAGTTCAGTGACAGTTTCTCTATTTATTTGGCGATTTCAGCAAAGTGTTTCTGCAGGTTTAATCATACTTAATATTCAGGGTTGTTAAAAACTTGGCAGTTGGAAGTACAAAGGTACAATGAAAGCTGACATATTCAGGAACCTCTTTTATTTTTTGCAAATATTGCAAGGAGCACAAGATGTAGAAAGAAGTTTAGAACATTAATATTGTGTTACATTTTTTCTCCTGAGATGTGAATCAGACCATGAAGTAAAGTTTCTGCTACTCTGGAGAGTTTGTTCATGGTTTTAATTGGTAACATATATCAGATGGATAGTGTACCAAGACAGAAATTTAAAGTGAAATGGATAACTCTGACTTTGGTATTTCCTGCACTGAGTATTTGATCCTGCTATCTTAATTCTTAGTGAAGCTCCAGTCTCATCGTGAGATTTCCTCAGTTTTAAAGATAATGTCTGTAATCTCTCATCATGATTAATTTAATGACTGCCTCAGGTACTGCACTAAGTATGAAACTTCGTTTCATGTGTATAAACATTAGTGTGGGAAAAATTTATTGTGCACAAAAGAGGCAAGACCTTATTGAAACAACAATTAATTGAAAACCATCTCTGAGAGTATATCCCATTCATCAGCAGGTAATTTTGCTTTCCTTTTTCACCACCAGTAATAAACAGTGGAACTGAGGAGTCATCTGCAATGTATGTACCAGCACACATAAAAACAGGGCAAGATTTGACACTAAGCAGAAAATATAAGCCTTCAAAGTGTATTTGCATAATATATAGTAAAAAATTTACAAAAATATTAACTGAAAAAAACTTAAAAGCTGAAACAAAGGCTGAAGTTTCACATTCCAAGTCTTTGCACCCAGTGAATCAAAGCAGCTTGAAAATGGGATAGCTCAGATGCAAAAATTACTTTCCTAGAATTTTTACTTTTCTAATCATTTTGCTGCTGAAGTCCAAGGAAGCTTGTGCATTGTAATTTCTCTCTGCTGTTCAAGCATTTGACTGAATTGCTTTAGCTCACACTATGCAGAGTGAAGCTGTCTTCTGACAGAGACTAAGGGCTGTTTAAAAACTCAAGGAAGATTTTATGTTCTAAATATAGAGCAGCAGAATTCCTTGGATAACTGCAAACAGTGGGAGTTGCATTAGAGCTGCATATTTGGCCAAGCACGTGAGGGCTGCTCTGGTCATTCAGAGCCTTGTGCTCTCTGGCAGAGTAATTTTCTTCTGCCATTGGAGTGGGAAATGACATGACAATGACTGGGAACTGGCAAACAGAATATGGGAATAATAATATTAACCAGTTAGTTAAAAAAATTGAATGCAAGCAATATATAACTGTGAATAAGTTATCAAATGGGTATTTAGGGTTCCTTTATTGGAACTATTATAAGTTCTAGTCATAGTTAAGACTTGCTGGGGTGGGGTAGGGTGAGGATTTGGCAGCTGTAGAATTCACTCATCAGAACTATCATCCATCTTAACCATATGAAGTAGCTTCCTGAAAATATAGTCAATTAATGTTTAAGACAGCCACATAAGGACTGTTCATAGGCACCTGTTACATGTGCCTTATCCTACTGAGGGGAGATAAGTTGTTTGAAACTGCAGTTTTAATTAACAAAAATGCCTTGTGTGACACTGATTCCTCTCTAGTTTATATGAAGTTTGGTTGTTCTGGACAGAATTTGATTTATACCACTGCAAGGCCAGGATAAAGCCCTGTTACAAAATCACATGGCTCATGAAGCTTATTTAACTATTTAGGAAAGGTTCTTCTGTTACACAAATGGAATTCACAGCTCTTAATCTAGTTTAGAGTAGGTTTTGGAATTAAGACTTTGTTGCTAGAAAAACAACAACTAACATTCCAATACTTGGAATTTCAGTAGGGATCCCCACAGGATGAGAAGACTCACATTGTGTCTGTCTAGTAAAATGCAAGATCATCAATATGTCTTTACTTGAGTTTGTTTCTTTACCCTTCACATTCTGTCCTTTTTGGCTTGTAGGTATTTTCTCATAAATTGGTTGGCTCAAGCATTGTTCTGGAATCACTGTAACTGGGACTAGTCTCCCAAATTTAGTGCCCCCGTCTCTCTGCAGCACTGTATTTTCCCCAGCTCCTCACTGGCATAATCACTGATTACTTTTTTTTAATAGTTTAAAAGAGGGAGACTTTCATGTAGTTTTCTGTTGATATTTCTGACCTTTTACAAACTGCTCTCCACAAGTGAGGAAGAAAATCCCTCCAGTAACTCCCCTTGAGGTCTGGAGAACAGAGGTCCGCTCCTGGCTCTGTCTCAGGCTCTCCCAAACTCTAGTTCATCCTGTCTGTGCCTCAGTAAAGAGGGGCTGTTTCCTTTCTCCTACCTTGTTTCACCCTGCCTGCTCTTTTGGCATCACTGCAGGTGAAATGCTCAGCACATTCACACAGTGACAGCAGATGAGATCTCCTGGATCTTTTGCCATATAATTTGTCATAAACTTCGAATTTTGCAGTGCTGGATTCACGTCTAAAATCTGAGACTGATCAGAAGCTTTTGAGCTAGTTATTCACAAAAGCACTGCTAGCACACTGAAGTTCTGTAGGAAACATGGGTTTGGATGGGTTTAGCATTTCAGCTTTTTGAGAATTCTGAAAAGCTCTTAGAGTTATGATTGCAGAAAGTACAATCAGAAAGAATCAGCTGAAAAGCTGAGAACCAGATGCAACAAATCCAATTTTGAATGGCAAGCCATTAGTGTTATGTACAATTGCATCTTGCTAAAATTACACAGGGGATAAATCAATTATACACATTACTTTAAACAGTGAGTGTCTTAGAATCGATTCTGATCCTTGCACAAAGTGAGTTGGATGTGCTGGTTTTTACTCCTTTTTTTTTTCCTGGCATAGGATATACACAGCTCCTCCTATTTTTGTATTACTTGTATACAGTTTTATTTCAGTAGGAAAAAATATCCACCATGCCTAAGAAATGAAGCAATATGCACTGTCCAAAATATTGATTCTACCCCTCCTCCCACATACTGCCAGCTGCATGGCCTGCAGCTTTTCCACTACTCCCTGCACTGTATCATTACTCATTGCTCTTATGAGCAAGGATTCAGAATAAGGCATTGGAACATTTAAGATCTGCTCCTATCTGACAGCAGCTTACCTTTGATCTAAAACTTGACAATCCAATCCTAAGCCCCTTTCCTAGCTATTCTAGCAATGGAAATGCTGACAGTAATGGAAGCAAAGAAGACTTTATCATGACCTAGGTACAGTGTGGCTAAATATGGCCAGCAGCAGGATCTTGGGATAAATCCAGGAATCCAAACACTGATTTTTCTGTTGGGTTTGTTGTTTTCTCAGTGGTTTCTCTCTCTGTCACCAACCTACCAGACACAGATTTGAGGAGATAAAAGAGGTTACAGGACAGAGAAGATGACAAACCCTGAGCATGGCTGGAGCCTCCTGGCAGCAGCCTCCTCCCCAGACCACAAGAGTACAGAATGTCCCTTCACAGCTACATTAGACTTTGGCTGTGACATCAACATTAGTTTATTCCATCAGCACTTCATCTGATGAAAATTTCCCCTGCAAACTGCTTACCAGAGGTTTTTATATCACTTTGATACTTAGGACAGATGAAAATGCTTTATCTTGAGAAGCTGTTGGATACCTAGTTGGATATATTGCCACGTGTGACCAAAAGTTCTGGGATATTTTCTTTGGTGTTATTTTTAAACACTGTACAGGACACAGCTCAAATTGGATTTTTCCTGTGTCATCTGACCTAAAAAAATGACTTTCCATTGTTTAATCCTTCTTAAATGATAATTACAGTTGTAAAATGACATGTCATTCTCACGAGCAGGGCCTTGCTGGATTGAGATGGAGCTCGGTGTGCACTTTTAGAGCTTTGCAGTCGTTTGCTGCACCATCTATAGAGACAACACTCTGAAGGGAAGCAGGAGAAAAACAGAACTGGTACTGCTGTGTTTCTCCTGCAGACAGGAAATCAATAACATTGTTTGGATGAAAGGTGGTAGCTGCAGTTATTTTTTTTAAATGCAACATGTCAAAAATCTATGTAACATTAACAAAAAATGTTCATTAACTACTTTGAAAAAAGTTATTTTCTTTCATTTGTCCGTGAAATACATTATGTACCTTCAGGTGCAGAGCACCTGACACAAAGCAGCAGAGTAGGAGCAGCCAACAGGGGAATGGGAAGCATTGTGCAGAGCCAGCATCAAATGGTTTTGCACTTAGACCTCACTGGGAAATGCCAAGTGCTCTGATAACATATTGATGACTATTTCAGTAAATGACAAAAGTCACTATCTCTGGCTGTGGGACAGTATGACTTGCCACTAGAGGCTGGAATTGTGCAAGACTTCACTACTGTTACTGGAGAAAAAGCAAATACATAGTCAATGATGTGATTTGGTTTTATTAAATATTTCATTTAATAAATCTCTCTTGTCTCATAACTGAAAACGGTGATGAGAATATTTTAATCATAATTTCTTCCAGCTTTAATTTTCAGGAAGATGGTGCTGCTATGCACATGAATTTAAATCTTCATAGCACAAAGAGATTAAATCACTAACTAAAGTGTGTGAATGACCAAGTAATGAAAGGAAAATACCAGAGTACAGAAAAAGTGTAAGATTACAGAAACCATAGCATAAAACTAAAGAAAAATTGAACTTTTTTGTGTTCTCAGGCTTCAAAGGCTTTTGCATTTCCCAGAGGAGCTCCATTGTCTATTATTACTCTTCAAGAACAAAGAGTATGTAGTCTGAAAAATGTGCAATATTATTGGTTAGAGTTTTTGAGAAGAGTTAAATTAAGGCAAGACTCACTCTTATTTGTCTTACTCCCTTACCTTTTCTTGTGTACCTTCAGTATTTTTAATGGCACATTAATCACCATTCTCTGTTGAAGTTTCCTACAGAATTATATGCATGTGACCTAAGAAGTATTCATCTTAGGTTTAAGGATGATCAGGCAGTGAGTAAGCAAAATTTAGGTGTGCTTATGACAAATTAGATTATGTACTACCTAGTTAAAAGGAATAAATGATGGCTTCCAGTTATCCTGCAGGAATCTTCAGTTTTAGAGAAATCCTACATTTTCATCTACTTGGTTCTGTTACCATCAGGAAACTGCAGTTTTCAGTGCTCTGAGTTAGTGTACCTCTGCTCTTGCTTGTGGAGGAGGATGAAGAATAGGAACTGCCTGCCTGGGCAAGCTGTGTCCACCAAACCCTGGCAGAGGTTTCCAGCCATGGCTCAGTGTCCATAATCAGGCAAACCTTAGGTAACACTATTACCAAAACAGGGGCAAATAAGGTTAATTATAAAGGCCTACTTTTCTAAGAAAAGTAGCTTGGCATAAAAGGTGGAGTGTTTCTTTCTCTTGAGAGTGTGTGCCAGGAGGGGAAAACAACAGCAACTGAAGGCTCAGGCAGAGCTGCCTTAGTCTGTTCCAGTGCTTGGCTCCTGATTATGCTGTGGTGAAATCTGGATCCAGTCTTCAAAAATAAAGTCTTTGCTCTTATATACAACAAAAGAGATGATGTATACCAACATTTGCCCTACAGTGGTATTTTTGGAGTGTTATTTTTATGTTCTGACTCCAGTGTTTGGGAATGTTGTAGGGCAAGCATTGCTCTGTCTTAGATGTCGGTGGAGGGTGCAAATGTAGCAGCCACAGCACCTCTGCCCTCAGCTGCCACTCACTGTGTGTCTCAATACAGATGTTTGGAGAGGAAGAACTTGTTTCAGTCTGAGTTAAAAGAGAATTTTCTATCTTCTGTATTAGTGTGCCTTTAATAAAAGAGACATTGAGACATTACAGTGTGACCTAAAGAAAGGCAAGATACAGGTGCTGCTGATTAATCTCACTGTCATAGAGGGGTTGTTCTGCTAATAACGAAAAGGACATTATGTTCTCCTGCAATATTCTGTCCTTTATAACCTTCAGAACAAAATAGCTACATACCAAAATCAGAAATTGTATGGTTTACTCATATCCCCTCAGCATTTATATTTCTCCAAGGGAAGGCAGAGGATGATAACTGAGAATATTGCCTGATAAAGCAGCTTGGTTAACGGGCTGTGGTATTATACTCTTTGTGGTTATCACCAGATTGCAAAAAGCAATATCTAATCTTGACTGGAAAAACAAGAAAGCCAGAGAAAGAAGTGTGTTGTTTTCTGAGATGAAACAATTTCAGTCACCCTTGGAGGCTAAAAAGTTAACATTTCCTTGAACAGCTACAAATATTTGTGGATTGCCCCCAAATGTACTAAGCCGGGGAATATTATCAGGCCTAATAACTTTCACAACTGACTTTGAGCATTAATAGTTGGATTAATAAAGTTGGATCTTACTCTGTCATGGTGTATTGCCTTTGAATTCCCATATAAACCCACAAAAACTATTAAGGTAATCTAATGATTAAACTATGCTGAGCTAGTACTCAACAGATACGAGTAAGTGCAGTTACTAAGCAAAGTTGCTTAGTACAAATGCTTCATTCCTCGGTATCCCTCACATGTACAGGTTACCATTCATTTTCTGTTACATTCATTTTCAGAATCAGAAATTCTTAGATATGTTAGCTTATGAACATTTTTGACTTTGAATCTGTAGACATCCACTTAGAGACAGAAGATAGCAAATAATAGGAGTCAAACGGAGGAGAGGATTTATATTGTGGGTGAGCACATAAACTACTGTTTTACCCAAATTTGTTCCTTCCTGCATTAGCATTTTTTACATTAAGAGGATATAGTTTCATTAAAGTGTTATCTCATCATCATGGCCAGGCTTCGCGAACGAAGATTTGGGAAGGGCTCTACCCACCATTGTTACAAACACGCTGGTGGCTAAAAAGGCCAATACGAGACAGGCATGTCTGGTTGCAAAAGGCACAGCAGAAAGACTCCTTAGGTGGTAAATTCTGCAAGGCACGATTCTTTCTGCATTGTCTTTTCTCCTCCAGGGTGATCCTGCTGTGTTCTCAAAGGCATCAGCAGTGTTATAGATGGTGTGTCTCCAGACCTCCCAACTGGAGGCCAGAGCAGACCAGTTATGGTGATCAGTGTGGCCAAGACTGAGATGTTGTTTCAGGGAGTCCTTGTATCTCCTCTTTGGGGCTCCTCTCTTGCAGCAGCCGGTGGCAAGTTCACCATAAAGCAGGATCTTAGGGAGGGGATGGTTGGTCCTTCATCCTGGAGACGTGCCCTGCCCAGTGCAGCTGTGTTCTCAGCAACATGGCCTCAATGCTTGTGACAGCTGCTTGTTCTAGAACAGATGTATTGGTCACATAATCTGACCAGTGGGTGTTTAGGATTGTACAGAGACAGCTTTGATGGAAGCATTCTAAGAGTCGCAGGTGGTGGCAGTAGATGACCCATGATTGGGAACCATATAAAAGAGTGGACAGCACTCTGGCTCTGCAAACACCGATCTTGCTGCATGCGAGACGAAAGGCTGCTTTTCTCACATGACAGGATGGCAGTGCAAGGTGTGCTTGGTGAGCAGATCTCTTCTTCCTCAACAATTCCTGGATCTCTTGATTGTTTTCACCAAACCAGTCCTTGTTCTTCTTGAAGGAGAACCCTAAGGATTCTTCAGAGGACTGCAGGATACTGTTTGTAATATGCCAGGACCGGGGCTGGGCCGTGCTGCGCACGAAAATGTTATCTACTACTTGTTTAAATACATCATTTTCCAAAAGCAAACAGAATTTGCAAATGCATCTTCCAAACTGAAGAGATTTTTAGCAGGGACACGTGAGTTTGTCTTTCAGAGGCCCCCTGTGGTGCAAAGAGACTATGTGTGATCAATACCAATGCCTTGCCTGTGATTATCTATACTGGCACTCCTTCTACTGATTCATTTTCCATGCTTGTTTAGTCTAAAGCTTCCCGCAGTAGGAGCCTGCTGGCTGTACTCATGCAGAGATAGTGGCTATCACGGATATCATTTAAGAATTAATTGTTTGTGACATGCACAAATTAAATAAATAGGACCACATAGTTCCTGAGTGTTGAACTGGCATTAATTCCCAGAATGGAAAATGGAGGCTGACTTCTCTTAGAAACTACACAGGATGGATGCAAGAAGTTTCCCTTAATGACAGATCAGAATTCATCATCTCTCCCCATTTGGCTACTCGTGCAGGCAGTGGCTGAAGGCTTTTACAAGATAGACAGTAATTTCATATTTAGTCCTCAGAGCCACTTCAAATAAGCTGATTTAAAAGCCATGTGCTAATATTGATGTTAAATTATCCTCATGGAACACAAATTGTCACTGCTCTTCCCTCTTTAAATATTTTACAGAGTATTGCTCCTCTTTATCTTAGGGAGATGTGAAAGGCAAATTGTCAAGCAACACTAACCAGAGTAACAAGCTGGAGGATGCACCATCGTGCATTTAAATAGTTTTATGAATCAAGTTTTACTGAACTACTCAGGACAGCACCAATATTCACAAAAGTGCTGTCTTGAATACTGTAACACCTGACTCTCACTCTCATTTGCCAGTCCTGGCTCAAGTAGTTCCCCAGCCTCAGTTAAAAGGCGGGATGCTGGGAGAGTCACCAGTTTGCTGATACTTCCAAATCACTCTGCTCGATGAAGGAAGGCAGATTAAGACATGAGGAAAAACCAGCTCAGTATTCAAAAGCCTTGTTCATCCGTAATGCTAGGAGGTGGGAATTTTTTTCAGGTGGTGCAGCTGGGGAATCATTCTTAGGGTGGAAGAACCAAAGTGAATCTCAAGTTTTCAGCTCCTTTTTTAAACACAATGTTAGGCTTCAGAGCCCTTCTCCTGCTGTGTTTGTCAGTAGGGAGGGAGCAGTGTGCTCTCATCATCAGTGATTTTGATGGTATTTTTTCTTGCATTTAAACAACTTTATCTCATCCTTCCAGTTTTTAGCAGGCAGTTGGGCAGCATCTTTCTGTTCGGGCTCATTTCTTTTGTAGTTACCCTAAGTATTATAACACTTTGCAATTCTTACGAGATACATTAATCATTAATTACATTAGAGATAAGTTTTGCTTCGTAGAAACTAATCATAAAATCAGAGAATACTGTGGTAACACTGAACATGTCTATTTTGTTAGACCACTGTATCTTGGGATGGAGATAAACTTCTCTGTGTACAGAATGGAGAAAAAGAAGGTCGTGGTTGGACCCAGTGGATTGAAGGAGATAAAATGCACCTGGTAAGATCATGTAAGAGGTTTTAAATGCCACTCTGTTAAAATGGTTGGATGTAACACAGCAGGGGATGTGCTGTTGTTTGGGCCACTTGGACATAATTATGTATTAGTGCAGCATTTGACTTGTTTCTAAAGCAACAATGTCTTTTAGAGCCATTACACTTTTGTGTCCCTTACAAAGACTGGTGGTTTCAGAGCACTACTCTGTCTGTTTTAACTGTCTGTCCAGACATGCCAGGCTGAAATGTTCACACTGAGGAAGACATTTAACAGAATGTCCCTCTCACAGTTTCTGAAATACTCAGTACGGGAGCTGGTAAAATTGCACACCCAACACTAAAGGGAAAATGCATCATTGTTCTTTTAAAATAATTACAGGTCACACTGCATTATAGCCTGCAGAACTAAAACAGCAATTAAGTTTTTGAAATGTATGTTTTTCAGATCATAATTTTTGTCTTCCTGAATTAACAGGACCTGAAAGAAGATGCCTGTTCTTTTATCCTATAAGGCTTTATAGCAGCCTCACTCTCTCATCAGTGTGGGTAAAAGGCAGTCTTCCTGCTGAGATAGTAAAATCCAGCCTCCATTTCTGTTCAGGACTATTAGTATTCAGCAGCCTAAATGGATGGTCTCTAAATATTCAAATCAGCAGCAGAGCTATGAAATCTTTGCAAAAGTACCGCAAACCTCTCCTAAACACTATTTTCAGGAAGTCTCAGAAACCAGTTCAGGAAAGGAATATATATGACATCTTACCCACTGGACTAGGTACTTGATCCAATGCAGGTAGGGAGAAAGTTGCTCAGTGATCACCTTAGAGCTGAGGCCCTGGCCTCACACAAAGTAGGGGACCAAGCAATAAGGAGAGTCCAGAATTGCCTGTACATACATTACCAGTGCTATTCAGCACATTACAGTATTTCCACACGGCCTCCCAGCTTCCCAACAGCTGCTGCCATGCCACTGAGCATCAGCCCTTTCAGATTCTCTGCTGGCAAACAGGTTGCAGTGACCCATTACAATGTCTGGCCTAGAAGCTGAATTTACACCTTGCTACACTCAACCATGCACATCTATGCACTCATCTGAAAGATATATGACATATGTGAAACAAGAGCACTAGTTGCTTTTGCATTTCTCTGTGTTGGCATCCTGGTTTCTGTCCCTCACCAGCTCTGCAGTCATTATCTCTTCCCATTCCCTGTCCCCAGCATGGATTTCTTTAGTCCTGAGTGCTGCTGTCCACATGGACCTCCAGCCCAGACCACTTTCTATACTTGTCCCTGTCAAGAGGTTGATTTTAGAAGTCGGAAAGTGCAATCCAGTTTCTCAAATATATGTCTGCAGTGCCACTCTGGGTACCCCAGGGTAATCTGACTGACCTGGGGCTCTTTCCAGAAGGCTGTGCAGGGTTCTGTGTCACACCTGCCAGCTCATGTAGGCATCATTGTACTCATGGTACTTGTACAATTTATCACAATCTGTCTCAGAACTCAGTATAAAATTACTTCATGCAAAAAATATTTTAGAGTCCACTCCCCAGTATTTCAATTTTATCACTTTTTATATTTCATGAACTTCAAAAGACATCCTCTTTACTTCTCTGAATCCCTGTTAAAAACACAGTAAAGAGTCCCATTTCGTACCTTATTTTTGACCAGCTAAGGTAACCAGGGCTTGTACTTTTGAGAGTGCTTTGATAGAATGAGCAGTTACCTCTAAAAAATTGATACTTCGATAGCTTTATGATCCTATTGAACTTTACACAATGAGCCAAGTGTTAATTCTTCCACAGTTCTGTAGAGAGTGATACCACATCCTTTAGTAGTTTATTGTTTCCTATTTCCTTCATTTCATTCCATGGTCTGCACTTTGTAGTTCTTTTTCCTCTTTAGATTTTATTTTATGTGAGTGACTTATTTGGCCGTTCTCCATTTCCTTTTCAGTTTTATTGCCCTTTTCTATTGTATTGATTGCTTCTGCTCTATAGGTTTTTGTCACTGTCAGCAGATCTCTTAGCCCTTATTGCACACTCCTTCTGGGTTACCCCTAGAGCAGTGAACAAAACAGGTCCCAGGTAAAATCAGTGTATTGGGCTGCTTGGTGCACTGGTTCATTACGAAGCACTTTCTCCTGTTGGGGTCCAGCAACATATGTCAATAAGGTTATTGACTTAATGTAAGGGTTTTGATGTCATTTTATCAGAGTAAGTCCCCATAAGAAATGTACATAACTTCCTCAAAGTATTCCGACAGCTTTATTAAAAGTCTCGTCTAGAAAGTACAACCACCCCTTCTGCTGGGTCATATGTAACCTTGGTCTTTGTGTCCCTTAAGAGCTTCTGTGCTATTTTTCTTCCACCTAAACCAGCTGAGCCATGCACACATCCCATGTGCACACATGCCATGTGCACACATCCCACAGGGACACACCTGTGGGCACTTCTCAGGTCAGAGTTAAGTAGTCTCAGTAATAGAGAAGGGTAAGCAGGTGAACAGCAGCAGCCTCACAAATCAGAGGCCAGGATGTGATCATTGTTGCACCTGCTTATGCCCAGTTCACAGGGATCCAGTGCCTGGCAAGTGGGCATTTTTGGATAGCTCTTAGGGAACACAAAGGAACAGCAGAGAACATTAGGCATCCAGTGTGCTCAGGTTCAGTCCAGACTGGCTGCTGTGCTGCTTTATCAACTCCTGCACACCTGTGCTTTGGTGCCCTGATCTCTGTGTGGGCCTTCAGCCTGTGTCTGCTTTGGCACATTCAGAACTGGTCAGTCAAATCCACCTCCACTTCTTTAGGTGTCCAAACCAGAAATGCCCATTGCAAAGATCTAAGCAGTTGGAGAAACTGCAAATAGAGAATAATGCACAATATTTGGCCCTTTAAGATCAGAGGTCCCAAAATAACTTCTCTTACTCCATCTTTTACCAGAAAAAAACCCAAACCAAATTATTTCTTTTAGGATGAAAAATAGGCAAAAATATGTACAAGCCTCCCAAACTAATTTAATAGACAATTGTGGATTCAAATTAAGGTGGACATACACATTAATCTATAATCCATGTATTCTAAGTAAAAGTTGTATTTTTAATTATTTTCTCTTCCTAGGAAATAAGAGCATGTGGAGTAATGTGTAAGCAGGTCTTTAAGAAGGTACAGTGAGCCTACTGCTGATACAGAAGTGAAGAACAGTAGAATTTACAGACTTACCACCAAATCTCCAAGTACTAGCACTGAACATTGTCAGTGACAAGAGCAAACACAGAAATGAAGATCACATTAGAAATGTATAATTAGAATGAAATATTTTTAAGAAATAATTTTGAAAAAATGACTGCAAATAAAAGTATTTTTAGAAATGCCAATAAAGATACTAAATGCTATAAATGTGTGCATATCATAATTCTTGGCTACACCAAAACAGGACTTTCTGGTGCAAAACAAGAGGCTGGAGTTTAAGACCTTGTAAGCTAATTTTTGACTCTCAATAGACGTCACCCTTTCATAGCCTTAGCAAGGGGCCTCCACGTAGTCTTGTTGTCAAAAGCTGAAGTGTAGTTGTAGGGAAAAAACTGAGAGCTGTAGGATGAGCTTACACTTACATCAGGAATTCAGTGAAGCCAGTGAGGATTTGACCATTAGCTCCAATGGAGCAATACAGCACTGGAAGTGTTCCACTAAAAATAAAAATCTGATTTCTCAAAATGAGTAAAGTTATAGATCAATAGCCTGCCAAAACACAGAAGCATGGCTAAGGGGCAATTCTTTCCTGTACACTTCAGCAAATATCTGCCCTTGCATTTTGTTTTCTTATTCTTGAGAAACTAAGAGTAGGATCACTGCTAGAAGCTGTATATAACTGTACTCACACCACACTGCAGATGTGACTGGCATTGCTTTGTACCATAGAATTTGCAGAGTTTTTTATGACCCATCACAGTCCTCAGTGGAGACTGAGCGTGTAGCAAAGCATTGGCTGAGCAGTTTCCAGTGCTGGTTTAAACATTAGTTGGAGTAATAATCTTCAAAGCACACTGTTGTATTTTCAGTCCATCAACACGCTGGATATACAATTAGCACCACCACTTCACAACAAGTTCAAAAAGAAACAAGGATACAGGGGGTCTGGTTGGATCAGACCTTCAGTATGTAACAGAATTCCAAGTGTCTCCTAGAACAACTGCTACCAGCCATTTTCCAGGACTCAATCAGTGGGGAAGTTGCTGTGGCAGAGTTTGAGGTGGTTTTTAAAGTGTTCTAAGATGTTCTACCTTTCCCTACTCTTCTGCAGCTCCTGTGCACAGCATGGCTTTTGCCTTCCTTGGGAACCCAATGCTGACAGAGACTTTAGAAATGTAAATGGGAACAAATGCTGCCATTCTCTACTAATCAGGGTCTGCTTTAAATTATGCACTAGTATTAAACCTGTTTAGGAGCCTGATCCAACATGAAGGAAAGGAGGTTCAGAAACAGTCATTGTAAACTCTGAGGTCAGCACAGCAGGAATGATAAACTTTCTAAACTATGGTATTTCAGTAGTACTACATTTACAGTGAGTTTAGCACCAGATGTGCTGTAATGGACATCTAATTCAATTTTCTAAAGTTTTGGGGGTTGTTTTACTTCAGAAAGTACACAGAAGATATTATTCATGAAGATTTAAGCATCCCCATGTGATAAACAGGTGAAAAATACTCCCTCTCCATGTAAATTCTTGTGTTACTATTGCAACAGGTGTGCTCATACTACTTAGAATTCCAGAGAATTGTTTACTTTTTCCCCTGTAATTTTTTTTTCTTGGCAATACTCTTCCTCATACTGAGGAAGTCTCGGGGAATTATGCTTGGCTTAGTCAACCAGAAACATGCAGAAGCTGTTTTTCTCACATGGAAGAGTGTGTTAGCCATGTAGCTGTGTTTCCATAGCTCAATGGATACCCCTCCTGACCAACACATAGACCAGCAAATAATGGTGTTCGAGTTTTCTTGTACTTGGAGTGGAAGAGGTTACAATTAAATAAGATGGAAAGGTACTGGGAGAGGGGAAAGGATCAGAAACCTGTGGATCTCAGGTTAAAATACTTCTCTGCTTAAGTGAAATTGCAAGTAGTTGTCTGCTTAAAGTGCTACTTATCATCCTATGCAAGGTTGGGGATTTCCCAGTTGCCAAAGTTCAGTGCATCGCTCATTTGTTTTTCTTGAAAGATTATTGGACACAGAAACATCTTTCCTTCAAGCTCCTAAATATGGATTTCATAATCATGGACACCCTCCAGGTACCTCTCCACTCTTCAGCCTCAAGGAAAGCAAGAGAACAATGGATAATAATGGAAAATAAGTAACTATGTAATAAAGTGATTTTTGGATAGTGACACCACTATCCAAAGTTAAACTTTGCATAGTTCTTTTAATGTTCAACACTGAGACCTTTTTTGAACTGTAGTTTTCCTTCAATAGAACTTGGCAGTTCATAACCCTTAATTCACCAGCTGTCTTCTAATTTTTGCCTGCAGCTCTCTGCAGTCTTGTGTAACATTCACAAACTCTTTTTGCAGAAGGTTGTAAGTGGATCAATTAACATCTAGCTAAGTAAATCCAATTGTTAAAAGCTATTATTATTGTAATCAAACAGACAGCTTTTCCCCTTCGGGTCATTTGGTACAAGGGCAAATTTAGCACTGTACTAATAACTAATGGCTTTTCAACCAGGAGCAATGTAACCTGCTGCTAATTATGGAGAAAAGGCAAGCTCACAAAGTACTGCCACAGCTCATGGATGTAAACTACAGAAACTTCAGAAATATTTAACTTTTAATACATTGGTTTCAAATCAGCTCAATTGCTTGTCATGATAATTGTAACCTCTTATCTCTCCTGCAGCAATCCTTTCCCTTGGAAAAGGAAATTATGTTCATTCATTGCTTCCACCACGATGCTTTCCAACTGATGTGTGTAAAATGAACCATGCTGCTGCCACAAACCTTGAACAATTGAAAATGTACCATAAAAATATAGTTTAAAACTTTCTCCATCAAAGAAATGCTCGCTGAATGTATAACATTCAACAGTCACCTGACAAACATCAGCCTCCCTGACTATTTTCATAACTACTTAGTAGCCAAGACCTTCACAGTGAATTCATATCCAGATTTGCTTACTACTCAGGAATCAAACTTCATATCGATTTTCTTGATCTTGCACAGAATTTCAGCTGTGGTTTGCCAATACCAACTCTGTATTTCTGCAGAACTGCATTCCTTCCAGATAATGGAAATTTTTTATTTTGTAGGGAAAGACCAGTTCCCACAGCAGCAGTGTGAATGGAAAGGCAAAAGGGTGCATTGCACCATTTCTAAAAGTTAAATTCAGCATTGGTTTTATTCTTGATCCACAAACCTCTAGGTGAGAAAAGCTGAAGAATAAAGGCCAATGTGTTCCATAAGGCTGATTGTTCTGCTTCAGTTCCCCCAGCTGGGGATTTGTGTGCATTTTCTAAGTAGGTATGATCTTCTGAGGATGATTGGGGAACCCACTGCTACATTTTATGGTTCTGTGGCTTTTCAGTGAAGGACACCCAGAAGGAATACATACCTTCTGTCCCTATGGCACATGAAGGCATGTTGTGGGTATGAAATTGCAGCCTTACAGAAGAAGTAGAGAGACAGAACCATGTTTTTAGCAGTCATGGGGCAAGAGAGCAAAATTGGGAGCCTGAAAGTTTGGGATGGCCAAACTTCCTGTGAAAACAGAAGCAGCAACATGTAGAGCCATGAGCAGCCTGCTTATCTTCACTGGAGGTGCAGAGAATTAAATAAAGGATTAATTCAGGTTGTGTGCTTAGAACACACGATGATTAGGAAACAAGGCTTTCACAGAGCAGAACATGAAAGAAATTTCAGTAGGATTTGAAAACATGATATATATGCAAATGCAAAGGGTCAGGGACAGAATTATCACGGAATCATTGAATGGTTGGGGTTGGAAGGGACCCTAAAGACCATCCAGTTCCAACCCTCCTGCCATGGGCAGAGACACCTTCCACCAGACCAGGTTGCTCAGAGTCCCAACCAATTGAAACTTTTTGTAGTGGCATTTAAAGAAAACAGGATGGTCTTATAAGAGTAGGAGGAGAGGGAAGGGTGAGAAAGGAAGAAGAAAAATTAGTAGCACTAATATTTTTAATAAATTGATCATGTTTGACAGAATAATCTGTACAGATTATATTTTCATTTGGAAACCAGTTTGATTTCTGTTTTATATGAAGAATTCAAAATATGCATATGAGTTTTAGTGGGGCAAATAAGTATAAAGCCTTTAACTCACTACTTGAAGACTAGATATTTGATATGAGTGCAAATCTAATCTAATCTAATCTATACAAAATACATGTGTGTCTATGACTGTAAATGTTTCGTTTCTGTATTCTAAAAATCCAGGATTTTTTAATAGATAACAAAATATTTTGCCAGCAGGAGAACACAAATTAAGCCAGATTCCATTACCTAAAGAGGTATTTTAATGTCAGTTATTAGTGTTATTGAATTAATGGTATTAATGAATCTTTTGAAATGCCTTTAATGTTGCCAGAGCATTTCATCAGCAGATTTATTCTACAGTGTCATGTGCAGAACACCACCCTTTGTGATTTCCATAAAATATGACTAACGTTATACTACAGTGTTCTCCCAGACTCTACTGAGCTGTAGCTGAATGTAGAATATTTTCTCTTTGGATTGATTAACCTTCACCATATTTTTTTTCGTGAAACTCTCCAGTGACTTGTGGGATCAATGTAAACAAAACAGCCTCTGTCCCTTGTTGAGAAAACACCTCTTTTTGTTTGCTTGAATCTGCTACTCGCTATTATAATGTACTTTCTCCTAATTCTTGTAATGCAAGAGATACCAGAGAGCCATTCTCTGTCTTGTCCATGCCACTCAGATATTCTTTACCCCTCCTAGTGTATAAACTTGACTGTTTTCTTTCCTAGAAGCTTTTGTTTAAAACATCAGAATATCAGTGTTCTCATTTCAGCCCACACCAGTGAAATACTCCATGGAAACACGTGGACTAAGAGCAACTCTTACAACCTAAGCCATGGAAACCAAACTTGAAATAAGAATTGGGCTTGCAGCCTTCATTTATGCAACAGTCCAGCTTTGAAAGATGGGAAAGAGGTGCTTAGTGTGATCTGTGTAAGTGTTTTCTTGTCAAAGAAGCGTGAGGGAGCTGAATGGCAAATACCTTAAAAGGAGAAGGTGCATTAGATTCCTGAAGTCCCCCATGGGACTGAGCAGCAGAGGGTGATTGATGGTCTGCTGGCATACCATGAATGATGTGCTCCACCAGACACATCCACTTCCATCAATCATTTGGTTGACTCTGCTGTATGAAACTCAAGCTGACAGTAAAAAGCAACGGTTCTCCATTACAACATTAATAACATTTCTTAGTATGTATCATATTGTATTATATTATTTTTTTGGACAGCCTCATCTGTAATCACATAACAGAGTCACAGCTATTCATCCTTTCATCCTCTGTTAGTAGCACATTTGTCTTGGAATACTCTCTGTGTGGTACAGCTATTGCTATTTTCAGGGTTTTTTAACCTCAAAGCAAATATTCATTTAAATAATTTACTCCTGTCTAGCAGAAGTGCCCACAAAAGCAGAGTCCCATCAGTACCATGTGTTTTATTACCAGGGCCAGCACTTTCCCTATATTAATAGCTAAATATAAATATCCACACTGAACACCTACACAGACTGGCATTTCAGTTCTTCACCGAACCCTTCAACAGGATCACCTGACAAGTTTCCACACCATGGAGGCAAAATAAAATTCCCTTTTTCAATGGCAACATTCTCATTAAAGGAGTGGAGGAAAGAAGGATAAGAAATGGTCTGTGGTTATTGACTCTACACTTATTTACATAACAAGAGACCATTTGTCTCGTTAACACCACTGTTCTAACACTGAGCAAATTAAAAGGCCAATATTGTAGCAAGAGCATTTCAGATTTAAAGCATTTTATTTAAATGTTCAGCTATTTGATAGTTAAAGATTGGATGAGAGGCAGTTATTTATGGGTCCATAGGCATTATAGAGCAGCAAACATTTAGAACCTGTTTGGGCACATGCAAAGACAGAGAGCATTACCCTCAGCAGTGCACTGCAAAGATGTGCACTCCTTAAAAAGCTTTGATCAATATTGTAGTCTCACTTCCAAAGTTTTCCTCTAACTCTTTGACTGGCTTTTCTTTCCCCTCTCCTTTCAGCTACACAAAGCAACAGTACAGAAGTGCAGAACTGAAACACAAGAAAAGATGAAGAAAGAGCTTATGCAAAATGGTACTGAAATTTGAAGTTACCCTTAAACTGAAAAGTTCCTCTCTGTCCTGATGTTCCCACCAAATCTTTCTCTAGTGTGAGCCAGTGGACTTACTGCAAAAAGGAGTTGTTTATAATGCAATGCAGTCACCATTATAGTTTGGTGGGGCTTAGTACCAAAGCATATGGGGAGAGCTCACTGAAATTTAACATTCAATCAAGTGCAATAAGACTCACCTCCTCCTCTAATTCTAAATCAGCATGACTCAGTTTATATTTTCTTACTAAAACACTGACACTTATTATCCATAACCATTACAATTTCCAACACTTCTCTCCAGCTGGGCATGTTAAGGGCACACAGAAGAAGTTAACACAATTCAGCAGTGCTTCTGTGAAATAACTGTGTGATCTTTCACTCATCCTGTCAAGAAACAGGCTGCCATTCTTGATGCTGACATTTCCAAGTTTATTTTTGTAGAGAAAAAGGAGAGAAAAGTGCCATTTTATGTGTAACAGCAACACAGCAAAGAACTTACTCAAACACAGCACCAAGCAGTTCCTCCAAACACTCATTTTTAGGTTCCACAATGTAGTTCCCTGTAATGCAGTCAGTCCTTTCCATTGTATCACTGCTGACAGTGTTCATCAGAGACACTTAATTACTCAGGACAATCCTTAAGGGCAACATATGGTCTAAAATAGCACTAGCTGGAAAGCCAGCCATCACTGTCCTTGATTCCAACACATATGTCCCATTATTGCACCTATAAACACAGATACTGTCTCAGCTGCTGAGAGCTCTGAAAGAATTACTTGAGAGTTTTAGACATATTATACCTAAAAACCAGCCAAAAGCACAGAACAGACTTTCACAACACTCTGCAGCAGTAACACATCATCCCAACTTCAACCAATCTCAGACACGGGGGCTGACGTAGGAGCCAGACAAACAAGAACTGCAAACTAGATTTCACGCTGTCCTCAATGATGCAGAAACAGATGACTCATTCCCTAGCAAGCAAAACAGAAAATAAGTAGAACATTAGAGTTCCGTAGCAAAATAGTCTGTGAACAGTCTGCTTCCACCTCCTTATGGACCAAAGAACCCTCAAATTTCCGTTAGAAACTTTCCTTGTCATCTTTTGTGCAATTGAACATGAGGTAAATGTGTCCCAAACACAGATGCAGAATTATTTCAGATAATGGTTTTTTCAACATATGCACAACGCTTTCGAGAGTATTTTTCTCACACAGCAATTCTGCCTTGTAAACATTTAAAGTATCACATTACAAAAGATTCCATTTCTGTTTCCAACTCCCAGCATGGTGGCATCTATTTTTGATTCTATTTTGGGGACCAAAGGAACAGGTAGACACTCAAACTGCTTAAGGTCAGTCAAAAACCTTACCAGGTGCTTTACTGTTAGTTACAATTAACAGGTAACAAGTACCTACTTTGCTTGAATATCATGTGGATTTTTTTAGGAGAGCCTTTTGCCCTCTTCAGCCACAAGAATGTTTTAAAAAGCTGGCCCAGTGTCCTGCACTTCCCACTCCAGCTTGTGTAACTTCAGGAGCATCCAGTTGCCTTTTCAGTCATACATTCCCCTGAAGTGATTGGGTTTCAGTACTCATCAAACACTTAAAATTTGAAAAAGGAATGCCTAAATCTTAGTGATGTGCAGGCAAATGTAGATTAAATCCCCACATAAACAACACTGTTCTTCTTTTAAGTCCTCCCTGCACAAGAAAAAAAAGCCCCACAACAGCAAAATAACCAATAGCAAAATAAGTACAGCTTTCAATTACAGAGCTGACCAAAAGCTTACTGCAGTTCATCTCTGAAGCATAAAACCTCAAGACACTGTGCCTAAATTCAGGATGGCACACTGCTTATCTTGGCTGGTAAATCCTCCTCCTAGAAATGTCTGTACGAGTCAAGAGAAAAAATAAATGGAACAAGTACCCACAGAAAAGGCCACTTTTCATAAGAGTTATTTCTTTGTGAAGTACAGCTCTTCCTGGACCTGCTACAACTTCTTTTGGAGTGTATTTTGTTTTGTTGTGCAGCATGTGCATTCCATCAGAACAAAAAATTTGTTGATGGAATAGCTTACACAAAGCAAGAAACCTTTCCTTTCTTCATACTCCTTTTTTTTCTGGTGCAAGTGATCCTTATTTTTAGAAAACTCAGTTTTGTAAAGCTCTACCACAGGTCATTTTGGTGCTTGTTGGCTGATAATTTGATCTTTTCACAATGAAAGTATTTTCTGAAATAACACTGTTTAAATTTTTTTTTTCTTGAAAAGATAGCAAAACTACCTGCAATTTCACCAAGGATTTCAAAAGTAGGTACTTCCATGTTAGAGATCAATGCAGGTATGTCTCCTTGTTGTAATTAAATACCTAAACTCAGTCTACTGTCTGCACTGCAAACGTGCTTGAATGAGATTCTGCGAGGTCCCAAGATCTCTACCTTGAAATATGAAATATGAAAACTATTAAAACACAAAGCTATGCACTGACAGAAAGCAAAATGTTAAGTCAGTGTGCTGGCCAGATAAAAGGCAGTTTACTCAGCAGCCTGTGTGGTCAGATCCTAATGAAGAGTATATTACTGGGGGGAAGAGGAACAGTTTTGGGCTGCTTTCGATAAATCCAAGCTGTCAGAGCATCCAACTAGCCTCAGTCTAATGACTGTGTGTTTAAGAGACACCATATAAAAGGTTAGAATAATGAGGTGATGTCTTCTTGGAAACTGCAGCTCTGTGTGACTGCCACGCAGTGCTGTAACCTTTACTCACAAGCCAAGGGTATGTTGTTGAGCAGAGATAGCAAATCAGCCTTCAAAGGCCATGAGCATATTCCAAGGAATGACAGGCACCAGGCAGTGTCACAACTGACTGTTCACAGGGCTCTCAGACCTTCCAACCACGCTGGACTTTGGCACTGGCACTGTTATAACATGGTGCTGTTGGAATCCTTAGAACTGCTGGCTGAAGATGTAGCTGTAATAGTCACAAGGAGGAAAAGGCATCATTTTTCCCCCTCTCATGCTCAATATTGGTCTAAAAGACATTTTTCCTCTCTTGAAATGTCTGTTGGTTGCAATCTCTTGATAACACAGCTAATTGAGGCAGCATCCTCTCCCCAAAAGGCTCATCTTTCAACTAGGAAGCAATGGAGCACAATGCCCTGACAACTAAGACACTTTCTTTTCCCTGACAGGGTTGTCCTTTACTAGAGACAAAGGCAATGCTAAACATCATTCTAACAGATATATAGCTCACTGCAACCACTTCTGTTTATGTTTGGCAAATCAGAAAAAATTGCCCAGTTATCCATGTTTTCACAAGTAACACATTTCATTTCAGCACGAGACTGTTTTCCCAGGGTCACGAAGGGAGACTCCTCATAAGGAGTCTGATGGTGCTGAAGAAATACTTCCCAGCTCACACTCTTTAGTCATGGGTGCTATCAGACAGGTCAAAGCTGACACTTGCACTGCTTCCACACACCTGACAGGCTGTATCTGTGTTCATAAAAAGGAGAGACTTGTTTCCATATTAGTTTTTCCTCTGCTTTCTCTTTCTCCCTTTCTCTTTCTTCCTTTCCCTCTCTCCCTTCCTTTCTTCCTTCCCTTATTAAACCCAGTTAGTATGAGAACAAACACTGATATAGTTCTCCAATTTCTGGGAAGCATTAAATGGAAATTTGTAAAGGTAACTTTCAAATGCTCTCTTGAAAGTAACTCTTCTGATCAATTGATTAATTTTATTTTCACGCATAAACTATCATATCATCATGAACATGACTGAATTTCTGGGGAACTCTTTCCTAATCTGAGATTTTATTTAGGCCTCGGATTTTCAATTTTCAATTATTTTTATCTTTTCTTTTACTCTTCTAGTGAAATACAGCCTGCCATTCTGTTATATTATACATGTTGGAATAGGTATATCTATATCTCCAAGAATACATTTTCTTCTAAAATGCCCCATTTAAGAAACTTTACTTTCTGTTTTATCTTCTTCTATATTAAATGTACTTTGTACTTTTTGCTGAAAACTGATATTACCATATTTATCAATGCTTCATTTCAACTCAAACATCCACTGGCAATATCAATAAATCAAATTGATCCTTCCCCCTGCTTTGCATGCATGTGCATCCAGTTCCTGAGACTACTGGGTATCACTGCTGTTAAGAACCCATCCTGACAGATGCCAGGGAGAAATCTTAACTTCAGCAACGTGTCCTGAATTATATTGCTTGGCCCAGCACCAGGGATTCCTAAATTGCCTGATTATACACATGCCTTAAGGGCCAGCTTGCAGTGTCAATGTTGCAGTTTAGTAACACAGAGTGTACCAACTCATTTAACTACCTCAGATAATATCGGCATTTTTCAAGTTACTTTTTTTTTAAAGATTACTGTAAATTTCCATCTTAAGTGCTGTTTCTATCAAATAACTGCCAACTATCAGAGCCAGAATTCACCACAAGGAGAGACAGACATGTAAACACTACTGTTACTACAACAATTTTCTAATAAGTTCCAGGATGCATTGGAGAGCTAAACACTGGGTCTTTGCTCAACAAATGTGGGTAGAATGAAGGCAGAGCCTTTCCCACAGCAAGGGTGCTGGAGATGCAGGCAGAAAAGGATAACCATCCAGCACTGGGAGAGGAGTAAACTCCTGAGATTTACAAGGCAGAGCATCCCTTAATCAACAGGAAATAGAGAGTTCTGCCTGTGCTCTGAGAGGTGGGACAGCACAGGATCGTTGCACTCAGTGACCGTGAAGATTTTGCCCCTGAGTTGCTTGTGATTTTTTTCAACCTGAAGGAGTAAAAAACTGATGTATGGCAAAAAGCAAGCATTCAGGAAACAGATACACTCACTGTCAGAGTTTCCCCAGGACTGGGGTAACAGTTCTGGGACTGCTCCACACTGGCAGCAGAGCAGTGAAAGAAAAGAGGCAGAACATTATTGTGGATTTTCATCAGTATGTCTGGACCCAATCTACAGTTCTTCTGGGACAATGGCTTTAGGTCCTTCATGTTATCACAAGAACGGTTTTAATCTTTCTCTTAAAGGCTACAGTGAATTCAAATTTGTGCACTAACTGCAACACCTGATACAACTTTTTCTGTTCATCTGAATTATAGAACTTGAAGCAAAATCTTTCCATCATTGAATTAAACCACTTATGAGGTATGTGAAAACTTGAGGTCTAAGATATTTGAAATTGTCCCTATAAAGTGTTCTTCAGATGAGGTAAAAAGGACTTTTTCTGTTTGACAAAATTGATTCTTTAAAATATTCTTCTAATGGATGAGACCCTGCATTAAAATGACCTTTAGGCTTTCATGGTCAGGCATGAGATACACATTTGCTTAGCTAAATTGTGCCTGTCATAGAAGTATCAAAGAAAAAACCTCAGATTGCTTTCTATAGATTCTTTTCATTCAAAACCCATCCATCAGTATTCCAGTCCAACGTCTGAGTAATGCAACCTTTATCTGATGAAGATAAGAAGTGGCAGTTGCAATTACAAAACTTTGCCACAGAATAAATACAATTAAGTTATAGATTACAGTTACAGATATTAATGTGCAGCTCATGCAGGGAATTCAAATCCTGAAAAAATCTTTGAAGGGAAAATTTAAGCAGCCTTAACTTGACAAAGCATTTAAACTGGCTCCAGATTTTCCATCCACATTAAAGTTGGCCAGGCAGAAGCATGATTTTAGTGGATAACATAAAGAGTTATACTCACTAACTTGCTCTGCCCACTGGCTTTATGACCTTCATGCCCTTGGCCAAACCATGTCACTCCCTACATTTTTCTAATTTCATAAAGGCTAATGATTTTTGCCTGCTTCCCCTGGGTAAAGAGCATTGAATAAATGCTCAGGAGAATTAAGGAACAAATAAATTCAGTAATCCCCATTTTTTTCTAAAAACCAAGGTCAGCTTTATCCATTGGCTAATATATCTCTACAGCATAATTTTTCATAATGTAAACCACTTTAATAAAAGTGAGTTCTCAAGCCAGTAGGATCCACTGGTTTGTACTTTTAATATTATCAAGCTGAGTAACATGATCATTAGTGACATTATTAAGTCTCTAAGAGCTAAGCCAAAGTCCTTAGTTAGAGAGGAGGAAGGCTTCTAATTAATAAAGTGTGTAACATCTGCGTCCAACTCCATCAGCAAAATCAGATGGAGTAAGACAGGAATGACTGAAGCCAGCCAGTCATTGATTAAAAAAAAAAAAGGAGACAAAAATCCAATGGCTGAAAGCCAAGTATTTTCTAAGAGAGTGATTACAAACATATTTTTGTGCATCTTTGTTTAAGCTGAAGGTAAACACAAAATGGGCTAAACTGGCATAACTGCAAGCCCTGTGCACTCCCTCACGCCACCACAGCGTTTGCAACCTGTCCCTGCTGCTGTGTCAACAAGGTGTGAGGCACGTTCCTCTGCTGAGATGGGAATGAAGGAATTCTCCCTTCTCTTAGCTGTCAACAGAAGGTTTGTTCCTGCAGGTTTCTGTTTTGGCATGATCAGCTAAGAACTGATGTCAAATAATACGTGTTTAGCCAACAACTCTTATGTACAACTGGTCAGACTTCCAGTCCTTCTCTGGAGGGTCTAGGCCTGAACAAACAAACAATCTCATGAGTTAGAACCCAAAAGTCCAAGCCCAAGGCACTGAGCACCCCAACCCTCAGTGCTCAGAGGTGGCTCTGACCCAGCAGGAAGGCTTATCAGTTAAGGATATCCAAGGGAGTGTAGTGCCAGCTGATGCTGGAGGAAGGTAACCAAAAAAGGGGCCATCAAATCCTATTTGCTGAGCTCATTTTGCAAATAGCACCTTTTGATTCTGTCCCCTCCTGCTGCTCCTGCCACCTCTTGCTAAGGTCTCTGCCCAGCAGGTGATTGCTCTCCTCAGCCAGCTGAACTCCCAAGGCCTCCAACACACCTACAAGGCAGCATGTTGCCTCCTTCCAGTGTACTTTTAGTTGTCATAATGTGACTCCTCAGGTCAGTGCAGAACAGAGCCCCAAGCCTGGTGAGACAGCACCTCTGACAGCTTTTGCAGTAGCAGCCATCACTGAATACATTTCAAATGATTAATTTTCTTAAAAATAAAAATAAACCTAGTGAATTCACATGTGCTAACAAGTTAAAAATAATAATAGGTGTCTGTGACCATACTGCTTCTGTCTGGAGCCTTCAGGGGAATTCAGTTGCTAAGAACAACTTCCACAGCTTGCCATATTTCTATGTGTTAAACAACAACCAAAGAACTATAGGCAAAAGTCCCAGCTGTCAAGCATGAGGAGTGTAGGGGCTGGCTGGGGGAGTACAAGGCATTTTTCTCTTGTGTTATATATGCATATTAGATAATCTAAAATGAAAATGAAATGAGGCAAGGACAGAGTGGGAAGCATGTTACTATCTCTCCAAAATACCATGCCCAAAAGTTTACAGGAAAAATTCTGTTTGACCTGGTCATTCTGTGCTTTATGTGGTGCTCCCAACAGAGCTTTACAGAAGAACCTTTCCAAGGAGAATGCACCACCAGCTCTTTCAGGCAGCAAGAAAGGCTGAGTTTTGTTCAGCTACCTGGATAGAATTTCTCTTCTAGGCAGGTCTCAGACACAGAGACAAGAGCTGGAGGTAAGTGTTAGAAGTAACATCCATGAGTGCTGACTTATTCCACACAAACAGCATTTGGGCCTCACTTTTCAATCTTGTCAGTCTAGACTCCTTCTGTGAGATTATTTTTTTCAATACTGATTCATAGGAAAGAGGCAACACTGTCTTTGTTTTTTCACACACAAATAAAGACTGAAAAAGTCACTTAGGCATTTAGCAAAAGTAATTTGATTTTTCATGATTTGCTTTATTTCTAAGGTCTCACTATTCAGCCATAAAACTTATGCCTGTGTTGACACCTGACACAAAAGATATGAGCTCAGAACTTTGGGGTTTAACATACATATTGGAAAACATGGAAAAGACCCCTCCCTCTCCCCATTCCTGGGGTTCAATACATGCTGCACATGGCATCCCTGGTGGTCTTGCAAGAAAAGGATGCTGAGAACAAAATATTAATGACAATCAGGAGAAGGTACCTTATCTTCATTTCCCTGAAGGTAGACTTGTCCCATGGGAAGGAAATATTCCTTTGCCATTTTGAAAGTTTGTCTCTATGTCTACAGTACATAAACAATAAATACAGAGCACACTGAATAATTTCTAAGATTTCAAATGAATAATTAGTCAAAATTTTAAATCTGAAATGTGATGAGAGGCAGGTCACTATACCTGGTAAGGCACAGACCCAAGACTTGCAATTATCCACCTAGTGCTGTAAAAAGAATTGTGTTCACAGTATCCAAACTGTGTCTTGGCATCATATGATTTAGGCAGGTGTTTGACTGTGGTAGAGCTTTTACTGCCTACCAAGATTTTCATTCTTAAACTGAAAATTCTCTTCATGGACCTTAACACAATGCTCTTTAAAAGCTCATGAAGCGTCACAGAACTCTGCCAAGTCAGTATTTAATTTTCAGTATTTCAGTTTTATTAATTCCCTATTTAGCCAGTTCTTTGTTTGGTTAAACTTTGTGTCTGTAAACTCCTTGGCTGTACATTTACCTGAAAAGGCTCAAAACGCTACTTTAGTCTAAAGGTAAACAAGTGTTTAGAAAATATACACACTGGGGGAAAAAATAAGAAAAAGGGATGAATATCATCAAAACATCATGGGGAAAACCTGTACAATTATATGTGTATGCTGTTAATTAATTATGGTGTTTTATGCAAAGGATGTACTCATCTCATAATTGACTTTCTCTGAATGTGCCTGGCTCTGCATATCTGCAGCAACAGGACCCTCTGTTACTTTATTGGTTGTTAATGGACATTAGTTGGTGACCATCACATGGCACAGCTTCAGTCTCCTCCACATCCTCCCAAAATGACTGTTACATAGGAAGCAAACTACATCAGAACTAAAATCAACGGGCACATAAAATCTCTCCCCGTGAGCTTCTGGCAAATGCTCTGATTTTTGGAGGTGCTTGTAGACATTCAGTCTGATCTACTCCTCATAAATCCCCCCCAGGCATTTGGAGATATAAGGTAAAACACCGAGTACCTGCTTATAAATTGTACCTCATTCTTTCAGCATCCTGAAGGAGAGAAGAACTTCCAGTTGGGAAGACAGCAAAGATTGTTATGCATGTGCACAAGGGAACTGATGGTGCTTACACAGCTAATTTTGAGTGCTTGTGAGGGGTTGACTTGAGAATGATAACTTTTTCTTGTTTTTATAGAACCTTTTAGTACATACATAAAATTTATAGAACCTTTTAATACATACATAAAACATCTAAATAGTAATAATGTATTTGTTGACATTGATGCAGCACAGAGGCTAAGAAAGTACACAAAGATATGTAAAATCAAACCTTTTGCATAGGTATTACTTAATATGACCACAGAACAATATTTTAGACACAAAGATTCTGGAGCCTTTATCTGATTGAAAACCCTCTCCCCATCTCCTGTAGGTACAGATCAAGATACTTCCTTTCCTTATCTTAAATTAGCTCCTTAAGTTAAGGCATTTTAAGAACTCAGCTCCCAGAAACTCTCAAACTTCTTTAGTTTTTTGGTTGTTTTTTTAAAACCCTACATAAATTTTCAGCAATTGTGGAATTTTACATTAAATTTTAACAAAGTGAAGGCATAGAAGAGACATTATAAGATCAGTAACTATTCAGTTTTGTTATTTCTGAGTTGTAGTTCTAGACTTTATTACTTTTTCTAGTAAATTTTTAAATAATATACCCATTAAAAAAAAGGAAGAAAGAGGAGGGAAAGAAAGGCAAGGAGTTTAAGGAGTTTTTGACTGCTGATCATTTCAATTACTCTCTCTATAGAGCCATCTCTAAGTTCTCTTGACTGATTAAAGCCACATAATGTAAAATCTTATGTTAATTTGCTTTTAGTACTTACTTTAAATTCCAATAAAGTTGGACTGCACATTCAAATTCTCCATTCAGACACATTCTGAATGTGCTTATTTGCACAACTGAAATATGTGGGTTTGTCCACAACAATGTAATGCAAATGGATGAAAAATACCTTTCTAACACAAACTGCCATGTTTCAGCGTAATTAAAAATCATTCTTAGGGCAGACTTGATATTAATTATGCTTGATTTTTATTTACTTTATATTTGATAAACTTGCTGTTAAATTAAAACAAAAATATGGAAGTGTGGTTGGTATAAGTACAGCTACTTTGAAAATCAAAGGAAAACAAAAATATTTTCAATGGGAGTATTCCTTTTTCTGCCCTGCCTTACATTTTTTGCACATTCCAGACTTCCAAAAATTTTAAATGGGAGTTCTGGGTGTGACAGTTCCGTAAAATTGACCCTTCACAGGGAAGAGTGACACAGAGAAAGGAACTGAAAACGGGAATTCACCTTGGAAACTTTTAAGTGGATTGCCCAATTTGACACTGTGTTCACTGTATTTCAAAGGTATCCCATAATAGCTTGTCGTTCTTCCCAGAGGTCACTGTAAAATCATATCCTGTATTACTCCAGATTTCTGAAAGTGTTCCTTGTCTGCCAGCTGGTCAAGTGAACTTTGGTAACCAAGGCAAAGTCTGCAGGGTTATCACTCTGCCCCTTACACTGTATTATCTAGAAAACCATAAACCTTATTAAAAAAAAATATGAAAAGCTTTATAAAACCTTCTGTGAGCAGGTCCTGTTTGCTGCCTCCCCTCTGGAGCTGCAGGTGATCTGGAGCTGTCGCCACCATGCCGGCTGATTACAATGGCACCTGGGAGATGGAGACCAACGAGAACTTTGAAGGCTACATGGTGGCTTTAGGTGAGTGAGAAAACATTAGCTGCACAGAGAGAAGAGGAAAGGTTCCAATTATAAGTAAAATCCCTCTAAAAATTAATGAGCTTATTTCTGTAGTGTGTGCTGTGGCATAAGGGCTTCTGCCAATCAAGTGAAAATCAACAAATTGCAATGCACTTATAATTACCATGATATAAGTAGATAAGCAAGAGAAGATTTGTAGCCAAATATATTATTCTTTATTTAGATAAATGAAAAAACTGATACAGATGGGGGGAAAAAAATCCAAAATAACAGGCTTTCAGATACAGAAACTCTTTTTATTCCTGTAAATACTTCCTGTACCAGTGAAGCCACAGCCTGGTTAGCTCTGCTAAAGAGGAATAGGGTGTTTTATATCACTAAGGCAACAATAATGCTAATACTTAATTAGTGCTTTGAACTATTCAAATTATATGTTACATAAATGAAAAATTTGATGCTTTATGTGATTTTGTACTAGTTTTACTCTTACCAAAGAATCTTAACCCTAATTGATTTATCTGTTCAGATTGAAAGAGAAGGAATACACATAAATAGTTATAAATAAACTCTCATCATTATTCACCAACAACTGAAAATATTTATAATTTCCTCAAAGCTTCAACTCTCTTAAGAGAGAAAGGCAAGTTTCGCTCTTCATAGTTTTTGCCCTTTGTATTTATGGAAAAAAGATCAATAACTTTGGGGACACCTGTAGGTAAGATACAGAGACACCTGTGAGGTTTTAAAAAAATAAGAATGATTAAGCCAACATCATGAATTTTGGGAGAAGGATAAACACTGACTGAAGTGATTTGCATGCTGGGGTTTGGCAGTTAGTTAAGCATGAAGAATAATTGCTATTTTTTGTGCAACTGAAATGTGATTTTAGCTTTGAATATGGGGCCTGTTGGTCTGGCTGATGCTTAAGACAACTTCCAGTTGTCACCAATTGAGTGTTCCATCGTGCTTTTTTGTGTACACATGCACATACACACTATAAGTTATATGAAGTTAAAACTGCCAATAGATTAGCAAAAACACCCAACACCAAAACCAGCACAAAGATACATATGCTATAGGTGATTCTCAGAATGAAAAGAAATTACAGACAAAGGGTGAAAAAATATTCTTCTGCTCTGTTTCTCACAGTTTTACATGTAGTTGGTATTTTAAGTATGAAAGTGCTCAGATTTAAAGCACACTGAGGTTTGGGGTTTTTTTTAAATTCATCCATCCTTTTAATTAATGCACACATATATTCTATACTTTAATTAAAGAATGCTTTTGTCCTTTCAGTCAGGAACTTTGGTTTTATCATAAACATGTTACAAAGTATTTTAACCTACCAAAATTGAACAATATATCCTTTTTATTGCTTGTATTGTTCAAAATGCAGTTATGAAAACCATGCTTTAATAAAACCTCCCCTAATTTTCTCCAGGAGCTACAAGACTAATATATTAGTCAGAAATAGCATTTCTTTAGAGGTCTAGACAATTTTTTCCCTCGGAGAGAACTAAATTTTATGTTGTCTGGCTATAAATCAGACCCAGAGATACCTTTAATCCACCCCAGCAGATAAAATATACCCAAGAAGTCTCGAATATAAATACCGAACGAGAACATTATTCCCTGCGTTAAAAAGTCACATTTTTTTAAAGCCAATCCTCTTACTCAACTCCATTAGCACTTCACAAGTAGTCTAATGAATCTCCCAAAAGAAAAAGGGCTCCTTTAGAACGTGGCATTGCCCAGCTGACAGTGATGAACTCCCATGCAAAACCACTAAAGGATGGCTGGCAAACCAAACCCATTTTTCAGCCTCTTGCAGCAGCACGTGAGATTATTTCATTTGCATAGAGCACCACAATAAGATTCCCTGCCAGCTGGGCAGAACTATTTATTGCAGCTGGTAATGCTGCTGGCATGAGGTGGATTGGCTGGGGCAAGCTGTCAGCATGGTAATCTATATTCTGCCTTTGGTAACTTCCAGTGCATTCCACTGCAAGCAGCTGTTTACATTAGAATGTTCCTCACCAGCAAAATAAGGATGTTAAGGAGATAGTGCTGTGTGATGTTCACAGAATATTGAACAGGAACTGGGAAATGCTCTGCATGGATACTTTGGCTTTTCACTTTGAATTTGTCTCCTTTTAAACTGAAATTTATTTCTGCGTCCACTGTCTGACAATAATGGGTGTCAGGCTTTTATGAATTGTTTCTCTTTTTTTATTAGTATATATTTCATTATTTTAGGTTAATTAATTAACCTCTTATATACTCCCACAGGCTGTAGTTTCATCATAAAAGTAACATGCCAGAATCCCTTTGATTAGGTGCTCATTCTCCCTTGGTTACATACTCATTCTAACATGCTTTATTCCTGAAAAGGAATATTATTATGAGGTCCTTCTTTAGGAGTGGCCAACATCTGTAATCCTGCAGGACAAACAGCATGTGCCTAAGGGAGCCCCCTGAGTTCCTGCATGCTCAGGAAAGGCAATGGCAAAGGAATGGCTCCCTGTTATTAGATGATAACAGTTCTCCTGCATCCCACAGCTTCATGTGGAAGGGAGGTCAAACAGGCAATGTCAGTCTGAATAGCCCCTGTTGTTTCATGTTCTCAAAAAAACCTGGAAATTCAGGTAATTTAAACACTATTGGTTGTATGCTGTAGCTCTGCTCACATTCCCACAGATATCCTATTAATAAATAAATTTATGATCAGTGGAAGATCATCAAATTGAAAGTGTACTTGCAAAAAGATGATTTTTATTTGAAATTATCTTTTTCTCTGCAAAATGTTCTAGGTAAAAGCATTATTTGTGGAACTATATTCCACATATTTTTTTAATCTATAAATATATGCTCTGGTTGGTTTTTTTTTATTATTTTTGGTATCAAATACTGGAATTTTCATTGTGATATTCTCCCTTTTGGTTTTTGACAGGTATTGATTTTGCAACTCGTAAGATTGCAAAACACTTGAAACAAACAAAGGAGATTACTCAAAATGGAGATAATTTTAAAACAAAAACACTCAGCACTTTCAGAAACTATGATCTGGATTACACAGTGGGAGTGGAGTTTGAAGAACAAACCAAAGGACTGGATAACCGAGTGGTAAAGGTAAAAATCTGGTACCTGAGTCAGCAATTTCAAAAATCAGCTGAATACATTAAATAAGCCCCCAATATTTCACAAACATCAGAGGATTTTTATAAAGCAGAAATAATTTGCATCTTGAGACAGTTTTCTTTCCTGCTACAAGCATTTATTAGAAATGTGAATCGGGATGGTTACTCAGACTCGAGAGGACAATCATTAATTACAGGTTTTTCTAGTAGGGAATTTTTCCAGCTTTTCTACTTTCTTTATGTATTTAGAAAGTAGAAAAACTTATTTTTACCTATGTATCCTCTTTAATGAAATTTTAAATTCATCCCTGTGAATTTAGGACCGTTTCCACATCGATATAAATCTTCAGTTTGCAATGGTTGTGTTCAGAGTGTATTTTTAATCTGAGCCTGATCAGCCTCAGCTGGGCAGTTTAACACTTAGACACTGTTAAAAATAAACTGTGCTTGGCTATGAACCTTAAGGGAGCTTCAGGAAGGGGCAAGAAAGAAATGTGAGCCAGAGGTCCCAGTGATCCAGGTGGCAGGGCTGCTGGCAGGGGCAGAGGGGCAAGGAGGCCCAGCAGTGCATGCTCTGATACCTTTTGGATTATAGGAGTAACCCGAGCTCAGAATTCCCCCAGGAACCTGTGGAGATATGTTCAGACACACAGGTTTGGACCAAGGGCCATGCTATGTGTTAGCCCCTTCCCTCCCTCCTGTGGCAGAGTCAGTGAGTGGGTTCCTGTGGGGCCTTCAGACAGGGCTCTATCAGAGAGGAAAGGAACACACTGGAGTCCTAATTCATTTACTGAATTCAGCCTCGTGTTTCTGTATCAATACCACTGCAGGTTTACTCTCTTCTCGCCCCTAAAACAATTAAGCAAGATTTTCCAAGCTAGAAAGCCCAGTAGATCTCACATTTCCAATGCCTGTCCCCTCCCAAGCCTTGCTGATCCTGCATCCCCTGGCTCCTCTTGCACCATGCCCTGAATGCCCCTGTCTGACTCTTTGCCATCACCACAGCCCTGTTCTGCCACTCATTCTTGGCAGCTCTCAGCTGCCAAGCTCAGAGAAGCTGAGACCAAAGCTCCCTGTCAGAAGACCTGGTTTGTTTTGGCAATTGGGACAGGAACCCGGCAGCATAAAGGACATGTTTACATTTGAACTCACATCATCCTGCACTGGAGTGGCACAAATTTAACACGAGTCATTGTTTATTCACCATGGATCACTTTTCATTCTCAAACTCTTTGTGCAGTGTAATTCCATGACTTCTTCCAAATTATTTCTCACTGACAGCACTGCAAGCCATCAAATAATAAACCCTTTTATTTTTCCCCCACTATCCTGAATATCCCTGTATTGAAATTTTCTTCCTACCTCTTTCTCCAGTGAGCCCTGGGTAGGACATATTCCTGTGACAAAGTCCATGCTTTAAAACATTGTTCCCACACCTCTTTAGGTCAGTTGAAGGCATTATGAAGGATCTAAGGACTCATTAGATGCATCACTGCTTAAATCCATCAACTAACATTCCTCTAGTGCCCTTCACCCCTACCAAAGCACTTGCCTTTCCCTGCAAAATCTTTTCACTTGTAGACTCTCCTCTTCACTATCAATGGGAGGGAGGGAGGGAAGAAAGGCAAGGAAAGGAAGACAGGAAGGGAGAAAGGAAGGGAAGGAGGGAGGGAGGGAGGGAGGGAGGGAGGGAGGGAGGAAAGAAGAAAACACGGTGTGTACATTTATAACCCTACCTGGTTTAATTACTTTGGCCTAATATTCTTTTCTTAACAAATTGTATTATTTGTTTCTAATGAGAAAAGAAGCAAAAGAGAAGCATGTCATGCCATTATTCTCTGGACTGCTGTAAGAGAATGTTCCGGTCATTTTATTAACTAAACAATGCCACAAACACATTAAAGTTAGATGAACATAATACAGTTGGTAGGCCACATTTAAATGTAAAGAGGGCATGGATAATTTAGAGAGCATGTAGCTTGAAAATTCCGTAAATAAAAAAGAAATTAACTGAAATGGAATGACTTTTGTCGCATTAATAGAAAGCTCCCTCCTAAGAGAAATAAATTATCCAGTGCTGGAGTAGAAAATGAACTAAGGTCCCAGTGCACTTGGAGCTTTATAATAGCTGAACTTACATGGACTGTAACTGGTCTCTAAAAAGGATTTGTCTGAGACATGGTTAAGTATGCCCCTAAAGTACAGTGTTTCAAACCTAGAACAGTTCAAACAAAATTGCTGTGAATGTACCCTGGCACATCTGCAGATATTAGAGAGGATTTAGCCTGCAAAGAGAAATTCTTCTTACTGACAGTTATCCTGCTCCTGGACAAGAATCAGCACACCCAATACCCTGTCTACTAGTGACAGACTCTGAATTACACCAAATCATCAAATGGTTGAGGATGGAAGGGACCTCTTGAGATCACCTTGTCCAACCCCTCTGCTCCAGCACATTGCCCAGCTTATGATCACATCTCGTTAAATGTCTTCATGAAAGTGCATGAAAACATGTAAAAAATTTATTGTATGAGATGATACTAACATCCACTTTCTCTTGTTATTTTATGCAGACCTAGAAAAAGGTGTTAGCACTGCACTGGTTGGTATGAACCCCCAGGTCTTCACCTATCTTATTAATGGCTTTAAACAGCAAGAAAAAAAAGTACAATTTGCATATATTGCACAATTATCTGTTAACTCACTCAGCAGTTCATTGGTTAGTATGAACACTTGATATATGTGTATGGGAAGAAACACCTGGAAATGAAAACAAAGCACTGCAAAACTTTCCTTCAAAATGCTGTTGGCATCTTGAATGCACTGGGGTTTTGGTTAAAGGCATTTGAGGTTTTTTAGGAGGAAGGTGGGAAATGATAGAAAGCAGTTGTGTAATTGTGTATTTACATTTTTTGATTGAACTTATTTTCATGTATTCATTAACTTTCCATTAACATATCTGCCTTAATTATCTGACTCATGCAGACACTGGTGACCTGGGATGGTGACAAACTGGTCTGTGTTCAGAAAGGTGAAAAGAACAACAGGGGCTGGAAGCACTGGATTGAAGGAGACATTCTGCATCTGGTAAGGGCTGTTGTGCAGATACATGGCACATCTCTGAGGGTGCAACACACTCAGGTTTTCCATTTCAAATGATCCTTTTTCTAGTTAGAAAGGTCTTTATTTAGACGGTTCTGATCTCTGAACTCTAAGGAAATTACCCTTAAGTAATAGGAATGCTCTGTTTCTTTCCACCTGCTCCCAATTAACTCATAACCCTGCAGTAGGGTTTTTGCTCCAGTCCACTGCCCTCCAGCCATTAACCCTTCCTGTTACATTGCATCTCTAACATCATCTCATTCTGTTATAATCCCTGGTAGGAGAAAAAAAAAAGAAATAACAAAAACCCAATCAGGCAGATTGCAAGAGAAATGTTACTTTTTGTTCTGAAAGAAGCACTATGAAATTTTAGCACATTATGTTGTAATACAGATCAGAAACCCATGGATTCTCAAGAGGATCCCATAAACAACCTGTACTGCAAATATTTTTGCTAGTACAATAAAAACTTCAAAATATTCATACATCTGAGGTACTAGCTGGAACCCAAAGACAGAAGAGGTAAGTCTAAGAGAGGCCTGAAGAACTCGTGCAGGAAATAAGCAGGCAGTGAAGTCCAGAAAGATTTCAAAATAATAGAATCATAGAAGGTTGGAAAAGACTTCCAAGACCATCAAATCCAAGATCTGACTGAATACCACCATGCCCACCAAACCATACCATGAATTTCCACATCTACTCATTTTTTTGAACATTTCACATAATGATAATGATTCCCGAGTTTCCTGGGAGAGCAATCAAGAAATGGGCATGATAGTGTTGGATGGCACAATGGGGGGGGGAGAAAGATTGTGGAGGAGATCTCATTGTTCTCTCCCACACTTTGCACTCAGACATCTGCTCCTTCACCTGTTTCCTCTGTGGATTCTTGGTGTGGCACCTACAGTGGCTCGGGTCTGTACCCCTGAAAGGTCAAAGCTATGAGTTAAAACCATGATCTGCCACCAAACTAAAAGTCACCCATCCAGTGACTTCAAATCCACTTTAACACATACTCAAAAGCTGACCTAACAAAGGTTCTACAGGATGGAACCACCACTGAGGCTAAGACTGGGGGAAACAGAGAGGCCAAGTAGATCCTTACAAGAGTCTTCAGAAACTGTATTGCAGGTTTGGCTCCCTGCTGGCCAAAAAGCCAGCTCCAGCTCCCTTCCAAGTGCTGTTTGCACAGGAATGCTGGCTGATCAGACTAAGCAAACTGACTGCATTGCAAAAAGCAGCTGTGCCAAACTTCAAGGGGTCAGCTGCAACACTGGGCAAAAATGGCGTATTGTTCTGGCCCCTGAGAAATAGCTGGGCACACCTCTGAAGCAAATCATCTTTTTAAAGTATTCCTTTTTTTTATTATTTCCTTGTTTCATTGCTTCTCATGAATTATGAGGTAAGGTGAATTATAAACTAGTACAGTATATTGTTTTAATAACAGAGTGTGAAAAGGCCTTGCATTAAAGTGCAATTTTTATGCATTTTTCATGTTTATTCTTCTTAGAGTTCAATTCAAGTGTCAAAAACTAATTACTGCAACATGAGGTGCATGCCTGCTGTTTGGTTACATATATTACACTATTCTTTCTGTTCTCTTTTTCATAAGCATAAGTTTTTAATGCAGTGGCTCAGCTGTAGTAATTTCTGGTGGGATCTGCTGTGTATGCAAAATATAATTTCTACCATTATATATTTACTCATTGTTTTAATACTGCAGGAACTGACATGTGAAGACCAGGTGTGCCATCAGACGTTCAGGAAGAAGAAATAAAATTGAGCAAAAAGCTGCCCTGATCTTCATCTCATTGTTCTGCTGTTATGTTTTGTCTAAAAGAAGGATAAAACCAGATTTTCACTTCATTAACACTGCTGTGTGAATATATTTTGTTCCTGTTTATGGAAACAAACACATTTTATAGAAATAACATCAAACGGTTACAAACCTCATAAATTTCTTTGCCTTTCAGTCTGGAGGTAAATAAAAGTAATTGTCTTTCAAATACTGCTTCCCTATGTCTTTCAAATCATTTCCAGAGGAATGTCCTTTAGCAACAAGGCTGACAATTAACAGTCACAATTATCTCAACCACAGTATATCTCTCTATAGTGCTGCATTATCATAATATATTTGGATGACTGAGTAAAATTGGACATTCATTGGAGTGTTTCTATTTAATTTAGTCCTGGATCACTAAGTGCACAGTTTCAGGTACCAGAATGGCTCACTGAGCACAATACACAGCCTTTCACAAGATGTTCACTTGAATTTGGCCCAGGTCTATAGCTCCTAGTAGTTATCACCTGAGAAATGTCTCACGGCCATGGGGAAATGCTGCAGCTCCTTAATATGGTGGATCAATGACAATGCTGTAACCTCCAGTTAGAAACAGCATCCTACTAAAAATCCCAGTGGAGAAACCTGCTGTTTGAGGCAAACTCTGCATTTTCACAGTTGCTCTGTGGTGCGAAAACTAAGGCACACTCAGGATGCAAGAGGAAAACTTCAGAGCACACACAGTCTGCACGTTCCCTGTGCATAAAGAGCACCCTGCATGCTGCACTCTTCCCCTCGCACCTACCTCTCAGAGACTTGAAAAAGAAAAGTCATTTCCATGCAACTCTACTCAGTTTTATTCAGGGTTTTTCAAAAGAATTCCTGTTCTTTGCTAAAGGCAAGTTCAAGTCACCCATGGCTGATGAGCACTACTTCAGTGGATGAACTGAAATGATTTGGCAAAATGCGTGTGCGCCTTCCAGGGAACTGCAGAAGAGCTGGTATGCCCAAAAGCTCATCTGCTTTTTCCCACCTATATGAGCTATTTAATAATACATACTGTCTTTCCTACAACCTTGCCTTTCAGACATAAAAACTTTCACCTCAACTTTATCACTGTTAAAGTTCCCTCTTGTCCATAGCCCTCATCTTCTGTGTAGTATGGGAGGGGTGGAAGTTCACTAAATAGATAAGTTGTAGGGAAGAACAGAAAATATGTGGAAAAAAAATTTCATAAATGGAGGAACATATGCTTTCTCCTCATCCCTACCTGTTTCTTAGCCCACTCACTGTCAATAGCTCAGGATAGGAAAGGAGTCCCAGCTGAAAAATAGGTTACATCTGCAAAAATCTGATTATTATGTCACCAATACTTACATGGCCATGGACATTATCCTGGTGCCAGCTGGCATTGAGTTAATTTTCCTCTTAGTAGCTAGTTTTATGGAGTTTCTGTGGCCAGGTTTTGGTAGCAGTGGGACTACAGGGGTGGCTTCTGTGAGAAGCTGCCAGGATGGACCCCCCCACTGGCCAAGGCCAAGCCCATCAGGAATGGCAGTAATGCCTCTGGGATAACATCATTGAGAAGGAAAAAAAAGTTATTTGGCAGATGAAAATTGCAGCCAGAAAAGAGCAGAGTGAGAACATGTGAACAACTCTGCAGAAACCGAGGTCAGTGGAGAAGGAGGGGCAGGAGGGGCAGAAGGGGCTCCAGGCACTGGAGCTGAGGTTTCCCCGCAGCCCATGGAGGACCATTGGGGTGCAGAGACCCACCTGCAGCCCCTGGAGGAGCCCAGGCTGGAGCAGGTGGGGATCCAAAGGAGGCTGTGACTGCATGGGAGGCCCATGATGGAGAAGGGACCCCGCAGGGACCTGCTGATCTGTGGGGAGAGGAGCCCACACTGGAGCAGCTTTTCCCTGGACTTGTGGCCCTGTGGGGGACCCACACTGGAGCAGACTGTGCCTGAAGGACTGCACTCCATGTAAAAGTGACCCACACTGCAGCAGCTTGTAAAGAACTGTTGCCCATGGGGTGGACCCACGCTGGAGAAGGCTGTGAAGGACTCTCTCCCATGGGAGAGACCCCATGGGGAGCAGGGGAAGGACTCTTCTCCCTCAGCAGCAGCAGAAATAACCTGTGATGAACTGATCACGTCCCCCATTCCCATCTCCCTGTGTCACTGTGGGGAGGAGACAGAACTTGGGAGGAGGGAGGGGTGGGGGGAAGGTGTTTTTAAGATTTATTTTACTTCTCATTCTTCTGCTCTGATTCTGTCAGTAGTAAATTTAATTAATATCCCCACTCTGTTTTGCCCGTGATGGTGACTGGTGACTGATCTCTCCCTGTCCTTATCTCAACTCATGAACCATTTGTGATATTTTCTCTCCTCTGTCCAGCTGCAGAGAGGAGTGAGAGAGTGGTGTCCATCCAGGGTCAACCCACTACACCAGCGCTGTGGTTTGGATTTAGTAGGAGAATAATGGGGACAACACACTGATGGTTTAGTTGCTGCTAAGTAGTGCTTTCTCTAAGCCAAGGACTCCAGGTTCCCATGCTCTGCCAGGGGCACCAGAAGCTGGGAGGGAGCTGGGACAGCTGACCTGAAGTGGCCAAAGGGATGTTCCATGCTTGGCTTATAAAGCTGAAGAAAAAAGAGGGAAAACAGTTGTTTCCTACCCATGGGAAGTGGTGAATTGCTTCCTTGTTCTACTTTCCTTGTTCAGGAAGCTTTTTCTTTACCTATTAAACTGTCCTTAGCTCAACACACGAGTTTTCTCAGTGAATGGCTGTGTGGTGCTTAGTTGCTATCTGGGGTTAAATCCTGACAGGCATAGAGGTGCATATGTAAGGATGTATTTATGAATTGGACTTTGCTTCTCCTGATAAAAGTTGACCTGGTATCAAACTTCCTGTGTACTTCAATTGAGCAATGCTTTCGTGTGAGTTCACACAGAAGAAACTGCACTTGGACTTAGTAAACTCCTTATTTTTTCTTATTCAGCCCTGACTTGGACTTTTCAGTAGAAATGTATTTAATTCCTATTTCTAAGTCTCTGACAGTTACAAGGATAAGAAGTGCCACAATTCATTAAGATTTCAAAATGTTATCCAAAGGAAGTAATCACTAGAAAACAAAATGTGCACGTTTTAATCAGCGACATTTCTCATAATTCTTGCCAGGAATGAGCACAATGAAGGGGTTTGTGACTTCACACCAAATCATAAAACAAAAGAAAACCTTTCATGTATCAAAAAGAACTATCATCAATTCACAAATTATGAGTTTGAAGATGGAGAGGAAACGTTCTTCAATTAGTTTCGTATTATGGTTGTGGTTCAGAAGTAAATGAAGTAGGAAATTGAGCACAAGTAAACTTTGATTAGAAGAAAACTGGATTTGACCCTATTTTCTCATCTGTTTTGGAAATGAAAATTTCAGATTCTTTAACAGGAAGTGAGAAAACATGCAAGGATTTTTATTCTCCAAAACAACATTTTGTTTCTGGACATGCTGATGTGGAAGAACCTTCAGTATCCTTTACAACTGTACACATAGAACTGGAGACAGAGGAGATATTCATTATGCTGCATTATAATTTCTTCCAAAGGTAAGAAATGTATCATATTTGGGATGTTAGCTTGGTCTCCAAGCTGTACAAAGCCCCTTATCTCCTTGTCAGCAGATGAAATATTTGCACTGGAGGAACAGACCTTGCTGGTAAATCAGAGCATGTTCATTCACATTTTTCAGCCCTCTGGCACACAGTGCTGTCTCAACTGTTTTGAAGGATTACCATTTGCATGGATTCTTTTCCTCACAGAGAATATTACCCAAATACAGCTCCAGGAAGGGAATTTACCAGCAACCTTCTGATTCAGAAAACAGAAAAGCCTGTACTGTACAAAAGCCCTTCCTACTGATACAGTGCTGGGAAAAGAATCAGTACCATTACCTGTCAGTGGACTTTTCAAATGACAATGACAAAGATGTGTGTAAGAAAAGTTTAGGGCAGAATTACTAAAAATCCTCTCCATTGAGCCAGTTTTTCTCTCCAGAAGTTCCCTGCATTTTCTTGCCAGCTGCTAAAAGAAGAGAGCAACACTGCAGGCAAAGGCTGTAGAATAACAGTGTAAATGCTCCTACCAATAACACTCTGTGGCAAGTCCCTGTGATGCTGCCCTTCTGTGGAGCTCTGAAGGGTCACCAGGATATGCACAGAATGTCTCTCAAATTTTCCATGAATACCCTGGATGCTCTGCTGATTTGCTGCTTGTGAAAGGTGTCTCCTGCAATGCCACCTGGCAAAAAGTCTTTTTGATTAGATGTTCAAATCGAGCAACTAAAAATAAAGGCATGTGACATATGGCACTTTTTTCTGTCGTTTTGAAAAGAAATTGAGAATTTACAGTTCTTTATATAGACATATATCACATACTTTTTTAAATACATCACCAACAGCTTAATTTAAATTAGACTTAAATTTTCTATACATTTTTCGAAGCCATTATTAGTAAAATAGTCAGAAATAACACCTGGAAGATGAGCTTTACTGGTTAGAGGATTAAGGGAGAGTTGAATTGCTCCCTTTGTGAAATAACAGCCTTGGTTCTCTAAAAACACAGATTGCTGTTTGCTACTAATGGGTGCCTTGTGCAGCATTACAGCAAATTGCTTTCCTTGATGGCATAAACTGAATACACAGAAAACATGAACACTGAGTTAAAATGTTAGCACATCAAAAGGCACTAAAGGAAAATAACTGCTTTGCAGAGAAAGACTTTGCATGACCATAATTGATCTGTTTTAGTGATCAATTTAGTTTCTCTTTCAGTGAACTTGTATCATTTAAAACAAGCAGCAGAACCAGATTTTCTCTGGCCATGCTGGTTGCACAGTCATTCTGTAGCAGAGCAAAATGGATGGGGACTGGGGCTAAACGACAATGGCAGGAGTAAATTAACCTCTGGCCATCGGGCTGCAGGCCCCAGTGTGATCCCAATGGAATTCTAGACAGCTCCAGCCCTTGCCTCTGCTTGCACTTCCAGATACAACATCACTTCTATCACAAACCTTCTTGGGCTGTATGTGAGGAGGTTCAACCTTCAAGGTCGCTCCTCAAGGTTGAGAGAAAGAGATCTCCCCATGAGTGTTGGTGTGGGTGAGTTACATCAAATCTCTACTTAATAATTATTTCTTTTTGCAAGCTTTAATATAATTGCTTCAATAACTGTTTCAAAATAGTGCACTATCCTTATACTATACTACTAGTAGTTTTAGCATTTATAGTGTGTAGTAAATAATTCTGACTAATATCTTTTGTCTGATCATTTGGAATAATAAATGATTCATTTTATATAAATATTCTCATTTTGCCTGCCAATCATTAAAACCTGCTGGACAAAAATGGTTCAATCACATCTCTGTAATTCCTTACACTGACACAATCTGAGGCTAAGACTGGATTCAGCTGCACCCCGACTCCTCTCTGAGAAGGAGTTTAGAAATCAAGTCCTTTCTGCACCTTGTGACTCAACAACAGGGCTTTTCTTCAATAAATTTTGTCTCAGCCTTCCACTCACACCCACAACAAGAAGTTAACACAAAGGATTTGCAGACCATATTTTAGTATAGTAGTTTAAACCTGTCAATGTTCCATTGACACAATGCAAGGCAATGGAAATTCTGGCCCTTGAACTCAGACTTGAGTTCACAGGTTTTCATAACTTGCTTTTTCACAAGGATAAATCTCTATAATCTGTTGATATAGTTTGTGTTTGTCTTTTGTTTCAAATAAGAAAGTCAATCCTTCACAAAGAAGAAAAAAAATTTGTTTGGTTTATTGTAGATCTCAATATCAACAAACTGTAAGCAAAGCTGTGCATGAAAACACCATAATAACTTCTCAGATCTGGGGTTTAATTTATAAAGTATATGACAGAGCTCTGTAGCTGTCCTAGTGCAGATAATTTAAATAAAATGAGACCCAGAGCATATTAGGAATCTTCCAGTGAAAAGTAGAACATATTTTGGCACCTTGGAACAGGGTTAAAAGGAAGCCCAAATAATTCCCCTCACGCTGAAAATTTGTTTCCTAATGGAAGTAGACACAGATTAAATTTCTTTCACAGAACAAATCAGTATCACTGTGTGAGGTATAACAACAGTGCAACAACTTATCTAAAAATCTGGGCCTGCAAGATATTTCAAATATCCTTTGTTGGATTACCAACAATAGTAACAACCAAGAGTGCTAAATGTATATACACTGGTTACAATTCTGCAGTGAAGAATGTACACAGACTCTCACCAAACACTTTCACCCTAGGCAGTTAACAGCCCAAATAACTTTCTCAAATATTAGATCAGTGCTAGAGCATTTGGAGCACATATTTTGGTTGTTTTCTGGATTCCACTTGGACTAAAGAAACAAAATATGGAAACATATCAATTCTAAGGTATAACTCTCCTGAGCACTCCATTAGGTTTTGGTAATGAAACCATTACTACTCCTATCCTTTCCTGCTGGCTGCCTCAGCAGTAATTAATCTCCACAGACTGAAGAGCATAAAGGTGCTTTTATCACCACTTCCCCCCCCACATTATAATGACTATGTAACCAAAAAAATGCACCAGAGAACATCTCTGGGTAGGAAAAAATTTAATCTGAGAACTTCTGTATCTAGTTCAATGTCAGGTCTTCTTATCTGGTAGTATTAATTAGAGAGCAAAAAACCAAATAAATCTTGGTTTATGTAGTTGTCTTTAATGTGTAATGTCTTTAATGTCTTTAATGGTCCTCTATGAAGTCACTTGAAGCCACAGAAGAATTTGCAGTATCTTTTCTGAGGACAAATTCTTTAATTTAGTGATATTTGGGGTTGAGGAGAACATATTTATGAGAATGTATTTTTCTTCTATACTATCACCTTCAGCAAAAAAAAAAAAATTCCTCAAAAGTCTGCTCTACACTGCAAAGGCTTATTGCCAGAGACCTCCTTTTGTCATTAAAGCTGTAAACACAAACCTGATGTAAGCCAGGAAAGCCCAGTTTTTGTCTTGTCCAAATCAAATCTACTTTCCCAAACAACAAAATTCTCTCAGCCAACAGTTACCAAAAATACTGCTGACAAAATAAGTGTTACTTTATAAATGCTTCCAGCTTCTATTTGCAGTCAGAGTCAGTCTTCAGAGTCCCATCTCAGAGAAACCCTTCAAACAATTCCACCACTAATTTCTAATGCATTGAATAGAACAACAGTCATCAGCTGTCATGACATAGTTCACATAAAAAATCAGAAAGCATTTTCATTACAGTAACTTTGGAACTAACTTGAAAGTTTCAAGCAGTGGGTGGCACCTCTTCCAGTTACAAAACCATCTAAAGAGCCTAGATTTTGTCAGCAAAGCAGCCAAGAACATAGAACATGATAACGTTCTAACATACAAATCTGTTTTATTAGGGTTTGGGCCCAGTGCAGCCCTTTGACTCATAAAAGAATATCACAAAGGAATTAGGTCTTGTTGGCAACTTGGTGCCAGGAACTGCTCCCATTCCAGTGCCCACCTGCAAATATCTACACTGAAGTACTGCTTAACCAAAATTGAGGAGATTCACCATCGTTCTTTGAAAGGCTGGAGTTAAAAGGCATCAGTGAAAATTGAAAAAAAATGTATTTCCATCAGTAGAGGACATTTCAAACTATCTTTTAGAAACGTACAGTAAGCATTCTTTCCCAGCTGGATTTACTACAGAAAGAGTTTCGGGATTTTCACATCCAGACATCAATCAGACCACAAAATAGATATTAACAGAATCAAGGCGCCATCGAGTGGCGAATCATGCAATCACACTGTCCCCTTCACCTCCTCGAATCAAAAAATACCAGCACTATTGTAATTTTGTATGCCTACAAGTAAATGAAATAAAATCCTCATAGTGTCTTTTCAAGACAACGTGCACACTCTAAACCACATCACTTTCCATCACCACAAAACTTTCCAAGTGCTTTTACTTTTAGGGGATGAAATTCCAACCACATACTGACTACATATTACTAAAATTCATCAGTTAAATTTGGATAGCCACCTAAAAATAGTACATATCCATTTTTGATAGAATAATTCATAAAGTTTATAAAAATATGTGTGGGTTATAGATGATAGTTATCACCACTTGGAGGGAGGGGGGACACTGATTATATCACAGAATGGTAGCATTTGCAAGAAAAGCATCAGAGGAGTTGAACCAGAAACCTCCAGGATTAAAAGCATACAATTTTTTAGCCTAAACCAAGACTCTATATTGATCCTCACTTATCATCAGTTTATATACTAAATCACTGAGAGTGAACTTGTGCAGAAGGTCTGAACGCTGTAAATCCCAGGTCAGGTTCCATTTATGTAATATATTGACAAAGGCCTGAAAAAGAGACATTCAAACCTAAAAGCATTAATTGCTACAGTCTGAGTTTGCAAATTCAAACATTGGTCACAGATGGTTGTGATAACTTGCAGCCTTCAGACTAGATGAAGAGGGTACATACCACACACCATTATAATTGAGTTCTATATATGACTGGATCTCTGAAAAAAATAATGATTCAGGGTCTACTAGAAATGGGAAAACAAAAGAAACAACTATTGTATAGGACTTGTATATATAAATATATTGTTACATTTGCCTCTGGCAATATGTTATTTATGTGTGATCATTATAAAAGAGCAGGGATAAAATTTAATATAGCTTTCATCACTGCCTGCTCTCCTACATAAACAACTTGTTACTGTGTTGTTGGGAAGAAAAAGCTTCCGATACAAAGCCATACATTTGGTGTTACAGAAATGCCATAACATTCTGTGATTGTTGATTGTCTGAACATGATGCAAACTGATAAACCACGTAACCATGCAGCTCAAATCACAAATACAGAGTGGTCTTAACTTTCCTTAAAAAAAAAAAAAAACACCTTACATATACTGAAAACAAATTAAAAATAAAATAATAGAATGTTTCAAAAAGCCCCAAACCTATTGGCAGAGCCACTTTCCATTTGACATGCATATCTTGAGAGAAGAGCACTGGATTACAGCCACATTTTGTGTTTCTAAAAGCTTCTCCTGACACCTTGTGTAAATTAGCCTGACTTGAAATAAAAACTCAGTAGTAGGGTTTTAGTTTTCTGCACTATCACACCACAGGTCTGACCCGCATTTGAGCCCTGGTGAAACAACTGCTCTCAAATTATAAACCAACCTTTCACCTTGGCTATGTGTCCACAGTGCTGTTCTTAAAGTACCTTTTATTACCACTTTGTAGCTGGATAAAAAAAAATAACTCTATGTCAATTTTTTTCTAACATTAATAGGAAACAAACTCAGTATTTTCAATTAACATTTTTTGCAAGCTTATGAAAAACCTCATGCTGAATCCAAGAATGCTCCAACTCTGTGGTCAGCAATGATAAAATAATAATATATAACAGCAATTAGAAGTGAAAATCATAGAATCTTTTTGTCCTGAAATCAATATCATTATAGAAACTTTTATGTAGCTCTTGGACTGATACTCCTCAGACAAGAAGAAATAAATTTATAGGTCTTCTAGTTCATGTTATCTCAAAATTATATTCAAGGATTCTTGCTGAATCAGACCTTAGAAACAGTCTGACATGTTTAAAGATGAGCAGAAAAAATAGAATAAGTTTACCTGAAGCCTCAAAACTCAGTAAAAGAACATTAACACCAACATTCAGCCAGAGTGAAAGGCATCGTAAATCTGATAAACAAAGACATTACAAGCTCCAAACTTGGAATACTTGGGAGGATATATTCTGCTGCCTTCTGAACCACTTCTGTGCTTTCAAGGCCTGCCCTTTTGTCACTGATCTTAATGGAAGTGGAATTGTGCCAAAATTGAGACTGTGGCCTCCAGGAAATAAAACACGAAGCAGCAAGTGTTCATAAATCAGAAGCACTAACAGGTCAATCAAGATCATTGCTGGTAAGTGATTTCATGAATGACATAAAGACAGCATTTGTCTAATGAATCAAGTGTGCCCAAAGAAGATGAAGCACAAGAGGTCAAGAAGTGGAGGCTTTATATTACATACAACACTTTGTTTTCTCTCACTGACAACCTTCTTTTTTATCAGAGTTCCCTGTTTATGGACATCTCTCTCTTCATTATTATTAGCATGTGGGTGCCACTTAGGAGTGTGCTACCATGATTAATACTTTAAATTAAGTCCATATCAGATCCTGCTAAAAATATTGTTGATGATCCCGGTGCTGATTTTGTGCTCCCTTAAAATTACTAAATTGCTCCTTTAAAAATGACCAAACCCTTCTACTGAAACTTTAAAATACAAGGTAAAATAGGCCCCTTGTTCAGATGGAGACATTCAGCACCAATAAATTCAAACCCACATGGCTGAAGTTTGGCAGAACTGTGGGTTGAGAAGGCAGGTCTGTAATGGAAGTGTCAGGTGATATTATTTTAGATGACATCAAATATAAAACTTCCAAACCCTTCTTTACTCACTGCAGTATCTAGTTTCCCTGTATGCACCACATATATGATTGTATTTGAAGGAACAACCATTTTTTGAAACTATCAGTTTATGCACCATCAGGTTGCTGCTGACAGGTTGCAGGTTTTGGAGAGGATGGGATTATATATTTTCATATATGAACTCTACACTTTTGACAGTTCTCATTTCTTTACTGGCATTTTAATTCCTCATTATCCCAGTGAGTTTAATGCTCTGTATCTGTGTCAGGATTGTATCCAAGAGAGTGAGAAGGGACAGGCTGGGCATCTCAGACTGAGAGAGACGAACTGCATCCCACCACACTGCTGTGTCCCTGCTCCACAACAAAGTGAAATGCTATCATTTCAAGGGAGGCTTTAATGCAGATTTACAATGGGGTTTGTCTCACAGCTCTGACACCTACATGTTAATAACACCTTTTCTTTAATCCCACTGTGTTCCATCAATCTTTACTATCTTCCAAGTTAAGGCTGCAATGAGTTTTGCTTCAGTTCACTGCACTGCAAGTATTAACTCCTGGCAATCACCAGCACAGCACATTGATTTTGCAGATGAAATGAACACTTTACAGTACTGCAGAGTTGACCTAAATACGTAAGTGCCTCTGTTTATTATAAAATAAAGGATCTTAGGAGAATAAAATACAATAATTCAGGTTACAGAACACTTAGGGAATTAAAGAGCCACCCATAATACTACCTCAGTTAGCCAAGCTCCGAGGCACTGGCAAACCCAAAGGGAAAGGCAGTGATTCTGCTGCACAACCCCACAAAGAAAACCAGCAGCAGCTGAAGTCTGGAGAAACAAAGAATTTACAGAACAGGGGTGGTGTCCTGGGTAGAACAATCAAGGCAAAGAAATACTGGACCCTCAGGACTGAGCTACCTCCTGCAGCCAGCAGCAGCACACACTATAATAATTATACTAGGTGTGGATCTTCCTAACAGCATTTCATAGATTACTGCCTGAATATGAATTTTCAGATGTATGGGATGAGCCACATAGATGTGGTTCTTACTTCCAGACCTCCAGTCTCCACCTGAGAGAAAAAGAGAGTGGACTGGTGTTTTATTGTTAAAACACCAGTTAAAATTCATCTGCTATGCTGAGGATAAATTACAGCTGCTTGTGACTTGTATCCCAAACTGCTTTAATCTTTTTCTTTGAAAGAATGATGTTGTACAACTTTTTTTATTTTAAAATGCTCTGTCCTGTTTCCAAAAAAACTTTTTATATTGCCACGCAAATTCAAAACCTGCCAATAATTTCATAGCCTAAAGGATCTAAGCTGAAATCTCAGACAAATAAGGTTGAGTGGATTGGCTCTCCTGAGGAGCAAAAACCCTGTAAAGAAGAAATTACCAGTACATTGAAACAGTACCAGCATTGCTTCCTCCTTCCCACTGTTGTATTGCTTGTGGCAAACCCATTTTAGCTGCTGTATTTCCGACTAAATCACCAACAGTAAAAATGGGCAGAATTCCTCTCTTACAGAACTTCAGTAATTTTTTAGCTTTGCAAAATTTAATGTGTCAGAATGCAACTGCTTCAACTACCAGCACTTACCTGGTCAGTTGTTTAGAACATCATTTTTTTTTTCTGATTTTGGGGGTTTTTTGGTAATAAAAAAAGATCCTTTTTAATGCTTCATATTGAGAACTTCAAGAGATTTAAAAGTAGCTTTGCACCTACAGGAAATGTGTCCTGCAAAATCCTACGAGCAGTTCCTTTATCATGCACTTATATACACACAAATATCCACACTTTTCAGGAATGCTGGTTGTGTTTCTAACAAGAAGACAGTTGAAGAATGGTACCAGACACTGCATTCTGTACAGCTTTATTCTGGTTCCTTAAGGAAACAAGGCCTGTGGCTGCACTCCAATGATCTGTAGCCATCTCAGCATTTGCCCTTCATCATTCTCTCCTCTCCCCTTTTCCTGTCTGTGGTCTTAAAGTTATGAAGCAGCCATGGGAGACAGACAAACCCAAGTTTGTGCCCTTCCTCCAAGGTAAAGCAAATGCCAGATTTTTTCCAGGCCTGGGAGGAAAGAGCCAAATGCCCAGCACACTTGTGTTGTTCCAGGTAAGCTCAGCAAGTGCTCCTACACTGCCCAGCAGGCAGAGGGAGGAAAGGGGCAATGAGGGACTTCAAGACAATGCCTACAAGAAACAAAGTTTTCTTTCTGCTCCAGAGTAAAACATTGTCTTGGGGGGTTTTTTACCTGAAAAATAGCTTTCAGTAAAGAGGCATAAGAAAAGCTGTTGGGTCACACAAAACAACCTGAAGTAGAGATTTTGTTCTCATTTAATCCCTGTAGTGAAAGTCTTCTAAGAGACACCCCATGGTTCCAGCTGTTATGTATATAACCCTTGGTGAAACAGTGGCCAGTACAGGATACACTGGAAAGAACGTGAGAGGAAAACAAATACATAATATATTTCCTCTGTGTATTCATTCAATTCCCACAATGGATCATGGTTTTGACTCAGAACTGGTACCCAGTTGGTCCCTTTGCATGTAACAGCTGTGAGGGATATTTCTTATTTTTAATTTCATTGTTTTTTTTTTCATTTCTTCTCTCCTACTGTAAGGTCAGCCTTGGCTTATACCCTGTGCCTTTTTTTCTCCCTTTAGTTTTTCTATTATTACAACTTTCCAGGAGAAGCTAACAGCAAAATAATTTCTTCCTTTCCCTGCTGTTATTTTCTTGACTAAGATCTATACCTATATATTTCACTTACCCTTCTGATTATCTTTGATTCAATACTCTCATCTCTCTCTGGATAGGATCTCATTGAGTTTTTCAAGGAAAAATATACAGTGCGTGCTCTATATCCCCCACTACCTACATTCTCTAATATGGTATCTTTCCTCTACATCTCTTCTTTGTTAGACCTCAGCTGCCTAAAAACCATGAAATAGACTCAAAAGTCATAAATTTTACTCAGATCATTACTTTTAAGCGAGATTATCCAGATTCTGCATCCTGAAATTCTGTACTCAAACATTTTCAGCGTTATTCTACAATCATTACTCCAATGAATTCAAAGTAAAAAGCAAGCTTTAAGGAAAGCTGAAAGTCTAAACTCACCCATAACAGTATTGTGCCCCTTCTCTTGCTTCAGGCATTTCTCTTCTCACTTTTCATCAGCCTTGTGGTTTTTCGAATTTTAATTATCTATCGTTTCTGTCTTTGCCCTCTTGGTGTGAAAATAACAAGCACTGCAGTAACGTCTCTGTCTCTCTCCTTTTTGTTTGTTTATGTCCCTCAGACTGTAATCACTCCAGGTCAGTGTAATCCTTCTTGCTGTGCTGTGGGATCGAACACACAGGGCTCCTAATCCCCAGGGGAACACTTGTTTTCGAAAGGAGAATTTTCTTTAACTGAATTCCAGTGAATACAAATATGGTCCATGTTATCCCTCTCCTTTACACAACGAAAGGGGGGGGTTGTAATTTTTGATTGGAGGTGGAATTTCAACCTGGCAGCAATGCTGGGAGAGAAATTCCCTTGTGCTTTGGTGCTTCCCAAACCCTCGCATTCCCCGTGTTTCTATGAGATGCTGTTTGGGTTTGCAGTGGCTTCAGCTGACCAAATGAATAGGGAGAGGAGAAATGTGGCACAGAGCCTCTCACAGGGCCTGCAGGGCTGACCAGGCTCATGTCCTTGTCTTTGAGAGAGGTCTGAGGTCGCACAGGGGACTGTGGCTGGGGACACTGAGGGGACACCGAACAGACACAGTTTCGGGCAGCATGATGTAAAAAAGACATTAAGCTATTAGAGAGCATTTAAAGGAAGGCCACGAGGACGGTGAAGGGCCTTGAGGGGAAGCTGTACGAGGAGCGGCTGAGGGCACTTGGTCTGTTCAACCTGGAGGAGACTGAGGGGAGACCTCATAGCAATCTATGGCTTCCTCATGAGGGGAAGCAGAGGGCAGGGCACCGATCTCTGCTCTGTGGTGATCAGTGACAGGACCCAAGGGAACGGCATGAAGCTGCGTCGGGGAGGTTTAGGTTCGATGTCAGGAAAAGGTTCTTCTCCCAGAGGGTGGTTGGGCACTGAACAGGCTCCCTAGAACAGTAGTCGCAGCACCAAGCCTGACAGAGGTCAAGGAGCGTTTCAACAACAATTTCGGCCACAAGGTGTGACTCTTGGGGTATCCTGCGCAGGGGTGGCACTCGATGATCCTTGTAGGTCCCTCCCAGCTCAGCCTATTCCACGCTCCCCCCTCACCCGCCGACTACATCTCCCGGCACCCCGGGGGGCGGCGCCTCGTTCTCGCGAGTGCCGGGAGTTCCCGCGCTCTCTCGCGAGAGCGGCGGGTTCGGAAGTTCCACGTCGGAGGGTCGGAACCTGCCCGGGGCGCGGCGGCGGCTGAGGGGGAGCTGAGGGACACCGGAGAGACACCGCGGGGAGCTGAGGGACACCTGAGAGACACCGCGGGGAGACCTCGGCGGGAGCGGGGCCATGGTGAGCGCGGGGAGCGCCCTGTGCCAGCTCCCGGTGCGGGAGGTTGACAGTCCCAGCCCCGCGGCCGGCGGGACATGGGGAGCGGGGGGGTGGCGGGGCCGGAGCAGCAGCGCGGGGTCACTGGTGGGGTGTTCATCGGACGCACCGAGCAGCTGTACCAGTGTTCTGGGGGCGTGTTGCAGGGCGCCCCTCAGAGCGGCCATACCCGGCCCTGATGGGCTGCAGGTCTGAGCAGTGCCACGAATAAGCACAGAGTCGAATGCATCGTGTTCTAGTGTTTATGTCGGGAGAAATAAACCACAAATCCATCCTCTCCCACCGTGTCCTGTCTGTAAGTCACAGGTACTGCATGGTAACTGGGGATTTTTTTCTCCCTGCGGTGTCTTAACAAATGTAACTGCAGGTTTTATTAATATTATCCCACCACTAAACACAGCGTTCTTTGATCAGATATTATCCATTAAGTTTTCTATGAGCTAAAATGTCAGCAGGGTTAAGTGAGCTCAGCTGAGTGTCTGAATGAATCTGTAATGTGTCCAGTAGTTTATAAAATCATTTCACTAGACTTCGTGCCTTTCAAATACTGTGGATTTACATTGCCAGTGATGAAAGTGGAAAGTCAAGGCCTTCTCTGTAAGGGAAAGACTTAAACTTTTCCCTCCTCTCAGTTTTTATGACGTAGTGTTCTGTTCTAAAACTTTATTTTGGAGTTGTGAAGGGAAATAAATTCATAATGGGCAAATCTTGTTGTGCTCTGTTGTGATAATTGGCTCTCTTACCTGTTTTTTCAGGTGAAGTAGCAGGAAGATTAATTTTCTAACATTTGTATTAGGAGCAAGTTCTCTTTGCTTTGCTATGGTAGGTCAGGGACACCAGGAAGATGTACAGTGCATCTTGGTTTTTACTGTTCTGAGGATGCTTTCTACAGTATGAAGAAATTTTGAATTTCACAAAATTAAATGTAATGGATTGCCATTGATGGGGATGTGCTGGTTCCCTGCAAAACCAAATAAGCAGGTGGATAGAAAAGAGTGGTAGCCTTCTGTCTGCCTGAAAAGCAAGATTGGATCCTTTCATTTTGAGGTTTAACATCAGCTTTCCTTTCCCTGTTGTATTTCTGTGCCAGTTCTCTGTTCAGTAAGTGGCTATTCCCAATTCTTCCCCCCAGCCTCTCCGACTGGATATCAAGCGGAAGCTGACGGCTCGCTCCGACCGGGTGAAGAGCGTGGACTTGCATCCCACGGAGCCATGGATGCTGGCCAGCCTTTACAACGGCAGTGTCTGTGTTTGGAACCATGAGACACAGGTGAAGGGCCTTGCTCTGCCTTTTTTATGGAGTCTTCATAGCTGTCAGATGTGTGTCTGGGACTGAAAAATTGAATTTATCCAAGAATCTTAAATCACTGTCGCTAACTGACTGTGCTCTCCTCTGATTACAAAAGTCACTGTATTAGTAGACAAGGAGGCAACTTAGTGGACACTGTTAAGAAAATATGAAGAGCTGATTTCAAAACTTGTGTTTTTCTCCTGTGCTATAAACACTGTTTTTATTTTTAGACTCTGGTGAAGAATTTTGAAGTGTGTGACCTGCCTGTGAGAGCTGCCAAATTCGTGGCGAGGAAGAACTGGGTTGTTACTGGAGCTGTAAGATATTGTCCTCTTGTGATTTCATATGTAGCTGTACTTTCTCTAATTTATTTTCATGCCACTGCTTTGTGCATGTTTAAGATTAGAAGCTTAAACTCTTCATTTCCAAAGAGAGCAGCCTAATAATGTGACTAACTCTGCAGGTAGTACAGGGTAGATCTGGAGTCAGCTTTTGCTGCCAACTGGAACATACTCAGCACCCACTTTTGACTCAATATTGTTGGTGCTACTTTAAGATGAAACTACTGAAAATTAGAAGTTGCTTTCTGCTTTTGTTCTTGGTCATAAATTTTTTAGTTTTGCTCACCTCTAGGAAAAAATCTGCTTTTATTCAATGAGTCTACTTTGAGAGGAATAGTTTTATTCTAATCTTGGTAACACATTTTTCTTGATGGAATGAGTATTTTTTGTTTGAATTGAGGTAATGCCTAAATATTTTTGTCTCAATTTTCCTAGTCTTCTGCCCTATACACAGAGTAAACATTTCTTGTCATTTTGTTGTTTTACACTGCTGTGAACAAGTTACTTTTAAAAATTAAATTTTGGTTGAAGTTCTTTCCATTTCCTAAGTGTCTTGGGAATAACAGTGGGTAATTTATAAACTTCTGAATTAAAGCATAATTTTTGCCATTAGCAATGTGCAGAAAATACATTTTCTTCAACGTTTTGTTGTTAGAGGCTCTTAAGTCCCAGAATATTTTCTCTAGCTCCCCTGCATTGCACAGAAGGTGCACTGGACAGAGAGTCTTATTTTAAGGGTGGCTTTCCTTACCTTTCACAGGATGACATGCAGATCAGAGTTTTTAATTACAACACCTTGGAAAGGGTGCACATGTTTGAGGCCCACTCTGATTATATCCGTTGCATTGCTGTGCATCCCACACAGCCCTTCATACTGACCAGCAGTGGTAAGAGCCCTTTGGCATATTTTTATATTTATTTTATATTTAATAACCAGCTACTTTTAGGCTTCTGTTTTCTGTGTAGTGAGGGATGCATGTCTTCTCCTTTTCCTGCAGAAACAGGAAGCAGTTGTCACTTGGTTATTTCTTTATCAGTTGCATTCCTGTTTCTTTGGTTGAATATCAACTGCACCTAAAATTTAAAATATAGTAGCTTATGGTCATGTCAGAGAAGAGCAAAGAACCTTCTCATTTAAATATCTGCCAGGGGAAGGGTTCCTATATATGCTAATCAGTGTGGCAAACTCTCAAATAACAGCTTGAGTCCCATTTTTTAAAAAATTACATAATGATTTGGAGTATGTTTTCAGCTGGCAATCTGACTTGGAAGCAACAGGTAACTTAAATCTTTTTCCCAAAATGTCACTGGCCTCTCTGTTATTTGAAGTGATCTCTGTTACTCAGCTTTGGAAGATCAGTGGCACAAGAGATCTTGCCCAGGAACACCTGGATTGTGCTGCTCAGTCCTTTTTGTTCCTGGAAACCTTAGTAATGCAGTCAGAGCTCTGCAGGAATGCAGAGAGCTTTGTGTGTCACAAGCACTCTGTATTTCTGTGTTTTGCTGTTAAACTTACACTCAGCACTTGAAATGAAGGTCCTGAGGAGCCAGCTTGCTGGTCTCTGCTTCCTGTTCCTTAGCACTCATCAGAGTAGGTGCTGCAGAACAAAGCACAGGTCCAATTACTTAATGTCTGCACACTATTTTAAGATTAATAATTCAATCCCTTAATATCAATTCTTAATCTCCCTTTTAAAGACAGATGTATTTCTTTCTTAGTTTTATCACCATTTTACTGGACAGTCTTTTTGAGAAACTTGTACTCGCTGTGGTCCTTCTGCAAGGAAGGACTGGTGAAATCTTACAGATGAAAAATATATTGAATATTAGCAGTGCTTCCTTTCCAGCCTTCAGCTTGAAGCTTTCGAGGATTATGTAGTTTAAGAAGGTAGTTATCACTCAGTGATGCTTGGCTGTTTGTGGGTTTTTTTCAGATGACATGCTCATTAAACTCTGGGACTGGGATAAGAAATGGTCTTGTTCTCAGGTGTTTGAAGGACACACCCATTATGTCATGCAGATCGTCATAAACCCGAAAGACAATAATCAGTTTGCCAGTGCCTCTTTGGATAGGACAATTAAGGTAAAGAAACTGTATTTGGGGATTTTTTTTTAGTCATTAAGTAATTAACAGTATACACAAACCAATAACCCTGTATGGACAGTGCATCAGTATCCTTAAAAGCAGGTGCAAGAATTGGATATAAATTGAGCAAAGACCTGAACACTGGTCAATTTATTAAGTATTTCAGTAAATTTACCAGATTACTTGTCACCTCTAATCACTGAAATGCAGGTCTTTAAACTTTTTGAAGTGCTGCTTTTCTATTTGGATTACACAGAAATACAGAGAGTAGTAATGGTTAAACTGTCAGTGAGTGGTTTGGCACTATTAGAACTATGTAGTGGGTAAAGGCTTTTAGTTGTGCAGCAAAAAGAAAAAAACAAAACTCTGGTAAAGGTGTCTCACTCATTACTTTCCTGTCCTTGGCTGTCTATTGAATTGTTTCCAAAGGTGCCCTCAGCCTTCTCGTGGTACACCCTGATGAGTCTGATTTACTGTGAAACTGTTACTAAACATCTGTGACTACAGATTTACAGGCACCTGAGCAGTGAGACTTCCTCCCATGTACACTATATTGGCTGTAAAAAACCAGTTCTGGTTTCAAATGTCCTCAGATGTTGAGATCAGGTCCACATAAATGTTGATTTGATGTGGTAAACGTCAGAAAATAGCAGTATTTCTGCACTTATTTGGTATCCTCATTTAACATAAGATTTGTTATTCATTTAATGTAACTGGGAAAAAATCAAATTCAGGAGCCAGTTGGGGGCAACCCGTGTATGCAGAGTTGTTGCTTTTCTGAGGTGTTCTAGTTGATATCATAAACAGGTACTTCTTCTTACAGACAGTGCTTTGTATGGTTTTATGTTTCAAAAAGAAGTCGAAAGAAACCAATTCCATTGTTTAGAGGTATGAGCAGGGCACATGCAACTCGACATGTTGGGGGGTTTTTTGTTTTTATGTGGGGGGGAAGGACTGGTAGTGTGAGCAGTTGTTGAGGCTCCTCACCTAAGAAAAGCAACTGTGCCTTTGGAATTCCATGGTATCTGTCTTTGGACTTGTAAAGTACACCTGAATACCTGCTCTGTTTGGCAAGCTTGACCTGGAGGCAAAAGATCAGTAACTGCATGTGGTTGGTGTTTTGTTGGGTCTCTTCCTGGGAAGGTGTGGCAGCTGGGATCATCCTCTCCCAACTTCACTTTGGAAGGCCATGAGAAAGGAGTGAACTGCATCGACTATTACAGTGGGGGGGACAAGCCCTACCTCATCTCGGGGGCTGATGACCGGCTGGTGAAAATCTGGGACTACCAGGTATGTGTTCAAGCCCTCAGGAACCTTTGTGGCAAAACATCCGTGGCTAGGTTTGAACAGACCAACAGATTTCCCTCATTTTTTCCTTGGAAAGAAGGATACTGAGAAGGGAATATTTCCTGACATGTATTTAATTAAAAATTTTGTTAACCCTTGAGAAAACCTGCTGTGAATTTAAATAACCTCAAAGTTGATTTGTAAAATTAAATTTGGCATAAGATTTCTGCTGTTAGCATTAGGTTTTTTCCTTGTAACATATTAATCCCTGCCTTTTAGGCTTCATGTCTGTGGATTAACATGCTCCTCTTTTATGTTCAAGTGTAAATATTGCTCATGTATCAACTCTTTCCCTCTCTCCTTTCTCATCCTGTGCACATTTACACAGGCACACGTGTGCATGCACACCCAGGCACGTGCTTCTACTTGCCAGGAGTCTTGAGAGGACCTGTTTGAATGCTCTGTTCTGTTGTTGGACCCTAGAACTCAAAAGTTCTTCCTGTGTACAAGTGTATGAATGGCCAGAAGGGCAAGACAAAAGTTGTTAGGTGGTACTTTCTGGTTATTAAAGCATTGTCCTAGAGTTAACTCAGCTTTCTATGTTACTTTAATCTATTGTGCTGCACAGCTCTGGGAAAGCATATTTTCTAGGCAGAAACCTATCTGAAAATAGAGGAAAAAACCCCTGTGTAGGGAAATAAATATTTTCTTCTGCGCAAGAGAAATTAACTCAGTACAGTCATAATTTTTAATATGTTAATGCTGTTGTTTGAGCAGCTTGGAAATAAACGGAAGAAATCTAGAGAAATATGTTTTCAGGCAAATTTTGGATTTGAGGGAAGTTTTTTTAAGAAATGAAGGTTAAAATGTGTTCATTTTCTGTACCTGTACTTCTCATTCTCTTTTGCAGAATAAAACCTGTGTCCAGACACTGGAAGGGCACGCTCAGAACGTGTCATGTGTCAGCTTCCATCCTGAGCTGCCCATCATCATCACGGGCTCAGAGGACGGTAATTTTGTGTTTTCTGTGGTATAAAGGACAGGGAAAGAACTCAGGGGAGAACTCTTCTTGTGGTGAGGCTGCACAGCTCCTGCCCTTGCACTGGGAAGAGAGGAAAAGCATCCATCTCTTTTTCCTGTAGGAACTGTCCGCATCTGGCATTCCAGCACCTACCGCCTGGAAAGCACCCTGAACTATGGCATGGAGAGAGTGTGGTGTGTGGCCAGCTTGAGAGGGTCCAATAATGTGGCTTTGGGATATGATGAAGGCAGCATTATTGTCAAGGTACCTGTAATGCTTGGAAATGAGAAGCGGTGATGCAGAGCAGCTGGTTTCTGATTCTGGGATAATTTGTAAAATACTGAAAGTCTGACATTTTAATTGGCGTTTTTAGATAGGGATGGGCTGTTTCATTTGATATTTTCAACTGAAAAGAAATGTAGTCTTTCCATCTCCCACCTTCTTACACTATGCTTTCTAGCTTGGCCGTGAAGAACCTGCCATGTCCATGGATGCAAATGGAAAAATTATTTGGGCTAAACATTCAGAAGTCCAACAGGCGAACTTGAAAGCCATGGGAGATGCTGAAATCAAAGATGGAGAGAGATTGCCCCTGGCTGTGAAGGATATGGGGAGCTGTGAAATCTATCCCCAGACCATTCAGCACAACCCTAATGGACGGTAATACATTCTTTTATCCTTCTCTTGAATTGTTTTTTTTTGTTAACAGATAGGCTAAAATAAAAGAAAGCCATGCAAGGTACAAGAGCTGCTCAGTGGAGAGCAGAAGGAAGAGGGAATAGCAAGTAGCCAGCAACATGATGCAGAAAAAAGATGCAGCTCCTTGACACTTTATGGATATATAAAGCTCATGCTCTGTCTGCATTTGCAGTGATTATATTGGGCGTGGGGGCCTTTCACTTTTTAGATAATTTGCCTTCTTGATGCTGCCTGTTGAACTGAACAGAGATATCTGACCAACTCCATCTTCTTCCCGCTCCAGGTTCGTGGTGGTGTGTGGTGATGGGGAGTACATCATCTACACAGCCATGGCTCTGAGGAACAAGAGCTTTGGTTCTGCACAGGAGTTTGTTTGGGCACATGATTCCTCAGAGTAAGTGCTGCACATTTTTTCCTATGTATTAGATTTGCTGCTGCTTGTTTTTGGGCTGTGCAAACAGTGAACTGGCCTGAAGACTAAAATCTATGTGGACAATGAACTTGCAATAACTTGGCTGCTTTAAAATTACTATTTCTAGCACTCTGCTAGTTGCAGAAGATAAATCAAATGCAGCTGTTTTGTAGCAGCTTATGATTTAGTAATTTGGAAACCAAATAATCTTGGTTTTTCTTACAATTTAATCTTTCTTTAGATATGCAATCAGGGAGAGCAACAGTGTTGTAAAGATATTTAAAAATTTCAAAGAGAAGAAGTCTTTCAAACCCGATTTTGGAGCAGAAGGTAAGTATTTACTTTTAAAATAGATATGTTGGTTCATTTTTTTGCACAGTTTGGATTTCTTCTGCCTTTATTTTCTTGCAGGCATCTATGGTGGCTTTCTGTTGGGAGTCAGATCTGTTAATGGCCTGGCATTCTATGACTGGGAAAACACAGAACTGATTCGCAGAATTGAAATTCAGCCCAAACACGTAAGTTTCTACATGGACTGAAGATATTTAGCTGTCTGTGTTTACTGAGTTTTCATTTGTTTACTAAACTGCTGATTTTCATGAATGAAGCCAAGCTATCAATCCTAAAGTTTATCTCAATCATATGGCAGAAGGAGAAGAAAAAAATCCTGTATGTGTTGGTTTTTCAGGTCCTAAAGCTTCTAGAGTTAATATGTTTTAACTGTAATTTACACATCCTCTTTTCCTAAGCTGAGGTGTCTAAAACTTCTGTTGTTGATTCTGATGATACAGATTTTCTGGTCTGACTCGGGGGAGCTTGTGTGCATTGCTACAGAGGAGTCATTCTTCATTCTCAAATACCTGTCAGAAAAAGTAGCAGCAGCCCAAGAAACACATGAAGGTGTCACTGAAGATGGAATTGAAGATGCCTTTGAGGTATTTAAAGCTTCTGTTTGAAAAGTGGAATAAGATTAGATGGTAGAAGCCAGTCTTCCCAGAGTGTAGAAAACTTAGTGGTTAAAATAACTATTTACACCATAGTTTCCAGACCACTGAGTACCACAATGTACATCTGCCTAAGGAACAATCTTCATAATTTTCTTTGGGTTCCAGAGGAGAGTTATCCCAGTTTGAATCCCAGCATAACAGACCTTGATGCCTGCATTTCCCTTCAGTTATCTGTTTACTGTTCTCACAGACTTACAGAGATTGTTTTTAAAACACATTTTTGGGTCATAGCTTAAACTTTTTTTTTTTGCAATTTTCAAGTTTTGAAATGTTATTCAAATTTAGAAGTGAAAAAATATCATGCCGTGAAATGTCAGAAATGAAAATTTCAGAAGGAAAGTTGTCTTTGATTGCCTTGTTTAATGCTTGGTTTGGTGCTTGTTTCCTAGATTTGTAATTGGGTTAGTTAAGAATTAAGGCAGCATTTTTGTAAAACCAAATCATTTATGTACTTCTAATCTGTATCTAAACTTATTTTTGCAACTTGCCCCACTACTTAATACAGAATATTAAATATAATTTTAAAGTGCAGTAATCTTTCTGCTACCTAAAAGTACATTTTTGTCTCTAATTAAACCAATCTTACTTTGCAGGTTCTTGGTGAGATTCAGGAGATTGTGAAGACAGGCTTGTGGGTGGGTGACTGCTTTATTTACACCAGTTCTGTGAACAGACTCAACTACTACGTTGGAGGAGAGATTGTCACCATTGCCCATTTGGACAGGTAAGTGGCTGCTTCAGGTTCCTGAGGGAGTGTTAAAGGTTCTGTCAGTCAAGTGAGTCCAAGGTAAACCTTGTCCCCTGCTTGCTGTGCATTACAACCCCTTCTTATATATCATACTGATGGATGTGTAATGGTGGAGGGAGTGAACAGTGCTGTGTGAAAGTGCACCTCTAGGAGAAGTAGAATATTTTATGTGAGTGCTCTTGCTACCATAAGAACTACTGGAGGGGTTTTTTTGATAGACTGTTTTGTAGTGGATCTATTGAAGATGAATATTCTTTGTTTTGTTTCAGAACAATGTATCTTCTGGGGTATATCCCCAAGGACAACCGACTTTATTTGGGTGATAAAGAGCTAAACATTGTTAGTTACTCTTTGCTGGTCTCAGTGCTTGAGTATCAGACTGCTGTGATGAGAAGAGATTTTGGTATGGCTGACAAAGTTCTTCCCACAATTCCGAAAGAACAGAGAACAAGAGTTGCACATTTCCTTGAGAAGCAGGCAAGAAAACTACTTAGTTATCAAACTAAACAAATCAGTTAATTCACATTTTTAATTGAGTTTGCTAAGCAAAACCCAGCATAACCCAGCTTACAGTTATCTGTAAGCATAAACTCCTGTTAATTATCTGTATTTATTTGAGAATCCTGTAACCTTCTGTTGAGAGTATTTTTGTTAAAACATCTAGGATGCTGTTTGACCTGACAGATCCCACCTAACTTTGAGATTTTCCTTTCAGGGCTTCAAACAACAAGCTCTTGCAGTATCTACAGATCCAGAACATCGTTTTGAACTTGCTCTTCAGCTTGGGGAGTTAAAAATAGCATATCAGCTTGCAGTGGAAGCAGAGGTACATATATACTTTTTGGTGATTCATACTAATTCTAAGTGCTAGCATGAATCTGAGAGGCCCTGTAAGAAAAGACAGTGGTGTGTAGGGACACAGTACAGCTTCCTGAACACAACAGAAATGCCTCCAACTCTTTTGCTGAAGCTCTTCTGCCTGTAATTCAGAGGCATCTAAGCTGTGGGATGGGGACAGAAGAATGTTGTCTGCTCAGAAAGCTGCAGGATCTCCTGGAGAACCAGAACTTGGGCAAGGAACAAAGCCCTAGTCTCCAGTACTGAACAATGAGAGGAGGAGTGACAGGGCTGAGGCCTTTAGGCCAATTTCCAAAGTTATTCCTACCTCCCACCTCCATGTTTACTGACAAACTGTTTATTTTATGTAATGGTAGAGCTGTGTAATGATCTTATAAAACTCACTCTGTCATGCTGTGAAGCTACAGTAATCACAGGACCTCAGAGGGAAGACAATGTAGTAATGGGATACATAAGTAAACTTACATTTTCATACTGAATGCTCTGCAAATCTTTCAGTGCTGTTCAAAAATGTGAGTTATGGTTTATTTTCTTTCCCTTCCTCTCCCCTTTTTGTACAATTAGTCAGAACAGAAATGGAAGCAACTTGCAGAGCTTGCCATCAGTAAGTGCCAGTTTGGCTTAGCCCAGGAGTGTCTCCACCATGCACAAGACTATGGAGGGCTGCTGCTCCTGGCCACAGCTTCAGGAAATGCCAACATGGTGAACAAGTTAGCTGAAGGAGCAGAGAAAGATGGCAAGAATAATGTGGCATTTATGAGCTACTTCCTGCAGGGAAAGTAAGTAGCAAACAAGAGATTCTGATCGTTCTCTTCTGCCTTCCCAAGTTCTAAGTACCTCAGTTTCTCCAAATGGTAAACTACAGGCAACTTTCACAGAGAAACTTGGTGGTGGGCACCTTCTCAGAAAAGGTGCTTCTATTTTATGATGGCTGCTAGATTTAAAATCTGAAGTGAAAGCACTTTAAATTAATGTAATAGCGTAAACAGCTAATCTAACACAGGAATTTGTCTTTATTAAATTTACTGGTTAAAACCACATTTTAAAATCTTCTAGGCTTGATTCATGTTTGGAACTCCTGATCAAAACCGGGCGTCTCCCAGAAGCTGCTTTTCTTGCACGGACATATTTGCCAAGCCAAGTTTCCAGGTAATTTTTAAGCATATTCAGAGCACGAATGGCACTGTCAGAATCAGCTGGGTGTGACAAATACTGTTTGTGTCTCCAGGGTTGTTAAACTCTGGCGGGAAAACCTCTCCAAAGTCAATCAAAAAGCTGCCGAGTCCCTCGCTGATCCTACAGAATACGAAAACCTTTTCCCTGGCCTGAAGGAAGCTTTTGTTGCTGAAGAATACGTGAAACAAAGCCTGGCTGACTTGAGGCCGGCCAAGGAATACCCCCTTGTCACTGTGAGTGGGAGTTTTTATTGTGTCTAGAAGAAGATTTGGTGCTGTGTGAAAGCAGCTTTAAGCAAGTCAGTGCAACATTTAAACACACATGTTGTGTTGGTTTTTTACTTTTAGCCAAACGAAGAAAGAAACTTACTTGAAGAAGCAAAAGGATTTGAGCCTTCTGGAGTAATGGCATCTCAGGTCAGTGGTACTAAGTGATGAATTCTAAGAGACAACTTTGCTATTTGGTGATAACATCTACCTTGGAGAATATTTCACCAATAATGGACAAATTATTGCTCTTATTGGCTTGACTGTAAGTGCTGCAGCTGAGTTCTGTGTTCTTTGCTTCAGATTCTTCTTATCTGCATCTGTAACTACTAAGAACTTCTTGGCTGTGAAATTATTTGTGTGCTTCCCTACCCTGGGTCACCCTTTGTGGTGTGAGTGACTGTAGAGTGTTACCACTGAATTCATCCTGCAGAAAACCAATTTCAGTTGCACATACAAACACCACCCCAACTGCAGATGGTTTTCTAACAGCTCACTTGCTGGAACCTGGAAACTCCTGTGTATTACAGCAGTTAAAAATGCTTTATGTTCTCTGCTAGTGTGCTGCATGGTTATGGAATAACACTATTCCATGACTGACTGATTAGGAATCATCCTCAGGTACTTGAACAGATGTTCTAATCAATATCTGAAGTAACAAACTGATTTTTTTTTCCTCCACCTCAGTTGTCCAATTTTTATGCAGAAAACACAACTTAAGTGTAAGGTATGAGCATACAGATTGAAACAAACACTTCAAATGCTTTTCAGAGCTTCAACAGAATTCTTGCTCATGTCAAATACATTTGTACATGAAAATCAGATTGTGAGTTTCTTGAAGAGGCACAGCTCTTTGACACTATAAACATCTTAAATTAGAACTAAAATCAGAAACTGAGGGAGAAACATAAAAGCCACAACTCCCCATTCTGTCTTTATTTTTTTCCTCTTAGGAGATGCACTACAAAGCATCACTGGCAGTTCAGAGAAGTTACCTTACTTTCAAGTAGCTGTCATGATTACATAGAAGGCCTAAACCACAGTTGTCTTTTACAGGGTAGGAGATAATTATAGAATTAATCAAAACAGTTAATTGGACAGTATTGTTTCAGTAATGATACTGATGAATTATCTTAATATAAAACTTGTGCAGCAGCAAAGAGAGAAGATGAAGTGTTAAACCTTTACAGGGTACACAAAACCCACAACAGTACTAAGGTTTGCTGTCACAGTCTCAAGTAACCTAATCTATCTTGCTGAGGACCTTTACAATCACTTTCTAACAGCACTTGGGTATTTGAAATGAACTGAAGGTGGTTTTCCTTTTATCAGTTCCATCCATTGAAGCAGTTCCAACTGCTTCAAAGTAACTGGGGAGGGAAATGGCAGGTTCCAGTGGAGTGAGGACTAGAACCCTTACAGGCTGTGGCTCAAGAATTGCCGAGGAAAACTTTGGAAGAGAACTACTGGGAGGGGAGGATTAGAGGTTTGCTGTTGTTTACTTGCTTTTGTTGGAAAATTTAAATTCAAAAGAACTAAAGGAATTTTTTTGTCATTAGAAGAAGGCTGAAGAACCAGTTCCCTCTCCTAAACAAGAAGTGATGAAGACAGTTTTGCAGAATGCTGATATACTTCCAACAAGAGATCAGAAGGTACCAAAACATATTTTTATGAAGGGGAGCACTACAAGCACTAATTTTATGTTAAAGCCTTCAATTAATAATGTGATTGAACAAAGCTACTGGAAAATGTCTCTATATTACTGGACAACTTAGGGCCAGTCCAGGGTACAGGTCCCTCCCTCCCTTGCTGGGGTGCAGAAACCATCCACAGTGACACAGACCAGGTAACAGCCTTGGGGGTTACAAGGGGGAAGTTCAAACACAGTTGGCCAGAACATTGTAAAAAGCTGCAACTCCTGCAAGATGCTTCCTTACCAAGCACAGAGCTTCTCTCTACAGCTCATTTTAGCATTCCTGTTCCACACCACTGCCAGAACTTGGGGTTTGCAGAATGTGCAAGTACATCCTACAGAATCATACATCATAGAAGCTGGCTGACATAATTGTAGTAGTGTACCCTTCATCTAGTCTTTTCTTTCCCTAGACACTGCTGGACTTGGAAGATGACTTAGATAACTTGGATCTGGAGGATATTGATACTACAGATATCAACCTGGATGAAGAGATCTTAGATGAGTGAACATCCTTTTTTAGATGACCAAATCAGTTACTCCAAGCCAACTAATGAAGTTCTGTGGACTATGTGCTCCAAGTTAATTTGATTTTTATACCACAAGTGGACCATGTACATGTAGAAGGAAGTGCAGACCCAGCAATTGTACGTGGAGAATCAGCTTCCAGTACACTGAATTTCAAGACATAGGCCTGGCTCCAGCATGTGCTAACGAATGTTTCCATTTTGCAAGCAACTCAATAAAGTCTTTTAAACATTATTCTCCTCAGATCTCCATTTACTAGTAATTCTACTAAGAATAACCCAGCTTCAACAGTGTATATTAGAAATACATGAAACAGGAGCACAATAGCTGAACATTAGTATTTTAGCCTGACATTCCTCAGCATATACACTGAGGCATATGGTTATGTTCACTGTGCTATCTGGCTTGGGTTTGGTAACAATCAGTAAAATAACTAAAATGAATTGTGGGAAATTCTTTAGATTCAAGATGTAACATTAAAATATTAAACTCAGGGCATATTGTCACCAAAACCAAAACTCGTGATGACTGCTCTAAGTTCATTTACAGAGCTTTTCAAAATAGCAAACTGCTGTAATGATTCTTATATAGTTCAGTAAAAAAAAAATCCAGAACAGTCAGTTTATTGTATTTATTGTGAAATCCTGTACAGAGAATGTTGATAAACAGACTTAAAACTTAGGATGAGCTGCCGTTTATTTCACGAAGCTGTAGAAGTAGCCATTGCTTCTTCATAAGCCTGCAAGGCCAGCTGGATGTAGCCTTCTCTCTGGGATTCAGTTTTCACAAACACCTGCAACCATGGCAGGAGAGAGATTAATGTACAGTTAACAGCAGAGTTGCACAATGAGATTTCATCATGCCAGTGGCAGATCAGCCACCTACAGCTGAAATCCTGGTGCAGATACATATATATATATATATATTAAAATACACCAAACATAGCATGCAGAACAGTTCTAGTTAAATATCTGCTTCTTAAGGTAAGAAATTTAGGCTACTAAATGGGTTCTGCTGTTTAAAAGCTTTCTCCTCTGTAGTTAAAGTAGCTTAAAGCAGAAAAGCATACCTTGATCAGATCAACTCCTTTAAGTTTCCCTTCTTCAGCTTCTTTTGCTGACTGACATTCAGGATGTAGCATATGATACAGTGTAATTAAACTGGTAGCATCATCCAGCCTAAAAAAATTAAGGCTCATTTGTAGCAATTACTGTCTCTTAATCATTAAGAGTCTACAGAGGAAGTGTATATTGTGATGTACTTGGCACAGCACAGGCTGTCATAAAGTGCTGCTTTCACTGAGTATCCAGTCACTGCAATAGGTGAACAGGGCAATGGGCAGCCCATCATCTGCAGCAGCCCCTTCATGAGAAGGAAGGCCAGAAGCACATGAACACCACAGTGCACCAGGAGAAGTACCTAAATCTAGCCAGAGTGCAGTTGAAGCCTGGTGCCCTGCTCAGCAGTAATACACCTGAAATCTATCTATCTGTAAAATAAAATTAATTACCCCATAACAAATAGTGGAGCAACTGTACCAAAGGGGAGCTTCTGAACACAGACTGCAGTAACTAGCATGTTTAAGATCAGCACTGCCCAGGGCTGAAAGTGTTCTGACAATTACATGGGAAACAAAAATAAAACCCCAACAACTCCAAAAGGTCTGTTTCTGCAGAAACTGAGTTTAGTACCCCACAACTTCATGCCCTGCAGTTAGTGCCTCCACACAGCAAACAGCACCTGTACAGCCAACGCTTCGAGCCAGCCTGAGTTTTCCTGCAAATGAAAACTTTTCTACACCTTACAGAACTATTATTTTTGACCAGTGGTGCTTGTTTTCTATTTGCTGGGATAAGCAGGATCAGTAAGCATCACACAGTACTTACAGGTCTCTGTTGATCATATCTATCAGTAAGCCATCTGTTCTCCTCCTGCTGAGCAGGTACCACACCATGCCCCCGAAGTGCCTGGTGGAGCGCAGCAGGTCGTACTTGGCGCGTTTGTCGATGTCCTCGTACGTGCGATGATGAACCTGCACCCAGGGACGGTTTCAGTCTCACTCACACAACTGCAGCTTCATGGCAGGTCTTCCCCTCTACCTCTCTCAGAGTTTTTAACCTATTTTCTCTTTCCCTAAAGCCACAGACTGAACCATGCTACCTTAAAGCCTTATGCATCTTACAATTCAGGGTAACAGCCCAGTTCTTAGTATTTAGGCACAGGCACCTTTATGGTAAAAGGAAGCTAAATTCTAGTTATGTCCTGAACATCTGGGGAGGCAGGGACATAACCTCGACCTTCAGTGCACTGCTGTCAAGCTGTAATCTGCTCTTTAAGGTGAAAAATGCTAGAGCAAAGAAGTGAAACTTTCCTTTGAAGAAAAGGTCCTTGAAAAATTACCTAACAGAAGTTACAGTTTCTCAGACAACTGAGATTATTACAGAGTAAAGAGTAGTAAACATTTTAAAAGCAACTGCAGACTAACATATTACCAGCAGCTACAGCTACTAACTTTAAATAGTTCAGCTAGAACTACATTTTTGCACCTGGTCTTTGTCAAAAGTCATCCTTTGTGTACAGTGCTCTCTCTCAAAGTGCACTTTCAGTTATCTAACTGGTCCTTTTAAATCCTAACAGAGCAGTTACCATGACTCCAGCAGCACAACTCTGCTCACGGCCCCTTAGGCATGTTATCATCAATTCTGTTTAGATAATAAAAATATCTGCACAAAGACTATTTTTTTTGCATATGTGGTATTTTTCTATCCTGTTGAAAATTACTTAAACAGAATTCTGGTTTACTTTTCTGCATAAAAATAAACCCCAAAACTCATCAGAAGGATAACTGATAATCTATATGGAGGGGAAAAAAGACCTGTGAGCCCCAGATAATATTTGTGTTTACAAGACAAACCCTAACAGTTCTTCACTATTTTTTTTTTTTACTAGAAAAATGACAAGTGAACTCACTCTGATATAGTCAGGTGAATCTGGCTCAAACTGAGCAATGCACATGTTAAGGACATCTTCGTGACGGTCTTGCTGAAACACATTCTGAAACAACAGTTCAAATTCAGGAGATTCTGTATCACACCATTCCAACTCTCCAAAATCAAAACAGCAGCCACAACATTCTGTTCTGAGCAACACTTACAGTGAGTAACCCCTTAATTGAAAGATAAAATGCACAGAAGTACCGTAATTGCCTTGACATTAATACAGTGATCCTTGATTTTTGTTTCTGAAACACCAGGTCACATTTTCAGATTAAATGTACAATATCATCAATGCATAACAATTAAATGTGGCCTTCTAGTATGACACAGTGTTTATACCTATCCAGGATTTACCTGGACCTAACCTGGAACTTTACTGTGAGTATTTTAACTAAGTTACAATGATAAGCAATTGCTGAAAACAGAATTTAAGCAGCTTAAAGCACATAGAGTGGCTTATTCATAGCTCCTCTGCCCAGTAACAGAGCACAGTTAAGTAAAAATAACCAGTTTTCAAACTGAGGAGGAACCTACCCCAAGGTTTTCATCCTTGAACAGCGCTGGGGCAATAACTCTGCGCCCTTCCCTTGGGAAGAATATCTGTATCATTCTGTCCCGTTCTTCCCAGGTGGCTTTTCTCAACACACCATTTGGTTCTCTAACGACAATGAAACGTTCCTAAAAATAAGGTAAAATTAAATAAAAGAGCATTATCTCCCAAAGCCTTCTGTCTTCGTAGCCAGAACCACTATAAAGAAAGATTATTTGTCAAAGCCCTTCAATACCTAACTCCCACCAATAATGCCAGTTTCTAGCTGATTGTTGCTATGTGCCAGATTCATCATTTCTGCCTTGGTACCTGCTAATTAAGTGCTACATTTGCACCTTCATTTTATTGTGCACGTGCCTATACTAAAAGCTACAGCTCTGTTAAGTTTAGATGAACAACATAAGTCATACCCAGACAAGGCAGTTAGCCTTGCTGCTGGCCTGATTCTACCACTTAGTAATACACATGAAATTAAAAATGCAAGTGTCTTGCACTTCTTTACCTTTGTTTCAGAGGCAGGTGCTAGAATCAAGTAAGGGCAACTGCAGTACAAAAAAAATACAAGTGAAACCATATACTCAGATCTGTTCACAAGCATAATTGATTTAGGGCAGCAGATGGGAAAGTCTGTTGGGGCAGGGAAAGCTTTCAATACACTGAAAAATAAACAGCAGGTTCCTGGGGAGAGCTCTCAGATGGAGGAGTGGGCAATTCCTTTCACAGGGCCATCACTACATGCATGCTGGAACCATGGAGACTTCTTAGAATCATAACTGTTTGTTAAGAATCTTTCCAGCCTCTTCCTACTGGTACTTAAAGACCATCTAGATGTTTCATTAGACAAAGAAAACTCTATCCCTATACTCAATAATTCTACTTGACAGCTGTTTCTTTACAGCTTTCCCATGAACTCATCCATCTTTTGCACAGCTTTCCACCAGATTTTTGCTACTGTGAAGGAGCTCCATCTTTAATACATATTTAGCCTATGTCCTAAATATTCCAATTTCACAGAAGGTTTCTAGGAAATATGGAAGAACTCAGTACTCCTAGCATATCACAAGCATCTGCTTATAAAATAACTAACTACCCCACAGCTTCCCCTCATGCCTGCTTTTGAGTAATAGAAGTTAATTTATCATTATCAGTAAGAAGCAAGCTTTTAGAAATATATGTTTCTCTCTTGCCTCGTACCAGACTAAATTTACAACTCGTCAGCCTTTTTGCAAACTGATATAATTACGTTTTCATTAAAACCTGAAGGTTACTTTGAAAGCAAATTAATACTTTTAATTGTGTTACTTACACGATGTGGAGTGGAGTATGTTAAATCTGTAAATACATATTTGGAAGTTTCAGTTCCTTCAAGGAATTTGTCTTCTGCTAAGACATCATCAATTGGCTCTCGTTCATCCAAAACAGGGGGCATGATTAGTTTTTCTTTAGCTTCCTCAATGGCTTTTCTTGTGGCCTTGGGAGAAAAAAAGTAGTGTAATTTTACAATTAAAAATATCATTCTATTGGAAAGCTAATATACAATTTTGGAACAAATATTTTCATTTAGAGAAGTATTTTTAAAATTTTTTTTTCTCCAGCAGTTAAGAGAAAGGAGACACTAATTCAGACTCCAGGTAGATGAATCACACATGAACAATTTACCAGTACTAAAACCTGGGCAAAATGCTGGAGGAAGTTCCAAAACTTCAGTGGACAAATTGCAAACCCCACGTTTATTTCAGGTATTTTCCCAGGGTAATTTTCCCCCAAATCATAAACCACAATTAACATTCTGTATATAGCTGTGATTGTGGCTCCAGAACAGGCTCAAGTCAGGCCTCTTTGTCACCCCAAACCAAGTCAGACCACAGGAAAAAGAAAGTAGTCAAAGGAATCCCAGGACTATAATTTAGATATCTGATAAAACATTTAACACAGTTGGGAAGCATAATGGGATCATAAAGAGAAGCTGTCACTCACGGGAAAAAAAGCATCCAATTTCCTTCATATTGCATAAAAATCGAGCAACATTAAACAAAACAAGTTATTTAAAGTGAAGAAACACTGTTTTACGCTATTTTAGGGAATGACCTGAAACAAAGGCAAGAAAACAAAATGTTTTCAAAAGCAGCAATAAAGGAAACAGAAGTATGAGCTGTTACAAGCTCTTTTATTAAAGCCAACACTCAGTTCCGAAGGAAGCAGAGCAGCCTACCTCTTGCAGCTGAGCTTCGGTCATCAGCTTGTACTGAGGTGGCTTGAGCTCCTTCTTCACGGGCCGGAACACCTTGTGCAGGTCGATCCCCGTCATTTTGTAGAGCAGCGCCTGAACCGCCTCGTCCGTGAAGGCGGGCCGGGGCTTGGCGGCCTTTCCCTCTGCGGGCGGAGGGCACCCGCGGTTAACCGGGGGGCGAGGGGACGGCCACGGCCACGGCCACCCCCTCCTCCCGCGCCCCCACGCCCGTCGCGTCCCGCCTCCCTCCCCACAGCACCGCGCGGGTCGGGGCCGCCCGAGCCCCGTCCCCGGGCCGGGGTCCTCCCCCCTCACGTACCGCCCGCGTCCTGCGCGAGCCCCCGCCGCGCGTGCCACCCCCACAGCGCCCGCAGCCGCGCGGGCACCGCCGAGGAGACGCGAGCTCCCAGCGCCGCCATCTTACACACGCCCCGCCCTGCCCTGCCCTGGCTCCGCCCCCGCTGAGGCGCGCCGGGAAATGGAGTCATAGAATCACAGCATAAGGACCCACAAGGATCATCGAGTGCAGCTCTTGGCCCTGCACGGGACACCCCAAGAATCCCACCACGTGCCTGAGAGCGTTGTACAAACGCTCCTTGAGCTCCGTTAGGCCTGGTGCTGTGCTCACTGCCCTGGGCAGCCAATTCCCCTGCCCGACCACCCTCTGAGGGAAGAACCCTTTCCTCTTATCCAGCCTAAACCTCCCTTGACACAGCTTCATGCCGTTCCCTTGGGTCCTGTCACTGGTCACCACAGAGCAGAGATCGGTGCCCTCCCCTCCGCTTCCCCTCACGAGGAAGCTGTAGATTGCTATGAGGTCTCCCCTCAGTCTCCTCTTATCCAAGATGAACAAATCCCCCTTTGCCTGGCGCGAGGGAGACACGCAGCCCTCCGGCATTTTCTCCGAGGGAAAGGGTAAGAACCTTGTCGTTTGAAGTCCTCCCAGTGCGTTTGTGTTATTAAAGGCTGCCGAGGCGGAGGTGAGGGGCAGGTTAGGGCGGGAACCCATCTTGCCGCTGTGGGACAGCGGGAGCACAGCGGGAGCGAGGGGGCAGCCGGCTCCCTCAGCCGCCGAGGGGACGGAGTAGGGCTGCGGGCTGGCAAATCTCCTTCCTTAGCGGAGAAAAAAAAAGCGATAGGAAAAAAGGTGGAGTTGAGTCCCTCGTGGGCGCTGTCGCGATTGAACCGCTGTTAACCCGCAGCTGCCGTGAGGTCAGGGCAGGTGCAGGCGGCAGGAGGGCGCGCTGCAGCAGCGCCTGCCCGCTGTGACAGCAGCTCCCTGCCCCGGTTCCCGGGCGGTCCGCCCGAGCGGGAGGAACACGGTGGTAATTTACACAAAATTAAAAACCCCATCTGGCACTGCGTACTGCTTTGGCACTCGCGTGGTTCATGCCTGAGAGCACCCGTGCTGTGCGGGGCTGTGCTGGGCTCGTCAGCCTGGCCACAAGTGTCACTGCCATGGGGGTGAGGAGTTCACTCTCCTCGTGTTCAGGGAGCTTTAATGCTTTTGTAAAGGAAGGAAAATATATAACTGTATTTAAGCATAAAGCCAAAGGTGAATTTTATACCCAATAAATATGTCAGATCAGAGCTAGTACAGGTTGCCCAGAGAAGCTTTGGCTGTCCCATACCTGGAAGTGTCCAAGGTTGGATGGGTCTCTGAGCCACCTGGTCTAGTGGAAGGTGTCCCTGCCCATGGCAGGGGGTTGGAGCAAGATGATCTTTAAGGTCTCTCCCACCCCAAACCATTCTATGACTATAACTGATTTCTTATAACCAGGTCTATTTCAAGGGGTTGAAAGTTTATTGTTACTTGAAGTTTATTTTCTCTGGCTGGTCTGTGTCTTCTGTTGAGAATTTCAGTCTTACACACGGCGATTAGGGGGGTGTGAAACCGAAAGAAAACCCATTTTGTCTTTAAGGTCTCTTCCAATCTTGGTGATTCTATGATCCTGTTACCAGCAGCCAAGTCTCTGTTCAGGGCCCCAAAATGCTTTGAATTCTAAAATGTTCAGAGCCACAGACATCGATGCAACCTGGCTGATGACTTCCTGTTCAAACAGGAAGTATTTCACCTCCAGGAGGGGAGATGTGAAAAGAGAGGTAATGTACTTACATTCTGTAGGTTTCCAATTGTTTTAAACTTTAGTGGTTTGCTCGTTGCTTTGCTAAATCAAAGTCTAAATTACGCTCCTTTTGAAAATAACAGCTGAAGTCTGAGAGAAAATGAAGACTTTATTGCATATATTGGTATTCATTAGATTGAAGTTAAGCATCAGCTGAAAAAAATACATTTGTTTTTTGTAATTGATCTTTTTTGTCCTGGGGATATTCCTATTTTTCTCAGCCTTATGCAATATCCAAACACGTGTGCTGGATTGAATTTAATTTTCAACTTTTTCAATATCCTGGTGTTTGCATCATCAGGAAGGTTGCAGGAGGGCATATTCTCATATTTGTATTGCTACAGCTAAGTTGAAATCCTTGAGAACTGAAGAGGGCAAATGAACCCTTAATATTATTTTAATGTAATTTTGTGCAGAATTTATTTAAATAATACTAAGAAAATGAAAGATAACTTTGAGGAAATGGAGAAGGTGTTGTTTTTCAATTCTTGCATGGAAGATCTCTGGAGTGAGAGCTATACCCTATAAGGGAATTGGGAAGTTATTTGGCCACTTGCCTAAAAGCCACTTCAGACCTGTTCATGAATTTGGATGGCAAGCCAATGTCCATTTTAATTTACAGAAGTGCTTAGAAAAACAACAGAATTTGTTGGGCTATATCCAAGAGAGGTTAAATTCACATTCATTCTGTACTGGAGTAGTAACAGCTGGTGTGAGGATTAACCTTTTTGTCTGGTGGGATGAAAGGAAATATTAACTAACTGTACTGTAGATGGGAGTATAGCAGGTTAATATAACTTATAAAGTAGTATCAATTTATATTGAATAGATTGGTTATATTTTATTTGTGGTTTATTTTTGTACTGGAGTAACAATTTTAAGTAGGATGTTTTATATTGGTATAAAACCACCTTGAAGAATCAGTGGTGTAAAAACTGATAATGAAATAAAGAATCTTTCTTAGCTTTTGTTATTATTTTGAATGCATCCCAAGACAGTTGCTGTTGGAGACTTACAACCATCTGATGGATGGGTGAATGTCCCCTGTGGAACACATTGGTGGTTCAAGTCTGGATTCTATTGGAAAAGTGTCAATACCAAATCATCTGCCCAGTTGGCATTAATTTCCTTTTTGCTGGTAGTTTCAGGAGAGCAAAAGGATCAGATGGCTGCTGGGAGTGAACCAGTTGATTAACATCTCAGGGAAAGGGAAGGCAAAGGAGGGGCTTTGCCTATTTAGTTGATAAAATAAGGAGCTATAGTTTACCAGTCTTTCTGAGTAATAAATATGTCAAATTAGTAGTAATAGTTGTTTGGAAGAAAGAATTCTTTTTGGAAAAAAATCCAGTGAAAAATACAAAATGTAAGGTTTGGTAACTGTGCATCCATTCGTTATAAGGATAAACAGAGTGAACTCAGGCAGGCTGTGAACATGCCCCCACTTGATGACATGACCCTTTTAAAATTGATGGCTGATTCTCTTGTTCCTGATAAGAAACACTCTGGCAATCCTCTGGAACATTTTTCTGAGGGACACAATGGACCAGGCTGGAAGCTCTTTTTACTAAACCTGCATGGATAAATTGTTTTTTTACAGAGAAGGCACAGAGAGCTGAAATAAGAGAGGTGACACAAACTCTCTTATATCATCAGCTTAGCCTTTAAAGGGATAATACATTACACATGTTTGGGTTTGTTCCCCCATGTACATTGAGGGAGTCAGTATTTTTTTGTAAAATTGTTGGGGTGGTCATGTGCAATATGGTTGCCTATTTTCAGGCACATTGCCTGCAAGCATCTTATTTATCAGTTTATTTTGTTTAACGAAGAGAGGATTATTTTATCTGGAATTGTCTTTTAAGGTCTGTGGCCATGGATTTGTGTTGCCAACCCGAGCCTGTGTAACTCCTTGGATGATGATGGTGATGATGCATAAGCCTTTGCTCATACTTCAGAGTGGCTGTTTTCTATCTCAAAGACCATATAGTTGTCTGAAGCTGTTTAATTTTCAGATTTCCTGTGGGTACTTGGCAGCAGGGACAGATCAGTGTGGCTGTAGAACTCTGGCCTAGGCTGCTGGGCCAAATCCACCTCTGAAGGCAGAGTTATGGGTGGTTCTGCTGGACAAAGCCCATTTTTACAAATAATAACTGAGATGCCCACTGAAAATACAGCAATTGAGTTCAGCTGCAGCATTATCATCCTGAGGGACCAGCTGCCTTCTGTTACTGGTGTAAATATCCTTAGTGAGAGGGAACATTATGCAAAGTTGTTTCTTCAACACTCTCCATTTTGGCAAGTGCCAACAGTCAGCAGAGGTTGAAAAGCAAATATCCCTCGAGGTTTTATTTGTGCCTTGACTATTTGACCTTTGTATTTCCCATTTGAAGGAAAACCAACAAAACCAAAAGGATTGTCCGTGCCCTTTATTTCTGCTGTTCAGCCTGGTTTCAGCCACACTTCCTCTGTGCACATGTGCTGTGTTCCTGTGCGCCACGGCGGGGCAGGAGTGAGGGCCGAACGTCAGGGATGGAAGTGCCTGAGGAGTTCCAGTGGATCATGTAAATGAACTCCTTTCATTAATGACCCAGATTTGCCTCTGTCTCGCATAAAGCTGCCATAATCTCACTTTAATAATGATAAATTAGATATATACAAAGACTGTCTCCAGTAGCTGAGATTACATACATTATTTATAGTAGGGATATAAATCCCACTTCAGTTTATATTGTTTTCTTTGCTACACTATAAGGGCTTGAGCCAAAGCCCATTAAAGTCCTTCCCTAACTTCAGCAAGCTCTGAATTGAGTCCTTATTTTTCAAACAAATCTTATTATTCCTTTCTTCTTTTGTAATACTTATCTTTTAAAAATACTTACCAAGGAAAAAATAATAGTACATATTTAGTATTATTCAGAGTAAGATAGGGCTTGAGTAATTGTTGTTTTCCCCATTCTTAATAGTTTTTTAACCTCCCTCTATAGTCCATAACTGTTTCGAGTCCTGTCCTTCTGAATCCAAGCACTTGCCAGGGCATTGTGAACTAAACCAGTCCAGCATAAACTGTTTCATGTGGGCAGGCTGGGATGGATCTGATCCCTTTACTTCCACAGTAGAAGGACAGAGCAATGATCCTCACAGGTTCGTGGGTTTGCTTTGTTCTCTGGGGACAGAACAGTTAGAGAAGATGGCACTCTCCATTTCATTCAAGGGTTAGTTATAATATTTCCCTTCTCTCCTGTTGCTGGCACAAGTAGTCAATACCTTTTTCTTATAATTGTTCTTTTATCTGGTTTTTCCTGAAATCTAACACCTGACAGAATCCTCTGAACTCTGAACTGTCCAGATTAAACCTGGATGTGTGTTATGTGTATTGCCTGTTGTCAAAGGCTTCATAAAAACCCAAATCACATGTGTCTACTAGTTACACTTTGTGATGTTTTGTCACTCTCCCAAAGAAGCCTGGAGGTCTGATTTTCCTGCTTTTTTAAATCCAAGTTTCATCAGGACTATTGTATCATTTTATGGTTTTTAATTTAATTATTTTATAAATGAATTTACATTACACAGAAGCACATCCTCCTAGTTATAAACTGCTCTAGTACCTACTCAACAGTAACTGCAAAATTTGGGTTCTTTCATCCTTTTCTTGTAATATTTGGTTTTATTAACAGGCAACCACTTCATTCTTCAGTTATTCCAAAGCAGGTCAATATATTTATCTGTTGATGACTTGTTACAGTTAGATAGATATTTTTTTTTCCCAAAACTGGTTCAGTTTCTATAATTTTGTTTGTTTGCCTATTTTTTCCCAGTTAGAAGTTACCTCCCAGTAGCCATCTTGCTGCTTAGTGATGCCAAGACATCACTTTTAACTGCAGCCATTCCCTTCTCAAGTTCTTTTTGCTTCTCAGACTCCATCTGTCTCTGAGATTCTTTTGCAATTTCACTTCTTCAGGCTTATGCAATTATTTTTCTTTAGATCTCCTAATTGTTCATCATATTGCCCCACAGCCTTCCTGTTTTCATATTACTTTGAATTCATCAGGATTTATTAGGATTTGCTTTGTCACCTTGTTTCCTCTTTCTTCTTTCCCCAAATTATTTTTTTCTTGAAAGAAGCTCCTGTAGTTTGCTATGTACAGTATAATTTAATTTCCTTTGTTGTTGTTGAGATGGGCAATGTGTACCTTTGGCTTGCTATTATATATTTAAATAGCCTGCATGATAAGGCCAACTTTTTTTAATCTATTTCCTACCCATATCACACCATTTAACACAGAATCCCCTCTCTTCTAAAGGTGGCACTGGAGGGGTGGTTGCTGGGGGGGGTGGTTCTGGGTTTTTTTCTTATTCTATCCTTTGGGTGCAGAATGCAATACAAATTGCATTTGCTTAGGCAAACCCACTATGTGTTTAAAAAAGTCATTATAAAGACAGGATCCTGGGGGGTCTGACAGAGGAGCTAAACCAGCTGTGCTCTTCAGTACAAACAACACATAAATTGACAATATCTTCTCTTCCTAATCAAGTAAGTGAAAGAAAAGGCTCAGAAATTAAAAGATATTTTTATCTCACAGAAGCTCTTTAGTGAAGAGCCTGTCTCACAAGAACAGTTTCAAGTTGCATTTGTTCTTGTTACTTTCTTTCTACCCAAGCAAATCAAGAAAAACCAAGAAACAAAAGCAGAAATAGAATTAATTTGTTCAAATAGTTATAAGACTATTTTCCTCATTTATTTCCAAATAATCCTTTTGACATTTATTAGGTTACCCACTAGAGTTAATAGGAATATTCCCATCCATTTTTGGACAAACTGTCTGAGTAGAGCACGAGATGTCACCAGATGATTTCCAGTAGATTGAAAATAAAGATGAAAAGCTAAAAGTGCTAGAAGTCCAAACGTTTGTATCTTGTTAGATACTTTTTGTTTTACAACTGCACGGCAAAATGGGAATATGTTGGTCCTTGCTTTTATTCACCCCCTCTGGGCTGCCTGCCTCTAATTCCTTCCCTTACACCCACTCCATACACACACATCATATCTTTTCATAAACAATCTCAGCTTATTATCCAAGTGGAAACAATGAATAATTTTCTTTTAGGTTTTTGAGCTGAATCAAGTCACAGAAGGGTCTAATGGGAGCCAGAGCCTCTCAAGGAAAAAGAATGGAAGCAGGATCTTCTCCTTTTGATATCAGCAAGCCTCCAGATTGTGTCACAGTGCTTCAGGTAACTACACCCTCAAGATACTGTTTTATAACTGGCCAAAATTGATCCTATCCTTCTCCCTCAGTTCAAGCCCTCCCTTGGGCTGTTTCACTTGCTGAAAACATTCTGGTCTTCATGACAGTCCCTAAACAGAGTCAATTATTTTCTTCTGAATTTTGATTAAAAGCACAACACTTTGGGACACAGGTAAATTCAGGATCTAACTCTGAAAGGGAGCATATTTGTTGCATGGAAAAGCAAGTTGAATTCTGTCCCCTTTGAGTCTCTGCAACAGCACAGAGATCTCCTAAACCTTGCAAGGTGTTACTGCGATGCAGCCAATCCACTGGGATTTTTTTTACAGTACAGTTTTGCAGATCACTTCATTTTCCCCGTATGCTCTGTTGCAGCAGAATTCCTTCCAACCTAAGTACCATTTACTTTATAATTAAGCAGAGGAATTTTTGATTGATACTTTCAAATTAAGCAGGCTATTGCTTGGAGGGCTTTCAATAAGTGAGTCCAAAATCAACTCTGCATTTTCTGTGCACATTTCAACCCAGAGGACTGAATATTTACCCTTAAAACAAAGCATCATTTTAACTGGTTGTTCACTCTTTTTCCCCCTCCTCTCCTCTCTTTTTTTTTTTACTGTAGGCCCAGGCAAATTTCTAAATGCTGGTACAATATGTGCAATGTTCTCTGAATATGATTATATGTCCTACTAATTATGGTTAAATGATGCTTGCTTTATAGTCAGACATTCTTTTGCTTTCTCATAATAATTTCCTCAGTGCTACTCAAAAACAGAAAGATGAAAAAAAGGTAGTTCAGAATAGTATCTGCCTTTCCAACTACTGGATGCGATTGTTTTATCATTTATTGTACTGTTTCTGAAAATTTATGAAAAATAAGACTAATCCGCGTTTGTTATTGTGAAATAATTTGGAATATCCTTCCCAAGTTGTCAGGTTAGTCCCGGTATGGCCTCGGACGCTAGATGGCAATGTATGGCTGTATGTCATACACGGCAATGGCAGTAGCAAAAGTCTCTCAACACGAGAGAATCCTCATCTTTCAAAAATATTTGTAATATTGCCCTTTTATTATGAAAACAATTGAAATGTGTAAATGCTCGATTTTTACACTCTAAAAACTTTGCAAACATTCTTTTTTCCTGCATTATGAGTGCATGGGGAACATTTCCTAATGAGTTGGACAGGTGAGTAGAACATTTACTCGTTTTTTTGGTGTACTAGAAAGCTCTGCAATCGATTAATCTATCAACAGAGAGAATTTTCAGTTCCCAACATCATCAACATGCTCTTTGCCTTAGAACTGGAAGGAAGGAATGACAGTGGGAGTGTTGGCCTCTTCTCTCTCCTCAAATAACCTTTTATTCACTGTCACAACAATGATGAGGATGGAAATTTTAAAAATTAGGTAAAAGCAAAAGGTGTTGGGTAGGAATGGCCACCTTATATCCTTATTCTGTGCTAAAAAGTCATCTTGAATACAACCAGTGCTGCCACTTGTTATTTTGTCAGCATTTGATTGCTTTTGGATGACTTTAAAAGAGGTGGTTTCAAAGGCACTGATCTTACCCAAGCTGACATGTTATGGAAAAGGGCCCGTTCCTGCACAGGTTCTTTAAGGGAAGGGCTGAGTGGGTTTGGTCATGTGTTATTACTTTTCCATCTCACATCCTACCTCTGCCTCACTGCTTTAGGTCTCTCTCTTAGCTAGTCTATGTGGGTCACTTTTGCTCAAGATAAAAGAGTGCCCTGTGTTTGTCAGTTAATTATCTCACTTTTGGGAAGTGCAGGCAGAAATAATTGTTAGAAGAATGAAATTATGAGATGCCTTTATGAGTCTCTGTACAACTTTGCATTTACTGTATTATTGCTGTACAAACAAGAGGGAGGTTTGCAATGATGGGGACCCACCAAGAGTGTTACAGAGGGGCATTATCCCTAAGATACTACAGAATGTGACATTCCTCCTGCCCATTGGTGTGTTTTTAGTAGGGCAGAAAGGCTGCCTCTGCCTCTGGCTGGATTAAAAGGCTGTTCCATGTTATGCTCTCATGAGATGGAGGGACTGTGCTGGCCTGTGGTTCCTGCTGTACCGTAGGATCTGTGAGTGTAGGATGAAGCAGCACTGTCTCATTCTTTCTCTTCTCACAGGCAGTGCTGCTTTCTGTGCTCAAAGGAGAGGCATGGCATGAGCAGACAGCTTTATTTCATTGTCTTCTCCATCCTAATGCAGCATCCATTGCTGTCTTGTGATAAACACCAGCAGTCATTCCATCAGGGAAAAAAGCCTGAATGGGAAACTAAGATGTTTAGGGCCTTTGTTAATGACCCTTCTCCACCCCTGTTTCTATTTTGCTATTTGTCTCTGCTCCATGTTCCCCACTGGTGCTTTATTTTGACATTTTTGACCCCTCGTGCACTTCCTTTTTTCCACCCATTGTCCCTCTCTCTCCTCCTCTTCTTTTTCTGGTAGAAGGGCATGTCCCTGTGGCATTTAGTTTTGTTTGGTTGGGTCCCCACTGAAATGTTTTCAGTCCCCACTGAAAACATTTTGCTTTGGGTACTCAGAACCACCGTGTGTAGGGGTAAACTATTACCTCTGATGGCTATAATCTTTTATTTCTCAGTGAGGAACATGAATAAGGACAAGCCCTTGCTTAGTGGAAATGAGATTTGGGACTTTCTGCAGTTTGCAAACTGATCAACTGTAAAATTAAAACTGAACGTTTTGGAGAGCAGTACTAAGGTAAAACAAATATATCCAATCAGTCATGACAAAATTTTCCTGAGGTTTAAACATTCTGGGTTTTTTTCATTAATTCAAAATAAAATCAGAATCCAGACTAGCCACAGAGCTGCCTCTATCCTCTTACAAAGCAATCAGGCTCATTAAACAAGCAGCTCTATGTTATGAGCAGATATATGCCCAAATGACATCCCCAGTACTTCAGAAGGCAAGGCTCTCTGTTCCTTCCCTCTGGCAGGAGAGGAACATGCCCATCCCTTGGTGGCTGGAGGTGCTGAGGCCCCAGTGTGGGCACTCACAGGCACTGCTGCTCTGCAGGCACTCAGGGGAGGGACTCAGCCCACACCACTGCCAGGAGCCCCCAGGGCTTTGCCTTGAAAGACACTGCTTGGGAACAACAGCTGTGTTTTGAGATTATCTCAATGACCAGATTATATCCCATCCTTACAGAAAGAATTTTCCCTCCCATCCTTCCCATTGCTGACACCAGAACAGGGGACACAAACCTAAGTGTGCTGTGTCTGAGGGGGTGTCCGTGCCTCAGGATTCCCAGGTGGGGGGGAAAACTCCTCAAAACACCCTTTCCAAATCAGTTTGTTTTAGTAGGAGCAAGATTAAATGCTCTCAAATCTCCTACTTATGTTTGCAGTGAGAAAAGGGCCAAGAAATAGCCCAAGTCCCTCACAGAAACAGGACATCCTGAGCTGTGGCAGATGGACTTCCTTTACAAAGTTTTAATGAAAATTTTCAACAATAGCTCTGTGTATATTCTTGCAGGGGTTAACACTTCTGTACACACACACTGGGCAGTGCTACACAAACTTTCTGAAATAACATACAGAATACCATGTATATTTTGCTAGAAGAAATGTATTTTGTAAATATATATATATATATATTTGCTGTGTTATGACATAAGGCAGGATTAGGTAGAGAGAAAATTTCAGGATGTGGGTGGCCAGTTGAAGGTCTTACAGGGAGTGTTCAGTAAAATATCCTTGGAACATAAAATTAAAATAAATGAAGAATAAACTTAACCAATGTATCAGTGAACATAAACAAATCTTGATGCTAAAAAATATTCCAAGGAAGCCAAAGTGCAATAATTAGAAAGAGATAATTATGCTTTCTCTCCTTTCTAGAAGACATACATAGGATTTTTGGTAATTTCCTAAATGCATAGCAAAAATAGCTGATGTAAGATGCAAGATGAAAAACCCTTGTTGAAATTTATGATATACAAGAATCTACTCTGGCTGAAGGCCTGTTTCATGGCAATAAAGACAGAGTAAATGAAAAAAAATTTAAAATATTTTAAAGGTTTTGTCTGCTATAACATATAAAAATATCTAGAAATGTAACATACAAGAAAACAAAGTTACTATACTGTAATTTAGATAGGAATGGTGGTAAATCAAGGTGTCCAGGAAGGACAACAGATGGATACTGTTCTGATGTTAATTATCTGGTACAGCTCTCTGGAACTCAGTTTAGATTTTGAAGGAATGCTGTAAGATAATAAACTATTCTTATGATATTTTAACAAAATTATATTGTTGTCAAAATGCAGTTACACCATGAAAAAATGGTTATTAAAAACTCTTTGCATTTTTCTCTTATATGGTAAACAGTCTGGTCTCCTAATCCCTTCTGGATGATTTGAACTTCATGTCCATGCTTAGAATGCCCCAGTCATAACTGCAATGGCACCTTCACCCTCTCTTCTTTTGTAGTTTTTGCTGTCCTGTATTCCCAGAAATCTGTGCCAGAATTAGAGGCCCTTTGTGCTGCATGTTCCACAAACAGACCCAAAAGTAAAAAAAGACAGGCCACAAATGTGGTACTATTGTGACAAGAGTTGTTGTTCCCATCAGCACACGTATGGAACCTTCCCAAGGTGCTTTGGGCAGACCATGGCTATAAAAATACAGCCCCAATTGGTTGGTTTAAACATCTGGAGTCATTATTTGAACTACAAGAAGATAAAGACTTTTTGGGTTTCTTCTCTTAAATGAAAATGTGAAAAGTCTTTCTCGTTTTGTATTAGCAAGTTGGAACCTAGTTTTGATATTCCTGGGGACAGTGGAATGTGGGCAGGAAGTGCTTGCTCTTGGGGAGAAATGCTATGGTTTGCCACATCTGTTGGAATCCCAAAGCCCTCAGGGTGTATAACTGTGTAAGTTCTACCTTTTGTAGGCAAATAAGACCATCCCAAGTAGGTCACAATTGCATTTAACACACAATTATATAAAATAATAGGGAAAAGAAATAGCAATGCATGTGCTAGAAATGTGGATATATGTGGGCAAGGTCTGCATAAAGATACATGGATTTGAATTCTTACAAAGAGGAAATAAAAACTTACACAAAAGGCATATCATACAGCAGAAATATTACATAATATTTTACTTATGACTTAATTTTTCTAGAGATTTGACTGACTTGCATCTTACACTCTGCCATAGAAGAGTTTTTTACCATAAGCTTGAATTTCCAACTTTCTGGATATCTTTGAGAAACCATGTACCTCGTTTTCAGTGGTTAAATGTGGTTTCAGGTCTCCTAGAAATTTAATCACAGTCTATAAAATAGTTTGTTAACAAAAGTTGTGATTTAGGGTTACATGGATGCAGCCAGACATTGTCACATCTTTAATTTTTGAGGATAATCTAGGAGATTGGGATGCAGTATTATAATAAGACCCAAATGTCTGATTCCAGCCTTATCTTTCTCTGAAAATGAAGGTTAAAGCAACTCATTCTTCAGTTTAAGATTTGATGGACAGACTAAAATAAATCGCTTCAGAAGCTTGTTAAATTCTTCACACAGATCAAATTCAAAGTTAAGGCTCTTCTAGGCTGCGTTTTCCATTGCCCAAAATATTGGAGTTTATTTGTTTATTGACCATAAATAACCAAAAGTTATAAATGTATAAAGTTAGCATGCTCTGTTAGCATCCAAGCATCATTAGCATCACTGAAACAAGTAGAAATACCTCCTATGATTTAATAACCATATTGGCTCATGGGTAGGAAATTCAGTTGGGTAACACCTTGCTCCTGACACTGAAGCTGAGTGCAACACTGAGCCTCTTGGGCTTTTGTTTCCCTTGTAGGTAGCAACACTGAGGAGAAACAAAATAGCTCAGAACATAGGGGATAAAAGCTGATCATCTGAGAGCACTGGGCACGTGACCTAAAACACAAGATGGTTTATTGCTGTGGGTTAGTTATTTTAATTTTGGGGTAGTCCTCAGAGAGTGGGTGGAACTGTCTCTCCAGCCAGAAGAACTCAAAAGGGTATGAGCTCACAACAGGAGCATGTGGGATTTATTCTGTTTTGTTCAAATCTGAGACATTAAGCCACCCAGGCCTTTTAAATAAAACTGACCTGTTGAAATGACCATAATACTTTCTGCAACTGAAAACTCCGGGCTAACTCTGTAAAATATGGGAAGGTGTCTTTTGGAAGAATGAGTGTATTGGGTTCCCAGCACTGGCAGATTTTAGGAGGGGAATGTACTGTGTGTGAAAACTGAAGAGGAGGTGTAGTTCAAGAAATGACAAGCCCTGTATGTTACCCTTAATTTTTATTCTTGGAAGACAGTAGGGAAAGGAAGTCTTGGCTTCCAGTGAGAATAAATTTCTGTTTCCTGATTCCACCTGTGTAACAACTGTGCTAGTCAATGGCTGGAGTGCAGGTTCCTTGTATTCCCTCCCTGGCAGCTCCTGGGAAGGGGTATGTTGCCTGCCTCAGTGTTTGGAATTTTCTTGCCTAGGCTTCTTTTGATCATATTGTTTCACCTGGATTAGATCCTGACTCTGCTGTTGCTCGTGTACAAAAGTTGCACTGGTAACCTCCTCCCTTTTGTGTTAATCAGCTCCCACTGCAGAGGGGTGTGGAGATGTGGGTACAAGCTGCTCTCAGAGGGAAGAAAGCCCATGGCTAAATTAACCCCCCAGGACTTTCTCAAAGCCACACAGGAAACCTGTGACAGATCCCAGAATAAATCCCAGATTTCCTGTCTCCTCCACTTGTGCTGAAACTACAAGGCCCATAATTTCTTAGCTGAGGAGAGTGTTGTCCAATATTATCTTCCTTTTTCTGGTGTGCTGTTGCTTCAGTTTACTGCACTAGTTGCTGCCACATGTCAGGCTGTGGCAGTTCATCCCTATGACTCTTTCTTTGTGGTATTTTGTGGAACATGCATGAGGATTGTACAGTGAACAGTGTTAATGCTGAGTACCAGTACTGTCTCACATTTAAGCAAATAAAATTGAACAAAAGGTGCTATTATGAGTTAACCATGGAGTATTTGCAGGTAAAGGTAATCTATTGTCTGAGTCACTCTTCAAAATAAACTACTCGTGCTTCTAATCTAAATAGCATTCAGAGAAGCAGGTTTGATATGTATTAAATGATAGCTGCCTGTGCTAAGATAATACTTATTCAAATAACTCTATCAAAATGCAGGTTTCCTTTTTGCATATGCCACTTTGTACTTAACAACAGACTGATGCTGTTGTTAAGCATCAGTCCTTTCTAATGAATTATAAATTAATAGATGCAGTATTATCAAGGGAAAGTGATTCATAACTGAATGAGATGCTCTGAAGATTTTATGACTTTTACTAGGGCTGGGTAAATTGAAACTGGAGTAATTTGGTTTGCTCCTTAGGTATCTCAGATGTTCACATATTCATATGTATTGCTGAATGCATGATCTTTTTTTAGATATTTTGCTGCTAGGTTAAACTTTAATAGTTTTCATTCTGTGCTTCTCAATTTGCTCTCATATGGTTCTTCTTTAGATAACATTACTTGTACAAATTCCAACTGAAGCAGAATCAGTAATCTTTAGCCAGCCTTGACAGCATTTCTAATGCAGTTCAGCTATGGAATTTCATTGCATCTTCTTTTCTGTTGAAATTGTAGCTAAATAACTGGACAGAAACACTGGGGGGAAAGGAGCTTTGCTAAACACTCTCTTCTTAATTTATAGGATGGCATTTAGAGCACTTATTAAAGGCATAATTGTTTTGAATGCAAAACCTTTGTAGACTTGGGTGGGAAATTTCCTAAGCAGGAAGCTGAAGGTTTGTGTTCACTGATGTTTAAAAAGAAAAGTAACTTCCAGCCCCGTGCAGAGACTGACACAGGATCTGCAGGAGCTGCTCTGAGTGGAACCTCGGTGGGGCTGAGCCACAGAGACACCTGGAGAGAGCTGCCTGGGCATCTGAGCACTCTCTCCAGCATTCTGGGTCCCAAGAAGCTTTTTCAGTGAGGGAGACATTGGTTCACAAGAGGGCTGGTGCTTTGTCACATCCACTGGTTCCTTCTTAAACCAAGAGCAGCGAGCACTGATGTGCAGAGAGAGCCTTTCCTCTGCAGGGGCCAGTCACCTCTAGCTCACCATTATCCCTGGTGGATCTTGGCTGGCTCCACTCAGCTGTCTGTGACCATGCACTCTGGTAACTATCTGAGCCATGGTTTTTCCATGACCTTTACTGTCCTAGTTCCCATTTCAGTGGACAATGGAGAGTCAGCTGTATTACAGTTGTTTTAACATAAGACTGGTCACTCTTTGTGGTGGGAAGGGTTACTCTTTGGGGTCAGTGCTACCACTGGTGGCAACATCTGCACTGATTCTGAACATACTGTGCCCTGCAAAATAAACCAGAACATATCAAATTAAGAAATGACACTGCTCACATGAGCCCTTTACAAGGCAGAAGGATAATGAAGATTTGGAGAATGATGGTGTCCATTTTCTCCCCCTTCAGAGCCTTAATGAACATGAGAGCGACATGGCACAGATCCAGATACTGAACCCTGGGTTAAATCAGTGTAAAGTGGCAGGCTCTTAAGCCAGGTGGTTATCAAATTATTAGACTGTAACACAACATTAATAGAGTTATCACACACAAGATAAAACTTTAGCCTGAATATACATTTGAGAAAGGACACACTGTGGTTCTCAATTAATTTTTCATTTTATGAAAGAAAAATCTATAAAATCTATGTCATCTCCTGATTTCAGTATTTGCTACTCATCTTGTATAAAGGAGACTGATAGTTCACAGTGGACCTCAAATAAGGTCTGTGAGAACTGGCACCCAGTCTTTGAAACAGTTTTCCATGTCTGCTTCATTTCTGAGCTGGGGATGCCAGACTACATGAGCTTCCAGTGTAAACCCTGATGGGCACAGAGATAACCATTTTAACCTTTCAGTTCCTCTTAGCAGGGCATCCAGGAAGTCAGTCCTGAGTGGAGGCCAAGTTTACAACTCTGAGTATGTGGTTCAGCATGCTGAGGAGCCTACAACAATCTGCAGAGTGGATGCAGTTGGGAGAGGGATATGATAATATGGTATCTGACAACTGATTAAGAAACTGTGTGCTTCCTACTTAGAGGGAAGATGCTTCCCTTAGCACTTCCAAATTACTTTCCTTCATCTCTCACCCTTGATTTATAACCATGTTTACTGTAATATATATAAAATAGTATAGAGTAGCCTCAGAAAAGTATAGAATAGTCCCAAAAGCAAGGTCTGTGCATGTGGGAGGAGTTCAGACACACCACAATGTCCCCTGGTACATGGGACAAATCAGTTCTGGGGACAGTCATGCCAGTAACAGGTTTTGAAAATGACTGCAGACATTTGTCTCCCAGCTGCTGGTGCCCAGAGAGCCTGGGCAGCCAAGTTAGCAGAGCTCTGAGCTTCTGAACCCTTCCTACAATGATATTTGCATTCACTTTTCTAATCAAGTAAGTACATTCACAGGAATAGAGCAGTCTGCCAAATGACTATATTAATAGGTATGATCAAGAGCAGAATAATAATTAATTATACATAAATGTACGTGACAAACACTTTTGGTCTCATAGCACTTTGTGTTTTCCTTATACTAGGAATAAGGAAATGCATTTACAAGCTGTGACTATATATGACTGAGGACATGGCACTTTCAAGGCTGGAGATTAGACAATACCAACAAATTTTTCTCACCCATAGGAGTCAATTCTGGGACCCATTACTTCACTCCTTATCAGGGTAGGCAAAGGGCTCCTCTTCCTCACAGTACAGTGGTACATTACCCCACATATTAGTGCCAGCTTCTGATTAAACCCTTATTAAGGAATAAGGGGGGTAGCAGACTGGTCACAGGTCATCTTAAAGGAATAAATAACTTTCAGAGACACAGAGGATTTTCACTGACAGCACAGAGCTCAATTGCTCTATGTTCATTGGTGCCTCCTCTCTATCTTTGTAGTTCAAAAGTACTTATATGTCTCTGTAGCTGCAGAGGTGTTCTTATATCTGTGATGCTTTATGAATCCAAAGTGATATGATCAGCAATTTATGTCCTTATTCTGATTGCAATTAAAATAAGTTAAAGAAAATAGGAACCAGCTTCAGAATATTTCATCTTTCACATAATATAGTGCAATATCATTTAATAAAGTTGTTTACAATGGTTCTGCCTGGTTAATGAAACTACATGCAATAGTGTTACCACCAGGTCTCTTTATGTTGTTTTCAGTAAGTCTGATTTCTTTGTGAAGAACAGCTGTTATGTACTTGGACTATCTGAGTTCAAAGACATAATCAACAAGGCTCATAGGTCTGCAGTCAAAAAGCAGTTTAGTTCTGTGAGAGTAAGGATTAGAAATACCCCTAATAACAGCTGGGTGCATCTGGAGAGTTCCACAGCCACAGTTTCTTTCTTCATCTCATTACAGTTGTTGGTTTCTATTCTTATATTTTCTTTCTACATTGGTCTGAGATGCAAATACATTTTAAAAATTCAATATAATTTCCCAAATGAAGCTTAACTGAGATGCTTTTCAGGATTAAAGGGAAAATACAATCACCATGTAGCTATATGCATTTCACAAAGTAAAGAAAAACTCAAATATTATTTGCTTTCTATAGGGATATTGGGGCATATGCATAAAGCATTAATGATGCATATCATAAATTGAAGTTGTTCATGTGTCAGCACTTGCAGTTTAAGATTCCTCAAGTCCTTAATGTCATGAACTGTATGGAATTACAGTGATATTTCCCTCCCAAATAATCTGTACCATTCTGCAATCTCTGTACAGCAAGCATCCAAAACTGTTGGGTAGGAATTTTTTCCTCAATTCAGTATGTTTTACTCAATTAAATGCAAACATGTAGTAAAGTCCCCAGCTGCTGATCACTTTTCTTTATTTTAATAATTATTTTTAAAGATGAATTTTCAATCATAGAGCCTAAATGATTTTATAAAGATTTATCATTAAACCACACATATTCATTGTTTTAATGTAGGCTGATAATCATTTGTGTAGTATTCTTTGGAAAGGAAAATAAATCACTCCTCTTTCAGAATAATCTGTTATTGTGCCGCTTGGGGAAAATAGTTTATTTAAATTATTTTCCCAAAAAGTGTGAAAATATAAATGTAAAAATTAACAGTAAATAATCCAGTACAACTGCTTAGACTACCAGCCATGTCCCAAAAGACTTCAGACAAACAACAGAAGGTGATTTTGCTCGCAGAACTTTTTAGCCTAAGCTCTTTTTAGTCTTCAGAGGCATAGAGGCAGTAACCCTTGCACATATTTGCAACAGGTAAGAAAAAAAATTATTTTCTTTTCTTCCAATTTGTAGCTTTACAAGAAATGCTGTGGTGCTTGACTTGATGCCTCGGAATCACAAAAAGCATTTTTAGTTTCATTCCAATGAATGTTTTCTTTTGGCAAGGTTTATTGCTTTTGACAGACTGACCCCATCTTAAAAATCTTCCAGAAACTTTCTTGGTCTAGAACTGAGTTTGGAGTTTGTGCAGGATTAAAAATCAATATTCACAATGGGAAGCAGTAGCCACGAGTAACAGAAAGTTGTCACCCCTTAATCTTCCTTCTGCCCTTCTTTGTGCTGTCTTTGCTGTGTCCTCAGTGTGAAGAAGAAACTAGATCTCAAAGCTACTAAAAAGTAATTTTTTAAGACATTCTTCCCTCTGAAACCACCACTCTCCTTTACTGAAAAGGCTGCTTTATGTAGCACCCCTGTTCTCTAATATTCTTAAAATGATAATGAAAAGAGCAGGGCATATCTGCTGAGTCAGCTGTTGCTTTATTATAAACCCAGTTGGGGGGGTTGGAGAGGGGGGAAGTAAAAATACTCTGGTGTAGAGAGTTCATTGCAGAGTCAGTTCAATAAAACTTGTGCTTCCCAGCTCTGGCAGTGCATTTGGACATTTCAAAGGGCTTGATAAACAGCAATAGCCTTGTCTCCCACACATTAAAGCTTCATCAACGACATTATATGAAAAGAAGAAAAACCTGGCAAAACAGCAAAGCAAAGGGTAAGGTGTTCCTTAGATGGGTCAAGGTGCTCTGAGTTCCTCTTGCTTCACTGAAATAACAGCTTTTTTTTGTCTGGCAGCAGAACATCTGTAAGCTCTGTCTGTGTCGAAGCAGCACATCTGTTCACAGTTATGGGGCAGTACCAGACGGGAAGCTCAGTTGTGCTGCACTCGGAGATGCTGGATCACAGCTCACAGAAAGCATTTCTAAAACTTTAATTAGTGGAGCAACAGGAGGATAAAATGAATGCAAATCAGATCCATGAGAGTTAAATCCCTGAACAACTGCTTTCAACCTGTTGAACATCTAGATAGGCAACAATCATAGGGGTTTTATTCAATGCTGTATTTTTTTAATTGATTTTGGTTAAAATTCCCAATTCTAAAAAATACCAAGGAATAAAATTTTTATCAATAATGCAGCAAAGCACACGATGAGCCTGGTGGCTTATCTGATCATAAGGAATTCATAATACAGCATATTTTCTGAAGTTATTCCTGTCCTGTCAGCCCACAGCTGGTGCAGTGTTTCCCTCTGTCAGGTAACTTCTTGGAAATACTTCTAGTTTTAGAAGGAATAGCATACAGCACACTGTTTGCAGTAACATTAAAATCAGTTTACTGGTTCTCTTACCTTTGAAAAAATATTTTGAGAGGATTAAGGGGTACATTTGCAGTCCTAAAATAGGTAGGCCTATGCAGATGCAGTTTTCTAATTATAATATCTGCCCCGAATTCAGTTATTCCAAGTCTGCTTAAACTGGAAAGCAAAAATATTTTGAAAGAATGGTAGCAATGAAACCGTCAGCCCTGTGGCAGGAACGACACATTAGAAGGCAATTCAGAAAACTAAAATTTCAAATACCTTTGTGTTTCATAACATCACCCAATTACTTCGTTCAAAAGAATTAATGGCCTTGTTTTGAGACATCCTAATATTAGTACAAAGACTGAGCTGACGGGGGTTTTTTTGATTGGTTCTGCTTCTTGATAACCTTAACTATGAGGCTGACCTTGCTCTCCACCTTAAACCCACTTAATGTAGTCCAGTTTTATTGCTGTAAGTTAGAATCAGCTCATGACACTGAAATTTGACTGTAGGATGCCTCACTCCCCAGCTGCTGGAAGAATGGTTAATCTCTAAAATAGGAAATTGCACTTCCATTTTCCTGCTTCCTCGAAGCACAAGCACTTCAGCATTTAAGTGTTCTAGCAATGTCTATTTTTTGACCTCTGAATTCCACCACAAAGCCCTTGAAGGAAGGTCACTGCTGTAAACAACAGCTTCTAACAGACCAAAGGTTGTAATTCCTACCACAAATTAATCTGATGACTGATCTTTCATTCTTAATTGATAATGGTGACTTATAACAAGCCATGACATTGTATGCATTCATTTGTGTGGCAAGATGGGCTTTATGACTTCAGGAATTTATAAAATATGACTAGGACATAAAAATGTCTAATTTATTTAATAAAGACACTTGGGATGTTTATAATGTACTCATCTCTGGTTTAATGCTCTTCTAATTGCAATTAATAAAATTCCTGCCCTTCCCAAAGTTCAAAGGGCAATAATATTCTTGCTGAGTAAGTTGTAGCTGAACCTGGAGCTCCTGAGACTCAGGTAATCTACAGGGCAATTTTGGCTCTTTCTCTGTTGAGGGAATTTTGTCTGCTATGTCTGTCCACTTGCCAATCACATACTAAACACTAGACAGTCACTACTTCTGCTCTGATGCAAAAGCTCGAACTTATGCATGATATTTATGCAGTTAGACATGGAGAAATTATTCAAGATTGTTGGACTGTACAACTCAATCCCTATAACATGTTTGAATATCAGCATTTTTCCTGTGTAAAGTCCTGGATACCTTCAAAGTGCATAAAAAGAAAATTAACATTGGTAATCCCAATGAGTCATCATATAAAACCAGACAAAAACATTTGACAATATTTAAGTATTTGTACTTTTAGTAATAAATACTAGCAGTTTCATACTTATAAGTATTTGAATAATAACTGTTTAAGGTTTCAACTGACAGTAAAGCTCTGAATGTGAGACCATGGGACGAGAGGGAAGAGCTCTCAGCATGGATCCTGCTGTGTTGCATGTATCCTATTAGGTTTGTGCCTTTGATAAACAAATTTTCAGAAAACTGCCTTCAGACATCACTTTCCAAAGGTCTTAGTGCACAGCCCCACTGATGCTCTAGATGGATTGCTGGCTAGCTCTGACCTGGGTGCTCCTGCACCTCTGTTTGATGGCCAGCATTATTTACCATCTCACTGCAGTGCAGACAGCCTGGAGCACGTTCAGGTTTGCACACACTGCTGCAGTCAGGAGGTGGGCAGCAGTTAAGGCTGACCTTGTGCTTAGGCTGTGGGAAGAAGCAGATTAATCAGTCTGCTTTTTTCAACTTTCCACAAACAAGTTAAGATACAGGGAGACTTTTTGCAAATAGACACAATTCTACTTCTCTACTTCCCAATTTTTTTGAAGGCAACTACATTAAGACTACCTGAAGTACCACAGAAATAGAGCCTATATAAAAAAATATTACTTGCTGGGCAAAGTCTAGAGAAAACAGCCATGAAAAGCATGAATTTTAGAGGATGAGCAGAAATTCAAGCATAATTGCTCTTATGGCACCAAGGTCAGAAAGCTACCCAAGAGGCAAAGGGGGCCTAGTTACAGAAGATAGTTCTCCTAGTTTTTGCTGTGCACAAGTTGAGGGAGAAGAAGAGCCTGTCTGTGATCATAATAGAAATAGAGCCTGTTATCTGCATTAACAAGCTGAGGTCAGAATTAGAAAATATAAACTGGGAAAAAATTGACCAAAATATATTTGAAGGCTGTGAATGAGACTGAAGGAGTTCCCATAGCCTATGTAGTTAGATTTCAAGGCTTCTTATAACACCTTGAGTTCCTCTTAAAATATGGTTTTGTCCTCAATGAGTAGGTGTGCTGTCTGGCTGGAGATACCAAAATCTCAAACTACACTGTGGGCTGCAATGGCTAAAAAAAAAGTTGTTTCATGTATTTCTTCTGATTTCTTCAGAGCTGGTAAGTTTTCATGCTTGCTTTCTTAGGAACCTGAACTTTGATAGCAGTTACTGTAAGACATGTGGCAAGGTCCTTGTTAACTTCAGGTTTGCCTCATTACCAAGCAGTACAACAGCACAGATAACACTGTATTGAGCAGAGTCATTCAGAAACTGTATCAGAAAGTTTCATGTGCACCTGCATGCCTTGTTTATGTGGTTGATGCTGCATGGTAAAATACACTGGAGAAACCTGTAAAGATTTCTTCTGGAAACACAGTAGCTCATGGAAAAGAAAGTGGGAAAAAGTGTTGAGAATACTCAAACCGTGGAAGGCAATGATTTATATTGATGTTTAAGGCTGGAGAGAAGCATGTGATTGTTTTATCAAACATTAAGAGTTTTCCCAGAGAAACTTGGCTGTTTTTCTTGATAAGCACACAGCTGACTAGTTGCTTTTCACTCTAGCAAATTGATAGCTCAGTTGTTGATTGATAGCTCAGTTTATTGCAGAAGTAGCCTTCTTGCTGCAGATGCAGCTGTGAATTCTAATCAACTGAAGCAATTAACTGCTATCTCTGTGGCTGCAGAGGAGCCAACTGGAGAACCAAATGTACTGAGAACAGTCTTTTGCAGATAACTGAGAAGAGCGAAATCATGCCTAACATTTACTCCCTATAACATTCCCCTAAGTTCCTATATTTAGTAACTGGATTTGTCACTGTATTACTTGATCAAGATTTCTGTTTTCACTATATTTAATTTTACTTTGTTGGGCAATCAGTAAGTGGGATTAAACCAGGAAGATTGAGATTAGGTTAAATAACTGACCTCCACATTTTCAGTCTGGGTACAATATAAGTATCCCATGTCCCAAGTGGACTTTTACAGATTGTCTGCCACAGGCTTCAGTGAGAGCAATCTTGATACTAGGAAAAGGTACAGTAGTTGGTGGCAAAGTGATAGAGCAGAGAAACATGGGTTCCAAACCATTTGCTTTCCCTAAGGAGGGGAACCAAGGAGCTGACCACACATCATCATTCTATAGCCCCTGGCACCTTATCAAATGTATAAGACTGTTAACCCTGGTGTCCTGACCAGAACCCGTCTTGGCTAAATAGAACTTGCCAGTATTAACTTCAGTTTTCGTTTCACCTGGTTATCATGGGGTTTTATTTCCTGTCCTGGGTTTTTTAATCATAGCCATACTGCTTTTCTTTTTGAAATGTATCCTAAAAGAGTGGCCAACTTTAAGATTCTACACATTTTATTTCGTCCTGATCACTGCAGATCTTAATGGGCCTCCTCCTCTCGAGAAGGATCCGAGACCAATTCTCCAGACTATGCCACGTCATATAAATCCCAAAGTCAGTATATCAAACAATAATACTGTGAAAACTTTTCAGGATTATGTCTTTGTCATTTGGTGTTCAGATAGAGAAGTTTTAGAATTTCACACATGGTAACTGCTGATACTGATAGTCATGTGAGTAAGAAGAGAAAAGCAGATGTCATTTTTCAGAAGTGATTAACTACAATATAAAAATAGTATCACTGAGTGCAGTCAGTGGCCTACAATATTTTTCACACACAATTTTTCACTTTAATATCCGTTGAATTCTATTCTCACTGAATGGAAAAAAGTAGCAGTTACATGAAAAAATTACAATTATTTAAGCAAATGATGATATAAAAAGTTTATCTTATATGAGGTTAATGCAATAATATCCCTTCTTTTTTATATTTTATATAAAGAAAAATAATTTTCTATAAGAATCATATATTAAAAAGTCAGATTTTATCAACATTGACCATACCTCTTACAGCTACCACCCTTAAGTGCAACAAAGATCCACAATAACTTTCACAGCACTTGCTGTTACTCATATTTGGATTTTCATTATCTCATTTGCATGATGCATTTGCAGACTGATAAAAGAAGGGAATTGTGCCCACGTTTCAAGAACTGGGGCCTGCCTGGCCTCCAGCTGTTCCTGATCTTGAAAATTGCAAGGCTGTAAATCAGCAAATTAAGATTTACCAGAATAGCTGAATTGTGCTGGCTTAGAATTGAATTAAAAGAGATTAAGGTTTGCTGAGCATTTTAATCTGGCAGCAAAAGAAATGGTTATTGATGCTTATGTTTTTTAGTGTTCAGATAAAAATTTAGGAAATGTTCAGATATGCTCAGGCCAATATGAGATTATATACAAATACATTCTGGGCCTGACCCTGGCCCTGCCTCCTGGCTTTGGCCTGCCCAGCAGTCCCTGGCAGTGGCTGACCCTGGTTACCAGCACTGAGCCTGATCCTCATGCTTGACTTGTGTTGCTGACTGAAACTCAGGCCTGCCTATCCCCGTGATCTTCCTCGGGGATGTGGAGATGAATTCAGAATCCAGCAGTTGAAAACAGCTGTATTTCATTCAGAGTAGTCCAGAGAAGATCTGTTCTCTTTTCTCTCATAGATGCTAAACTGTATAACTTCCTCTAATGTGCAATAATATCCATCCAAGCTTTTGTGTGAGACAAATTGCATGGTGTGGGTTACATAGAGGAAAGCAGACAGGATGGGGAAAGGCAAGCCTTTAAAGTCTGGCAAATTTAATCCCCATTTATCCAGAGTTAAATTAAATGCCTTTGGATCAGTACTACGTTGTTTGTAGATGTTCTTTCTCTAGTTTCAGCTTTTAATAATCAAGACAGCTTTCCAGGAGTTGACTAAGCCATGCATCCAGCTCTTTCACTTAATTCTGTTTGGAAAACTGATTCAGAATTCTAAAGCCAAATTCATACTGGGTCAAGCTCCACTGGTGGCAAGAAATTTCCACTGGTGCAAATGTGACCTAACTTTAGAGCTATCCCTTTATATAAAGCTTTGTGTGTGCCAGCCCACTAGCAGGTGGGTCAGAAATGGTCTATTCATATGGTTACTTATAGCTATAAAAGCACTAATTATTTTAGACACATATATACTGGTAATGCTTATGATAAATTTTGTTTCCTCCTTGCTGTGACTGTTTACCTCATTGCTTTTTCCAAAAAAATAAAAATCTCCCCTTTTATGCCCTAAATCCATTAAGTTTTATTTGCTATCCTAGCACAGAAGAAATTTCAAGAGGGTAAAAATAATTTCAGGATAGCAAAATGCCACAGTGGTTTTTTCTTATTCCATCCAACAAACAGAGAAGTATTTTAACTGCAAAATACTTGGTCAAGATGTACTGCTGTACCCAAATAAATTCCCTGTGTTTGCCAAGAAAAAAACAACCCTGCAGAACAAAAGAAAGTTTGGAATGAATAAAAAGTTCAATAGGAGTAGATACTATCAGAACTGCTCTTTTACTTGAAAGGAACATGAAAAACCTTTTGTAGTGTTCCTCTTAAACTCTTAGAGGACACCAGCTTCTCAGAAAAGCCCTCCTGTTTGTAATATGTGTGCATGGCCATTGACTCCCATGCTGAAAGAGACTTAACATCTCATTTTTAACCCACCATCTTTCTGCTTTTTAGCATAATCAGGGATTTAGAAGTCTGTAGCAGTGTTCCAATCAAGCACAATACTGACAGTAATAGTGGTGAAAAGAACTCCTACTCTTTCAACTCCAGCAGTTTGCTCCATGCCACAGTCACTGGCCCCTGAGTTGTCACAAAGGTCACAGCCAGGCCATGAGTGGTGCCAAAGAAACTGTGTTTAGGAATAAACACACATTATTCTGATTTTTAAAATTACTATTTCATCCACATCTGACTTTAACCTCTCCTTTCTAGCCAGCTGGATCTGGGGTATTACCTTTATTTCTTGCAGTTGACCAACTGCTAACAGATAAGTAAAAACTGTAACTCCGGATGTTCCCTGTTACGGATTCCCTTTTAATAAGGAAAAGGTCTTACATATTTGGAATGGAATATTGACATCTGTTTTGACAGTATTGGTTAAGTGTTTTCATAGTAATTATTCTTGAAAAAGGAAAAACAGTTTGAAATGCTGCTCTAGGCTGAGTTCCAACTGGGATAATTACATGCTACTCTCTTTAATCCCCCTCCAACGTTGTCTTTTATGATGTTCCTTAGCTGCTGTCTTTAAACAATTGTTCACTGCTGCTCCACAGAAGCTCCTCTTCCTTTCAGGGAGGGATACACAGTATTTGTACATTATGTCAGGCAAGGAGTCCTATAGTTTCCAAATTGCTCAGTTTTGGTCTATATACCTTTGGGCAGAGCACTGCTGATCCAGAGCAAATCCTACTCTAGCTCTTCACATATGGAATCTTAGCACACCTTAAGCTGGAAGGGACCCCTAAGGATCATCATATAACTGGTGAACTTCCACAAGCTAACTTTCCCTTTTTTGGGGGTGAGAGGAAGCTGAAGGAAACTCTTCAACATTTATTGAAGCAATCCAGATATTTTATTCATTAGGTGTGGTGACTTTTTCTAAGCCAAAGACCTGTGAGTCTGCTCTCTGCCTGAATGTGCTGTCTAAGGAACAGGACAAACTGCTGATGGCTCCCAGCACAGGTGATACAACATGATCAGAGAACTCATTTATTTCACCTTCTCAGAAGTATGTATCTCTCTAATCCTTGCTTAATCAGGCCAGCATATGAATGACAATTACTTTGCAATTTTTGTGCACAAGGAGTGCTGGAGAAATGAAGCATCTGTCTTTCACTGTGATTTAGCCCCCATATCAGTAAATGGTCCTCCAGAAACTATAATATCCTTGGCTCTGTGGCACCTCCCCTCTGTTTCACGGTTGAGATGAGAGTCTTGTAGCTATCTCAGAGTGGGAAAGGCTGTTTTGTTTCCTTCAGCCAAATCAGTAGCCTTGTTTTCAGAACAAAATGTCACTGATGGGAATAACAGTTCTTTTTGGTGAGAACTGAACTGGTTGGCAGTGTAACAGTTGTGATAAACGTCGCCTCTGTGGTTTGACTGAACCAAAACAACCTGGCATTTCCAAGAATTAAAATGCAAGCAATGAAGATTAGACTGTATTTAAAAAAAAAAATAAAGAGAGAAAAAAGAGAAAAAGGAAAAAAATTGAATGCAGATAACTAAATTGCAGTTGGGGCAGGTCAGATTCACAGCATAAAACCTGAGCCAGAGTGCCATGTGGATCTAAAAGGGATGAGTTAGTAACTGATAATGTAGGAAAAAAGGGACACAACCTTCCTCTTTGGAATTTTGATCCACTGATGTGGCATGGGCTCTGCCTCCTTGTCTCTTCCAGAAAGCTTAACTGCTTTGCCATCTTTTTTCCTTTTCTATTTATTGAAGGCAAGGCAGGAACAAAACAGACTTGAGAACTGTATTGCAAACGCTGTGACAAAATGTGGAGGCTGTGCTGTTGGAGTTAGCAGTGTGGGCAGCATTTCCTGCCTTTGGCACAGGGCAGTGGGATGGAAAAGAAAACAAGGCTTCCTCAATATTGTGCCTTCTCACTGTCTTTGGAACCCTTCGTTGAACCTGCTGACATCTTGCAAGTTTGTGGAACTGCTTCACAAACTGTGGCTGATTACTGATTGTTGTTGTCATAGTAATCAATATTATAAAAGTCTACTTCATCTCTCTCTTCTTTTCACTGTAGTTTTGCTGGGAGAAAGTTTCCCATGGATTGAACTGTAAAGATGGGGACACTGGTATACATCACTTCTGTTCCAGTGACTCCCATGGACCTGCAGTGGTTTATATGTTGGTTGATAGCCCAGTCCACTAAGGTGATAGACACTGAAGGATGCAGGAGAATAATCCAGGATTCACAGGGGCTAAGGAAAGAGTAAACTGGGAATGAACGTGGAAGATGTGGTATACTGTGTGTCAAGAGTAGTTGACTGAAGAGTCACATCTGGTACCATTGAGAAGGGAATTCAATATGCACAGAAATTGTTGCTGGAAGACCAGTGAAAAAGTTTAACCACAACAGTGGTCAAATTGGCAGGCTGTGTAAGAAAATGGGAATTTTCCAGAGAATGTGTTGTCAAAAGAGAGGAGAAAGTAGCATGGGCTAGAAGACAATTCCAGTTCCTAATATAAATGCCATAATAGTAAAACTGTGAAAAAAAGACAAAATTATAGTGCATGTAAGAGAGAAAACCATCACAGTAATAGTGCTGCCAATCAAATGAGTGTGTGATGACTGATTCAATAGCTGGGAAGTCACTGACATAATATAGAACTAATAAAGCCTTTAGCAGATACTGGGAATTTAAGTTTGCTGCATTTTAATATGTCGCATGTGTAATTTACTTGGGCTTTATTTCTACTTAATTTGTTAACAGCCCTCACAGAAGGTATCCAGAGAATGCAAAATGAATTTTTTGTTAGCTCCAATCATAATGACTCATTTGTAAACAAGCATAAAAGCTTAGAGATATAAATACATCAGTGATAAAGTTCTTTGAGAGTGATTCTTTGACCACTCTTAATTTATGTCTCCTCACAGATATACTTTTGATTTTCAGTCAGAAGTTTAGGGAAAGCATTTTAACAAAAAGCAAAGCTAGAGGAGTTTCACTCTAAGCACAAAGTATCTTATATGAAAGGTATTATAATCTTCATTACAAAATATGTCCCTTTCCAGACATTGATAATGAACATTGTCCATCTATAAAATTACAGTTAATATTGCTTTTAATTCATGGAGAGCTTCACACGTTTGAAATCTGAGTAAATTTCCATGTTTAGACCAAACTCGGCATGTACACACCAACATTCACATGTATCTACCTGCACATGCAACTGTCTAAAATAATAAAGTGTAAATTTTTAGGCTTCCAGAGATTTTGTAAGAGTAATTTTGATATGCAGGGATGGTCAAATTATTTCACTTTTTTTTTTTCAATTAAAAAAATCATCAATAGAGAACCTGTTTTCCATTGCAAGCAGGTTTGCTTGCCAGTTAAAAAAAACTTGCAGAGGCCTATTTTGATATTTTCTAAACTCAGTATCATTTTTTTAAGTATCATTCTTTTAGCTAATTCGAATTATTTAAAATCTGCACATAATCACTCAAATTTCTATCTCAATTTCACACAGGAGAATTTCTGAAATCTCAACCGTGGTCATGTAACAAAAGACAGTTTCCCACCTACCTTTGCTGTCAATTTTGTGATTAATAAGTGTAGTGTGTTGTCCTGATTTGCTACACTAGGAAGACTTTCACAAAAATTCCTTTAATTTCAATGTTATGGTAGATAAGTCACTGAAGTGTAAGCCTTACTAAATAGCATCATATCCATGATACTCTAAGTACCACTGTATGGAGTCCAAAGAGCACCTTTAGGTAACATACCTGAAAACAAAAGTAAGATACCAGAAATAAGGTTTATTAATTGCTTCTTTATACTATCAGTTCCTGAGAGAGGCCCCTTTTCCCACAACCAATGTATTTTTAATTCTGCATAAAAAATGCAAATTTTTATGCCAAATTTCAGACCAGGGGAGTCATCAGAATACAGCAATCACACTGTGACCAGTGCTGGACTAACTGGAAAAGGAAACAGGTTGACTCACTGCATCTTTTGCTCACACAAATTGACTATGTGACAATCATGAACTTTAATCTCACAGACCCCTGTGTTTTACCCTTCTGGTTATGCACAGCAAGTGAGGGAACAGGTCTGTGGTTTGTTTACCACAATTTCACGGAACTTCTACAATTTGAATCAGCTACAGTCTCATTTATCACAAGCTGTATAAAATATTGAGCTTTGGTAGCATTCAAGGCTACAAATTCAAGAAAGTGTTTCTGTGATCCTGTAAACATAAAGATCAAACTGAATTCCTGGTCTTTCAAAAAAGCTTTCTGTAAAGTGACTGTGAAAGCTGGACGTGTCAGGAATGCAATATTTGGCCAGTTTATTTCCATGTCCTCGTTTTTCCAGCACAAGTAGACCTTTTGGTTGCATAATTTAAGACATGTGAAACCCTGTGCTCAGCAAATGGGAAGAAGCAGTGCTGTGCTGTACAACAGAAATTGTTCTGAAACACATCATATCTGAAAGGGTTGCAGCTTCCCATCCAGTCTGAACCACTACCTCAACAACTGAAAGAGATGACTGTAATGCCCAGAAAAAGGGCCCTAATATTAACAGTGTTAGCTGGGCAAGGTGTAGTTGTTGGGGTTTTCTGGGCTTTGGTTTTTAATCTTATGGTATTTTAATAAAATATGAAACATAGAAACAAACCCAAGTCTGAGGCGAGATTTTGAGACCTCCTGGGTAGCATATTTCTGATCAGATTGAACTTCATCAGATATACCTGTTTTTCTAAGAGGGGTTACCCACAAATTCCAGTATTTTTCTGGCAGTTGTGTTCCCTTATTATTACTGAAGTTTTTTATAGATTCCACAGCATTGCAAGAGTTGGAGGAGCATTGGCAGTGGCCATCTAGGGACAGCACAGGGATAGAGGCTGAGATATCTCAGGTTTACCACTCCTGGTAACTGAATTGTTGTTATTTCTGAAAGCAAGTACTAAGAGAACTTGATAGCCAGTGTGTCCACCCATTCTGAAAATCTGGAAGTAGCAATTTTCTGCTGAAAAACTAATGGTAGTGGATGGACATTGAGTAACAGAGACAGATGGATAAGTACAATGTGTAAAAGCTACAAGAGCAACTATTTAGAAAAGTTGACAGTTATAAATATAACACATTGAAAATTAATTTACAATGTTCAGCCTGTCTGTCCCACTTTTCTGTCTGGGACCTATGTTAACATTATACACTTAAGACATTATATCATTATTCTTATTTTAATGCATTTCATGCCTATAGATTTAATATAAACAGAGGTGGTGACAGGAGCTTCAGTTTAAACAGGTTTAAATGTGAATTTGACTTTATGATTCTCATCAGGGAAAAAGACTAAACAGTTTAAGTTGATTAAATTTTCTTAAAGCTGCAGCTAAATATAATGAAAGCCATTTGTGCATTTTTTTTGCAGGAAAATTGAGTGTCTCAATGTTAGTGACTGACAGCTTCATGCAATGAATTCTTTTCTTGTGAAACAGAGTCAAAACAGTTTCTATTTTTCATAAACTTCTGCTAGGTAGTTTCAATTTTCTGGTTTTTAGAGGAAGCAAAGCTTTCCCATTTAAGTGTGGGCTTATTAGACCAAACTATATCTGTCAAATTACTAAAAAAACAGATCATAGTAGATATTCCTTAAATGTTATGTTTTCTTGTACTGTGGACATCACAGTGATCAATTTCTTCTTCCCTTTTCTTAAATTAAATTTCTCCTTTTTAAATGTTATTTCTCAAATGTTCTGATTGGTAAAGCCTATGGCTCTGATTCAGTCTGAATACCCATTTTAGCGTGGACCAGATTCCAAGCATGCCCAGCCACAGAAAAAAACCTGGTGTGAACTTACAAATAAATACGAGTCAGGCTCTGGCTGAAGTTGGTATGTGTTTATTAGGGATTCCTCTTGCATAGGAGAAATGTCATGTCCCTGCTTTGCAACAAAGCTATTTAAACTATATGTCAGGGGAATGCTGTATCCACGTGCAGACTGGTTTGCAGTGGTTTCCCTGGAACAGGCCTTTGGGTTGCACTGCGTGGTAGATGCATTTTGAATGTCATTGTCTTCAACCACTGAGTGGAAATAAACCCTCCAGGATTCCCAGTGGTCCAGTATTCTCTAATTGTTAGCGATTTACCCATCACACCCTCCTTGGGCAGAGGGAACTTTGTGACAAAGCCCAGGTGTATTGGCTCAAGGCTGAACCCCTGGGAAGGATAAAGTGCCACTTGGCCATCCAAGAGATCCTGGACTGCACCCACATGCAAGTCAATGTTCTTAGGATGAAAATCTAGGAAAGCTGCAGCTTTATTTTTGTTCAGAAAGCGATTCATCCTCTTCCTGTTCTTGCAAATTACAGAAATACGCTTTCTTAAAAACTCAATCCTTTTTGACATACTCGTAAGAATTATTTAATATTCTCGGCTCCAGTGTGCTGTTTCATAGGACAGGAACTCAGAGACAAATGCTGCGTGTCATTGAAAGGGTTTCTTTTTGAAGTAGCCTGAAAAATCAGATTAGACATCACAGACTGTGTCACTTTTCAGTGCACTTTATTAAACTTGCAACATCTTGCTGGAAGTTTGTTTGACATCTTTTGCTCCCTTGGTGTTAAATGTCGTGCAAGTCCGCTGATATTAACTTTGGAAAATAACTTTCCATAATAAGTCAGTTTAAATTATGTTCCTAGTTAAGTGATAATGTGGATTACTGGTGCATTCAAATACTTGGCCATTGACTCCCTCTGATATAATGAGAAATCACATCACTACTATGTGCCTCAGTTTCCCTTCACCTCTCCATGTACTGATTATGCCAAATCTTGTGTTTAAAGCAAAAGTAGAAACTTAGAAATGAAAGAGCAAAATTGGTTTGCCCTGTGTGTGTACTTAGCAGTTAAAATTATTTTTTTTTAAATTAGACTTATGTGGAAAATAAGAAGGATTCTCAGGTCTTAGTTCTGTTGGTGACCAAGAGTCTGCATTTAGGTGGATATTGAAAAGTCTTTCAGGTGTGTTTTCAAATCTCACAGTCCACACAACCTGCATTCCAGCTACCACACTGAGCAACAGAATCTCAGCTGTTTTTTCACCAGCCTAAAAACTTAAGATTAACTCTGTCATCCTGTAATTTTTAAGGCATATTTTTGGCAGCAGTTCCTTCACTTCTTGGCCATTTTTTGAGCATAAAATAAGACCATAGCAGCTTCCACACTTGCCAGGCCTGCAGCAGGAAGTATCCTTAGGGATAACTGTCTCAATATTTGGAAACATATCCCTCTGGTGTCACTAGACTGCAAGTTTCCAAGGAGATCTTTGGATAGTCCCACTATTAGATTTACTCAGAAAGGTCAATGAGTGCATGGGAAAGAGGATCAGGAGAAGCATTAAAGGCAACCATATGTAATGATTCATTTCAGTAAGAGATTTCACCCTAATGAAAGTCACCCTGGAGGCAGTGCTTGGACTGTTGCCTTGCAGCTCTTTCAGGTATTACAGCTTATCTAATGCAGGGTCCACCCTGTTTTACTGAAACTGGTGCATCTGGTAGAGTGGCTCGAAGGAACAATTCTCCTGGAAGCAGCAGCTCCAGAGCTGTTCCACACACTTGTTTGAGCAGCAGCCAGGCTGGAAAGCAGGGCTGTGTGAACGGGCAGCACTGCCCTCCTGCTGCTCTGCTTTTGGGAGTTGCCCTGAAATCTCACCTGGTGTGATACACTGTCTTATAAGCACCAGCACAGGACAATAATCCTGTGCTTTCTCTTGGAGAATGGAGATACTGAATACATGTATTTAATCAAGGCTTATTGTTTAGTAATGGAATTCATTTATACATTTGCTATTACTGGAGACAGTGTGAAAAATCTGGCAAAGGAACTTCAGTGGTAAGTGGATTTTTGTCTTGCATGAAATGACCATCTCCCCGTCAGCTATCAAAGCTGTGAAAGCATGCTTGGAGCCACCCCAAATATAACATTGCTATTAACTTCCTCTTCACTTAGCCATAATTGCCTCATGAACTGGAATGTACAACTCAAATTGGCTTCTTGGAGGACAGAAATCTCTTCTTGCCGTGTACGGTAAATTAATGAGTAGTAAATAAAAGCAACTTTTTTAATTATAAGGAAGTTCCTATTTCTGCGAAGACTTTCTAGGGGAAAGCAATAGATGCAGGTTTAAGAAAGATAGAACAGAAGTGGCCCATGACAAGACATTAAAATATTTACTTGAATCCAAACCACCCCCCCACTCATTTGTAAAACATGCAGTTAACTGCAGTTAACTAGATCTTTAACAACAGGCAGATAAACAGCTGGACATTAAAAAATTAGCAATAAAATTGGTCATGAATACTTTTTCCCCTTGTTTGCAAAATTACTTTGAAAGAGGAAAAGAGAATCATTCTGAGTGGCTTTTTTTAATGTATATTTTTTAAATGCAATCACAGAAACATGCAATTCAGAAATGCTTTGGGCTGCATGTTTGTATCTGCAATATCTCCTCTGACCCCAAAGGCCACACAGGCTGCTTTGGGACATGGAGCTGTTCTCTCCAGACTTTTTTTTAAATTTTTCTTCTTTTGAATTTTATTCTAGGTCTTGATTCTAAACCTGTGCTTTACCTACTGTGAACAAGCGTACAACCAGAAGGACTGCAGAGGGCATGTCTTTTTAATTTATTTAAAACTTTTTCAGACATGGATTGTTTATTTGTACGTGTTAGTACCTAAAAAAATACAAAAGCAGTTTTGAAATGTATTGGATGATTTTGATGCTGCCCCCCACAAAATCCTATGGTAATTAATGTAAAGACTCCAAACCAATTTCAGTAGGATTGAATCTGATTGTAAATCCTTCAGGGATGAGGACCAGTCACATATACCTGTAGCATTTAAAAAAATATTATTATTATAATCTCAGACTTCACTGCAATGTAGGAGATGTTCCAGAGCCTCTGCCCAAGCCAGGACAGGTGTTTATGTCTAGAACAAATCTTTGGGAAGCTCAAAGGGCTAAGGCATAATAATGGCTGACTGTGCTTGTTTTCTTTCCAAACCTTTTCTGTCTGAGGAGTAAACCTGGGATATTTGTGGAGGAAGGGTATTTTTCTGCATTTTAAAAATACGTAAAATGCCCCACATTTTTGATAAAGAAACTTGTCTGAGTGTATGGATACAGAGCACTCCCTAACCCAGCAATGAATGATGCACAGCTATGCAGGTATAATTAGAAAACTATGTGGACAGCAAAAGTGTTAAAAACAATATAAAAACTTTACGATTTTTCATTACTATTATGAGTCCATGAAAGTATTCCAGCAAATTTGAGGAGAAGCAAAGAAAGCAATTTAATAAGACTTTTTATATTAATGCCTAAGTTGGCATCAGAGGCACAGTTTGTCACAAACTTCGGGCAAGAAACCTTATGAAAATTCCAAGCTCATCTACAGACATGATGCTAGAAACTACAGTATTTTATAAGCATTCATTTAACCACTGCACAACAAAAATGTAACACTTCCCTGTTGCTGTTCTCACAGTTCATAACAGTGCACAGAGAATTCCATTTTGATGTTCTCAGAATTTCTGCAGTGTCTCCACTGAAGAGACTCTAATGCACTGTTCTGCTGGCATGAAGGGAATTGTCCCTTTCAGTTTATTGGACTCAAACAACCTTTTTGAAAAGGATCCCATACTGATGCTTGTGCTGTTTAGGGGCTGTATCAGGAAATATGCTGTTACTTCTCAGCTTGAGAAAACTAGGAGAGTGTGTGCCTTTCTGGATCTGCTTTTTCCTGCCAGCTGCCTTTGGTGTGAGGTTTTCTAGTGTCCTTTTAAAGTGAGAAAACAAATACTTTGTAATCCTTTCTTACTGACATGAAGCCCATGTACACCTCAACCTCCCCATCTTCATGGGGTGTGGTGAAGATCAGCTGTCTGTTCTCAGCCACAGGTATCACACCTCTGATACCTGTGATTAATGTGGGATTTCCAGAGAGGAGCTTAGCCTTTATCTTCTTCTTGGGCCTCTCATTCTTTCTATATTGCAAACAATCAAAAGTTTAAATTTTCAGACTTGTGGCTATCTCTGATCAGATAAACTAAGTGCTGTTTGTCAAACCCTCTTAAAAGTTCACCCTTTTGTAAAGATCATTTTCCAAATAATCTTTCCAAATAAACTACTTAGATTTCAATCATAAAATTCAGCCAAGCACAACGAGTGCTCTGCAGCACTTAGATCTCACTCAACTACATTTCTCAGCACTGTTGGGAGTCAATGATTAAAATCACTTTCCATCCCTGTAGACAACCACAAGTGGTCTAAAGTGTCTTCACAAATGCTGCACATAATGAGTTTTCTTGCTCCAGCTCTCACCGATTATCTGACTATTGAGATGTTAGCCATGTGTTTTTAATCCAGTTTGGTACTCACTGAGGTGACTTTCAATAGTAAGATAAATCTACGTTTTTGCAACAGAATTTATTGTAATAATTATAAAAAATTTTAAGCATGTCTGTCATAAGTTAGATACAACTAAATTCTTGTTTACTAATTAAACTGAGCAGAGGACATAAGTAGGCTTTTCATCCAGTGCTTTTCTGTCTTCTGAACTGTGCAGTCTAGAATTCCATCCCAAAAGAAGTACATATCAACAATTTACTAAATGTGTAAACAGCTTCCAGTGCTGTGTGTGCTTAATTTTAATCCCAGGAGCAATTCTGTGGAGGATTCATTTAGACACATAAACCTAAATTCAGAGAAAGAGGGTCTTTCGTGCTTATATTAAATTGCCCAGGTAAAATCCTATGATTACTAGAAATGGAAATGCAGGTTCTAGGTCATTGAAATATCAGTTCACAGAAACATCCCTTGTTCTTATTTGTGACTGATGTGAATATTCCTTCAGCAATGTTATAAATACTGTTTGCCTCGCTAAAAAAATGTATCAGGTAAATACAGTAAATAATTGAAACTTTCATTATGTCTATAAGAGCTGAAATAAACATCTGCTAGATGGAGAAGGGATGTGTATTTTCATTGTTATACTGATTTCTGCTGGGACATTCTGTGATTATACACAAAACCTAACTGAAGATAGTCTGGGAAGGGATTATCAGAGAATCTGGATATTGTCAACCACAACGAGTGAAAAACTTCACAAGCTGAAAAGTGAAAGTGCAATTCAGTCTGAATACACCTGTTTATTACTGAGAGATCCTCTTAAGTACAACAGGCTGCCTTGTGGGTAAATCCTTTTTCAGGATCAAAGCTTCAAGAACTGGAAATGTTCATATCTACTCTACTAAAGAATACATTGGAGTGCTCTCTTACCGTGTGGAATGCAGCCTAGCTGAGCCTTTGATGAACAGCAGACAGTTGTTCAACACCACCATTAAAGAGCTTCTAGCATAGTATCTTATGCCTGTATAAGCAAACAATTTGTCAAGCAGGAAAGAATAATTTTGGTTCTCTGCCATCTGCCCATTTGAAAGCTTGTCCCACTTGCAGCACAAACTGCTTAATTCTGCACTTAGCAGGGCAGGAGATATTGTTGCCAAAATTGTTATCTCAATTGCCACGTTATTTGTTTTTATTGCCATAGTTCTGCAATGAGGTTTTGCAGCTTTAAACTCCCCTGAAAAAAAATATAAATACAGGCTGCCACAAAAAAAGGAGACCCAAGAAATCTGAGAAGACTGAGGCAAAGCTTTTCCCATTTGCATATTCTTATTCTGAAAAATCTGTGTCTCTTTCTTCTATGATAAGTGGGGAGAATCAGTCAATGGAGTGCTCAGACAGAAGTTCAGAGTGAGACTAGAGAGAGGCAGAGAGGCAGATTGCTGAAATCAATAGAAAACCTCTCATTTATTGCAAGAAATTCTAATTATTTTTCTGATCAGAGCATTCATGATCCTTTGATCAGGACCACAACAAGTAAAGCATTCTACAAGCAGCAGGAGATGACCCTGGTCCCAGAGGGCTTAAAGTCAACAGAATAATGTGAGAGAACATGAATGAGATGTTGTGGGTCAATATGGTGTGCAATGTGCTTATAAAATACATTTCAGCAGCTGCTGAGCAGGTGAGGCAGCTTGGTGAGCACAGCAGAGCCAGTTTGGGAATTTCACCAAAAATGGTACTTTAAGGAATTAACCAGGAACATATCTGGAGTTACAGGAATGCCTTGGTGTCAAAATGGGATGAGCCCTTATTAACACTGTACTTTGGCAGGGCTTGACCTGTGGTGTTAATGAACAGATTAATGTTCTTTAAAAAGTTTCAAGATAGTGCTATTATAGATAATACAGTTCATCAAACACTGCTGCATGGACCCATAACAGTTATCTGTCTGGGGCTTTTTCACTGGATTATGAATAGGTGTCTTTCCAATAGACAATGGTTTTAAATACCATCTTTGTTTCTTAACTGGTTATGTGGAAGCATATATATATATGTATATAAGTATATATGCACATATATATGTACATATATATATATGGATATATACATATATATGTCTCTCCCATATTCTCTTTTTTCAGTTTTTTTTTCTGACCTGTGAATATGTTGAGCTCAAATCATCTTTGAGGGTCAGTGTGACTGTTTGGTGTGGTTCTCATTTTAAAAAGAAAAATATACATTTAGCCACCAGAAAATAATAACAAAGCCTTAAACACAAAATAAAATTCACTAAATGTAAAATTTAATATAGGCACATGGAAAATATTTGCAGTGTTTCCTTGTGGCTGTACCTAATAATAAATAGCTTTTCAGAGTTGTTAGAAAGACATGGTTGTAACGTGTATTAGAACTGACAACATAAAGTTACCAGGGTTGGGCAGGATCATTTGTCAGTCGAAAATGAAGCTCTCTGCACTTACTGCTTCTGTGTTGTACATCATACTTGATTTTCAGAGCAGACTTGGAAAAGCCTCCAACCTCTTAGAAGTCAGAGTGATCAAGTTGTCCTAATTAGGACTTTCATATCGAGTATTCCAGAGGTTTGGCCCCCACATTCATTCACTGGAGGAGGTTTTCAGCCTCTGTGCCATGGGAATCACTGTCAGTCTATTAGCAGACAGCTTTTCATCATCTTCTTTCCTCTCCTTGCCTATAAATACAGTTTAAAAAACACTTATATGACTTGTTTCAGGTGTTCTCTCCCCTGAAATACTTTCCTGCTAATTCTGTTCAGTGATCATTCTCCTGTTCTCCTCCTGCTTCCTTTTCCAGTTGGTTCTTGTTCCCCTGCCCTTCTTTCTCCTGATTCCTTTTCAGCAAGGAAAAAGCAGCGAGTGATCACTGAACCAAACGTTTTAGCAAATGGCTGACCCCTTCCTTGGCATTCAGCTCATGGCAGAGATTGAAAGGACCTCCCTGACTGTGAAATGGGAGACAGAAGAGAGACCCCTGAACTTCATTCTATAAGAGCTTGTCCACAGTCTGAATTAGAGGAAACACAGTAATGATTCCTGGAGCCTGGTGCAGTGCTGATCAAGTGTGGCTTTTCTTAGCTTGTACAGCTCCTGCCCAGCACAGGCAGAATTGATCTCTCTGGATGCTTCCTGCTCAACAGCTACTGCTGAAATAATAATGTAAAAACCCTCTCTTAGTGTAGATGCATGCACTTCAAATAGGTCCCTCGTTGTACAGTGTCTCGGAACCCATGTCAGTGACCTGGACATGTCCCTGTATCACACGTGCAGTGCAACTGGGAATTCACAAGGCTGGCATGAAGAGCTCAGTTCAGCATTGGCATGGATGTAATCACTATCCAAAAAATGTCACTGTGTATTTAGGATAGCTCGAGGCATTTGTAATAATATTACTGTTTGTTGCACACTGGCTTTCTGAAGCAAAGAGCTAAACTTCAGTGATCTCTCTGCCAGAACTCAGTGAATTTGGATTGGAAGTGAAGCTGCAGCACATACATTTATCATTTTCTCCAATAACTTGTTTATTCATTCTTGTTCTGCCACTGATGGGTCAGAGTTTTTGGCAGGAAGGTTTTGTATCTGGCAAAACCCCCAAGTTCCAGTGTGCAGTGTATTCATGTTGCACGGAACATACAAGCAGCAGTCTGCACAAATGCTCTCAATTGGATCAATCAGAAGTGATTTAGAGCTTTTGGTAATACAAGTCTACACAGGAGTCACATTTTCAAGAGGGTTCAGTGTTCAGCTGTTCCCAGGGAAATGATTACAGCCATTACCTGTGAGGCTGAGCCCTTCTGTGGTGTGTGACAAAGGACTTGAGCTCCCCCGAGCCTCAATGCCAGCCAATGAGCTTCTGCAAATTTAGGTTTGATTTTCAGAGGCAGATATTTAATTGTCTCCTTATGTCTTTTTCCAAAAGATGATTCCTGCCAATCCTTGACAAATGGTGTGAAGTTTCAGAAGTGCTGCTTGCCTCTTACTTCATGGCAAATCTGCTGCTGGAAATTCCTCTCTTTTGAGTTAGGCTGATACCGTGGGGGTGGCATTTTGTGAAGGGAACACACAATTAGCTCTTGTGCCCATCTTCGGAGCAGGAGAGGGGGGTAATATTTCTTATTTTTTTGGTGACTTCATCAATTACTATGAAACAAAATTTCTCTTCTCTGACCAGTGCTGGGAGCCTTTGCAGAGGAGAAGGGGAAGCAGCCAGGTGAGCTGCCCATGGCTATGCCTTGTATCAGTAGCAGAGCTGGGATCAGAGCCCAATACCTGCCCACACCCAGCTCTCCAGACACATCTGCCACACTGTCTGTGCCCAAGGGTGGCACAGTGACAAGAAAGTCTCCGTGAGGACAATGATATTTAAACACTTTTTCAGAAGAACACTATCAACCAGCTGTAAAATGCTTTTGAAACATTTTAATTATGATGTTGGTTTTTTGCAAATTATGTTATGGATCGGAGTTTTCAGTTTGCTCTGAATGTTCATATGCTGCAGGACTGCAAAGAAAAGGCCCAAATTTGCAAGTTTTACTTTAATGAAAATCCCACTGAGAAGGAGCATGAATATCATTGTTTTTCCAGACTAGTATTTTTCTGTATTTCTACTATTTTTTTCTTTCTAACACATAGCCCATTAGAAGTGCCCTGTGGCTGTATTTATGACATGAGGTAGAACAAGTAGATTTGGTTGTGTATTTTGTAACTGAAGCTGCACCACTTTCTACCTTGTTGCTTATGGAGTAACATGATGCCTAATTTGACTAATTTAATTTCAACCATTAAAAAAGCAAATGTGGGGAAAATGCAGTAATTGACAAAACATAAATGATTATTTCCCTGAAGCCAAAGTGTTACTACGTAAAAATTAAGTTATTCTTTGATTAGAGATTCCAGGATCAGGTTTCTCTCCTTTTCTTCTCCAGTATTTGTATTTTGGTAATTTTTGTTCTTTATAAATTTTGAGGAAAATATCTAAGCAATTTTTTTCAAATTCTTACTCTACACACATAAGCAAAAATTGTCTGTTTCATTAGTCATAAAATAGGAGGCTTCCTAAAGTTGTTTTTCATACAAAATTTATTATCCAGGGACCTATTTCTGCTCAAGCTACAGCCAAGCAGGAAAAGAAAAAGCTGTTATAAATCCTCTCATTTGCAGGGGACAAAACAAGTAAAAAATAAAGAAAATTTTGTTTTAGAGAAGAAAATTTCCTTTGTTTTTATCCTCTACTGATTCTACAGTGAATCTGTTTTTAAACAATAAACAGAGAGTACCAAAGCCTCCCTCTTCACAATCAAAATATTCCTGTCTAAACCAAACATGTATGACTTCTGATATGAAGCCTTCAGTTCTTAAAACATAATCAACAAACAAGAAATATTTACCTTTGGGCCTGGAATGGGAGATACAGAACTGTGGCCACGGAGTTCTTCGCAACCTTCCCAAGAAATCTTACGATTTTGCCTTTTACTTCTTAACATTTGTATTTTAAGCATATATTTTAGACTGATATACCTGTGGGTGTCAGTAAGAGTAGTTTGAAACACGTGTATTCTAAATATTTGCTGGGAGATGTGTCATTGCTTGTCAGTGTCAGAGTGAGTATTAAAATCAAGGCATGTTTATGGGAATGGAGAGACCTTGGCCCGTTCCCGTTCCTGTCCCCGAGTGCTGGGTGACCTTGGGCAGGGCACAGACTCTGGCCTTCCGCTGGACTCCTCTGGGCAGGGCTGATTCCCAGCACCTTTCCTTTAGGGAGACTTGGACAAGGTCATAGCATTCTTTGAGGGTGTTCTGGAAGTTCCTTTTCCCCATCACCCTCCTCTCCAGCACCCCTGTGAAGTGGCTGAATACAATTTCAGTGGCTCTAACACCTATAAAGCACAGTGTTGCCACAGATAACCAGAATCTAAATCATCACAGGAAAAAAAAGGTATTTGAAAAGCAATGTACGAGTTAGGTGTGTCAGAAAGAGAGTAAGGAATTGTGAAAGGTGCAAATGCTCACTAAATGCCACCTTTCTTTCATAGTCCCTGTGTTCTGTTTCAAAGGGATTGATAACTGCTCCCATGGATAAAAGGCCATGGTGTGGCCTTCGTCCTCTCTCTGTACTTGTCTGCCAGTCGCTGGTTTTCCTGATGTAGTTGTGCATGTCTGGATGTGGAAAGCTCCAATAAGGAATGAATATACCCAGCAGCACCTCAGGAAAAGTCAGAGGATGCAACTTTTATTTTACTTTAGTCTGCGGTAAAAAATTCTAAATTAAATTTTCAGACAGCAGTTGGATTGAGTTTCCTTTAATCAGATGGCCCTTCTGAATAAATGGTTGTTCCTCTGTCTTTAAAAGGAAGAGTTTCAGGTGCATTCAATACTTAGGGTTTTGGAAACTTTAACTTTTTTTAAAAGCCCAAAGTGGAGAGATAGGAAAGGCTTAGAGAATAGTATACCTGTCTTTATAATCTTCTTACAGCTCTAGTTTGGGGTGATGAATGTGCCTCCCTGCCCTCTCCCCTGAGCATCTGCCTCAGGAGCAGAGCACACCTTCCCAGGGTCAGCACGGGGCTGAGAGGGAGTGTGGGCTCACTGCAACCCCCACCCAGGGAGGAGAGGGAGGGTCTACATTTGATGCAGAGTAACAACAGCAGAATGGGAGGATCTGTCACCTGAAGACTTTCCAGTTGGAAAGGCTAAGCTTTGGCTTCTGCTTTTCAGTTTCTGTCACTAACAACCTCCCCTCTAACTTCAGCAATCCATATGTGTAACTCAGTTGGGTGGCCCAAAATGAAGTGTTGAAAATGAAGCTGTTCATGCAGAAGTAGTGCTTACAACAAAACTGATAGAGAAATATGTAGATAAGTAGTTCTGATGAGAAAAATGGGGACATTTATATAGACATATGAATCTTGCTTTCTCCCACTGATGATATCAGCTTAGTGGGGCATAACCAGACAGCAGGAGCTTTCATGAAGGTCATTAATTATTACTCACATGTAATTATTGCATCTTTGTTATTGCACAATAATTTAAAAAGGCTGCACGTATAAACTAAAATTCATTATTCTCATAGGAAACTCATCTATATCAACATGGAAATGAAATCCAAACATATATATATATACATACAACATTTCTATTATTAATTTGATACTCTCTGTGTGCCTATCAGTTACATCTGAGCCATATTTCTGGTCCTCAGTCCAGTCACTGCAGTGCTGTAGCCATGTATATCATGTCACAACTGGCAACCATAAACCTCTAGTGGGAGGTTTTGTTCTGCATCATTTGGGGTTGTGTTCTTTAGCTGAGTTATAACTGAATTCTTGCTAATGTTCATGCTTTTGGCAGGTTTTTCTAGGTTATTGTGTTGGCAACTGATTAAATACTGTGGAGCTTCTTTGAGCCAATGGTGCCTTCTACTGTAAAATCTTCCAAAATTTGCACTAAGGACTTCCCTTCTCAATGTTTTACAACAGTGCCTGAAAAAGAACACTCCTAAGAGCTTCATTTTGTTCTGACAAATGTAACAAAGCTCTATGATGTTTCCCTCTGATGTATTTTCTCTCAGTTGGAGACACACTTGGTGACATTCAGCGCTTACCTGGCATCCTTCTACCTCCCTGGGCAGAAACCAGAAGCAGTTCAGCTCATGTTGAAGAACTGCTCCCCCTGGGAGCACTCAAAGTGTCTGTCACTTGGGTGAGATCTATTCATGTAGCTCATCGTGCTCTAAAAACAGAAAATGTTTTGTGTGGAAAAAAATTAGGAGAGTGATTTTTTTAATGTAACACATTAAATTGAGCCATAGCTTTAAAATGAAACAACGTAAAAACTTTGCTCACTGCAATAAAATATAATGATCTCTTAGATTTTGCAGTGAACTGATATTATTCTAACTTGTTTTAATCTGACACACTTTCACAAGAGTGTGTTCTCTCAGCATAGCCCTCTGACATAGAGCTAATTTATAGAAGATTTGGGAGTATGATGCAATATCAGCTGCGTTTGCATAACTCATCACTGTTTTCATTTGAAATCTCTCGTTCAGACTCATGTTACTGTTTGGAAGGTTACTCACTTCTTTCCTGTTCAATGGCTGGGCTGATTTGGTAACTTCTAAGTATATTAAATGTGCTGGGAATAAAAAAGAAGCTTTATATCATAGTAGATATTAAATTAGAATGTTATTCTTATCAAATGGAAGATTTCAGGCTAGGATACTAATTGGAAATCCCAGGTTTACAAGTAAACAATTATTTTTGTACACACAACATGACATGTACACAAATAATAAGAACTTACAGTGCCCACATTATTTTCTTGCTATTTAATTTGTTCCAATAATTTAGTTTTACTGCATCCTTTTTAAAGTTTTTGGAACTAAAATCTTACCAGTTCCTTTAAATGTCTTTAAACACCACCTAGAAAGTGATTATCAGTTTAGTGTTTTAAAATGTGTATGTTCTGCAATATCAGAGAAAGGCCTGAAAAAAGCTCATTTGGCAAAAAGAATTAATTTTTAACATAATGAGTGTTTGATTTTTAAAAGATCATACACCTCATATTCCCAGATTGTCCTCAGCTAGTTTTGTTGTTGAATTTTCTCCCATTTACTCTTATATTAAATTTTGTTCTAGTTAGTGCATAAGGCATCCACTTGTTTTCCATTAACGATATTGTACAGAAAAATATGAAGTAAATTAAATCATCCCTTTATGCTCTTTCTCCTTAACTCTATTCAGTAAGTCATTTTAAAATCAATAAAATATCAACATTTTTCAAAATGGAATTTATATGCTTAAAATACATTTTCCTACCATTTACAGTAGTTGAAATGATTCAGTTACACTTAAAATATTTCTAAAGGGTCCCAAAGAATTCTATATGAAGTATTAGTCAGATCTGTCAACATTATATATTGACTTCATAAAATACCACTAACTGAAACCGAAAGCACCAGGATTACATTGCACTTGTTCTCTTTACATATTAAAAAATTGTTAAATGCCCACGTATCAGAGACAAGAAAAATTAACTGCAGTGTGTGCAATGAACAATTTCATTGCTGTACCCAAGTTGCTGAGTGCTAAAGCTGAGTCAATGGGGTTCAGATTCGTGGAGATTCAGAATGTCCAGGGCAAATGTTAAGCTGAAAATAGACAGCATTTTAAATCTGTTTTGCCATTCAGATGTATATAATCCACAGAGTTCTGACAAACCCGGGCCTTGCAGACCTTACAGATTCAGCCCAGAGTTCGACCAGTCAGGTTAAATTTCCTGACCCACTTCTGCTGCTCTGATTGTGACCATTGCTCAGAAAAAAAAGAAAAAGGGCAAAAAAAATACACCCACACACAGGCTTCCAAAAGGGTCGTCATGGAAGTTATATTTCTTCAGTAAAAATTCTTATTGAACCTGCTAATAAAGAAATTAATTAACAAAAGAAAAATCTTGAACCAAGTCTTCCAGGTTTCATTTTATTATTAAAAATAAAAAGATGGCTTTGAGAATGAAAACCACCTTTGGTTACAGTACTGAATCTTGTTTGCAGGGAAAGGGATTTCAGAGTTTTCTTCTTTTGCTTTGGCTTTCTTTTTTTCCTGTGAAGGAAAAGCAGTGATAAAGTACCCAGTAAGTGTTCAGAGCAGAGAAGTTGTAGCAATCCACGTAGGAAAAGGAAGAGTGCGGGTGAGCAGGCGTGTTGGGAGCGGGGCAGGAGCAGATCTGAGCTGCCTCCACAGCTCCCCCAGGGATTGTGTTTGGGGACCAGCACGAGGCTGTCCCCAAACCTCCCCTTGCTGTTCAACCTCATTTCAGGAGGTTCTGCAGGACAGTTACCCAGCCCAAACAGAAACAAAAACCTACTTGGTACTTTCCCAGTAAAACCCAAGCTGATCTTACACGAAACGTCCTTATTTCTTCACCTGACGGGTTTTTCAATATGTGCAATGTACGTGTGTGATACCTTTGTTTTGAACATCTGTCAGGAGATTAAAATAAGATTTTAATTTCTGGTATGCTATTGATGTTCAAGAAATGTAGGATAGAAAGCATTATTAGCTATCTGCTGGTTGACAAGGGGGCAGGATTAGGTTTCTTTAAGGGAATTACACTTTTGATGACCCCGCTACATATAAAACATGTTAGCTAATGGGGGTGCAGAGGGGGCAGATTTAAGTGTTTGATCAGGAAATCCTGCATGAGCATATTGGATGGAAATTTGATTAGTAACCTTAGTGACAAGGGGATCAGATCCACTCTCCACGTACAATCAGATCTGGCAGTACATGCTTTTTTGTCTCTTTGAAGGAAGGGAACATTTGTACAGAATCAAGGCAGCGTATTGGATAATTTAAAAGGCTGTTACATATTGAAGCCTGGAAAATCACCTTTTTTGTTCTATTTTGGAAATATGCTTGCAGTTATCCTGGTGTGTTTTTTCTTACCGAAAAAAAAAAAATGGAGAAAAGGGTAAGGCTTTTAGCATTTACAAGAAATATTTTATAGAAAATGGCCTTTTTCTAAAACTACTTGTATTTTACCTCAGTGTTGTAAAGAATGTTGGAAAAGAGCAGAATTAGAAAAACAATACTTTTATCTATACTTGCCTAATATTTGTGCAACAGGATCAATATGGTTTTATACTGGTTGTAAGCGTTCTATCTGTTGAGAAAGCTGATACAGTTTTGAAAGCCAGTTTATTTTTTTAGATCATTAAAGCATACTATCAGGTTTTTAACTAACGTGTTAAAAATAAATATTTCTGTGTTTTGATAGCAAAGCTCCTTTTATTTGTGTTTGATTTTTGAAGGGAGCTCGAGCTGACTGTAGAAATCAGGCCTCCCTTTTCCTTGGTGAGAAGTGTAAATTGAGGATGATAATGTGGTGACACTGATTCTCACGAGCCAAGCATCTGGACCCAAGTGTTTGTTTTATAAAGAACGGAGGCAAAACGAGCCACCTCCTGCTCTCCAGTACCTTGTGAGTGCAAGGAGTGCTCTTGCCTGTGGCTGCCTGTGGGTTTTAGTGCAGGATCCTGGTTGTGTTTTGCTCCCACTTTTGTGCAAGCACAGTGAGGATAAAGCAGCCCATGGAATGCCCGTGAGCTCCTTGGCTGGGAAGAGTTGAGTGCCCTCTGCTTCGTGTGAAGAAGCGTACTCTGTACACCAGACCAGGTTCAAATGCTGGCTCTGCTGCTGACCTTAAACAAGTCATTTCCTATCTCTTTGCTCCCTCTTCCACTGCCCTACTCTGTTTTGATTTCCAGGGATCCAGGGTTGGATGAGGGCTTGGAGCATCTACCACATGTCAGGACAGCATTTAGCATCAGTGTCTGTCCGACTGTGGTTCTGTGTCAGGATGCTCGTGTATTATAAATAAGATTTAGTTATCACAGGAAATCCTGGCACCTGGCAATGCAGGCTGTTCCTGTGCTTTAAACTGGGTGTAGACTTTAGCTCTCCCTTACTTGGGATTTTCATATTTTTAAGGACAATAGTATGGAAATTCAGGACATGAAATCAGCCTTAGAGTTTGAAAAGGAAAAGCATGTCAAATTTTCCAGCGTGTTGTGGAAAAAAATACTCAGAGTAACCTTTTTATATAAAGTCCACTGCTAGAAGTAATTAAGTAATAACATCTGATGACACAAGGACTGTCATCTGTTTAAACTCAAAAAACTGGAAAGCTCAAGGAGCCCAGATATCAGATAACAGGAGTGCCTGTGTTGTGGAGCTTCTCAGCAACTCCATTCTTGAGGTGGATGTGAATTAACAGCTGAAAATGCTGGTTTTTAAAAAAGCCATACATTCTGGGAGAAGTAGACAACTAGCATGGGGATGGGTCTCAGCAGCCTCAAACTGGCAGTGCTCCTCTGCTAGAGGTGGGACAGCTTTGCCTTTCTGCATCCCAGACCTACGGGAGGATCAGGCCCTGTGTGCATTTGCTGAACCGAGACATGTGTGTAGTCTTGGGACACACTGGAGAATTTGCAATTTATTTTCTAAAAGTAGTTTAATGAGTATTAGCCTTTCCAGTGAGTTGGATAACGTTATTTATTTTATACAATAGTCTCATGAGAACAGACAATACTTTCATTGTAATTAATTCATCTAATACTTCAAAAATGATACATCCAGCAGTTTAAGGCTCCTGCCTTTAAGATACAGTAAATGTTTGAGCTTGGTTTTTTTCATTTACTACTTGATGTCAAAATACTTAGAATTGTTTTCTCCTTATAGCTAATATTATTTTTCTTTCTTTTTAATACTATGGTCCTAATTGCAGAGAGTTATAAAGGAATGACAAAATAGGATGGAAAAAAAGGGTCTGATCGGATTATAAAGGCTAACAACTAACCAGCAAAGTGGAACTTTTTTTTAACACCATCCAATGATGTCACCAGTTTGAGGTTTCTCTGGGACTTTATTAAAATGTTTGTGACAGAGCCAATGTAAACCATCCTAAATCTAACACAGAGCTGAAAGGACTGATTTTAGGGAATGCAAAGATATGGATCATTGGGTCTGTCGAAGCGGCATCTTGAGCCAATTATTGGTGTCATCTTGAGCCAATTTAATCAATCCAAGGGGGACTCAAAGGAGGTGGGGGTGCAGGGTTGCAAGTGTTGGTCAAACATTCTGGCAAAAACGGATTTGTTGTAACAGCAACCAATCTCTGGTGTGTTGACTGACTTCCTATGGCTCTGGGTTTGTGCCCACTGTAAATAACTGATCAATCACTGGAACTGCTCTTTTAATTGCTGGGTAAATTTGTACATTATGTGATTGTATGTGCACAAATGTGAGCTTGAATTTATTTCAGACACTTCTAAAGGGGAGGTAATTTAGCGTAAAAGAACCTGAAATACCATACAGTGTTACTTTCAAAATAGTAAAATATACAAATATATTTCTAAAGAGTAACATCTACTGACATTATCTGAGTCTGATCTTGTACACAAGTAAGCTTGAGAGTTGTAATTCCTATAATATAAACTACTCACAGGGGCTACTCAGTTGAGGAAAGCTAATCTGCAAAACAATTATTAGCAACAGAGAATTGAAGTGAGAAGCTCTTAAACCTTACTAAAGTGATTTTGTTTTATCCTGTCAGATCCATAGCAACAATTTTTGGTCAGAAAATCTATGTGGAAAATTATTTAATTTAAATTCTACCTGAAGCATCTTTTAAAGATTTTTCGTTTGCTTTTTTGCTTTAATACTATGGTATGATTAAGAGAGTTTTTATGAGTTAAAATCCCACAAACTCTCCCTCATTCAGTAACTTCTATAAAAACTAAACAGGGAATCCTCCTCACCTGTGGGACCTTTCCCATCAATGAACATTTACAAGTCAAGGTACTACACATATTCTCTTGTTGTAATGACATATACAGTTGTAATTTATAGTGCATCTGTGTTTGGACATAACAGAAATTTATAACACAAATGCTTCCTACTAGTTCTGCAATTTGCATCTTGCATTAGTTTAAAGGTAGAGACATGGTTTGTGTCTATATATGAACTGGGAGAATGAAATATAAATAGATATAGGTAGCAGTAAGGAAAAACAGTAGAAACAGCATATAAATCCATTCATATTACAATAAAAATACATTTCTTACATGTGAAAAATGTAGTATGTGTATTTTAAGTATGTCTCATAAAGATTATCTATCAAACTAAATCAGTGAGAAGGGGATATTTGCTTTGGACGAGATGTCTTGAAAAAGCAGCTTACATGTTTTGGAACTGTTCACACTGCACAAGTTATGTCACTGCAGCACAGCCACGACTGAATGCAAGGAGGTGGAATGTGAGATGGGCCGATAAAACAAAGGCTCACATTTAAAGAAGTACACATTCCACTTCACTGTTGCATCTTTGCTGCTAAAAAACTGGCTCTTTTCTTTAACATATGCCAGCAGCTGAGGAAAAGAACACTCAGGTAAGTGTCCAAAACCCACCTCTTCTGCCTTCCTGCATTCCCCCAGGGCCTGTTCTTTCCCTTCAAGAGGCCTTTCTTGCTTGCTGCTAAATGCACATGTAAAAAGAGCAATGAGCACACTGAAGAGGGTTTGCAGTGTGTTCACTTGACTCTACACCTATGGCATTCCTTCATCCCACTGTGCTCAGGGCACCCTTCTCTCCAGACTAAAGAATGGCAATCTCCAGTTGGGCAGGCAAAGGCCAGGCCCTGCTCTGTGTGCTGGGGGGGTTTCAGATCAGGTAAGAACAGCCCTGCAGCAGGATCTGCTTCTCACAGCAGTGCCAGGAAAAGGGGTGCCAGCAGAGCAATAGCATTAAATAAAAGGTGAGTCACAAGTTAAATACCTAAATCATTGGAGATCAGATCTTTCAAACATCTTCTGCAAAAGTGTTTGTTTGTTTGACACTGAATTAGTTCTATATTTCATCAGCAGAAAAATGTTGGTTTTAAATTAAAGATCCAAGGTATGCCAGCTTACAGGAATCACACTCTTCAATGCATTCACAGCTCAAAAATATTATCAGTGTTTAATTTGTCAGTAAGAGAACATTTTTTGTTATATTTATAAATAGTATTATACTTTCTATCACTTCTATCCAGTGTACCTTTTCATCTTAGACGTAGCAACATATTTGTGATGGTTCAACTTCAGCAATAATCTGCAGGCTCTAGGTCTGTAATTTATTATTTGCTCTAAAAGATCAGGTCCAGAGTTTAAACGTCCCTAGCTGAAAGTTTATACCGTTCAGGACAGAAAATTATTCTCTATGCCTAGGTTGAAGTACATTACTTCTTTATTGAATTAATTATGATAAGGATCATAACTTTAAACTAGGGGTGAGGTGCTGGCTTTCTACTAGGATTGCTTGAAGCAATTTTCATCTGAACATTTTTGTAGAGTTATTGAGTCTGGCAGGTCTGAACTTTATGAGAGAGTAACTTTCTCCACAACTTAAAAGAGGTTGGACATTGATCCAGGCAAAGGTTTACCATATCCATGTCTGTAGCCAGAAAAATTTGCACTGCATACTGAACAAATAACTACAGAACCAAATTAAACACATCTTATGAGCTTTTAAAAGAAAAGCAATGCTGGCCCTTTCCCTGAGGGATCGATCAGGGAACTGAATTAATATGACAGATTTACTTCTTTTTTGTTTGTTTGAAGTGGAAGTCTAAAATGATTTTTGGTCAAGGAGGAATTAGTCTACTAAGTATGTATACATGAGGCTATTGAACCATGTATATTCAGTGACAAATTTTATATCTCTATCAGATTGGAAAAAGTTGGGCTTCAAAAGCAGGTAAAGATGTTAATCCTACAGTGATTGTTCCCCCCCGATTGGATTAAAAGGCCTGGGAACAACAGAAGGAAATTACAGATTGCTGAAAAGTTAAAAAGAAAGAAGAAAAACATTCAGCTTGAGAAAAGCAGGTTCCAATAACTGTTCTGTTGCCTTGAGTTAAACACTCAGAGTTTGTGCAAGACTATAAACAAGAGATCCTCTGGGAAAACTGTGGTTTAAGTGACTTACCTAGAATTACATAAGAATTCTGTGGCTCAGATTGGATTAGGAATAATTTATTTAGGTGAGAGGTGGCTATTTTTCATCCACTTTGTGTTGCATTACCTGTGTTACCTCTACTTTTTTCAGAGTAAGAGAGGCAAGAGGCTGTCATCTAGCACTCTCAGTCTTACAACTGCTCAAAACCAACAAATAGTTGCTCAGTGTAACATTTTGAAATTTCAGAGCTTTTTCTATTATACAAAGGCTGAAACTCGACTGCTTTTTTTTTATGTTCTTTTATAATGTAAAAGATTCACCTTTAAATCTTCAGAATTTTCAGGTTTTTTGTTGACCCTCTTTTATGCCACTGAGTCCAGTAACAGGAATAATGTCAAAGATAAATTTTGCTTTCATTTTTATTTTGCTACTTTTCCTAATTTCTGTCCTGGAAGGTTAAGAGTGGCAAATAGAGAGCCTGTCATTTGTAACAAAGTCCCTCTACTTTTACAAAACATTCTGGCTATTGAAAGAGGAGGTTTTTTCCAGCCTTAATAGCATTACTTTCATATTCATTTTTTATTGTTTCAGTTCTGTAATTTGTTAGTTTGAGAAATAAAAATACCCTACCACTGCAGTGGCCCCTGCCATTATCTTTCCTCTTATCCCAACTCTACTTTATGTGTTCTGTTGTGCTTAACTTTTAATATATTTTTAGGAGTTTTACTTTATTCTGCACCTTGTTCCTCTTGAGTGTGCACCCTGCCTGGATTTGGGGCATGGAAAACCCAGCTTTTAATGTCCCTGGGTCCAGCACTACATTCAATGCCAAATATAAGTGCTAATAATAATAATACAAGATAGACTTCAGAGTGCTTACAGTTCACTAAGAGTGTTCATTCAGTGTTTGAGATGCCCTGAGCAGTTCTTCACACGAGAGCTCATTTGGAAGATCAGCACTACCAGACTGTCAGTCCTGTTTATCTGGTTGTTTCATGTCCTCATGGCCTGTTATCTCAACCTTAGGAGTTTGCACCATGCTTGGTGCCCCTTGCAATCCTCTTCTCTGGCATCCATGTGAGCTTTTCCTCCATTGTAATTGGTCTTCAGGGCTAATAAACCTGTGTGAGTGAAGTCTTAGGTCAACATCTCCATTTGTAGGCTGTAGCTATAGGGAAGCAGAAGAAAAGATGGTGGAGTATCTCTGAATCCCAAATCACGTGGACTATTTATGTTTCCCCATTAGCTGGGGGTTGGCAGTTCTTAGTGATTTTGGTATCTTTTTCATATGTGCTGCCATTTGGCTCTCACTTTTCTTCCTGAACAAAGCATGGTCTGGTGCCAGGCAATAATATCATGCTGCTGTTACTTATCTTTTGATAGGACCATTTGCAGGGCATCATCTGACCTTCAGTGCTCTAGTTGGGCAGTTATTTTGGCAGTTTTCTACCAGCCCTGCCTACATGAGCACATGACTGGTCTCACACCTCTATTGCCCTCTGTCCTGTGGGTTAAAAGATAACTATATTTTAGGCCTTTTAAATTTATAGCATATTTTCAAGTGTCTCGTTTCTGGTACTGAACATAACTAACATGATATGAAAAGGGTATGATGTCTCCTGAAGAGAAGGCTGAATGAACACAAAATTATGCATTTAACGTTACTTCCTTATCCTTATTTTTTATTGTATGTAAAAATATATATCTGTATTTATTTTATAGCCTTTCATTTCTATTTATCCTTGCATTGTTTCTTTTCTGATGAAACATAGCTATAATGTCTAATATCCTGTTAGATGAAAAGGGTATTTTGTGTGCTTCTGGAGTGATGTCTCAGTCACTGACAATGCTGTCCATTACTCCAAAGAAGCAGTTTTGCTCTTTTCCTTTCTACCTAAATAGCTTATCCTCTACTGCTGCTGAGAACTATTTCCAAAGTGATGTAATCCACTGAATTTCTTCAATCCTTTTTTCCTACTGCCAGGCATTGCCTTAGTTTGAGATGGTTGCTGCAACGCTGTTGACGTTTGGGTTAGTTTTTGTGAGCTCTCTCTGTCTTCTCTCTCTGTTCTTACAGTATTTTGGATTCTATTTAGGAGATACTGTATCAGAGCTGGCTGCTTCCAGAAACTCCATTCTTGGACAGCGTGAATTTCTTTATTTGGCAAATGTTCAATTCTGGATTTTTTTATATCTCTTTCCAAAAGTTTTGTCCTGAATTTCAATACTTATCAGATCTTTTGTCAAGGATTCATCCCTTCCCCATCACTGGCTTCTTAGTTTATGATTAGCAAAGTCTTTTATCACCATGTTTTTCTATCTTTGTTTTTCTGTGTATCCTTCAGCTCAGGTTTTCTCATGCTTCTTTAATGCAATTAACTAATTGCTAGCTTGCTCCTCTTGATTAGCACAAGCACCTTAAAGCTCCTGCTATCAGAAACTCAGATCAGTGCTGGCTGTTCTCCCTTAGGCTGCAGATTTGGAGCACAGCTGTGAGGACATTTGTGGGCTGAGGGCTCTGTCTGTCCACACTGCTCAGGAGCTGTGTGCCCGGGGCAAGTCCTGGAGAAGCTGAACCACACTTTCAGTCCCTGCTTCTGGGCCTTCCAAAACCAGTCCTTTGCCTTGGGAGAGTGATTTTAAAAACAGTTGTGCCTTTTGATCCATTGTCAAGACTTGGTTTTCTGTAAACTATTCTCATAAATAAGAGGTGATTTTGTTAAGAGCCTGAGGAAGCAACTCAGATAATAGAAGGACTGTGTTCAGTAATAACAGTGATAGTGATAGGTCCTGTGTAATGTAGTTATGGTCAAATATTTCCTATAAAAGCAGAGTCCAAATCTTTTTTTTTCCCCATGTTCCAATGGTGCATTAGATCAGATGGAGAAAGGTCAGCACTTCACGTGCCACTGACCAACACTGAACCTCTGTGGACATCTGGGACAATGATTTCAGGCACATGGTGGGATTCCTGGGGCTTCCTGTGCAGGGCCAAGAGCTGAACATCAGTGATCCTTGTGGGTCCATTCTGACTCAGGATATTCTATGATTCTGTGTTTTGATGACAAAAATGGAGTTGAATTCTCATAAGGTCCAGGCCTTAATTGCCAATTCTGAGCCCAAGTCCCTTTAATTCCACTTGCTAAAGACAACCAGAGGTTTCCCCAACATTAAATTTCCTCCATTTTGCTGAGGATTTCCTCTGTTTTTCTGCCAGAGCAATCTGTCCAGTGCATATACCTGTGCACAAGGAAGAGGAGAGTAAACCAAGGCACTGGCTCTTGTTCTCCATTCATGCTTCTGCTTCTTCAGACCTCTGAAAAAGAAGAGAAAAAAATTATCTTCCATGAATACTTTTTTCAGTTAATAAATGTGAGGTGATAGCTAGAGAAGTGAAGAGGAATGACATGGTTTATGGCTGTTTTCTTTTCCTTCTATAATAAGAAATTGGTTCATCATAAATGAGAATGTTAATTCCTATTGTTTTAGCACAAATCCTTTCTATTGCACCAAAACATGGGTTTTCTTCTAAGGCAGCTGCAATGCTTTTCTCACAGACAGATGTTGAGCTCAGTCCTGATGCACAAGACACTTCAAACCCTCTGAATTTTTCAGGTATTGTTACTGTATTTTGAAAGTCTTTTCGCACTTTACATGAAGAATTTTGGCAAAAGTGGAGCATATTTATTTGGCTCTGACAATCAGGTTGGTTTTATGCAGGCATTTAGCCTTTGAATTTAATAATTATCTTTTAATTTTGAAGTACTTTATCTTTCCATTCTGATAGTTCAAATTTAACTTTGCTGATAGGGGTTTTCTCTTAGTGCCACCATGTATTTTGTGCAGAGTACAGAAAGCCAAGTTCTTCCCTTAACACACTTGTTTGGCTTTATAATATATTCATGGCTGGGCTTCACCAACGAAGATTTGGGAATAATATATACTAATATTATATTATATTATATTATTGATGTTTGTAAGACTGGTTTTCATGTTTGGAAGCTATCACTGCATTTGATTTTAATTTTGCTCTGCTTTTTGCCCTCTACTACAGACCAATGCAGTGTTTAGGAGAGGCAGCAACTCCTTTAATGACACTCTTAAATCTCAGCCCAGATTAATTATAGCATAGTAACATTTTTGTCCCAGTAACAGCTGAAGTGGGTTGTGTCAACAAGATGGAATTTGACTCACTTGGGCTGTAGCACCCCTTTTCAGGGCTGCATGTGAATGATTAGGGTTTCAGAGAACATGTGGACAGTGAGTGTGCATTACTGTGAACTCAGCAGTGGATGAAAAACATCTGCCTTATTAAGCATCCTTTTAGAGACAACCATCCAAATATGCCTTTTGAAATCAGCATTCTTGATTTTTTTTTTTTGTAGCAGCCAAGGTAAGCATAACTTTTACCTTCCCAGTAAACCATTTCTAGGTGTGATGCTGGCAGGGACTGTTTCCCTTCAAGACTGGAAATTACATTATCTGTTTATAGCACATGCATCCAGTCAGCAATTGGAATTCATGATCTACCAGGGAAACATCAGAGTGCTCTGCACAGCCATGATTTTACAGAGCTGCTGAAAGATTGTGTTCTGGAACTAACTACACCTCTAAGAGGGTAATTACACTGTGTGTGATGGTGTGCACTGGGCAGACCATGAGTAATGTGTAGAATTTGCCACCCTACATTTTTTATTTAGAAAAATCACCAGAGATTAACCTTTAGCATTTATATATAAAAAGATTTTCAGAAAGATTTGGAAGCTCATGAGAGAAACCAAAATACTTCCAAAAATTTCTTTGGATGTATATCTGTACTTAGAAACCTGAAACTTGAAAGCATCTTCAAGCATAAAGCACTTATACTTGTTATCTTAATTGACTTTCACTCCAGAACCTGTGAACTTCAGTCACTGGTGCTCCAGCATTGAACTGAAAGGCAGTCTCCCCTCAGTTCTTTGCACCAGTGTTGGCATTAATAACTTTGTAGTTCTAAAATTAATACAGTCTAGTCAGCCCAAATGCCAACAGATCTGAGCCTCTGAGCACTATTTTTTTTAGTATTCTGTTATAGGTAAAAATAAGATTAAATGTCAGTGGCACAGAAGTCTAATTTAAATCAACTCCCATAATCAATAATAAGTTTCACTGAAAATGGCAAAGCCTGGTGAGAAAATACTTCTGATTTACCAGCAATGTAAATCTCTGGCACTCTATCACTGTTAACAGAAGATCCTGTTCAAGGACATTGCAAAGTGATCCTATTTGTTTACATTTCTTATTAAAAAACAACTGATAGAATGAATCTGAAATTTATCTTGCCTGTTAAGGACAAGCCTCAACAATGTCAGCATGTTTTCACATTTAAACTCTTGTGAAAAAATAGGTAGAAAATCAATATGAACTTCTAGCACAGTCCATATTTTACCTTGCACACTCACATCAAATTCTTGATATCAACTGCCTGGCTTGGTGCAGTTATTCAGACACGATTTAGTTGGTGTCAGCAAGATTTGGGCACATGGAAAAAGGCAGTAGTCCTTCAGGCATGCCCTTAAGAGCAGGTTTATTTTAGCACTGAACTGGCTGCTCAGTGCTAATCCCATGCTTAGGTGCTCTGCTGCAGCCAAGTGCTGAGCAGAAACCTGCTCTGCTGTAGAAATCAGGAAATACAGAACTCGGTGCCAGATTAATGTACAGACTTTTCACTTGAAACCAAGGTCTATCCAGTGCTGGCCCAGCCTTCCCCTTTTGCTTTTCAGATAGGTATTCTTACTGTGACATTTCTGATCACAAAGCTTAACATGGCTGGGAACGCTAAAATGTCCTTAGCTGCTTTGAAGCAGAGATTTGTAATATTTTAATGGTGGATATTCCCAAGAAACAGAAGCTGGTAGGTGTAGGCTGAGGCTGTCCTAAGACAACAGCTGATCTGAAGAAATATTTTTACTATCTTTTTCATGAGAACTGTACACAGTTAAGTTTTAAGCTAAAAAGGAAGGGATTATTCTCAAGAAAGGAGTAAAATCTTTTCAGGACTAGATATTTCTGGAAGTCTGAGGAGAAGCTGTGCTTGTTGCTCATTGTACCAACTGCAGGGAATGTGTCTGAGCTGGTTCTCTTTAAATCCAGGTCTTCAGTGGAAGTTAACAGCGAACAATGATGTCTGGATAGTGTGCCCCACATTAAAGGCCAAACTCTCTCATGATACAAACTGGCAAAGCTGTGCTCATGTCTCTCTAATTCAAAATTTGCTTCAGCAAGTGTGTTAGAACTGGCTTTCTTTCTGCCAGAGCTGAGCCCAAGAAGAGAGATCATCACCCAGAGAAAACAACAGTTCTATTTAAGGTCCTTATTTCATTTAAATAGAAAAAGCTCTTTGGGGAGGTAAAAGCAGAATAAAAGAGCCTCAGGTTCAAAATCCAAACCCTTGCTCTCAGTCACAGAGAAGAAAAGCTGCCCCTGTGTTTGTATTTTCTGTGTCAGTGCATGAAATGTTTCAGTGGCTGTTTCAGGCAGAGCCAGTGTTAACTTTGCTGGATACCTGAGAATAAAACAGGCCTGGGTTTGCTGCAGGAGTGCTACGAGTGAGTGACAGGAACACGTGGCTGTAACCCTAAACAGGATTGTGAAGGCCTTTATCCAGAAGCCAAGTTTACAGATTTTGCAAAGACATTAAACAAACACTGTAACTCTTAACATAAACACAATTAACTAACATAAATATTTAGGCAATTTTCTTTTCATTTCACTCAATGCATATAGTGCACATGAATCACAGTTTACCCTTAAACAGTTGGCCTTAGGATACCATTATCACTCTTATCAATAACTCAACTTTTCTAGAGCAAATAACTTCCTTGCTTAGCCCAAAGACATTTCTTAAACTCAGTACTTGCTCCAAAGGATTTCAGGATTCATTCAGCTTCTTAGACTGATGAGTTGTTAGACACAGACAGTTCCTTTCAAGGGGCAGATAGACAGGGGTGGTTTTTTCTTGCCATGCTCAATCTCCAGCTATTCCAACAGCACAACAGAAATTTTGCAGTGTGAAAGTAAGTAATGACTGAGTAATGGATATAGAAATTTCTCTCTTAAACCAGCACACAGCACTGCTATAGTAGCACTAATATAGCATTACTATAATCCCTTATTAGTAAGAGGTCTTGCTGTGAGTTTGGTGCAGTCAGGTAGAGGCCCTGTATAGATACAGAACCTTTGGAGAATGTTCAGTAAACACAGTCAGTGACCTACTGTGTCCTATTCTGACCACAAAACCACTGCTGTCCCAACAATTGGGTCATAGTCAGTCCCACTGAATACAGTGAAGACTTTCAAGTTGCATATCCCTCCTACATGTGACTTACCAAGGCTGCAGAGCTGGAAGTGAGCCTTGTAAAAAGTCATGTTTTATCCAGTGAAGATAGGCATCTCTCCCAGAAGATATTCCTTACTTGATAAACCTTTATGAATTTAATTCAACCAAAAGCAAAATTTTTACAATGTGGAAACTAAGGCACAGACTTTATAGAAGTCAATCTGTCCCATAAAAAACACCAATTCATGACCACAGTGGCTTGTGTATATAGCAGTGTGATGATGAGAAATCTAAAATTCAAGTATATCAAGAATTCCCCTCTTTATTCTACACCAGAGATGTCACTTCTTTCCTTTTCCTGTTTTTCTTACCCTGTCAGGCAAAGTGGCCATTTCATTTAATTCTGTTATTCAAATATTTCTCTTTTTCTTCTTGCATTCTGCATGGTTATTGAGTGTCTCTGGATACTCGGGTGTTTTGCACTCATCAGAAAATGCCTCACTGCTGAGGAACGACAGGGAAAGAATGGAAGTCACTTGCAAAGCATAAAAAGGCAAACAAACATCCTACCCAGTGTGCCCTTACATGGATCCAATAGCCAACTGTCCTTGAACAGTATTATCTGTGATACCACTACACACAGACAGTTTCTAATGTTTTCCAGTCAATGGCTAAGCAGCCCTGAAAGGGATTCCACAGGGAATGTAGGATCTCTCCACAGCAGGTAATGAGGATCATTTCATAGGAGAGGTAAACCAGATCATTTCAGGCTGTCTGCATTCAGGTCATTCCAGAATTGAGGGACAAAGCTGACAAGGAGCTTCTACATCTGTTCACTAAGCTGTCTATCACCTGCTGTCAAAGAGTTGAACTCCTTAGTAAACTCAAAAGAGTAGAGTTAGAAGGATGGTCATTCCAGCATTCAAGAGTAAGGGAATGTCAGGATCAAGCTTGCCTGTATGGCTCTTGCAGAATTACAGAGTGGTTGGGGTTGGAAGGGACCTCTGGAGATTGTCTAGTCCAACCCCCCTGCTAAAGCAGGTTCTCCTAGAACAGGTTGCACTGTGATGTGTCAGGGCAGGTTTTTAATGTCTCCAGAGGAGGAGACTATACTATTTTTTCCCATAGGACCCTTACATTGTTCAGGAGGAAGCCTGGAACTGTCTGGGATGACATAGGCTGATGAATCAGAATCAGTATTGCCTCTAGGCTCTCTTTATTGCATCAACTGGAGGACATATATTGAATGATGCAGAGGTAAAAGAAATCAGATAGTGGAAAAATCTGGTACTGTTACCATGTTTGATCATATTAACACCCACAGGGGTCATCAGCAGACTGAAAAATAAGTTCAACCAAGACAAAAATTGCCTTTAATGGAGATCAACATTTAAAGACTAAGTCTACCCTATGTCATTTTTGTGATTGCATGGCAATAGTAAAGCTATTTTCAAACTAAACTAAAAAAAGTGTTCCAAGCCCTGGAAATGTAAAACTGCTTGTGTGACTCAATCTTATTCACACATGTACCAAAAAGAGTCTTTTTGGCCCCAAATGAACCATGTGTCTTTTCAGGCTGATTAGTGGATTTGGGGGTGTTTCTTGGAAGATTATGTGCTGGATATTAATAGGCTTCTGCTGAGAAACTCTCATCTTAGTTCTGTATTGGCCTACATTGTAAAGATAACTGAGGCTTTCCTGTGCATATCCTTGCAATCCTTAAAAAAACAGCATCACCCCAGTGAACAAAAGCATCAAGAGTCCACATGACTCTTCCAAGTTCACCCTGGAAGTCAATGTTGGACCAGGATGTGGAAGCCAAGTCTTCCCATTCATTGTCTGATGCCCCAGACAAGGGTGTACTCACCTTCATTGGTTAATAATGTAATTACTAAATTCCTAAGGCATACTATGGTCTCCTTAGATAGGTTATATTCCACATGATTTAGTAATACCTAGTCCCCTATAGCAATGATTGGTACAGAATTATTGGAGGACTCAATAAAGGTGGCAGTGTTACCCTGTACTGCCATGATAACATTCATACTCATAAAATGAAGGTGACAAAGGTGACAACATTCAGACATTCAGACTGTGCTGTGGTTTCTCCACTCTTCTGAGGTGGATGACTTGCTTATTGGTGTAATACAGTGAGTGGGCTCTTTCTCAGTGTGCTGAAGAGAGGGAAGAGAAGATGTAGTGCTGAGAACCCACCCGGGCTGTTTGCTCAGAACATTGGGGAGCCAAAGTTCACAAAGTTTGCTGCACTCATACGTATCTAAACTATCAGAGGTGTAGGTAAAAAGGAGGGTTTGAATTCAAAGAAGCAGGAAAGTGGCAATGCCACAGGACCCATTTTTTTCTGGGATTCTCATTGTAGGAAATCTGTGAAAAGTGTTCCCACTTCTTTAACTTGTGCTGACTGCTTGTGCCACCTCCTGTATGAATTATAATATCAACTGTGAGATCAAAAGTCCAGTCAGCCCACTTTTCTCTCTGAAATACTGCAGGGATCCCAGGGAAAAGGATGAAAACACAGCAAGTATATATTTATCTTTTGTATCTTCTGCAAGATACTTCTTGGGCCAAAGGCGTAGGATATCAAGGGGATTGCAGCTGATTCAACCTCTTCCCCTGATCTGAACTGATTTTGATTAAACTGGCATATACATCTCTGGTTCACTGATGGAACTAATCACTTGGGCATAAGATAGTGAGAGTTTTTATAAATAATTTAAAAGTTCAGTCTCGTTCCTCAACTTCATTCCATGGGCAGTTGTACAGCATGTAAAATTTGTGTACATTACTTACAATGATAATCTCCAGGAGTTATTATAGTTCCATGAATCTACTCATGTGGTATCTTGTATCTTGTCAAAATTATCAGAATAAATTAAACACAGAAGCCTTATGATACACTCAAATGAAGTCCATAGTCTTATCTTGTCCCCTAGTTCTTCATACAGATACAAGGACTGAGTAGGAAAAGGGCTATCAATGTGGAAGCTGTTTTGGAGAAAAAAGGAGAAAATAAATGGAAACAACTTCTGTGGTTGAACTGATTCTCTTGTTTTCTGAGACACTGCCAAATCACATTTGAAGATACTCAGAGCTTTAAAACTGTCTTGGGGAGCTTGTTGAAGTCTACCCATTTTTTAGGTGACTAAGTACGGACATGAGTTCTTAAAGAGATGGGAAATATCCTCTTTTAGTGTGTATATCTACATATTCCTTCCAGTTACAAGTTTGGTGAAAGACATAAAGGAAATGTATACTTCTGTATTAATAATATCAAGCAGTGACCTAGGGAAAATCAGTATATAAAGCCCATCTCATAGTGGATGTTTTTGTGTTGGTTTCAAATAATACTAACTCTGGCACATATTGGAGTAATAAGGAACTATAATAGAAATAAATCAGAATATGTATATTCTACAAGATCTTGTTTACTCTCCATAAGAGTGTTTAAAAAGAGTTCTAACATGGACACCATTATCTTTGAAATCTATTATGTTTAAACAGGTTAGTTTTGTTGCAGAAGAATATTAGAGTCCTTTGTGCAGTGTGACTGGAAAAAATTATTTAAGAAACGTATTTGAAAAGCTGAAAACATAAAAGATCCCTTAGCTGGGGTTGGTTTCAAACCTCTTACTAGAACTTCCAGGATAATCTCTGACTGGATGCAAATCGGGAAATAAAAATTTGTGGCATCACTTTATGTTTGTGAGGCAAAACATAGACAGGAATTTGAATTACCAATGTCACTGTAAATTGTTGTCTTCACACATCCTACAGTGTAATAATCCAAGGGTAAACCTTAGCTGGACTACACACCTGCTCTAAGAGCTGTGTTCATAGGAATAACCATTTGAACTGTCTTTAACTCCTTGAGTAAGCTCCTCTAAGCCATTTCAGGTTACTAAACTGATGTTCCCAGTATATATAGACCTAAAAAACAGATATATTTGTTTTCTGAACATCCAGATGTTGTGAAATACATATGCTTTAATTGATTTCTGTTGTATTTCCCTGTTCTTTCCACACAGGCCAGATTCAGCATATCCTATCTGTGATGGCTCAATTTCTTATTACCACAGAAATATCCAAACAGCACAAGGGTTTGTAGCCACCAGGCAGCGTGTTTAGAATCAGAGAAATAACTGAGAAACAATACAGAGGGTGATGAGAAATATGAGGAATATCTATTTTTAGAAGCTAAAGTATATTTGTATTTAATTACACTGTGTTTCTATCTTGTGCAATACATATTGCCTCCAAAGATGAAAAGAAACAAGCTGGAGTACATTTAAATGTGATCATCTGGTGTGAATGTTTTAGGCAACTAAATTCTGCCATTATGATTACTTTCCATTCTCACATGGCATTTAATATTGGAGGAAGCAAAATAGTTTTGTGTGGTTGTAGTCTATCCAATATCAGTGTGTTACTGGGAAGTTAAAATCTCATCTAAACCAAAAATGTAAATCTGCCAGACCTCCCAAGAGTACTGAAAGCTTCTTTTTCTCTCCCTGTGATTTAAAGTGTGGAAGAGATAACATCACTTCTTTTGTATCTGGGAAATCATTCTTTCTGCTCATTCCTAAAAAGTTGTCCCTCTTTCAGCTTCTTCTTCAAAGAAGGATTGCTTTTCTGAACCCTCTTGGTTCCTTTTTGAGCTTTCCTTTCATAGCTGTCATTTTACCTTATAAGGTCCTGTCATTTCATCTGTCACTTTTTTAAAAAAACTGTTTTCATCTAGTGACCTTTTAAATTCCATTTATAAGTGAGGAAATGAAAATGTCCACAGGTTTGGGGCTTTAAATTTTTGTAGTAAATATCATATGCATCTCACTTTACCAACATGATGTTATCCTGTTCAGCTTTATAGAGGTAAATAAGGAAAGGCTAGGAAGGAGAAAGCAAAGCATGGCAATGAATTGATCACATCATAAAGCATGCTTAGATGCCTGGGGAACTGGGTCTAACCAGGCTAGCAAGGCTTCTGAAGCTTAAACTGGAGTCTGTGAGCAGAGGAGATGCAAAAATATGAGAGATCCTGTCCCAGGAAAGAAGAGAAATGAAGAACATCTCAAAGGAGCACCAGGAGCATGTTACAGCAAAATAGTTGGCATCTTCACAGAGGCTTTAAGCACAGACACTGCATATTGTCAAAGAATGCAAAGAAGGGTCTAGTTTAGCACATTCTGCATGCAAACTTGTGTTGGTTTGGTCTTTTGCTGTGTATCTTTGGGTGAATAAACAAGGGGAATAAACAGAGAAGAAGATATTTTCTGTCATTTTAATAGGCTTCCAGTCTCAGACTCCCTGCAGTGTGAGGCAGGTGCATGGAGCTCCACTGCAGGATAAATGAGCCAGGTGGGAAAAGCCACAGGAGGTTCCTCCTGAGGCATTCCTACAGGATGCCCTGGGCAGACACTGGAGGAGATCTCAGTCTTACATGGTGGCTGTGCTGATGTTATCCCTGTAAGAGCCAGTAAGGAGGTTTTTTCCTAAGAAAAAATGATAAAACTTCCCCGTAATATTTATTATTTCTTTGTAATTCTTTAGAGAAAATCTAAACTCGAGTAAGGGCAGCCACAGCATTGAGGTGCCTGAATGAATTCTGTGAAGAGAGTCTTTAAGGTAATAGAAATAAAAAGAAGAAGTTGCTCCCAAGGAGCTGTGGTTGATTTTTGCAGGTATACAAGGCATAAACTGGCTCTGAGCACACAGTGAATCATCACTGCTGCCATTTGGAAGAGCAGATCACTCAGGCTGGGGCCCTGCCAATGTCATTGCTGTGTTTAATGCTGTGGCTCTGTGAGCCAGTGGGGCAAATTAATGTCTTCTGTGATAATTCCATTAAAGACTTATTATTTTGAGAAATCACAGAAGGCAAAGGTTGTGATCTCCTGGAAACTCTGATTTTGAGCTATTTTGTTCGGTATTTCTATATTTAACTTTGCCATTGGGTTAATACAGTTATTTGCATTGCCTCTCTTTCAACTTCTGTTCTTCCCTTACCAATGATTCTTGAAAACATTTTGGTTACTTATTTTAAAATATTTAATCCAGAGAATTATATTGTCTAATATGTTTTCACCTGATCAGTATATATTTGGGAGCAAATATGACCTGGAGCAAAAATTCTTTGAGCTCTTGGATATGTTTTACATACTAGGAATGTTTACTAGAAAGATACTACTGAGGACTGAGGGATCAGATTAGTAAATGCTATTGGTGAAAACTTAGAGGTTAATATACTCCAAGAAATCTGTGTTGGAGGAATATCACCTAAATTTGTCATATGAGTACTTTATTCATTATGCACAGAATATAAACAACTAACTTTCTATTACAGTGGTGATTATTGATCTTCAGAATACAAGCAGCAGTTATTTGCTGAAGTTTGGGTAATTCAGAGATGATTCTTGGGAATTACTTTTACTTCAAGAAGTGGATCATTTCCTAGGCATTGTTCCACTGTGACAGCACAAAGCCTGAGTCTGGCTGGAGGGCATGTGATTTAAGATTGCATTTCCTTACAGTGTGGTATATATTTGATGGTTAATCCATCAGAAGAAAACATGTTTGATGGGTGAGTTCTACAACTCTGTTATGAGGTGAACTGTCATTTAAATCCATAATCCCAGCAAAACACCCCACCACTGCTCAAGAGAGCAGTGTTGACAAGAAGACTAAAAGCAGTTTGTTGCTGTAGGTTATGCAATTCACAGCACTGAAAAAGTTATGTCAGCAAAGGATTTTTATAATGGTAGAATTTGCATCTCCCTTAAAGGTGCAAATGTACTTTGGCTTTTTGAGCTCCAGCTGTTCTATGCAGCCCAACATCACAGGAGGCAAGGCAAGGAGCTGGCTGGGCCCTCTTCTCTTTCCTCTGACCTTAAGGGCAAAGACTTGTATGTTTAAATCACAGGAGCATGAGCATGACCCCCTCCTGTAATGAGGCGAGGGAAGCACAGCAGGAACACGTTTGGCAATCTGGGATCTGCTTGTAGGGACAAAAATGCCATTTTAACCATTTAAAATACAGGAGACTGCATCCAACACAACTCTGTCCCTGGGGACTGACCACAACACTTTTAGCCCTTGTAAGAACAAAGCAATCAGAGGCCTTGCTGCAGGAGCTCAGTGCCCTTTCACAGAGTTTCTAACAAAGGAATGACTTCTTATTTATTTATTTTATGTCTTCAGCTAAGCTTTGATGAGAGGTTCCTCAACTTTTCTGTAGAAACTGCATTTCCTGTCTGAGATAGTATTTAAGATGAAGACTGACTCCTTCTCCTGTTTCCTTTCTACAGACCAAAAGGAGACCCTTTCAAAGAATACAGCCTTTAATCTGGAGGCAAACACGTGCCCTGTTTGAAGCCCTCATCTCTTTTACAATGACTGGTGTTGCTGCTTGCAGGTAACAGTTTTTATCTCGTTTAATCCCTTATAGCTCCTTCCTTCACTTGTATTATGCCACAGAGGAATTAGACTCCTTTTATGCTGTGCTTCTGCTGGTGGATCATCATGGCACTGGGGATAAGTAAACACACATTTAAGCCAATAAATCAGCTACTTCAACAATGCCTTGTTTTATTCAGCATGGCAATCTCACAGCACATTCAATCTTAAATGAAAGGGTGTCTCATTAGTGGTTTTTAGATACGTAAGATCTGGGTTTGCACAAATATTCTTTTATTTAATTGTTACTTTATTATGTTATTTGTAATACTACTAGTATTGCTAATAGTAGTGGTATTATTCATTTGATGTGAATCTCGAGATGTAAATCACTAGAGAATTTTTCCACTAAGAAGCCAATTTGATGGTTATTGCAAATAGTGGAAAAAAATACTTGAAACTCCAGAGGATGCTGGGATAAGCCTTTTTGGTCATACTCATAATTGACCAGCTGTGAAATAAGACACATTCTCTAGCAGCATGATATCCCTGTGAGAGGCTTTATAGTCATTATCATCCTGTTTATTGGCCAAATGTTACACTGATAGCCTCTAGTTAAATAAGGACAGTGAAAGAACCCCACTAATTTAATGGAGGTGGATATCCCTTCCCCTCCTGCATGCTGACTAACATGGTGTTCCTTAGTCATCAATTAGAAGATACTTTTTTCCCTCATGGGCTCATAATGTTTTTTTTCTAGTGATTTTTTTTTCTTTGTCATGACGTTGTGAAAGCTGGAAATTTGTTTGTATCAGTTAGTATCAATGTGAATTATGCATGCCAAATTATAACTTTGAAGTTATTTGGTATATTATTTATATTTTTAAAAATATATGCTCCTTCACCTGTAATCTTAGTAAAATTCACAGATGTTTTGGGTAAATGTATTTTACTGTCTCTTCTGCTCTCTTATGGAACTGCTCATACACATTTAAGACTCAATCCTACTCCAGTCAGTGGTACATTTGCCACTGATTCAGAAGTAGTTGGATCGAGGTCTTTATTTGGAGGAAATGGATGACAAATACCTTAGAAAGAGGTGTTTTGAACAGGTGAATAATGTAGCAAAGGTGAGTGGAAGGAGCAGCCAGTTGTTCTTGACAGCTCAATAAGAACACCTGGCACAATGTACACGTGCATGGTGGCAGGGTGTGCATTACACAGCTCCAGGGCTGGCACCATTTCTACATATTCCTACTTTTTTTTTTTTGACCAGTCACTGTACGTTACTCTGTCTTCATTTATGGAAACAGATGTTCATTTGTGTCCCTGTTTATGAGAGTATAAATTCTTAGCACTACAGAACACTTTACAGTGGACATTTTCGTCTTAAATTTCATTTGACTAACAGGTTGCTACACATTCATACCATGTTGTGTAAAACTGAATGTAGAAGATCATCTATTTTGGATAGATATTAAAGACTTGCAAATAGACACTAGTCATGCAACTAGTGTGAGTTCAGCAGAACTGTCTATAATAAGTGGTAAGTTAAATATGTGCAAAAGTTTGTGCAATATCAGCACCTGAGATTTTGAAGACACCTGCAGAGAGCCAGGTAATTTCACAAGGAGATCAGTAAAATCAGTCCTGTGAATACAAATGTAAATCTGTGGTGGTTTGCTGTATGTCATAGCACAATAGCTTTGATTGACCACAAATCCCTGCAATAACATTTCTGTTCTCCCAAATCCTGGTTTCACCCAAAACATATGATCCATTTCACCAGAACCATTTTTGAACTGTTCATTTCCTTTCTGATCACTCCATCCACCTCCCTGGTTCAGTGCACTAGGACATAGAGCTTATAGGAGTGACAGATGTGAAGTTTTCTTTAAAAGGAAGTTGTGTTCATTTTTTATACACTCAGAGAGGAGAGAATATTATTATTTCTTTAATAAATAACATTACTTCAAAAATACACCTGACTTCTGTTACTGATTCCTCATGCTCATGGTAACAGCATCATGAGGCCTCACTGGCTATTGTTGCAAGCCTCAGGGACACTGGTGGAAAGTGGAGCATGAAAAGTGAATTGTTTCCCTATCACAATATACTGTTGATCCTTCTGGAACATTTTTGGTTGTTTTCTCTGTGCATGTGATATAGAAAATGGAAGCATGAAATGAAAATACTCTGTTTGGAAAAGCTGAAGATTCTGTTTGATAAACAGAACTAAAGTATTTATAAGACTTGAACATTTCCTTTTTGGGTCAATGCCTTGTCATTTTCTTCCCTGAGGCTAAAATCTCAGCATATTTTTGGGCATTCAAATCATGGCCTGAACTCAGGAAGAATGAGAGGATGAGTCTGATAGTGTGGGCATTCTGTTTCCTCTGTCTACCTGCCCCGTCACTCTCGTGTCCTTGACTTTTGTAGGCTGGTTCTTTCCGCAGAAGACCAACACACATCAGGTGTTTTGCTCCCTCACAGTCTTCTATAGGGGACTGAGATTAATCCCTCAGAAATTGTTGAGGTTCAGATGTCAGCCCTAATTCCCAGATTTGATAATGTCATGAAGACAAAACCAGTCAAACTTGGATTGCCATCATCCCTCCCTCCATCCCACTGCACCCCGTCCTCTTCACACTTGTCCAAAACTTTTGGCGATGGCAATATCCAGATTGGGACATTCCAAGAAGAAAGACAGAAAACCATGTCAGTTACTAAAGACCTTTTATTCCCTGTGGATTTTTGGCTGAAGAACACACTGTGAAAAGGAGCCAGGGCTTCAAATACCAGGGGCAGGTCAGAGCAAGGCAGTGCTGTGTCCCCTGTTCTCTACACTAGCACAGTACTGTGGACTCCTGTGGCCTTCTGTGATGAGGATAATCTCCCACTCCTACAGGAGCATGAACTCAAACAGGCCCACACCTGTAGCTGCAATTTTATTTCAGAACAGGATATAGAGTAGTAGCTGAAATGCATTCCTATTATTTTATTCTTCTCACAGGATCCTAATTCCCAACCAATTTTTCATAGAACCCTCTGTCTTAAGGACACTTTCATGTACACATCATGGTCAACAGGCTGGGACCTACAAAGTCAGTGAGAACAGTACTTGGAGCTCTTACTTTGGTTTCTACCACTTCCATCGGCACCGATTAGTGCCTTACACTGACAACACTCCTATTGTCTTTGGGGACAATTAGTAAAGTACCATGTTGTTCAGCACAACTAGGAAAGAGTCTTAATAAATGACCTTCAGATAATTGGAAGGAATCACTGAATCACAGAATATGCCGAGTTGGAAGGGACTCACAAGGATCACCAAGTCTAACCCTAAGTCCTGCACAGGACCATCCCCAAGAGTCACACCACGTGCCCAAGAGCATTGTCCAAACTCTTCTTGTGTCAGGCTTGGACTTGTGACCACTGCCCTGGGGAGCCTGTTCTAGTGCCCAGCCACCCTCTGGGGGAAGAACCTTTTTCTAATAACCAACTTAAACCTCCCTTGACACACTCTCAGGCCATTCCCTCAGGTCCTGTCACTGGTCACCACAGAGCAGAGATCAGTGCCTGCCCCTCCTCTGCCCCTCACGAAGAAGTTGTAACTGCAATGAGGTCTTCCCTCAGTCTCCTCTTCTCCAGCTGAACACACCAAGTGCCCTCAGCTGCTCCTCATACTGCTTTCCCTCCACACCCTTCACCATCTTTGTTGCCCTCCTTTGGACACTCTCTAATGGCTCAATATTTTCTTACATCGTGGTGCCCAAAACTGCCCCGATATTGCAGGTGAGGCTGCCCCAGTGCAGAGCAGAGCGGGACAATCCCATCCCTTGCCCAGCTGGTGGTGCTGGGCCTGATGCCCCCCAGGACATGGCTGACCCTCCTGGCTGCCCGGGCACATGGCAAGGAAGTGGGGTAGAGAGAGAAAGGGGAGAGGAGAACTTCATAGGACATCTATTAATGAATTCAAAGTAAAGATCTCCTTCTCTGAAGTCATTCTGTAGCCTAAAAATAGCAGTGAGATCCTCAGCTGGTGAGCACTGGCAATAGGTCCTTAGAAGCTTTGGGAGCTGTGCACAGCTAGTCTGAGTGCCATGATCTGAGTGTGTAGCTGTGCTGTGACTGCAAGCTTTGCAGTGAGCAGACTGCAGTGAGATGGCCTTATTACAGGCATTTTATCTAGATGAAACTAAACTGGTACTTACTGAATGTAAACAAGTGCATAATATGAACAGCATGCAATTTATATAATTAAAGATTGGTACAGAACACTACTCAGAAAGTTACATTATTTTTAATGATGCTCCTACTGTAGGGATACTGAACTGATCAGTATACCAGAATTTACAAATCAGCTTCCCAAAATTTACAGACACACGCACAGGTTTGTTGTCACTTACAGATATTAAATTATGAACATTATATTACAAACAAATCATCTTACCCATACGAGCTTTATTTCCCTAGCTTCCCTTAGTTAGAAACTCCTTCACAGTCATATTTTGGGGCAGATGAAGCTCCATCCTTCCTGCCTGCTTCCCAAGCCATCTGTCAGTTGTGATCAGACGTGCCGCACGCCACGCAGCACAAAACTCGACCTGATGCCTCCTAACCGGGAAAGCAGGAGGCAGGAAGTTCCAGCTGAGGTTCACAGTTCCAAAGTCCGCAACCTTCTAATATTTTCAAGGTTTCGTGTGTTTTACGCAGGTCAACACATGGTCTGCTTCTCCTGAAAGTTCACTGACAGTTTAGTAACGTCGGGAGCTCCAGGGTTAGGAGGGAGACAAAAGTACCTTTATGCAAAATAACTATTCTAGTGGTAATTTTTATAGCATAGACATTTTAGTAAAATCTCGCCAGGGATCAGATTCTCGGCTGTGAGAAAGACCTAAATTTGTTTCCACTCTGATGTACCAGTGCATAAGCTGCATTACTCTCACATATGGAATCCTATCACTGCTGTATCATAGATGTAATTAAAAACCTGCCATAACAAATGTGCACTATGCCCTACCAAGCTCTTGTGCTGACAAACTGCCAGAGGGGAAGAGTTTGATCTTTTACTCAATGTGGCTTGCCTCTGGTCCTAGAGGTTTCATCAAAGGACTTGAGAGAAGCAAGCCATGATGGAGCAGCAGGGAGAGGCAGCTTCAAGTAATCGCCTGCCAGGCTCTCCGGCCTTCCCATTACAACTCGCACACTGCTCTAGCACCAAGCAAAAGATAGGCAGAGCAAAACACTGAGCACAGTTTGTTTTATGGTGATAGCAGCTCCTTTCTACTAAGAATGTGAGTAGCAGAGTTCTGCACCAGCTGGTACTTCTGGGTGGTCTTCAAGGCTGACTTCAAATACCGGTCCGTGCAGTAAAACAGCATGGAAGTGTCAGAGACATAAGTAACTCTGGGAAGGTCCTTATCAGCAGACAAGCCTCCGTTTGTTGACCAGCTACACACTGAGAAGGAGCATAACAAGCCACCATTCCTGCCTAAAAATCCTGAGGCAAGGATTCATATAAGAAAAAGCCAGTATGCAGGGTGTTTCTTTGAATAAATGAGTTCTCAAACTGAGAGCCAAATAATAATGATCAAATGCTAATAAGTATCTTCATCTACTTCCCAGTTGTATTAATCTCCCATACAAAAACATAGCTGATAAAAGCATGCTAGACTTGAGTGGTGGCAGGCCAGAGGATGATCTCAGGAATTGTTTACATATATGAAACCTCCAATTCATTTATTCAGTTCTTTTTTGTCTGTATTCCTATAGAAGTTTTCAGTATATGTCTCTTAATATCACCACTCCAAATAAATTCCTCTATGACCATTATTGATATTATTTAATAAACAAAGCTGAAACCAACCTAATCAGAATATTTATAAAATTACATTTTATGTTAACATGCAGATCATCTCTATTCCCAAATGGCTACTTTAATAAAATTGTAAGAAATTATTTTGGCCTAAGGACTACATCTAGAGGCCCCAGAAATCAATGGGAATGCTTTTATGATTCAACAGGATTGACATCAGACCATAAATGAGCAGCATATTTTATAAAACATATCAGTTATTTACAACAGGCAGAAACCCTTTCTTTTGTGGCATGGAACTAATGTGGTATTTCAAAAGCACATGGAAGAAGATGGATGCCTCTGTTTAGAAAATTTGTAAAGTTTCAAATCAGTGGTGAAGTTTTCTACTCATTTTACTTGTGAGTAAAATCATTAGAAAACTTCACTGCTTTAAATAGTCATAAGATCCAATACTGTATTGGGAATGGATATCTGAAGTGATACTAAAGACAAAAAGCTTTAATTCAAAGAAGGTATGTAAAATCTGAAATTTATAGCTCTTCTTTTGCTAATTCAATTTTAAAATAAATGTTATTTTCAATAATCCTGCATTAATTTTAATAACACTATTTTTTTCATAGTGGAAGAACTTTAAAAGTATCCACTATGCACTAAAGGCTAAGACAGGAAAAAAAAAATCACCTGGGAATGTTAAAATTCAAAGACCTAAATATATCTATGACATATTCCAGCTGTATACAAACCGCACTTAATCCTGTATGGAGAACTTGGCATTCAAACCAACAGCTCTAACAAACAGAGCTACGTTTTCATTTGCTATTAGTGCCCTTCACTTTTGTCTGCTGAGGGAAAGGTTCATTTGAAGACAAAGCTTTACTGGGTAGAATAGCAGAGCACACTCTGTCAGTGTTATCAGTGTCTTTCAATGGGGAACATATTTAACTTGACACAGGAGTAAAAAGAAACATAGAAATAGGACTTGTGAACTGAAGTAAAAATGTATGGAGCTCTATTATATCTCTCAGGAACAGAGAAGCAGAGGAGAGGCAGTGGCACCTTTGATACCCCACATCACAGAGGAAAAAAGAGTTTTGTTAAAATACACTGATGGAAAGCCTGGATTTTCAGAGGAACCAGAGCTCACATCCAGACCCTGAACACAAGAGAACCCAACAACAACCATTACCAGCACTATGGCTGGCAGGAGAGAGCAAGGCAGCTAAACTCCAATTTTCCTCTGAGACCCACAGCATGCTCTAGTTCCTCAATGGCAGTTGTACAGTGGCACCACAGCACCCTCCCAAACCTCTGTGATATTTCGAACACTTTTTGTGTTCCAACCTACTCCCTGAAGAAGTCATGTCTTTTTTATTTGCACACTGATAGCAAAAGCAGCTCCTGTGGCTCAGAAATGTTGATTATTTTATTATTGTGTTTACACCTTTAGTACACTAGCAAAATTCTGTTTGGTCATAACACTTGTTTCAAAAAAGAAGAAAATATTATTTTGCAGGTAATATGGGAGATTTGCTTCTTTCACTATAAATTGAGGTCCTGGATTTTGGAACAACTGAAACAAAAGAGGCTGTCATATCATTGTATCTATCTAAAGCAGGCAATTGTTACTTGTGATGATGTCACAAAAACAAATTTAGACAGACTGAGTCCTGAAGAAACATGGAAATTATTTTATAACAACTTAAAATGGACTTCATAGTATTTCTAGCGAAGAAGTCTACACTTCAGTTTGATGCCAATGCTCCTGCCACTACACAAAGTTAAAACTAAAGGTTTATGCAACTTTTCAAACCAGTGATGAGAGTAAAATAGATTTAAATCCTATAAGTGCAACATGAAATAGCTGCTGTTCCTTCCAGCTCCTTCTCTCTTATGCCACAGGAGCAGGAAGGGAACTGGTGTTGTAGGGCCAGTCAGGGAGGAAAGGCAGCAAGAACCTGAGAGCTGGGTTTGAGTGTTGCAGTGAACAACTTCTAATTTAGCACACCTTACAGTGTATTAATTCAATTTACAAGGTTTTAAGGGCAACAGCTTAATGAAATAAGTATCTGTTCTTATATATGTTTTTTACCCATTTTTAAGGCAAGAAGGTATTTGAATGAATTCTGAGACTTCGTATTGGCACAAGGTTCTGTCCTCCATATCTAGGAACCATCTGTGTGCAGAGGACTAAACCTCTTTCCCAAACAGTTCCTTCCCACAGTGTAAACCTGCTGCTGCTTTTAGAATGCTGAATTCCTGACACTGAATGTGCTGTACAAAGGAATAGATAGGCATAAAAAAAAATGTGGTCTGAGAGATGCTGAACAGTTTGTGATCTCCTGTAGTCGCAGATACGACTTCACCAAGCAGTCTCAAGGTTCTGGGTGTCTGTCTCTAGTTTCTAAGGGAAGGGCAATTAAAATAAAGAAGAAAAGCTGTTTGGGTTGGGTGCCTGGCCAGCAAAGTCCATGATTTGTTTGGCCCCTCTCTGTAACAGCTTAACAAGGGGTTCTAATACTGTACCATCAACTGCTGAATTCATGTTAAGCCTGTGATTTATTTTAACTTTTTTTTCCTCTTTAAAGCAGAGCTTACTGGCCCTACATTGATATAGAATTAGTAACTCTGTATTAATATAGAATATATTAATATAGAATTAATATAGAATTAGTAACTTTAGTACTAAAATTTCACGATGAAAAACGAAAACTTCAAGCAGTGGAAAACTGCATCTTAAGAAATAAGAAAAGCCAGTTCCTCACAAATGCATCATGACATTTTTGAGAGTGAAGGTTATCAAGGCTAGATTGGTTTCTTCAGTCCTGGGGATGAACAGTGTGTGAGTACTATTTCAGAAGCTTGTGTTTCTGAAACCACATGATCCATTTTTATCTCTTTATGTAGGTATGGTCTGGCCTTATGAAATTCTAACTGCAACCACATGAATAATATTTAGATTGGTGCTTTGTTATTGAGATTTTTTTAATGTGAAATTATGTGCAGCATAAAGATTACATGCCTGATTAGTGAAAATCACACTGTTTAAGACTGCATACAATTTCTGCTTTTATTTCTAAAAGCACAAATAACAAAACAATTATTATACAAATATTATAACAACTGTTATATAAATATTATGACAGTTTCTTATACATTCTGCTCATATGTATTTGTAAGATTCACAATACTGCTGTTTCATACTTGGTCCTGTACTAATATTTCAGGGGAAAAGTTCCAAGCATTTAAACATTAGGTTAATTTTCAGTGCAAAATATTCTTCCTGAGGCCATGTTTGATTTAATTAAAATAAATATTAGGGACAGGAGTGTGTGCTGGCTTGGAACCTGAATTTCCTGAGCTTGGTTGAAATAAAGTATCTCCCACTGATATTTTAAAGATTTGAAGTAAAGAACAGCATTCCATATTTCTGTGGTATAAGGCCACAGCTCTCCAGATGATAGAACTTGCAAATCTTTTAAGTTTGTGTCGTTTTGTTGTATTTAATGAACGAGCCTGTGTGGAAGCTGCAGGTTAATCAGGCACAGCACTAATGGGAACGGCTCTCCCTGGATTTCTGTCCTTGCTGACACGTCCTGCAGTTCTGGTCCCGGGGTCCCCTGCGAGGCACTACAGTTCTGTTCCTTTTAGGTGCTTTGAAAATCGCTTTGCAAGTTGCCTTTCAACAAAGGAAAGTATTTGTTAACGTGCTGTGTTTGCAAGTAGCATTTAAACGTTTTTATCATCTAATCAGAAAGCTGTAAGGAGCATTTAGTGAAAAGGAAATCTTTGCAACTTGGGACATCGGCAAATGAAAAGTGACAAAATTCAATGGAAACATTTTAGTGTTTCTCAATCTGTTTCCTATCAGAGGCTTAGCAATTTGCATGGTTGAGATGTAAAAAACAAACAGAAAAAAGCCCTAAACTTTGTTCTTACTTGGTTATCAACTAAAAGCAGTTGTCATTTGAATGTTTTCAGGCGTGCTTGTGAGCAGCACGTTTTGTGCATGGCTGCAGTGCTGAGAGGGCAAACTGTGTTTTCCTTCAGGTGCTGTTTGCTGCGTGAGGGTGAAGTGATTTACTAAGTGTGTTTTACTGTGCTGGTGTCTGTAAGTGACGTAAGTACAGGGTAACAATTAGCAGTGGCCAGAGAAGTGTTGACACAAATTCCTAGAGGAGATTTACTCTTCGTGCTGATCTGTCAGTAAACAATGCTAAACTTTACCAAGAAACAACAAGTTTTTAGTCTATAAGTCCTTTTGTTCGTGAATGTTGCTGAATTTTACTTTCCATCTGGCCCAGGTCCTGGGGGCTTTATGCTTATGCCTATTGATAAAGGCCAGGTGGTCAAGTTTTGGGAGCTGTCTGTCACTTCTTCAGAAATGGGATGTGGCTGTAGTGGAGAGAAAAATAGAGAAACAAAAGGGGTGGGCAGGGGAGCAAAATTCCTCTCATTCCCAGCCTCTTCTCCTGTTCAAGCTCAGCAACACCTGGATGTTCCCTCAGTAATGGCTGCTCTGGGGGTTCCATGGAGGCTGCTGGGAGAAGCAGGAGTGTCTTTCATCAAGCAGTATCTCGAGAGTGCTCGGTGAATGTGCTGCAGCCTTTCCCTTGCTTTCTGAGATGTCTGTGGTAATTGAGCTGTTGTGCCTAGAAAGTGCTCTTTGCTGGGCTTTGTCCCAGAACCTTCCTCTAAAACGATGCATTCTCTTTTCAGGAAAGGGTGTTGTATAATGTGTATGGTTACTGGCTATGTGGTGGCATTAGTCTGGTGTTTGTAAGAATTTCAAGTCACATTTCTCCCAGCTTGCTAAATACATTAGCTCATTTTCATACCGTGTGAGTCCCTGTCTTGCAATTTCTGCTTAATTGAGATGAATTGTGTGGGACAGAAGGCACCTTGTGCTCTTTGTCATAAAATGTGCATCTAAAACTTAAACCCAGAATGTTTCCTTACAGAGCACAGACCTCTGGGATTGTAGTAACTTTCAGCTGCTCTTATCAGGATTGACTTTAGTGACATCTGTATCCTCTTGAAGGAAAAAAAAACCTCAGACATTCTTAAATACAGGAGTAAGATGTCGGAAGACGTTTAACAAAATGCAACTTCAGTTTCGATTAGGATATAAATTTTATTTAGGTCTTCGTGGTCATTGAATCCATGTTTCAGCAAAGGAAACTTTGCTGGAGCAAACTGGGTCAAAACTATTGTGCTGGTTTGAAGACGGCATAAATGTAACTGGAGAAGTTTAGCTGGTCCTTGGCTTTTCCCGTGTCAATCCAGTGAACAGGTGGCTATTTACAGCAGTGTTTACTAAAGAGGTACTTAGGATAATATTTACTAACTAAGAGCAGTGGAGAGAGAAAGCAACCAAATGTTTTGGTTACTCTGGAATTCCTCCCTTGTCAGCATGGGAGGGCGGTGGGCTCGGGCAGAGCAGTGAGCCTGCAGCTTGTTCTCCGTCCCTTCCTCACTTTCCTTCTTCAGCTCCTCCCAGAGAACAACTGGTGTCTTTTACACCGAGTGTGAGGAGCAGATCCTTTGCTAATGAGCTCCAGTGGAAAGCAGATGATCGTGTCTGCTCCATAAATTCTCACCAAATCTTCACTGAGGGCTGGATTGAGATTCATTGCATACTATTTACATATTACAACGATTCCTGGGAAGTTTATTGCCAGCCATTTTCCTTTTCACGGTGACTTCTATAAAAATTTCCAGGTGTTGCAGAAGTATTGGAAGTACTTATCAATGTTCTCTGAAAAGCATCTTAAGGATCTGAATTTTCCCAAGCTTTAGGTATTGTCCTATGATTTTTTTAATGCTCTATTAAGTGATTCAACTGAATTTGTATCTCTCTCTGCTTGTGAAAATTATTTTCAAAAAATGGCTCACTTCAGTTCAGTGGGAGAAGTGATTGATGAACTGTGCATCTTGCTTAGTACCAGATACTGACCATTGTCCTTAATTCTGTCTAGTTTTGAAAGCACATTTAAATATTTTCCTATTTTAAGTTTTCCATTATTTTTCTTCCTTGATAAATAGGAATAACAGCTTCTAGATATCTTAATATCTAGAGATCATATTTACTAATTTCAATTTTGAAAAAATTTACTATTTTAATGTTTTGTTAACTCTTTAATATTGCACCCATCTCTAGAAACCTCAGTGTTTCTGTAGAGTGCCTGACAAATGTTGGTAAGTTTAACTTTCAGCTTGAAAAGTTTAGGAGCTTATTAGGCACTGCTACATTCAGCAGAGCCCTTCTATTGCTTTCTTTAGGAACTGAATCAAGTCCATAATTTGTGTTTTCACTTCCTCTGAACCTAAAGGACTTTCAAATCTCCGTCATGTGTGGGACTGAACTGATTATTTTGCAAGTTTACATTATTTGAAAGTTTACAACTTTATAGATTGTTGTATTGCTTACAGTTAACTTTATTCCCTGATAAGAAAGGTGAAAGATTTCATAAATATATGGTGAATATACAAGTTAAAATTTTACATATAATTAGGTGTTCAACCTGTAACTGGGACCAATTAAAAAGGAAGATAATTTGATTAAAGCCTATGGGTTGAGGGTACCATACAGATGTACTGAGAATAGATCTCTGGAAACTATTGAAGAGTTGTCTAACACAAGAGCAGGGTAGGAATGTTTTGCTCTCAATTAGTCCATGTAATTGGCTGGTGTCAGAGCAATACTGTAGAACAGACTTGCAATGTGACACTCACCAATGAGGAGGTTTACCTCCAGTCTTAGGCACTAATTGAGGTCAAATAATGTAACTGGAAAGCTCACTTTGGATCTAAGACCAGTGTCAATTAGATTTCCTAATGCAGATCCTACCTGCATTTTATTGTAAAAATTATATAAACTTATCTGGGTAGATCACAGATTCCCTGGAAAAAAATGAATTAGGTATAATAGCCTCTTTTTGGTTTTGTATTCACCAAATAGCTTCCCCTAAAGAGTCTGGTTTACAAAACTTGTGTGCAAACTGCTGGTTGCCCAGTTATTCTTGGCATGAGCTTGATTTCAGTTTTGTATTGACAGAAAACAAAGGAACAAAAAGCACTGTGTGGAATGAAGATGTGCAGTTTTGAGTGTGGCTCCATGTTGTCCAATATACTTATGGAGCAATGTGATGGTATTTTTAAGATGATGCCTAAGTAATCAAGCATAGCATGAAATACTGTGAGCTGCATTTGGCAGCTAATTCAACACTTTGCAATCCTGATTAGAGAATGAACAGGTTTATGCAGGTAGGTAGTTATAAAATAAACATTGTCAGCTACTGGGGTACATAACTTTAGTTTGAATAGGAACAAAGTAAAATCAACTGTAAATTTTAAAAGTTTATTATCTTACATAGGTGCCATGTCTTTAATTTCATATTTCTACTGGAATGGTGATAATATAAATGTCTGCAGTGCTTGCTGTAGAACAGGATCCTTCCAAAGGTTTCAAGATTGGCATTTCATTCGGTTAAAATCTGGATTAACACACCATTGACATTAGAAGGGCAAAACTGGTTTGGAAGCAGACTCCTTAGAAGACCAGGATAAAAATGAGAGACTACTAGCAAATCTGAAACATGCTGTTAGGTTTTGGACCTTTCAAAGACATGTATTTTGAGATAAATGTGCAATAAAGCCTGTGTTTAATCTAGGAAGAGGAGCAGTATTCTACTGGTAAAAAGCAGAAGGAAAATAAATTGCATCATCTATAACCTTTGCAGTCATAGGCTCAGTGAACAGAACATCAAAACCAAATGTAAGGAAAACAAGCCTCTGTATTCAATTTACCTAGTGATATCCGGCCTTACGAGAAGATTTAAGTACATTCATTCTTTTAGCTACAGTGTGAAAAAATCAGCACCAAGCTCAGCCTTCAGTGGATGAATATATCTAGGGGGAAAACTGCTTGAAGCTAGATCCAAGGTCTGTCAAAGTGACTGGAAATCGTTCCAGAGGCTCCAGGGGCTGTAGAGGAGACTCTTAAGCATGTAAATGACAGTTCGATTGCTTTGGGTGAGCAGCATTTCTGTTAATCATCCGGCAAAATAGATCTGATTATTTGGAACAGCAAATAGCCATTTGGTTTCTGACAGAGTGCATGTTTAAGCATATCAAATGTGTTTGGAGTTAGAGAAGGAAGAATCTCAAGATGTTTGGGTTTGGTTTGGATACGCATCCAGAGTCTGCGTGCTTTGTTAAAGCTCTTTATCTGCACCCAGGGCTCGTTGAGCAAGGAGCCCTTTGCTTGGCTCTTCCAGCACCAGGGAGCCAAGAGTGCCAGAGCAGCCTGCTGGTAAAAGGAATGAAAAATTCCTGGGCAGCAACAGAGGGTTTTTTGAGAAGCAAGTGTCTTTAGAAACAGCTCAGCTTCCTGAAGTGTTTGTGTGAAGATAGTTTGACATAAACTCTCTGCTTCCATGTAGGAGGCTGGCTGAGGCCACTGTGCCCCTCTGAGGTGGGGTCCTCCTCTCCTGCTGCAGACACAGCCCTCCAGTGCCCTGAGGGTCCCTGGGGCTTTGCTGGCAACACTGACATTGCTGGTTTGGTGTAACAGGAAAATCTTACAGGTGTCTCTCTTCACAGTTTCCTTTCAGGTGTGTGGATGTGCATGGGGGTATGGAAGGGGGATGGTGGGGAGTGAAATCTGGAATTGACCTTCCAGTCCTGCCCAGAGCAGAGTCTCTCCTAGTGCTGGTTTGATGGCTCCATTTGCTCTCCCTGCTGGGTGTCTGAGAACATGAGAAGGGCTGATGTCCTTCCCATCCTGAAATTAGGAACCTGCAGTTGTGTCCAGGAGAATCTGACTATGGTAGGGCATGGTGAAAATTAGGAGGTATGAAAGAGTCATATGGAGACAAAACTCTCCATGTTATGCCTGCTTTCTTTCTGTTGGAAAAAATCTTTACTGCAGGAGGAATACAAAACAAGGAGAGTGAATCCTTCAAAGTATTGCACTTGCATAGTTGGAACTGTGCTTTATACTGCTGCCAGTGCAAAATACCAGTGCTAGTCTGCTCATGAGACAGCCTGGCTCATGGAAGATGGTACCTCATGGAGTTTATGTTGACAAAATATCTGAATTCCCATTTTTCATTGAGATGAAACCGATCCAATGGAGTGACTGACATCCCTTAACTTAGAGGTTGTGGCTGAAGTTATGACTGTGTGCACTCTTACTAAATTTGTCACTTTGAGTCTGACAATTTATGGAGCTCTGTCACTGCAATGACAGAATCTGTACCTAATTTATGGAAGTTTTGCTCTTCTGAGAATTCCTTTCCCAAACAGAAACTAGCCAAATAAATTTTATTTTATATCTAATTAGAGTATAAGTAGGTAAATATGTATCTGAGGACCACGGATTAACCTGAGGGTATTAAATGAAAAATTCATTTCTTGATTGCTTTTGAAAAGGACCATAAAAAGTATCATTCTGAAGACAGCTGTCATCTCTTATTGGCCTCTGTATGTGTGGGGTTTTTTGTTTGTTTAAGGGGAGGAGTAGAAGTCGTCTTTGGCAAGGTTTCCTTGTCTAAGAATCTCTGATTATGACTGTTGTGCTTTAGCTATCCTGGTGCCTGGTTCTGTGCCAGGATTTATCAGGATGGAGGATGTTCTCAGTGGTGGTGTGCTTTTTGCCACTAGCAGTGGTTTTTCCTAATAGGGCAAGTTTATAAGGCACATTACCAAGAAGGGAATAATGGGAAAGGAATTTTCAGTGCGATTTTTTTTGTTTGTTTGTTTGTTTTCCTCTTTTAAAAAGGGAGATGGAGACAAAGGATGGAGTTAATAGAAAATCTTGCTCTCCAGTTAGCCTAAAAGATGACCTGCAGGTTTTGGAATTACGGTATGTTCAAAGATATGTCACTGAAATAATGTAATGCCACAGACATTAGGCCATAATGACCTAAAAAAGTATGTGTTTAGTAGTTTGCAGCTGGAGTCAAGGAAGGAACAAAACCACTTGAAGTGAGCCAGACCCACACATTCTGAAAATCATTATTACATTTAGAGCACTGGAGAGGGAAAATATTCCTACTAACAATTTGCCTTTGGTTTAGATTAAATGTCACGTGATTAGTGGCTTGCAAGGGTGCAAGGAGAGCTTTTACAGAGGATTTTGGATTTTTTTATGTAGCTATCAACTGGGATCCAGAGATCATGACTGTGGTCCTCATCAATGGTGGTCTGGAATTTTAGGGGATGGAGTTTTAGTTTTGGGATTTTTTTAGCAAAGATAAAGGACTTACAAGAAATAGGAATTGATATGGGCCACCCAGAATAGATGAAGGGTCTTCTGAGTGTCTTGAAATACTTTCTGATCATCAGAAGGTCCAAATGAGTATAACTGTGTGCTCAGTAGTTTACTGAATTAGAGATTAATTTATTAATACCTTAAATTTCAAAGGTCTAATAAGGCCTTATTATTTTACTGTCAATCTTGCCTGTGTACCCTATGCAGTCCTCCCAGCGCAAACAGCAGCATGAAGGGGTAAAGTCACTGTTGGTGGTGACACAGCTTAGTGTCTGCCTTAGCAGTGGGCAGAGGCAGGCACTTCAGATGCACTAACTGCCAGTGCTGTGCCCTAACAACCAGATAATTGTCCTGAGGTGCACCTTATTTGGTGCCTAATTCATCAGTGCTTGGCATGAGACATCTGGGATCCAACATCAGAGCTTTCTTCTAGTGTTATTTTTTCTCCGTATGTTATCTTAATGGTCCTCAAAGCAGTTTTGATTGGGTACCTACCAGCTGGATGAATTGTTATTTATTCATCTCACGGGGTCTTTCTGTACTTATTTGTAAATGAAACCAATAATCCAATGCTCTTGCCTTCCTTGGGTGAGTTAGTAACCCCCTAAGGACAAACTTCAGGTGTTTCAAAGCACCTCTTATTACCCTGCTTCGCCCGTGAGCACAAATTTTAGTTGGAAGCTCTTCCTGAAGAGGGGTCTGCATTTTCCAGAGCCTATCAGTTTGTTCCAGGGACATTGGCTGAGATAATGGATCACCCATTCCTACAAATCTGGTCCGTTTTACTGGATAAAATCCAACTTATTAGCAGTTATCCCAAAAGTGAAGGTGGTATGAGGGACTAAGTAAAAAAGTGGTTCTGATGTGGCTAAAAAGACGTCCACTTTGATCATTCTTTTTCAATGGAACGTTGATGCTGTGGTGTTTGGGTGTTCTCAAATGGAAAATGTTTTGTTTCCTCATTCGTAGTCTGGTCTCAGTATGTTCAGCAATTCAATGGATAGTCTGCTCCAGAACATCTTTGGTTAATAAGAAGCTGAGAGATAAACCTTGTGATAATTGATAAGTCATTAGCAGGACTCTGGTTCATCAGATAAGGCCATTAATGGTTTCACATTTCCTAAAAAGTGGCAGTGTTGAGTCACTACAGGATATAAGATGAGGAATTGTGTTGCAGCATAGTTTGAATGCAGTGCAGATTTACATCCCACTGTGTTTGTTTCTGCAATACATACTCTTTCTCTTTGAATACTCAGCTGGAATTTGGGTGCTTGTGTTGCGAGGAATTTATATTTTATTCCCTCAGATTTTGTACAGCAGAAGCTGTCTTTTGTTCTCTGGTTTCTCTGTTATGTGTCCTAATCAGTGGGTTTTCTCACTGGAAAGGTATTTCACTTTTTTTTACTATATAGGTGTTAGAAGCGTTGTGATTTGAGCATCATGGAGTCAAGCCATTCCATAACTACAGTACAAACGAGGAAAAAAAAATCTTTCAGAATTCACTCCAAGTTTCTTATTATTTCCTTTTTTTAAAATTTGAAATTGAAATTTTTTTGGCTAGTTGGAATTGGAGTTGTCATTTACCTGGTATGGTATAAAAGTCGAAAAGCCAATGAAGACAATAACGTTGCATGACTTAGACATTCAGAGCTCTTAATATTGGTACTGAGAATTTTATCCTGTTTCAAACACAGGCAGGTTGAAGAGTTGAATCTTTGATCTTATTGAAAGAACTGTTTTGTTTGTTGTTGTTTTTTTATTTCAAATCATGTATCAATTGAACTGAACAGTTATGAAATGACAGCTTTGCTGGAGAGCTTGCGTCTCACAGTATTTATAGGAAAGGTCACTTCTAATGAAGTGCTGAAGTAGGTCAGGAGTGATTCCTGGGTTTTGGGTACTGACTGTGTGCAGCCAAGATGCCCTCGCGGGCACTTGGGCTTTGCGCTGCCGGGACAGACCCCAGCAGTGCTGACTGCCACTGATGGAAACGGCTGGAAATGCAGCCAGCGCTCCACTGCCCAAGTGAGGGATTAGCAGCAGACAATAAGTTACTTTGGGAGTCTTTTTCACTTTTTTTTGTGTTGCTCCAATCGCAGTTCGGATTTTAAAACACTGTTGCTGACTGGAATTGAACCTGTTTCTCAAAGGACCATTCCGAGCCAGTGACCTGTAGCATTCATCCCTATCACCTTAGGGGATGAAAGCTTCTTGTTGTTCTGTCTCCATCCAGTCCTTCTATCTTCTGCTGATAAATATCCCTTAATGTTTCATACTGAATTTGATAAATGAGCTTTTTATATTGAATAAAAGATCATTTGTGAAATTTCCTGCTACTTCAGTCTAATTTTGGAAAAGACTGCACAACTGGTACGCAAATTCCTTGCTTACAGTGAAGCGAAGATAAGAGAGGAGATAACATCCTGGCTGAACTGAGGGATGAATTCTGATGGCATTGCTATTGAAAAGCCGGCCTGTTTTTAACCGATTTCTCCCCATCCATAAGCGTAAGAACTTGCTTGATCTCAATAACAATGTGATGTGAGTCACTGAAGGCTTAATCTATACCTTAGTACCTCAGTCTGAAACACTGCTATGGGAATTCTACAAACCCCTTTACAAACATTCTTTTAACTATGGAGTAAATTTTACCTGAAAAATATTATGGCTGCCTAGCATATTATGAGGACATCTCTGGGTATACAATAATGTAGCATGTTTATATACTGTAGCTGCTTTAAACCTGTGTCTGTGAGTAAAAAAATTGAATCTGGTGGTTAGTGTCTGAATCTTGAGGGCTAAGCACATGAAACTCATTTGTACCGGGGAAAGTCGGTACCAACTGCACGGGCTGCTCCTCTGCCAGTGTGAAGTGTAGCCTGTGTCCAGACGGCAGATAAGGAGCGTGCTCTGATTAGCATACAACTTAAGGAGTTAATTGCAGCGCTTAAGTGAGCTGATAGCATCTCAAACTACAGTCTTGAAAGTGTCAGAGGAAGAATAACAGTAATTTGACTGTTTGAGATGGGAACACATCCTCTGCTGATAAAAGCCAACATCACTGGCGTTGCCAGAGTGTAACTCGCTGTGCTAGGCAGTGTCAAAAGCTACTGGGAAGAGCTTTTTAAAGCCTCTCTGGAGCCTGCCTATGTATGTCCGGACATGTGTTAAAGCTCCCTTAGCATTCGGTATGGAAGGTACAGCCGTTGCATAAATAGTGACTTCTTTTTATAAACGCTGTACTCCTCCGATAATTCTTTTTAAAATACTTGGAAGGTCCTAGAGAAACAGACAACTGAAAGGTGGCAGAATCTGACCTGTACTTACTAATTTTGAAATGCAGTTCGAAAGGTAATAGTCAGTTTTGAGATCAGTTTATCTGTTATTGTGTGGAATGTAATATAACACAGTTTCATTCATCTGAAATGATGCATGTGAAGTCATTTGCGCTATGTCGAGGGCACCGAGCTTCCTAGTGCGGGGGGTGGAAGAGAAGACAGAAAGGACCACAGAGTGAAGGGAGATGTTGATGTTACTAAATATGTCTCAAGATCTGTCAGGTCCAGACACGTCACTGGGAAATCTGGAGACAATGCCTTGTAGCTGGTGATTAGGGCTAAATCAACTGAGGGACGGAAGTGTTAACACTGGTTCTTAACTCTTCGTGGGTTGAAGCGTATTTACTGTACTCACCGACAATTTAATGGGAGAGAAAACAGTGAGAAAAAATAGCAAAGCACTATCCTATTTTAACTAGCGATTTGTAGCAGCTGCTCTTGGGCAATCTCACTTTAAGGTCCCTGTTGAAAAAGTTGGTCTTACTATGGTCCTGTTACATCAGTACGTAGTGACTTGTAGTAAATGTGGTTCATCTTGCTTTCCCTGGAAATAAGGAAGGCGTTTGCTGAGTCACAGCTCTTTCCCAGGGCTCCTAGGCCAGGGCAGCTGTGTACCAGCTCTTACACAATAGCCAAAAATGCTCGGTGTCAGCCTACAGCAGCAGAGCTAGAGCTTTGAACCTTTATAATCTTCAGTATTTTAATCAAATTTTGTTTGGCCTGGGACTATGTAAAAATTTAAAAAGCTCTCTGAAGTGCACACATTTCTAATTAACAACGGAATCATCTTCATAACTTTTTCCCTTCAAAACCAGACAATTCCTGAAATTTCTTTTTTTTTACCAAGTGCTTTAGGCAGTTATTATTCCCAGTGATTTCTGCTGTTCTTCATGCATCTCCCACATCAATTGATACAGAGGACTCGTCGGGGCACTGTTGTCCCTGTTTAATCCGCAGTATGTACTTGCAGGAAGGCAGCAGAAAGGTGCCCAAGCCAACTTCAAAAGACTGTCACTTGAAGAAAAGAATCGGCAGCGTTTCCAGCAATTAGTGACAATAGGGGCACGCACCTGTGGTGAGGAACTTTGACTCAAAGAAGCTGCTCTGAAAAACCTTTAAGCACTGTGGATTTCTAGTGTTAGATTTGAAGATCTGACAGAAATGACCTGTTCACCTCTGAACTGGTGACCTACAGGTGGGAAGCAGTATTGTTAGAGGCATGTAAGCAGAATGTAAGGCTGTGTTGTTTTGATGTTTAAAGTATCCATTTCATCTTGATGCAAAGAATAACAAAGGGGCGGTCTGGCTGATGAAAGGCAAAACTGCACTTGAGTTAGCTCAGCTAGAAAGCTAACTTCTGCAAATATTTTCACAATGTGCATGGTGGAGATGTGTTAATTCATTTGTACTTAAAACCAAAGTCAAGGATTTTAAGACTCCTGTTGTCCTTAACTATACACATGTTCTGCAGCCTCTAAGCCTTTGCAACCTTGTAAAGTAACACAATTTTGTTTTAAAAATTAATGGTGCAGAGCTCTGTGTCGTTGACTTCAATGGCAGGAGTTTCAAGACCTAATATTGTTCAAGAACCTTAATTCTTGTGGATTGTGTTACTAAGGCACAGAGCAAGGTGGTGCCAGGGAAATTAGGTGAAGAACACTGGAAAGCAGTTCTTTTAGAAGCTGTGTTGCTCATTAAGGAACTAATGACAGCCAGTGAAGTCATAAGAGGAGCTGGGAGCAGTCAGTTGCTCCAGTATGGTATGTTCATGCTGGATGTGACTATTATTACAGGAGAATTACAGCAGTACTGTGCTGCCAAAAGTGAAGGTAAGAACCATCACTGGTCTCTTCAAGTGCTTCAGACTGGCAGAAATCTCCTAAGTGGTCCCCACTGTGAGATTTTAAATTGGGTAGGAGGAAGAGGGAGGCGATGTATGACCAAGGGGAATTTGGCTAGTGAAATGTTTTAGGATGGCATAAAAATTATAAAACACTCTGATAAATAATGTGCTATTTAACATGCAGTGGTTGCTGTTAAGATGTTTTACTCCTATAGAAATTGATGGCAATGCTCTCTCTCACGTGTTCAGTATGAATTCTTAAAACAGAAGGAGCAGATGTATCCTTTTCCAAACACTTCCCCTTTCTCTGCTCCTTCTCTAATGGCAGATGCCTTTCTATAAGGTATCTTTTCTGTTATGGGTAGAGAAGCCCTGTACACTTAACATCAAATAAGACTCAATCAAGCAAAATTCTCTATAACATGTGCATATATCCCTGGGGAGACAAACGTGCTGGACATGCTGAACTGTGCCATACACACTGCTTGGTGCAGTGCTGGCAGATGCCAACGTGAGGCTGAGCAGTGGCTGCAAGAACTGCAGGAAATCAAGCAGTTATTTGGAGCAGATTTGAAACATTTAACAGACAGGCTAATAATTGCTTCATCCATACGCTTACGGGCACAGCATTTCTCAGAATCAGCAAGTAAAACATTCCAAGTGTGACAGGAGGATATTTATCCAACAATAAAGAAATCTTGTCTAAAATATACTTTCATTTTTTTTAGGTGACAACTCATTGGAAGGGATAAAAGGCTCACAAACAGATATGTAATTTACCTAGTAAAATTCAATTTTATTAAGCATAGCTACCAGTTGCTGCTTAGAAATCCAGTTCCAAACAGAATTAAAATGGCAGAAGTGTACAGCACCTGTCTTTCCAAAGACTTACCAAATTTTATAGGATCACAAAAAAGTCACATGAAACTGGAGTAGCTAATTTCAAAATCATTTTAATAACGAATCATTTGAATTTAAGCAGATGAAGGATAAGCTGAAACAGGGATAAACTGAAAAGGCCATGTGCCGAGTCCCTTCATTATCTATGTGGCTAGAAACTACTGTGCTTTATCATCTGCTGTCTCTTTTTGCTATCTCCCTCTTTAATTTTCCTAAATGGCTGATGCACTGCTGCTGAGATAAGGTATTTAATATGGGAAAGGATTTAGATGTTCCTACAAGACCAGTCTAGGCTCCCTTTTTTTAAAATGTCATCTTGATTTGTGCTTTTTTCTTCTCTCTAAGTAATAGGCAGAGGGATTATGAAATTAATCTGGAAGCTAAATTCCACTAACAAAATCCTTGTATCCATTGGTAACATAAATAACACTTGGTTCATAATACAATAATCCCAGATAGTAACCACTATGAGAAGACTCATAAACTAAACCTCATATTAGATACATTACCTTTAAAATTAACCTTTTTTGGGGGGAAGCTGTAGATCCACATATATTTAATTTGAAATAGTTATCTAATTTAACTTGTTTATGGCATTTTTTAAAAAGCAAAGGAAAACATTCTTGATATTAAAGAATCCCCCGTAATAGATATATACCTGTTATTTGTATATCTTAAAACTCATACTGTGGCAATCCCATGGACTTTTTCAATTAAGTATTGAAGTTTAGTTTCTACCCTAATTGTAAACCATGTTCTGTCATCTTTACAAATGCTAAGTAGCATCTTCCTCCCCATGTCTGTGTTCTGCACATGGCCAGGGGATCCCTCTGCACAGAGGGGATCTGCAGGGCACACCAGGAGGTGTCCACACACCCATTTTAGGGTGGATCAGAAGTGCATTTCTGAAGTGAGTCTCCCATCCCATCCCCTGCTTCCTGGGCATTGACTCCATTCACAGGCCAACCTTGGAGCTCACAAACACACATGACAAACGTGCTTCAGGAACAAAATAAAATGCTCCAGCCCTTACTGAGTGTTCAGTTGTGGGGAACAGATTAGAGTCTGTCTGAAGTAACACCCTCTGATGTGACCCACTGGGTACTGATAACCCTACAACTGAAAGATGGTGTCCAAAACTTGTTCAGCTGAACGAGCCATCCCTGTACACAGGGTGAGAAGTGTGGAACTGCTCATATGTGCACCTGAAACTCTGGAGGTTGAGTCTTCTAATAGATACACTTTAAACCACGAGGGTTAAAATGATCTAGAAGGGCATGTGGTACTGGACAGGGAAGGATGTGATTCTTGAATAAAGTCTGCAAGGCTGAGAGAACTGGTGTTGGTAGGTAGCAAATTCCCAATCGCTCGAAGGAGTCAGGTCACATAATACAACAGCAGGATGGTCAGTGGTTACTTGATTTTCCTCAGTAGTGGGCCAAAGGGTGGAGAGTACCTCACCAAAGTGTGGTTTTTTCATACATTGCATCTTTGTCAACAGCTGTCTCAGAAATCAAAACTAAGAGTTCAGTCTACTGGTTTGCTATAGAAGTAGGTCTTCTGATGCATGAGAGAAGCATAAGCTTGCAGTAGCCTGTTCTGGAAATTCTCTGGTACCTTTCTGTAGCTAGAGGGAGGAAATTAATGGATGCAGGTGTTAATTCTATAGTATTCTAATGAAAACTTTATTTTTATTTAAACTAAGCTTTTATGGGCCTCCTGCTTGTGAATAATAGTTGGTAGGAAAATTATCCTGGTTGTTAAAATAGTGTGGACAGGGAGATAATTTCAGAGACTTGATCTCAGCTTCTACCTGGAGGGAGAAAATGAGAGCTAAAAAGTCCAGAACTGGAAACTTACAGGTTGTCTGCTGCAAGCAGAACTATCAGTGTTGTTTTTATGCAACTTCAGGAGAGTCGTGCTGCAAAGCAAAATGTTTTTCTCACTACAGCATATGAAGGACTTTTGTTGCAATGTCCTGAGTCAAGGTCCTTTGCATCACGTGTGATCACTCCCTAAGACAGACCTGCAGAGTCCAACCTCTGCTCCAGAGTGAGCACAGTTTCTATCTTTCATTTAAAATTACTATTATTCCCTTTTCTATAAAATTGCACTGTCTAAGTCTCATCAATCTGGATAGTCATTGTCAAGGTGCTTTCTGTACTTAGTATGTGAAGATTTAAGTTTTGTTCCACTGCAGAAGCTGATACACAATGCCATTAATTACTGGGAATTTATATGCCCTTCCATACACCTGAGGAATATTTGGTTCATGGTATAGTTCAGGCTATGACCCTCTGCACCTGAAGAATATTGGGTTTATGGTATAGTTCAGGCTATGTTGATGAAAATAATTAAAGAGCACTTGATTCTTACTGAGTAAAGGCCTCTAGCTAAGGTTGATTGTGCTGATAAGGTAAAGTGCTGGAAAGCAAATTTTTTTTAAAAAAAGTTTTTAATAATCAGGACTCAATGTTTTGAAAATTATATATTTATAGGCAGCTGTTGTTTGTACAAGAAGAGCAGATGTAAATAAAGGGATTTTTTAAAGGTGTAGTCTGCTATTGTCAAAAGAGTTCTATTGAAAGGTATGCAGGAGAGGTGGATCCAGTTATGGACTGGAATTGCTATTTACTGTTTTGATTTGTGAGAAGTTATCACAGGCAATCAGCCATCTCCCTACCTTTAAGATGCGGGTGTTTTGAGGCAAGTATCACAAGATAACTCTGGAGACAAGCACTGACACAGATCTCATTTATCCCTGCCTTGGAGCTGGGAGATGCCTGTGCTCTGAGGAAACTAAACAAATGAAAGCAGAAGAAAAGAGTGGAAGGTAAAACATGAGATTATTTGGCAAAATTAAAGAGACATGGAAGATCACTTAGTCAAATCTTGTGGCTTTAGGGTAATACCACAAACACAATGCTCTGAGCATTCTTAGGCCTCCTTCATTATAATTCTACACCACATGCTGAATTCTCACCTCTGTGGTTGAGATCCCTTGGAATCACCTTGATCTGCTTCACTGCTTTGCTTTCAATATATCATGTAGGGAGTTGGGGGGTCTTTTTGGCTTTTATCCTCCTGTGATGGCAGAGATAATGTTGGCAGGATACAGAAAACTTAAAACAAGATGCACTCTCAGTCTATGGAAATTCCAATTATTTTCTGCTTTTGCTGCAAAATGGTGGTGAAATTGTTCAAAAACCAACACACAGGACTGAACATCTTTAAAACAGTTGTGTCTTCTGTTGAATTAATAAACAAAGAAAAAGTACGTATGCTTTCAATTTTTCTTATTGCTGCTAATTCTAGGAGTATGTTGTATTGTATATGAATAAGTAGAATAAGTTTTCAGTGAAAGGATAGAAAAGTGTCTAAAATTAGAAGATTATAGGTCTCAAATTTGCTTTGAAAGTTTGTCTCTTTGCCTAAGAAAGAGAACAGTATTGCACCAGAATTGCGGTGAGGGATTTGTCTTAGATTCTCTAAGGATGTATTCTGTCTTCATGCTCTGGATGAAGCTTGAACAATTTATGCCAGCAGTGCCCAGCTTTTCCTTTGAAGTTTTGAATATTTTCCTGTAAATACCCAGAAAAGTGAAGCTTTGGAATTCTGTGGGGTTCTGTTCTTGGTATCTCAGCAAAGTGCATCTCAAGAGAAGCCAGCACTTGTAACAGGACAGTGTCAGAGCTTTCAAAGGGAATACTGGAGTTTCCTTGTGCTAGTGAACTTCAATGCAGAAGAGTCTGCCAATGTGACCTTTTCTAGCTACAGTAATTAATATAAAGACTGAGTAGGAAATCCAAATGGGACATGAGCAGTCTTGTTTCCTCAGTTAACCAAAAGTCAAACAAGAATCACCGGTGTGATTCAGACTGGTCAGGAGGCCTGGGCTATGGTTATTTTCATCTTCTGCTATGGGGTCTGCTGGTAAAAGTACCTGAAGTCCTAACCCTGGTAACTTAGCCTGAAGGTAGTACAGAATAACAGGTTCTTTGTCCTGTCAAGTAATTCCCTGCACTAATAGAGCAGAGAGGGGATTAAGGTGGAGTTGTCCTAATGATCTGAGTAAATCCTAGATGTGCTCACTTTTGTTTTGTTGATTAAGTTTCAGTCTGTATCATACTTTTAGGTATCTGTTTGGTGATTATTCTTGAAAAACATGTTATTAATCTTTGTCTAAACTATTTACCTGTAAAGTTAGAATAAATTCAGCATGAGGGCCTTCTGAGCACAAATTAAGATCTGAAAACCACTGCTTCCCAATATTATTGATGGTTTCAGAAAGCTGTTCCCAGGAAGATTTGTCTGCAAAATGCTGCTTATTCCAAGAGCTTTGTTTGGTTATACATTTTGCTTAGCATTTGTTAGCATGTGATTTCTGAGTCAACACTAAGGCTGACAAGGGTAATTGTTCTTCAACTGTTGCTATTATCTTACTTGAGATTTCCCATTATAAAATGCTCTTAAATCAGTGTCTGTCAAAGAATCGGATTAGTGCCTGATTAGATCTGTCAAGTTTGATCTTTCAATGTGTTTTGTGCCAGATTTGGATTTGAGAATGAGTGTTAGAAGTTAATATATGATACAATTGAAAGCTCTGTTGCATAATTACATTTTTGATTTCGAGTTTGTTACCCTAACAAGTACATTGGGGCACAAATGAAGGGCTCTAATATCAGAAAATTTACTTCATGATGTCATGGGCTGCATCCCTCCCAGAAGAATTTATGTTAATTGTCACACAGTCTTGCCAAAATCCTAAGCAGTGTGCAGTAATGAAATCCTAATAGCAGCCAGCTGGTTTTAGAGGCATACACCCAGTGGCTTTGACATTTTTCAGAGATACATTTCTCCTGCAAGGGCTGGCTCTCAGCTCATGCCTGACCCACTGAGAGGAGGGATGCTCCAGCAGCTCTGCAGAGCTGTGCAGTCTCTGCATGTTCTGCCTGTGCAGGGAAGGGCCAGTGTGTCCATCTCCCTCCCAATTTCTCTCAACTGCTTGGCTGACCCTTAGCCAAATGTCTGCCTCTATGTTAGGTTGAACTGTAATTATCCCTTACCTTCTATTTTCCCAGGCTCCAGCCCTGGGAAGACCATTCTCTGATGCATGTTTATTTTTAAATGGGTCATTTCCATGTGGCTTTGACCTCTCCAGTTGGCTCCAAAACCTAAGCTGTGTGGAGGAGTCAATTTTCTACCTCACTGCAGACATATTCAAACCCTTGGTTTTTTCGGATGGGGAACGTACCTCAGCAAGTATCTTCTCTCCTGAGACTGACTTATGGATCAGAGAGAAATTTGTGAGTTCAGCTTCCTACTAGTCAGTTTGTTCAGCTTCACAGCTGACAGTCCTGGACAGAGAGAAGGGAAGCTGTGAGTGTTCTTTTAGGATTAATTCTAAAAAAAAAAAAAAAAGTAATATCCAGTTTGCCTGCTGGTGTGTTCCAGCTGTGGAGAAGTAAACTCAACAGGTAGATATATTCATTGGTGTGAGCACCAGTTCATGGATCAGTTCCTGTACTGGAATTTGATTTCTCACTACCTGTTTCCCTATCACGTGGTAGGATGATGATCTTTATTAGTATCTCTATGCAACAGCCCTGTGTATATTTACTTGAAATCCCTATATCTGTTTTCTGTTGCCAGTCCTTACCATATGGCCCCTGAGACTGCAATGGGAATATCTGCTGTGTTGGAGTATCCAGCATGAAGCAATGCCCCTGAGATACTGTGCATCCTGGGTGTAATTTTGCACTGGGTATCATACCAGGGCATACAGGTGCATGTTTGGATGAGCTGCTCGTGGAGGTGATGGCAATCCTGAGCAGGGAAAAACCCAGCTATTTACTGCCCCAGAAACAGAACCAACAGCCCCTGGAGAAAAACCCTCTTTTGTTATAGAAGGCCAAATGAGACTTCTGTTTAAACACTAATAAATAAACAGCATAAAGGGAACCTGTCAGTAAGATGGTGAAGATCCAAGTGAGGGCTGCAGGTTGTCCTGGGGGAAATCACGCTGCTGAAATCAGTGGGGATGTCAGATAGAAAATGCTCCCTGGGAATGAATTGATTTTTCTAGGTCCACTAAAATATTTGAGAAATAGATATAGGTGGGAATACCTGAGAATCTTTTTTTTTTTTTGATTTCTAAGAAGTAGGTGTGTATACTGTACTCTTTACTTTGGATAAATAAATCCCTCCCTACACCCCCCATGTGAGGAGGTTGCTTCCAGCCCATCATATCTTCAGGCTCTTATGCCTTTTAACAAGGACAGCCATCCAGTTTTATACATTGTGGTTGTCAGGGCAGTGCACACACAAGGTAGTACAATATTAAATCAGCCAAGGAAGAATTTTTGACCACTTCTTTTTTCCCTTTATAATGAATTCTTGTGTAAACCTGCCACGTTGCACATATGTCTTAGCTGTGCAGACTGTCATCTTTCACATTTTTCTTTTGGCATATTGGTAAAAGCAAAACAATATCAGAGCAGGAAATGCAACAATTGGTTTCTAAGAGATATACCAAAATGAAAATGATAAAAGCAACAACTCCACCGTGAGAGGTTTAGCTGTATAAACAAAAGTTCATGTTAGATACCTATACATTCAGTGGGAGGAGAGAGTGGAGAGATCATGATGATTATTTTTTCTTCTACTCAACACCAATGTAATGATCAAGAGCAGTAACCTGAAAGAGTGAACGCACACACATGAATAAAGGGAATGCTTTCCAGGGAAGTGAGTGATAAAAGGCAGAATAGAAATGAAGAATGAAGTCTATTCAGCAAAGGAAGTTGGCTTCCAGCAACTGGAAGAGTAGAAAGGTGGCTGCCTAATAGACCTGAGCTCCTCTTTACATTGTTTTTATGTAAATATCTATATAAAAATGAACGTGGAAAGCATGGAACTTATATTTCCCATGACAACTGAAAGCAAATGTGGACGTTGGCCATGGGGCAGGACCAGCTCCCTGTGCTCCTATAGAGTTCCTACAGAGTGTACTGCCAAAGATTCCCTGCTGTTGTGCTGCAGTGTGTGCACGGCCACTGCCTGGGCACGGGGCTCCACCCAGTTCTGGCTTTCCTTCTGCAAATGGTCAGAACACGGGTTGAGGTAAAAGGGCTGTGTTTCCCTGCTGAGGCACAGGGGGCTGGCTGTCTGGCACACTAGAAATAGTACAGCTGGGCTTTTTAATTTATTTTTTTCTTGCCAACAAAGAAAAAATACTGCATTTAGTTCGTGGTACTTACTAAAACAGGAGATTGCCTTAATTCCCTAAATTTCTTTTTTGTAATGGGTTCAGCAGTACTTTTACCTCTATTTAATGTGAAGGATATCTTTTCCTTCCATAGGTGCCTTTTAGTGTCTTTGTATCAGAATAATTAGTGGTGTTCTGATAAATGGGAGGTGGGGTCTATAGACTTTCCAAATGTACTTATCTGATTTCTGTGGGTTTCCTTACAAACCAGAAAACGAGAGAGAATTGCTTGGAGATGAGAGCAGTGGTGCAGTGTTAGCTTTCCACCAGACCTTACAGTCCATACCAGACCATATCCCGCCCCTCTGTCCCCCCTGAGCCATCAGATGGTGGCATATCAGGAACCCAGTTCTGCCTGGGGGGGTCCCAGCAGCACCTTGTCTGTACCACTGGTGAAGTTTAAAGTTGGTGTCACTTCCAAGGCCTTCAAAAGAAATTAATGTGGGCAAGCTCAAAACCTCAGGGGGTTTTTCTGCACTTCCCACCTCGGTGCCCATGTTTGCAGCCATAGCCTGTGCCTGTGCAGAGTGGGTCCTTGGCTTTTCCTGTGATCACATGGAGAGGTTGTTCTCACTGAAATGTCCCATGTTACGGACCTGCCTTGCCACAAGAGTTCAGGCATTAGTCTCAATCACCTCTTCACTGTGGGCTGCAGCACACTGGTTTTTCTTAAGAAGCCAAATACTGCAATCTAGAATTGAAGGAGTGTTTCTAATCTCCTCACTATTAAGGGCTGGTATAATGAGAAGGAACAGAAATGACCTCTGGAGTTGTGTGCAGCCTGATGAGCTTTCACAAGGCTTTCACATGCCACGAGTTCCACACCAATGACTATAAATAATTGCCTAGGTTGGCCTGACCTCGGGTTGTCTGAGAAGATGATCTGATAATGGTACGAGTGACTCTGATTCTGTTCTGAAGTTGAGATCCCGTTTAGGATTATACTTATTTGAACTCTCTGTAATTTAAGAAGAAAGCTTTCTGCATGTGCCAGTACTGGAAACACATTTTGGACACAAAGGTCACTGATGTGGCAGTTGAAATCATCATGAAATAAGTCACTTGGGACGTGAATTTAAGCAAAACTGAAAAGTTACCTCCTGTTTGACAATGAAGTTTTCTTTCCCTGGTCTGAGTTGCCAAGTTTTGTAACAACTCCTCAGTTCTGCAGACTGTGTATGGGGCAGATACCCCTTTGCAGGACCTTCAGCAGGGATCTCTGCACACTTTGGAGTACATCTCAATCTGAGAGCAGCCTGCAGAAGGGCGAGTTGGGTACCACGTCTTTCCCTTGGGCCATCCTTGCCTATTTTCCCTGTCAGTGGCAAGTGGTGCACCTTAGTTTCCAAGAATTACTAACCCATTTCATGACCCAAGAAAAAAAAATTACCAACAAAGTTACCAGCAAAAGCAACCTTTATTACAACCTTGCTCAGTCACACTTTTCTTTTTTTCCTGACAAATTGTGAAGAACAAAGCTAACTGACTGGATGATCTTCAATGTCTTTTCCAACCTAAATGGTTCTATGACTTTGCTTTTTTCTTAAACCACTGTTTTGCCGAATGCACAGTGCTAGGAGGAGTTCCATTACTTGCTGTCAGTCCACCCCAAAGTGCTCAGAACTCACAGCATTTCATCAGACAGGATCTTGATATACAATAAAAGAATTCTTTGGATTTTGACCTGTTACAATGCCCCTGGTCCCAACCAGAAAGATTTGAAACTTGTTTTTTTGGCAAAGTTGTCAAAATTTTCTTGTCGATGTATCTTAAAAAATCATCTTCAAGGGAGATGGAAAATGGTGTTAAAACACTAGATTTGGAAACAGTTCCTCAAAGTGGCTGTGCCTGTGACCTGGTATGGCATGGCTGCAAATTTTGAGGTTTTACAGCAAATAATGGTTTATAGATCGCTGTAGAATGCAACAACTTAGGTAATGTGATGAATGTACTGCTGGGAGGAGCACAAACCACTTCAAAATGGCTCAGCCAGGCAAACAAACAGGAGTGATCCTGCCAGTGAAGGTATTTGCTGTTGCTGATGGTTGTACATGCGGCAGAAAAAGGTTGGGAACTCCCTGGCTTGGAATAAAAAATTCCCTGGAGGGAGATGGTCTGAGCAGATTAACTGTGGCCTTATTAGGCCAGGCTGTTACTAAACTGTTTGTTACTGGTGCCTTCTGAAAGATCTTTATACCTCACACAAGCCTGGGAGAAAGCTCCAGAGAGATCCACGTGTTACTTTGTGTTTCATTTCTTCCCAAATGATTGCAAAAATAATTTCATATTACTGTTTTGAGGAATCTCCTGAGAAGCCCATGAAAACTTTAGTTCTCCAACTCCACTGCCTTTTCTGAAAGACAGAGCTCTGCTTAGCCTTTCTTTTCTCAGTCAGGAGCAATCCACTGAGGGACATAACTGTATCTGGGGAAGCCTCAGGGCTGATTTTGCACTGGCTGCAATAATATGAATCATAAATAAATCAGTTTGCACTATCATCAGAACCACTTGGGGGGGGAGATTTAATTAGGAAGACTATGGGCAGACTGCAAATGTTTTATAGGTGTGAGAAGAGTGACAGACAGGAAGAGGACATTCCACAGTCCGGATTTCAGCTCTTCACAAACTGTTTGTAACCTATTAGCTGAGATTTTCAGCATAGCTGTAGGATTTAGTCATGTCTTCCATTGAGGTGTAATGGGTGATAAGTTTAAATACCGTGCATTTAGAAAAAGAAAGAAAAAAAAAAAGGTAGAGAACATTTTCAGTCATTACTGAAGCATACTATGGTACATTTGTGTGAGGATCAAGAAAAGACAGGTGAGATCTACTGTATGGGTAGGCAAGTTTCCAAGAACATTAACATTTTATTTTAAGAGATGAATAAAACCCTCAAAATTGCTCTAGACTTGGCAGGTAAGGATTGTTATGCTTCATCTTGCCTCTTGGCCAGAAAGCTCAGTAAGTAAGAGCTTGCCAGATACAGCAGTCTTCCCCACTACCTGAATTTAATTTAAACCATTCTGTGCAGCCCTGATTTTAATCCTTTCATTTTGGTTTTGAGTTACCGCATATATGGCACAATGGAAATATTTTTTCAAACTTAAATTAGAAACACGTTTTAGGAGACAAAAAAAGGGCCTGTCTTCAGTGCAGAATGAAACATCTTTAACTGTTAGATGAAGTACAACTTTGGACCATTTTACTTAAAAGGTTTGATCATCAGTAGAGAAATGTGGATTTTCTGTGATGCACCTTTTCTTGCCCTTTCCCCCTTCCAGTTGTACACATTGCACAAAGTGTTTCTTCAGGGTGGCCAAACTTTGTGATAGTTCACAATAAATATGTTTTAAAATAACTAGAGACAAAAGTGTGATATGTCAAAGGTAAAAAAAATCAGTGTGTTCATCTTTATTTTACACTCTGTGTGTAAAAGTAATGGTGAGTTTTTCAAACTCTGAGATATTTTTATTTGTCATAAATGGTGGCAACGTTTTTGTCACCTCTAAGAATATGTGTTTCCAGGATGTGCCATCAACTTTGGCTCTAAAGCAGTGCAGAACAGGAAGTATAAATGCTGCAAACATCTGAATCCAAGTAAAAGCTGCAGAGAGAATGAGAGTTGCAACTAGATCTTCAGTTTTGCTGCCCAGGTTGGCCTTGTTTCTTCCACAAGGAAAAGTAAGGGGCCAACTTGATAGTTTTATCTTGAAAATTGTCTTGAAAGACAATTTTTTTTTCATTTTTTAAATGTTGTCATGGTGTTTTTGTAAGCTAAAAAGTCTAGAAAATTCAGGCCAAGCAGTGCTCGGTGACTGATGAAGCATCAGGTACTACAGCTCCTTGTGCCACAGTTAACATGCCTTGACTGTGTCATGCTGGTGAAAAAAAAAAAGCTGTTCCATGCTGCACTGGAATCTCAGAGTGTTACTGGTGAGCCCTGTGGAATAGCCACCTTATTCAAGTAGTGCTGGAATCAAGACCAGTGTGTCCTATCTTGCACTTGGCCTTTCCAAGAGGATGAGTGGGGATGATTCAGGGTTGAGCACTGAGGAGGTTTTAAGGTCTGCAAATACCACTCTAAGTCACTGTGATGGGTCTAAGTCACTGTGATGATGCTCATTGACTTGTCACAAGTAATTCCTGGAATTTCGTATATTTTTAAAGTGGACTTTATCTAGCATTTTAAACATGCAGATTTATTAGTAAATCAGGTGTGTATTAATATAATTTGTGCACTTTTTTTGTGCTTGGATGTTGGGAGAAGAACATGACAACAGAAAGGAATACTTGCTATGCAGTTGTGGTCAAAGGACTGGACTCAGCACTTAGTTCTTTGAAGGATAATTTAGGGCCCACTTCAGCAAAAATGTCCCTGCACGTCAAGGCAGTATGGACATACCATGACTGGCACTGCTGGAACCTCATGTGTAGAACCAACTAGTCCATGGTCTAGGTGCCAAAATGTCACTGGGCTTCTTATTAGACTGCTGATGGAAATGTGCTTGTTTAACAAAAAATATATAAACAACATTTGACACAGTTTTAGAAAGATCACTTTGAAAAGTGTGTCTTTTCAGAAATTCACATATCAGGTGATCTTACTCATGCTTATTTGGGTTTTTTAATTATGTGAATAAGGCCACTGGAAAAATGGAGTATTTCCATTATGCATGGGAAATGGTGGAGTGACCAGATTTAAATGCAGCTTCCCTGAGTCCTGGGTATGCAGAGAAGGTCATGAAGTCGCCCATGGGTGTTGGCCAGGGTCACATCTGACATGGTCATGTTTAAAGGCAAAGCCAAATGAAAGAGAGGAATGGACCAACAAGGTATCACTGGTGAAGAAAGATTATCTACAATGTGCTGGCTGCCCTGTCCAAGTGTAAAAAGGCCAATTAGCTCTGCTTATCCTTCCCTTCCTGTTGTTCCCAGCCTGAGTGTGAGCCACTCACAACTTCTTAAGGGTTTGAGCAATGAGTTGCTTTTTCTAAGGACTGACAGGAAATCATTTAATAAGCTGGGAGGAGGGAGAAGTTTCCTGTTCTACTTACTCCCCATATAATTCCTAAGCTAAAGAGAGAAGACAGTTGAGTGGGCCAGGGCACCAAGCCCAGTGTCCTTACGTGTGTTCCTCTGACAGTGGGGGTCTAACCACATTGATCACATCCCCACAGAGATTTTGCCTTCGTCTCAGTTAGACCCCTAAAAGCTATATATTCTTTCAAAGAATTAATGAGTTGAGTGTTTTCATTAAGTTGCATGTTAGTATAATAGAAGTGCTTTCAGGGCCATGACTGTGGGATTAGCTCTGTGCAGAGGGGCTGGATCAGGACCTCGGGACCGTTGTTGGAACATCACAAACACTTAAGGACAAATTAGGCTCAAGTGAAGCCTATTTTGCAATATGTATAAAAAGTGTAACTGGGATTGATGTATCTGTTCTGCTGTAAAGACCTGACACTGTCAGATGGCTAAAATGCATAAGGCAGTTACATAAATCTTACTAATGCTTTTGATGTGTTTTATCTCCTGAGTTTTTTAGGACTTATAAGTGTATTTCAGGTTTACTGGTACTGAGAATGAATTCACTAGAGAATGTGTGTACTTATTTAAGTTGGGTAAAAATATCATTCTATTCACTTGAGTGTATGAATGGTAAACAAAAATTTTGTCAAAAGCCCATGGTAAATTTAGAGATTCAATACTTTAGAAACCCTACTGAAGAGTTGCCTGGAAAGTGTAGTGTATTTTAAAAAAATACTTGCTGGATAGTATTTCATATTAAAAGTGTTACTAAGTAAATCTGTGCTATCAATGGAAAAAAACAGATAAACTCTGCCATGCTTCCAAGTATATAAATAGTATTATTCAATACCTGAAGACAAATTATTTGCTCAAGACCTACCATTTGTTTTCTGACAGAAGTGTGTATTTGTCTCTTGAGCAGACATCCTCCGCGCTGCTGAGAAACCCCTCGGAAAGCACAACACTTCAGCAGGGTCCTGAGGAAGGATATGACAAAGTTCTGCAAGATGTGACATCTGGTGGATGGCCTGCTCCCAGTGACCCAGGGCCCCTGTCAGGTACAGTGATGAGTTCGAGTTTATTGAGGTCTGTAACAAATTTCAGATGACTTGATTAAAATCATGAGTGTGCAGCCCCCTTTCTGTTGGCAGTTAACTTTTTTGTGCTGCAGTAGACAGCACAGAAAGCTTAAGTTCTATTTGAATTTTGCTAATTGTCACTTGGCAGCAATGAATTATTAAAAATTTGTTGTCCTCAAAATCTGAAAGAGAAATTTAGCAGGCCAGAGGTGTAGCATGTACTGTTACATTGTACTCTCCTTCTGCTTTCCAGGATAGGTGTGTTTATTCTTGTAGTATTGTCCATCTGCATGTCTATTCTGTAATTAGCCACAAGTTTTTAAAAAGTCACAAAAATCATGAGATTCACCTGAAATGTTTCTCAGTGCAACATATTTTACTGCCTTTTTTTTTCATTTTCTACTTCTAACTTCTGACAAGAGCCAAGAACCTCATCTCTTAAGTTAAATAGCTGATTGCTTGCAACTTTCAAAAGTACCAGAAATTGCAAAAACAAATCAAAAATGGGTTTAGTAGAGTTCAGAGTGGTATTCTTTAGTAAGACTGGAACTATTAGGCAATCCTTGCCGTGGTAGCTGCAGTAAGCTGGCAGTAGGAGTGTTCAGTTGGAAAAGAGGGTATAGGGTACAGATGTGTGCTACAGGAATGCTGCTTGGTCATCAGCACCCTAAGAACCAACCCCAGTTTCACTGTGCTCACTGTCCCTCAGGAGAGATAAGAGAGAGAATATCTTTCTGCAAATAAATATCTGCATTGACCTGACATTGAGAATACTGCTCGTTACAAATATGGGACAGTTTTGTTTGTTATTGTGTTTTCCTTATGGTTGTTTTGAAAGTGAATTAAAGGCAAGCATTATTCCTTTGTTGTTTCTGGGATTGTTATCACTGATCACAAGTTCTGCCCAGTTTCAACTGCTTCTCCCAGTAACCCCCATAGACAGGCCTGTGGTCACCTCTCATCTCAATCTGAGAGGCTGAAAACAGTTTGAAATTAAAAGCTGAAAGTTGAGGGGGAAAGCAGTGGAAAGATCAATGTTTTACAATTAAAATGAAATCTTACCATGCCTGTTTCTGCTATTTTGCTTTTATATACTGCCATGAATATTCTGTTCAGAAGTTACAGATTGTGAATCCTTTTTGATTTTTCCCAAGTCCTTCCAGTAAATTTTCTCCCGTTACTTGTTGTGGCTGAGCTTCTCAAGCAGGGGAAGGCTTGTTTGCTTGTTTTTATTTTGTTTTCTTCCTGAGCTGCTCTGTCTGGAATTTCAAAGCAAAGGAAACTTTTGTATATGTGTAAAGGGGTGAAACTTCTGCTGGCAAGGGTTGGAGTGTTTATTTCATATAGCTGTGGAAACTCCAGCAGAGACATAATTGTTAATAATGATGAGGATGTATCAATCTGCCAGTAATTTGACTGGGACATGAACAAACACATGGGCCCACTGACTGAAATGTCTGACCCGAGTTTTTATATCCAGGAATAAGTTGTTGGTTTTCTCCCATGACAGTGTCAAAATACCTCCACAACGAATATGTATAACCTGTGTTTTTACACCACACTTTCCTTATTTTTTCCTGAACTAAATTCTGGTAAGTTGTCCTGTTCTCAATATAAACCCATTGGTCTATCTTCCCCCTTAGCCTCCAAGGATTTAGTCAGTGAGGGGGAAGTGTTTAAAAATAATTCCAGTTATGGTAGAACAGCCTGTATCCTTTCTATAGAGTAACTGACATCAGCCTTCGGAGTTCACAAAATGGTCAACAAAAGATCAGTAAAAACATCCAAGGATTCTGAAGGGTAAACATTTTTTTTTCCTCTTTCCTTTAAAGGGAAAATGTGACTTTTTGAGCAGGAGTAGGTTTTCAGACTGTGGAAGCCTGAGTGACACACACCTCTTGTTAAAACTGGTATGATTTTGTATTCTGAAGAACTACCAGGCCTCTTACAAGCTTCACCTCTGAGGATACATGTAGCTCTGTTGTAATACCAAGTTAATATCCATATTAAGGATGCTGTGTATTAGTGGGAATAAAAAGAGAGATTTCTCTTGTTTTCTTTTTATCTGATTTAGTGATGCACATGCCTGTGTGCTGGCTCTGGGTTGGGGCAAGGGTTGTATTTTGCTCATGTGAAAGCTGGGGTGTGTAAGGACATGCAACATGAGGCTGCAGGTGGAAAACTTCTTTAGCCCAGGGAATATGTGCCTCCAGGGAAGACTCAGCCACTGGCTGTGGCTATCATGTGCCTTTTCAATGTGGGAGAGCATAAAGGAGGAGCCATGCAAGACAAAAGTTGAAGAGGAGGTGGGGATGTAGGCAGGAATTGGTGTAACAGAGAGGGAGCTCTGTGGTTTTCCTTGTACCAGCAGCCTGCTGAGGTGTCATTGCCAACCAGCCAGGAGACAGCAGTGGGCTGGGTGTAATTTGGAGTGTCCTGCTCAGTTACATTGCCCAGTTTCATCACTGAAGCTGGAGAGATTTTGAAGCAAGCACCTGTAGGCTTGAGGAGAGGGCAAGTGGCAGAGCGGAGCATTTCCTTAGGCCCTGGCCTAGTGAACTCCAGAATTTCAAAGCAGAAATTGTGCAAGGGGCTTCCAAAATCATGGGCAAGGAGTCTGTGCTCAGCACTTCATGGCCAGGTCGTGGCAGCACCTGAGGCAAGGAGGACACCAAATGTTTGCAAACACCCACATTCTAGAACATCCACTTACTACAGTGCCCACACCAAGAGCTGGAAATGTAATAGCACTGCAGGTGTTTCTTGCCTTCATATTTTCCCCACTATGTTTGAGAAATGTTGAGAGTGGCTCTGGAGACTTGGAACATTTGAAATGAGTTATAAACACAGACTGCTTATAATGGTGATATTTTTAATATATGTACATACTATTGGAAACCTATCAGTTGTTTTTTCTCACTCTGTTATTTAAGAAAACCAGAATTGATGTCTGCTAGTTTCAATATTTCACACTTGCCAAATTTCTTGGCTTACTTTTGAAAGACTGAATCTTGAAATAATGATTTCTTTTTTCAGTAGAAATTTCAATTTCTTTTTTCCTGGCACGTAAGATTAGACAGGGAAAATAACCCACGCCTTTTCCCTGGTCACTGCCTGCATCCAGACAGCCACACCAAATCTTCTGAACGTTACGAGCGTACTATTGCCTTCTGTTGCACGCTAGGAGATTTTTCGGGCTGTAAAGGTCCTTTTCCTGCTCAGGAGAGAAACTGCAGCACCTGCGTTCGGCGTTTTCTGGGTGCTTTCACTTTGTGTATGGGATGTAAGTTCCTTGGGAAGGCCCCGGAGAGCTCAGGCTCCGGCAGAAGCGCCTCGCTGTGCCCTGATGCTCAGCACAGCCATCCCCTCCTCTCCCGGCCTCTCCCGGCGCTCGCTGTTTCTCTGATGCCCCCTTCTGCCCTCCTCGCCTCATATCATGGGAAAATCTTCCTTCGGGACTGCCCAGAGACCGTGCAGCACAGGACATGGGGCTGGGTTTGAGCGCTGCTGGGGGTGTTCTGGGGAACGTGCCCAGCTGCTGCTGTGTTGGCGAGTCAGGCGTTTGCCTTTTCTGCAAACGGGAACCGTGTGAATGCATGAGGAATACACCGAAGGAAGGAGGTGGGGATGATTTCATCCATTAGAGATCTTTGTGCAAGTGTGGACCAAAAAGTTCTAAAAAGTACATTCAGCTACTTTCAATTTTTAGTTGTGTGGTCACAGGTGCATTTTTAGGCAAAGTATCACATAAGAAATTAGCTCCTCCTATGAAAAAAAAATTAAGAGGATATCTTTGGAAAATTAGGACTGATCTCTATGGCTGCTGTTGCTCCCATAGTCCTTCCCTCTCCAACAAAGCCTTTCATGTGATGAAAGAGTGTCAGTACCCTTTTCATTTGGGAGCCTCTGTTTGCTGACCAGCCCCTGTGCCACACTTGTCCTTTGGCAGACAGTGAAAGAAGTGTCCAAGCTCCGGGATACATTTGTCTGTTCTTGCCAAAGAGATCCAGTTACAGAGGTGAGACAGTGACCCAGATGCAGGCTCTTTGCTGGTGCTGCCCCTGAGGGTTCAGTTCCAGTTGGTTGCATTTATGCAGCCTGCACTTTGCTAGGAAAGAGTGAAATCATCAATTGTCACAAGTCTAATTGGTTTGGACATGTGACCTCGGCACTGAAGAACTTAAGATCCAAAGGTCTGCTTGCCCTGAGAAACGTGTTCAGGAATGGCTCTTCTGCCAGGAGTCCTTGTGTGGGTGCTAATTGCATGTGGCACACCAGGGACTCTTCTGGAAGCAGTGGGGAACAGCCATTCTGGGAAACATCTGTATAGAGACAAATCCTTATCCTTCAAGGCCTCTCCTTCCCAGGGAATTCCAGAGAGCTCCTTCTGCATAGAAAACTGAGAGTTACCAAAGAGGTGGATACTTCTGTAACACAGACTGCAAGTTCAAAGTGTGCAGGTGCTTGAGGAATCAAAAATACCTCAGAAACTCTGTAGAAAACTTTGTCATTTCAAAATATGAATGAGAGGATAAAGCCTGCTTTGATTTAGTGTGAAAAGGGAGGAGGGGAACAATGACACAGGGATAGAACACAAAACATTCCTCAATTGTAGGAATATTTAGGAAAAAAGGTGTCTGTGGCAGTGTTTCTGGATTTGTTCAAGTGCAATATAAATGTTAGATCACTGTTCCCCACGTCAGCTGCAATAATACAGAACCACTGTGGAAGAAGGTTTCAGTCACTGCATTATCTTCATTTTTACAATAATAAATGCAGCTACCACTTAGCATGGAGTGATCTCTCTCCTAGGTCAAACTCTTCTGTTTGTGTTTCAATGACAGCTTGACATAAAGTGACTTAATGACTAAAATGAAAAATGGTACAATATTTCAATCCTCATGTCAGGAACAATTTAGGAATTAAAAAGCATAACATAGAATTAATGTATCTTTCAAAAATTCATTAAAATAACCCTCTTTGGTTCAGTTAGCATTGACATTTTGAATTGACCTCAGGTTTTAACAAAACAATGTGTGTTTTTTAAGGAAAAAAATACCAAGCTAATGTAAGTAAAGCCTTTGTATCTTAAGTTTTCTCCTCTGTCCTGATAGAGCTGTCCCTCAGACTCACACTCCTGCTTCTCCTGGTAAACAGCAAACGGTGTGAACTGGCAGAGCAAGTGCCTTCCCATCACCTTGAGCTCAGGAGATGTTGACACACAGCAGTGGCAAAGAGGAAGGTGCAAACAGATGAAAATCCCAGCTGAATGAGTGGGTTTTTAATCTTCTTGCACCTGCTTCCAGGAGGGAGTGTGACAGTGATAGGGTGCAGAAAGGAATCTTACAACCTGAGCAGGAGGATGTGGGTGGTGGCACAAGTCCCAGGGCGGGAGCGGGATGGGGGAGGATGAAGCAGCAGCTTGCATCATATGTCAGGCCTTGAATTTGGAAGGACATGATATATTGAAGACAAATATATAAAAAAGACAAACAATTTAAGACCAGTGTTTAGGTATGGTGTTTACCAGGGAAAGAGAGGTATTTACCAGCATGATCTGAATGCAGCAACTTTTGAAATAATTTAATTTCCAAAAGTAATTGCTCTGAGACTATAATACTGACTGTTTGCATGGATCTCATGCACAGCAGAATGTGATCTTATCTCCAAAGCCAATTGCCTAGACAGAGTGGGGATCTAAATGGTTAGAAGTAAGATATTGAAAATAAAAATTGTCCCAAGTAGGATTTGCTGTTAGATTGGAAGATAGAGCAGCCTCTGCACAGGGCTCTGCCGTGGAGGTGCTGATACCCTTTGGGGAGAGGGGAGAGTGCACGGAGGAGTTGCTGGAAGCTTTTTCAACACCACTTTATTCATCTCCAGTAACAGATCCCTGATGTCCTCACAGTTAGTGAACCTGAGCCCAAGCTTTGGAAGAGCCTGGTTGGAGGCCAGGAAGGTCCCCTCATTCTCCAGCTCTTTGTTCCTCAGTGGTTTTTTTCCATTACATTGATGGAATTGAAAAAAAAGTGGCTAAAATATTGTTTTCTGCTATGTTTCTGGAAATTTGCACACCTGCCCCTTTCCAGCACATCAGTGGATCCTGTGCCAGGTGCTCCAGTGCCAGTGATGGTGACTCCAAGGCAGGGCAGGTCCTGCTTGGTTCCAGTCCAGTTGCATTCACAGTCCTTTGAAACAATGCTGACCAGGGATGAATTTCAAATGGTGTTTAAAATCCCGTGTTACTGCTATAAATCCTTGGGTTTTTTCCCTTTTGCTCTCTTTTGGGTGGACTCCTAGCAAGTTTGACAGGAGCACAGGACATTTTTGATATATGGCATCAGGTCTGTTAGTTCAGAAACCCCACACAGAAGCTTGTTTTTTGAAAGAGAGAAAATAAGATTAAACAAGACAGGGAATGCTGTTATGAAGGAATGAAAATATTTTCATTACCAGAGTATTTGTATGTCAACAGCTGATAGGGAATGATGTGAGACATTCCCAGAAGGACTCCCAAAGATTTTTTCCGTGTGTAATAGACCAATTAGCAGAGCCCAGATTAAATGAACAATGTCACATTGCTTCTTGCATTAAAAAAGTGTGACATTCAGTCTCTTTATCTACTAAATATTTGCATTTTTTTATCCTTGGGACTTTAGCTATACTCTTTTCAACAGCTCTAAGTTCCCAAGTAACAGGGGGAAATGTTAGCCTGTCCAACATAACTTTAAGACATATAGATAGATTTCTATTATGTAGTATATATTTGTAAAGATTTATTGATGAGAAGCTCTGTACACTCTCAGAACACGTACACATGTGAAAAGGAGAGGGATATTAAACTCTGCTAAGCCAGAACTTGTAATACTTTTAGGCTGACTTCATGAGTTAATAAAGAAGGAAATGAGCAAATTCAGTTTCAGACTCTGCTGCCCAGCTCTCCTGGAGCAGCCCTTGGAATGACTCAAAAGCAATTGTTTGATTTTCAGTTGGTTTTCAGTCTTAATGTGGTTTTGAGAAATTTTAGTCTTTCCCTAGAGAAAACAACTGAATGATTAAATAAAAAATTAGCGCTGTTTGATAAAAAAAAAATTATTTGCAGGATTGCTTTATTTTCTTAACAGCTTTCAGCTCCCACTGCAGAAGGGTTTGAGTTTTGGTGACAGGGCACTTTATGGTTTTATGAATTAATGTTGATTTGAAGTGGATAGAAGAAAAATTGCAATAGACTTAAAGAGCATTAACACTTAATTGAATGTAGTGTTTGGATATCTTTTTTATTTCCATATCTCTGAAAATTTGCACAATTAATGATTGATCTTTCTCAGATGACAAATAATTGTAGCAGATTGTAATTCAGAATCAGGTGACTCCTTTAGAGGTGTTGAGATCTGCATGTCATGTCAGTTATGTGTGTTTATTGAGAAAAGGTAGAAGCAGTAGAATGTTATTCCATTTTATGTTAGCATTTAAAGGACTTGCATTTCACAAGGTAGCCTTACCCAATCAGTTCTTTACTCTGTGTTCATCCAGTGATGTTTTTACCTCATCTTTATCCTCTTCCTAAAATCTGGTTTTTTTGCTAATTGCTATTTCTAAATATGGAGCAAAAGACCCCTGTTTCTCAGGTCAGAGAGAACACTTGAGAGAAGAACAGTTAATTCCACTGGCAATATTTATTAATAACACTGCAATAAGCTCCAGAGTAGGCTCAGAATCCTCCTGTCTGCTGTATGTACATGTTCCTACATTTACATATTGTCACCCTTCCCCCAAAAAAGCTTCCAGTATTGCCTGAGGTGGGCATTTCAGAAGGGCCTAAGTAACTTTTCCTTCTTCACACAGGCTCCAGGACACTTTCTTTTAGAGATATCCAAGAGATGCTTTAGGATTAAATATAAATTGTTCTTCTAATGCTTTTTCAGATTTTCTTCTGAGATTCATAGATTTCTTCTCTTTTGTTAGTCCCAAATTTAATGATTCAAGATGACACCATTTCTGAGAGCTGAATTCTGGTTTGTTATACCAACAGCTCTGAGATCAGGGGGGTGATGGGGACCTGCCTTCTGTGTAAAAAAAGTCCTAAAACGGGGATACCAAAAGGGAAGGTTGAATTGTGTCAGAAAACACTGGTTTTCTCAATTTTCATCTTGTCTGTGGCTACCTTAGTCTTTTACAGCATTTGTCGCCTCTTAGCACCTATTTGGAAGTGCAAATTTCGGTGCAAGTGTGTGTTCTCCATTTGTTGTGTGTGTACGTAAATGTGTTGGGGAGAAACCATTTCTCTTCTGCTGCTCTTAAAATATTTTTATCTGTTATTTATGGAGAGCACCTCTCTAGATCAAAGCTGAAACAATACAAATACCAGTGTTATTCTTCCCCCCTCCCTTGCCCACTCAAAAGATCCCAGAAGTTAGGGTCCTTCCATGGAAATGAGTACAGCCTCCTGTAGGAGAAAAGCAGCAGGCCCGGCACAGGTGTCGAGTTAAATGGGCTGCTGCTTTCCCTACAGAGTGATGAGTGTGAAAATAAAGAAGTTAAAACAGTATCTGATGTTGATTCTCTAATAGTCAAGTTTGACATAGGCTATTCCCACCCCTGTGTATTGCTGGGGTCACTTGGAAGAGGAGAGACTGCAGGGATTACACTGAGGGTGGGGATCCACAAACAAGAATGCAATGAATAACTTGACAAAATCGTGCAGCTCTCTACCCCTTGCAAAGAAGCCTTCACCTCTTGCTGGAGTTTTTTGGCATCTAGGAGAGCTTATCTTCGAGTAACATGTAGAGTGTAAGGTGAATTGCAAAAGAGGAATGCAGACAGCTTCTCCTATCAACACATTGTTTTGGTTAAGACTCCACTGGAGTTTTGTAAAAATGCGATTGGGGGAAGGGAAACAGGACAAAGTCAGCGTGTCCTCGGGGTTTGCTTAGTTAGTCAAATAAGTTTATTGGGAAATTAACACTTCTAGGGTTGGAAAAGAATTGCTCTGCTATTTTATTTTACGTAGGACTTCCAATACTGTATCCAGCTGTCTGAAAAACAACCAGGCAGAAAAATAAGCTCTTGCACCTCTGGCAGTAAATGCAAAGGTGGGGGGCCAGGACCCTGCATCCTCAGCAGTGCTATGGCAGGTTTACCTGGAGAAAAGAATATTTTTAGGCCAGACTTGTTGGGAGTGACTGTGGCTCTTGCAGCACTCTGGATGTTGGCACGAGCAAAATTCTCAGCAAATCACCTTTTCTATGAAATTTTTTGTTCTGTTTCAGAGTTCTCTGATAACTTCCACCAATATTAATTGGGGTTTTGTGACATATATAAGTTCATCGTTGTAAGAACTGTCTGCTTGCAGGGCTGGGTGTCCTGCACTTCCTCATGACTAGATCAGTGTGACTCTTGCAGGATCCTTGATGCACAGAGCCTCCTGGAAAATTCAGATTTATTTTTCAGTAGTTGATTAAAATGTACTCCTCTATTTTCTACCTTATTTTTGCAGAGAATTAAGCAAAAAAAAAAAAAAGTCATGAGTCTGCTTGATGTGTTGGCTTTACATGAAACGTTTCACAGTCCCAGCACTGAGAATCACTCTGGGCTTTGTGGACTTTATCCCTTGCACTGGAGACACTGTCTCTCTCTTCCCACCTGGGTGGTGGTGGATGGTGCTGGTCTCTGCCCAGAATAGCTCTTAATCTTTCTTCTACCAGGCTTGCCACTATACCATCTAGTTCCCTTCTTCCTTGCTCCTGTCATTTCCCTCTTCTGGGATATTTCTTAACCATATTTCTTAGCTACACAGGCATTTCAGTGGTTTCTGACTGTTTCCTGCCCTGTTTTTACACACTTAGTGGCCTTTACATTCTGTGGTTTTGCAGTTTATCCTGGGAGAAGTAGGACCATATTACATTTCTCAGGTAACTGAAGCATGGGAAGTAAAGCCTCTAATTTCAGTATAATTTAAAGATGGTTTAAAACATAGGGTATTGGTTTGGTGATAAATCTCAGCCATGCCTTGTGGGTTCCAGAGTCCCATCCAGTCAGCTGGGGAACTCACAGTGCTCTGTGTACTCACCTAAGAAGGGAGTGCATTGGGAGAAGTATGTGCCAATTCTTTTTTTTTCCTTTTATTTTTACTAATTTAAATGTTAAACAAGCAAAATAGGAACTGCTGGGGAGCAGGGACTGTAGATATTTGCACTGGTTCTCTGGTGTAGAGATTAATGAATACTTGTGAATGCTTGAATAAGGGGTGCTGTGATGAAACATGCTCTTGCTTCCTTGGGAATATCCCAGCCAGGCTCTGTCCTTCCTCCCTGGAGTCCCCTGCCCTGGTCTTTCTGAGCGTCCCAGAGAGGAGAGCACTGAAACAGGCTCCCAGTGAAACGGGAGATCATCTGCCGTGGTCCAGTGCCTTTAATGAAACTATTCCAATGAGTAAGGGATAGTGTGTGGGTATGAGTCACCCTGGAACTACATGTTCTCTCCACGGGCAACCTTCGGGAGGAGGGGGCGGGCAACATCTGCAAGGATTCTGGGGAGAAGGTCACTGCAGGCAAACTGTGTTATTTGAGCGCTGCTGAAAAGGCAGAGAGGGAAACTCTCGGCTCCACGGGCTGGCAGTTGCTGAGCTGTATTTGGACAGGTACAAAGATGATTATATCTCAGTAATACCAAGGAGCATTGCAGTCGTTAACAAGACAAGATTTGCAAATTCCTTGTCAGCAAATGCCTTTAGGAAGCGTACAGCAGGAAATAAAGAAAGGAGTCCCTGTCTCAGAACCCACAGCCATTTCTGTGTTGCCTGAAGACCTTTCTTTTACCCTGTGCAGTTGAGAGACATTTCCTGAGTGCAAATGCTGCTCTGGGACTAATGCACTTGTGTTAGTCCATAACTGCAGGAACACGGATTTCACTGGGGCACGTTGTAGGAGTACATTTATGGTACAGGTTGTGTCCATAGCTGTGAAATTCAGGGAGTTACAGAAGCCACACATTTAAGTAAATATTTAAAAAGCTTATAAATACTATGAATTTCATAATGTCTTATGCCTGTATTAAATCTGGATTAGACAAAAGTGGAATGATCAGAAATTAAGAAGCTATTTCCTAGTGGCTGATTTTAATATCATTCCAGACATACAAATACATAACTCCCTCCTGTCCCATCATGTATTTTTTCCTGAAAATATATTGTGTGCAAGATGAACATTTATTTATTTTTATTTATTGTAAGCAAAGTAAATCTTTACAGCTTACCAAAGAACACTTTAAAAAAGCAAATGTTCAACGGAGGGAACTTTTCACTGAAGCAAGGTTTGATTACTCATTTGCCCTCTGATTGTTCAGAGTTTGATTCTGCACGTACTGGAGTAACTCCCATGAAAATCTCTTTGATGGAACATATCCCTCATGCTGGATTTGTTTCCTTGAGTTGTTTCTTTTTTTTTTTTTTTTTTCATATTTTTTAGGATCTTAAATCGATTTTTGTTTTATAGATGAAAATTAAGAGAAGTTTCAGTGTGTGCCTCTATATTCAGAGGGAATCAGTAAGGTTTCACTTCCCTTTTGCTGGAGCTGTTAGCCAAAAAGGAAGATACCTCTAGTGTTTCACTCTAAAAAAAATAAAAATAAAGTGTCTATTCAGCTCTGGTTTAAGCTATCTAATAGAGAGCTGTAATTTATCATTAAAAGTCTTCAAATTGAACTTCAGCTCTTCACAACTGACTAATCTTGGAGTGTCTCTATCCATGGCTGAATCAGCTTCCTTGATGTCAGTAATCAACAGCAAATAATTTGAGGGAGTTAAGTAGCAGGAGAAAAGCTCTGGGACCAGCAATAACTTTGTTCAAACTTTCTCTAATTTTCCCAATTTCATGTCCCTAGTTTTGCCCTTTCTTTTGTGTTAAAGGGTCACATTATATGAAGCTTGTCTCTTTTTTATAAGGGGCAAATGGGAGAATAAGAGTATACCATCCCAGTTTGCTTCCTGCTGGCAAACTCTCATAATCCCCTGACTGGCAGTTGTCCTGCTCCAGAAGGCTGCCCTCTTTCCAGGAACTGAAATAAAAGCCTTACAAGTACCATATTTAGCAAAATAGCTTCAGGGGTTTTTGTTACCTGTCGTTACAATGGCAAAAGCGAGAACTTAATTTCCAGCACTTCCAAATGGATCACATTTTTTCACATCCTTCTTCGGCAGCCCCGGCTCAGCCCGTTGTGCCCTCTGCCTTCTGGGGGCACCCACGTTACACCTGCCCATGTCCCTGGCTCCTCTGTGGCCGGCGATGGTGCTGCAGCTCAGTCCCAGAGAATCCCAGCCATCCCAGGTTCATGTGCAGAGCTGATATGTAGCAGCAAACGCCCCGGGGGAACAGTCCACATCATCTGAATGCTGACTGAGCTGCTTTTCAAATCAAGAGATTCATTTCTTATGAAGGTTCCCAGGTAGCCTGGAGAGAACAAACACAGAGAACAATGAAAAGTCATAATGCATGTGAAAATGCAGACAGTCTAAAAAAGGTACATTGGATCAGCACAACAGTGCAATTCCTTCTAATTTAACCACTTTGACGGGGAAAATGTTCTAAAATACTGAAGATTTAGCTGTGCTGTTCATATCAAATAAACACAGCATCCCTCTTGCAAATCTCCTTTCTTCCTCATCTTGTGAATAACCTGAGTTAGAACAGCTGGATAGGGAACAGCTCTGTCTTACAGATGCTGCAATTCAGATTATATTTTATTAAGCTGAAATGAGAGACATAGTAAACTCTCCCAGGGAGTTCAGAAGTTTCCACCCTTCTAGTAATTGCATACTGTACAGGAAATGGAGGTTAAAAAAAATTACAAAAAGTCATTCAGGGTATCTCTATTAGAGTCATTGCCTTCAAATAAGTTCTCATCTCAGAAATCCTCTGAAAGAAAGAATCAGGGAAGCCTTTTGGTAGCTTTTGGTATTTGTCAATAAAAAGAGCAGAGGAAGGTGTTTGGGCTCTCTCTAGAGTAGCCTCTGTGAGCCTCCCAGCCCTGTGCAGACACTGCATTGCACATCTGTATTTAAAACTGAACTCTGAAGACCTGTGCCTACTCAAGTACCTGCACAGATGTCTTGCTTCCTACTCTTGTCACAAGTGCTTTCCCCTAAAGACACCATCCTATAAAACGTGTGATATTTGCTATTCCTGCAAAGTGGAGCTGAAAGTATTTCACACTGCTAACCCTGCATGCAAGCAGACAAGAGCATTATCAGTGTGCTGCTTTCATCTCACCAGAGTGATGCAAGATAAAAACTCAAGACTCTGCCTGCAACTGGAGCTCCAGGTTGCTCTTAAACACACAGATCCCTCTCTCTGTGGGAGTACAGCTGTGGGACACTCCAGTCCAGCCACCTGGACTCCAACTGCATCTTAAAGGGAGAGCAATGTTTCCCCTCCTTTCTCTCCTTTCCCCTCACAACTACTATTCTAAAAAAAGAAAAAAACCCCAAACTCAACAGTGTGCTGTTGGCTCTTGAGAATAAGGTTGTTTTGGCAGTTGCAAATCATGACAGTCACTATAAAAGGGAAGCTTTATACTCAGTGTATGCTTTGTGTGGTAATTCTCGAAAAACTTGGAGTACTTGGAGTGTTTCATCCATTCTAGTGCCAAAATGATCAGTTTTCTCTCTTGAGTGGAGAAAGAGAGAGGATTATCTGGGAAGCTGAACACTTAATTTTTTGTTTTCTTCAGTGTCTGAGTCATTAACAGGTGTATGGTGAGGACTAGAAGGTCCTGTACCATGTTCTCATTTCTTCTAACTGCCTATAATCCACTTCAAATTGACCATTAACTTCATGTACTTTAAAAGAGGTGTTGTGTATCCCTCAAAACCAAGGAAACTTATAGATAAGACGCTTTAAATATAGGCTTCACTTAGCCTGTCCAAATTCCTAAAGCTAAGGCTCCCCAGGGTCTGATAGACAGTTTTTACCTGCTGGATTAGAGTGAAGTCACTTCATGGTCCTGTATGAAACTGAGCTCTTTTTGTACCAGGGTTCCTGGACTTCTTTACGGTACTTCACAATCTGCCAGTGAAAAAAGGGTTTGTGGATGTTCATGGATTTTATTTGGTCTATTTTACGGAATAAACACGAGAGTGACTGTATTCCACTAAAATAGCCATATTTGAGTTTAAATCATTACGAATGCAAAAGTCTTGTGGGGGGAAAAAACCTGTAAACTGTGACATTAGCCTGATTGTCCTTCCTCTGAGGCTCCAATAGAATAGTAAACAAGTTACACTACAAATCATCATACTATGCAAAACACTTCTTTTACCTCTGCCTTTGTGGTGTACCAGCTAAAATAGTCCATGACAGCAGCTCTTAGGAAAACTGAACAATGCATAATACATAAATCAAGCAACACAGAGTACTGGTGGGACTATATTATTATAAAAAGTACAGCTATGTCAGCTCTTGCAAGATTAGAGACCAGTAGGATGTTCAGGAAAACTTAATTTATACAGGACTTGTGTAGATTTCAGATTAACGTCCTGTAATGTCCTTAAATTGATGTGAATCTCTGATTTAACACTCTGACAGTAATATTAATGTGCATCAATAATTATGAGACTAATTATCAATGCTTGTTCTACTTTCTTCCTGGAAATGTGTGTACAGTTAACGATGGCTTCATCTAGGGAGAATTTGATTCTGTATACGTGGTAAAACATAATCAGCAAATTTGTATTCATTAAATTTTAGTAAAAATTGCATTTGGAGTTTGGCTGTATGATAGAACATGTCAAATCAGGAGACACAACAGGTAACCACCTGGGCAATACAGAAATAAACAGGTTCTGTGCTAATCAATGCAAACCTATGCACACTGAAAGCAAAAATGAAGGTGTCTGAAAGGCACTGGATTCACTTGCTTTGTATCATTGGATCTGAAGAGATTGTGAAGGTGTAAAATCAAGTTATATAAAAGGTGATGTAAGAATGCTCAGGTTTGTAATTTTATGCTTCAAGAAAACTATTGTGCACTTCTATCTGCACATTTGGAGCGAGATGCATAAGAAATAAAAATCCTACATCGCGTGCACTGTATTTCCATCTCTACTTTTAATAAATTTTAAATTATAGGGAATTATTAGACAAAAAAATGTGGCCTGTGATTTTACTTAGTTTATCAGAATTTCTTCTTTCCTTGCTGCTTTTTCAGGTGTAAATATTCAGCAAACAATAAAGAGGCATTAAATTTATATTACTGCTTCAGTGAAGGCTTTTTGTCAGTAAGTATTAACTGGCTCATTTAAGTACTTGGAGTTTTTACGCTTCTTTGACATGCAGCCAAGAACCAAATTCCCTGGCTCTTCTGTCCCCTCTGAGTGCTAGAAAGGGCTAACAGCATATTAAGTTGAAATCAACTCACAGATATTGCAAGGACAGACCATTCAGTCACATATCTGATAAATTCTGTAATGAATCTGATGGAGACAAACAAGGTCGTAGGGGGAGGGATTAAGATCATTTCTTGCAATGATATCTCTCATGTACTAAAAGACACATAACAAAAGTAGAAACACAAAACCTTGTGGTCTGGGACCTTTTGATTCTCATGTCAACCAGATGTTTGCTGGCCCTGTCCCGACCGAACGTATCAGTTTGGCATGTGTGGAGGAGAGGAAATGGTTGACATCAGTGAAAACGTTGCCTGTAGTGGTCTGCTCACTATCTCTTCCATCTGAGGCTGCTTACGGTTCATTCTGAGAGCTGGACCTGGAACAGGCCCAAGCTGTGTGAGGAGTTGTCCTTTTCTTCCTCCCAGGCCAGCAGAAGATTACAGGCAGTGTAGACCATGACCCTTAGATCATGGCCCTTAGATATTCCCTTGTCCCTCACATTCACACAGGATGCTCGTGCTGACAGATGATTTACAAGACAGAGGGTGTTGCAGGCAGAGGATGAGCAGTGACTGAGCTCAGTGCTGAGCAGGAAGTCCCCAGGGCTGCACAGCACTTCGGGCAGGGACACCAGGAATGTTCCCTCCACTGGGCCAAGGCGTGCAGAGCTGTCACTGAAGTTGGTTGCGGTGGTATCTGCCAGACTTAAGTGGATGTCACCAGATTCCAGAGTGTCTTCACCTCTCAAAATTTCCATATGTTCCTGGGAGAAGACTGGTTGCCCTGGACAGACTGACTGGAGATGTAGGTGCAGCGTGGTATCCAACCCTTTGGGCCACTGTCACCCTTGGAGACATTCTTTCCACTGTGAGAGCTTTAGGAGCAGAGAAGAGACCTTTCTGACAGCCAGGCAGCACAGAGAAATCCACTGGTGCTACATTCAGAAAGATTGTGAGCTGTGCTTGAAGACAAGGGACAGATTAGTGCATGATTCCTGGGGAAGGGCAGACATTTGGTTGGATGAGGAGATCAGAAATAACAATGAGGCAGAGGGTTAGGCTGGCTGTGCAAGGCAAGCTGTGCTGCAATATGTACAGAAATGTTGAGATCAAAGAAGGGAATAACAAAAGAGAAAACTGAATTTAGAAGCTACTGAATTCTTAGCATCCTAGTCTAAAACCAGGAGTAGCTGGACAAATAGACTGACAAGTGCTGCTGTTTTGTTTGCTTCATATAATGTCCTCCTCAATGGTGTCTTTTTTCTGCCTGAAAAGTCTTAGTCTATTTTGTGATTTTGTTTGTGAAAGGTGCTCCATCCCTTTTATTGGTTTCTCTGCCTTTGACTGTGCCTGTCCCAGCTTGTCCTGTCCGAGATGGGGCCAGGCACATATTATATTCAGTATCTGAGTGACCCAGAGGTGTATATAGTGACACAGGTAGTTTTCTATTATGTTCCTTACTCTTCATAAAATCCTACCTATTTTGTCAGTTGCTGGTCCCTGAGCTGGTATTTTTTTATAGAACCTTTTATTGCAAAATACCTCTATTACACAGTAGTAACCAGAGTCCATCACTGCATGTATGAAATTAGGACTTCTTTTTTTACTTCATACTTCACGTCACACTTATAAGAACTTGAGTTTCATATGCCATTTTATGACAGATTATAATGTTGTAATGTAATTTTCTGTGGCTGCCTTTAGTTTTCACTACACTGAAAACAACATATGATCAGGAAACCTCATCTCTCTACTTTCTTTCTAAGACACTGATGAATAATTAGACATCACAAGCTCTAGTGTAGATATTTGTGGAACTCCATAGTTTCCTGTGGAAAAGTACTCCTACTTAATTTTTTAAGAAGCTATTTATGAATGTGAAGAGCTACTGTTTTTTGACCTACCCTTTTTTTATCCCACTCAAGCTTAGAGCTCAGAGGGAGAAAAATGTGTCATGAGCTCTTTGGGGTTGCAAGTAAGGTATATGAGTAAGATACTTTTATCTGTGTTTGCTGACTCCTGAAACCAGATTCTGGAGATACAACCCCTTCTCAGAGGCATTTATCTGTACATCTCATTGCCCACATGTCTCATGGTTCCACTCTTTAGTATTCTTTAGTCTAATTTCCAATGATACCTATGAATAGTTTGTGGATCTGCCTCTCCACTCTCCAGAATCCTTTAAACTGGGTATTATCTTTGCTGATTTCCAGTCCTCATGAGATAAATTAACCCCTGCAGCTTCACCTTGACATTGATTTTATTCTTTATGCCTGTAATATGTTGTTCTTTAAAGTCTCATAGGCCTGCATTAATGTATTTTTAACTTTAACTTGCTTGAGTTCCTTTTTCTTCATTTGTTCCCAACTTTATCTTCTCACAATAAGTCTGTATTTCTGATATTCTGACAGCCCATCAGCCATTCCAATCTCTTTGGTCTTCCTCAAGTCTTTTTTGATAGATGTGCATTTTCTGTCCCATTGACATGATGTATCTAAATATTCCTGTAGTCTTCACATACAAGAATTTCTGGTTTACCCTTTGATTTTAATTTTCCTTTAACAAGCTTCATAGTCTGTACTTGAAGAGTACAGCAGTGTGGTTTGAGTGTTAGTATTGTTGGTAGGAACATATTGAACCAGGTGCTGTTGATGGCTGAGGAACAAGTAAAGAATTGTTTCTCCTCTTGTGCATTTTCCGACCAACTGCTTCATTAATCTTTTTTTAGAGGGATGTTTTATTTCTTTTTAATATAATACTAGTTACAGGAAAACTTGGAAATGTAACTGGATTTTTAAGGTGATGTTCAACAAGGGTCCTGGGTGAGATTCAACAAGAAACTGGGTGAAAAAATTGTCTTAGACATTTATTTTTTTAAATTTGTTTTTTTGTTTAGGAAAAAAAATCTTGAAATGGATTTCTCTAAAGCCCACCCAAATGATCTCATGTGAAACAAAATTATTCGCTCTCATTTCAAGCAATTGTTTCTTTAAGATAAAATTGAAGGTAGTCTTAATATGAAATCACAACTGGAATACAAACCTTTTATTAAAAATGCATGAGATGTATTATTTTGCTTCGATTCTGTTTGTGCTTTTAGTGAGAAAATTAAGTGAAATACTCCTGGTGTCACTCTGAGCTTCAGGTCACCCAAAAACCAGGTGGCTCCAACAGGGCCCGTGTGGGGCAGGTCCTGTCCTCCTGAGGGGACAGGGTGGCTCTTGGCCCCTGGGGGAGCTGAGCATTGCAGTGACTTGTTTTCCAAAGCCAGTTCCCTTTCTTAAAATTCCTTAAGCTATAACCTTAATTATAACCTACAATGTTTGAGCTATAACCTATGCTTCCTTTATTTGCACAGTGATACTTTTTCTGAGTGAAACAAAGATAATATAATTCATGTAGATCACTTGGGTTTAGATCTTCTCTTCACGTTTTTTATTTCCTGAGGCTCTCCAGTTCCTGACTGGATTGGTTCTCTGCTTGTTTGAAGTTGGGCAGGTGGCTCCTCTTCTTTTGCTGGTGTTGGAGGAGAGAGGTTGATTAGGACTTTGTTCACCTATCACCTTTTGAAAATAGCATGAGAGAAATATGTTGAGTGAGCATAATATCCTTGCTGCAAAGCACCTCTTATTTGTGTGGAAGAGGACAAGTTTCTCAGTAATGGCAGACAACCTGTGACAAAGAGTCTGTTGTGATGCAAGTGCTGCTTCTCACTACCCAGTGAATCAATCAACTGATGGATGTGATCAAAAGATTTAAAATACATCAGCTAGTCTGTAAATGGCAGTCATAACAAAAGCAGCATTGTAGCATCCTCTGAAAGAGCAGAACTTCCTCCTCCTCCCTGATAGTTCTACTTTATATAACCCTAGAGAAAGTCCAGAAAACCATACAGTAAAACCACTCTGGAAATAAGGGATCCCTGTGCTGAAATTATTTCCAGGATTATTTTTAATAATGGGAGAGTGGGAGAATTCAAACCCATACCTGGAACTAAGATCAGCAGTGGTGCCTGTCCTGAGCATTGCACATGTGGAGTGGATGCTCAGTTGAATCTCATCACAAACTAATCCAAAATAAAAATATTTCAAAGGATTTGGAGGAAGAATCCCTTTGCAGATAATTAATGCAAAGTAGTTTAAAAAAAAATAAATCCCATTTCTTCACAAGTGCCATCCCATCCCCCTCCAGAAAGCAATAGTCTGACATCTGCTACTGCTCTGCCTGTTATTATTTGTCTTAGAGCCTCTACCCATTCTTTTGCTTCTACAGCTGCTGCTGGTGCTTCCTGCCTCCCTGGCCTAAATTCCATCTGACACCCTCTTGCCCCTCTGGCTTTCTGCCCAGCTGGTTAAGAGATGGCATTCAGTTGACTGCAGCGCTCATTTCTGCAGTAGGAACATAAAATAATATTTGGGTTTGATTTTCTTTTGAGAAGCTCTTCAAGAGCCTTTCATGAAGGTAATCTATTATTTTTTCATGCTGACCCTTCAGTTTGATCTTTGGTCTGCAGAGTATCTTGTACCCATATGAGAATTGTCAGAGCCTGTAAGGACTGCAGAGAAACTTTGGGCAAATTTTCTGCTTCAGAAACCATAATGAGTTGGTTTGGTTGGGGAAAATGGTGGAATAGACAGTTTTGTCTTTCTGTTCAACAGTTTCCCAGTCAAGGTGACTGTACAGTCTTGCCCTGGCAGCATCCCTGATATCTCTGCTTCCTGTAGACACTTGCCAGTGGAGGGGGGAAAATGGAAGGAGGAATCCAAACTGTGCCTTCTCTCTTGTTCTTCCACCTTGATGTCTCTCTGAAACCCCAGAGAGAAAGTGGTTCAGATTGAGTCCCTCCTTCACAGCATTTTGGGAGGCACTTATTTAAGTCTTCAGGAAAAGAGCAAGTGGCTGTCTGGGCCTTTCCATCAACACGGATAATAGTTGGGAACTGGAGAAGAGCAAGTAACTGAAAGTGCAGCATATTGTCCATTGTCACCTTAAATTTCTCAAATCTAAGGCATTTCACAGTATAATATTCAGTTTAACCATATTATGGATGACATGGCCAAGATATTTTGGGTGTTGACAGAGATGAAAGCTTGACCTCTAGAAGACGAGACATTTGAAAGAGTCCAGAGCTTATGGCAAGAGCTTATCAGCAATATCCCCATATGGATGATCAATATGGAGGTTTTTCTCTCTTTATTAGGTCACCTAGGAAACATTCCTGACTCCTGTACTAACACTGGTCCCTGCCAACATGCTGAAGGGTGGGGAACCTGCAGACCTGATTATTTGGAAAAGACAACTTTTTTTTTTTTCTGTCCTGAAGATACCAGCTGTATTCTATTAATGGACAAAACAGACTTGTGGTGCAATATTATCTTTTCAGCTCTGAAATAGTCCCTATCCCATGTAGAGTTTTTTAATTTGGAACCAAAATAAATACCAGTGGAAGAACTTAGCTACACCACAAGTAACCTGATGCTGGCTTGTGCACACAAAATAATGGCTTTCTGAAGTGGCTAGAGCAAAGCACTACATCTACAATTTGATGTTATCACTTGTCTATCATCTAGATGTGGAGCATGTCCTTGCACTGGAGAGCTGTAAGGTGTTACCTTAGGAGATAATGCTGTGCAGGCTACTAATCCTTTTTTTACAGATGAAAGTGTTTCCTGAACAACACACCAGGACCACTAGTACAGTAGAGAGAACACCAGGGAAAGGTTAATCTGAAATGAACACAAGGAGTGATATTCTGACTGATGTGGGAAGTCACAGAACTGTGCCCCACAAAATAGTGGCCGAGGACAGATCTTCCAACCTAAAAACTGAAGACTCAGAAATGATATGGAAATACCAGTAAATTAGAAGAGAAACAACTGTTATCATCTCCCTTTCTCCTGAGGTTAGTTAGTTAGTTAGTTAGTTAGTTAGTTAGTTAGCTGTGTTGAAGGAGCTGAATGCAAGAAGAGGCACAGATCTGAAATACCAGATTCTATAAAGAAGCAATTTCCAGGTGGAGGGATCAGTCTGTTCAGATACAAGGTTTGTCTCTTGCAGCTGGCCTGGAATTATTATTTCTCCATGTTTTGCTGTTATGCTGCCCCCACCACGGTTAAGCAGTACCTAAAACATTCTCAGGACTAGAAAACCAATGAATGTGCAAGTTTAAACTTAAGGGGCAAAAATTTGTAACCTGTGAAGCATGCAAGCTTCATGTAATTTTGTGTTAATACAATGTACTGGGAAAGAGCAGGAATAATCTTTTGCCAAAAAAGCTAGTTATTAAGAGAGTCAAGGCCACTGAGCGCTGCCATATCTCATAGCATGTATTCCTTAAATCCATATCTGCCATACTGACATTTCGATCAAAATATAAGAAAAGTACTACAAAGATGATCTCCCAGAATGCTGAGTAAAAGGCTGAAAACATAATATATGGTAGGAGTGCCCCACAGTCCAGCAGAGATACTTGTGGTGAACTTCCACCACAGCATTTCTTGGTGACTCTCCTTCTCCCCCATTTAGTGTGTTCTTGGATGGTGTCATGGAGTTCAGAGGGAGATGTCACACATGCAGTTATATCCCAAAAAGTCAGAATGAGTAAAAAGGGGTTAATTTTGACTTCTTGATTCACTCCTGGATGGTGTCTTGGGAGTGTGCTTGACAATCTTGACACCTGTATATATATTTATTTTTGTTGGAACGTAGAATTACATTGGATTTTAAGTGATTCCGTTTGGTTTGTAAAGCGATATTTTGTTTGCACTGGTTCTTCTGGTTTGTTTTCAGAATGTTTTTACAGTGAGTTCTTAAATATTTTAATTAGCAACACATTAAGAAATGTTTTCAGGGAATTAAGTCATTTAGAACTTCTATATCACTTTAACCTGAATCTAGGCTGCTAATCCTGTTGAATAACAAAAGCACTGAATTTCCCTCCCTGGCTGTACACTCAGAAAGATGCTTGCAACTAAACTGCACCTCGAAAGTCAGTCAAGGGAAGAAAATAGAATTTTTTTATATATCTCTAAAACACAAATTACCTCCTCAGAGTGTCAGTCCTGTAATCTAGTGGAATGTCTGAAATTCCAGGTATCTACTTTTGTTTCATACAATATTTCTGATGATGTCCAATAAAACACTCCCAGAGTGTTCCTTCAAACTGAAAAATACTTTTGGTTTTCCCATACCTGTAAACATTTGAGTTCCTTGATACAATTACATAGTTTTTAACATCATGTATTAAAAAAAAAAAAAAATTAAAAATGCACAAAGCACTTAGGTCTCTCATTGATTTTGTATTTAAGGTATGTCATATTTTTTGAGACCACAGAAGTACCTCAACATATAAAAATACATCTTTTACAGCAATGTCTGCCAATGTGGCTGTTGAGAACTCTAAGGCATATAGGACCCATATATGTACTTTGTACACACAATTGGGCTTCCCTCTGGCCACACCAGTGCTGCCTTCCCTTGGATAGGCAACCTCCTTCCATTTGCTCTTCTCTGTGGTTTCTCCTCATTGTTCTCTCTGATGTCAGTGCAGGTTTTGACCTTCTGTCCAAATCTGTGCTGGGTTGTACTCCTGCCTGTGAACCCTGGTTTGCTCCTTTTCCATACCTAGAGGCTGATTCTCTTTTTTGAGTTAGCCCTCCTCTATGCTAACACATATTAACCTGTTCATTTCATTAGATCTCTTTAGGCTGGTAATGATTCAAATCCCTCCTTCCCACCCTCTCTGCCATCCTTAGCAAAGTGAACCTCTAGGGTCAGCACAGGAGTGAGAGGAAAACATCTTCAGTTGTTCTGTTGCCCTGGCTGCTCTCTGGCCTCCTCTCATCCATCTCCCTTTTCAGAGCAGGACAGCCCTACACCAGCTCAAACAACTAGAGTTCAGATGTAAGTTCTGTTTGGCTACAACAGCTCTCCAGAAGAGCTGCTTGGATTTTTTCTTTGATTTTTTTGTTGTTGTTCTTGCTCCTTATGTTGAGGGCCAAGGCAACCAGCATTGAATATCGGGTGTTGGTCCCTCACACTGCGACAATCTGCAGTTTTGTTGAGGGCTGTCACACGCTTCAGTTCTGTGATGCTACTTCCCCTACAGTCCCAGTGCAAGTGTGATTTTCCCTCCTACATAAAGAAGCACAGACTTAGAGCCCTCAACTTCAAATAGCTCCATTATTCCCTGATGCAACTCAAAACTGCCCTTCTTGGTTTTAGGCCTCTCCCCAGGATTTCGTAGGATAACTCCAGCCTTGCTAAATAACCTCCCTCTTTGCTCTCCCCTGTTCAGCTACAAGTGGCCTTCTCTCTGACCCTGTTGCTTCTGCCACCTGGAGCAGCCTTCCTGTGTCTTGCTGCCTTTCTGACTCACCACCTATTTTCAAATGCCATGTGAAAGCCTAGAGTTTCAACCTTGCCTTGTAACAATCTGGAGCAGCCTAAAGAAAACAACCTCTGGCTGTTACCCAAAGAGGGTTCCGTAATTATTTCTCTAACCCTCCTAAAGTAAAAAGGTTGGCCACCAAAAACAAATAGGAGGCAGACCTCACACACATTATCCATATTGGCTGAGAGATAACAAGAATAAAATAAGACCTTAAAAAATTACCTCTACTTGTTGGCAAATACAAAAAAATACAGAGAGTATCCATGCAAATAAAACAGATTTGTACATTGATTTTTTTGATTGTTTTTTTCTCAAATGTTCCCACCAACTGGTTCTTAAAAATCACATAAGAATAGGTGTATGTTAGATGGCAGTAGGGACAGAGAGAACGCTTCAAGTAGAAATAAGGTTAAATATCCGCCAAGAACAGGATGATTCGAAGGACTGACTTAATGAGGGTTCACAATTCTGCCCTGCTGAGATGAACAGTCACTGCTTTAAACTCACTGCCCCTTGACAGTGCAGCTCTCTCCAGTGCAGCACCACAGGACATGGAGTTTGCTTCTTACATGGAGTATTTTCCATACAGTGCTCACTGGCAGTGGAAGCAGCAGGGCCAGAGACAAGGCAGCACAAGACAAGCTTTCAGGCTTCAGCATAATGAAAGGAAGTCTGACTAAAATGAATGTGGCAGGCAAAAAGCATTTGAGAGCCCATTTCCAGCAAAGCCCATATTATGCCCTTGGGAGCAGAAGGGAGAAAAATGTATTCTGGAGATCTCAAAGTTGTCCTCAGTGCTTGTGTCCAGCATTCATTTACTGACTGCTTACTGTTTTCCTCTTTCTGTAGTTCCTAAGGGCCTGTTTTTCATGTAACTTCATATATTCTTTCCCACTGCTGCCTGTGGCTTTGCTTGTGAATGCTCATCCTAACCAGCCTCAAGCACCTTCTTTCTGTGTGCTTGGGGAAGACAACACCCTGCTTCCAATTAGCAAGGCAAGGAAGTTGGCTGCAGAAGCCTCTTTCTAACGAGAAACACCTCTGATGCTTATTGTTTGTATTTGGTGCCTACTGTCCCTAGTCAAGCTCAGGAGATTGCTGTGCTTGGAGCCAGATATACAGATCTTGTCTTCATTAGGGAAAAGGTGGTTTAGATGTCTTGCCAAAGGGATCCAAAAGACTTGAGCTTAATACAAATCAGTTGCTGTTTTTAAAAGGGATTTGTTAACTTCCAATAGCTAAAAGAGATTAAAGCAGCTGCTGTCTCTGGTAAGACTGTAGCAATGGTTAAAATCAGGAAATACCCATGATGTGGCTCAGCCAGAAACTGCCAGAGGGACTCTGTAGGCAGGTCATGGAAGCTCTTGTTTCTGTTGCTGAGGTTTCCTTTCCACACATGCAGACCTGCTTTGTGTGAGCACACAGAGGTGAGCCTGCCTCACCTGGGAAGTGTTGCACAAGACACAGCAAACTGGTAAAATAGGACTTGTACCTTTGAGCAAGTTCCTTATTTCTCTAAGTCTTCTCCTCTGTTCCCCCTGTCCGAGTGCACAATGGATAGGAAATTCTTTCATGAATGCTGACAAAGCCACAACTGTCCCCTTAGGCCAGTTGGCAGAGCTGGTGTGGACACACAGCCCTGCTGCTGGGCTCCCCTTGCTGCCATTGTTCCTCCTGCACTTCTTTCTGAGAAAGGGCTCCCAAACCCAGCCTGGGTGTGGTACTTCACTAAAGTACCCCGTCATTTTGGGAGGGGATCTGAAATATGGCATTGGACTAGATGACCTCTAAGTGTCCCTTCCAACCCAAACCTTTCTGTGATTCTATGGCTTGAGGTCTCAAGACTTCAGTCTACATTTTGGCTTCATCACTGACATTTGCTTTTTGATGGCGTGTATTATTTTATTACCAAATTTCTCATATAAGAAGGAATGACATCTCACTTTTGAATTTTGAAACTTTGTTATACTAAAGTTTTACATGAGGAGGAAAAACTGTGCAACTGCAAGGGGAGAGAAGAAAGGTATCATCAATCTGAGTGGTAAAATGAGGTCTATGTTTTGCCCATAGTAATGAAGTTTCTTTTGTAACAGACCAGCCAGCTTTATCCAGGTAGTTTATTATATTTCAGTAACTGTCCTTCAAATTATGGCACTCTTCCTGTTCTCCTTCAGGACTGCAAGCACTGCAACTGTTGATGTGAACAGTTGTTCCTCCACCATTAGATCATTTATGTTATTAACCACAATATATGCCAATCTAACTTTCTGATTAACCTTAATGTGGATAAAAGTCCTTAACATCTCTCTAATGTTTTCTTCAGCTACTTATTCTCATTCTCTGAATTAGAATTAGCTTATATATACTGATATTATATTTAAACACATCATTTGCCTCTCTGTGGGCAAGCACTAGTTTGGTTGCAATCATTGCAATGCAAGCCTGAGGTTATTGCTGAGTCAGGTTATTGCTTAAATAATATATGAAAGGAAGGAGGCCATTTGGCTTGTTTTGTTATGAAACCTGGAGCGATCATTTGTATAAAACCACTGAAGGCTCATACAAATGACACCTGTATAAGCTCCAGGGAGAGTGTTCATGCTAGAAAAACCCCAGCTTGAGAGTCATTAGTGAAGCGGGAGAATGGCAGAAAACTTCCCTCCTGCATCTCTAGGAAGAGATTCAGGAATAGCTGAAGCAGCTAAGAAGTATCACTCATCACTGCTCCAAAATCTAAGGAGAGTGGGGAGGTGGGGCAGCTAAGAGGCTCTTGGAAACTTTTGAAATCATTGTTTTTGTGCTTTAGGGGTTATATTTAACCTTCATTAAATGTTCAAGTAAGTGAATATTTTGGTTTATTTAGTGGGGTTCAGGTTGCAGGACAGACCACCACTCATTTCTGCTTTAATCTTTCCACTTGTGGAAAACATTTAGCGAGTTTAGACACTATTTAATCTCTTTCTTTCAAGCCTCTTGTCTTAAAACCAGCAATAAAAAGAACAAACTTTAAAAAAAAAAGTCCTACATAGATCTGATATAAACCAAAACTGTGCTGATATTAGCTTTTCAGAATATCTAGGAACTCACCACTTTCTATTTTGATAGACTGGACAGGATATCCATGGGCTGGGAAAATTTCCAGTGTATTATTGGGTTCGACTCACAGCAGACACCTGCAGCAGCTACCTGCAAAACTGTACAGTGCTGGTAACACACAGCTCATGGCACTTCTTCTGAGGGGGAGCCTGAGGTTCACAGTGACTCCCTTCCAGGCTTGTCCCAGGATAAAGCCTATGACCAGGCTGTCCCAGTCAGGATTTCTGAAAGGTACCTAGCAAGGTCTGATTCCTGGATGTCCCCGGCATTTCGTCTTTCTGATCAGCTTTACCTGCTGGAGTGAGATTTGACGGTGTGACCTTGCAAAGCCAGAGACATGAAAGGAGCAGTGAAGTTCTTTCAAACGAGCTCGATCTGCTTCCAAATAACTTGCCTGGTGTTTTCATCAGAGACTGAGAGCTGTGGGGCTGTATATCTCACAAGCAAATGACAAAGCCGTGATTCTTGCCCTGAGGCAGCTGCAAACCAAGACTCCAGTCCTGTGATCAGGCTGCTGGTAACCTCCACGAGCCCTCCAAGGGCTCTGAGCTAGTACTGCACTCAGAGCAAACACTCATTTTTGAGACTGGGGCGGCAGAAGGTTGGAGCCAGATTTCTTAAGGTAGCTGGTGCTGAACTGCCCCGGGCTGGCGAGGCTCGATGACTCTGGCTGGGAGTTTCTGAAAATAACCCCCAAACTCTTGGTTCAAAAGTAAGGCGACACTCTGCAAAGTTTGCTTTCAGGCAGCCAGAGCTGGGATCTGCCCTGTGCACGCACAGGGGCTGGATTGGCTTCGGCAGGAGCCAGCACGCTCTGGCAAAGACACCGTGCTGGAAACAGCATTCTGCTCATTCTTCTGCATGTTCACATTAGTGAGATTTTCCAAGGTGAAGACAGTCTGTACTAATGGAGAGGGAAAATAGTGGGTGAGGTTATTTTGGCCCATGTTATTTAGGAAGTCAGACTACATGTTACACGATCACCTTACAATCCATAAAAATCAGTCCTAGGGCTAGTGGAGCTTTCTCTGGGTCACACATCTATCGGGTCTATAAAAGTGTGTATTCAAATGCTGCTTGTAGAGAACCGTTGTGCTGCCTGTTACCTGAGTGTCCCTTTTGCTGTGCCTCGGCTTAGGCTCGGCTCTTTCGGAGATTCCCGCACTGCCCGTTAATTGCGTGTGTGGAGTCTGAGGCGCTTCCCTGGAACCGCCGGGGAGTGTCAAGTTGAGCTTTTGTGTAAGCGCTGGCAGGCGCCGGGAGCAACTGGCTCTGGAGCCGTTCGGAGCGCTGGAATGGGGGAATGGGAGACATGTGGCAGGGAGGGGACACGGCGGGAGCCTGGGGACAACCCCCGAGGGAGCCTGGGCCGGCCGTGCCGAGCCCGCCGCAGCCGCCGACAGGGGCTTTACTTCCAGCCCCTGCAGCCGGCTGGGTTTGAATTCCCAACAACGAAAACCCAATAAACTAAAACAACAACAACAGGGAAAAAAAACCCCAACCTCCTAATACGCCAAATTATCCCCCATATAAACTCAATATTGTCTTACTTTATCTTCAGTGCTTTTTCTGCATGTGATTTCTTCCCTCTGTTCTTCACACTATTTATGGACAGTGTTATAACTAGTCTTGGGTGATGCTTTGCAGCGTGCTGTTATTATTCACCAAAAATGCAAGTTCTGAAATCCTTTACTAAATTTAAAGCTTCTGAGGAATAAGAGAATGGATTTTTTAAAAACAACTGCAGGATTTAAATAAAGTTTACATTTCTTATTTCAAATGACATTTTTATTTTGAAATCCAAAATTTTAATTTGCATAATTCTACAGACTGTCAGAAACTACAAAGTTTAATCAGAATTTAATTTTGGGTTACTTAACCCAGGAAAAGAAAAATTAAAAAAATATATAAGAAGATCTGAAAACAAAAATTTCTGCGAACTGAAAAAAAGTGAGAAATCTTAAACTTCTAGTTTAGCTAGTGAACAAAACTTCTTTTGTTCCTTTCATTGATCTCTGATGCTAGTGAGTTGATAAATCTTCATCCAGCTTCTGTTCAAATAATTCTGTATATTACATTTCCTGGTAATATGATAGCTTCACTTTTACATAATGCTGTTTCAGGATTTATAAGACTGGAGGCAATTAATTCTAATATAATTATTCGTTACCAACTGGAGATCATTAATAGTTGCACAGACTAGCAGGTAGAGTTCTTCAGAAAACAAGGATAGAAGGAATACACAATGCAGATTTTTTTTTTTTTGGCAAGTACTTTCAGTACTAAATTTTAATCAAATAGAGATTCAAACAGAAACCTCAAGTCAGAGTAAGCTCTGTCCAGGCAGGAGTGGGCACGGACTGCAGCGAGGGTACGCTCACTCACAAACTGTGGAGATTTTGGGAGATCTCTGCTGCAGCAACAGGGACATAGGCTGCTGTCTGGTATAAATTTCAAGCAAATAAATTGTAGGCATGAATAAATCATAACAGCAGCAGTGTCACGTAGAGGCCTCAGCTCTAGCCAGAGCCTTGCCAAAGTCTGTACAATCACTGAGCTGCTTATTACCTAATAACTGCTCTGTCTCTCCTTATATAATGCCTGTTTTTTGGATGAATTGCTACATTCACCAAAGCCTCAAAAATAGCTCTAGTGATCAAGTCCTGATTATACACTGCAATGAATTCAAAGGTCCTGTTCCATAACCTTTTTTTGACTTTGAAATGTGCATACTATTTCAGGCGGCTTTGGAGTTTAAAGCAATCTGTTTCCACTGAAGGCAAGCAACACTGGAAATATGATTACAATAATTGTATTATGAACATAGTATTGTCATGATCAAGTGAAGGGCTCCAAAATGTAACTGATAAAATTGTAGCTTTGACCTCCATCGTTAGCCTGCAAACCCGATCCAGTTCAGATATCGCTCCGTATTAGCCTCGTTAGCACAAAAAACCGGCCTGATAGTTCAACCACCGCTCCCAGGAGTCACTTCCCAGACAATATTCGGGTAAACAAGGGCTTGTGGGAGAGGGGAAACAGGATCCATCTTTTGATGTCGGTTTAGAGCGTGAAAGACTAAATCGTGCACTGTAACAGTTCCATCAGTTCCCTGGAGTCAGAGCAACGGAGAATTCGATTTGAAATTCCTGTGTAAACACGCTGGGGCACATTCATGGTTGATAGGAGTTGTTGGAACTTCCTTGACTGTATTTGACTCACTGAAACCAATGAATTTGGAGCTGTTTACACCATATGAGGATTCCTCTTCTTCATAAATATTTATGCAAAAAATGAGAAAGTTAGAGTAATTTAAAAATATTTTAATGTGGTGTTCCAAATCATACAGAACATAGTAGACCCCTTCTGCTTTGTTTTCTTATCCTCTGGCTTCGCTGAGGTCCTAATTTGAACTTCTCAGCTGAATATGGGAAGAAATGTGTAAATTGTACCAGTCCTACCATTAGCTTCAGTTTGCAGGAGTGCCATTGATACAGACTTTTGCATTTATTTTGGGTGGAAAGTGTCTATTTAAATTGTGAGATCAATCATCAAATTAGATGTGTGACTGCACACATCGTCCCAGTGTTTATTTTCTTTTCTGGCGCACTTGTGGCTCTTTGGGTTTGAAGAATGTAACTCAATTGGAATGAACCTCAGTGATAAAATGGTCATCACATAAGATGTCTTTGTGTTGTTTTGAAATGTACTATTACAAGGCATTTTAATAAACTTTGTTTTTATTTTCCTTGATTAATAACACATTTGCTTGTGAATTTTTTGGGATGTTTGATTCATGGTCTTTCCTTTCTTTTCCTTAGAACTCCTTGGTGGCAGCAGCCTACAGGAGGCCTTGTGGGACTATCCCATGGCGATCTGACCTGGTTCTGGCTTTGTCCAAGTAATTTTAGTCGCACTAACACTTTTGACCCCTGGTGTCATTGATAAGCTCCAGAGCGCTGAGTGCTGGGTCAAAAAAGTTTTGAAAGATCTACAGAAAACTAAATTCTTAAAGCCATGTGATTGATATTTATTTGTTTTAATTATAAATATAGAAAATAATACTCTGTCACTTTCTCCTCTCTGCCTGGTCACACTGATAGAGAAGCTGTTCTATGAATAGTAGATTCATTACATATATTACACATTGTCAGTGAGGTAAAGGAGAACAGTCCTGTTCCCATCTTCTCTGTTCAATAGCTGATGTGATTTAGCAGGAAAAACATTGTGCAAGGCATTAAGCAACAGCAGTTGATCACTTCTACGGATATGGTTTCACTATAAAATACTATCATCTCCTTTTGATTGGCATTTGCCTTTCATAGAGATGTTTGGCTAATGCACTGCTTAATAGTCTGATCTTTTTCTTTTTTTCTTTTTTTCTTTTTTTTTTTTGGTTAAAACTGGCTTTTATCTTTGTTTTACAAAGCAGAAAACTGTATCCCTTTGAACTCATCCTCTGATGTCATAAGAGCTGGGAGCTGACATGAATTATGCTGTTAAAATACTGACATTTCGAGCAAGGTGCCAGCATGTACTAAAATACAGTAACGCGTGTTGCGCTCCAGAATATTTTTTTAACATACTGTTATTAGTGGCAGGCTCTTTGGTCTGAATGCCTTTGATAAGTGAAATTAGCACACTGTTTTTCCAGCCTATGTATGGTAAATTCTTTCCCCTTTTGGGGTCAAAAAATATAAATATTAAAGAAAACTCCAAGTGTTGCTATTTGCAAGGTTACAATGTTTGTTATTAGAACCGTGGAATATGTTGAGTCTTTTGGGGAAGATAGTATGAGGGACCCATGAAAGGACAGGAAACATCTATATTTGCTGGCAGCATGCCTGTATCAAACATATTGCTCACAGTGCCATCCTGATGGCACTGTGGGGAGGGACAGTTCAGCTATGCGGTATGAAAACATGCCATCATATCCATATTTCACAACACAGCACGTGTCAGGCAGGCAGGACTGTGAGTTAATTAGATGAGGTTCTTTGCAGGAAGCCAGTTCTGTGGACAGCTAAAAAAACTGAGGATGTTCAATGGAATTAGGTCCCTAATCTTAATCCCGTCCCAGGAGAAGCAGTAAAATGCAGGAAACACTTTGCACAAGGCTTCCTCTGGGTCCCCCAGAGATGTCCCACAGAGAAGCCTGGTTTTAATGCTGCATTCCTTAGCACAAATAAAGGACAGCTTTACATCCTTACTTGTGCAAGACTTTAAAAGAGGCTCTCATTGTACCCTACAGCATGGATATAGTGAGGCAGTAGGAACAAGTACTGTTTCCCTTATACTTTTTTTTCTTAAATACAACAGGATTAAGCCTTATGTGAAGAAAAAGTGTACTTTGGATCTTAAGTAGGATAAGAAAATTATATAGTGCTGTGCATACTACAGAGAACATTGAATAGCACCATTTATTTCCATCCATATAGTATCATATCAGTCCTCTAACTGTTGCTTGTATAAACAGTTTTGAATCCATCAGGCAATTTTCCTGATTGTGTTAACAGAGATTACTCTTCCCATGAGTATATAGAAAGCTTGGAGATGCTTTTAAACTCCCTGTTTGTCTTATCCAAAGACAAGAAGATTCAACCAATCAAAAAGCCCCCAGCCTTTTATTTTTTTGAATCCAGTCCATAGCTCCTGGAACTAACTAAAACAAGAGAAAAAGAAATCCAATGCATTTGTAAATAATTCCAATTAAAAATAGCAGTTTTGGCCAGCTCAGGATGCCTGGGCTCCGTATGGAAGCAATTCTGCTGGCTCTGTCCACTCCCGGCTGACCCAACCAAGCACAGGCTGGTCCCCAAGGTCCCTGCAGGGCAGCAAGGAGGGGGAGAGTCTGGCCTGCCTTGGAGACACTTGGTGCTTGGTGTCCATCATGTAGAGCACAGAGAGCCTGCTTGCCTTGCACTGGGAATGTCCAGGGACACCACAGTGCCATCAGAGCGCAGCCGTGGGGCTGTGCCACAGGCACGTGCCAGCCCTGTGTGATTTGTGACAACGAGGGCAGCCTCGGGCCTGAGGCAGGGATCCCATGTGCTCATCACCCAAGGCAGTCCCCAGTCCCTGAGCCTCACCTGAGAGGCTGCAGGGGAGTGCAGATGCGTTAAGGAAGGAGCAGGAGCTGGGAAAACTGGTGGGGCTGAGCCAAGCAGCACAGCAGTGCCCTCACCCAGAGCAGGGGCAGGGGGGCTGCAGAGGCACCTTCAACTTGGTCTCTCTGTGGTGTGGGTGAGCTGCACCCTCTGTGCATCCACACAGGAGCATTAAAAAAGTAACACCTAGAAACGGTGCAAATGTGTAGTGAGGATATGGAGGGTGTATTAGTGTGTGTTAAGTAGAAATAATCATTTGAACAGCAATTGCACAGCCATTATCAGTCATCTTCACCAATTGCTTCTAGCCAAAAGCAGTTATCTGTGATAAAGATTTCTGTTATTTGAAGGCAGGCCTGGATTTAAAACCACAAGATAAAGGGATTATATGCAAAACCAACTGTTGCTACCGAAAGAGCCCTCAGAGGGAGGACTGACCCAGTGTTCTGCTCTGGTTCTGGCCCTGTGTTGCCACTTTACTCATCTAGAGTGGACCTGGCTCTTGAGCTGCACTCAGCAGGAGGACACAGGGGTGTAGGGTGTGCTCACCAGAGTTTCCCACATCCCACACCCCCATCTCAATCGTCCTTTCTGTAGCACCTCATCAGACTCTTGGCCACTCTCTTCTGCCCCAGCAGATTAACTCAGGCCACTTGAAAGAAAATGTTGATAAATGTTGATAAAGTTTTGTTCAGGTCAAACAATTGTGTTCTGTTAAATGTATGTTCTTTTCTTTAGAGTCTTTAACTTTTGCCTTGATTTTTGGGGTTTTCTTTTTGCCAAAATATTGTGAAAAAATGTGAGAACTGTTCATCTTTTTTTCTCCCGAAACAGAAAAAGAAAGTGGGATAAAATACCCTAAGAAATAACCAAGTCCAGGCAGATGTACCTTTAGCTTTGAACGAGGAAAGGCAAAAAGAAAACAATTTGTGATATGTTTTCCCAGAAATAGACTATTTGGAGGGAGGATAGTTGCTTGGTTAGAAATAAAGAAGGATGGGAATTATTAGAAGAAAAGAAACAGTAAAGAATAAACCAGGAAGAGGAAGTTTGGAAGAGTATGAGAGACATAGCAGGGGTGGAGCAAATGCATACTGGGAGACCCCAGGGTACCATATGTGGCTTATGAGTTGATGGTCTGTCATATTCTACTGCCCCAAGTTCCCTAACAAAGTTATTCCATTGGGAGGGATGATTTTCATCTTCTCCAAACCACTCATAAAATTTTGAAAAATAATAATGCACAAAGAAGAGTGAATGAAGGGGGAGAGGTCAGGAGAACTTGCTGGCTCAGTAACACATAACAAGGTAGTAGAGGCTGAGAGAGCAGGAGGATCCCCCAGGGAAGGAGAGATTTGTGTCTAAGCTCGGTGGTGCAGGCAAAGGCATTTACACAGAGGTGTTTTGCTGGGAGGGCATGGAAAGGGGAGAGAAGAGGTGGAACACCAAGCCTGAACATACTGGTACTAACAGACTTGTCAGAAGAAACTCAGGAAAAAGAGGTCAAAATTAGAAAAATGAGAAGGCTTTTAAGAGCACTGAAAGTTAGAAATTCAGAAGAAGTGATGTCTTGCATTAGAAGCCTATGTCTTTGCTACCCTTTCTCTTTTTTTGCTCCTGTTCTCCAGAGAATTAGGAAAAAAATATGGGAACTTTGTATGCAAGCTGAAATTGTGTTTAGGTGCACTTTCTAATACTTTGAGGAGTTTTTAACGTAATGAGAAGAATTCTTGGACAACCTCTCCCCCAGAAATCCTCCAACTCTGTCTCTGGCAGCAAGGGTGCCACAGGCTTTGTGAGTGTTGGGCTTGGGCATCTTCTGAGTCTTCCCAGCTCCCACTCTGGCAAGATCAAGCCTTAACTCCTAAGTCATAAAGTACAAATCACTACTAATCACTCAAAGGATTGCTGTGAAATCATCCCACACCAGAGGGGCATTTTCATTGAGCCGCTCAGCAAAGGGGTTTTTCAAAGTAGGAGACAAGTCTGAGAGCTGAAGTGCAACCTCCTGAGAGGTAACGAGCAAAAAAACTGCTGTGGATGGATGGGTTCCAGTGATACATCACTTGTGTGCAGTGAAGACGTCTGTGGGGAAGGATAATCAGTGAAGGCAGCTGAAGAGCATTGCTCTGAACAGGCTGGAACCCAGCAGAGAGAACTGGCTTGAGCCTTGGCTCGTGAAGTGGCGCCTCTGGGAACTGGAAGCTTTTTCTTTTCAGTTTAAAAATCTGTATTGTGTAAAATTGTTTAATGCTTGCTATTCAATTGATTTTAAAGTGGATAATCATCACTGAGCTTTAAATACACAGAGCTTGTTGTTGGAGCTGCAGATTTTCTTTGTTAATGCTAACATTAAATATTTATTCTGGATAAGGATAATGTAGTAATATGGGGAAACACCTGCGATTGAACTGCTGAGATAAGGATCTCTACTGTACACTTCCACTGCCAATATTTTCACAAACCTCACTAGATTCAGTGGTAAATAATTCTAATTCATTTTCCACTCCTTTTGTCTCACAAATTTGAATGTATTTGATGCGTGAATCTTTACAGTAGGTTGGAAACCCCAATTCATGTCTTTAAGGACCTGGACTAAATTGTTTAAGGAGTTCTGCCTGACAGAAGCCCTTTTTCTCCCTCCAGCACTAATTGGGTGATGGTGATTGGGTCGTTTTGGGAAACATCAGAGCAGAAGAAGGCAGCTGGAGACAGTGTGTGAGGAAACCCAAAACCATGCACAGATTTAAAATTTTATGAAGCTGCAGCAATTCACTGTCTCACTTCAATGAAACTGTATTACCAACAGGCAGTTCCTCTCAGTTTGCTTGGACAACCCCTTCTGTGTGGCTTTCTAAAACCTGTAAGAGGGTAAATTTTTTACTTGAAGAGTGGAGAATGAAGTGATGTGTTTCTCCCTTTGACACAGTCAGGGAAAGCTGATGCTGAATACCTTATATGTTTATGAATGTTAGATGCTTCTTCATCTAGTGTTACATATTGTATTTTTCAATTTGAAATATCTGATAATTGTGGCTTTTAAATGCCTTAGTGATATACCATGCATAAATTTAACTAGTTTAAGTATTATTTTACTCCAAAATTACTTAGGTTTTTTTTAAAAGACCTTCTTCAGTTTTGTGGTATTGATATTTATTTAAAAAAAAAAAAGAACAAAACCAAAAACTAAAAATCCAGTCTTCTCACAGCAGTTGTCATACATCCTTGTAAGTATCTGACTGGGCTCTTGCCTGCAGGAAACTACTGCACTGCAGGACATTATTCTGAGCTTTGAGTTTTGTAGATATAGTAATTTCTTTTAATATTAGTTGCTGTTAAGACCCGTGTAAACCTGGATCTTGTAAAGTCAACAGCAAATTTCCACTTGCTTTAGTGAAGCTGAGATTTCTCTTTCTTGGTAGAAAGAGGAAATTCTCTTTGAGCCTTATAAAAAGCCAGAGGCAGCAAAGGGACCTGTCAGAGTTTAAAGGAAGAGCAAGTGAGCCGTGGTCCCAGGCTGACTCATCTGTGTGTGAGCCACCTGAGGAAACTGTTTGGGATGAAAAGAAGCTCGTTCTTTAATTTCTGTCCTTATCTGAAAATCCATGTGATCAGGAACTACCCACATTGAATAATTTCAATCCTTAAAAAGCAATTGCTGTTCCCACAAGGGGTGACATTTCCAGGTAGTCAGCGCTGCCCGATTCTGGTCCCTGCATGTCCAGGCAAGAACTGTTGCTTTCCCAACGATCAAAATCCACTTTACAATGTCCATTTTGCAGCAGAGCACATTTAACTCAGACTGGTGTGAGGACTTTGGAGTTACCAGAGTGTCCCCAGCCTTTTCCCCTCTTGTGCTGTTTTGTGCTATGACCGAGTGCAACATAAACAGGAGTATTTGCTTGCTTCCACTCAGGCAGTTAAACACCCACTGAAAACAGCTTTGTAATGAATCCCTGCTTTGAGTGGGAATACATCTGACAGCAAAGAAACTCAGTGCTTCTGTTTTCTCTTAGCTGTGTGTAACAGGTGGCATACAAAGCACTGAAAGGCAGCAAATACTATTTTTTTATAATATAGGCAACAAATAACATTTCCATAATAATTTCCATTGCATTTTAAACAGCTTTTTGATCAGGTTAAATTTATTGAGATAAAAGAAATGTTATGTTGCTGCTTAACCTACAGATACTCTCGTTCTCTTTTAGTTTGTCTCAATACTGCTCTAAAGGCTTCACTGAAATCTTTCTATAGACAACTAAATATCCAGAAAATGTTGTTCACCTTTTCTTCTGGCTTCCAGTTCTGCTTATGTTCTTTTAAAAAAGTTTATCCATCTGGAAAACACAGCCAGTTAAAGATGCCTTTCTGTGTGTCAAGTCCTTCCTCCACGTAACTGTGCAGTAACTGTTATTCCTACAACTGATGAATGCAGGCTCTGGGAGAAACCTTTTCTATTGTAATTATTTATTCCAGGGCTGTGGTGTCTGTATGTAGCCCTGTTCTCAAATGAGGAATAGGCAGAGGAAACCTAATATGTAGATGAAATCTAATAATAACATGGAGGTTGTTCTTTTTCAGCTCACTGAATTGTGCTGTAAATGGCTGTGAGCAGTTAAACTGTCATGCAGGGGAATGCAATGGCAGCAGGGTATCACTGATGGATTGGCTGCCTTTTTCTGTACCTGTTTCTAGAGTATGTGAGTCTGCATTATTACTTTTTTAGCTATTGAAAAGCAATCAACAATGAAGTTAGAATGTCACAGTAATATTGTGCATCTCTTTTAGAAGTTTATTCTCTGTGAGTAGAGGGCTAATCCTATTTTTGGTCAAGTTATGTACAGGTCTGCCAGAAGAAGGACATCCCACAGCACTTAGACAGCAGTAGCAGCAAATGAAGGGCACTGCATCTTCATTCTCTAAGTGGAAAGTGGGAAATCGACTCAGTTAGAGAGCAACATCTAGGCTGTGGTTTTCTTTGGGTGTCAGTCATATAATCAGACATGGGTAACAACTCCACAGAAAGGAATATTAGGTTAAAATCAGATATGGAGGATGTTCCTGTTAGGATGAGGTGCTATAAACCATCTACACTTGAAACCAGCTGACAAGGAATAGAGCATAATCAACACAAATCATTTATTTTTAAACAACAAGTGAGAAAAGAGAAGCCTTGAGGGTTGTATTTTTATAGAAAATGAAAATTCCAACCACAACAGAAAAAGCTGATTGCAGTGAGGATCAATACCAGTCGGTCTGTTTTCCTACAAAACTGGTTCCAGGCAGGCAGGAGGATGTCCATGTCATGGCTCTGCCCAGGCAGGAACACACAGGTCTGGACTCTGCTCGTCCTTCACCTCAGCTCTCCATGGGAGCAACCTCACCCCATCCTGCTGAGCACCAGGGCCAGGCTGCCCCACTCCCCTCTGCTTCCACCCGCTGCTGCCAGGGCTGGGCACTGCCAGGGCTGGGCACAACTCCAGGGCTGGGCACTGCCAGGGCTGGGCACAACTCCTGCAGCACAACTCTTGCTCTCCCGCCCCCCCCCCCCGGGGCCTTGGCAGGGCTCAGGTACCTTTATTCTCATTATTTTTATCTGGCTCTTTGGGTGACATCATTCGGTTTCACTTCAGCTGCTGAGAAGCCTGAAATACTTGCAAACACTTTCAGGTGCTTGTGTGTGTTAAACCTGCAGGGATCATGCTGATTTGAGGAGTTTATTGCTGTTGTATTGACATTTTCTTCAAAAACCAGCACATTCTCAAAGCTTGCTTGTAGAGCCCTCATGAAATTGTCTGGGATCATTTGCTGAGATTAAACATTTTCTTTGTTTACTTTAAAAATGACAAATTTATTTATCCAAACTCTTTTTTCTGTGTTGCCTTAGCACCCATTTACATAGGAAGGCTTAAAAAAACTCCAACAAATTAAGTGATGTTAACTTAAAACACATTAACTGCATTAAAATACTGTGTAGGAATTCTTTTTAGAATCTGAGTGCTTTCAACTGCCTTTAACTTACTTAACTCAAAAGTTCTTGGTTGTGAATAAGTTGGGGGCTTAGACCAATTAATTAATCCATTTGAAACTGTAATGCAGTGTAATTTCCTGAGTGTGTGTCTGTAGGCAATTCTGAGGAGAACTGTTGCAAAAATGGGAATTAGTGAGGGTTGTTCTCTCTTTCAAAGGACTTTCATTCCTATCTATGTCTGGTAACTATTCTTCAAAATCTAGTCCCAAGTATGGAAAGTTTCTGCAGTGACTGTGCTGTTGGAGACCTGGGTTTGTTACCAACCTCTTACACAGTCTCAGTATCCTCTTCATCAAATTTTCTTTAAGCATTTCTCTAAGAAAATGAAAGTTCCTTAGAGATGTTGTTCAAATCAACCTTCCCAACTATTTCTGAGTCTTTTTTAAACCTAATGCAGTGGAATTTAGAGAAATACTGTGAGCTTTGTAGTAAATCTTCAAGGGAAGATTCTGCTAGCAGAATGTAAGGCACATACCAATCAGTGGCAGATGCTGCTTTGGTCTGATCTGTGCTGATCTTAATATGTAGGATGTAGCTTAGGAGGGTTTGGGATTGTAAAAGCTGTAAGCTGTGGTAGTGGTGCAACAGTGTTGTGTGCAGTTTCTTCTCCAGTGACCGCTTAGAGGCCTTGAAATTCTAATTTATCCTTTTCCAGTATAGAATGTAATAGCATCACTGTTAAAAAAAAAAAAAAAAAAAAAAAAAACCACAAACAAAACTCTCGAATTCATACCAAGTATTTAATGGCAAAATCACAATTTTTTATTCCACTAAGCCATTTGGCAGGGGAAAGGCCCTACTGTGTTCTTTCTTTGAAGTCTGAAAAAAATCTGGCCTAGGTTTGTTATTTGGGGAAAAGAGATTTGTCTTGTGTAACAATTATTCTCCTAACGCCACGAGACACTCCGGGTGCGTTGTGTTTTCCTAACATAAACACGTTTAGCTCATCTTTTGTGGATACAAATGGCCACTCAGATGAGACTTGTAGAATTTGGAAAGAAAAGAGCCCTTTAATAAAGAATTGTCTTCTCATTAGCCCTACGGATTTTCCAAAAGATTTTGCTTTGTGCAATGTATTATAATTATATGACAGGAGAACAGTGGAGAATATGGCATAGCGTTTCCCATAGGTTTCCTTTCGGAGATAAGAAAGATAAACATTCTGCTTTACTTCTCCAAGAACAAAAAAAAAAAAAAAAAAAAAAAAAAAAACCAACCAAAAAACCCCTCAGCGGTTTCCTGCGAGACAGTTGGATGTGAGTTGGATGTGAGCTGCTCGCTGGAACACGGGCAGACAATGCTGTGTGCCGTGCGGGGAAGCTGGCTGTACAAAGTGAGGAAGCCCCCTGCGCTGAGGTGTGTGTCCTCGGCTTCCTGAGAATGTGCCTTATCGCCCAAGGGTCCCTCCGCACTCACACGGCTTTATCTGCGCCGCTCCCGGAGGAGGAGAGCAGCTGTTTATTTTTCCAGGGCGCTCTCTGTTCTGGGGGAAACAAGGGAGGCCTTTAATTGGATCTCTCTTTTGTTCCTGGATTGCTGCGACTTCAACGAAATCGGGAGGAGCGGGAGCAGGACCGAGGTCTGGTTTAGGGTATGCGGAGCTTGACTCTCGATGACCCACCTCTGTTTCAGCCGTGACACCCGGGCCAGGGAAATATTTTGCTTAGGCTGCCTTTGCTAAAGCAGGGAGAGGATCTCTGGTTACAGGAGGAGCGAGCAGCAGCGATGCTTTCAGTTTGCTCCACTCTCTACTGCACTTTTACGGTCTGAATTGTGCAAAAGGGGAACAAATACCCAGGCATCTCTTCCCGATACCAGCTGGGAAGCATGTTCTGCAGTTCCCAAAAAAAAACCTGGGTGGGTGAGAGATTTAAAAGCTTTAGAAGGATTCAACAGGAGAAGCTGGAAAATTGCAGTAATGCCCCCGGTGTTAGTGGTTAACGAGATAGCGTCAAACACGGAGGGGTGACCTCCTCCATAGCTGCAGAGCTTTGCAGTTCCCTGCACTTTTGCTTTCCCGTTTGACTTTCTCATTTGTAACTTCTTTTATTATTCTCAAACCAAGTTTTGTAACGCACTGACATCTGCTGTGTGTTTGACTAATACAGCCACCAAAGAACCGAAATAAGCCTTGCAGCCCAGGCAGAACAGGGTTTGAGGAATTAAATTTAAGAAAAGGGGAAAGGAGAGTGGGAGAACCTGGTAACTTGTTATTGATACAAGGAGATAAGAGGGAGCAAGTCACTCTGCCCTTAAGGATCTTATACCTGTTTCATGGAAGAAATACACAGAGTAAGCTAATTTAGTCATACAAGCAGCAGTTCTATCAACTGACTGAAGTTATCACTATTTAAGAAAGGCTACATTAGCTCACTTTTTCCTTTATTTTTGGTCTAGTCAGGGTCGTGATTATGAGGTGGGCACATGATCCAGATGAATAACTTTTCTGCCAGTTTTCAGAAACTGAACTTGAGAGGAAATGGTGCAGCTGAATAACCCCAGTAGTGGCACAATAAACAGTCTACAACCATCCTGCAAGATGGGAGCAGCCTCCACTCCACCCACAAATAATTGTAGGTACTAGAACAGGAGCATCACTTTTAAAATACTAGACCAACCAGCAGCAAAACTTGCTGCTGGTCTAAAGCTTCCCTGAAACATTTGAAGTGGTATATGATTTCTGGTTGGGGTGTGAAGCAGTGGAAATGCTCCCTGGTAGTGTGGGACAACCGTCCAGCACTGCCTGGGAGCTGAAGGTAGAGCCACACGTGCCCTGTGCCTCGCTTAAATGCAGTTCCCAGCCCCAGCTCCTGCCCCAGGAACATTTCTACTGGACATTTCAGAGACCCAGGGCAGTACTAATCAGAAATCTTTTCTCAAAACAGTTTTAAACAAGAAGCTGACCTTTGCCCAAAGGAATAGTTAGGCAGTTTTGGTTTTTGTCAAAAATTGACAATATTTCTAATGAAAAACTGAATCCAGGCTGGGATTTTTTTTTTTTATACATTTTTCAGCTGAAAATAATTGTTTTTAAAACAACACCTTTTTTTTTCTTTTTTTCAAAAACGAAGTGTTATGCTGGTTTCAGGAAAGAATCTCCTTCCTGAAGATTTTCAAGACTGAAAATCTAGGTGTCTCTCTGGAAAGGTGGGAGCCTTCTAACAAATGGTTTCTCAAAATACAGACTTACACCAGCTCTGTGAATCAATGAGTTATGGGGTTGTCCCCCACATTAGTCCTTCCATATAGGTAACCTTAATGTACTAAGTCTGTGAGCCAGGCAAGACTCTATGCATAGATACTTGAGCAAAAAAGGATAAAATGGCCTTTTCTTTCTTTTTACAGCCAAAGTTGGCTGTAAAAACTTGTTTTGTATAGTTTACTAGAAAAACTAGGCTTCAAATGTGTCATAAACCATAGTTTCTCCTTTTGTTAATTCCCAGCAAATGTGCAACATGTCTGCAAGGCTGTGACAGTGCTGGATTAACACCTCACCAACAGCAAGAACTGAAACAGAAAAGTACCTTTTCATTATGAGGAGTCTTAAACAGTAGGGGAAATCCTGCTCCCCTCGAGATCAAGAGGGAAATTCCTTTTCAGCTTCAAAAGAACCAAAATTTAGCTTAGCATTATTCTGAAAGCTGTTTAAAAGCCCTTGCTTTTCCATCACTTTGCATTCATCCCAGAAGCAGGGAAAAGGAATACAGCTTTTAAATCAGGTTTACAGGTCAACAGAGAGCTTGCTCCTGGGGTGGTACTCAGGAACATTTCTTAAGGGCTTGTAACATTAAATGACTGACACCTTTCCTTCTTTCTTTTTTGTGTCTTGTCTTTTTTCCATGGGGCAATGTTTTCCTTGAAAGTCCGTGCTGAAGTGCCCTTCATTCACTGTTTTTGATGCCTCTTATGGTCAGCTGTCACACTTTCAAACTGAGGTGTCTGACATCAGCAATCACAATCAGTATTTCGAGAGATTCAAAGAGATTGTGCATTACCTGATGTACAAAAATGTGACATTAAATGACTAGTGGAGGATCCGGCAGCAAGTGAAACTTTGCTTTGTGCCATCCAGCAATGATGCTGCTTGTAAAATACTTGAATTGCCCAAAAGCTGACATGCTGCTTAAATGCTGGATAATATTGCAGTCATAACATCAACTAGTAGAGGCTCGTGCTTTAAGAAGAGTTAATTTGTTGGTTAATTGTCAGGTGAAGCTGAGCCTGTTTCTCCTCACTGGAGTGTAAGCCATGTGTAGGGCTGCATTTGGTCCTTGACATGCACTGCACATCCTCAGAGCTCTCTCTGTAAGGATGCAGGGACACACAAAGCACTAAAAGCTAACACATCACTCAAGGCAAAAATCTTCTGAAAAAGAAGCCAAACCCTTTCCTTTCCTCTGCTATTAAGTCAGATAAAATCAAAATTTAAAAAAATCCAACCCTTGTGCCCTGCCCGTTAAAAATGAAACAGAGGAAAATAATAAATTTAAGTTTTTGAACTGTTATTCCGAGTATCTGGTGAAGATTTCAGCATACATCCAATGCAATACATGCTTCCATATTCAGTGGGCATTGCAGCAGTTAATACGTGAAGCCATGGAACAGAACTGGCTTGATACAATACTCAACCATGCAGCACATGTAGTAGCCTTTGTGTGCAAGTAATGTTATTTTATGCCTAGTATTAGACACCTATGGAACCAGAAGGATGAATATAGATAATAATGGAGCAAGGAAGAAGCGGGAGAGAGAATTATTTTGCAAATAATTGCATTTTGTTGTTAACTTACACGAGCGATGTTTATATTCTGAACCTGTGGGCAACATGGTAATTGTTATTTTTATGCCCTGAGGGCGTTTATCCCCTGTCCCACCCATGCCTTTGGCCAGAGTTCTGCAGGAGCTGCTTTGGGAGATGGGCTGAATCTTTGCAACATGGGGGGTTCTTTCCCCCTTCCCCTCCCCAGGCAGCACCGTGTCTGTGGGCTGTGCCCCCCCGTGGGAAGGTGTCAGTGTGGCCTGACCCCCCAGAGCTGGTGCTGCTGACCAGGCTGTGCTGCCTGGCTCTGGCACAACCTTTGGCTGGAGCCCTTGGCTCACAGGGTGGAATTACTTGTGCTTAGCCCAGGTTGGACTTGCCTTTGGGGCTTAACTTCTCCTGACAGCTATTCTTACATTTGTTGCATGGGATAGCTACAAATTGGACCCCAAAAAAAGAGGAAGACAATTTGAAATTCAATTGTATGTAAGTAAACAAACTGTAATAAAATGAGCAGGCTGAACTTTCGTCTACATTTCTACTGGATTTGAACCAAGCCCCTTCTGAGAGTCTAAGAAAGTTGGTTAATTGTTTGTTTGTTTGTTTATTTGCTTTGGTCTACTCTGCATTTCCTTGCTCTCATGTGAGCAAGAGGAGAAATGCTGGAAAGCTGTGATCAACTCTGATATGCTGTTTCTGGCCAGGTCAAAAGTAGGGCAAGCTGGAAATACCATACAAATTTCCATGTTTGGTAGATTTCCAGTTTAGGTTTTTAGACTCAGAAGGTTGGAACAAGATTGAGATAAACTAAAAGACCTCAGGGTGATTGTACACAGAAAAATCAACTTCCAGAATTTAGGTAGCCAAGCTTAAACTGAAATATTCAGTTTCTTCAAAATTTCTGTCCTTGCCATGAAGGGAAATTCAATATTTTGGGTTTGTATTGTTTTTCCAAGCCCACTGTTTGGTTGGGACGATGCAAGGACTGAATGGGTGTCAGAGGATCAGATCCACCCTCCACTGGCACCACAACCTGTATCTCCAGTGAGTGTGTGCTTTCAAGTTATGCATTTGAGTTCTGGGAGGAGACTGTATGTAATCTGAAGTTGACTTTGGCTGAAGCTTAGCTCTTTTCCTCCAGAAGGAAAAAAATTACTTCCATCGCATCACTTTTAACCTGATTCTCTAGACATGGCATGTGGTTTGATCCAACAAAAGAGATTTTTTCTCAGATCAAACCTAGTTATATAATTTGCAATCTTATAATCTTTGTAGAAGCACAGTAGTTCCATTTAAAAGGAAACAAACTTGTGTTTCTAATTGTTTTAAAGTGCAGCCTGTATTTGGTAGAGGCACAGCTACAGTCGGGAGGGAACAGATGAAGTGCCCCAGCTCCATCTGGGGAGCTCAGAAAGCAGGAATGGCTTTACAGGTCCAGTTGCTGCAGGCTGCAGGTGTCATTGGGGTGATGCCATGCACTCCTCCTGAACAAGTCAGGTTTATGAGTGGAGGTAGATGCTGTTTGTAGGGCCACAGTAGTCCTCCCTCACCTTACCTCTGCCCTCTGGATCTGGCAGGGTGTCCTCTGGGTGTCTCAGCCAAGGCTTCTGTTCAATAAGCAGATGGGGGAGAAGTTGTGTGTATACAGAGTTATTTACAAATTGTTTAGATAGGTAATATATACATAAATTCCAGATGTGGACAGCCTATTTTAAAACAAAAGCACTCCTGCCTAATGTAGTTCCTGGCTAATGTAGCCCTTTCCAGAACTTTCTGCAAGTTCTGGAAGACCTTGAGACATGACTACTTAGCTTTAGCCAAGTCCAACTGCTTCTAGTTGCTCAGAAATAGAAAAGGAGCATGACATACGTGGTCATGATGTAGATGTCAATATCTGAGTATATGTGTGAATTTTACAGCATGTTGCTGTGTCTGTATGGCTTTGCTCCCAGGGCAGCCCCTCCCTGCAGGAGCCTGCAGAAAGTGGACAGAGAGCACCAAACATGCCTCACACAAATTCACAAGGAGCTGCTAAAGACAGAACTGGAATTCACAGTACACAGAAGTGCTGCCCAAATTCAGTGGTCAGAGTGAGTCACCACGAGCTGCTCACTCAAACTAAAACCAGTGCAGCCACAGACATGTGCAAGCATGTCCCCCTCTGGCCAGGTCTCTTGTAGGAGTGGGAGCCTCCCACACGAGATTGAGCATGAGTGTCCCCAAAAACTCCCTCCCCAAAGTGCTTCCAGTCTGGACACAGCTGGGGAGCAGTCAACTGCCAGGACTTCATTCAGCCCCAAGCTGGTTGTACAGGCTCTCCTGACTAAAACAGCTTTACCAGTATGACTGTTTCTCTAAAAAGGGCTTTTGTCAACAAAGTCATATCAGGTGAAGAATTGCTCTTCTCCCAATTACTAACAACCCAGCTATGCTGTTATACTGTGTTCTTGGATCTATGTCACCTGAATTTAGGAATCTCAACTTCTAACCTGAATAAGCTTTTCAAATATTGTTTCCTCAAAGCAGTAACAGACCCTTTATGAAAACAGACTTGGGTAGATTTTATGAGTTCAGAGAGAATCATGGCTATAGTTTGGGACCAGCATTCTCAAAGAAGTAATAGAAAACAAATTTTCATTGATGTCCCTAGGTTAGTTGAAAGAATTTTCTTTTTAAGCCTCTTTTTTTCAAAAAATCTGAAATTTTTATAATTTTCCTTGCTTGGATCTTTACCTGTGCAATTTTTCAAATTGTCTAAACGAGTATGCAGATTTTTTATGACCTAAAAATGATCTGTTAAGCAGCATATCTCTGCAGCAACAGTGGGAGAAGTCTACTTTGGCTCTAATTTTGTTGTACAATACTATTAATTTGCAACTTCAGGGTGAGCTGGACATGAGTGGACTTGTATGGTTTGGGTTTTTTTGTTTCTCTTCCTCCCTCTCCCCCCATGCTTTGTATAAAAATAAGCATCAATTTTGAAGTGCTAGAAAGAGCAGCTTGTTTTGGAGGTTGTCAGACTCTGATACAAACGATCTTTGCTTCGAGCTTCCTAAAAAAGACATAATTTCTGCTCTGTCTAAAAAGCAGAGGCTTCCTTGTTTGTTTTTATTTGCAGCATTCAGCAGCATTGCTGTAGGCCACTAACTGCAGGATGGCAGTAACACAGGATTATCCTGCAGAGCCGTAACCAGTGAATCCATAACAGCCAACCTGAACTCTGCTGCGAGCTGCCATTTAATACCACAAGAAACTGTTTGCATTTCATCATGTAACCGGTTGTGTGAATTCAAGAGCCTTCCCTGGATCAGGCTGTGTTTTCAGATGAAAGAAAGGAACTACCAAATGGTGGAGTGAAATATATAGCTTGTTTTCCTGTAGGCCTGTCCTCTAAGCATAAAGAAATATACTGTAGTGAAGACTGTGACTCAGGCTGGAGAAAAGAAGCTGTGTAGAGAAGAGATGGGAAGCAGGAATATAAGAGGGAAAAAGTCTGGGGCTGCCTTTTCTCGTGAGATAGTTTTCTTTGATATTGAGGCAACAGGAACAGGCTCAAAATTAAATGGGACCCTGAAAAGTATCTTCATAGTGTCAGCTGAAGGGCAAAATCTACTGTCCTGATCCTGAAACCTTTCCCTCTAAATTTCCCATTGTATTAGGTATAGAATTGAGCCTGTTTGTGACTTTTTCCCTCAGGCTCTGTTAGGTGGGCTTTTATTCAATGTGATTTCAGTCCAGATTATAATAAAGTTGCTCTGTTCCTCATGAAGCTCACATTATGGATGTACAGCCATCATGGTCGATGGACTGCTTAGTTTTTCCTGTAAAAACAGAAATCCTTGTACAGCTGGGAACTTGTAAAAACAAGCCTGGAGCTACCAGAATTTTTAGCTTTACAGTATGAACGAGAAACTAAATTCTCCACTGCAAAACATATACGTACCTATATATGCTCAAGATTTTGACAATGAGACTCATTCATGCAGAAGAAGACACTTTCCAGGTGAATATTTCCTTGTTCTGGCGTCACACGCTGAGTAATGTAATTAAAGAGCGTTTATGAAATATTCGGGACTGTGCTGCTGGGAACCCTGAACAGAGGGGAAAGTGGGATTGTGTGTGTTTGGGGTGGCCCTAGGTGAGCGAGGTGATCTGCAGGCCAAGTGAGAGGTGAGGTTCTGAAAATGCAAGCTTTTCCCAAGGCAGAGTTTAGGGTGTGAAGGGAGTGACACGCATGCAGTTTTGTCTCGCGTAATGATTGCGGTGAGGTTGCAAAGGTTATTATTTCTGGATATTTTTGGTAGTCGGTGCTGTGCTGCTAACAGCCCCTCCAGGATCGAGCCTACCTCCAGATATCAATTAGAAAGGGAGCGAAGCGGGCTCTGGAGAGAAAGCGGGGCAGCGGCCGGCCCAGCCCGGGCTGCCGGGGCTGGAGCCGCCGGGTCCCGGAGCACCTCCGTTCTGCTCTGCCCGCGGGAACACGGAGGTCCCTCGCGTAGGTAACGCAGGAAAATGCCTCCGTCTCAGCCTTTTAATACATTAAATCTGATTAATTTTCATTGAGGCTAGAATATTTTATTTCCCGCAGTACATTTCGTTAATTCTCGTGAGCGCCGTGGTGCGGGACAGACCCGCGCGTTTCGCGTTTCCATATACCCTCCTATTCCTGTGTTTGTTACGGGGATAAATAGTCCACGGTCTTAAAGACTAGTAGTACTTGGGAAAACAAAAAAGGAAGAAACTGGGAATACTTGACACGGCAGCATGCTGACTGCTCTGTCCCGGCTGCTTTGGTGGCTGTGCCGAGGAAGGAAGGGTGCTGCGAGGACGGAGGGCGGACCGAGAGCGCCCGGTCCTTCCCGGCTCCCGGAGCCCTGCGGCGCCGCGGGTCCCGCTCCTCAGGGAAACGGGACTCGGAAGAGGGCTCGCCCGGGGCCGCTTTTACATCCGCGTCGCTGCTACGTGAGCCAAAAGACTGCGCCAAATGTGGGTATGGCCGCAGTGTGCCCGGGCTAGAGCGGTGGGTCCTCAGGCGGCACCAGCCGTGAGTCCGACCCCGGAGCGGAGCAGGAACCGGAGGACAGACAACGGGGCTGTGTCGCCTGTCGCTGTCCGCATCTTGGTGAGGGAGGTGGGAGCCCTGCCCCAGTGCCTGCAGGCGGCGGCTGTGCTGGCCGAACGGGAGCGGGGCTCTCCGAGCCAGGGGCATCCCGGCGCTCCCCGCCGGAGACATGTTTTCTCTCTCTCTCTCTCTCAAAAAAAAAAAAAAAAACAAAAAAAAAAAAACCCAAAACGAAACAAAACAAAACCAAAAAGAAACTTTGGGAGAGGGAGGCTGCCGCATTTTCAAACAAACTGACCCAGGTAGAATCGCCTCTGCTTCCTGCACAGGGTGAGTAGAAAAAAGCCCACTCTGGCTACTCGAGTCTTATCAGCGCTGCAGCTGAAGGCACGGCTTTCGTGGGAAGCGTGGTCCGGGCTGCGGGGACCAGCCGTGGGGGCGGCGCCCTGCCCCGTGTCCCTGGGGCGCTACGAGACCCCCGGCGCTTGCCGTGTCCCGCTCCGCTCCGCGGTTCCACCCGTGCTGCGGGCTCAGCCGCTACCCGGCCGGAATACGGGACCCGGGGCCGCAGCGGAGGGTCCGTGCTCTGTTCGGGAAGGTAGACCCGGTGCGGCTCGGTACCGGCGCAACCCCGATTTGCAGCACCTCTCGGGGCGCTTTTTAGCGGAGGTGCGCGGCCGGGGTTGAGCCCCGCTCTGCCCGCCTCCTTCCCGGCTTCCCTGCGCTGGGGACGGGCAGAGGCCGGGGCTATTCTGCCCTCGTGTGAAGGAAGCGAGAGCCCTTTCCCCGCCGCCTCTCTGCAGCGGGCCAGGTTACGGGCACCGGCGCCGTGAGCCCTCTCCACTGCGAGCTTCCCTCCTGCTTCCCCTACCCCGAGGGCGGCCGCAGGACCGGGCCGGGGGCAGCTCCGCTGGCTCCTTCTGCGCTCGCTTTGTCCGGGATGTTCGACTCCTGCCTGCCCCGGGAGCGGTGGAGCGCGGGCTCACCCAAACGCACCGGCAGATTGCGCCGCTCCCCGGGGATCCCCTGATCCTTCTCTCGGAAAGGGCTCTCCGCACTCCGTTGCTCGATGCCCGTCCCAGTTACTCGCGTCCTCCTCGCTGTGACATTTCTGTGTGTGCCGATAAGCCCTCAGCTCTCCGCTCAACCGCAGCTATAGGGTACAGATTCATGGGCGTGCTCCTGCGCTTTCAGGTGCTTCTTTCATGTCCCACGAAGGGCTTAATTAGGAGAGGGGAAAGCCTGGCAGCGCCTGCCTGTCCTGGTGTCAGTCGTTCCAGTACCCGCACACTGGGCTGCGCGCTCACCTTTGCCGCTGCTCGGCCCGATCGCCGCTCCCAGCGCTGGGCTGAGCTTCTGCCCCGGTGTTCATCCGAAATCCCCCTTGGTCGGGTTTTCAAAAATCCCAAATAAGCCCCTCGGATGTCAAATGTCCTTTGCGAGCGAGCGAGCCCTGGTAAGGAGCTACGCGCCCGGCTTAGGAGTGAGAAGAGAGGAATGTGCCATTTGGCGGAGGTGATGACACAGGCGGCAGCGCTGTTACACCTGCACCGGCCCTCGCCGCGGAAATGCCTGCGAGGGGGAGCGCCGGGAGCAGCATGGGTGGCCGGCAGAAAGAAGTTCGCCCTGGCCCTGGGGAGCCCGGCAGCCCCGTCCTGGCGGCGGGGCACAGCTGGCTCCGGCTGCTCCGCCGCCCTGCGCGGGGCGAGCCACTGGGGGCCGCCCGGGGAGGAGAAACCTGGAGAGGGTCTCTCCTGCGGGCCTCGTCCCTCCGCCGTTTCGTTTGTGTGCCTTGGGGAGGTGCCTGGGGGCGGCGTGCGCTGCTCCGCGGCTGGGTGCGGAAACAGACGGGCCTCCTGTCTGTGACCAAAATCATAGAGCCCGGGTTATGGGCCGCGCATTCCTCCGTCGACGGGAGATGAGGGATTCGTTATATGGCCATGGAAGAAGATGTAGAAACGTATTTTAACTGAGGACTATAATATATATATATATATGTAAATATAAGAGTTCCCCGAAGGATTCGTTTATTTCTCGGTTAAAATACGTTTCTACATCGTCGTCTGCCTTCACCCCCAATTAGCCTCTCCCGGGGCGGGGAGCGGGGACCCGTGGCCAGGCACACGAACTAGAGATCCACGCATCAGCCGTCGAAGCTCCAGACGCGCCTCGACGAAAGAGGCCCGGCTGCACCGGGCACGCACGTTCGGGTGCTGCCAGCCCTCTGGGCTCATGCTTGGTTACCAAAATTGGTGTAGCACGTAAAATCTGCGGGGCGGAGAACAATGTGTTCACGTTCAAGAAAGGCAGGAGCGAGTCTGGGGGCCGTGAGCTGCCGGCCGGCGGAGCTGCGGGCGCCGAGCTGAGCGTGCAGCTGCTCCCAGGGCCGCTTCTGGGCAGCCCGAGCTGTGCTTGAGTACGGGAGAAGAGGTCGGGTCCGTGCGGAGCCGTGTCCGCAGCACCGAGCTCACGGCAGCGCCGCACCCCGAGGGCCGAAGGGGGCCAGGCCGGGAGCGCAGGTGGTCCCGGCCCTGCGGAGCTCGGCCGGGCTCTAGCGGCTGCCGGCGGCCGCCTTGTCTGATGGAAGGGCTCGGGGGTCAAACGGGGCCAGTCTGCTCCATTCCCGGTGATAGGACTGAAGGCTCCGTTAAAAATCAGTGCAAAGAGTCCTCTGCCTGCCACTTTGCCCGTGTCTGAGCAGTTCCGTGTTACTGATTTGTTATAATGTTGTTATAATCTTGTGCTCCGGCCAGCTGAGACGGCCTGTCTGCTGTTCGGGGAGGCTCTACCTGAAGGCAGGAAAGGGGAAGGAGTGGGGGAATGTCAGTGCTCCAGGAACCGTGTGAAATACGATGAAAAGCCCTCCAGGGAAACGGTCAGGAAAGCTGCCTGGTGTGTCATCCCCCGCCCCGCCACCCTGCCCTGGCCCTCGAGTCGCCTGTCAGAGCGTACTTTGCGGGGAGAGAGAAGGGGCGACCTGACACCTTTTGCTCTCTTGCCTCCTGCAAATAGGAGCTGCAAGAACCGACTTGCAGGGAGCGGCAACAGCCTCCTTGTGCTCTCCAGGAGCGATCGGTTGGCGGGGCCCGCGGCCAAGACATATAAACGCGGCCGCGTGTGCGGCTGGACGTGTGACAGCCGCCGTGGCGGGGGCGAGCGCCGCGGGCACACCCCCTCGCACCCACCGGGCGGGCAGGGAGCGCAGCGCCGCGGGCCCCACCGGGCTCCGAGGTGGGCGGCAGAGGCTCCCTGAGCACCCCCCGGACACCGCCCCCCGTCTCCCCGCCCCCGGCGGCGCGGCGGGGCCGGGGCGGTTCCGCGCCGTTCCGCGGGGCCACGTCGGGCCGCGTGTGCGCGGGGCTGAGCGCGGCGCCGTGACTGCGGGGTGAACTCGGCCGTGCCCAGCGGCTCGGCCGCGATAGGGGAGCGGGCTCTTGACGAAAGCGGAACTCGGCCGGGCCCATACAAATCAGAAAAGAGCCCGGCCGCCGCGGCAGAGGGGAGCGGAGCCCGCGGGGGCAGGGACGCCGCGGCCGCCGCGCTGCACGGACCAGCGGCGCCGCGAGAGGCGCCTCCCCATCTCCGTCCCGGTCCCGGCTCCGGCCTCGGTCTCGGCGAGCGCGGGGCGGGACGGCCGCCGGCGCCGGGCTCCGCGCACCGGGCAGCGCTCGGCACCGCGCGGCGCTGCGCTGGCCGCCCCGGGCGGCGGACACGGGGCACCATGATGAACAATTACCCGGACGGCGAGGAAGACACAGTGGCGCTACTGGCTCATGACACCAGCGGCAGCAAGGAGCCGGAGCGAGTCAAGGAGGAGCTGAGCACGGACAAGGGCCCCGAGAAGCCGGACCCCTCGCAGAAGCCCCCCTACTCCTACGTGGCCCTAATCGCCATGGCCATCCGGGAGAGCGCTGAGAAGAGGCTCACGCTGTCTGGAATCTACCAGTACATCATCAGCAAGTTCCCTTTCTACGAGAAGAACAAGAAGGGCTGGCAGAACAGCATCCGCCACAACCTCAGCCTCAACGAGTGCTTCATCAAGGTGCCCCGGGAGGGCGGCGGCGAGCGCAAGGGCAACTACTGGACCCTGGACCCCGCCTGCGAGGACATGTTCGAGAAAGGCAACTACCGCAGGAGACGAAGGATGAAACGGCCTTTCCGGCCGCCTCCGACCCACTTCCAGCCTGGCAAGACCCTCTTCAGCCCAGACAGCTATGGCTACCTGTCCCCGCCCAAGTACTTGCAGTCTACCTTCATGAACAACTCGTGGCCGCTGGCGCAGCCCCCCGCGCCCATGCCCTACACCTCCTGCCAGATGTCTGGCGGGAACGTCAGCCCCGTCAATGTGAAAGGACTCTCGGGCCCGGCGTCCTACAGCCCCTACTCGCGGGTGCAGAGCATGGCGCTGCCCAGCATGGTGAACTCCTACAACGGCATGGGCCACCACCACCACCACCCGCACGCCCACCACCCGCAGCAGCTCAGCCCGGCCAGCCCCGCACCGCCGGCGGCCCCGGCGGCGAACGGAGCCGGCCTCCAGTTTGCCTGCGCCCGTCAGCCCACCGAGCTGTCCATGATGCACTGTTCCTACTGGGAGCACGACAGCAAACACAGCGCCCTGCACTCCCGCATAGACATCTAGGGAGGCTCCGGCCGGCCGCCGTCACAGAAATGCACCGGCCCCGCTGCCCCTCTCCCATCCGGCCGCGTTCCCCTGTGCTCTCGTGTCTCTTCTCGTCCCTTAGCTGCAGACTTTCCTCTCTCTCTGCCCAAACTGTCGCAGTGGGTAAATAGCAGCCTCGCCCCGGGTGTAGTGTCAGTGCAGGAGCCGTCCGGCCATGAGAAGAAGGCAGTGTAAATGTGGGAGCTTCCCCGCGGGGCTGCGCCGGGCGTCGGCGGCCGGGCCGCCTGTCTCCGAGCGAGTGGGGATTCACCGAGTGTTTCTCTGCTTGTGTGTGTGTGTGTGTGTTTGTTTGTGAGTTGTTAGTTTTGGTTTGGTTTTGGTTTGTTTGGGGTTTTTTTTTTGGGGGGGGGCAGGGGAGCATGTAATTAAAAAATAAGCTGTTTAGCCCTCAAAATTATGCTCCTTTGCAATTCGGCCGTAATCTTTTCGGGCCCGGCCTTGGGGAGAGTAAAGTGGAGCTTGTAAATAGCAGAGGCATTTTCACGCGTGCGGTGCAGGGCTGGCGGGGCCTATACACTACTGTGTGCCCGCGGTGCTCGTCCTCCTTCTCTTCGCGTTTTCTGTCTTCTTCCTCGCTCTGCAAAGCACTGCGCTTCTTCCGAGCTGTGCCTTTTCGTTAAAATAGTACTTAACGTGGGGACTGCTGTAACAGCAGATGTGCGATATTGCTGGTTAACACAAACCAAAAAACAAAACCTGCCAGGGTCACTCCTGAAACGTTTCGGCAGTGGGAAATATATTTTTTAAAGGAGACAATGTCCTCTGAGGTCTTAAAAGTAATTTTATACAAGTCTAAAAATATATTTTGATGTTTTTAAAAACAAGAGACTGTTTCCTGTAAATTAGAATATTTTTCAGTGTGCATATTATTATTAATAATGAAAGTTTAAACTATCTTCGTTTTTTCCCCCAAACCTGGCCCCAAATGGATTTTCCAGTAGGTTCTGCTTTTGAGTGCTTGACGTTTTTCTTAAAAAGTTTTGATCCTTCAATTTTACATAGGGTAATGTGAAAAAAATAGCGTTTATAAAACAGGGGCCAGTTCATAGCGATCCTGTAAATGTTTGTGTAAGCTGATAGATATTGTGGCATAGTACCATTTTGGGACCAACTTTTCTAGAGTGAACTAGCACTTTTATTGTACTTTCTAGCATTGTAAAGTCTCCAATAAAATGCCTTTCCTTCTTTCCATATCGTTGTATTTCACTCCGCTCCTCCGTGCTCGGGATCGGTTAGCGGCGGCAGAGAATGGGGCGGGCGCCGTGTGCCGGGGCCGCTCGGCGCTGCCCGGCCCGCTCCTGGCGGCGGGCACCGCTCCCGGGGCCGCTCCCGGGGCCGCTCCGCCGCGGGAACAGGCGGCTATGCCCGAACTCTCCATCGGCTCCGTGATGCACCGGCGAGCTGCGCTCCCGCCGAGAGCTCCGGCGGGGCCGCGCCGGCCGCTGCGGGACCGTTTCGGTGGCTCCACAGGGGTGAGCGCGGCCGGGCACGGGAACGCCTCCGCTCCGGGACGCGGCAGCTGCCGGCACCTCGCCCGTGTACCCAGCCCTCTGGGCAGTGCCTGCGGCTATGCCCGCAGCGGACCCCGGCTCCGCTTTCATTTCTCTCCCGCCTGCTCGGGGCGACGCAGCGCGGCTCCGCGTTATCCCAGGCCCGGCCGCGCTGCACAGCGGCCTGCGCCCCATCCGGGCCACGGCCGGGGACGGAGCCGGGAGCCACCGGCGGGTCCCTCTTTCCTCGCCGGGCCGATGGCTGCGGCAGCGGCGCTCCGGAGGCCTGGGCCTCGCTTCGAAACCTGCCGGCCCACGGGGACAGCGGCCCCTGCGCGGGCTCCTGCGGGTCAGGAGGGGATGGGGCAGGCGGGGTGGCCCTCGCCCAGTGCCGGCCCGGGATGCAGTGGGTCCTCTTAGATGCCGACCTGGGCCAGGCTTGCAGTTCTGCGGCAGGAGTGGGGATGCGGGTGTTCCGCTTCCCGGGCCGCGCGGGCTGCTCCCTGTCCCGGAGAGGGACTGCCGGGGGCGAAAACCAGTGCTGGGGGTGAGCACTCCCCGCCTGTTGCTGGAGGCCTGCAGAGTGACCCGCGGGTCAGCCAGGCCCTTGCCCGGCTGCCTGACGGTCTTCCCTTTTGCTAGGGCCTGCTGCAGCCTCTCTGAACGGGAGGAAGCGGCAGCTTCCAACCTGGGCGCAGAAAGCCGTGGGGGGACGTGGGGACCGGTCGCCTCTCTGCCGCGGCGCCACTCGGCGAGCACGGCCAGGGCAGAAGGGCTCCAGGGGCACCCGCCGGGCCAGCCCGGGCACCCTGCTGTGCCCCCTGGCCCCGCTGCTTAGGCCCTGTCCCCAGCGGGAGGGCGCTGAGAGCGCTGGTACGGCCGAGGGGCTCCAGTGCCGGGCCGACAGGGACGCACAGGAGCGGAGCCGCTGCAAGGCGGCGGTGCCCCGGCCGCTCCGCGCTGTGCGCAGGGGCTGCGGGCCGAGCGCTGCCCTGGTGCCGGGAAGGAAAAAACCTGGCCTCCACACGGACACTGGTGTAACGATGGGGCGAAAGGCCGGAGAGGGGCTGCCAGTGCACATGGGACACGGCCGCGACTCGCGCCTTTGCCACCCGTGCCTCTGCGGGAGCGGAGCGCTGTCCCGCGACTCAGACCTGCCCGCGGCCTTCAGAAGGGAGCAGGTGGTGGAGGGGAGAGGGAGCACCGCTCACAGGCCTCGGGGATCGGAGCTTTGCACCGGAGGGCTCAGGGCCTTGGCTGCTTGTTCCTTATTTAATAGGTACTGCCAGTCCCGCTAATTTCCTCCACGGTGCGTCGGAAACAAGGGAAACCCCCGCCGCCGGAGGTGGGCATGGGGAGAAGGGAGGGAGGGATTACCGTCCCGGACCCCGCACAGGCCCACCGGCGCCTCCCCGGTCTCCTTCCTGGGCTGTGCTGTCGCTCGGCCGGGCTGCAGCGCCCTTGGCAAGCACCCGGGGACTGCTGGGGCTCGGCGGCTTTGGGTGAAGCGATACCTGGCAGTGCCAGGTGCTGCGGGAGAAGGCGGTAGCCCGGGACCGGGCAGGGTCGTGCGGCCCCCGGGGCTACTCCGGTTCCCGGGGGTCTTTACTAGTGCTTTATCAGTGCCCGTCTGAGTACACACAGAGAGACAGAGAGCCGCGCGTTTGGGAAAGGAGCGGGCCGGCAGGGACATGAGGCCGCTCTCCGGGCCGGGCCGGTGCCCAGTCCGTCTGCTGGACTCCTTGTGCACGGGCGAGGCTCCGATCGCCTTCACCCCGGGCTCCCCTCGCCGCTCCCCGACAGCAGCGCGGCCCCGAGTCAACTGCGGCCATTGCGCCTGTAGGATGTTTTCACGATCGTTTTCTGTATTTTATAAACAGAGACTGCACTGAATGTAAACTTCACAGGGAAATCACGGCGAGAACCCTGCCGCCGTCCCGGGCTGGCCTGGCGGCGCTTGCCGGGCACTGTCAGGCTGTGGCCCGGGGCAGGGCTGGTCCTGCCGGCAGCAGCTCTGCCTCTGCCGCTGCCGGGAGCGGCCGGGCCGCCCGGTCAGTCCTGCCGGCCTGGGGAGGGGGCGGCCATCACGTCCCTGCTCACTGTGCTTGCCTGGGCAGCGGGGGCCGGCCCGTGGGGAGCCGCCGCGGACCGCGCCGTGCGATACTGAACACCCAGCACCGACACGCAGGGATTAAGTGTCCCACACGAACCCGCTGGGCAGCCTGGCTGATGTGTAGGGTCGGGCCGCATCCCGACAGTGGCACTTGGGACGACAGGGGCTGGGCAGCAGAAGGGGTCTGTACCGACCCCTCGTGCAGGCAGCTCCGTGGGCACGAACAGCGCCAGGGGTGCTCACGGCGGCTCAGAAGTCCCTCGCTCCGGGCAGCCACGTCAGCCGATCCCGCGGGTCCCACCTGCCCCCGGCCGCGCCGCTGCCCAGCCCCGTCGGCCCATTTACAAAAGCCGAGCGCCGAGCTCTTGGCAAGAGCTGGGGTTGCGCGTTGTGTAAGGTCTTTCCCCGTTATATAAAGGACGGCAGGGGGAATGCTCCACGGAGCGGGACGCACTCCCCGGGACAGCACCTTGGCGCAGAGCCTCCTCCGGCCGCGGGGCTGCTCCGGGGGCCAGAGCCGGGCCAGGGGGCCTCAGGGCCGCTGAGCCGCCGCCACTGCCCTTAAGGAACGGTCCCGAGTTTACGCAACGCTGGAGAAAGATGAAAGCAGAAGAGCGAGGGGTGTTTTCTCCCTGCCCGGAGCGGGCGTGGAAGCAGACTGCCTCGGCCACTGCGGGAGAGGCAGCGCTGCCCGTGGCCTTCGGGGGAAGGGCCGGGTTTTTCCCCCGACGCTGAGCGGGCTCCTACAGCCCCTCTGCTGCTCTGGCACACCGGGGCAGTGCCAACCCGGCGGGATGTTCTGCGGCCGTAGCTTTTTCTTCCTCTCAGGTCCTTTGCGCAGGCCGCAAAGGTCCTTTGAACCCCTGGCCGGAGTCAGAGGGTGGCAGAGCCCTCGGCACCCCGGCCGGTCCCCGCCAGCACGGCACGGCACGGCTGCCCTCTGCCTGCGGGCCGGCGGGAGCGCGAGTGCCGAGGGACCCCGGGAGAGCTGCTTCGGCTCCTCTAGTCGTGCCTGGAGCGGGTGGGCGACGGTGGCGGTGGCTGCGAGCAGGGCAGGGCAGAGCCGTGCTCCGTGGGGAGACACACACAGGGCTCTTACCTTGCACCCTCCCTCCCGCCCCGGCCGGAGCGCCAGGTTAATACCACCTGATTCCTGGTATTCTTGTCCGTGTTTTAAGTGGTGAAAAAGTCACTTCCAGTCCCATGGTCCGCGTTTCACCCTGAACTCATTGAAAAGAGAGTGCGGGGTCAGGACTGTTTATTATACAACCAATTAAAACAGGAAAATATGCAAAGGCTTCATTCAGCAAGATCCGGCTATTGTTAAGCCGAAAACGATATTTTTGTTTCAAAAATAAAAAAGTACATTTGTTACTTAAAAAATCTCCGCTCTGCGTGTGTGACGGACGCGGCTCCCGCCGGTCGGGAGCGCGGCGAGCTCCGGCGACCCCAGCTCGCCGCCTGCCCTGCGCCTCGGGCCCGACCCGGCCTGGGTGGCCGAAGGGCGGCTCGACGGGGCGGGCAGGGTCCCGCTGGGCTCGGCCCTCCCTGCGGGGTCAGCTCCTGCAGCCAACCTCAAACATGGGGGGCCAGCTCCGTGCGGGGGGACACGGGCAGCCGGCGTGGTGTTTTGGGCAATAGAAGCTGATGAAAAAAATACTGCCAGGACTAAAAAACCGGACACTGTAGCGGGCTCGGTCAGAGCCGGGATATCCAGACAGGAGAGCCCCAAGAAGCGCTGCAGAGCCCCGAGAGCGACACTGAGCCCCGCCAGCGGCGCCGGCAGCTCTTGGCACACCTTGGCAGCCGGGAGCGGGGGAGAGAGGGAGGCCGCGGGCGGGGCTCCCGGGTCTACCGTTCCCCTCCGACTTCTCCCTTCACCTCTGCGGAATCTCCCAGAAGTCCATTCCGGGGTGTGCGTGGCATCGCCGCCCTTGGCAGGGCTGTGCTCTGCGGCGGTGTCACATCTGCCTCGCAGCAGGGATGAGGCCCCGCACAGGGCAGGCAGGGAGGAGGCTCCTCCCGGCGGGGTCGACGCCCGCTCCGCGGCCCGGAGCCGCCGCGGCATCGCTGCCCGCCCCAGGTAGCCCTCGGGGATGTGCTGAGCCGCGGGCCTGGGAAGCGCTCACCAAAACAATCGCTCGGGCTGGCCTAGTCCAATGAGTTTATTTTAGTCCTAGAGCTGTATTGAAAACATTAGCTGTGCTTCTTGTGGTTGTTTACAGTATGTTGGTCTCAACATCACAGCCGCCCTTCTGGAAAAGTCTTACAGGATTCAGACAGAGGGAAACCAACACAGAAGTGACTCGGAAAGCATGATGGCCAATGATTAATCAAATCAGAGACAAGAAGGCGGAGGTAATCAATGAGTTTTCACTTATAGTTTACTTGAATGGACATCTTTTTCCTTTTTCTTTTCATAAGTTTAGAAACACATGGGGCTTTATTAGCCAAACAAGGAGCTGCAGGGTTTGGTGGGCTGGTGGGAATCCGTTCCAAATCAGCTGCATGTTTCCTGAAGTGCAATTCGGCTTTCGACAAAACCTTGTTCTTGTTCCCGCCCAGCGCTCGGCGCCGGGCACCAGGCAGGGCTGCGCCCCGCGGGAGCCCACCCGCTCCCGCTTTCGGGACCTGCCCCTTCTGCCCAAGAGAGGGGCTCGAGAACCACAGATCACGAACGCGTTGGCAGGGCAGGAGGGCCTTGCTCTCCCTCAAGTTGCACAGTGAGCAAATACGGTGAGAAATCTCATCAGGTGTGATCTTAAAGTGAAACAGCGGCTCTCCCTGCTCGGCCTTTGGGAGAGGGTTTGCGCACTGTGTAAGGCCCTTCCCCGTTATAAAATGACGGCAAGAGGAACGTCATCCTTCCCTGAAGTGCCGGGGGTCCCGAGGTCGGTTTTCCCGGAGGGCGCAGGCGCGCACACAGGTGGCTCCTGCCACAGACGGAGGCTCCTGCCTTCCCAGCTGGCCCTTTAAACCCTGCGGGTTTGCTGGCAGATGAATGGTTCACCTACCTTCGTTTAATTTCTTTCCCTCTCCAGCGGGATTTTCCCCCCACACCACATGAATAACAAATTCGGAGAGATCACGACGTAACGGGGCGGAATCTCACCTTTGTGGTTCACAGTGACTGTTTTCGATGACAGGAGGCAGCACGGGGGGAAAGCGGGCACGGAACGATGCAAACCGCCCCGAGCCGCGGGCTGGCCCTCGAAGGGCATTTTACTGACGGTTGATGGAGATCTGGCGCTTGAATCGGGCGGAGGCATCTGAAAAGAAACGTGGGCCTTCAGTAAATGGGCTGTGAGACAGTGTGGGGAGAAGATTCGTGATTTTTGGGCTGTCGGGGTAGCTTCCACTTCCTCGGGCAAGCAGGGCGTGCAAAGGTGCGGATTGTGGGGCCAGCTGTCTGCTCCGCCGCAGAAAAAAGTTACTGACCTGTTGTTTAACATGCGGCGCCTGTTTCCCCGTTTTTTCCCAACGATAACTGGGGTTCTTTTCGTTACTATCGTTCTGTTCCATGAAAACCCAAACAATCAATAAAGGACAGGGCGAAGCTGAGCACAACACGAGGCGCAGTGTCCTAAGTTATCAAAAGGGGAGAGAAACTAAAAGGAGTCACTCGCTACACGTCTTTTTTTTTTTTTTTTCAGGTGTTGCTTTTAACAAGATGTTCGGGGAAAAAAATATCAGGCACATGTTGAGGATGCGCTGCGTTTCCTCCGCTCCTTGATTTGGAGGCGATATCTCTTGGTGCTTATCAGCGACAATGTGTGCGGCATCTGGTACGTGGCTCCTGAACCCTCCCCGCGCTCGGGTACAAGTGGTTCTTGCGGCACGAAGGCTGCCCCGCAGCCAGCCCCGCAGCCAGCCCCTCAGCCTGTCCCACCGAGGGGCTGCTGCCAGCCCCGGCGGAGAGTCAGAAGCGGTGCCGGGAACGGCTCGTACAGCCCGGACAACGAAGTCCCGGGAAATGTTGGTTGCCTGGCTAATAAAACACCCCCGAGGCGCAGGGGGATGCCGGGAGGTCTTTCGGGGGGAAGCAAGTTGCACGGTTCTGAGGTTTGGGCAGCCGGAGTTCTCCCTTGATTCGTTTTCGTCAAGGTTTTGGGACCGTACCAGCCCTTTCTGCCTTCAAACCAGCCCCAAGCGGGGCAGGAGGGGCGCACACCCTGCGTCCGGGAACGGCCACTTGGATCCCCGCTGGTACCAGTGGGAGAGGGATTCCCGAGGCACTTTAATCCGTGTCCTCACGGTTTGCCATGGATCCAACGTCCCCAGGGCGCGGGGCAGCGGCCGGGCCGGCAGCGGGGGCGAGGCGGGCAGGGACAGGGACAGGGACAGGGACAGGGACAGGGACAGGGACAGGGGCGGCCTCTCGGTCCCCGGTCTTACAGGTTGCCTTTCTGGTTCCTATGATGCCTCCGAAATACGGGGACGTTTTCAAGAAAGAAGTAGATTTTAAAAGTTAGCACTAATGTTTTTAAAAATACTCATCATTGCTGATATCTCTTGTAGAGCAGCCTCCTGCCCCGCCTGTTGTGGTTCCAGTCCACTGAACAGTCCTTCTCTTTCCCTACTCTTTCCCCAAAATCAACGAGCTTGCTTTGGAAGCCTCTTAATTCGCCTTTTTTTTTGATAAACCACTGTTCAGTTCAGACCAGAGCAGCTAGTGTTGTCTGAGACAGTCACCAGTTGCCTTAGCATAGAAATGGGAACCACTTGTTTAAACATCTTCAGGTCCCAAAATCTCTACGAGCCATCGTAGAGTAGTTTTTGTGGGGTTTTTTTTGGTTTTCTGTTGGTTTTTTTTTCCCTTCCCGAAGCGGGAAGGGAACGAGAGGATTACAGGGAGGAATGTCTGCTCCGGCCGCTACAAGCACCAGAAGATTTCGGTTTGCCTTTTTCTTTTTTTTTTTTTCCATCAGTTTTTCCATTCCTAGAGGAAAATTTTTCAGTATCTGAATCAAAGTGCGTGATTCCAACTTTTTTTTTTTTCCCCTGTTGTTTTGTTTTATCTCAACCCTTTTTTTTTTTCTCATGTTTTCATTTAAAAAGTGACAGATTTGGTGGAACCCTCAAGTGTTTCCCATTAGAGGCGGAGAGTTCACCAGTGCGCCTTTCTGATGTTGCACATGACACGTTTCGGAGTCTGAAGCAAAGAGCACACCCTAAGTAGTTGCAGTTGGCCCGATGCGGCGGTGCCTGTGCCTGCACCTCCCGGCCCGCCGCTGCCCTCTGCCGGGCCCGCACCTCCCCGCACCTCCCCGCACCGCCCGAGGGGAGCGGCCCTTCGGCCCACAGGGCTCCTCTCTTCCCCCCGCCGTGCTCTCAGCATCGTCCCATTGCCAGAAAACACCCAGAAAAAAAAATAAAAGCCACGGGGGGTGTTTCCCAGCCTGCGGGACGTTCTTCGCGCCGTCTTGAAATGTGGGGAATTCCTGGGATATAAATAGGCGGTTGCACATTTTCTCCTTTTGCCTGCTCCGTTTCCCTCGTGGATTCTGCTCTGCTTTTTGCTGCTGCTCTCTTTCTCTCGCTGATACCACCGGGGCTGCAGCCCTCCCTTCTGGCAGCAGGCTTTTACCATTGCTCTCGTGTCCTGTATTTTTAACCACTAATCTGTCCTGTAAGGAAAATTCCCTTTATGTAAGAAGTCATCATGAATCCTCATGTTTTGGAGTGTGGCCCTGTACAAATATTAACAAAGCAGTGTGGAAAGCAGCACTTGGTTAGGAGAACTAGAAGGTGTCAAGTAATCTTCATAGCCAAATTTTCTTGTAAATATGTGCAGGATGCAATCCTTTGGCAACTGAGACCTTATAACTGTAGAAAATGGGTTTATACACATTTACTGACATTTTTAGTGATAAAACTTAATTTTATATTACTCAGACTCAAAAAATCACTGTGTGGTCATGGATCTTGGACAAATGAGGATGTATCAGCTATTACCTTTTATTTGAGGAAGAACTGAATATTTATAAAGTATTAGGAGTAACAGAGTTCGCTAAAGAAAATCAAGTGTGGTGGATCCTAGAGAAATGTAAGAACCAGTGAAATAACTGATGCTACAGACAGAAGGATGTCCTGGTTTCCCTGCTCTGCCGTGAGCTCCTCACTGGAGCCTGACAGTGCCCCTTCCCTGTTTCAGTTCTCTGCTGGGGCTGGGCAGGGGGATTTGTGTGGGGCAGCGTGACTGCCAGGGATTCCCCACGGGCTGAACAAGCCGAGGAAGATCACAGAGATGACTCAGCAGGCACTGGAGGATGAGCTGAGCTATTGTTGCCTCTGTTGCCAACAGAGGAATACAGACTGCAAGTGAATCCCTGAGGATTTGGCGGCCCAGCTCTGATGGTGGGATGTCAGTTTGCAGTGGGAAGGACTGACCTAGGCAAGCTCTCCACAATGAACAAACTTATATGCCTTAATTTTCCAGGGTTGTTTTTTCTATAGCTCTTTCAACTTCTGAGTGACAAAGAATGGAGCAGAGCTGAATTTTAGACTCACTGAGCACCCACAGCTGGAGCCAGTGCAGTGGGAAGTTGAGGTGCTGGCTATTTCTGAGGGGAAAGTGCTAACCTTGCATTGGGAATTCCAGGAGTGGGAAATTTTTTGTGGTTTATCTTTGTAGCTATTGTTGTATTTGTTTACTGTTCAAGCAAGATTGGGGCGTTGCTGCAATACTAGAGCACATGAAGCAGCTCCAGATCCTGGGAGTCCCCAGGCAAAATACTTCTATGATGTTTCCAGACTGTTGGCTACCTCAGGGGGAAGAGCACCCTGTTGCCCGAGAACTTGCCAGCACTGATGCTCCACTGGTGCAAATCAGCACAGTAGTAACAAAATCAGTGCACTCTCATCATATTAGGTGTGGATTTCTGCTTCTATTGACATAGTTGGTTAATAGCACTTTTGTCTTTGTCCTGTGCTTCATGTCACTGTAGCACAGAACAACTGTCATGATTTAACTTTTGTACTTTTTCCCAGAGAAAATGAGTGAGATGGATCATTTTCTGGTGGTCACTCAAGTATTTTCTGGCTAGCAGTCAGAAAGAAAACCCATCCACTCGAGACCCAGGTGTGGCAGGAGTAGGGTAGAAAAGGTAAAGCTTTGAGCATAGCTCTGTTCTCAGACTGTTTGGAGGAGGGTGCCTGTGGATTCGGCACTAGTGGATCTGACACAAAGTGAGAACTGTTTTGCTGTATCACTTACATTATAGTTGAAATGTGAAATGAGCTCCATGTGGCAGCAGCCAAAGGAAAGAAAAAGGGAAAGAAAAAAAAAGGAAGCACTCTCCAAAAGTTTCAGTTATCCCTTGAAGCTATATTACAACATCTACTGCTCTAATTGAATCAGTGTGAGAACTTTTCCCCTCCATTTAGATCACTGCTAGTCTCTGTCCACTTTTCCCTGGAGATGCACACATTTGATACCAAGATGTGCTGGGGACATCCACACCTAGGGTAGGATTTTAATGTTTGGTTTAATGTTTTAACTGCTGAAAAGGAAATGTCAATTCTTACATGCCTGCCAGAATCCATCATGATGTTCTCCCCCTTCTCTCCCCTTCTTTATAGACTTAGCACCAGGGTGTGAGGCAGGAAAGTTTTGTCTGACTAAAGGCTGCTAGATCTGCTCTGAGGATGTAATAGATTAATTAATCATTTCTAGGAAGTTTGTTGGGATGAATCAATAAAACTTAGAAATACTGGTGGCATCTGTGAAGGGCCCTTAAAAAGGCTAATTGTGATGAAGAAGCAATGTGGTCTTGATGCTGCTCAAACCCTACCACCCGGTTAGCCCTGAGGGGGAGCAGCATGTGAGGGCTTTTAACCTCTGAAAGGATGCCAAGCAAAGCCCACTCAGCATTGTGAGCCCTCATTTGTTACATTTACAGAGCATTTTTAGAAGTGTGGAGAAAATCTCTCCACATTTCAAAACATAAATGCTATTACACAGCACAAAATTACTTGGCATCTCAGAAAGCAGAAGCAATTGATACCCAAACACAGGTCTGCTCTGTAAGTATTCACATGTGCGAAACAATACGTGATCCACAAAAACATATGGCTCTTGTAGCAAATACATGGAATCGAGTTGAATTATGAAGACTTTGAAAAGGTCCTCACTATAAATGTACACAGCTCTCTGAAATGTCCAGCTAAGTTTAGTGCAACAATTAAAAACAGATAGATTGTCAGGATGCATAGACCAGGGGTAGAGTTAATTCAGTATGAAAGAAATGAGTGACTGGGAATGAGACAGAAGAGCAGAAGAAGCAGGAAAGGAGCAAGGAGGAATGGAGAGATGAAATGATAATAAGGGGGGGTAGGGAGAGACAGAATAGAAGTGGGGGGAAGAAAGAAGTGAAATAAAGTAGAGAGACAGAGAAAGAATGAAGGAAGTGTATGAGACAGGAAAGAGAAGGAGAGCAGCAAGAAAAATAATGACATTTTATTGTGTACTCTGGCAGCTTTCACTTTAGGAGAACAAAGCCTGCAGCAGACCTAAAGGCTACTACTTATGTATTAAAATATGTGAGAGGGTTTTTCTTTGGTTGTTTTATATATGTATGTGTACGTATAATTATATACATAAAACAACACAGAAATTACAGCCTTCCTGGGGATCTCCCCCTGTTCCCTGTACTCCCAGTTTTACCCATCCTCACAGGTTTTCCTGCACTGCCATGTGTCCAGCTGCAGTAATGTCCTTCCATGCATAGCACTGTGAGCCAGGGCTTTCTGTTTCAGTTTGCTCTTTGTTTCTGTCCTGCTTTCTAAGAGCTGGGAATGGGGGTTCTGGCTCCCCTGTTCTGCAGCCTCCAACTTCAGGGCTATCCACTGGGATATCTGTTGTTTGAGGTTGCTGTTTCCTTATGTTGATCTACATGGCAACATTTTAATTTTGCACTGGCTGATTGAAAATGTGTTAAATGTTTTATTGTTGAAATAGTTGGGGGGTGTGTGTTATTGGTTTTGCTTTGTCTGTCCCTGTACCTGCAAGCTGCTGGTAAAATGGCACCACTTTTCAAACTTTTTAGAGTTACAAGAGTCATTGAGTGATATCGAAATCTATCCATTTATCTGATAGTTTGACAGTGTTAAATATTGATCAGAATCCATCTGCCTCCATGTAACATCATCTTCTGCCTTTGGCTTGTGCAGTGCTGGGACCATGAGCTGCATATCTTTGACTGAGACTGTTCATGCTCATGCTCAGTAAATTGTGCTCTTTTACTGTCTGAGGAATAACACTTGGCAAGTTAAATGAATTGGATGTGATCATCCATCTGGCTTCAGGAAGGCTGTCTCAGGGAGACAGGAGCACTAGATGAGGTTTCTGGCTTGGGCAGATTGGTGTGACATGCATTTCTCTAGACAGTTGAGCATCCCCAGGAATTTCAAGTTCCTGCAGGAGTGGGTTGTGCTGCCAAACCTCCTTGCCATTGTACTTGTCCATGTGCTGGGCTGACTCCTCTCATTACACCAAATACACATTTTCTGGATCCTCTTAGCCGATCACAGGATTCATTTCAAAGCTGCCCATGGTCCCTGTGTGTGCCCTTCTCTTGCTTGAGGTCAAACTGTCACACCCACTACATTTAGCATGTTGAGGATAGTTCAAACTTTCCTGCTCTTGCACGGTGACTGGTTTGTTACTGGTTGTGTGCCTGGGTGATCCTACCCATACGACCAGCTCTGGGGCTTGCACTGATCCCTAATTTTGGATGTGCCATTCCAGCACCATTTTGTCTGACCTTAGACATTCTTCCCAGACTGTGAGAGGTCAGATTCCTTTAGTTTTCTTCCACACACTGTGGAGAGCTTCCTCTTCTCCAACGGTATCCTCAGGTCTTCCCATGATCATGTTTGTCCCTTATCCCTTCAGGTAGGGCCCCTTTGTGAGGAGTCCAAGGATTTTGTGGTTCAGTGATGGATACTTTATTTCCTGGTGCCATTGGAAATGACATCTCTGCATTTTGCTCTGTATGCTTTATTCCTATGCCCTGTTGCAGATGGCATTGTTCAAATCACCTTATCCAGGGTACCAAGTTTTCTAGTTTAAGCATGGTGCACTGGTTCATTAACTTTACATGGTTAATCTGTCATTTTTCTGAAAACAAAATGGCTTCTGGCAATTGCTGGACCATTTCTGAATGTCTTTTCTGCTGTTTTGGATAAAAATCTGAGCTAAATTTTGCCATTCTCCCTCATCATTTCCCTGTTTCATTTCTCATCATTCTAATAGTCCTGTTATGAAGACAAGAAACAGAAACATAGATGTTTAACACTTAACAATATCTTATTGTCTTACTGCTTTTGGAAAAGGGAATGGAAGAGGAAAAACCTCACATAGGGCTATAAACAAAACAGAAGGAAGTGAGTTCACTGTCCACGGGAAAGCACAGCTCTCCTGTGAAGGAGATTTTTCTTTCAGTGGAGGGGAAATGCACCATTGCTCTGATACTGAGCAGTTCTTTTCAGCAGACTACACTGCTGAAAAACTTGTGAGGAAGCCCCAAATATGCCCTGTCTACCCTGGGAGCATTTCTGATGACCATGAGGCTTCTAGAATCTGAGGTGGAATGAAAACATTGTTGGAGAATTGAGGATGAAACGGTTAAAAGGCCCCCCCAAAAAAATCTACAGACTTGGCAATCTTTGTGAGAATAGAAAATAAGCAGATTATTTAATGCCTCAAGTTTGATAAAGCACAAATATAACTGAGCATCCTCATTTTATTCTCTTCCTCCAGAAGATGGCAAAAGTTAGCTGGACTTAACACAGCCAGATGGAGGAAAATGTTCCAGGACTGTTTGTGCTATCCTCCAGTTTCAGGTCACCACTGGTTTAATGCTCCAGCTGCAAGGGTTGATCCCAAACCCACTGAGATAAGTGGTTGTTTGGAGCAAGCAGGCACTGCAGCTCCAGCACTGCTATGTGCTGGGTGAGGGGCCACTCCAGGCAACAGAAGGGGCTGTGGGGCTGCAGCAAGTGCTCCAGGAGCCATGCAAGTCCCAGCTATGGCCAGACATTTCCCTTCATGGGGGGGAAATTGTCAGTAACATCTTCATGGAGATCACAGCCAGAAATGCAGCTGTGAGAAGTTTCAATTTTACACACAAAACGTGAGAGACACCAGTCACAGTATTTGACAGTGCTCATAGCATTACAGACCTTCTGCTGAAGAAAAATCCCTTTGAGATTTGCTCCTTGAGTACTGAAGAGGTTAATTCCCACAAATACAACCTATATTTGGGCTAGGACAGCGTGGAGAACTTGCATTTACAGTGGAACCTTGACTGAAAAGAGGAAAGGATATATAACAAATATATAGAAAAAAAATCAGATTAAGTACAGATTTGGCAACTAGGATTTTTTTTCCAGCTCAGCAAGGAACTCTAGAAAAAGGAAAGAAATATTACTAATAAGATGAGAAGAGACACAAAATAAGCTTTTATTTCTCATGTAGTTAGTTTATTTTGTTCCTATATTTAGCTGGTCTGGCACTTTATAATTTCAACATTAGGAAAATGTGAGAGTATTTGAGTAAGGTGATACACTGAAGTCAAGAGGCTTCCTGCCAGCAGAGAAGGAGAACTGAGGACTGTTTGTTTCAAGGATGCTCCTGAGGTGGTTCAGCTTAACCTGGTGCTTATCCTGTGGTGAAGTTCTAATTTGATTCCAAACAAATTTGTCCTGACAATTTTTTCAGCCTAAGGGTTTTGACAGCTGCTGTAGCTGAGTGATGGATGCTCAGAGTGGATTTGTGCCTATGCCCTTGGAAGGAAAGGGAAGTGAGCAATGGGCCAGTTTGGAGGGTGTTTGACACCTTGCAAAAGCCAACACATGAGTAAACTGTGCTAACAACTCAGGAGCCCATGGCAGCTATTCCCTTCTTGAACATCCTCCAAGAGGAGGCAGGGATGTCCCTAGTTCCCAAAACTCCAGCTTTCTTCTTAGAACCCTTGCAGCAGGGCAAGACCAGAGGTGGGGCAAGGACATGTGAGCTCCCACCTGTGCTGCCTTTACATGGAGCTTTGGATGTGGACAAGATGCTCCCACTTGAAGACCCGTTTTCTCCTTTGGACAGTGTTCAATATATCAGCCACGTTGCTCGATCCACAGTAAGGTAGTGATTGTGTCTTCTGTTATGAGAAAATGTTCATGTCATAGTTGACTTCTTCGAGGTCATATCCTTATTATTCAAGCCAACTGGGAAATTTTAACAAAGTGATTCCCTGGGCCTCCACTCCCTGAGAAAAATACAAATTTATCAGAACAAAACCTTGATTTTTTTCATTTCAAAGTCTCTTAGTATGTCAAAATATTCTGTTTCCCATCCAGAAGCAGGAAAAAAATCTTGTTATCTCAACATTTTTGGCTGAGTTGGGTTTTTTTTCTGGGTAATTCAAATGTGCAGAAGGAATATTGCCAATGGCTGTTTTTAGCAGCATGAGAAACAATACCAACCACAGAGAAGGACCCTGCATCCATTGAAGTGACTCAGCAACACTACTTGTCAAGAACAAGTTCTGACCAGGTTGGCAGAGCCCTGCAACTGCTGCTGGGTGAGTTCAGTCCCACTGGCTGCGTCAGCCGTGCTTTCTCTGGCTGTGCAGAGGAAGCAGGGACACAATAGCTACAGCGGTAGGAAGCTTTCTAGCCTCACCCCTGCTTCCTCCCCACAGCAGGGGTATTACCTGCCTGTCCACTCCTCTCTGCTGTGTTCACCTTCTTATAATCCCTCTGCTCCAGCAGCTTTGCTTTGGATAGAGGGAGTCATGACCAAATTCCTGCAGAAATGAGACCATTCTCGAAGTATGTGTTTACCAGTGCACTGCTGCAAACTCTGAAGAAGCTGCTGCAGTATTAATAGCTTTGCTGCTGCCAGATGAAAGGAGGAGAGTGTTCAGATCTAAGAAATCAACAGATGTTATAGCAATTTGTGCCTTCTCTGTTATATTGCACATCAACGGGAACATGCTAAAGTGCTTTTTTGTACCGTTTAGCATCTGACATTTCAGGACATCTTGTAAGTGTGCATTAGGAGAGTGGAATGTTACTATATTTGTACTTGCAGATTTGGAATGAGAATAAAATCTGGAGAGATGCAATGTGCACATGGAATGTTTTCCAGAGGGGCTGAGGCTGAGGGAACCCAGCACAGTGAAGCTTGAGCTGTCTCGAAACTTCAGGCTGCACATGCAGGGAGGCAGAGCATGTATTGGTTTTGAAATGGAACTGAAAACTGTAGAAACTTGGAGCTGCTTCTCCAAACCTGCCTAATTGTGGGATCACAGGTACCATTGCAAATTACTGAAAAAGTGTGTTTGATTTTTGCAGTTACTCTCAAAACATGTTGTTGCTTGGATATGGGTGATGGCCCTCTGGCTAGTCACTTCAGAAGGGAGCTGTTGCCACTGCAAGGGTTACCTGGCTTTTACTGCTGACACCTAGTGGGGGCATGATACAGCCCTGCCTCACCGCAGCCATGGTACTGCACATCAGCATGATCTCTCTCCATGCTTCTCTCAGCAGTTTTCTGTTAGATCCCTCTTTTTCCCTAATAGTGGGATCTCTGGAGTCACCACAAGCCTTTAGTCAGCACAAGCACTCTCGTTTTTTTCAGGGCCCTGAGGGCACTAATAGGCCCCAATTAGCCTAAACAGACCCCTCTGGAGTCTCTGCTCACCCTTGCCCCAGGAAAGCTTTTTCAGCTTGTCCTGGAGCCTTCAGTATTGACCTGAGCTACATGACAGGAGTGCTGGTCTCCAGTCGTGGTCACACCTGTGTCTAGTCTGGACCCCAACCCACAGACTGATGTGGCCTGGCCTCAGACCTGCCTTGTCCCTGTGCACCTGCCTTGGAGACCTGGAGTGGGCAGGGATCTTGCTAGAGTGGTGAGGAACCAGCAGCCTTGGCTGCATTTTGGCATGGAAGATGGGCCTGAGGTGATGGGCCTAATGCTTAATTTGCCCATATTTGTGAAGGGAAAGTGAATTCTGTCCAGAGGTAAAAAAACCCTTCCACAAAAGGCACAGAAGCTCCTTCCTGGTGATTTGTGCAGGGAAGGTCAGTGTGTCCTAGAAGGCGGAGATGAATTGCAGATGCAGAAATGGTAAAATTTGTATCTCTCTTGCCCTGTTTTCCAGTACTTCTCCTCAATTAGCTTGTTTGCATGTTACCTTTCCTTTCTAGGTTTGGTTCTCTGCCGCTGGCTTGGCTCTGCTTTATCTTTCTTAAGAGTAACATCAGCTTTGAGGTCTCCTTTGCCCCCTCAGCCCCTTTGCTTTGCTGACAGTGCTCTGTGTTTCCAGCAGAGGCTGCCTTTGCAGTTAACAGGGTTCCAAGGTGTAAGGGTGAACTGCTTTTTCTCCCTCTGGAAGACCCTTAGACTTTTCCCTTTGACAGGTGAAGCTGAACTGAGCATATTTAACAAGCCCACAGCTCCCAGGGGTTTTCCATTGCAATTCAGCCACTTCTTCCCCCATGGCCAAGATGCAGAAGGATGCGTCCCTTCTCTCCTGAAGTCCAGTCCCATCACAATCCCTCTGCCACTGAGCAGCAGAGGCAAACAGAGACAGTCCTGCAGAGGGACTGTGGCTGGTCTGGCCTCCCCAGCTGGCGTGTTAGCTCACAGGCAGCTGGGAGGAGAGTGGGCCAGGAAAGGCTGTAGCACATGTAGGTGAAAACAGACACACAGAGAAAGGCTTTAGATGTTGCCGAAGCCTGGATGTTGTAATAACATTTAGTATGTCTATTCTTTTAAGGCTCAGATGAGTAAATACAGGTTGTTTTATGGTAAAACTTGGCTTTTTTACCCCAGATATGAGGAATCCCTCTCAGTACACCTGGAGATCTAGCAATGAGCACTGTTTTGGAGCCGGAATGTTTAAAAAAGGGGCAGTTGGCCAGAGAGCAGAGCAGAGCCACTGCCCTCACAGAGTGGTCCCTGTTGCTACATCCCACAGTGCCTCCATGTTTGCACCCTGGAGTGTTACAGGAGCTCATTTGAGGCACACAGGCTGCAATAGTGGGACCTACCCAAAGAACTTCACCCCGGCTGTAGGTAAATGTGCACAGGAGCCCTCATCCCGGGGTGCTGAGCTGTGGGCACAGTGCAATGCTTGGGCCCCTTCGGGCATCGCTGGGGCTGTCTGTGCTCCTGTCAGTGAGGGAGAATCTCCCACGGCCATCTCTGAGCCAGAGAATGTTTGCCTGAGGCTTCTTTGGAAAAACGTTCTGCTTCCAAAGTGAGTATCTGCTTGGAGTGAGCGTGCTCCCCGTGCTGCTCTGCCTTTTGGGCTGGTTTGGGGTATTTCACTTCACTACCCACGAGTCCGTGTTCAGGCCCCCGTGCGCTGGGTGAGCAGGGGAGTGGAAACTTCCATATCCTCGGCAGTCCCCGCTGCTCTCTGTTCCTCTCATGAAGCAGCGGCTCTCGGAGTCGGGACAGCAGGGCAGCTCCCGACGCCAAAGCCGCCAGCCCGGTGTGACCGATCCCAGCACCCCATCTCCGTGTGACCGACCCCAGTCCCCAGATCGGTGTGACCGATCCCAGCCCTCCATCCCCGTGTGACCAACCACAGCGCCCCCATCCTGGCGGGACCGATCCCAGCTTCCCCATCCCGGTGCGAACGATTCCATCCCAGCGTCACCGATTCCAGCTTCTCTACCCCGGTGTGACAAATCCCAGCCCTCCATCCCGGTGTGACCGATCCCAGCCCTCCCTCCCGGTGTGACAAATCCCAGCTTCCCCATCCCGGTGTGACCGATCCCAGCCCTCCATCCCGGTGTGACCGATCCCAGCCCTCCCTCCCGGTGTGACAAATCCCAGCTTCCCCATCCCGATGTGACCGATCCCAGCCCTCCATCCCGGTGTGACCGATCCCAGCCCTCCATCCCGGTGTGACAAATCCCAGCCCTCCATCCCGGTGTGACCGATCCCCAGGTTCGCCGCCAGGTGGCGCCGTGGGGCGCGTTGGTCCCTGAGGGCTCTGGGCTGGAGAGGGGCGGGAGGACCCGGAGCAGCGCCGGTGATCCCGGAGGAGCCCCGAGGAGCCCCGGTGATCCCGGAGGAGCCCCGAGGAGCCCCGGTGATCCCGGAGGAGCCCCGAGGAGGCCGGTCCGGGCGCACTGGTTGCACCACCTGCCGTCCCGGTACGGCGGGACCGGCGGGCAGCCCCCCGCGCCGCCCCCCGTCGCTCCCCGCCGGGGCCGGGTGGAGCGGTGGCTTTGCCGGCACCCCCGGAACGACAAACGTGCGGTCGGGATTGAGGGCTCGGCCGAAATGAGTGTTTGTAAAGCGCCGGGTAGGAGGGGCCCTGACCCTGCCCGAGCTGCTAGAGAGCAAAACCACTGTGAATCCGAACACTCCGTGGGTTCAGCAGGCGGGAGGAAGCCCCAACAGTAGGCAAGTGTGTGGTTATTGTACCTTACCTGTGCACACCCACGGCAGGTGTACAGTCACTGTGTTACCTGTGTGCAGTCACTGTGTTACAGGTATGCAGTCACTGTGTTACCTGTGCACACCCACGGCAGGTGTGCAGTCACCGTGTGTTACAGGTGTGCAATCACTGGGTGTTACCTGTGCACACCCATGGCAGGGCTGCAGGTCAAGTCCCCAGGGCGCTGCTGCCAACTGCACTGGAGCTGAAGCATCAGCGACACCTTTTGTTGAGGAGAAATCAAGTGTTAAGGTGCAGCACTGCAGAATTTCTGCCCCCTGGGGAAGTCGTTCTGTACGTGCCCATTGCTGAGGTCCTTAGGGCTGGTGGCATGTTCTCCACAGGGATTTAAGAAGGATCATTTACAAATACCTAGTTGAGTATTTACTACCCTTGCCTCAAATGGAATTGGGCCAGTTTATAAATACATGTCCAATCCTTTTCAGATACAGAGGAGTCTCAGCTCAATTTAAATCTTGTGGGAGTGAGTTCCATAGGTTAGTTATGTGCTGTATGGAAAAGGATTTTATAATTCAAAATATTGCCTTTGAAATTGCATTGTCATCTTATTCTTGTATTATTCAAAGAGGGTAACCAGTCAGCCCAGAGCTGACAACAGGACTTAAACAATATGTGTTAGTGTCAAAACATGTGAAGCATAAATGGGACTTGGTTACTGTCTACTCCCGTTAATGTCCAGATGCTTTCTAGACTTACTTTAAATTTCTCTTTGAAAAAGTATTTCTTCTCCTCAGATTTGAGTTTTCCACCCTTTCCATTTCCTTACTTATCCCTGTGTTCAAACATCAAGATAGGAAAGAGCCAAGCTTCTATCTCCTGTATTGATCCTATTCATTTCAGGCTGTGCTTCTATGAAGTCTTCTCTTACTCATTTCTTCTCTGTCCTAAGAAGTCCTGGTCTTTCAGTCATAATTTGAAATTTCCCAGGCCCTGTGTTATCAACATATTTCTGAAAATGAAGTAGCCAACAGCTTCAGGGCTGGTGTTTTACTCTGAAGCAGGCAGGGCTGTGATCTCCCTCCCATCTACTTAGCACTGCTGATGACTTTTTTCCCCACAAGCTAAAGAGTAGCTGCAGAGTTTCACATAATTACAGCTGTACAGCACTCACATACCTCAGGTTTCTACAAAGATTCTTTTGTTTCACTGTCCTATACCTCAAGCATCCAGGCACCTTGTTGCCTTCACTGGCCATATGCATTCCCATGAAGGCTTTCCAAAGCTGTTTGCAGTAATACCCAGGTAGATTTCAGCTTGGCACCATTAACTGTGAGCAGCACTGTCTGGAAACAACCATGCCTTATTGCTTTACCCAAGTACAATTATGTCTTAAAATGCCCAGACTGGGCTGGCCTTTATTTTATCCCCTGTAACTGAAATTTGGCTTGAAGTGTTTCTAACTACAGCCAGTAAATCGAGGCAAAACCCAATCCCTCAGCAGTAACTCATTCACCCATTGTCCAACAGTGTCTCCAATGATTTATTTGATGACTGTTGCTTGGCCGTGTAGGAGGTGAGCTGAGCAGTGGGAATGACAGGAGAACTGATGAAAAAGCAGGTTCAATTTAAAAGCAGCTGTACAGTGTGGAGAGTACAGCAGAGATGAGTGTGTGTTGGAGGTTGAAACATGCATTTCTCAAAGGAGTAGGAGGGGAAATCAAAACATGTGTGTCTTTAAATAAGCTAGTGTCCAGATTTTGTTACTTTTATTTAGGGTTATCCCAACAGGCCAGCTCTCAGACTTTATTGAAGTTTACTTTTGTAATGACTGGATTTTCTTCCCCTTTGGATTTTATCCAGAGGAAGTAGGGAGCAGCTATCAGTGAGCTTCCAGTAGTGCTCTGAGTAGCGGGCATGGCCGGCATATATGAAAGTAAGATAGCATTACGCATTTTAAGAAGTGGCAAAATTTGGCCTGTAGATATCACCACTATTTTCCCACTTATCCAGAGTATTGGTCATATGCCAATACAAAAAGCTGCCAACTAAAACGTTTTAAGAAAGGAAACACTGTTTGCAGCCTGAAAACAAATGTTTTCATTTCCCTGAAATATGTGCTGAACATATATAAAGAAGACTCAGAAGTGTCTAGTGAGGTTTAATATTTTGTAATCGTATGGATGAATTTGTTAACCTTTTTCACACTTTGTTCTTTAATAGATGAACATTGTAACTAATACTATTTAGTTAGAAACAGTACTTAAACACTGAAAACAAGAGGTAATGTAATGCAGTCGGATAAATCCATTAGAAAGGCAATAGTATAACATTAAAATGCCAACACCATGAAGTCTTTGTTGGTTTAAAATTCCTTTGCTGTTCTGCCACTTTCTTTGTTTCTTTATGCTACTGTTTTTTCTTGTAGCTGAAAACATCAGATGACCACGAGGGATGAATCTGCAGCAGTGCTGCCTCCCAGGATGTGTAGCTGCAGCCTCTAAGCCCAGTGTTGTGCAGCAGTAGGGATCCACGTGGCCGATTGTTTTGCAGACACAGTGGTGGCATATTTATGTATTTCTGAACTTGTTTTTCAGGATCCCTGGCTGCCTGTGTATCACGGAGCTTGCTGCTTAACAACAGAAATAAAGCACTTGTCAGGCAGAAGCAATTGTGTCAGTGCAAAATGGAATTCGCAAGACTAAAGTTTACACGAGGTAACAACAAAATCTACTGTTCCATTCTATTGGGCAACAAAGGTAATTTGTTATGCAACATAATGAGGACTTGTGTGTGATAGCGGAGGCTCTTGGTTACAGGGCATTGACATCAACAAGCCCATGCAGCTCATAGATGTAAGAGAATTGCTATATGTAGCACCGAATTCAAAAGCTTTCTTGTTATTATGGGAGGAGTGGTTTCCAACTTAAAAACTGCAGAGTAAACAAAACCCTGAGACCAGTCCTGCAGTCCTTTATGGTCTGGGTAGGACCTTCCTCATTTCTTTTTGGGTTGGTCTGTGCCTCAGACTTGATAGTCAGCCTGGGGGCCACAAGGTCAGGGTCACAAGTGTCATGCATTTCATGTGGTTCTGACACATTTGGCAAGTCTCCTGCCAGCCCACATAATGACCAGGGAAGAGGGAGTGGAGGGGGAGAAGTCAGATAGTCATAATGCCATTCACTGCTGGCCAGAAGTCCATGGTGTCTAATCCCACATGTTCCACTGCTGCTGTTAGCACATCCACTCCTAGAATCCAGTGATCCTTCCTGCAGGACAGCAATGGTCATTCACCTGTTTTGCAGATACACTGCAGCATGTGGGCTGTGTACAGAGCTGGGAATGGAGCTGTGGCCTATAAAGCAGTGAGATTCATCTGCTTTGCCCTATCATCTTTCAAAAGAACTCTACAGGCTGGTACGATGGGGCCTCTTGTTTATGATGACTTAGGCTGCTCTCTGCCTCCAGAGCTGGTGCTAGACTCAAAGATCCTGTTTGCTGGCATTCCACTGCTGTCTACAACTGCTTCTGTAACACCCTGTCCCATATGTGTTCTCCTGGCCCACACTGAATATTTCCCTTGCCATTCAGTTGAAAGAGAGAGTCTGGGAGCAGTCTCTTCCTGAGAGCTGTGAGGGAGAGAGTGGGCTCAAGCTTCACTGATAAATTAATACAGGAGAAATAAGAAATTAAGACTGTGCCACATGGCCTGTAGAGTAGAGGACTAAGCTCAAATTGTATTGGTAACTTTGTCCTGGCAATCTGTGGGGTTGGTTCTATTTCTGTAGCATGCATATAATGTTGTACATTATGGATGATATTCTGGATCTGTCACAATCAAGCAAACAGTTTAATTCCACAAGTGCTGTGTTAATTTGGAGATAATGCTTGCTTTTTTCCTCAAACCACAGTCAAGACTGGTTGGCCAGACCACGTTAGGGAAAGCTGCTCCTGCAGAAAAGTCAAAGACCCCCATCCCCTGGTGTACTGTGCCAGTGGCAGGATGCTGGAGTTCTGACTGTGACAGTGACTCAAAAAGGGCCTGGCCTGTTTACTGCTACTCAGACAGGAGCCCAACTTCTTAGGACAGTTAGGACAGCAGTACAAATAAAGGTAAGACACTGAGTTAACCACTATCTTGGCCAAGCTACTTTACCTCTCAGTGACTTGTGTTATATGGGACAGTCATCACTATAAACTCTGGTGCTTGAAGTTTAACCAAACAGACTGAAACATCTAAAGGAAAGGAGTGAAACAAGCTCTGCTTTAGTGGTTTATGGTGGAATGTCGGGCATGACACGCAGCCCAAGGTATTCAGACTAGGATGTGATTGAGAAAACTCTTGCTTGTGGTTCCAGACAGGTACTGTACTCTGTTTCCAGAGATGCCAGGCACCTGCCATTCAGCAGTGGCTTCCTCACATTATAAGGCAGGTGGGTTTCTCTGGGCCTATTTTCTTGTGTATTTTTTTTTTCCACAGCCTCTTGAACAGTATGGATCTAGTCCTGACTGAGATATTTTAGGAGCCACTATGACAGAAATATTTCATGATGATACCGGTTACTTTAATTGAAGATATGTTAATTTAATTACCAACCAAAGTAATTAAATAAAGCCTAACCAAATTAATATTGCATCGTAAGAAGCACTAAGATTCCATACTGTGAGGATAAGAAGCAAACAAACCAACCCTGTCTTTCATGCAGGAGATGCTATCTGGCATTTGCATAGATACTGTGTCTGTAATTAAAGCCATCCTTAATGTGTCATGCTGTTATTGCAGCCCTTGCTATTTTGTAGCAGTTGCTAGATCTTACAATGAATGACTACAAAAATATCCCAGGGACTCTAGAAAGCATTACAGTGACTTTGCAGACAACGACTCTCTTAAAGTAAACCCCACAAGCATCCTTGCTTTTTCACAGGGAAACATCTTGTTAGCATCTGTCAGGACGAATGCCATTTTGCCTCAAGAAAATGCTGAGCCTGGCAGAGTCTGGGCACTGGGCACTGAGAGCTCACAGGTGAGTAAGTTGTCTGGCGCTTTCTGCAGTGCAAGTGCAGGGTGTTTTCAGACTCTCAGCGCTGCTTGGCAGAGCCTCGGGTCGTCCAGAGGTGAGCTGCCACGCTAGACAGCCCTGGGTGAGCCGCCCTCCCGGAGGGGCCGCGCTTGGCTGGGCGCGGAATTGTGCAGCGATCCCGTGTCAGACGTGCCGCAGGGGTGTCTTTCCGCCTGAATGCGGCCACTTGCAAATGTTTTGCTGTTTCGTCCCTCTGCAGCCCTGCTTTTGGGACCATTTCAAGGTCAAGGCTGTTAACAGGGCTGCGAGTGCAACACTTCCTCTCAGACTGCAGCGTCCGTGGCACCGGGGTGATTATTTATGATACTCTTATGCAGTACCCAGTGCACTGAAAGGTTGTTTTCCTCTGCACTTGCTCCTCCTACCCGGGAGCCGCACAGTTCATGTGACTTCCATGCATCTGTCAGCCCTGCTGCCTGTCCCCCAGGGTCCCCAAGTGGGCAGCTGGGCTGCTCTAGCCTTTGGGGCTCTACCCCTGGTACTGTTCACAGGGAGCAGCTGGAGTGATTGATGCTGGGGATTGAAGATAGTTTCTGGTTTTGGTTCCTCCTTCAGCATAGGCAGCAAGAAAGCATCCACCTTCCAGCAGTGCTGAAACACTTTTGGCAACTTTTCCCACCTCTGAGGTCTCTCTGTCAGCACCTCTTTCTCCCTCATTTATTCCTTGATCTCCTGCCCCTGTAGCAGAGGAAGCCCCACTACTTTCTCAGGCCCTTGCCCTGTTCTGTGGAGTTTTGCATTCCCCTTCCAACACTGCTGGAGTCAGGTACAGCAAGATGAGGGAACAGCTCAGTATAATGTTTAGCTGAATAAAGTATCACACACAGAAACTTGCACTGTTTCCATCAGCAGCTTACCAAAATAAGAATGAGTATAATTGTTCAAAAACCAAGTTAAGATGGATTTTCACATGTAAATATCTGGACTGAGATTTGGTTAGCAACAGATGATGTGTGGAGCTGTGTGTTTTAGGCCTCTAGTTTACTGTCTTCAAGGTGCTGTGTTAGTGTCAGGCTCATCTGGGTCAGGATCATGGAATTTGCTCCTTGGCAGGAATCCTGCCCTCTGATTGCCCCCTGTGTGGATGGTTTTTCACAAATGGTGTATCTGTAATGTGTTGTGCCCAAACTGCATGTAGAAAAGCCTTCTCAAAAGTCAGGAATTGTGTCCATGGTAAGATTTGACTGTAACAATTAAAACCCCTCACAATTAATAGATATTCCTTTAATCTACTTGCAACAGGTGCTGCCACAAGTGAATGTCAGAGACAGGATGGGGGGGCTGTCAAGGTGACCAACCAACTTCAGTTGACCAAACTGGTAGTTTTAGGTAATCTAAACTGAGGTTCAAAGCAGGTGTGTTAGAGGTATTTGCTAAGTTCTAGGGCTCGATAAGTGCTGTGAGTAAGATGAAACTTTGAATTAAGCACTTTGAAAGTCATAACAGGTCGAGTGTCTAATGAAAAATTAAAGAATGAATTAGTGGGCAGAAAAGAGTTCTCCCCAGAGCAATACCACGGTCCCTGAAAGCAGCCGGAGCCCCTGCGGGGGCAGTCACGGGCTCTCTGCTCAGCTGCCTGCGTCTTCTCCGAGACTGTGGCTTGGCTTACTTGTTATTTTGTTTGTTGTCAGCACAGGCTGGTTTGAATAGGGTCCAAGTGAAAACAGTTACAATCTCAGGATCTGCCTCCAGGAGAGTTTCAGCTGCATTTTCAGAAGTGGTCGCGCACATTGCTGACAGCAAACTTCTCTGCTGGTAGTCAGTCATCTTATAGCCTTGTCTTACTTTCTTACTTCTTAGTGACAGAGCAAGAAACACTCAGAAATCTGCTGTGTTCATATCAGGCAAAGATCATGTACTGAAAAGGAAATGTTGGAGAGTCATGGACTGGTTTTGCCATGCATTTCCTCACCCAGGACTTGCGACTACCAGAGGAGACTGCAGATCCAGCAGCCCTGGGGAGTGGCTCTGCCTCTCATCCTGCCACCTCCTTCCCTTTGCTCAGCCTGGGTCAGCTCATGATTTACTCCTCAGGCTTCCTACAGGGCTGCTCACTACCTGGGGATCGCTGCTGTGCTGCTGCTCCATATGAACAGGCAGTTCTTGGCTGCTTCTCCTCTTCCCACAGTGAAAGCAAAATGCTGAGCACCCCTACTCCTACAGTTACCCCGTGCCAGGGCAGGGAGAGCTCTTGGTGGTGTTGCCAGGCACTAGTCTTAACACATCTTCTGCTCTATGTGTGTATGTGAGGGGGATATTGGCTGTTTTGGAGTTTTCTTGTAAGATTCCAGATCTTTAAAGTTAAGCTAAGAAAAGAAAATGTCAACTGTAAAAAAAATCAAGACCCCCACTTATAGTCCTTATAAAAAAGTAAACAATTTAAATTAGTAATATATAATAAAATACAATATTTACCCTAATGGTTGCAAATTAGAAATGAGATCCAGCTGTAACATAATATATCAGGCAGAAATTAACTGCTAATTAATAAGAAAAAGTCATACTTTGCATGATTTTTGAATGCTAAGTATTGCCAATATCACCTCTTTAATGACTAAATTCAAGACTATGATACTGCTCTTTCCTCCAAATAATATTATAACAGTATGTAAAATATGTTTAATACTGTTAGTTGATTAGAATTGGACAAGCATAGACAAGCAAGAAATGCAGAACAGCACAAAGCCAATTCCTTGTGGACTTCGCAGTAACATCAGGACATTCTCACTCCTTATCAGAAAATATGTAAATAGCTCCTGGCTCCCTTACTTACTCAGATAATGAGGCAAGACCTTTTCCATAAGCCTTCTTCCAGGAAACTTGTCCTCCTCAAGGTGTGTGGTGAGGAATGATAGTAAAAAGAAAGAGCATGAAGGATAAAAGGCAACACTAGATAATGACAGGAACAAAGGGATCCTGGGAAGCAGTGAGGGAGAGGCCTGGGTTGTCAGGATCTAACAAATGCTGAATACACTGATAAGGTGAGATGAAACCCTGGCCAGGAGTACGTGAGTTAGGCCAGGCAGACAAGCTGTCTGCAGGCTGAAAAATCCAACTGGGGTAGTGGACATATAAAATAAGATTTCTTCACAGCAAGGGCAAGAAAACGAGCAAGCCAGACTTGTCTCTGCTTCAGCTTAGTAATTATTGTTACCCTTTCAGGCAATGTTTAGGTGCCACAGCTGTGTGCAGTGCATGGGGAACAGCCTTGGAAAGCATCATCTGTACAGGGATGGCTGGTGGAGGATGGAAAAAGTGAAGTGTTAGCCATTCTCTGTGGGAGGAAATTGTAAATTTGTATTAAGGAGCTGTTTTAGGGACACTCATTGAAGAATCAGAGCCAGCAGTACCCTTGCTGCTCTTTCTTCTCTGAGATTTTTAAGTTGACACATTAGCTCCTTTGGCACAGATGGTCATATCAGAATATCCAGAGGAAGTAGAGTCCTTTCAAAGCAAGGTTTAGCCCACAGATGCCACAAAAGCTGCTGGTAAAGTGCTGTCAAAAGTCAGTCATGGAGAGCTATACCTCAAAATCTGTAAATTGGGATGCAGATATAAACTCAAAAGCACCAGCAGCTGAGACTTACTAGTGGAAAACACTTCACAAGGTCCCGAGCAAAACTCTTTTTCCTAGTAGTTCCTTCTCAGCTGCTTATAAGGTTTTCATCACATCTGCCATTGATTTATGTAGGTGTTAGGATAGTTGCCTGGACTTAGATTATTAAACAACCACTTCTAGATACAGAGGTGAGTACTGGCTCTTCTCTGTGCTGAAAGAAACCAGCTGGCTATATTCTTTTTCCTTGAAGAAGGCAGTTGTTAAGGAGAAGTTACAAGTACATTGGGGAAAGAAGCAAACCACTGTGTTTTATTCTGGATGAGTTCACTCACCCCATTTGTTGAGTGGGAAAGAAGCTTGCAGTGGTGCAGAGAGTACCACAGGTGGACAAGGGGAGGCGGTGTCTTCCCTGTGGCGTGGGTTTATGCCAGATAAAATTTTGACTGAACTCTGACTTTTCTGTTTCTGTGGCTCCAGGTGGAAGCTCTGTGTGCAGTGCCCCTGAGCACTCCTCCATATGTGAGAGTGATGTTGCAATGTGGTGATAAAGCTGGTAGGCACAGAAGCTTGTTCAAGGGGAGGGGAAGCAGCACCCTGCAAGAAATGACAAGGAACTGCCAGCTGGATTTTCTTCTCCGTCGGTGATGAGGTAGAGCTTTGCTAATTCCAGGGGGAAGGAAGAGATCTGGCACTGAGGATCTGCAAAGCAAACCCATGAGCATAGAGAGGAGCCTGGAAAAGGAATCTCCAGGTGGAGGCTGCTTCAGCTTCCTTTGTTGTTCGTGACATTGGTTTTCCTGCCCTGCTCAGACCCTTATTTGTGACCAGCACAGCTGTAGGAGAGGGCTTGCAGTTGCTGTTGTTAGTTGCAATCTATCACCCCCACCACGCACCAAAAGAATGTCAGGCTTCAAAAATATAATGTTGCCATGTTTTTAGCTTATGTTCCCACTTTGTAGGTTCAAGAATTCTCATTAAACCTTTCTGCAAGTACTAAAATTTACAAGAGACCATTAACTTGAGTTCCTCTGCTGATGAACACCATTCTTGCTGCTTATGACAGACAGTAAAACAGGAATACAAGGTTCAGTTTACCCTGTGGGATGTTCCAGGCCTCCTGCTAGGGCATTTTTTGGATTCAGGCTTTTCTTAGAAACCGTGTTTGCCTTTGGCCCAGTGATTGAGGTCACCCCTTCTGTGGGGGCTGCTTATTGTCCTTTCAGCTCTAACAGTTGCCTTGTGTCTGCTGGTAGACGCCCTGGCCTTCCCTCAAAATACAACTTGCAATCCACAGTGCCTTACTACATGACACAGTGTCAAATGTGGTGACTGAATTTGCACATCTGTGACCACTATACCCGAAGTTACAGGTTTTGACTTATTAAAACACCATCTCCCACGTGGTGGCCCAAACCCTGGTGAAGGTTGGCACAAGGTCCTACTGAAGCACAGAGGACAGCAGAGGTGTTTTGATGGCCAGATGTTGGCAATGTGTCCGTGTCAACTGTGGGCAGCTGTTTTCTGCTTTGCATTAGTGCTGTGCTGGCTCGGGCAAGGCAGAGTATCCCCTAGTCTTGCAGGGGATGCTGTGTGTCAGCCTGAGGAGCTGGCAAAGAGCTTCTCCAAGAGTTTCTGTGGTAGATGGAAGCCTGTGGCCTGTGTGATGTTTGTGAGGAAGGCAGGCACCATGGGTGGCTAAGTGGTTGGAGACGCCACTATGAGAGCTGCCTGGGAGGAGAAGAAGGGAGATGTCAAGGATGCAGTGCCCTCAGTTGGCTGGAGTAGACCTGGGCCTTACATACACCCACTGGTGCAACGCATTAACCTGGTACTTTCCAGCCAGATCCTCTAGGAGAATTAGAGACTGGCATGAAACGAACCAGGAGGTTTTATTGCACTAATCACCTTTCCTGAGAGAAGGAGATAAAAGGGGAGAGAACAAGGAACAGCTGAGTGGCATTTAGCATGACTCAGTATTTCACTGTCAGGTGCAAATCATGGTTGAAAAGATCACGCTTGTGAACTGAGGAGGTTGGCTGCTCTTCTGCCCGGGGCAAAGGTACGGTGTGGTTCTGGGGCAGTGCCGGGCTCTGCGTGGCAGTGGCAGGCTGTCCGTGGCAGGCTGTGCGTGTGTGGGCAGCGCTGCTTCGGGAAGTGCTAATGCCTGGGAAAAAAGAGGAGTTGTCCCGGAGCCAGCGTGGGGAGTAGGGCTCGGGAGCCCCGCTGTAGCCCGGGACATGCAGCGCCACATCCCCATGTCGGTGTGCCTGTGCCTCGCTCGGGGCCGCGCCGGGGCAGCGCAGGAGGAAGAGGCGGTGGCCGGGGCGGTGCCGGGGACGCGCTGTCGGTGCGAGGCTGCGGGAGGCACGGCCGGGTAGGACCGCGGGGCGCGTCTCTGCTTTGCTTCATTTCTGACCTCCCACGACCCCTCCCCGGGACCGAGAGCCCCGGAGCGGGCCAGGAACCCGCGGCTGAGCGCCCTTCGGTCCGGGGGAGGGCAGAGCCCGGTCCTCTGCCGCGGGACAGCCAGCTCCCCCTGCTCCGGCCCGCCGATAGCCGGCTCCTGGCTGCGGGGACTCTGCCGTGTCCCCTCCCTCTCGCTGCTGGGGCTTTCCATGCTGTGAGAAGCTTCTCTGTCCCACTGCAGTGGCGGCTGGCTGAGCGGCTTCCCAATCCCAAGTGAAAACCGCCCCCCCCCTTCCCTAGGGTGCTTCTGGGGTCTCTTCCCCTTTTTGGGTGGGAGGAGATGAGAAGAGGGGTTTGGAATGGAAAATATCAGATGCGGCTGCATAAAAAAGAAACTGAGGGGGAGGGGGGGAAGAAGCAGAAGAAAAAAAGAAAATAGAATCAAAACCGATAAAATCAAACCCACCAAGGAGGTGTGACTACTAATTTATTGGCTACTTTACCAGAAAGCAATGGGAACAGGGCCTCCTGTTGGGAAACTTTCACACCCCAGCAAGGTCTGGCAGCTGCCGGCAGTGGGGAAGTGGGTTGGCAGCATGTCTGAGGCTGACGCCTCCCGCCTGCCAGCATGTGTCAGACCGTTTAGGGTGTTAATGGCAAGGATTCACCAATTAAACAACATTTCATCTCTTTTTTTCTTAAATGTTTTCCACGTGTGCTGTTCTTAAGAATAACCTCAAATTTTTCAAATGATGTAAAGCGTTTATGTTGTCTGTTTTCTGTAGCAAGGTGCTTTCCTTAGCTGTGATTCATCACCTTGTTTTTCTTTACCAATTAAGCCGCTCATGTGGAGCTCTGAGACAATCGGTGCCTCATTTTACGAGCTGTTTTCAGAATTATCAGCAGGTTTGTCCCTCGGATTGGGTTCTTGGTAGACTGGAGATGTTTTCAGTTTCAGGCTATTGTATTTTCCTGGCAATTGTAACACAAGGGAGGTCAATGGTCTTTTAAAGCATGAGGGGACTGATAAGAGTGGAGCCTTGATTGCATATGCAGACATGCTCTTGGGTTTGCTCCTCAGAGACATCCCATGCCATAGGAGGGCTCAGACAGCTGCTGAGGCACCAGGGGCTATCCACTGCCCTGGCACCAGAGTCTGTACTAAATGCTGAAACACAGTGTTCCAGTAATAGTTCTTGTACATTAAACACAAGGATCAGTGAGTTAATCTTTGATGTTGTCAGGGCAATGCACAGCATTCCCTGGTGAGCTCAGTCCCTTTGGGCAATGAGTGGACAGATACTGGAGCTGAGATGCTTGAGGAGGAACAGCAAACTACTTGCAATTCCCAAGCATGGGAAGAGTCTGGAAGCGCTGGGCTATAGCTCCTATTCTGGAAACCTCCTGTGTTCTGCTGTAAGTGGCTCCATCTTTACCAGTGGCAGCTTCAGGGGTGCCCAGAAATAGTGCAGAACAGGCCTGATCACCAAATATACTATTTTGCAGAAAAACTGAGAGTGAAACATATAACTTTTGCCAACACTTGCAGTAGACTTTCTACAGTTTTGAATACTTTTGATTGACAGCTTTGACTCAACTGCAGCCTGGCTTCCCTGGCTGGGCTCCCTGGTTGTGTCGTCACCTTCCTTCTGGGTGATCTCACACCTCGTGGGAAGTGTGCTCTGGCAACTGAACCACAGCTCCAGTGAGGCACCACTTCAAAACCAAGTGTTTGTTGAAAACCAAAAGATAGTAGTAGATCTCTGTGTTTTTAGAAATTAAATACTAAACAGAGTGAGGCTTTTCATGGAAAGGTTTGGGTTTTTTTTCCCCCTGGAGAAAGCCACGATTTTCAGTAGAAACACATCATGAAGGGAGTTTTTTGAGCAGCCTCAGGCAGCAGTTACTAAGATGCAATATTAATGGAGGGATAAGAAATGAATGCAGATTTTCTTGTCCGTTTCTTGCTTTGACAGCATCTGTGAGTGAAACCCTGACTGTCATGTCATCCCAGGCTGGCACTTTCTTCCCCAAGAGTAGGTGGCCTGTATAAATCTTTAAGCTTCTTCCCAAAAGCCTGCATGGTGTATGTGGTGATAGTAGTCCCTTTCATTTCTTGGTGGATTTGTACTATTTGTACACTAGTTACCCAGTTCCTAGGCTGACAGAACAGTGAGTAGCCAGGTTTATTCACTCACTTTCAAGGCCAGGTTTTTAGGACCTGGCAGTTCTACTGGGATGCTGTGTGCTACACCAAGTGCTGTTTACAGGGAAAATGTCACGAGCAGGTTCTAAAACTGATAACCATGAATGCCCAGTTTTGAATAGTGGATTTTTTTCCACCCTGTGCAGTGTTGCTCTAACTTGGTGATGAAGTTTAGCCAAATATTTCTGGCCTGTCTTGCAGGAATCACATTTAAGTCTGTCAAACATTGTGGCTGGGAACCTTCCTCTGAAACATCTGGGTATGAACAGTGCTGGAAACAGGATCCTTGCAGAAATAAACCTTGTCTCTGAACCATTGTGGTTTTTCTAATGAGATCAGTTTGCCACCTGCATCTCTCAGGGGTGTGACTTTATTTTAGAGATATTGTAAGTGTATAAACAACCTCCTGACCTTCCTCCTTTCCATGTATTTCTTTATGCTCCATTTCCTTCTCTTCCTCCCCATCCTCTCTCACAGTCCTGTGTCCTTGCAGACATTCCTTGTTGCTAGCTTGAGACATGTTGCCAGCTGGACATTGTTTCACAGCTCCTTCAGACAAGAGGAGGAAAAAAAGAGCCTGCTTGGTGAGATGGATAACCTTCAGGATTTAATGAGCACCTCTTTAATAGCAAAACCAGCCAAGCTTTGATAGTACCTGGGTTCTCACTCCATGACTCCTGAGTGTTTGCTCAGCAGAGCTCAGTAGTGGAACCCTTGAGTGTATACATTGAATCAGCTTCTCCATTTCATGAGCAAAATGGACATCAATAGGCAGTTGTGAACACTAAGACCAGAATTCCCCAGTGAGACTGTGACCCAGGGACTTGGTTGTCCTTGACAGAGTAATGCTGTGACAGATTTATTACTACTTTTCATTTACGTTTCTCAGATCCAAGGAATTCACGTTGAAGGCCTGAATATTTGGGATAGTATTTTTTATTTACTGTAATCAGTCAAAACAACGTTGGCACCGAAACTTCTGTGGGAAGGTTGTTTGTCTACTTGGCATAACAAGAAGGATTATTAACATAACCAGTCTTGCAGGTGATGATAAATTCAACTTCTACTTTTTTAAGCAGTTGGTTTTCATTATTATTAATTTTTCACATAGATGCCTTATTCCAGCTGACGTAAATTCCTTTCAGAGCAGACCTAAACCTTGTAATTTGCCAGGAAGTTAAGACAGCTTTTTATTTAAAATACAGTTTCCCCCCCTCAATGTAGCAACCAAAACTAGTGCTCTTCTTTTATCTTGTAGAAAGCAAAACATCATGACATTATCTCAGTTTTGCAAAGTTACCTTACATTAAGTTCTGTGTTTTACCAATCCATCTTAAGAGAAAGAACATGTCTGTTAAATCACAGGATCATTTTTGTCTTCTCCTTCAATTAATCACCTCCCCCAACCAACAGGCCAGGACATAAATAGTTTTCAACTGTTCTTATATATTTACCCTCAGTATTGAGTGTAGCACCCTGAATCACAGAGGTCACACTGAGAATGGATGTAATACTCCTGAAGGGCATATGTGCATTTTGGACCAACTTGCCCTTCTGATCTACTTACACCTCCTTTGTGGAGTTACTCACAGCTCTGACATAGTGTTGTCAGCTTACATGTAAGCATTAAATTGCTTTTGTGGCTTTGATGGGCATCTGTCCTGGTGAATGTATATTAGTTTCTTGCTGGAACTAGTATCCAGGTTGAAATGAAAGACCAGCTAAGAAATCTTACTCATTTTACTGCCTCCATTGCATGTATACAGATTGTTTCCAAGCATGCCTTTGCTGTGCAGTACATCTGTATTGACTACAACAGTGTCCTGTGGGTTCAATGGCTTTTGGAAATGGAGCAATAAAACATAAATTCATGAGAAAGTAGCATAACAAGCTATTTATTATACTGACTGAAATAGTATGTGTGAGAAAAGTTACCCTTCTAATAGTGTAAATAGAGAGCTACTTGTTTGTATATGTAGGAAAGAAAAAAAATGCTGTGCCCCCTCAGTGTTATTTTTACTAATAGTAAATATGTTTATCTTTGCCCTCTGTGAGCAAGTGTGGTGAGGGTATATCTGTTGTTAAAGGAAATTAATCTGGTTTTGGTTTAGTTACCCACTTGTTTTGGGGCATCTGATGAGTAAGGACCACTTCATATGGTTATTTTTATAATGAGAGCACTGCTCTTCTGGTACAAACATATCTTGCAGTATCACACCCTTACAGGTCTTTTATTGGTGACTTACTGAACTTTCCCTAGTCTAAGCAAAGCTTTGGTGCTGCTCTTTGTATTAGTTGTTTTCATTTGAGACACAATTTTTTGTTCAGTTCCACTGAAATCTGCCCTGCATTGTTCTTTTGGTACAGGTTGCTTTGTGGTGCTTGATGTCCTACAGTCCTAGAATCACAGAATAGTTTGGGTTGGAAGGGACCTTATAGATCATCTAGTTGCACCTTCCTGCCATTGGCAGGGATACCTTCCACATAAAATAAGCTGTCTTGGAAAATACTGTTTTCCCTAAGCTAAACTTAAGCACAGCCTTAGTGGTCAGACCAGAGAGTGCAGGGCATACCCTACAAACAGTGATGGGACATGTGTCATCTCTACATGTCCCTAAGTCTTTTGGCTTCCAGTTAGACAGACAGAAATGTGTAGCAAGGTAAATAATTGCTTATATCCCTCTTCTCTATATGCCTCCACAACTAAAATGCTGCAGACAAGTAAATATTAAAAAGGAATGTCTGTTTCTTGTTTTGACTTTTAACTCGAATAACATTTCAATGGCAAAGAAATTTCTATCCTGACATCCGTCTTTTGTGATGTGGTCCAGTGAGTAACAGTGTAAACTGTATTTAAACATAGCAATTACAGAGAACAAAGGGATGGCTGAGAGAAGTTGGTCCTGTCTGTTTACATTACAGGGCTCCTTCAGGAGTGCAGGTGGCATCAGAAGGCAGCAAAGTGTCCTCTCAACTTTGCTTCCTAAAATACGAATTCAGATGAATTTCCTTTGCCCTATAACTAAGCTCTGGGTAATGGCAGCTTCCTCAGCAGGGTTCAAACCACCCTTAACACTGTAGGGAACTTGCTAATGAATGACCTAGTGACTTCTCTAGTTCTCCTTTCAGTATTTTTACTTGCTTGCTTTTTTTTTTTCCTGATTTTTCAGCTGCATGTTTTACTTACAGTATCTCCCCTCTGGTTTTGTTGGCTGAGACGGGAACACGGAAATCCCATTTTTTGTGCTCCCCAGCTGCACGTCCAGTGTATTATCCACCTGCCTTGTCAGGGATTTCCTGGTTTAGAAGATTAATTAGAGTTGAGCAACTCTGAGTTCCTCTAAGAGAAATGATTTTCCTTTCCTGTATGGCAAGGGAGATTGCAGTCTTCTGAGGCTGTAAACTTCTTTAGACCCACCAATATAGCAGTTGATACCATTTAGAGCCACTGTCTGGTTTCAGTTCTCTTACACTGATGTACATCTGAGTAGCTGCTGTTGCTCCCTTTACCTCTTTTAGAGGTGGTTGTCCTTGTAGGCAGAGTTTTTCATCCAGCTAGAAGTTTGCCTCTTGCTGTCTCTCTTCTTTCCAAGTCAAAAGGCACTGTCTGTATTTTACCACATCTCCAAAAATGACTACCCTGCTTGACTTCAAAACCTTAACTCAGCAAACACACACAAGTGGTTTCCAACACAGCTGCCCAGTTTGGATGGCCCTAAGGATTCCTGTGGAAACAATGTTCACCTGCTTTCTACCTTCTTTTGTCTTTTTTTTTTTCCCCTTTTTTCTCCCCCCCTCCCCATTCAGCTGGTCAAAGGGCTAGCACATCTGCCTCACCCACTTAGCTTGTCCTGGTCTAATTCCAACAGTCAGAGGTTGAGGAAATGGCCTTTTTCCAGTGAATTTTGCTTTGGCAACTTTTCTCTTTCATGTCTACCTCAACAAATTGCTTATTTCTTCCCTTGTGCTTACCTTAGTACCGTTTGGTTTGGATATTGGGTGCTTGTCCTCGGCCCCTGGAGATGGTGCCAGAGCCGCAGTGCGTTGGCCTGGTCTTTGCTGTTTGTTTTTGGTTTTTCTCACTGTGCTTTTTATTAATGACTTGTTCAGGGAAGGCAAGATGGGAAGTTCATAGATGGGAACTGCCAGATTTCCAAAGTTCCAGAACTTGATGTGTTGCATCTCTGAATCCAACTTGTGACTACAAGTGAACGTGAAGTCAAGAAGTAGGATGAGTGGAGTGACAAGGGACAAGAAGGGATAAGGGGGAAGAAAAATAAAGGGGACAGTGTATCCTCCAAAATGAATAGGAAAACATGGTGAGACAAGAAGGAGTTCACGAGGGACATTGAGGTCTCTAATCTTGTTTCTAATTTAGGCCCAAGCTATAAAAACATATGTATTCATATATCTCTCATATGACTTGCTTTGAAGGCTGGTAGGATTCTCCATGAATAAAACTCTTTGTTCCTTTCGCTGACCTGTCATACTCAGTCTTTTAAAATAGTTACAATTTAGCAGCAACTGTAAGAAGATATTTGAGCTGATCTCCTGATTCCACCCTGGCATCCGGAACCAACACACCAGTGAGTGGTTAATGAAAGCTGTGAGAAACAAGCAATTTGTTCTGTGTGTGCCATGGCTACATAACCTACTGGAGATGGCAGGGCAGCAGAATGAGATGCTGTCTCATTATAGTTTCAACAGATCTCATCAAGTCCAGATCTAGCATTGTTGATTTGAGACTAAGAAAGAACGTAATTCTTAATAAACTCTTGGGAGATTTCATTTTTTCTCTCCCTCCTGTTTTATGTCTAGGTGGAATTTTGGCCGCAAACCAAACTTTTGCAGGTTTTTTCTCCACTGTGTGCTTAACTTGTCTCATGCAATTTTAAGGAATTAGACTAAAATACGTCAGCTTAACTAGAGAACATTTTTTTAATCTGATATAACAAAAATAATTTGATAGTGATTTCAAGATTCAGTGACAAAAATTAGAAAAATAACTTGAAAAATGACAGGCTGCTGCCAAATACCTTTGTAAAGGTCATACTCAGTCAGCCAGTTTGGAGAAAAAATGTGGAAAAAAAATGAGTTAAGCTAGTTCTTTAATAAATTACCTCTTAATATCATTACAATGTACAGCTGATAGGAAAAAAAATGAAAGGAAAAAGATGAATTTGAAACCTTGGAAAATCATAGTCAACTAGATGGAAAGACATAAACTGATGGGAGGAACTGGAAAAGGGCAAAATGTACAGAATTTGACATATGCTGAGGCCAGACTGGCTGGGAAGGAGGGTTGGAGTCAGCAGGATTGCTCGTGTGTAAGGTTACATGTGAGAGTACTTGGAATCAGACACTGCAGACCTAGAGTGCAAAACGCACTGATTTTCTGTGCATTAAAATGGCAGATTGCTAATTAAGAGATGTGCTTGAAGGCTGAGGGCTGTTTTAGTCAGCATTCTCCCAGAAGGATTTCTTTAAAAATTCCTTGTTTCAGACAAGAGGTACAGCATGGAGCACAGGATTGTCCTTTTAAGCTACACTACAGAAGCACTGTTCAGGTGTATCTTAGCAGGGCATGGGCTAAGTGTTACACCACTGCAGTGATCCACATGCTGGAAGTGGCAGCGCTGGCAGGGGCAGCCCCCGGAGGAGCTGTAACTGCGGCAGTGAGAAACACAAAGCTGCTTTTGTTGAGTCTCCCTGCATTATTATTCTAATTCAGGGTTTACACAGTGCAACAGCCCCACTTCTATCAGATACTAATTAGTGTCCGTTTGCATTTTTCCATCTTTTGAGGGAGGTTATCACCTGATCTTTAACAACTTGACATAATCAGTTTTTTTAATAGAGTTCATATGGCCAAGCCACTATAGAACTTTACATCTGTTCCCCCAGCTATTGTCAAGAGGGAAGGAGAGAAAACAACAAAACAAAATTATGCTCAGCTTTTCAAACTATGTTTTATGGATAATTTAGCTGACCATCATCAATTCTTAGGTTTGAGTAAAATGATTAAGCCACAAAGTGTAATGGCATGTTCTTTGATAGAAAACGTGACATCCTGTAACAGGACTTTGTTTTTCATATCTCTGTATATTTCTTTATAACATATACCTGTGAAAATGATAGTTTAAGATGTGACTAAGATTAAAAGAGATGAGGTATGTGTCTCTCTCTAATACTTTTCTCAAGCCTTAGAGTCAAGATTTTAAGGTTAACTAGCTATTTTTCAGTTAAATCATTAAAGGAAAGCAGAAATTTTAAATTATAGTGTTTTAAAAGGTTATTTGGGATATAATATATGAAGGAATTAGAATAAGATGGTTTTTAAGTTTACAGGTGTTATTTCACAAATTAAGACCTTTTTCACTACAATGTGGGGATTTCTTTTTCTTTATTGTGGCTGTTCCAGGTACTGGGTCTGTAGTTAATGGTGTTTGAGAACAAAGGTGTGTGAGAGCTGACACTTGATACTTTTTGCTGTTCTGAAACACACATCTAATCCATACTGTAACTGAGTTACCCTAACTGGAAGTTGTACTTGAGAAAAGGAGTTGTAAATATAGTTTAATGACAAGGGAAGGATGCACTTGAAGTTTCAGTTTAAATGATTGTGTTTGTATCCATTGTATGGGGCACTAGAAACTTGAATTTGCATGGCATGGTTAAAGGCAGCATGCTCTCCTTTAATGGCATTACCTCCCTGTAGTGTAAGATATGGATCACTGCAGCTGAAACAGCCTTGCCAAAGTCCTCTGCTCACCAAAGTCCTCTGCTCAAAGCTCCTCGAGTTAGCACACAGTAGTGAGGATACAGATCTATGTGTAGACAGGTATGGAAACATTTCCACACGCCAAGTGTGCCTGAGCTGTCACTACCAACCAGGCTTGGCCTTCCACAGTCATTGTTATCTGCCAGGTGAGTGTGCTCCCAGCTCCCTGGTGGGTGTACAGGACCCTGCAGAGAGGGCAAGGAGTCTGTGCTGCTGCCAGACACCGTGTTACGTTACAACCACAAGATCGTGGTGGATGACAGGCTGAGGTCTGTCATTTCTTGCATATATTAAGATCTAGAAGGGCAGAGTGTTGTGAGGTTGCAGGAGGTGTGGATTATATACATTTATACTTGTGTGCAGTGCACACACCAATAAGCCCACTCAGGAAAGCCCCTCTTCTCTCTGTGGCACTGTGTCCTGCTTTATTCCATGCACTGCTGCAGTGGAGGCTGTGGCAGATGCCTTCCTGTTTCCCTGGGCCCTGTGGAGATGGATCCAGGCAAGAGCTGGGGAGCATGTTCTGCTTTACAGGTGGTAGTGGGTAGGTGAAGGGGGAAAGGAGAATGCAAATGCCTCCCTTGCTGTCATTGCATTCTTCTCTGTATGGGAAATTTGCACCCGAGCTCTGGTGCCCTCAGTGCCCTGACTGAAAAACAAACTTCAGTTGAATAGAATGTCTTGAAGAGTATAGAAGCCAGTGGTCCTTCCAAGAGTCCTCTTAGCCCTAACATTTTTAGAAGTCTGGAAATCAGTGGTTTTATTAGTCTTTCATAAAAAAAAAAGTTTATTTCACAGTATAAAGAAGAATTAAGAATGCAGTGAGTTATTCTTTCTTAGGAAAGCAGCACTAGCCAACCCAAGCTTTCTCCAAAGGTGTTGGTGGATGGTTTGGTCTTTCCAATCATTCTTCTTCTGTGGGGGAACTAAAAGCAGCAGGGAAGTAGCATTCAGAAACCTTTCTTTAAAATGCTCCTTACTGAGCACTGACATTCCTGTGATAGTTTTTATGCAATCATTAACTTAGCAATCTTCTGAGCAAGACAGTCTCATTCTGGCATAGTTTTGCTTTGTGCCTCTCCTGATCAGCCCCCACAAAAAAATAGGCCCCCATCAGTTACTGAGATGTGCACAACAGTTGTCACGTTGCTGTGATCTCATTTTACCATGGTGGGTGTAATTTCAGTTTCCCTGTGCTTTATTGTCCTTGAACAGTTACTGCTGCTACCAGTGCTGCAGTTCTCATCCAGAGGTGGGAAGCTTTGGTGATGGGAGCTGTGGTATTCTCTATCACTAACCCCATTACTTCTCATCCAGATGTGGGAGATCAGGCAAAAAAGGCCACTGCTGTAAGCAGGGGGACAGAAGGGGCTTGGAGGAGGTTTTCTCTGGTATTTCTGCTTTCCATATATTACCCAAACAGGAACAGAGTTCTTACTACTTGCAGTTACTTAGACCCTTGAATCTAAGTAATGTTTAGCACTGCTATTGTCACATCCTCAGCTGGGCTGCAAGTTCTATTGCCAGGAAAACAACTATGGAAAGGAGAACAATCCAACTCAACTCACAACTCTCAGCCCTGTGCACTTAACAGACATGAAAAGAAATAATTTATACTCGAAATAAGCTATAGAAAATGCATTACTTCACCTTCTTACTTAACAGCTCTATTCAAACTTACTGCCCAAGCACTTTTCAGGTGTTGTTTCCTGGGAGTTCCTTGGATACTTGAACCTAGGTCAGTCTCTTCTGCAGAAAACCCTTAAGGAAAGTACAAATTACAGTGGAAAATCCCAGAAATTTCCTTGGGCACTTCTCCATTGAGACTAATGACTCGCAGCCTCATGGAGATGATTCAAGAGCCCGTCTTCATCCCAGTGATGTTTTAGCTTTACAGCATGTCCCCTTCTGGTTAGTTGGCTCAGAACTGCATTTCTCCCTGTTGTGGAGTGTCACAGACAGTAAAGAAGTTACTGGCATATGCTGTGCAAGCAGCATGCATGGCTAAAGCCATACTAAATCCCAAGGAGATTTCCTCTACCAAAGTGAAAAGAACTGTGGCTTCCCAGCACTGTGCTGTCACACCCTTGGGAAAAAAATGTGAAAATACAAAATCTCAAAATTGGGGTGGGGAATATTGTTGGGCAACGCATGATGGGGCTCATATAAAACATCCTTGGTGGTATGAGAAAACCCTCAGCTTGTTTCCAATTGGAACTTGTCATTTGTTATTAAAAGTGTTACCAGAACTGTAACACTTTGAGAGCTCAGGTTGCCCCATTGCATAGGATATAAGGCCCATCAGAGGCTTTCAGAGAGGGCTGTCTCTGAGTGAGGATTCATGAGGGAAGTTTTCGGGGGGTTTAAGATCTATCTTGGAGATATTGCAGGAGGAAGATTCCAGTCAGTGATTGGTGAGAAGTGCTTCATTAATATTAAGTTTTAGGTGCAGAAGAACTGAGGAAGTTGTTTTTCCATTATCATAGGGGGAAAGCAATACCAGTTAAGCCAAGGCCTACAGCTGAAACATTTACTGGAAGTGTTTACATGTTACTTAATACCTTGACATGTATTATTCAACTTGTGTAATGGCAGCTGGGGTGGAGCAGGGAGAAACGGCTTTGCATAAGAATTTGTTTGTTCCCCATGGAATAGTTTCCTGATCACAGCTACCTTCTTTGGCAGTGAGATACATTCCAGGAATTAAAAAAATGTTCTTGAGCTGCATTTTTATGAACTGCTGGAATGTGCTGTCTTGCAAAGGTGACCTAACCTCATCCAGATGGTTAGTCCTTCTCTGAGTGGTGGCACCCTGTCAGTCTTCCTTCAGGGTAGAGCAGAATTGCAGCAAAAGCCCCCTGTGAGTCCCCTCCAAGCAGGAGAGCTACACACTAAATGTTGGAGCCATTTAAATGGATGCACTTCTCATATTGGAAACGAAACACCACTTTCCCTCTCAGAAGGAGGCAAGTGCTCTCTCCTGAGCAAACCACTTAAGGTTCAGTTTTCCTCATGTGCCCAAAGGACTTTCTGAGCTGCAGCCAAATGGGCTGTGTGTTGAGGAAAAGGCAAATAGAGCTCCCCTGCTCATATGAGCGACATCACAGTGATGCAGCAAAGGAGAATGGAAGGAGAATTAGACTGGGAAGCGTGAAGTTAAGCTGGCATCTCTCTGCTTCCCTCATCTACACAGCCAGTAATTTCATGATTCACCTGCTGAATGATTTGTTTCGCTGACAAAGCTCTGATAAACAGAGACTTGGCATCATTTGCATAGGTGTTTAATCTGAAGGTGTATGAGTCATATAAGTGAAACTTTCAGACTTGTTGTGATAGTCACACAGAGTAGGTGAAACACACAGGCTTTTATTTGGTTAATCAATACCTGGAAATGTAAAAACTGATTTAGCACAAAGCCTGGAGTTTCCAAAATAGTAAGACAGATTTAGTTTCTAGTTTTGAAAGGATAATCATATATACTTGTCCTCTTATGCTGCAACAATTTTTGTGTGTGTGTGTGTGTGTGTGTGTGATGGCATCTAGCCAGACTTGGTAACATTAGCTCTTGAGGACTAAAAATGAAGATGATGCATATGTATCTTGGAGAAATTGTCTAAAACATAATTCCTAGGAACATGAGTCTTCCTGATTCAGGAGGACTGGATTGTCTAGCAAGAAAAGGCTGTGCAGAGTACTGCTTCAAAAAAGGTACTGGTATTCTGGGAATCTCTGCTGCATTAGTTGTGCAGTGCTTGTTAATAACACTTCGTGGGTGCTGCTACAAAATGTGTCAATGTTTGTATTTCTGAGGATAGGACTCGTGGCTCTGGATTATCAGAAGTTCAATTAATAGAACTGTGAGATGGAAGTGTTTTAGTCTGTTCCAGCAGAGCACTGAATATGAATGGTTCTCACTGATTTCAGTGTGTCTTCGTGATTCTGTTTGCACTGATCTTATTCTGGAAGAGCAGTTTTATAGCAAAATAAACATTGAAATTAAAGGCTTATGGATTAGTATTAGTCAGTATCTAGAAATTTGACACATCCTTAATAAGAAACCTGTAAATGCCTTTTGAATGCCTTTTTGCTAGATATATGTATTTTTTATAGTCCTTTTAAAAATAGAAACTCATCAGTAATATTAAAATTACAAAACATTCACCAGAGGGAAAAAGTTAAAATCTGATATTTTTAAATAGGGATTTAAAATAATAGCGCATTTGTAGCTAAGAACTGATATTTTTAGTGGAATGATGATGCAAATAGTATTTGTTATTTTTCCTGTGCTTACTGATTTTTAAAATTTCACACCTTTTTTAGTTTGCCTTGCTCTGTAGGTATAGATAGATGTACTGTGTATAGATGTACTGGCTTTCTAGTAGTGTGTGATAATCAATGAGATTATTGTGACTGTGCTTTCCATGAGATAGTGAAATGTTAATGCAGTACCTGTGGTTTATGATAGCAGCAATGTATCACATTTACTTTTGTCTCTTTCTTTGGTTTACACGTGACATACAACTTGTGCGAGATAAAGAAAGATTTGGGTTTGAGCAAGTCTTTGTGGTTCACAAATGGCACACGACCAAATTCTGAAGTGATGTGCACTGGGCACTGCAGGTCAGTAAATGTGTTTGACCCAAAGAATAACTGCATCAGTGTGCTTTTAGGCAGAAAGGCTGTGCTTCCTCTCTTGTGGCAGGTCTACACAAAATGAAGTCTTGCTAATCCTGACTCACACCATCGTGGCTGGACAAAGGGTGCAAGCAAACTTGACAAAACATCAGCTGAAAGTCTCCTCAAGGCCAAACTCTGAAATAATACAGTGTACTTCATGTCCACAGTCATTAGAAATTGTGACAGACTCAACAGTATTCCTGATCATTATTCGTTTTCACAGTTGTCACATCTGTTCTGTTATCAGATTTGCCTTAACAAAAAGGCCAGCTAGAAAATAAATGTGTAAAGAAGGTGGGAGGGCTATGGATTTCTTTTAAACCATTTGTGTTCCAGTTCCTGTAATGAATCTCTTCCTAGTCTTTGCCTCTGGCTGAGAATAGTAATATGCCATTAACCCAGGAGATTTAAAATGTGCAGTGCTGTGCTTGGAAGGGTGTCAGAAATTCCTCCTTTAAGGATGAGAGGGTGTTTGATTCCTTTTTCAGTTGTTGGATAGCCTAACCCTAGTAAGCATTTTAGCAAAAGGGAACTACTAAAGTAATTGTGAAGCCTGATGTTTTTTCACAATTAGCAGATTGCAAAGAAGGGCTGGTAACACAGATGTATCCAGGCAGGTACAGCAGCTGCTACACTTGAAGTGCTATCTCACACATTACAACCTGCTGGACATGGAAGCCTATTTTTAGTAAAAGAATAAATAAGCTGGCTGTGCCCTACTTTTTGTCAAAATGTGTCGTGGGATCTTTGTATTTGATTAGAAAAGTCAGTAGAAATTACACAAGGGAACTCAGTGCCTTGTCCAAAAACTGGCAATTCTAACAATCCAGTGCTGCCTTTTATTACAAAAGTACGTTAATATTGGTTATGAGTTCAGACCCAAAGTGGGGACAGGGGATAATAGCTGGTGGGAGACTTGCCTGTGTGGGGTGGGAGGTTAAATGTGGACACAGTCCTGTTATATTAGGCACTAGCTATTCAAGATGCTTTTGGATGAAAGCATTTGTTTTGCATTGATGGAACTATTTTTGCAAAGTCTGTATTAGGAAACTGGAAAAATGAAAGATATGTAGAGTTACTTGTATGTAAAGAGAGAATGTAGCAGGAAAGTCAGTTGGCCACTTCAGGATGCTGTTGATTGTTGTAAAGACCTCACTCTTACTAATTCTGAGCAGTTTTTTGTCTTCACTGGCTGATATAAGATGGTTGTGCACATACCTCATGAGCAAGCCGTCTTGTAGAGTGTGACCATACCCAGAAACCAGAACAGATGTGGAAAAATATACATTGGCTATAATAGAGAATTAGTGAAAAGTAAGTACTTTCAATCAGTTTCTCTACAGATGAGGGATATTAAAAATTTGCTGCTTTATTACAATAGAATTGGCATAAGCTGATCAGAATGCCACCATTTAAAAGTGCCTGCCTAAGAGCTCCTGACCACAGAGTTACTGTATTTGGAGGCAATATGATGATGTGCCTTCTGAGTGTGGGTTTACAGGGTAGGGCAGGGGGATTCAGCTCCCAACTCTTACTGGCACACTTGCAGCCTCAGTGCAGAAGGACTCTCCTTTCTGATTCCCCAGTGCACAGCCCAGATTTAGGGAGCTCAAGAGAAGCAGTCATGCTCTGTGGGATCCCAAGCAAAGCTGGTGCTCCAGAAGGAGAGCTTTGGTGGGGTAAGACCTCTCTCCAGCTTGGACCTGCTGCTGTACACCAGCTCACACAGCTTGCCTGGGCACAGAAAAGGGGAAGGAGCTGAGCCCACTCACTCACAGCAGGGCTGAGTCTGCCCTGGTGAGTGCATCAGCTGATGTGCTGGTACTTGTGGTGTGTTACAGCGGCCAGGGAGGTCAGGGAGGTTGAGGAAGAGGCCCTCTATTTTAAGTGGCCGTGTGTCGTTTCAGTGAGACTTAAATTTTAAATGAGAGGCCTCAGACATGGAATTCAGTAGGTGGAACAGAGCAGTGAAGTGTCAGGATGGTGACTGTTTGGGTATGAGTGCTGCTGGCTCTTTGAGGGACTGCTGCAGATAACAGGGGGCTTTGCCTCTCTGGCTCCCATACCTACACTGCAAGTTCTCAAAACTTTTCTACTGAATTTTACTCAAATAACTTGGTTTAGCAAAGCACTGTTAAAAGCTCTTGTTCTTGCTGCAGGCTGTTGCTTCATTAGCCAAACTCAGCATTCATTTTGTCTGACATCTGCATTTGCAGCCTAGTCCTGAATGTCACTCAGCCCATTATTTGCTGCTGCCTCCCCCTTCCCCACAGTCAGTGTGAGACACAAAGGGAAGCTTATGATAGACACACATGCTGGTGCAAGCACTGGAACAGAGACCAACCTGCAGTACAGAGCACCTCTGAGGGAACTCCAAAATTGAGCTGGTGTGTTACACAGGGTTCTTCACCGTGCCATTAGCATTTACTGGGGCACCCTGAGACACCCTCATGGCAATGGCCAGCTTGGATTTCACAGAATGGTCTGTCAGATAACTGTAGAAGAGATGGGGAAGGTCCAGGCCAGCAGGCAAGTTTTTATTTAGTAGCTGAGGCTGTTACAGGACCATGCTATCCACGTACCTTATCTTCTGTCACATCATTTATATGTGCTGCATTACTTTAACCTGGGGCATGATATCATGTATTGGGAATCTCTTAGTATTTCCCTTTTAGGAGATTATACATAGACTTTGACAGCTAAACCTGATTCTTGTGATTTATTTTCCTAAACACATGGCTTGAAATAGTCACACCAAAATTATTCACTTGTTTATTAATACCTCTTAAATTTCAATGGCTAATGATTTTATCTTCCAAATGGTAACAAGCTGCTACCTTAGACAACAGGGAACATATTTTTTCCGGTATAGATGAAGGAGGTACTTAAAAGGGGACGTGAAAGTTTTGTTAATAAGCTATTTTTTGAATGCTGTAATCCAGACTGGCTTTCCTCTAGTGACTGCTGAGGAGACCGACATGTTATTTGTCATACACAAGATATTCTAAAGCCTTTTATTGTGATAACTACTGTCAGCAAGCTGACAAAGGGATGACCATGCAGTGTCTACTATTGCTCACATAGTAGCATAACCTTTTGAACATAACCTTTTTTATTTTTTTTTGAAGAAAAGTAGTACTGATGAAAGATTCTCATGTTATTCTGTATTCACCACCAAACATTCCTGTGCATTGACTACCCAAAGCTGATTTGGTTTGTAGATGTTGCCATTGTGTCACAGTATCAGACAGTAACAAGTTGCTATGAGTATTTAAGTTTTGTAATGAATGATTTCTAAGCATCTCCTGCCCAGTATTTTGCTGTGTTCTGGATTGTTGTACTTTAGATTTAACAACTTGGGTATTTTTCAGATTGGCTTTTTCTTCCTTAGGCCAAACATCCGTAACATGGCATTTCCACTTGCATTTTCTTTCTCTGTCTGGGTCTGCTGACACGGTTCTCTGAAGTTTGCAGATACACAGACAATTTAGTTCCTTTTTTTCTGATCACTGCAGTGACACAGGACTCAAATAATGCAAGCCCAGAACAGTGGAAATGACACATTTTCAAGTGACCAAGAATGTGCCCTAGGTGTACAACTGTTTCACATGCAAAGACATGACTCAGATACAGCCTTTTTTTAGACAAAACCCCTTTGTTATATTGAGAACACATGTAACAATAGCCTGGGGGGTGAGAATAATAGAACGTTTGTTGTTTTGTGAAGGGGGGTGGGAAGGGAATCTAAAGATAAGGAAATTGAAAATTAAAATTATATGTAAAGTCTGGGGTTTTTTTGCTGCCACATAGGGTATAAAAACATTTCTTTAAGAAGTTTCAAGACAAGTTCCTTATCCTTATTGCACATACTTTCCATGACAACTCCATGTGTGACAATAACATAAATATCATGCAAGTCGATCAACTATAATCTGAAAAATGTTAATAATGACTGATTGAGATCTCTTTATTCCCCCTGCTAAATACTGATATTGTATTCAGAGGTGTGAAAACAGAAAATAGAAAGGAAATTTGAAATCAGGGATTACAACCCTACAGAAAAGCTCTATGTGGGCAGGTTTCATTGCAATCTATTCACAGATATAGCAGAAGTTGTCTATACAAGAAACTTTTTAAGTACGTGGAACTTTATGGATGACAGACACTTCAAGGCATCATTATTCAGTTGAAAAGATGGCAGTACAGTAAACAGATTTTTAAACTTCTGGATTGTAGCCTTCAGCTTACTCTAGTAAATCACTCACAACACTTTACAAAGACTGCTCTGGATCCTGTAGAACAACAACCTAATGTCACAAGATCCAGAATAAATAGCTCTTTTCTGAAGAAACATTATCTAGCCTTTCCAGGCACAAACCCATTTGTCATCAGTGAGGCCAACTGGCAAGCCAAGGTTTCAATATCGAAGCCAAGACTATCTGGAATATTTAATGTCAAAACCACAAGTATTAGAATGATTTGAAAAGTTGCATATCTGGGACTTTTTGCACTACTGTACTTCATTAACACCTTATTTTTCAGAAATATATTTCAGTAGCAATGTAAACTTTAAACAAAAGAGACAAGTGGCTCAATATGCTGAACTAAACTTCATTATGGACATGATCCATTTGTGAGTTGTATGTTTGCCTTGATAAACCAGTTTCATTTGAAATCTGTTGGCTTTCTTTTTCCAGGAAAAAGGAAAGTCAAGTGAAGTTACCACACTGTGGTGTGAAGAAGCAACATGATGTTCAGGAACAATGAGCGGCCTTAAAGGAACTGGAAAGGAACTGCTTTTAGCAGGAAGGGGAACTGTTAATTGATACAACAGAGAGGCTGTGAAGGCGACTGACACATGGTAGGCAAGATTTCTCATTAACTTCTGCCCTTCCACTGAGATTTGCCAGGATGTAGCATTGTATGCTCACCATTCATGCAAAATTCCCATTTGCTGAAGTAGTGGGGAGATTGTTGTCCTTCCCATAGATTTCTAGTTAATCTGTGTTGTAGTTGGTTGATTGGTTTGGAACAAACAACTAAACATCCCCTAGATATTTTCTAATCTAAATTTAATGGATTTTTAGCGCCTTGAGAATCAGTAAGTGAAGTTGATGAGGAAGTAAATCCATCCATCTATTTTCAAAACTGGAATAACTGGAAAAATGAACAGACTAAAATAGACCAGACTAATGATATAGCATGATTACTAGCATAGGGATGTTAAGATATGCATAATATGATCATACTCTTTGTGGACAAGAATGTGCTATGCCTCGCCCTGTGTTCTTTAAAGGCAGCAGGAATGTTGCTGCTGATTTCAGTGGGTGGGGACGGCCCGCTGCATGCAAAAGTTGTTTCATTACCGGTTACATTGTACCTTGCTTTTCTTTACTGCTTCTTTTAAGCCTTTGACAAACACCTCCTTTTAAACGTTCTAGTTTCCATGCAATTATTCTTAACACCGAGACTCTTGAAATGAGGATGTATCACAGAAATCATTGGCCAGGCAGTAAGCTGCTATAATGAAGTCTTCCCTGATGATTTCCAAAAGGGAAAGCTGGTCACGGATGAGCCCTTTCCTGTGTGCCCGTGGGTGGCTGCCCCCGTCCTCCGTCTGAGGGCTGTGCGGGGTGTGCGGCAGCAGCTTTGCGGGGCGCTACGGGTGCTAAACGCGGCCGGGGAGCGCCAGGCGAGCGGGGGCAGTGGGACTGCGCGGCGGCCCGGGCTGGGAGCGCTCGGGGGGACCTCGCCAGCGGCTCCGCGGCCCGGCGGGAGCGGGCGGGCAGGCGACCCCCCCCTTCGCCGGCAGCCCCGCAGCCCGGCCGGAGGCGCGGCCAACGCCGTCCCTGCCGGGGAAGGGGAGCGCCCGCAGGGGCGGGACGCGCCGCGCCATTGGCCGCCGCCCGCGGTCTGATAGCGAAAGGCCGGCCCGGGTTGGCGGCGCCCGGCCGAGGGCGAAGCCATCGCCTTGGTAACCCCGGCGGGGCGCAGCGGCCGGTGCCGGCCGAGGGAGCGCTCCCCGCTGGCGCCAGCGCCGCCGCGCTGGCTGGGCTGGGGCGGCGCGGGACGGGACGGGACACGGCGGGGCCGCGGAGCGGACAGGTGAGTGTTCGAGGCGAGCGCTGTGCTGGGCGGGCAGGTGGGGGTGTGGGGCGAGTGCTGTGCGGGCAGGTGGATGTGCGGGTGGAAGCGCTGTGCTGTGCCGCGGGTGCGCCCCGGGGACACGGAGCGGGACGGGCGGGCGGTGCGGACTGCGCCGGGGCTTACCCGGCTTACCCTCGGCCGCCACCGCCGGCTCCTGCCGGTGCCTGCCCGCCCCGCTCCGCAGGAAGAGGCGCTGCTCCAGTTGCGACACGGCGGTTGCTCAACCGCGCGGGGGAAGGTTTCGGCGGGACGCGGCCGTTTGGCAGCGGAAAGGGGCCCGGGCCGGGCGGCGGCTCGGCTTGGCTTGGCTCAGCTCGGCTCGGCTCGGCGGGCGCCTTTGTGCGCGGCCCTGAGCCACCGCGGCGGGAACGGCCCCGCAACAAGTGCCCGGCGCGCCCCGGCCCGTCCGCTCTGTGCTCAGCCGGGCCGGGGCCGCGGCTCCGGCGGCATCGGAGCCCCCGCTGCGACCCGGGGACCCCTCCCGGTGTGGGGCAGCGCTGGAAGCCCGTGTGCCCTCCGCTGCCCCGGGGCTCGGCGGCGCTCGGACGGGCTCGGCCGTCCCTGGGTGTGCGGCGCCTGCTCCCCCCAGACCGTTCCCGGACGAGCTCTGCGCTCTGCCTGCTGGTTTTTTTTCAATGTTTGTATTTTTTTTTTCCTCCAGCTGAGAACTCTCTGTGATTGCTCAGTGAATTTTAAGTGGCGTTTAGGTTACTCGATGGTCCTGGTTGTTTTCAGCCGGGTTTCTGAGCGTTGTTTTCCTTCCGAACCGCAGGAATTTGTATGGCAAAGCAGTATTTCGGAAATGTGTTTCCAGTCAGATGCCCACGCTCTGTGCAGCCCGGCGCGGGCAGCGCACTGAACGGTACTTTGGCAGCGTACAGGCATCCTGGACTCTCTTAACAGACATCTAAACTATTCCGCAGAAGGGGAGCTCTTTCTGTGAAAGGGGGGAATAAATCTTCATTAGTCCCAAAGAGTTCCTGAAAGAGAAACGGAAACCTCTCATGCCAGATTCGCTGGTTGTCTAGCTCCAACACGTGTGTGCTTTGACTCGTTGGATACCTCCCAAACTCCAGAAAGCTTAGTTTTTATTGGGGTTTTTTTGTTGTTGTTGTTTGTGTTTGTTTTTTTTTCCCCTGGGCTTTATGCATTTACAATCTTTTCTTGTATGTATTCTTCTCAGTAGATACACTGATGAGGGGTTTTTTCATTTGGAATTGATAACTGTAGCCATAACTGTAAATGTTATGTACTCTAAGTTCATACTGCTGTTCTTCTGTTGATACTGAGCTTTATTTGGGCTTAAGTTACTGAAGACAGGCATTACTAGAAACCCCAGCAACACATTATTTATGTTTTCATGACTGTAATTTAGGATTTGAAGTTAAATGAACACATGAAGGATGTCATTGAAATTTGATTGGCTTGTGGTTTGCAGTATTAGCTAGAGATTCCCACAGCTGTATGTCTTCAAAAATTAATTAAAAGATGAAATAAAACTTTATAACATGCTTGCTTTTAGGAGAATTGCATATAAAGGAATACTGAATATCCATCCATATACTTGGCAAAGGGTTGTGAAGTCTAGTGGAATGCATTCAGGTGGCTGGGGAATCAATCACCAGGTCACTTGGAAACTTTGATCCAGAAGCTTCAGTTCAGACTGATGGTGGTTTTTCAGGCTTTGGAACTTTCATTCCAGCAAGCAATGCTTTTCAAAAGAGTGGGAAATCAGAAAAGGATTACTGAACTAAAATTTGTGGGTAACTGTTTTATTGGCCTTTTTTAGAGTGTCATGGCTATTGGTAACATCAAGAATGTTTTGGTGTGGATTGACTTGGAAACATGCTAGGGTGGGTTTTTTAACATTGATTAAGTGTTTTTTTGCATGGTCTTAAAATATATTTGCTGATTGTCTATTTAAATATCTGTTATTCTTGAGTAAAAATCACTTCTATTAAGTCAGGTTTCACTTCCCTGGAATATCTGATGTCATAAATTCTCTAGTTCTCCAATTGTCTATGGACTTTTGGCAGAACTCCAATTTCTGGAGGAAAGCCTTCTTAAAAAAAAATAAAAAACCTTTCTTTGGTTTTTGTGATGTAGTAAAGACAGAATATGTCCTGCTCCACTGCTCCTTTCACTTTAATAAAGTTTGCATATATCTGCAATATGCTCTCTTTTGCAAGTAATTTAAAACCAAAGTCCAGTAAAAATACAAGCTCTTAGATTACTATATATACACCAGGAGGGTGCAGGAGAAAATACCGTTGTTGTTTAGAATTTGGGTGGAAATGCAGGCTGGTGTTTTGGCTGGTTAGCTAGAAAGCTGGTATTGTGTTTCAGTGACCAGAGGTGCAGAGTTCAAGTAGCTTCAATGCTTTTTCACAGATGGAGAGGCACACATGGAAGTTTTGCCCTTGGTTCTTTAAAAGTTGTCACCAGTTATCTCAAAATAAATAACAGGGGTTGCTGGATTGTAGAATGTGTCATTGTATTTATTCAGAGTCCATGGTGCTGCTCTGGTTCGAGATGGGCTTTCTGACTTGCCACTCTTGGGAGCAGCAGACCGTTAAGTTATGGAGTTTGCCCCTTTGCACAAGTGGCAGTTTCTGTGAAAACAGTCCCAGAGAGGAGAGTCTGAAATGAGCGTCATTTACACAGTTGCACAGAGAAACTTGCTTGTTTGTTTTGAGTTTTCTTTTTTTGTGTTATTTTTTGTAAATGTGTGGCACCTGGTGTTACACACTACATCTCAAATCATTTGCCTGAGAATATGAGGACTTTGAATTGCGGAGGACTAGAATTCAGTGCTGGTGTCTGAGTGCGTGAAACAATTTGTTTTGTGGCAGTGCTGCTGACCCTTCCAGTCACTCATTCTGCAGAAGTTTCACTGTTTCTTGCTTTGATAACTAAATCAGATCTGGGGGCAAAGATCATCTTATGTTAGAAATTGAAGTTTTTTTAAATTGTAATTAATTTTAGTAGTAACTTGTAAGCAAGCAGTTTTGCTTTGGGTTGGTAAGGTGTACACCTACGGTCCAGAATGAACAGCCGGTAACCCCAGTGGTGGTTCTTTGAAAAATCAGAGTTGGAGATGCTGCAAGGTGAAGGTTACATGTATCTGTACGATTCCTGAAGTACCAGCTACTTTGTAAGCAACATTGACCACTCTGTGTTACATTCTGTGTCAAATTAACGTGGGTAAATCTTTTTATCTCAACACTTGGCAGAAATAAATTCAGGAATGTGGTTTCATTTACATACATTAACAGTTGCAGAAGAGGCCCTGATGTGCAAATGCTTGTGGATTTCCAGCTGCCAAAATAATTGAATTTACATACTGGCTTCAGAAGATTAAAGAAACAAAGAGTGACACTGATGAGTCGAGAAAAGCTTCCTTTGAAGGGTGGGATTGGGGCAGTTCTGCTCCTCTACTGATAATTTGTGTGTGTGTGTGTGTGTGTGTGTGCACACTGTTACTTGGTTTGGCTTTGCCAGTTTTAGGCAGCCTAAGTGTAATTGCTACCGTGCTACAGAAGCAGCCTTTCAGAAAACCGGTTGTGCACAAATAGAGGATCTGGGCTGTCCTCGGGTACCTTCTTTATTACTTCCACTTCACAGCTCTGACTGTTACCTGGGGGGCAGGTGGGGGCTTTTCAGTTGCATTAAAAAAGAGGAAGGCAGCTGTGAGAACCTCAAATATTTAGTTTCTTACTTTATATACTCTTGACTAAAAATTGTTAATTAGTTGAACTCAAGAGGAAGTTGCCTTTGGAGTTACATCTACATATGTAGAAATATTTTTTGTATTTACTTCTAGAAGAGTATAAGAATTAGCAGTACTGTAATTTTTCTCTCAATGCAAAATACACTTAATATAAATTTGCTACTCACAGCTTACTTTTGTTTCTTTCAAAATTTTTAAACTTGCATATTTTTGATAAGTAGCATTGCATTAACTTTTTACTATGGAACTGAATTGTAAAGAGTGCTCTTCTATTTCTAGAACACCTTGCTATTAGTTGTAGTAGTTGCTCTGATTTTTAGAATAGCTTTGTGAATTCAGCAAGGTGTCTTAAAGGAACTCCATCAGAGATGCTGATGTTTAGTTTTATGCTTGTGTAGCTTGGCTCAATGTGTTGCTGTAATGCCGAAGAGTTTTACTTCCCATATTCGGTTGGTAAATAATCTTTTACTACTTCACTAATGGCTGACTAAAAACAATTCTTTTTCTGTTTTCCGGAAACTATGATGATTGAATGGGAAAGATATGCCCTGTAATGGAAACAAGTCTATGTTGTGTGTGTAATTTTTGTGCCTGTACATGACGTTCTTTCCTCTTTACAAGGATCTACTTGTAGGAGGTGAAGAGGTGACAGTCATGTTCTCGTGACTGTCTTTGGGTGTTCACTTTTGGGGACCACCAAAGGTTTAAATTGAAGAGTATAAACTTCTTTTCACCGTGTTCTTCTCAGGCTCTTTCCTCAGATTTCTTGTACCCAGAGCAGAAAGCAGAGGCTTTTTTTCATGTGTTGGTTGGGAACTAATGGACATTTTAAAGTGATGTGTAGTCCATTAGGAGGTGCAGTGTTCACTCTCACTTTGGGTCCTTCCTGTCTTCTCCTTCCCCCCAGGCACGATATATCCACTGGAATTAAAAACATCCACAACCCTATGAGAGGATTTAAAGATGAGTTAGAAGATATAAGTTTTGAGTTGGCATCAGCTGGCAGCAATTTAGGCACAGCTTGTGTGGCTGTTAGAGGTGGATAAGCAGTTCCGTGGAAGTCATGTGTTTGTGGTTAGTGTTGTCAGTTAATAAGAATTCTTAAGAATATTCATGTGTCTTCAGTTCTATGATACAGTGTTGCTATGAAGCATTTGCTAATTCTTAGTGTTTCTGAAAGTCCTTTGCTGTCTGCAGGCACAGGAGGTGTCTGTAACAGAGCAGTGAAATACTTGTTTATGAAAGCTGTTGTGTGGAATGTGCAATAGCTGGTGTTCTGTGTCATTAACCTGACATTTTAAGAGGTTCAGAGTCCTGCTGTCAAGTGGTTTTGTGACAGGTTTAATGTGGAAGACGTGTTTGTATGCAGCTACAGAGTACTAGAACCAGTTGAAAAATCAGAGTAGGTGGGTGGTTTGGAGAATATTGTAAAAAAAAATCTAGAAAAAAGAACAACTCATAACATTTTTTAGTGCTAGAGGTTCTTATGGGAGCTATCTATTGAGCAATAACTTTTTAAACTTTTGTAAATAAGGTGCTTGAGAGATACATCTTGATATTTTTGCATCATTTTGTTTTCTAAGAAGAAAAGATGATATTTTGAAATGTACTGTGTTATTTTCAGTTAACAATTTTGTGTTCATGAGTATAGAATGTTAATACCAGAAGAATATGAAGCACAGTTGATTTTAAAAACTGATTACGTTTGTGTCACTGCAAAAGGCAGCCCAAAAGCCTGCTTTTGAGTACTGCAGAGTGATAGTTTTCTGTCAGTGATGTGAGTGTGGTTGTTTAGTGTTGTGTCCTCCAGAAGGCTGTGGTTTGTCAGCCTGTGGTTTGTGCCTGCACACATATTGGTGCAGACACTCGTACAGGGGAGAACCAGGTAAACAAAGGTAAATGTCAGTAGAAACTCAAAAAGCTAAGGACAAAGCTGATGCAGTAGAAAGAAGCACATGAAATGTTATTTTAAAATTGCATTGGCCACTGTACCCCCTTCCTGATTGGCTTCATGCTTCAGATTCCTCTTCTGGTTTTGAAGAGTACTTAGGTCCTTATGCCTGTTCTTTTCCCCCTTCATCTACCTTTCATATTCCAGGATTTTTTACTTGTTTTTCTTCTTCTTCTTACAGTATGTCACCAAGTTTACTACTCTTGGCTTATTCCTTCTCCTCAGATCTGCCATTGTTTCCCTCCCAACCCCCAAAGAATTTAAGAACCTGTGTGTTAACCATGTCTTTGCTCTGTTTAGTGCCTTGTCTTTTCACACTGCTGGTTCTTGGAGGCCAGTGCTCCTTGCAGTGCCTGTGGGGCCCCGTCCTGAGGATATGTTAGAAATAATTTATGCTTTATAAAGTATAATATTCTGTAGAGCAGAATCTCTAGAAGCAAGGACTCTCTGGTGACAGCTGTTGGGGGGAAGGAAACCAGCAGTCACAGATGAGTCCAGACAAGGACAGGAGTGGCCTGCTGTGCTGTGGGCTGGTGGTCAGGGGCCAGAGGTACCCAGGGAGATGGAGGGGCTGGTGTGGTACCAGTCCTGATGCTGGGAGGGCTGCTTTGGGTCCTCTGCATTTTGGTGCTTGAAGATGGCTGGAGATATTGTTCGTTCTCTGCAGGTGTTTGAGTTTTGGGCCCTTTTTTTTTTTCCAGATCCCTTTTGGACTTACATGGGTGCTGCTAGGGGAGGCAGATTTTCAGACCACTGCACACAGTGTGGGCTTGGAGTGTTTCTGTTTCTGGCCTTTAGTGCTGAGTGTCTTCCTTTTGTTTCAGCTAATACAGAGGAGTACCTCTGAATTTACTACCTGGTTATCTGTATGCCCTGCTAAGGGTGCAATTCAAGACATCAGTGAAGATATTTAAGGAGGATTGTCCAAGTCCTAACCAGGGACCCTCTTGGCAAAGAGGAGTGAGTCATTGGTGTACAGACAGCAGTAAAACACAAAATAGTGCATCTTTGTGTGTCCAGTCTGTATGGACACATGCAAGGGCAGCATCAAAATGTGAGGAGACACAAGAATTTAAGTCCTTTATTGATTAATGGATATCTACAAGACAAAATCCCTAGTAATGAATCAAACCTAGTAGGAAATAAAATTTGAAAGGTAGAATCACAGAATGGTTTGGGTTGGAAGGGACCTTAAAGATCATCTTGTTCCAACCCCCTGCCCTGGGCAGGGACACCTTCCACTAGACCAGTTTGCTCTAAGCCTCATCCAACCTGTCCTTGAACATTTCCAGGGATGGGGAAGCCACAACTTGCTCTGCAACTTTACAACATCTTTGCAACAATGTAACTTTACAACTACCTCAAAGGAAGCTGTTGGCAGGTGAAGGTCAATCTCTTTTCCCAAATAGAGAGCAATTGGATATTAGGAAACATTTCTTCACCCAGAGCATTGTCAGTGTTGGAACAGCCTGCCCAGGGAAGGGGTGCACTCACCATCCCTGGAGGTGTTTAAAAGACGTGCAGGTGTGGCACTTGGTGTCATGGTTTAGTGGTGGGCTTGGCAGAGCTGGATGAAAGGTTGTTCTCACTCTCAAGGGTCTCTTCCAGCCTAAATGATTCCATGATTTTATTCCCTCAGTTTTTTATGTCAAGTTTGAACGGAAGTACCATGTGCAACATGAATGGATTGAGCCATCATATCAGGAGGTGAAGAACTCTTGTCTACATCTGCTGAAGTATTTGAAGTTATTTACTTGTAGTAATGACTTCAGTGTGAGGAAGTGTGTGTCTGTATGGGGAGAAGAGCTGTCTTGTTTTTATTTATTAGGGAATCTGTGATACATGCTGACTGGAAAGTGAGTAGTAGTTTCTGAACCCCCTTGAGTGAAGAAAAACATTAGTTTGGCAGATTGTCAGCAGCAAATAGTACATTAATTTTTGGCACAAAACTTGCTAGCAAAAAAAGAGACTTTATGTTGCTAATAATAAAACTGAAGAGGGACCAATTATCTGTGCTTGGTAGGCTGATATTTGATATCCACATAAGACAGAGACAATGCTTTTGAAAAACGTCCTTTTATATTTTATTAAAAATAAAGAAAAGGCTATAATATATTGATAATTTGCATCCAATTACATAACTAACTTTAAATAAATTTTATTATGTTTACAAGCCATTACAAACTATGTATAAACTATGGCAAAATTTCCAATGTGTTTAAAGAGGTGCCATGATTCAGATGTGTATTAATCTGTGTAGAATAATGTGAGTCTTCATACTAGGCCAGTTTTACTCCCCCAGTCCTTCAGAAGTACGTTTTTACATCTACTCATCATGATCATCATGGCTGGGCTTTGTGAATGAAGGTTTGGGAAAGGTCTCTACCCTTGTTTGTTACAAACACACTGGTGGCTAAAAAGGCCAATATGAGACAGGCATGTCTGATTGCAAAAGGCACAGCAGAAAGACTCCTTAGGTGGTAAATTCTGCAAGACACGATTCTTTCTGTGTTGCCTTTTCTCCTCAAGGGTGATCCTGTGTGTGTTCTCAAAGGAGACAGCAGCGTTATAGATGGGGTGTCTCCAGACCTCCCGATTGGAGGCCAGAGTAGACCAGTTATGGTGATCAATATGGCCAAGGCTGAGATGTTGTTTCAGGCAGTCCTTGTATCTCCTCTTTGGGGTTCCTCTCATGCAGCAGCCGGTGGCAAGTTCACCATAAAGCAGGATCTTAGGAAGGGGGTGGTTGGTCCTTCACCCTTGAGATGTGCCCTGCCCAGTTCAGCTGTGTTCTCAGCAACATGGCCTCAATGCTTGTGACTGCTGCTTGTTCTAGAACAGATGTATTGGTCACATAATCTGACCAGTGGGTGTTTAGGATTGTTCAGAGACAGCGTTGATGGAAGCCTTCTAGGAGTCGCAGGTGGTGGCAGTAGATGACCCATGATTCAGATCCATATAAGGGAGTAGACAGCACTGTGGCTCTGTAAACACTGATCTTTGTACTTTTCTTCGGGTGTTTATTATGCCAAACTCTTTTATGGAGTTTTCTAAAAGCTCTCTATGCCTTTGCTAACCTGTTGTCTATCTCTCTGTCAATCTTACCATCCGAGGAGATGAGGCTACCAAGGTAATTAAACTGCTGGACTGATTTGAGCTCTGATTGGGGATATGGGGATGATGGAAGACTTCCTGAGGTGCCAGTTGATAGAGAACTTCTGTTTTCTTTAAACTGACTTCCAGCCCAAAGAGCTCAGCAGCATCTGCAAAGCAGGATGTTAAACACTGCAGAGCTGCTTCTGTGTGTGCAACAAGGGCGGCATCATCAGCATAAAGCAGCTCCTGGACAAGATGGTTTAAGGTCTTGGTGTGGGCCTTCAGTCACCTTAGGTTGAAAAGCCTTCCATCAGTAAGGTATTGAATGTAGATCCCATCCTGACCCTCGAGGTCTGCCGTGGCCCTTTGGAGCATCCTGCTGAAAAAGATTGTGAATAGGGTTGGTGCAAGAACACAGCCTTGTTTCACACCAGTAGTTATTAGAAAGGGCTCAGAAGGTGCATTGCCATATCTGACCTGGCCATGCTGATCCTCATGGAGTGAGATGATCATTTTGAAGAACTTGGGGGGACAACCTAAACGTTCCAAAATCTGCCACAGACCTTTTCTGCTCACAGTATCAAAAGCCTTGGTGAGGTCAACAAAGGTTACATAGAGGCCTTTGTTCTGTTCCCTACACTTCTCTTGCAGTTGTCTGAGAACAAACACCATGTCTGTGGTGCTCCTGTTGGCTCTGAAACCCCATTGGCTTTCAGGTAGAATTCCTTCTGCTATAGTGGGTATTAGTCTGTTCAAGAGTATTCTTGCCAGGATTTTGCCAGCAATGGAGAGCAGAGTAATGCCACGATAGTTTGAACAGTCTGATTTAGTACCTTTCTTCTTATATAGGGTGATGATGACAGCATCACGAAGGTCTGATGGGAGTTCGCTGAGTTCCCAACAGCGTAGTAAGAACTTGTGAAATTTAGCATGGAGTGCTTGGCCCCCATGTTTCCAGACTTCAGGTGGAATTCCATCAACCCCAGCTGCCTTGCCAATTTTCACCTGCTGTATGGCCTTGAGGGTCTCTCCTAAAGTGGGGGCAGTATCCAATTCATACTTCACTGGTTGTTGTGTGATGGACTGAATGACTGTGTCTTTGACTACACAGCTAGTACTGAAAAGGGTCTGAAAGTGTTCAGACCATCTATTCAGAATGGAGGTTTTATCTGTCAGAAGTGTTTGACCATCAGCACTGAGTAGAGGACTTTGAGCTTGGTGTGCAGGCCCATATGCTGTTTTCAGGGCATCACAGAATCCTCTGTGATCACCTGTGCACATCTACTACTAGTGGTGGTAATGTAGGGAAGTAATATTTTTATTAAAAATGTTTACTTACACTTGAATCAGGGGATCTGTAGCTGTGCTGAAAATTTTAGAAAGCTCAGCATAATGATCTAACTTTATTTTTACCTGAGTAATAATAATAACATTTTGTTTAATGAATTGTTGCTTTAAGTGTGAGGGTAGCATTTTTTAATACTCAAATGTGGTTCTGCATAAGTTCTTAGAGTCCAGCTAACACAAGTACATAACAATTGTTTATTTTCATATGGCAGTCTTTGATATCACTTTGATATCACTTTTGATAGCTAGTGATTTCTGCTTCCTTGGGGTGCTGTAAATAAATCTGGTGTATGAAGATCTGCAGTGATTAACAGTAGCAGAAAAGTACTGCATGAAAAGAAAAGATTATTTGGTAGGAATACAGTTCTTCAGTAAAAACAAGTTTTGCAAGAATGTAAAGATGCAACTGTAAAACTTAGAAGTAATGTTAAGACCACAATCAAGTCTTTTCCTTGTCATTTCTCATCATGAGTAGGTCATGAAGGTTTGCAGCAGCTCTGTGTCTGTTGAAGCTGAATGCAGATATTGGGTGCTGTCAGAATTTCTATCACTGCCAATATGCTGGATTACAACTCACTTTATATTTGATTTGCTATTCACCACAAGATGACAAAAGTCCTTATCTATTTCTACATTTTAAATAAGGAACTCCTCTCTCTGTATTTTTTCTCCTTTACTCCATTTTGTGTAACTTAAAAGCTTCAACATTCATTTACTTGGGTGAGAAATACTGTGAGTAAAGCACTGACTGGGGATTTGTAATAATTGGCTGCTATTTCCAAGTGTGTCACACGGCTGCTCTGTGAATTCAGAGCCATTTGGTTATCATGGTGTGTTTTCATCTGTGTATTGGGGAGGAGACACTTTTTCTTGTTTTGGTGTTTTTGAGTGGTAAACTTTTCTTGTGTTTATGTCCTTGAGCAAACATAATGTCAACTGTCATCCCTGGAGGGATTTAAAAGCTGTGTAGATGTGGCACTTGGGGATATGGTTTAGTGATGGGCTTGGCAGTGCTGGAGGAACAGCTGGACCCAGTGATCTTAGAGGCCTTTTCCAACCTTAATGATTCTAAGTTTCTGTGCTGCTTTAGGATAAATGCAAGCACTTAATTGAAAAATACTCTGTAGCAACTCTGGTAGGTGAAATGGATAGCAAATAACTTTTATGTGCTTTATATTAGAATGGAGCAAAGGTAAATGTGTTTTAAGTGGCCCCATTAAAAAAGATCCATTTAAACTACTGCATATGATCATTCCAGCTGATGCACAGACTCGCTTTGCTTACTGTCTGTGCAAATGCTTTTTGAAAGTAAATCTCCTTTATTGCATATAAAAAAAAAATAAGGGAGAAATGATTCTTAAAAAATAGGTAGAGGCAGACTGCAGTACAGCATCAAAAGTATTTTTAAACCATCATATTAAAAGATGAAAAACTCAGACTCTTTAGTGTATTCTTTTCATGGGAATAGAAATATGAATGATTAACCCCTTTCTATTTATAGCTGTTTTCTCTTGAGTTACAATTCCTGTTCCAGTTAACTTCTAGGTAAATTTTATGAGAAGGCAGAGTAATTTTTGCCTTAGTCTCTGCAGGTAGTCATTTTAGTATCCTCAAGTTACTTTCTTTTTAATGTGCATTTCAGAAATCACATCTGCATTTTGAGATATATTTCTAATTTAATAACTTGTCAGCTTTTATTGCATGCAACTACAGGATTTAAAGAGGTCTCTTCAGCATTTGGTGGATCCTTTTGTCAGTTTTAAAAATACTTAAATATTTAAAATGCTTAAGGCTGATCATCTGAGGTTATTGGCTGAAGAGAATGAGGTGGAGGCTGTGTGTGCTATACTGCTAAATCTCAAAACAGACAGACAATAATTATATATATCAATTACTATGAAAGTCTTCCACCCTCTTGATGCCATAAGTTGCTTTTTTGTTGTTGACTTAATTGGGACTTGTCAGCCAGGACAGTAGCATGCTACTTTTTGGGTGGTTTTTTATCTCTATTTGTGGAGTAAGCAAGGGTTTCTACCTATGTAATGGCAGTTTTCTTGAAAAAGAGGCAGTGTGGGTGGTTAGACCCCTTGTATAAGAAAGGTTCTTCAGAAACAGCAGCATTCCTGAAACCTTCAGCTCAAATGTCTACATTTTGGTGATTAACAAACCCAGTTAACCTGAAGAAAGATTTATCAGGATGCAGTGGCAAAGGAAATGGTTTGTTGTTTAATTTTCGGTTGTTCTGTGATTTACTGGTGAGAAGTGAAATAGGATTCTAGAAGAGCTTTGTTTTCTTTCTGACTTATCATGGGAGAGAATTTGAAAGGAGTTAAAGCAAATGTTTTCTGAGTCTTTCCTCAGTAAGTCACTCTTGTGCTTTCAAGTGAGGTGTTGAGAAATTTTTATCTTGGTCAGGCCGTTACTGTTTGTGTGAAAACTGAAAAGCCTTTGTTTTCATTTGCAAGTCACTTTTTTGGTTTCTGATTTTATGGCATATTTTAAGAGTTGCTTTCTTAAGCATAGATGGTGCTGTTCCAGCAGCTCTCCCATGTGCCTGGGTTTACATCCCTGCAGTACTCCTCCTGTTGTTTGGAGATGAAGCGATGTGCTGCGGTGCAGGATGTGGTTCTGATGGAGGGAAGGCGTTGTTGAAATAAAGTCTGTCCAGTGACTGACTCTGGGAAAAGGGGGAGCTCACACTCATTTATTAGGGAGAGAGAGGCGTTTTAGATGCCTATTGCCAGAAACTGGTGTAAATATTGATCTCATAAGTTAGTGGTAACAGGAGGATAAATCCAGTCTCCAGAATGCATCTGCTGCCTCTCCTCAATCCTTCCACAGCTTGCCCGTGAAAAAGGCAGAGAACTCACCATTTTCAGTCCAACCTTTGTCTTCTTTTCTCTTGTGTTTTTGAGGTGTTACACAACAATTACGAGGGTTGCATTTTATTCTTTCCGTCTTGCTTTTCACGGTCCATCTCAGTGCCAGGGATTGCTTTGCAATTTGATCCTATTGGACATAGATTTATTCTTGATCTGGTTAGAGCACTCCTATTCACTGTAGCATCTATGGTGCTAGAGGCAGGAAGTCATTCCCCTGTATTAGAGACCTGCCAAGCAGGTTGCTGTCTTTATGGAAGAGGCCTATTCCCTAAGGATTTCTGTGCTCTGCCAGTGCTGCTCTCACACAAGGTCACAGTGTCACTGCTTTGTGTGGAATTCTCTGATGTGAATAAATGTGGCAATGCCCTGCACGAGTCTTAGAGCAAATTACAGCCTTGGCACTGCTAAGGCTCTGCTCTTCCTCAGAACATGGAAGTGGATTTCTCACTGGGGTGTTCCTGACACCACAAAATCTTTGACTTCTGTCAGAAATAAGCCTGTAAAACAAGCAGGTAGTTACTGCACTGAAACCCTGTCGTTAATGAAGGAAGCCAAAAAATGCCATATAGTCTCAATCACTGTACTGAGCATTGCAGCAGATGAAAATAGAAAGTTTTGGATTGGTTGGTTTGTTTTTACATCAAGTGTTGTGTAATTTTAGGTACTCTGTCTAAAAGCAGTGTAAAATATGTGAATACTGTTTAAATCTGACTTATGGATTCAGATTTGAACTGTTGGTTTTATGACAGGAGACTTGTCTTTTGGTTGTGGTTTGCTTTTTTTTTTTTTCTTAATCAAGCTCTCTCCTGCTTCTGGGATTTGTGCAAATTTGGGGTTCTTCAATTATGTAGTGTTATGAGTTGTGATGCTGAAATTATGCTTGATATTTAATTTTTTTTTTATATGAAGTCTTACTACCTGAAAGAATGGGGAGTGGGGAGCAAGACCAAATTAAAATGCACAGTTATAAGAAAGATCTTAAAAGATTTGCTTTTGAGTGTTGGATATAGCTGGAGGTAAACTGCATTTGTTAGGTGCTTGAATTTTTCCTTCTTCAGCACAAGAAATATCCTTAGTGATTACTTTTAGTTTCAGATAGTATTTACTGTGTACATGATGTTAGTGATGGAATACTGTTGATATTTATCATGTGGTAATATTTGGAATCAAACAGCAAGTTGGACTGCAGCAGCATGTCTTTGAAATAAATTTAGATAGACACTGTTGTGTTGGGTTCATGGTCTCTTGCAACCCACACTTTGGAGTTTATTTTAATCATAAAGAATGAAGCCTTTCAAGTGATACCTGGAGTAGAGTGGGCGGTTGCTTCACAAGATGGCTCATAATAATTAATTACTGAAAAATTGTTTGGTTTTACTTTTTAACTCTACTACTGTGTTCTCATTTATATGAATTTAAATATGAGCACAACAAAAAGCAGAATTTGGGAACTAAACAGAAGTAAATTTTTATAGACCATATTAGGCATTTAACAGAACATAAATAGGAAGTGAAACATCAGCATATGAAAGTAGTGAAGAAAATAGACTACACAGAAGAGATCACAAGAAACAGAAATCATGAGTAGTCCTACTAATAATGTTTCAAGTAACTAACTAATTGTAATAAGATCTTTGCAGAGCCAGGATGCAGATTCACTGTTTTATTTCTCTGTTTAAAGTGCAGGTAAATATTTATTCATTTAGTAACTTTTGGGTGGAACCAGTAGGGGTTTTTTTGTGTTTGTACATCTATGACACACTAGTGAGTAGAGAATGCACCAACAATAAGGGCTGTGTTCAGTTGTCCCTGAATTCTGGGGAAATGCTGAGTCAGTGAGACCTGAGCACTGTGAGTCTTTCAGAGTTTAGGACAACCAGAGAGAAATCATGGAGAAGGCCTTCATAAACTTTAGAATGCCTGAAAATGGCCTTGAGCTCATTAAATGAATGTAAAATTTCTGTATGAAAAATGATGGTGTGGGGGTAATGTGTTCTGTGTTAAGCCCAGTAATTTACTAGATTCAGAGGTATGCTTCAAAACAGAAGTGTGGGGCATAATTTTTTTGTGATAAAGAACCAAAGAACCAGTCCTTCACTGATATCCCCCAGGTACAGGAATTGCTGTGCTGCTGGCAATTAGTGCCCTCCTCCCCAAGACTTCTGTTTTCAAATACTGCTTTAGAGGTAATGGCAATCCATGCAGAATCAAATATCTTATTGCTACTTGCAACCTATTTTAGTGTTTGGACAGCTGAGTTCCAGTAGTGTGACTGCTCAGGGTGTGTGGTGATTGCAGAGCGCTGGCTTGGCACTTCATGGACTCTGCAAACATCCCTGTAGATGTCACAAGGGCTTGTGCAGGGTGGTGAATTTGTTTGCACCTGCCTAAACTGCTCTTCAGTGGTTAGGTTGGCTCAGCTTCCAGCCTTTGAGCTTCACCCTGTGTGTGTCTGTGTGTGTAGGTATGGATTTCTTAGAAGAGGAGCACGGCTTCTAATTCTTCTGTAAACCAGATGTAGTGAACCAGATTTAGAAAAGCTGCAGCACTGGCCTTGAGATGCAAGTGATCTGTGGGCCCTGGGAGGAGTTACATCTTCTCATGGATGAGTTTGTTCAGTCTAAACTATTCGTTTCTTTGTCATCAGCTCTGGAGCTACTGAACCAGTTGGGTAATCACTTGTGCCCCACGCTGGATCGGAACTGGAAATGAGCTGGAAAGGGTTGCTCACTTGACTGCGTGTTTATGCAGCAATATAAAGCAAATCTAAGCACTTGTTTGTGAGTCATCTGAAATCATAACAACACTGCTGTTTTTATAAAGTGGTCATGTGCAGCCTAGAACTTTGTGCTTTTTGAACTGCAGAGTACCCTCAGACCCAGTACATTTTCCAGCCCAGAACCTCTCCTAGGATTTTTCCTTATTCTACAGTTGTCACTAGAAGTTATGAGCACTGGCAGTCAACCCTCTCTGATGCTGAGGGCATTTGCAGGATCTCCCACTAGCAGAGACCTTGCCAGTCTTGATCTCAGCACACTGCTCTCAGATAAGAGAATGACTGGCTGCCTGGCAGAATGTGAGAGGAAAATTTGTCGTCTACTAGTCTTTTTGTTAAGCTTCATTAACAGCACTGTGTTCCCCTTCTGCTTTGCCCAGAGGTATTTCTTTTGAAGCTGGCAGAGCAGGAGAAAAACAGTTGAATCATCCTGGGAAAATAAAAATCAATTATTTTTGTTTAGGTTTCTCTTTGTTGATCCTAAATCATGCAGATGATTCCTGGCCATCTGGAAGTATCTGTTCTTTGCTCCTTTAGTTTAAGGTCCTTCATTTTCCAGTGCCAGTAAGAGCCCACAGTCTTTTGCTTTTGTGTTAACTTTATTGTAAAGACAAAAGATTGTCATTTGCCTCACAACTTCACTCATATTGAGTTCTAAGCTACAGTTAGTAGGAGGGTTACTGGGTTACTTAACCCTGAGCACCATCATAACTGTGAAAGGGAGACACAAGTGTCAGTAGCTGGCACCGTGTTAGAATCACAGAATGAATTAGGGTTAATCAGAAAAGACCTCTGAGATCATCAGGTCCAAGCCATGACTGAACATGGCCATGGCAGCCAGAGCAGGGCACTGAGTGCCACGTCCAGCCTTTCCTGAAACACCTCCAGCAATGGGGACTCCACCACTGCCCTGGGCAGCTTGTTCCAGTGTCTGATCACCCTCTGTGTGAAGAAATTCCTCCTAATGTCCACCTAAACCTACCCTGGCGCAGCCTGAGACTAAAAGCAGTATTTTCAAAACTAACACATAACCAAGTAAAAAAGAAAGATTTATTGTAAAGCATATTAGTATGTGATTGTGTGAGTATAAATTTGTTTTAAACAAGCCTGTTGGACACTGAAGGGGATTTCAGAGGTGAGCCATGGCTTTGTGAGGCTGGCTCTCTGGGAAGAGGAAACAAGGCTTCCTTACAGGTGATTCACAGTAGTTGAGTACTGAGCTCCTGCTCTGAATCGCCCACTGGATAAGTATAATTATGATACTGAGTTCTTCTTAATGAAGATATGTGATTGAATTTAGGTTCAAATCATGTTTCTAACTGTTACCTATTTAACTTAAAAAATAACACTGACCCATACGTTTAGCTAGTCAAGAAAATGCTTTGTGGTCTCCATTTTGTCCATCTTCAGGAATAAGGAAGGCTGTAAACTGGTTTTTAGTTCTCTTGTTTTGAACTCTTTTGGCTTACAACTTGGTGTTCTGCAATTTCTGTCTCTACCTTGTTTGTTTCTGTGGCTATTCTTGTGTGATGAGAGCTTGTAGCTCTATGCCTGTTTCCTTTTAGTTAAAAGATTTTGTACAAGATAGGTGGATCTCACATTTCAGAGAAGCTTGACTTTTTTTTTTTTTTTTATTTAAAGGTTATTATGGTTTTTTGACCAACCACCAACACCTGTGAAAGCAGAACACAAAGAAGAATGCTGCTGTAACAGTATGCTGTCCATGGTCAGTAAGATATTTTGCCTCTTGATATTACTGCAGAAATAAGTGCCACCTTTAAAAGGTCAAAACTGGTCTGAGCTGTTGAAGAGACTTTGGGCACTGCATGATTAGGATGGTTGTTATGTACAGTCCTCCTGTTTGCATCAGTCTGAACACAACACTATGTAATACATAAGGAATGTTGATGGAGTGTATAAACCAACTATAAATTGCTGATTTTCTCATTTGGTCATTTACATTATGTCATGTTTTGCTTTTTTAGGTCATATTTAGGTCATCTTGTGGAATCTTACAAAGAAACAAGGGTAATAGTAAGAAAATGATGTTTAATAGAAGTATCTTCGCTACACAGTCAGATTGAAACAGAAGTTCTTTGGAGTGAGTATTACAGGGTTTTTGGTGGGGGGAGGTTGTTTAGTTGTTGTTGGTTTGTTTTTGTTTGGTTTTTTTCCCCCTATAAAGTCAGTATGTTTATTAGGCTATTGTATTTAATTTTGTTATAGTTGTATTAAAAAATAAATCAGTGACTCCATACTAATTTCAGTTGATCAGCTGGTAATGGACTCTTATGGATTCTTATTGAAGCAACTTCCATCTTAGAATCAGTTGTACTTGTGAAATTTAGATGGGCTTCAGATGTTTCTCTTGGCTGATGTGTATTCTGGCTATGGTTTTTAGCAGGGAGTGGTCTAGATTAGATGTAATTACATATAAACCCTTATTTGCTGGCAAAAGTCAAAGCCCTGCTTGTACCTTCCAGGGAATTTGAAAATACAATTTTTTTTGTCTGTAACTTTTTACTCCTCACACTTTCTGACTGACTTTGATATTGTTGTTGTCAGTATGTTAATATTTGTCCTGTACTGCAGTTCCATCATCCATCAAAATTGCATGAGTCTTCAATTTATGGATCTCAGATACATCTTTTCTTCACAGTTTCCAGTTAACTTGTAGATTTTGTGAATTCTAGGCTGAGACATGTGTCTCATTTATAATAAAAGCAGGTTTGCTACCTAACACAGGGACTGGGGATTGCACCTTTTACTACTAGATACCCAAACATTTATATACTGATACAGTGCAACTCTTCATTTCTGTCTGCTTCACATGCTTGAGATGGGAAAAGGAATCATTTTTCTGTCAATTTGTTTGCATCAGATTGTAAAATCTTTAAAAATATTCTTGTAGAGGTTGGCAACTGGGGGAAAAACTGAATATATCTGATGCAGATTTTACTCATGCTGTGTGATTATGTGAATGTGATTCTGCAGGAGTAACTGGAAATACACCTGAATGCATAGTTGGGAATTAAAGATACCTAAAGATACTAAAACTGAAAGGAGGTGAAAAATGGTTTTAGTTCAGAAGACGTGTGTTTTGGCATATTGCTTTATTACTAAGAGGAAATGACTCCTCTGAGCTTCTTCTTTAAAAACGGATGTGTACATGGTGTCATAATTAGGGTAGAAAAATGTCTGTGAAACCTACATTAACCTACTCAGATAAGCTAAACTTTTCATACTGAGTGTTTTTTCCAGGTTGTTTTTAACTGGCTGAATAACACATTTGGATTGATAACTTTTCCTGCCTTAAAAAAAACCCTATACAATTCAATTAAACATGAATTTAAAGAAGTTGATGTGTGTTACTTCCCTTTCTGTAAGTACTTGAAACAAATGCTACAGTTTTTAGTCAGCACACTTATATTTGCCACAGTTCCTGATCAAGTGGCTGGTAAAGACATTCATGAAAGGTTCTGGCAGTTCCTGATATTTGAATTTTGACCTCTGAAGTTTTCAGGAATTGTGTTGTATGGAGTTATTTTAATTTTACTGACTAACTAGACAACACAGTAGAAATACAGGCACCTGTCACAATATCTAAATAGAATAATACCTATTTGCTGCCCAAACACTTAGTTTGACAAGTTCATTCTTGGCTCTGGTAATCAAGTCACCAAAACAGATGGGCAATCAAGTAGAAACTGAGCTCTCCAATCAAATGAAATGAAGAATGTCCACTGAAGACACCTTTAGTCATTTTAAATTACTGTATTCAGGCTTATGCCAGGCACAGAACTTGCTCAGGTGTTTAGTTGCCAGTAAACTTGGGTTTCCTGCCCTCCCCTTTATTTTTATTTTTTTTAAGAGACTGAGAATTCAAATGTTAGAACCTAAAACTGATTCTAATTTGTCCTTGTCGGGGAAATGTTTTGGAATTCCTTTGGTTTGTTTTGAGTTGGACACTTGTGTGTGCTTGTGTGGATTTCAATCATCACAAAGTATTTTCAATTGGAATTTTTCAGTAAAGTACTAAAAACATTGAAATGAAGTCTGAGTAACGTCTCTATTCACGGATAAAAGCCAGATGGGGTTGTCATGAAGTCTTAAAAGCAGATGCCAAGTCTCACAGCTGGGCAAAAGTAACCCCAGGCCCCAGTCAGCTGCTGAAGGCACCTGCTTAAGGCTCCAAGGGTAGCAGCATTTCTGGGAGAGTGTGGAGCCTCTATCCATGAAGACTTTCAGAATTAGCTGTGCAAACTCTTGAGCAACATGCTTAACTTCAGTGTCCAAACTAATCTTGGGACCAGCTGACTCCCAGAGGTCCCTTTCAACCTGAATTAGTCTGTGATTTTTAGATCATCTTAGTTAATTTTGGTCCTTATGATGGATGGCCAGGACTACTTTTGGCTTTACTGCCATTAACTTCATGACAAAGGTGTTGGTTGTGCAGCTTTTTTAGAATTATTTTTTTCCTACCAATTGGCATTATATCTCAAGTTGTCTTTGTAAAAAAGTGTCATGAAAAAGTTGCGTAAAATACATCTAAATATTTGCATTAGACTCGAATTGTTGGATTTCCTTCATGCTTGTTCAGCACTGAACAATCCTGTCCATAACACAAATGGTTGTGAATCTCTGTGGTGTGGGATGTTGAAGCTGGTGTTGGAAGAAAACTAACAGCAAAAATCCAGACCAGATTATCTAAGAAACCAACCCAATCAGGAAGAATGTCTAGTGATGAAACATGTAAAATGCTTTTTAGTTGTTTGTTTTTTGTTTTTTTTTTCCTTTAAAGGGCATCTTTCTGTCTTTAAGGATCCATGGCATCTCTGAGACTTAAGCACAGTCTGCTTATGTGGTTGTTCTGTGTTTCGGTCTGTGTGACCCCCTTGTAGGCGAAGATTTTACTCCTCATTAATTTTCCACAGGTTTTAATTATTTCACTGTTTTACTTCTCTTTCTAGATATGTACAATCAGTCTGCTGAACAATAAGTCTCTTTCCTAGAGGTTTTGATTGAAATATCAGAAATAATTGAAAAGCGAATCTTTTAGTCCCTGTGTGAAGAGGTGTCTATATATAGGAAATCCTCAATTTCTGGTTTTAACTATTTTTATAGTAGGAAGTAACATAGCTCATAATTTAGAGATGTAACATTTTAATAGCTGAAGGAAAAGGTTAGGGAGTCACCTGGTGAGATTTGATGGTCTAGGTCCATTTGTACAATTCCAAAGGAGAGGCAATATTAACCATTTATATTTTTAAATGGCTTGTAAGTGGGATGTTTCCTTTGTGTTTACAGTGGAACAAGAAATTACTATGAGTGGTAGAACAGGCAAGGAAATACTGGAGAGCAGAACTAATACTGCTTTAATATTTCCTAGTTTTGTTGTTAGACTATGAAGAATCCTCATACAGTTCTTGGTTAGCATTGGGGGGACAGGGACCCTACAGTTTACTTAGTACAGTAAATCAGTAGAGGCACAAATCCAGATGATTAATGCACCTTTTCAGAATCACAGTGGAGACATTATAAAGTTGTTTGAATAATAACTTGGGCTGCTAAAAAGCCAGGCCTTTAGGCTGTAGTTTTGCCTACATTTTTTAAAATGAGCTTAAGAGCTGTAAAGTGGCAAACCAGCCCTGGGGCTGGAAGAAACCATCACTACCACTCCTGTTGCTCCTGTTTGCACCTTCCCTTTGCTGGCACAAGCAGTTATGCAGCTTTGTAGAAAACTGTCTGACTCACCTGTGTTAAAATGACATCTTTATTCTGGGTTTTGGTTCAGCTCTTTCTCCTCCTTTCCCATTCAGTCCTTTTTGTTCCCCTGTGCCACCTCCATTCACCTCTTCTGATAAGACTGATTTCTGTTTATTTGTTTAATATATCCATGTAAGCGTTCCATCATTTAAATGTTTAGTGTAGCATTAGAACTCAACATACCCTAACATTTCCTTCTAATCTTCCTCTAGTACTGAAAGTATCTACAATGATCTGCAGTATCAAAAATGAGTTCTCTGTGTTGTGAACTATCCAGGTCTAACCTTTCCCCAAATCTTTGGTCTCAGCTCACTGTCCTGCATTGGTGCTCATATCAGGGCTCGTTCTGCCTGCTGCTCTTTAAAACCTTCCAAAATACCTGAGAGCTGATTAGAAAATTCCCTAAAGCTGAATCTACCAGATATGTTCTCCCAGCCCAACTGACATAGAAAACTGAATTATTTGCCTGGGCTTTTTGTTTCATTTGAGTTTTTCTCCTTCTTATCTCCCCATCTTTGTTGGTTAAGGTGTAAAATGAACTGTTACTCATATGACAGTGCTTTCCTAATCCACTGTTTTCTTCCATTTCTTTTTATTCCCTCCCATCTTGGCCATGCAGAACTGCATTCCAGTGAGCTGAAAGATGTTTTCTCACAGTGGCCCCAGCTTCAGCATGATCCAGAGATTAAATGCTTCTGAAGACAATTTCAGACAGCAACACTGAAGTGTGAAAGGAGTTTTTTTTTCTCACTGCAACTCACTTTAATTGCACAAAGATGGCCTGAAACTCCTTATTTTTATATCTAATTTTAATGTATCTATATGGTGATTTCAAGGTAGAGCAGAGAATGGTTGTGAATGAGCTGTGAGAAGCTGTTTACGTTATTGTTGTGGTTTTGTTATTATGAGTTATGTGCTGCCAGTGAATTTTCAGAAGTCTATCAGAAGCCTGGGACTTAAGTTGTATTCACTTGTTTAGTTCATCATGAATATTCTTTGGAGGAAGCAGAAAATGAGTTTACTTGCCTGAGTATAAAGTAATGAGAAGTAAGAGTGTCCTTTTATCCTCATTATTCAAACCAGTTCTGATGAATCTTCAGAGTCTGGCATACCATTTTTAATAGTCCTGTTCTCTACCTGTAGACTTCTTTTCCAGGAAAAAAAATTCTGAAGACCATAATCTCATGTGTAGCTAGTTTTAAAACTATGCTTCCATTGAATCATAGAATCATTTCCATGAGAAAGGCTGACTAGAGGTAGTCTAATTGAACCATCTGTTCAAATCAAGTTGCTTAAAATTTGATTAAATTTTAATTTGAAACCAGTTAACATGTCTGCATTTTTTTTCATATCTCTGAGTCCTGCATAAGGCAATTGCAAATTCAGGTACTCAGCATTTTTTGAAAACTGGGCCACTTTTATTTAGAGGCATTAATATCTTAGTAGAAGCTTCATTCATTGTGGCTTTAAAATCTTGACTTCAGTGCCTAATGGGCACAGCAGAGGAGTAAAGCTACAGGAGATGAACAGACAAAATAATCAGGGATCCTGGAAAAAAACCCCCCTTATTATTAAATTCTTCTTGTTTGTGAATAATTTGCTATATTTCATGAGGAGAACCAAGTTCAGATTCTCTCATAGCTGAGAGACCACTCTTGGTACCAGTCTGAGCACTGTGAGGGAATGAGGCCTTTAAATAAGGCCTTTCATGTTTTCTATACATAGATATTTTTAGAAAACTAAATGGTGATATTTTTATTCTGATTTTTGGAGGAATCCTGACTAAACGGACACTTAATTTTCCATTCCATGGGGCCAGCTCATGTGGTAGTTTAACTAAACTACTGGGAAATATTTGTAGTACCACATGATCTTTAAAAATAACTTCCCAGGCTACTTCGTAGATTTCTTGAATTCTTAAAATCTTTGCTATTGTAGATAATTGACCATGACATTTGTGGGGTGGAAAAATCTTAGCTTTGCTGATTTAGTTGTTTGTATTTATCATCAGTTGGTTGTATTTAGACTTGTAAGCAGTTCAGATGGGCATTCACCTGTGCAGCTCTAAAAGGCCAGAGCCTTGAGTGAGTTCATTCTTTAGGGCTAAGTAGGAATTTCAGTGGCATGGTGTGTAGTAAAAGAGAATAAACTTTAATTGTCAGTGCAGTGGATGCCATCTTTAACAGAGGGTCACTGTTGGTCCTGTGTGAACTGTGAGGGACAGGGGACAGAAGAGCAGTTCTTGGTGGCCCGTGCATTGCTGAGCATCGGTGCTCCTGGCACGGTAAACCTTCAGGCAGAAGCTTGGTTGCAATTCCAACGTGGAGCCTGATTTCATCCCTGTGATGGCTGCTGGAGGGTCAGGACTGTGTTCTCACCCCACCCTGGTTTCAGATATGGTGCCTGCTTGTCCCAGGGTGAGGCAGGCCCTGGGCTGATGGCAAAGTGGCAATGTTTGTTTATTTTGTTTTCCCATTGTGTGCCCTGAGCAGGGATGGCCGGGGAAGCTGAACAGCGCTGCTGTTGGCCATGGGCTGCCCTCAGAGTGAGCTGGGGGTACGGTGGCACCAGGGGGACTTGGCAGAGTCAAGCTGGTGTCCGAAGGATCCTGTTGGAGTCCCTGGAAATACAGCTGGACTCCTGCAGCACGTGGAAACTGCTGCCTGGGCCTTGGCCTGGTACTGCCTTGGGCCTGTACGCTCAGGGGCAGGTCCCGGGAATTCATTGTTTTAGGAATACAAGAGGATGTAGTTCTGTGAAGCTATGAACTGGCACGCTGATCTAATCTATATATTTGACTTCAAAGTTTTCAAAGGATATCAGAATTTTTTCAATTTTTCCTTTAATTTCTCTTTTTCCCCAAAGGCCTCCTAAGTTTCATAGGACATAAACCCTCCTGTATATTCTGACTCCTTTCCCATCTTTCTGCTAGATTCTTCTCCCTTGTTTGTGCTCAGATATTTCATTTATAGCTTGCTCATCTTTTCATAGCACCAGATGTTTACGTAGTTAGAAAAATTATTACAATGGTTATATTGTGGAAGTGCTTAGAGTTTCTCCTAGTTAGACTACGTGATATGCTGCTGCTGTTTCCTACAAAATTACTGTGGTCAGATTGTCACTAGTCTGTTCTGGACAGTAAGATACTGTTTAAACACTGCCCTTTTCACTACTACAAGGCTTTTTTTTTTTTTTTTTTGCCCCTTGAGTGCCACATGACAGAGCAAGCAGTAGATAAAGAGCTGTATTGAACCCAGTGGTAATCGTCTTGAATGTGGTGCTCAACAGTTGTAACAACTTTGACATAAAGCAAAAATCTGGATAAGCAGAGAGCTCTTAGTTTTTTATAAGCAGAACAAGCTAGTTTCTGATATTTGTCCTTTATGTAAATATTCATATTTTTAGTGAAAAGAAAAGTAAATCCAGGTTTATATTTAATCTGAAGAGCTGTAGATACTTATGTGCCCTTAAAATGCATCTGTGTTTGGAAGAGATGATGTAAAAGAAACTTATTTCCTAAGGAAAATTACTTTTTAATACACAAGTGATCCTCCCCCCCAGGTTTCTCCTGTCTGTTTGGGATGATAGCATATTTATTCCATCCTGAGAGAGCTGTGTCCACATGTCAGGGGTGGGTGACATCATTTCAGATGTACAATACCTCTTCTAAAGACTTGTCTGAAGGCAAGATTTTTTTGATGCTCAGGAGAATAAATGCTGTGAGAGATAACGGGGCATCAACATTTTCCTCTAATGTTTATGATCACCAGCTTCTTTGCAGCTACTTTTATTTGTGTTTTATTAATATTCTTTTTGATTATGCTTCGGGATAATGGATTGAATGTTGCATGGGATTTTATGTTGATTTTTTTTAATAACAGAAAAAATAGACCTCAAAGGATGAGTGATAGGGGATTTGTGGTGAGTTCAAAGTGAAGGACTTAATGACATAGTGTGAATTTTCATAATTGGTGCATTCTTCAAAATGTTGGTTTCAGAAGAACTTATCTGACACAGATTGATATTGACTGTTGATGACAATCCAAGTGGATTTGGCTTTTCCAACCTAATTGATTCTGTGATTCTGTGGTGCTTTTTAATTCTAAGTCTTTTGCTGATATGATCAATTATTTTCAAAGTAAAGTTCATGACATTGTTACTCCACGTCTGATGTTTTGCAGTGCCTTCAGACAGGCTCTCTTTTTCTGAGCATGTTCTTGTGTGGCTCTTAATTTCAGGATAACCTTAGGAACTCTCTTTGTCTTTCGTATCTTCTTGATTGGTGCTGTTTTACATCAGATCCTTGCACATCCTGCATATAATTCCTTTACATGTGCACTCTAACTACTTGGCACAGGTCAAATTGATTTCTCCAACTCTTGCAGCAGTGCTGTGAAGCCTTTGCAGCAGGGTGCTCCTGGCCTCTCAGTGATGTCCTGAAGTGGTTGTCGTGATGGAATTGAGTTTTGCATAAATTTGTCTTGCCTGCCTTCTCAGCAAAATGGGATCAGTGTCTGAGTGGGTGGCTTAGTAAGGGAACTCTTGCCTAGAGATGATAATTCCTTTAAGAGACCAAATGATACCATCCAATTGAGAAATCTTGTTGTAAGGCTTCTTGTTTGAGGATGTTAAATAAGTAAATACAAAAATGAATGTTGAATATTCTTTTTCTTGTTCTGCAGATGTTCTACTCATCTGTGTTTTGTTTCTTTCCTTTAGTCTAAGCAGCTCTCTCAGAATTGCTGGTATATTGAAGTAGGAGTGTAGCAGTTTTGAGTTCCAGTGTGTGTGTATGTGTGCACACACGTATATGAATCTGAAACACAGGTTAAACTTTACAGAAAATTTACACTTTTTGAATGCTGTCTATAAATACCACATACCTGTGACTTAGAAAAGCATTTTGTATTGGGCTTTGCTGCTGTGAAATTCAAAGTTATTTGAGTAGCCAAGATTTGAATAGCTGTTTTAATGACTTCCTTTTTTTTGTACGTGAAGTTGTTGTTCCTGTGACAGTAGGCAAGAATAGCTATGAGGTTAACAGCCTGAAATAGCTTTTTATTATCATTTTAATTGTTGGGATTTTTTTCCTTTAGCTGGAAGTTGTTTAAAATGTCTCTGGTGTTGTTGCTCCCCATCCGGATGACTTTGTTTCAGTTCCTAGATGTGATATTGTAAATTAGTCACTGGTGCCACTGCATGTCACAGTTTGGGCCATGAGTCATTCTCACAGCCAGCCTGGGTTTGCCATTTCTCAGGATAAATACTGATTCTCTCTTGACCCCCCTGATGTCACTGCTGGGTCAGAAATAGGGTGCTGACTGTACAAGAGGCTGATCTGCTTCCTTGAGGGAGGAAATATTAAGTAAGTGCCTGAAAGCAAGAATAGCTTCCCAGCATGCTCAGGCTGGCATGATGGCTGTGCTTCCCTTTTTAATGGAAAATGGAAATTTAAAAGATTCTGATGTGTGTGTTGGAAGCTCATAATTATAAATAAGAATCTTGTGAAACTTTATAATTCTCTGCGTTGTGGTGCCTGGGCTTCGGGGTGTGGGGCAGCATTTTTAACTCTTGCCTCTTTGAACATTTTTAAACTCTTGTTGATGCACTAAAGTGATTTCACAATTGCAAATGTGGAAAACCATCTGAAAGGGGATGAAAATTAAAAAAAATCATATGCTGAAGTAAAGCAGGAATGAATTATGAACTAAATAACTACATAGAACAGATTAATGGTTTCCTTGCTGCTGTACCTGTCATGTTTTATAATGGCAGTACCACTTTATTTTAATCTGATGACCACATAAAATAACTGAAAATATACTATGTGTGCATCAAAGTATGAAAAGTGTTTAGTATTATTGTTTTTCTTGGACTGCTAATTTCAGTTACAACAGAACTGCAGCCAGGATTTTATGGGTAGAAGGAACTGGATGGAGGAAAAGAAATATAGTATCCCATTTAAATAGTAGCTTGTTAAAGATCTCTTGATTAGTAATGAGGAACTACACAATTTCTCTAGGGTTTTTTGGATAGATGCTGTGTTATTCCAATAATGTGATCTATGTTGCATGATGGGATTACATTTTATTTCTTTTCTGTATGTGGTTTAGAGCTCACACACCGTGCTAAACTTTGCATACCCATTAATGAATGAATCCATTTGTAAAATGTGGTAATTCAGGTAAAATACCTTCATATCTGATTTGTTATTTCACCAGGTCTGCACCCTCACCCCCAGTTCTTTTTGTTTTGACTCAATTTGATCAGTGTAGTGGATTTTTTGGGGGGGAAAATGAGGACATGATGGTGGTAAAACATTATTTGATAGTGATGATGACAGAGGCTCCTTAATTGTTGCTTCTGTTGAGGAAAAGTGGGTCTTGTTATTCAGTATATTTACATGGCAGGTAGAGGTGAGACTGGAGGGTGTTGTCCTTCTACCTTTAAGGGTGAAAACAAATTGAAATAAATGTCTTTAGAGGAAAATGTCATTTTCTAATAGAGTTGAAGATGTTTTTCCTGCTATTCATAGAGACTTTCAAGTTGAATATGTCACTGGCCACATCTGTGGGCAACTAACTGGAAACTTGCAAAAAATAAAATAATGAAACTGCTCATGTTTTTATATGAAATATTGCCATGTTTCATCCAAGAAGCTTACTTTGATTGTGTTTTATGCAAGTAAATTTTTAGGGAAAACCTGAAATTAATTTTTACCTTTGTTTTAGCTAACCTCTAATTAGTTATTTTCTCTTATTACTTCATCACAATGATATAAACATCTCAACCATAGTGCTTTACCTTTAAATAACATTAATGACTAAAACTCTGCTTATGTGTTTGCAATACTGGCATTTGAGACCCCAGACTTGTAAGCTGAGCTGTACAAGCAGAACTTATATAAACTTTCCAAAGACTTTAAAATGTGTGTCTAATTATAAAAGGTTAAGTATACTGAATTTTAATTTTTTTTTTCCCCTAAGGCCACGTGGTTATGATATCATTGAGATTCCATAATGCCTCCTGCTGTGACAGACAGTCTTGACATCTGGGCAGTGGATTCCCAGATTGGTGCTGATGGCTCAATATCTGTGGACTTCCTGTTGCCCACTGGAATCTACATCAACCTGGATGTCCCTCGAGATGCCACCATATCTCATATTAAACAGGTAGTGCCAAATGGGCAGTTAACTTAAACTTTAACTTCTGTTAGGTGTGAGTGCTGTTTCTGATTTTTATGTGCCTTTTGGCAAATCAAGTAATGAATTTGAGTAGGCATAAAAATAATGTGTTGAAGGCACATGCACTGCAGATTGACTGATAAAAATATATGTATATGGGAGTTTGCAAGGGCTTTGGGCAGATGGCAAGGTTTGGAGATGTTATTCCTTGCTGGTAGTTACAGTTCAGCAGAGATTAATAGCTCTACCTTAACACTGTATTGCTGCTCTAAATCTTTTTTCTAACACATTGGTGATACCTTGTTTATTGATCTAACATTTCTCTGATTAGTGTGTCTAATTAGTATAGGAGTCATAGATTGTGCTCCTGCTTCTTTTGATGGATACCAAAGCCTGATGCTTTAAAAAGTCTGTCTGCCATTTCTTAAAGGTTTTATACAATTAGGGCATCACTTAAAATCTAAATCAAAGGGAAGAACATAAGGAAATAACCAGAGATATTAAAGAACAATCTACTGACCTTTCATCAGACAATGGCCATGTGGAGACATTTAGAGAGGGCAGTGACTGAATTACAACACCAAGTAATCTAATCCTTGAGCATAATAAATTTCTAAAAGAAAATAAAGTGTGATGTCTCCTTCCATTGCATTTTCTGGTAAATAAGTATATTGTTTTTAAGGCCTATTTGGTCTGACAGGATTCACTTGTTTATGGACTTTATTTTCTTTGAATCAGTAGTAGCTTCATGTAATTTCTTTTACACCTAATGTGAAACTTTCCAGACACTGAAGTATTTTCTCAGGCAGTGGACCACTTCAGAAGAAGTTGAAGTGATCCGAGTTTTGTGCTCTACTCAAATACTTGAAATAATTCTGATTGGAAAAATGTCATTAAAAGGGGAACCTGGGCAACATAACAGGTTAGTTGGTGAGTAAGATAATGGAATAACTGATAGTGATTTCAACTGCTAAAGAATTTAAAAAAACAAGCATGTAAGTGACAACAATAAGGGGCTTGAACTAAGCTGTCAGGTTTTCTTGATAGTTGTGGCACACTGAACTTAGCATGCTATAAACAGGTACTGTTGATATTTAGCTGTTTATTCAAAGAAAAGGAATGTTGATCCTATCTACAGAGGTCTTTCCTGGAAATCACTGTATTTGAAAACAGAACAGTAATGAAGACTTTGATGGCAAACTGGATTAGCTGCTTTGGTCCCACCATATATGCTGTGACAAGGCATAGTTTGTGGACTCTTGGATATATAAATAGAGGACTTGAGAGCAAATATAAGGAGTTTATCTTGTACATGGAATGGTTACAATTAAAATAAGGGGGGGGAGTAAAATAGCCAATTATTTGAAGGCTGAAGAATTTTTCATTTCTATGGAATTTTCAATTTTACCAGGCCATGCTGTGGGTGATGGACAGTGTCTGCTTTCAGTGAAAGCCAATTTCAGGGACTTCATGGCTTTGTAAATTTTGTAATCATTAAGTCATATAAGAAGTACCAGTAGCTGGAAATTCAAGTTGCACAACTCAGGAGGAGAGGCAATAATAGATTTAATCTTTTGATACCTTTGAAACTGGAATTTTTGCTCAACACCAAAGAAAGCTGCTGGATTGAGCTCTCACTCAGCTATGCAGAATACACTGGAATACATTTCTGGCAGACAGAATTCATTGTTACAAGTGTGTGAAACGTATGCAGATGTGTTCAGTTCCACAAAAGCAGTTTGGTTCAGCTGCAATTATTTGAGAGGAGGTTTTTGCCATTCCATTATTGGTCCTGCAGCTCCTGTTTTGAAAGAAGCTTGAGAAACTAATCTGTAAAATGCAAACTTGTAAAATAAGGACAAAAATATTCTTGCAGATAAAGATTTGAGTAGTATTTAGGTTGGGAGAACTTACTTTACTTACAGTTTTGATTTCTGCCAAAGATTTGTACTTTACAAATAAATTTACTTTAAACTTCTCCAGACAACATGGTTTTTTTGTTCAGGAATTGGTTCCATAGTGAGAACTTCTTGTCTATATATTACAATAATTACTGGGAAAAGGAAATACAGATGTGTCTTGAGGAAGAAGGATTTTGATAGGAAGCTGTAGGAATGGATGGAGGAGAGCAGCAGTTTGCTGGTTGGTGTCAAGAGCAGCTGGCTCCAAAATCAATAAGTGCTTTGTTAACTGTGGTGACAGCCCAGGCCCTGCAACTTCACTGCAAAAAGGACTGTGCTGGGGAAGCCAAGGATAAGGATCAGGATGAGGACTAGTGCTCATCACTTCATAGTATTTGTCCCCTGTGTGTTTTTTGCCCCTGGGATATTTATCACACACGTTGCTACTTAAAAATAACCTCAAGGTGGAGACTACAAACGAGACAAAGTAGATATATAATAATAATAGAGTGAGATAAAAATGAACCAAGTTAGCAAACATGCTACTTTTTATGTTCTTTTGGGCACACAAATGGAAATACCCTACCATAGGTCCATGCCTTCTTGTTTTGTTTCATTTTCTTGCCTGTTTTCATTGCAGCTGTTATGGAAGCAGGCACATGCCTATCCACTCTTCCACCTCCTCATGGAGATTGACTCTTACATGTTCTCATGTGTGAATCAGACTGCTGTACATGAAGAATTAGAGGATGAAACCCGGAGACTTTGTGATGTTAGACCCTTTCTTCCTGTCCTTAAACTAGTGACAAGGAATTGTGATCCAGGAGAAAAGTTGGATTCCAAAATAGGTGTCCTCATAGGCAAAGGTAATTGCATTTAATTTTTTTTTTAAATAAGAGTAAACTTTGTTGGTTATGAGGGTCTTTATTTGGCAGGTAAAATATATTAAAAATATATTAAAATATATCTAAAAATTTCTCTTAAAAATTCAGTATTTCCCTTTCTCAAACAAATACTGATGTAGTTGGAAAGGATTTAAATGCTCAAGATGAAACATGAAAGTTGTTTAAAGCTACTTTCTATATTGCATTTCAGCACTATATTGTATTACTACATCATTCAAGAGAAAATTTTATTTTGGTAGATGAGGAGAAAATATTTATAGTTTTATTATTATTACTAAGTGAAGAAAAGCATAATCCTTGAACAGTGCTATCACGAATAGCTCAACAGTTAACTGATTACGCAGAGGGAACTAGAATTATTATGATTTTACTACATATGGTGTCTGAGTTGGTTAACAATATGATTCTTTTGTTGCTCTCAATTGTGTCACTGATTTTCATCAAACAATGAAAGGCTATTTTTAAAGGTTTCACAGTAACTTATTCTTGATGTTATGTCAGAATTTTCAGCTTTTAAATCTACTCTGCTTGGTTATACAATCCAGACTGACAGGGTCGTGTGAGGTCATACCTCTTGTTTTAAAACAATGAGCCATTGTTAGGTCCCTTATAAAGACTGCAGGTTTTGTTTAGATTTCAGCAATACACTGTCTGCCTGTTTGTTAGAGCCGACAATGGGAGCAGTTAGTCAGTTTAACCATTCAGACAGATTCGGAGATTCACAGTCTGTGACTGAATATTTGGCTTATTATAGCTGTGTGTGACCCTTCCTTTGCAGCTCCCACTCTGTACCTTAGCAGTGGGGAAAAAAGTGTTCCTGTCTGAGCTTCTGTACTTAGTGTTTTGTTCTAAAAAGGTGTTCAGTGCTTTGTGTGATTTGGACAATGTCCTTCCAAGTTCAGGAGAAAAGATAAACACAGTTGCAGGCCCTACATATCCTGAAGTACCAAGGAGTCACAGCTGTGTGGACTCTCCATTATAGAAACATAGAATAGTTTGGGATGGAAGGACCTTTAAAGCTCATCTCATTCCAACCCCCTGCAGTGAACAGGGACATCTTCAACTAGATCACATTGCTCAGAGCCCCATCCAACCTGACCTTGAATGTTTCCAGGACGGGGCATCCACCACCTCTCTGGGCAACCTGTGCCAGTGTTTCACCACCCTCATTGTGAAAAATTTCTTATTTATGTATCATCTACATCCACCTTCTTTTAGTTTAAAACCATTATCCTATGTCCTGTTGCAACAGGCCCTGCTAAAAAGTCTATTGTCAGCTTTCTTATTGGCCTCCCCTTTAGGCACTGGAAGGTGCTCTAAGGTCTCCTTGGAGCCTTTTCTTCTCCAGGCTGAACAGCCCTAACTCTCAGCCTGTCCTCAGCAGAGGTGGTCCAGCCCTCTGAGTATCTTTATGGCCTCCTCTGGATTCACTCCAGTAGATCCATGTCCTCCTTATGTTGGGGGCCCCACAGGTGAACACAGTATTCCTGGTGGGGTCTTACCAGAGTGGAACCTCACGGGCTGGCCATGCTGCTGGTGATGCAGCCCATGATACCTTGGCTTTCTGGTCTGTGAGTGCAAATTGATGGCTTATGTCCAGCCTGTCGCCCACCAGCACCCCCAGGTCCTTCTCAGCAGGGCTGCTCTCGATCTGTTCATCCCCAGCCTGGGCTGATACCGGGGGTTGCCCCGACCCAGGTGCAGCACCAGCACTTGATATTGCTGAACCTCAGTGAGATTCCCATGGGCCCACTTCTCAAGCCTGTTCAGGTCCCTCTGGGTGGCATCCTGTCCTTAAGAGTGTTAACTGCACCCCTCAACTTCCTGTCATCTTCAGGTCTGCAGAGGATGCCCTCCATCCCTCTGTCTATGTCATTAATGAAGATATTAAATTACACTGATCCCAATACAGCCCCCCGAGAGACTCCACTTGTCACTGGTGTCCATTGGGACTCTGAGCCATTGATTACCACCCTCTGGGTGTGACTGTCCAAAAAAGTCCTTATCCATTTAACAGTCCACTCATCAAATCCATCTCTCTCCAATTTAGAGAGAAGGATGTTATGAGGGACCGTGTCAAAGGCCTTACAGAAATCTGGAGAAGTGGCATCCACAGTCAATCCCTTGTCCACTGATGTAGCTGCTCCATCACAGAAGGCCACTAGGTTGGTCAGGCAGGACTTGCCCTGTGAATTCTCTCTTCACATATTTTGGAAAAGGAACCTGACTGGTCTTGGATTGGCTGAAATTTCAGTCCTGCCATTTTGATCCGGGAAGATTTTCTTTTTTGACTTTTAAACACAACTAAAAAGGACGATGTCATCTTTCTGTGGGATTAAAAAAAATATTTGCAGACACTTCTTCTGCTCTGTGGTCTTTATGATGCATTTGCTGTGCTTTCTCTTCATTTGCTCTTGTGAGGAGAGAGACTTAAAACTTTCCAAACAGTATTAAAGTCAGGGTGAGCTTGGCTTTTCCATGTAATAGTACCTAAGAGACACAGTGGTTCAGGTATATATCTTTTTGCTTGTTTGAATTCTTTCAGGTCTCCATGAGTTCGATGCCTTACAAGATCCTGAAGTGAACGACTTCCGAGCTAAAATGCGGAGGATCAGCGAGGAAAAGATTCAGTCCCTTGTGGGTCTCTCCTGGATGGACTGGTTAAAACACACTTACCCACCAGAGCAGGAACCTGTTATCCCAGAGAGCTTCCAAGATAAGCTCTACAGTGGAAATCTTGTAGTGGCTGTTCATTTTGATAACTGCCAGGTAGGAGTGGTTGTTCATCACGTTTCGTGTCTGTTTTTACCCAGATCTGAGTTAGCATGGGACTGAAGTAAATGAAATAGAATACTAACATTGTAGTGTTTGCTTTAAAATGCAAATTCTATCACCAGGGTCCTTGACTCTTGAAAGAAAGTGAGAACGTGAACCTACAGTTGAGAACTGAACTTCTAAAGTCAAATTACAGTTCTACTTCTCAAGGCAAAATGCACAACTTGTATATTCCATATTATTTCACATTTGTTTAAACATAAAACATGATTCAAAGTTGTCAGGACTATTTTTGGACAACTGTTACTGTGGTGCTTCACTAGCATTGAGTTTTAAGCTCAGTTCATCAGGGATTGCTGGTGAATTCAACACACTTCCCTCTATGTGTGGCTCCTTGAACGTCTTTGGGGTTGGTCTGCTCATTAGACTGAGCAATGCATTTAAAAAGAAAAGAATTAGTATTCCCTCTTCTCAATGCACACAGACAGTTAAAACACTGAGTCTTTTTGTTACCTTTTTGTTTTGGCTAACAAAACTATGGCTTATTTTTAAAATAAAAACCCCTTTTGTTTCCGCCAAAAAAACCTAAAATGTTTTAGCCTGACATTTTTTGATGTTGAAGTTGCTGTGATTCTGTTTGAGTCCAGAATTCCCGTTACTCCTTTTTTCACTCTCTTCTTTTGGATAACTGTGAATGATCAGCACTGGAAACCTTAAAAATCTCACAAGTGTGTAAATATATCAGGCTTTTGACCCAGGTGCTAGATACTGATTTTCTAATGATTCAGATAATTTTATTTTCAAAACTGTGTAATTTCTAGTGCTATCTTTTTAAACTTAAAAAAAAAATAGATGGAAAGATCAAATCTGCCTCTGGGAACATTAACTGTAGAGGTGCATACTATATGGGGTCACCAGTAACACCAGCTGATGTTAGGTGCATAGGTGTATTATAACAAAACCTTTTGCAGTCCTCTTTGGCTTAGTAGAGACCTTGTAGTTGTCCAGTAGTGAGAGTATCTGTGTGTTTGTCAGCTTTTGATTAAGATACTGCATATATATGCATATGCTGACAGTACAGAAGCAGAGCAAAAGTTCCTGCTGGTGCAGAATGTATTTGCCTGCCACTATAATAGCTTAGGCTGCTGACATTTCAAATGTTTCAAATGCTTCTGCTGCCAGCTCTGACCTTCAGAACTATTAACAGTTCAAATCTGAGCTGCTTTTTAGAGCAGTAAACTCTGTTCCAGACCTTCCTACTTGTACTGAGCACTGGAATCATCCTAGGAGACTGTTGTAGTCTTTTAATTCTTTCAGCTGTAAGAGTGAGAAAGAGAAAATACTTTTTGTCTAGAAGGTGTGGGTGAGCTATAAGAACTCCCTGGTTATCTCTGGAGCAAGAGAGGCTGATCCTCATTTCTGTGACGTGTGTATCAAATCCTACAACTGGGAAGGAAGGCAGCTGCCAGAGAGCGCCAGCTTGCTGGGAAGAAAAAGTGTTATTCCTTGTCTACCCACTGCTAGGAGAAAGCCTGCACAGTGTGGCAGCTTTCTGAAAAGGGGGAAGCTGTGGTGAACCATGCAGAAACTGAGAAAATACAGAATTAATTTAGCGTGACTTTAGCGTGGTTTTTCCATTAGGGCAGCTTGGCTTCTTACCAGTAAATGTCTATAGAAATAAAGCACAATGCAGAAGAATGTAAGCCAGACAATACTTCACATTTGTTAATAACTGGGTTTAGGATGCTTACATCTTCAGAACTGTGTGTGTGTAAATAAAAAATAATAATTAAAAAAAAATAATCAAAAATACACCAAAACCTCAGAATTCCCTGAATCAACCTTTGCAAACAAGCCTGTGCAGAGCATAATGTGATAGATTAAGGGAAATTAAAGATTTCACAGATCTTTTACATTAGGAACTTGAAATGAATATAAAAATTTTTTTTTACTTACAAAGGAAAGTAATTTCTTCCCTAATCTTTTTTGGGCACATTGAAATGGGAGTTACTTTGGAAATATACAAATAGCCTCTAAAGGTTTGATTAAAAAAATTCTTATAAAATGCAGAGTCTTTGCGTGTTGTATTCAGAGTGCTACAGGTGTTGACTGCTACTCCTCTTTTCTGCTCTCCTCCTGGTTTGATGGTGGTTTTGTACATTAATCACATTAACAGTTTCTTCTGCTTTATTACTTGAAGTTTTCTTTTTCTTCTGAGTACAGTGATACTTAGAAAGAGGTAGATTGGTAGTGACCAGAAGGAAGAAAAATTAACACATCTAGTACTGCTAAATACCTTGGAATGTGTGCATGATTTATGGTTCCCTCAGTCACATTCCAAAAGCAGGCTGCTGGATCAGTACACTGCTCTAAAAGTCTTTAAATCACTGTTGAATCAAAAAGATAAAGGTCTGTGTTCTTAAAAGTACTTCTGATAATATAAAAGTTTGGGATCTGCCATTTTGCAGCTTTTAGGGTGATTATTACTGTGATTGCCCTAAAGATATAGACATTAACTGTTAAACAGACTGGTTGTAGCAGTTATTATTTCTGCTCTATTTTATTATGTATGCTATAATTTAAGCCTTGTACATCTGACTATGACAAGTTTGACATTCAGTATTCCTGCTTGTGTTTTGTTAGGATGTATTTAGTTTCCAGGTGTCTCCTAACATGAATCCCATCAAGCTGAATGAGCTGGCAATCCGAAAACGTTTGACTATCCATGGAAAAGAAGATGAGGAAGTTGATCCTGCTGACTATGTGCTGCAAGTTAGTGGAAGGCTAGAATATGTTTTTGGTGATCACCCATTAATTCAGTTCCAGGTACATGAAATTTTTTGGCACTCGGTGTAACAATTCTCTGCTGCCTTGGCCAAAGGTGCTCCCTGTCCCCTTGGATGGTTGGCTGTGCTGAACAGTAACACCTTGTCTCTTCATGTCTGCAGCCCTCTCCAATTGTAAAATACGTGTGCACCCTTCCCTTTGTATCTTTGTAATGAATTATTTGTTTCTTTGATTTCAAAGTTGCTGTAGAAACACTCTGCTAGCTGGTAACAACTGTTTTCCGTGGGCTTTTAGTACATCCGCAACTGTGTGATGAACAGGACTCTCCCTCAGCTGACTCTGGTTGAGTGTTGCACCATCAAGAAGATGTGTGAGCAGGAGATGATTGCCATAGAAGCTGCCATAAACCGAAAATCATCCACCCTTCCTCTTCCTCTGCCACCAAAAAAAACAAGAGCAACAACTGTAAGTTCCTGTGGGGAATGTCTAATACCTGAAAGGAACCCAGGAAATAGAAATCCTGGGATTTGTGCTATGGCTGCTGTTTGCCAGTGTAGGTCACCTGGGTGTACTCAGAGCCACCTGTTGCTTGTGAGATTTACCTCAGAAATAGCAGACCTTGAGGCTTCTTGGAAATTTCTTACCTTCCCTCACCTCATCCATCCTCCTTCTCCTGTTCCACCATCCATTCCCCCCCTTTCCATTGCTATTGATTGTACTTTAAATCACAGCCCGGAAGAGTGGGTAATAATCTGTTACCAACAGCTGGAGAAGTTGTTGCAGAGAACCTGGGTTCTCTGGCTTTGTTGGAGCTCCACTGGCTTGGGCAGCAGTGCTCTGGGATCTCTGTATTAGCCCAGATATCATATGTGATGCTGCCACTGCAGTGATGGCGATTTTTGCCACAATAGGCATCTAACTTTCTTATAATCTGGTGCTTCCTTTATTACTGAACTTTTGGCCTTACAGCACAGTTATATTTTATGTGCTGTCACTCTAAGAAATGTGGACAGATCTTTGCTCTGTTACACACTCTGTAGTTATTCAGAATGAACAATAAATTTGAAGGGTTATTCTGAATTGTCAGAAGTAGTACATGATGTATGTTCTCCTCCCCAACCCCCTTTCAGCTGAGTTTTTACTTTGTCTCCTTGTAGTTATTGCTGACCAACTTATCCATTAAGATTTCAAATCTGTATTTTTAAAAGTGCATTTGTGTTTGTATTTACAACTTGCTTAAAATGTGTGGCTTATAAAATAAGTCTCAATGTCTTTGTTTCCCTTCTCAGAGTGTATGGGATATTTCCAACCCTTTCAAGATTATTCTGTTAAAGGGTAATAAACTAAATACAGAAGAAAATGCCAAAGTAAGTAACTATGTCTAGTATCAGAAGACATTCTGTTCATCACTTTAATGACTTTCAAAGTTAAGTGAACTCAAAATCATACAGATTTCAATTCAGCAAAAGTATAGGCATTTTTAGTTATTCCCAATGACCTTGGTAGCATTGGTTAAAAATCCAGCTTTCCTGTTAAAGTATTCCTTTATTGTCTGAAGTTTGATATGTGCATTACAACATTGCAATAATTGTGACAGAATGACATGAATGTTTACACAGTACTTAATTTTTTAAAAGATGGTATCTGTAAAGTACTGATATTGATGTGAAATGGGCTTATTTGAAATAGACTGTTGTAAACACCTGACACAGATTAAATATTAGATGTTTTTCAGTGGGACATGAGGGGTTTTGTAGTCCTAAATATCTGTGTCTAAACATGGACTGTATGCTTCTGTACAATCTGTCTTTTATTTTCTAAACATGAGGAACACAAAGAAAGAAAGCTGTAATACCACTTCCTGTAAAATGTACATGACTGGGCTACTGACTGTTGTACAGACCACAAGTTAACACATGGGAATTAATTGCAAAACTACTTTAAGGCCTTACAAGACCAATTCCTGTGAGATAGAACAACATTAATTTCCTTTGTTTTGTTTAGCAATCAATAGATTGTATAACCAGTCATGTAGAGAAGGAAGAGATCCAATTAGCCACTGATATTTGCTGGTCTGATGCTTTATTCAGGATACTTGGTGCATTTGTTTCATTCAAAGCTATTGTTACAACCTCCTTGTAAATTTGCAATCCTACATTTTACTACATAGCAAAATGAGCCATAATTATATTTTACTTCCTGAGACACTGTGATTGTGGAAATGCATCCCTGCAAAACTAGATGTTTCCCTCTTCTCTGTCTAAACCATTATTTAGTTAGTTCTAATGTTTTCTTATCTCTGCATTCTGCAAACTCTCAAGTTTTTAAAAGAAAAGAAAGGGAAAAAAGAAGGTGGATTCAGGAAGCAATATAGCTATCAGGTTTTTCTAGGTGTATTTTCCATGCTTTACAAAGTGAGTTTTGGTTAATATGAGTATGTTTTTAGAGGGAAAAGAAAATACTTTGATTATAAGAAACAGAAAAAGTTGTCAGTTCTTTTGTATTAGCGCCTGTGGGCACCATCTAAATATTATTTAGTGTTTTGAATGCTTTTTAGTATTGAAAACTTAGAAGTCCTGTGCTTACCCCAGAACAAGAATGCACAGAGCAGCCCTGCAAACTTGTGCATGTTCCCCTGTGTTGTCTGTCTACACTGTTATGAAATTGTCACTACTGAGAACTCATTTGTTTTCTAGTCCTGATTCTAAGGCTGTTTAATTCACTGCCATTGTTCATTTACGCCCACTGTGCTGTGGATCAAGCCAATATTCATCCCTTTTTGCTGAATCCACCACCAAGGTTCACAAATGCAGTGTTTGTGGTGGGAAACAAAACATTTGTCAGATGGGTAGCACTGCAGTAATGTGAGCTGGGTTGAGTATGTTCACCTAGAGCACAAGTGACCTCATTCATCTGTCCAACACCCCGTTATCCAAGTGCATGACATTTGAAATTGCTTCTCTTTTTGTGTTGCTCTTTGGCTGCACCCTTGGTACACACAGTGTCATTAGTAAAAGGGAAGTGTCTGAATGCAAAGAAAAAAATCTGGACCCAAGCTTTCACATTAACAGGATTAGAAATTGTAGAATTAGAAAGGTGAATTATTATTTTTTTTAATCCAAAACCTGTATCAAATTGGAAACATCTGTCTTTCCCTTGCAGTGCTCAGAAATAATCTGATAGCTTAAAGGAAATGTTGGGAAGGTTGATTAGGAGCTTAGGGAGCCTGAGACATCAGATCACTTTCACAGATCAGATCAGATCAGAACCATCAGATCACTTTCACACATTTAACTGTAACATGGAGAGCTTCTCTTAGGTGTTGACCAAAGGATTACACTTGTGGGTTGCTATCTCATATTGGTATTTTTGGAAAGGCCACCTGAAAGAAGTTGGCATATTTTACTCTGCAGTTTTCTGTGTACATATGTTATTAAACAGAAATGCATTGACCTGTAATGTGTTTCATTTCAGTGCCAATAGCTCCAGCTTCTTTATCTATTTGTTCCTCTGCTTTCCTGATCCTTATTTTCATCCTTCAAGCTACCTGGTTTTGTTGGGTTTTGAGTGGTAAAGGCGAAACAATTCCTGGAAATCACGTACATTGGCATTATTATTATTACAGGTGATTTCTGATGCTGGAATCATCAGTGTTCCCTCTGTAGATTTTTATAAACAGTTTAAGTAAAAAATTATTTCTTTTTAAGCTGGAAAATCCCCCAAGCTTTTCTCATTTCGAAGCACAAATTGGTTCTACCTGGAGACTTGAATTTGTCTTCAGGAAATTAATCTTAAATTTTTCATTCTGTTTAGTTGTTTGTTGAAATTCAAATATGTATGTTCTGTATAATATTGTATGGAGAATTCTGTAGGTTCTGTGACAAGCTTAATATTTTTTGTTTCTTTATGGCAGGTTCATGTTAGGGCTGGTCTTTTCCATGGTACAGAGCTCCTTTGTAAAACTACTGTAAGCACAGAAATATCTGGGAGAAGTGACCACGTTTGGAATGAAGAGCTGGAGTTTGAAATCAATGTATGTGATTTGCCAAGGATGGCAAGGCTCTGCTTTGCAGTTTATGCTGTGATGGATAAGATGAAAACTAAAAAGTCCACTAAGGCAATGAATCCTTCCAAATACCAAACAATTAGGAAAGCAGGAAAAGTGGTAATTATTTTTTTATTTTATTTTTATTTGTTTTTTTCTTGAGTGACCTCTGAGCTATATTGAAATGAACATTCAGAAATTTTTCCTTGTCCTCACTTAAGTGTTCAGGAATGCAAAATGAAAATAAAAAGTTAAAAAGAGCCTATGTATTAAGAAGTGCACATCTTGGTATGAAAAAGCTTTTGATACTTCTCAGACACTGAAAAAGGCATAAAAATGTCAGTTGTAAGTCAGTTGTCACATAGCTGTTTAAAGAGTTGTATTTTAAAAGGTCAGTTTTATTCTGAGCTGTAGATGAGCTGTGATTGGGAAAAGATGAAACAAATCAGCATTAGGCTTACATTCAGGGAAAGGCTCACATTCAGGGAAATGGGAATTTTTACACTGGCAGAGCAATGCCCTTAAAATTAAGTCCTTATTGTCCTCAGTGGCACTGGAGTACATGCTGAAAGCTAAGCATGTGATCAACTGCTTTTCCAAAAGGTATCACTATTTGAAAAAAAAAAAAAAAAAAGAGCCACCCTCTCAATTTTATTTATATTGTAGTGCTTGCTTTGTAATAATATTTGCTGGTGTCTGAGTTTCCATGTAAAAATAATTTCCTTTAACAGCATTATCCTGTAGCCTGGGTAAATACCATGGTGTTTGATTATAAAGGACACTTGAAGAATGGAGAACTGGTACTGCACAGCTGGTCATCATTTCCTGGTAAAGTCTAAGTTTTAAGATTTGGGCTTTAAGTACGGGAGAATGTAGTATCAAGTAGCAGAATATTTACTGTATGCATGTCCCATTCCCCTATAATAGTGTCTTTACTGCTTGTATTTTTTATATGGATAAATACGTAGCATCTTAGTCTCTTTCTTGCAAATATTGTTTATCAGGAAAAGAGGAAGAGCAAGAGTCTGCTCTTCTAAAAGTTTTATCTGTTATGGAAGGAAAACCACATAAAAATACATGCATGTTTATATCTAGTGTTACTTGTTTTTAAGGAGCAGTTTAGGTTTCATTTGGTCCCCTCTGCTGTGCATCCTAAACTAAATAGATAAATTATAGTGTATGTGGCAATATTTGCATCAGCAAAACCTGTGAGTTAGAATTTTATCTTCTTCCCTGATACTCAACTTGATTAGTGAGTGTCTGAAACCTCCATGTCACTCTTCATTCCATCCCAAGAAACCCTGGATCAGCTTCGCTGTAGTGCTGAAAGAAAACTGGCTTAAAACTCTTCCTCAGTGCTATTTAATACAGAGGCAGTGTGTGTCCTGGTTTGCAGAAGCTCCAGATCCTCCTGGGATTTGTTTCTCTATAGGGATATCTCAGCTTCCCTTGACTGTGATGAAAGAGAAAACCAGTTTCTCGTTGGGTGATAATGGAACATTTGGGAATGTAGGAGGTAGTTTATGCTGGAAATGCAGAGCACTATACTAAAAGTGTTGTGCTGCAGAACATGCTTCTGTCTGTTGGACACATTAAGAGACTTCTTACTGCATCCTTGCCTTTCAGAGGTTTAAAATTTTAATTCATACCTGGCCTGTAATATCAATTGTTTGGTCAATGTTTCAGATGAACTTGAAGAAATGTTGAATCCCATGGGAACCGTCCAGACTAACCCTTACACTGAAAATGCAACAGCTTTGCACATTAGATTTCAGGAATATTCCAAACAACCCATTAATTACCCTCCCTTTGATAAGGTAAGCTATGACCTAAAGATAAGTCATGAAAGTTTGTGTAAATAGCTGTTACTTCTTTCCTTTCAACACTACCTTTTCCAGTGAATTCCCCTCTTCCTGCCCTTTAGTCAACACACTGCAGTTTTTTAGACTTGCACTCTGTGAGTGGCACTGCTCTGACTTCAGGGTCTATTTTGAAGTTTATACTCTTAAAAATGGTCTGTACCTAGTCTTTTGAGGGTCAAAAGCATAATCAGTTTCCTGTATGTATGATTTAACAAAAAGCTAAATTTATCTGCTAACCTTCAAACTGTGTTTGCCTGTGATCTGTAAAGATCTGTTCTTTCTTTGTACAGATGTATGTTACCCACTCCTTGGGACACTGCTTTATGAGCTCAAGTCCTCTAAAGGATAAATAGACTCTTAATACTGTGTGAAAAGGGCCTTTTGAAGGTCTGCTCTTGAACTAAATCCACTGAAGTTGCCCTGCAGTTTCCCACAGATGTGAATATCTGTTTAGAAAGGAAGTGTATATTTGGAATACCTATGGTACTTCTGAAGGGTGAATGCTAGATAGAAAGTTGTTCACAAACTAGTAAATAAAGTAATAAAATAAGTCTAAAACCAGACAGCTAATGATGCTCTATAAAAACAACGTTTGACTTATACATATGCATTAGTCTGAATTTTGGTTTTGGGAAAGTCAATAACCACTTAGAGAAAAAGGCTTTTTGCACCTTTTGGGGGGTATGAACAAAAAGACTGAAACCACCAAACTCAATCAGCTTGATCAAAGGGGGATTTGGGGTTTAAGGCTCATCAAAATGAAATCAAGTAACAAGAAAGATTGTTTGTTTGTTTGTTTGTTTTGATTTTGAGTTGATTTTCCCCCCCCCCGTCCTTGTCAGTACTTCTTTTATGAAAACAGCATTGGAAATGCAGTGAGAACTAAAGCAGTGCTGACTAATTGCTGCCTTATTTATGGCTGACCAGTTGACTCTTCATAGTGGACATATTTTAGTCAGCTTTGATATTGGTTTATTTGTAGTACTTTAGGTTTCTTGCTCATTACACTATATGTATTTAATTTCTAAAGAGAAAAAAACCTGCTTTGATGTGCATATTACAGAGAGGTTAGATAAAAGTGTATTTCTTTAGTAATTACATATAGTGAGATACTCAGTGTAGTGATGTTAAGATGATGTCTAAAGGGCTTCCCCATCCCATGCAACTCACCTTCAGGTGAAGGTTCTGTTGAATCAGGAGGAACCTTGTAGCTGCTTGGGTTATATCAGCCAAGAGTCTGTTTCTCAAAATGGTCTTAACTGAGACTTGCTTGCTGCTTCTAATTTTCCCAGTGTTATTGCTTGCTTTTGCCAAGAAGATGGAGAGTTGGGTGCCACATATTTATTCTAGGAAACATAATGTGCAAAACTAGATGAAACTGTTCAATCATGTCATCAATCTGCCTGCACAGCGAGTTTGGGGCTGAGGGAGCAGAAGGGACCACTGATAAAAAGCTGTTGTATGAGGCAACAGCTGGTTAATGACCAGTGCTGCTGGCACACTTGGGGTTCACTTAAACAAAGCTGGACTTGCAAAGACTTTCAAAGTTTATTTGCAGACTGGGAAGCATGGGGGGGCAAGCATCAAACACAGAATTAGGATGTTGTGGTTTTGTTTATGCATGTTTTCACACATAGTATGTAAACAAGCTTTGTGGCTGAGTAGCAGATGTAATACACGATATTAATAAGAGGTTCATACAGAGAAAGAAGAAATAAAACAAGTTAGTATACCTTTTTAAGGGATTTAGCTGCTGGGTATTATGCTCTGATTATTGTAGTAATCACAGTTTCTCACATTGCCTGAGTGAAGAGAGCACAAGTCTTGCTGAACCTGTGTCTGGGGATGCTGTTGTACTCCTGGGTGATGGGAGAAGCAGAGCTCTGAGGGAAAGGAGATGGTGTGATTCTTTAGACATTTTTCTTAACTGAGATTTCTTTTTATGATTCATTCCTCAAAGCAGCAGCATCTGACAACTATAGACAGACATACCTACAGTTAGGTTAGACAGCCAACTGGACCAGTTCACCTGGTCTAATTGGCTCAGGCAGTCACCATCCTAACACCTGTCCAGGGTTGCAGGAGTGTGCAGAACACTGTTTGAAGAACTGTATTTACAGCTACCCTTAATTATCATGGTGGTTTATTACATGAACTTCAGAAAACAGATAGAACATTCAAAAGGCCAAAAACATTAAAAAGAGAAACTCAGAGCTGAGCTTTTGGGGAAATGTTGCTTTGCTGTTAACAAAGGTAGCAGTCCTTGTTCTGAGGGTTGCTGTGGAATAGCTGGTGCTGAGAGTTTGTGGGTGGAATATTGACTGTATTGTTACATGAGTTCTTGTTGGAAGATGGTTTGTCCTGGTGTTACCTGGGGGAAGACCTCAGTTATGGGGGGGAAATACCTGGAAACACTAACTGAGATCATGTGGGCAATCTGAGAAGATGCTGAAGGGACTGAGTCTGTGAACTGAGTCTGTGAACTCATACTGGAATGGAAATTTAGAAGTATGGATCTGGGGGTGTGGAAACAGTGCCCTTGAAAACAGCAGAAGTAGAGATGAGAAAGCAAAGGGTAATTTAGAGCTGAGGAATTGGTTTGCTGCACTGAAAAATGAGGAAATGCAAACAGAAATGGAAAACAAGGTGCCATCAGAAAGACTGTTTAGCTCAGTAGTGCTGAAGAAGAAAAAAAAGGAGGTAATCATGAGCATTGCTATTCCTGATCTCCCTAGTCCTGCAGATTAGAAAAGGAGCACACCATATTATACCACTGTATATACAAAAGAATAGTGTTGAAACTATATAAAAGATAGCAAAATTTCCTTATCTACTTCATTTCCATAATGTTTATTCTTTCAATGCAATCAGATTTGGGTTTAAATCTAATGTATTTAAAAACAACTTTTTGCAGATACTTGAAAAGGCAGCTGAGATTGCAAGAAACAGTGACAATGCTGCAATGGCGGTGAGCATCATCTCAAGACTATTTTAAAATTAATTTTCTGGGGGTTTTTGGCTCTGGAAATAAAGAAGTCTACAGCTTAAATAAGAGTTTACTGGCTCTGTTTTTGTATATAATTCACTTGATGAACTGCCTTAAAATTCATGTATATATCTGCTTTTTCCAATATATTTTGGACTTGGCTATATTTTGTTAAAAAGCTTTGCATACTTTATGGGTTTGGAACACAGCTAAGATTTACATTAGATGTGGAAAACAAGTTAAGATTAGAAGATAAAAATATGTGTTTGTCTACTTGGCAAATATACTTTCTTTTGGTTATTATTGGAAAAGTGGTTTTGTTTTTTTTTTTGCTTTTAATTAAAAGAAATATATGTACATGTATCTATTAAATTTCATCATTTGAAAAACAAAAGAAGAAATGTGCATCCTAATGAAAATTCTCCATGTTGGAGTTGGAAAACAGAAATATTGCCATCTAGTGTCATTAACTCTAAAGTTTAGTTGCTTTTTTAGAAACTGCTGCACACTGAATTTGAAATCTGTTAGTTGCAGTGCTTACAGCTTAAGAAATCTGAACAAAAGACACATTAGTCACTCCCCTGTGTTCCATGAGTTTTATCTGATGTTCCTCCTGCTCTGGGATTACTGATATTTGAGCTAAAGTATAAGAATCTTACTGAATTTATCACAACATTGTACCTTTCTCATTTTCTAGGGTCGAGGTGGTAAGAAGTTTTATGTTGTGCTAAAAGAAATAATGGAAAGAGATCCTTTATCTCAGCTTTGTGAAAATGAAATGGATCTCATTTGGACTTTGCGATATGACTGTCGTGAAAATTTCCCACAATCATTGCCCAAACTGCTGCTCTCTTTAAAATGGAACAAACTTGAAGATGTTGCTCAGGTAAGGGAAAAGACAACGATGGTGGGGAAAAATGCTGGAGTCAAATCATCAGTAAATAAGATTTCATTCCATTTTGAAATGTTTCTGTGTGTACCTTCCCATGGCCTGGACACCTAAGGAAGAACGCTGAAAAAAAAAAATCCAACAAACGAAAACCAAACCACAAAATGCATTTCAGAAGTCACAGAATTATGGAATCAACTGGGTTGGAAAAGACCTCTGAGATCATCAAGTCCAACTCTTTATCCAACCCCCCCATGGTTCCCAGACCATGGCACTGATGCCACAACCAGTCTCACCTTAAACACCTCCAGGGATGGTGACTCCACTCCCTCCCTGGGCAGCCCATTCCAGTGGCTGATTACTTTCTCTGTAAAAAATTTCTTCCTAATATCCAACCTAAACCTCCCCTGAGAGAGCTGAAGACCCAGCCCTCTTGTCCTACTGCTGGTTCCTGGGAGAAGAGAACAACCCCCTTCTGGCTACAACCTCCTGTCAGGGAGTTGTAGAGAGTGAGGAGGTCTCCCCTGAGCCTCCTCCAGGCTGAACAGCCCCAGCTCCCTCAGCCTCTCCTCACAGGACTTGTGCTCCAGTCCCTTCCCCAGCCTTGTTGCCCTTCTCTGGACCTGCTCCAGCCCCTCCATGTCCTTCCTGAGCTGAGGGCCCAGAACTGGACACAGCACTCCAGGGGTGGCCTCACCAGCGCTGAGTACAGGGGAAGAATCACTTCCTTGGACCTGTTGGCCACACTGTTCCTGATCCAGGCCAGGATCCATTGGCCTTCTTGGCCACCTGGGCACACTCTGGCTCATGTTCAACTTCCTGTCAATCCAAATTCCCAGATCCTTTCCTAGCTGGCTGCTCTCCAGCCACTCTGTCCCCAGCCTGTAGAACTGCAGGGGGTTGTTGTGACCAAAGTGCAGGACCTGGCACTTGGCCTGGTTGAACCTCATCCCCTTGGAATCAGCCCAACTCTCCAGTTTGTCCAGGTCCCTCTGAAAAGCCCTCCTGCCTTCCAGCAGATTGACACTCCCTCCCAACTTGGTGTCATCTGCAAATTTGCTAATGATACACTCAATCCCCTCATCCAGATCATCAATAAAGACATTAAACAGAACTGGGCCCAACACTGATCCCTGGGGGACACCACTAGTGATCGGATCTCAGCTGGATGTAGCTCCATTCAGCACCACTCTCTGGGCCAGTTCCTGACCCAGACCATTCCTGCTTGATAGACTGATTTTTAAAAAGTAATAAAATAACATATTCCTGGATTGATATTGAAACGTTTTAGTCTGATTGTGTACAGAGTACAGAGCAGTTTGGCCAAACTGCAAGTCTGGCCAGAGTAACCAACACAGCACTCGCTCCAGGGGGTGAACCCAGATGTTGTTTTGGTCACCTGCTTATCCTGACAGAATTCATATTTAAATAACACTCAACTTCTTGCAGACCATTACACTGTGATAATATTTATCTCTTTCCATGAATCTTATTTTTTAAATTTGAAACTAATTTTTTTTCATTTTTTAATAACTTTAGAGCTAAAAAGAGTTTTCTGTGAAGGATTATGATTGATAGTATAGATTTCTATTGTGCCTTAGTATTCTGACCTTCACCTGTTACAAGCTCGGTGTTCTGGGAAGAAAAGGAAACCACTCCATGAAAATATCTTCTGTCTATTTCTGTAATTTTTGTGATTATCTAGTCAGCCAGAATCTTAGCTTGCCTCCAGCATGGGGCTTATCTTCTGTTACATCCTTTCTACCACATAGATGTATATGTTGTGTGAACTCCTAAAAATAAATGGAATTTCATCCCAGCTAATTGTCTGTGCCACGGACACTACATTAACAAAATGGAGTACTCACACATTTCTTGCTCAGTTGTGTTCTTCTGTGTGCAAGAATCCTCATTCCTTAGTAATTCCATTGTGCTTCTGAATTTATCGTTCATTATTAGAAGTTATCTGGAAATACAAAGTGTAGAAATATAAGCAGGTACTTGTTTGCTCATTAAAATATGTGAGGAAAAAGGCCTTCTGATTGGTGTGGGCTTTGAAATGTGGCCCTTGGTAGCAGTTTTGAAAAGTAATTTGGAGTATGGATATCAGCTGACAGCTCAAAGTCCTTTAAATTTGGGAATATTAAATATTATAGATGTATATAAATCATTTATTTAAGCAGATGGCTGAAAATATGTGGTCATCTTGTTACTGTGTACTTTCTGGAGGAATGTAGTATTTATGTTTGTTTATGTATAGGCAATAGTGCAGTTTATAGTGTAATATTGGTTTTGGCAGCAAGGATGGTCTATTTGAAAAATGAGATCTTATCCTTAAACATGCCAAATATTTCTGTAGTACACAGACATGTAAGTACTCCCAACAACTTACCTTTTCAGGTAAGGCAAGACAGCCTCCTGAATTTTATGAGTTCCAAAATTAGCAGGACTCATAATTTACTTCTCATTAAAATTAAACATTTATAGTAGTAGCTGTAGATTGCAGTGTTTGTACGGCTACATTGTGCATGCTGTTGTACTGGAAGTTTGTTTAATGTTCATTTTTAGATGTATTTCAGTAAAAGTCTTGGCACTTAAGGCAGAAAGTTTTAAAAAACTAAACACAACAAAATGCAAAAAAACCCACCACCACCAACAACAAACCCCAAAACCAAAAACACCAAAAAGCCCCAAGAAACAAAACCTCAAAAATGAAGTATTGTATTTGATTGTAGACCATATTTATTCTGTTAGCTCAGTGGTCCATGGAGTTATGTCCAATGGATTAAAGCAGCTTTGTTGAATTATTTACCATATAGATCTCATCCAAGTTCTTATTGGATTGCAGTATTTTAATGAAATGATTGCACTGAAGGAATTCTGAAGGTGTTTGCCCTCACTGCTGCCATAGCCCCCTCACTCAGCAGAGTAGCAGGGTGGCAGAACTTGTTAGCAGAATTCACAAGGCAATATTTATTCTCAAAGCAGATTTCAACCATTATTTAAAAAAATCCCCTTATTTTCAGCAAAGTGACACCATCCATAGTGAGAACTAGAGAAAAGACAGCTGATTTCTGAAATATGTGAAATAACTGGAATAAAAATAATGGCCTGTGCTTAACTGTATTGTCTTTTACAGTGAACTTGTCTTGTTAGAAAGAAATTGTGGTTATTTCTTTATAGAAAAAAACATTGATACCCCAAAGCCAATTCTGAGATTTCTCTGAACCTCTCAATTGTTGCTGGGAATTGCAGTTCCTTGTCTTCTCCTGGCTCGTCAGGAGTTGCAAACCATGCGAGAGAATTAGGTGGTGTCTCATGTGTGCAACATTTTACCATGTCTCATATTGCAGAGAAATTTTTAGAACTCAGAACATGTTTTGAAATGTGACATTTCTTTACAAATTCCTTTACTTGGAAGCTGTTCAGTTACTGCTCTGCTGCCAAAGCAGGTGAGGGCATTCCATGGTGCATGTTTTCTTTTGTCCAAATGCAACAAGTGCTTCTATCTCCTCTCACCTGCACTTTGGAGCAGCACAGCTGAATGTGGAGCTGGTTGGGCTGCTCTTCTCTCTTATTAAAATTCCAAGGCATAATGTGAGCAGAGCTGTAGGTGTTTGGGGAACTCTCTTGGCTGTGTCATAGGTTATTTAGATCTTGCTCCCTCTCAGCTCATATACCTTCACATTTTCTCGTTATAACAACAATAATTTAAGCAAAGGGAGGAGATCTGTGCTTTCAAATAACCTTCACAGTAAATGTACACTCTGTAGAGCATGACTTTGACAATTCATTGCCTGACACATGAGGCATGCAGGGCCACTTGGGCTCGTCAGACTATTTCAGGTTCTCCGTTCAATTCAATCATTCAGTATTAACAAAGTATTTCTATATTCTTGTCGGTTCTGCACCTGGTTTAAAGTAGGTTGTCTAGAAATTCTGATAACTTGCAGAGTTTCTTACTGCATGTTCACAGCTGCTGCTTGCATTTCCAACATCTGTCTTGTGCATTAAGTATCTGATCCATGTTAGAGTTTCAGTGCCAGTGTTCTGCTGTGTGACTGTTGATGGCTGCAGTCCTCAACAGCAGGACTGGCATTGTTACCCCTTGTTGGGCTATGGATTGAATAGATTTTTGAGTGTATTTTTCTGTGGGAATATGACATCTATGTTTAAAAACACCTTTAGTTTAATTTTATATCAGTATGAATCGTGCCGGTGTTCATACCAGTAATTGCCCATGAAAATGGTTTAGTTGATCCTTTCCTCTGCTTCTGGAGCTGCAGTCTGGCCACTGGCTTTGCACTGTTAATGATCTCTACCCGTTTCTTGTCTTCTGAATTTCATTAAACTGGTCCCATGGTGTTTAACCAGTGTTATGAACACACCTGTTAAGTGTCAGCTGAGACTATGAGCTCAAATGTGTTTGTCATACTTGAACTGGAAGCATTAGTTGATATGTGACATATATTAGAGACAGGGAATTTTCGCTGTTGTTTTGAAATTGTTACTAAATCAGAAAGAAAATAAGATCTTAATCATTCAGATTTTATAAGTTGCTATTTAAATATGAAATAATATGTATTATCTAATTTGTAGGAGAGGGTATTTTTATTAGGAATTATGAGGCTCATTCCTACAGAAAGAAAAATCTTGTGCTGTTGATACACTGCATTTATATATTCAAGTTTGTTTATTTTGAGTAATAGTGAATTGTTTCAGTCATACAACTATATACATATTATTAAAAATACACTTTCAGCAGGGAGTTTCATTACAATGCAATAAAACCAGTTTATTTTATGAGACTTCTGGATGTTCTTTGTTTTCCAAAATGATGCATTAGTGTATTCTGTAATGTTTTCCAGCACATTATATTGCATAGGGATTTTTTAAAAGATTATCTAAGCTGAATCATGCTTTTCACAATTTAAGCTTATTACTATTCACAATGAATGTGTGAAAAAGCTCCATCAGTTGAGGTGGTCAAATAATCTTGGTAAAGATTTCTTTCAACAAAAAACTACCTTTTTTTTTTTTTCTAGTAGAAAACTTTTGCCATTTCCGAAGTTGTTATATATTTATGAGAGCATTTACAAAACTTTATCTAATTTTTATTGACAATGTTTCTTAAACATACTTATGTGGGGTTACCTAATTTTTGTTTATTGTGCATTGTGTCTACGTGTGAAGAAACAGGTTTTGCAGACTAAAAATAATCTGGAGCATTTTAAGGAGTAAGAAACTGATTCAGAAGTGGGCCCGTTTACCCCAAATTGTTTCTCTCCTTTCCACCAAACCCCCATAGTGGTTGGTAACCATCTTCTGTTGGTATGAATACTTCTATGGGCAGTTATACCCATCTGTGTTCTTAAATAGTTCCTTTGCCTGTAACCTAACAGTCTTCTTTTTAAAACAGCTTCAGGCTCTCCTTCAGATCTGGCCCAAGCTGCTGCCCAGAGAAGCTTTGGAGCTGTTGGATTTCAATTACCCAGATCAGTATGTCAGGGAATATGCAGTGGGTTGTTTAAAGCAGATGAGGTAAGTACTTTACTATCTGAGGATTTCTGGGGTGGAAAACTGCATTCAGTTTGTTTACAGGAAAAAAAGAACCCGGAGAGGAAAGAGTTAAACACTCTGCCTGCCATGAATAGGTGGTCAAATAAAGCAGTCAAATTTCTAGATAGGGACATTGGCAGCCAAATAAAACCTTTTTATTCTGGCATCTCATAGTCAACAATGATTATTTTCCATGTTGCAAAGTGTACCTTTGTCCAAGAAAGGGACAAACACACACAACCCTCCCTGGGACAAAGGGAGAGCGAGATACTGTGAGAACTTCTTAAAAACAAAGGGAGAAATATTACAGTAGTCAAATCCTGTGAGACCTACTGTGCAGCCACCTCACACTCTGTGTCAGGGATTGACTGCATCACAAAATAGGAACGTAAGCTGTAGCATATAATAAATAATGAGGGAATTACTGATGTGTTTGTTCTTCACAGGAGCCTTCTCTCTCTGCAGTTCTTCCTTTATTGCTTTTCATTCTGCTCGCCACTGTAACCTAGGGCAAGACTTGTGTAACATTATCATTACTGCATATTTCCTGTCCTTGAATTCTGAATTCTCTCTGGTGAATAGTTTAATGATGAATTTTTTAATGGTCAAGGCTAGACTTTTGGGGTAAGAAAAAATAAATTATCTGGACTTCTTTCAAATGTGAACAAGCAGTTTTAGCTGCCTGGCTATCCTAATAATACCAAATTGTTCTGTCTGGAATTATTTCCATCTGGCAGTTGCACTGAGATGTGTATTATCCTTCTCCATGTGATTGAAAAATTGGGGAATGCTCTTGCTATTGAAACAAATCTGTTATTGTTGGATTTTTCATATGCATCTGAATTTCTGGAGTACCATTAATCTAGTTACTCTTACTAACTGCCTTGATCTATCTCATTCTAGTGATGAAGAGCTCTCTCAGTATCTTCTCCAACTTGTGCAAGTCCTGAAGTATGAGCCCTTTCTGGATTGTGCTCTCTCCAGGTTTCTCTTGGAAAGAGCACTCGCCAATAGGCGAATAGGACAGATGTTGTTCTGGCATCTAAGGTAGGAGTTCTTCCCTTTTGTATTTCTGAAATTGCTGAGCCTGATTGGACTTTCAAATTTGATTTCTTGAGGATTTTGCTAAATGAACCATTTTCATAATATTCTATAAGTCCTCTTTATGTTTCTTTATCTTTGGCATTTAGAGATCAGAGCAAGTCTATCATTAAATAAAGTGATTTGTAATCTACCACATGATGAAAGAATTGCAATAGAATAAAAGTAGTTTTGTGTGTCATTTCTACTTTTGATGAGCAGTTTCATGAATGGCAGAAGCCTTGCAGAATGGACTATGGGTTTATTCTGGCCTCAAAGCACATTTTATTTTAATATTTCTAACTAAAAAGAGGAAGTACTACATGAAAATGTTTTGGAGGATAATTAACTCTGGTATAAAGTTCAATGGTTTGATTCAATGTGTTCCCCTTTGGACAAATTTGGGCTTTTCCCTTACAAAGATTTGGGAGCATGTGGTTTAACATCAGCCCTGATTGTCAGGATCATCTTCTGTGACTTCTCAGTACTGCTCTGAGTAAAAGGGGGTCCTGAAACAGGTATTCAGTTGCTACCTCTAAACATTAACACCACTGCCTCCAGAGCAGTCCTGGACCTTGCAACAAGTGGCATGTATCAAACCTAGCCTGTCTTCATAGTCTTCAGCACAGAAGTGTTCTGCTATTTCTTAAGAATTCTGGTTTTTTGTTTTATCTACATGTCAATGATGTGGTTTTATGTTTGATTTGGGGTTTTGTAATGACTGGAAGAACACAGATCTGTAAGTGCCATGGTCTGACAAGAAGCCTTTCTCCTCACAGGTCAGAGGTTCACATCCCTGCTGTCTCAGTGCAGTTTGGTTTAATTCTGGAAGCTTACTGCAGAGGAAGTGTTGCTCACATGAAAGTGCTTGCTAAACAGGTATGGGCCCCCCTTCTCCTGGCAGGCTTGACTTCTCTGAGCTTGTAACTGATACTCATTCCATTGTTCCTGTGGGGCATATTGGTTACCTTGACAAAGTCCATCTGCTGGGAATGGGGGAGAGAAGGGAGCATGTGTGACACAGAGAATTAAAAGGGCTAAATGGGTGATGGAGCTGCCTCCCTGGTACAGAGAACAGCCAGTACTGTGGGGCCTCAGAGGCAATGAGCTGGTTTTATAGATGTGAGAGGTACCTTCAGCAGCGTGGATGTATTCCAGGTACAGCAGCAGACTCTGGATTGTTAACTGAAGAAGGCCTTCTGTGCACTTGACCTTTTTCCCTCAGTAAAGGCAACTTGTTCTAAATTTTACTTAGATGACTCCAAGACCACTTCCTGCAGCTTTGGCTTTTGTTAAAGTGTGATACAAAACCCCTTGAAGTTGTAGTATAGTGTAGTGCTCCCTGGAAATAGAGGTGTTGAAGTAACCCAAATACTCATTTTAGTGTTAATATAGATGTGCTATTTCCAGAGGGGAAAAAAAAAAAAGAAAAAAAAGGAGAGAGATGTGTTTGCTTTTAAATGCCCTAAAAAGCTTGAGAGGTTTGCTTTTAAAAACACTAATAAGTCTATCAGCAGATCATTAAGAGACACTCACAAATCATGTTTGAAGTCTCTAATGCAGTTTTAGTGACTTAATTTAGATTGTGACCATAAAAATATTTGAAACATGATCTCCCTTGGAGTTAATGTATTTGCTGTATCAGATCACAAAGACTCACTCAGTGTATGACTGACTGGTGAGTGGCATTTGTCTGCATTAAAACTATCCTTTGGGGGGCATATGGAACAGGAATGTTCTGCTGTGCTCTTTATTGCTGCAGCTCACAGGGCATGGAAGAGACCATCTCTTACGTATGTGTGCTTGTTAGCATTGTCAGAATCATAAAAAGATTAGGTAGTGAAATGCTTTAAGCAATAGATGTAAGGTCAGTAAAGTTTTTGTGCACTTTACAGGAAGCAAATGTCAGTACAATCAAAGAAAGGGCAAAAAAATTCCCAACTGTACAAACACGGAAGAAATTCAAAGTAGAAATACTTGAAAAAGTTCCTGTTTGTACAACACAGGTTCCATTTTGTTCCCCTGTCACTGATGTTTGTACAGCTCCTAGAATAGTGGAAAAGCAGAGGGCTTTTGGTTTTGACAGATGGCTGACCTGGCAGGTCTCCACTGCCCAGTTTTATAATCAAACTGCATACAATTTCCACAGCATCCTGCCTGACAGGGTTCAGTCTGTGGGAGGGGTAAGTTTTGACTCAGCACCTTGTAAGTTAGACTGAAGCTTCCTTGTATAGAAATCAGCTTTCATAATTATTACCCTGGTGCTGTTTGCTGGAGAATCTCTGTATTGCTGAGCACGTTAACTGTGGCTGGTGCAAACACAGCTGGTTGTTATAAGAACAGTTTTGTAGCTGGCCAACAAGTTGTTTAGCTGTAGAAATTGTATTGGTTGTATGTGCTGTCTACGTTTCTTACCAGAGGGCTTTGCTCTGTCAGTGTTGTACATTTACAACAGTAGTTTTCTTAGAAATTATGTACCAGTAGAAAACTTTCTGTATTACTTGTATTACTGCAAATACAAACTTGTATTTGTATTACAAATACAAATACTTGTATTTGTACTTGTATTACTGCAAATAAACTTGTATTTGCAGTAACTACTTGTATTACTGCAAATAATTACCTTGACTTTTTACACATTTTTAGCTTAAAAATACTGTTTAGTTGAGATGCTATGATTTGGAGCACCTTGGTCGATTGGAGCTTTTGCCTTATGCCTGACTTCAGCAGCATTTTAATGACAAACATTTAAAACTCTGAGCTGTGACAATTGTCTGCAAGTGGTCATGTGGTCACATCTTTTTGGGTGCAACTTAATGTGAACAATGAAGAATCTGCATGCACATCTCCTCTCAAGTGGTGTCTGATTTTGTTAGAAATATGAAGCAATCAGTGTTTGTGTTGACTTATGTATGGATAGAGGCACCTGTGTTATGTGCTTGGTTGAATTAGTATTTGTATTTTGAAGAAGGAATTTGTGTTGATGTATCATACATTAAAATGCCCCATTCATTTTTCAAGAAATGTTAAGTCATGCTTTTAAAAGTGACTCAAAGCTTAGGGGCTTTCATCCCATCAATGTCTCTGCTAATTATGAAACTGGTATTTCTGGAACGTGAATGATTTAATTGCCTTCTATTATTTCCATTTTTAAAAAGCTGGAGAATTATTTAATACATTGTTTTGTTTTCAAATGGGATTTTGCACTGTATTATATGTTAAATTAGAGCAATAACTCTTAAAGATAAAATGTCTCTTTCAGGTGGAAGCCCTTAATAAAATGAAGACTTTAAATAGTCTAATTAAGCTGAATGCCATGAAGCAAAGCAAAGCAAAAGGAAAAGATGCCATGCATACGTGTTTGAAACAAAATGCTTACAGAGAAGCACTTTCTGACCTTCAGTCTCCTCTGAATCCTTCTGTTATACTTTCAGAACTGCAGTGAGTAAAGAATGAGTGAATACAATTTCACTGTAGCTTTTGCATGGAATCAGTAGAGCAGAAACTTCCTCTGGCTGTGTTGTTCAGCTGCTGTGCTGTCATGGGGAGCTTTTCCTATGGTGAGGGGTCTGCTGGGATTCTTCCTAAGGTTAAGATACCAGTTAAGTTAGAAGATATTTGTGATCCACCATGAAACTCAATATTCTCTTAACTGATCCATTACCATAGCTAAACATATTTAAATATAAACCTCAAAGTGCATTAGACTGCATTCCTTCCGTTTATAACAATAAGCACAGAAGTCACTAAAACTTTTCACAGCACATGAAGTCTGAAAATTGATGGGAAGGAATATAAAGAAAACTGTTTTCTCTGAAAATGAGGATGCTTGATTTAAGCACTAGAGATGTGTATGCCAATCAAATACAGTCCATCTATAATATGTCCATAGCTTGATAAGAGCTCATAGCATAGCTGCAGAATGAATGCTGAGAGAGCATTTAGGTATTTCCAAACTGGAAGTCTGTGTTCTGGCATGTTCTGAACCTTTTCAGTTGAATTATTCTTATTTGACTAAAATTTCTGTTGTATTTTCTTCTAGTGTTGAGAAGTGTAGATACATGGATTCTAAAATGAAGCCTCTGTGGATAGTATACAACAACAAAATGTTTGGAGGAGATCTTGTAGGGATCATCTTTAAAAATGGTGATGGTAAGTAATGCTAAAAACTTTAAATTTTTCCTTTTCATTGCCATGCTTGCACTTAAGCTGTGTTGCTGTGTTTTGCCATAATGTAAAGGTGGATTACTCTAACACTGGTAAACATTCAGCATCTTCTTCTGACTGAGTGTCAGAGTACAGGCATGGCCAGTCACCATGGTGTAATTATGGTTAATGCCACTTGAACCCTTAGGCTCGAGGAGTGTTTTTAGATACCTTTTCCTGAGGGCCTTATGAACTTCAGAAAGTTTGTTTGCAGCACAGTGAGAACCTGAAGCAGCAGTTTCACCCTTTGGTTACAGATCTCCGACAGGACATGTTGACGCTCCAGATTTTGCGTTTGATGGACATCCTTTGGAAAGAAGCTGGTCTGGATCTCCGGTAAGGATCTCTGGAGGGCCAGTTTCTTTGGATGGAGAGTCTACTTTTACAAGTAAAGCTTTCCTGGTTTTAAATACCTTCCCTACTGCCCCCTTTCTAAACATCTGTATGGATGCCCAAAGGTTTCAGTTGTCACAGCTGAGGTGAACCTTCTCTCCTTCCTGCTCTGAGCAGTCCCCTTATGGCTGTTCACACTGACACAGTCACTGTGAGCACCTGCAGTGTAGATGCTGAGTCCCACTTTGTTTGCTTTTGTTGATAAAACACTATTTGGATGTCAGAAGACACTTTTCAGACCAGAAATATCTTTGTGTTTTTCAAAGTCTCCTGCAAAGCAGCTTTCTTACCTTCATATGCTTGCCAAGGTAAGCATTACTTCTTTGTAGGAATATCAGAGTATCCCAAGGAGAAATAGGATCAGGCATTCTTCCATGTTATCATACAACCCTCTAGTTCATGGGGAACGTTTCCACTCAGGTTATGCACCAGTTTTAGGTAATATGATTATCAAATTCTAATTAGTCTTTAGAAAAGTAGTCCTAAAGAAGGCACTGGGTGTCACATTATTATAAATCATTTGGAGGCCATAAATTCAATTTTATATGTCTGTGAAAAGGCTGCGTTTAATTTTTCAGTGTGGGTTTTTTTTTTTAATTCTAGAAATATTTATTTAAATACTTATTTTAGTTTCTTTGAGCTCATTTCAAATGTTTTATGGTTGAAGCATAAACAGTGGGAGCTACTGTTTATGCTTGATGTTAAGTGTTAAGGCACTTAACATCAGCACAGAGAAGTGCAATTATAAACTTGTTACTTGTTTGCTTATAGAAAGGTAGGAATGTGAATTACAAACTGTTTCTGGAAATGTACATTTGTGAGGTGGCTGAGTGTGTGTTAAGTTGAACACTGACTTGAGGAAACCTTAGATAATTTGTCATTATAAATTGACTCTGAGGAGACCAATCCATCATTTAGGGGCAAGGACAGCTTCTGGCAGCTGTGGAACTCCAAATGAGGCATCCTTTGGTTGCTGCCTTCCCAGAATCTTAGTTTGTGATGCCAACCTGGGCCACAACCTGTGCCTAGCAAACAGGAATAGTGATTAGAGTCATCAAATATGCTTCTCCTGACAAAGGCATTTTTTTTAAACTTAGCAAAGGAAAACCAAAAAGTAGCTCTGATGTCCAAGTTTTTTCTTAAAACTCTGAGAAGAAAAAAAAGTAGAAAGGGGAAGTTCCTAGTGAGAATTGAAGTTCTATATTTGGCCTCTTCCATTTATTTGCTTAACTGGGCTTGTTTTTGCTTGGGTATGAGTCATGATCTCAGGCAGAAAAATAGTGTCAAATAGAGCTGCTTTCCTGAAAAATAGTGTCATCTGCCCATACCAATGCTTCTTGCCCTGTATTGTCCTTGGAGGCTTTAGTTTCCCTGAAGGTGTTCATTCCACTTGTGGATACATAATGGATTTTGCACTTGTCAACTCTTCTCCACTACAGAAAGTTTGATAAGTCCATCCAAGTAAAATCAGGGCTTCTTGTGTCACTGGTGTCAGGGCAGAAGCACTTGCTGTTTGCCTCTCCCCATCAGTCATGTTGGGGAGAGCAAATTGTACAGCTTCTATGAAGGGTGGATCAAATGGCAACCAATCCACTGCCATCGAGGAGTTTGGGACGTGATCAGTTCCCTTTTAATGACACTGTGATCCACAGTAGTTTAGTAGTGATTTAAAATTAAATCTTAGCTCAGTCTGCATCTAAGGCAAGCACAATATTCCCAATGGGATTTCTCTTCTCTAGAGAGGAACACTGAATATATATTGATTTTTGAGGTCTCCAAAGCTGAAGGAGGGGAAGTGTTTGTTTGTTTGTTTAACTGTCAACTAATGTGTCTCATGGGTAAACTGGCCTTTTGCCTGTGTGTGTTGTGCTGCCTGGGTTCCTGTGTGTGAGGTCTGCCTGAACAACACAGCCAGGGCAGGGTTAGTAAGGAAAAGGAGATCTGTTTGTGCAGGAGGATGCAGCAGTGCTCCAGAAGGTCCTGGGCTGGCACTGGGTGGACTGTGCATGCACAGCTGAGTAAAACCTGAGGTGCAGATTGATCTGCTTCCCAGTGCAGAGCCAGCTGTGAGCAGAATGACAAATGAAACTTTGAGACAGAAAAACTTTCAACCCCCCTGAAAAGTTACAACTCCTCAAGTTACAAATTCTGCCTGTGAAGTCCTGTGTGGGCATACTCACAGTAGATTGCATAGCTTATTCTACTATTTCCACAAGGAATGGTAAACTATTACAAATCCATGTCACAGCACAGGAGCATAACATGTCTTCCCAGGGATGCTGTGGGGTCTGGGGTGTTGCACCTCTCAGGAAAGTGATCCTTGCATAAGGAAGTGTTTCAACTGCTTTACTTGTATTAGAGCAGCAAAGGTGTGTTAAGGGAAAAACTAGTAAAGTAACAGAGCAACAGAAAATCCTGAATTTCTGGAGTTTGATCTATGTTGACTCACTTTTGCTGTGGTAAATCGTCATAAAAATATTTAATACTTGGTTACTTTTTTGTTTCATGCTTGTTTATTGTGGGGTTTCATTTTCATCTCCCTTATGAGTGAGGTCTGATGTTATGTGGATGTGTATGAATGAAATCAGAATTCACACAAATACTGAAAATGTATTTGTTACAACTACAAGGAATGTCATCTTCTTTAAACTATTGGACCTGAAGTTACAGAGAATATGTTGATAAATTACCAGAATTTGGTGTGTATTTGGAAGGATACTGCTTTGGAGAATTAAACTCTTGAAAAAAAGAACAATTTTAAAGGAGTGGAGAGAAAATTTTCTGTCCTGCTCAGGACTGCAGTATTGATCTGTCCATGGCTTTCACTGGCTTTAAAAAGCAGGGAGTGTATCCTGCTGGCAGCTGTTGAAGTCAGAAAGACCAGAATGAGATGGAAAGGGCCCAGAGGATTTGTCCCTAACTTGACTCCTGTCAAACCGTCTCTCTGACAAGGATGTTTTTTCCTCTGGTTATAAGCACACAGCCCTCAAGGGGCTGAAGGCTTTCATCATTGCTTGCTTTTGAAGGGGAAGTTGCTGGACCTGTGCCCAGTTAAGCTGCAAGTAGGGTGGGTTGAACTGCCATGGAAGAAGGCCAGCGTGCACTTTAACCTGGCAATATTTGGCTCCCATTTGCCGTGTGGTGATAAGGATGGGCTGTGCTTCCTCGTGTCCTGGGCGCTGCCATTGGGTGCTTGCAGACACTGTTCTGTTCCTTGTGAGACCTGCTGGGCTGGGCAGCTGGGCTGGAACTGGGACACAGATCATAGAATAGAAATGGGAAGAGGGTTCCAAGTCTGCACTTCTTTTGTTGTTTTGAAGCTGAGTGTTCTCGAAATACCCTGTTGAATCTGGTTTTCAGTTTGCTTTGTTGCCAGTAGAGAAGAGTCCCAGACTATGTAGTTACTGCAGCTTGTGCTGTTTCAGTTGTGTGTTATCCCTGAGGTAGAGAAACTGCTCAGTTGCTTCATAGCTATTATGGCAAAAAAATGTCATTAATTTTGTATGGAATTTTATTTATTTTCCTTCTATGGCTTGGGATAACAGGCTGTGTCAGTTAGGAGATGAGATTCTGCTTTGCAGCAATGAAATTTAATATCTACTCTATATATAAATAAAAATGACAGCTCCACCAGCAGTACTTTTTCTTTATATATGTATATAAATATATATATACACACATATAGAGATACATATGTACATGTATATGTATGTATATATGCACACACATCAATTTTAATATGTCCTGCAATTGTTTTATACGGCTCTGTAAGTTAGTGAGTGCTAGTCTATAGCTTGTGTACTGCAGTTAGATTTTCGTGGGCATCTGTTCTCTTATACCTGGATTTGCAATCACAACTGAGATAATATTCTTCACCTGAGATGCCTGGCACGAGAACAGACACCTCAATTTGGGATGCAGTGCCTTTGAAGAGTTTGCTATAAGTTTCCATTGCACACACTGAGCTCCCATGCCATGGGGAGTTGGCATTCTGTTTAGCTTTTTGAGCATCTAGAGTGAGAAAACACTTATCTGTTTAGACACATCTCTCCTTAGTTCATATCCTTAACTGTGTCTTATTGTAATGCAGTGACATTGTTGGAGATATTTTTACTAGTCACAGATTATGAATATACAGATATATTCTTAGATACCAGGCAAATTAAGAGATGTATTCTTGTTTTTCATTGGGTTTCTGTGCTTAAATTTAGTAAGAGTTGGGGAACATTTTATGTGTTTATATTTAGAAGGATTTCTAGCATTTTAATTTGAAATAGGAATAAGGGGGGAAAGGAGAAGATCCCTTTTTTTCCATTTACAGAAGTGATTTATCTGGAATGAGCAGGAGTGTGTTGGTGTCTGCCCGGGCAGGAATTAACAAATGCAAACATGAGGCTCCCTCTGTGGGTCGTCCCGTGAAAGTACAAGTAACTGGGAAAAATTAGGCTTCTTAAAATTTCTTTTTTTTTACATATATGTACATAATAGGAAAAATGAATGTTTTAAATGTATTGCTGGTATTTTACCTTCACAAGCAATTCGTGTATGTTGACCTTTGAGAGGTTTACTGTTTAAAGGAGTGTGAGTATTCATCCCCCTCAGAAAATCGATACACTAAAGAAACATGTTGCTCTATCTGATTTTAACATGATTCTGTGTTTCCTTTCAGGATATTGCCCTATGGCTGTTTGGCGACTGGAGATCACTCTGGCCTTATTGAGGCTGTTTCTAGTTCAGAAACCATTGCTGACATTCAGTTAAATAGCAGCAACGTTGCTGCAGCTGCTGCCTTCAACAAGGACGCGCTCCTGAACTGGCTGAAGGAATACAATTTAGGGTAATTTCTACAGTTATTTTCTCAGCTATAGTATGAGCTACAAAATGCCTCTTAAGTTTCTCTTTTAATGTTGAGAGAGGTATGGTTCTTCTCGCAGGTTTGTTGCTAATTATTTTTCTATTATGTCAAATTCTGACTCAGATTCCTGGTGCCCTTGGACCTGGCATTTGCAGCATTTTCACTGTATGTTGTTGAGTTATACTGGATTTGGCAAAACAAACAAACATGGGTCTCAAGTCTTGATGTTGTTGCCTTTTTTATTGCCTATTCTCTATGGCTACTTTTACAGTATTTTTTCTCAAATAAGCCTGGTTTTACAGCATCCTAATGGACTTGTGGTTTATACAAGCAAAAATCCTACTTGGGATCAAGGCATGACATGAATTACCAATAGTGTGAACTAATATTGTTTGTCTTTGTGGTTACAGAGATGACTTGGATCGAGCCATTGAAGAATTTACTCTGTCCTGTGCTGGCTACTGTGTAGCTACTTATGTGTTGGGAATTGGTGACAGACACAGTGACAACATCATGGTCAGAAAAAATGGGCAGGTAAAAAAATCATCCTTTCCCTGGGCAGAATAACAGTGTGCAAGAATTGTCTTGAGAACTTGTAATTTCTTTGATTTCTTGGTGAAATTAAATTCACACATGGTTAGAAATTATGCCTTTGTTCACTGAGAATTGAAGAAAGCTTCAAGAAGAGGAAATGTAATGCTGGTGGAAGGACAGACCAGTGCCTATTCAATAAGCAATTCTGTATCAAGAGAGGCTGTTCTGTAGAGCTTTTTCAGAACACCCAAGAGGTCTGTTAACGGTTCAGATTCATTGAACAAAAGTAATCTTAGAGTGTCTTGCAAAAGACCATCCTTAAAAATTTTGCATTTTGGAGCAGTGCAGTTTCCCTGAAGTGACAGCTCAGCCCTGCAGAAATGTTCAGTGTGGAACCCAGTACCAGCACAATGCTGTGCACTGAGCACCTGGGTGAGCTCTTAGATGTGTATTTTCTTGCTTTGTACTGTAAAACTTGTCTGATTTACTTGACATTATTCTGCCTAGAAAACTAGTAAAGGTTATAAAAGTAAGAGTTTTACAGACATTTGCAGTATTCATTGAAGTTTGTACCTACTGGAAGAAAGCTGAAATGCCCTTATCTTTGATTCTAAAATGGGAGAACTGCCACAGGTTCCTCGAGATTAACTTAATTCTGCTGGCTTTGCCTCTGTCTTTATGTGGGAAGCCCTTGGATATGATGATGATGAGCCTTGTGGGCTCATCCTTGGGCTCATTTTTCTGGGTGATATTGCCAGCAAGACATCTAGTGGCAGACAGCAGCACCATAAACCTCAGATAATATTTGCTGCAGTGGCCACTCATAAGAGCGTGGAAATTATCACTGACTTTAAATCTTGAAATGTTTTCAAACTAACCCCAAGAGTTGAAACCATGGGCTGTGGAGAGTTGCATTAGGAGTTACAACTGTTCTTAATACCAGCATCCTGCAGAGATATTAGAAAAGTGACATATTTCACTGGAGAAATTAACTTCCAATTCTGTTACTTTTTTTAGCTCTTTCACATAGATTTTGGGCACATTCTTGGAAACTTTAAGTCCAAGTTTGGAATTAAAAGGGAACGGGTACCTTTCATACTCACCTACGATTTCATTCATGTTATTCAACAAGGAAAAACAGGGAACACTGAAAAATTTGGTCGGTGAGTGTTACTTTGATCTCTTTGTAACCGAGATAATCTCTGGTGTTAATTTCCAGCACGCCAGGAACCTATCTGGGTTTGGTTTGCACATTTGCACTTGTGTGGAGGTGTCCTAACATGCATTTACTGTCCTGTCTGCTGCTCTACCTGAGCTAGAATGTACATACAGAGTATTTCATAACCAGAAGCTGCAGCTCTGCAGTGGGAAGACGCAGTTCTACCTCCCACAGCAGGAGGTGGCAGGTTTTGCTGGGCTTATTTGTTGTTGCCTTCAGCAGCACTGGGCACTAGGCAAGAGTGCCACAGACTGTTGTTCAGGTGAGGTGAAGCTTTGGCCTTAGGAACGGGCTCCCTTTTGCCCTTCTTGTCCATCAGTGCCCACTCAGGGTGCTACCCCATCCTGACCTTGCTTGGACAGGCATGGAGAGCCATGTGCTCATAATCCAGATGACAGAGATAGGGACAGGTTGGGTTGATATCGAGGGACTGCTATAGAGCTTTTGTTTTTCCACTGTAGGTCCACTCAATAGGATCACGAGGGAATTTCACCTAACAGATTCTCAGGAGATGGGACACTGGCATGTTCTTTCCAAAGAACAGCTGGTGATCTTTTGTGCTGATGTTTTAAGGGCTTGTTGCAGAGCCATGGGATATGTTTGTGAGAATGCATTAAAGGTTCTGCAGACATCTCTGTCCTTTCTGTTCCTGTGTTCCTACAATACGTGTGTTAGACCAGATAACAAATGTTGGAAATCATTGTGTACCTTAGTCCTGTGTGGAAGTTCTGACGTGTTGTGTTCCTTGCATGTGCCCTGGCTGGACACGAAGGTTCCGGCAGTATTGTGAAGAAGCCTACTTGATCCTGCGGAAACACGGGAACCTATTTATTACACTCTTTGCACTGATGTTGACTGCAGGGCTTCCAGAGCTGACCTCTGTCAAGGACATCCAGTATCTCAAGGTAAAGTAAGATTTACAGCTCAGCAGGACTTAGCATTTTTCGAAGTTGGGAATTTTTGATTCCAAGATTAATACGTTTTAATAGTTTTGCATTTCTGCCAAGATTTCCACACAGCCCTCAAAGCTTTCTTTTTCAACTCTATAGAACAAGGTCTATAGTCAGTACTAGTGCTCAAAGGAAACTGTTCCTTTCATGAGTTCAGGGGCCCTGCATCTTAAATGTAGTCTTCTCAGGGGTGTTTCCATCTTGGCTCATACACAAGCATAGACCCATAAAGGTGAAAATCATTTGCTTAATTCTTTTTCAGTTTTATCACTGATGGTACACTGATGGCTCAATGAATAGGTGAAAAAGTGTCAAAACAGGACTAACCAGGATGTGGTTTATGTTGAAAGATGACAGAGGCTTTAACTGTGTTTTTTAAAATTCCTAACAGTACTTGTTCTCCTGTTGTCTTAGGACTCTCTCGCCTTAGGGAAGAGTGAGGAAGAAGCACTAAAACAATTTAAGCAAAAGTTTGATGAAGCACTCCGGGAAAGTTGGACTACTAAAGTGAACTGGATGGCTCACACTGTTAGAAAAGATTACAGATCCTAGAAGACTTTTGCGCTTGCACTAAGCTGAAGGTTAGCTTGATAAGTGTTTTTAGAGGGTATCTGTCCTATGGACCAACGAAACTTCAAGAAGCGTTTGGATAACGCTCTCAGGCTCACAAACAACAGAAAGAAATGGACTGAAATAATTCCTGAGTCTTTTGCACTCTGCTTCTGAATGCTTGATTCCAAGACTGTCTCTAGAAACAGTGAACATCCTGGATAATCAGTTCCTGCTGACTTTGCACGCTGAGAGCTACTAGGCATTTTTAAAAATTCTTTGGTACTTTATGGAGGTGTAAATATTTGTTTTTATACGTTAGAGTAATGTACTCTAACATACTCGGGAGGGTTGAAGACCTCTGACAGAACTGTTCTTTGCTTAAAGTTGGGACTTGAAGAGTAAATTTTTTTTTATATCCTAATCTGGCTAAAAATGACCATATTGTATATATTTTTCATAAGACCTCTGCCCTACTGGCACAGATGCATTAATTCTACTGTAAATAGCAACCACGGTATCACTGTACTGCAGGGAGCTGCCCCACGTCTCGTGCTGCTGCTGAAGGAAGGGTGGATGTCTGTAAGGTGGGGGGAGGACAGGGACATCTTTGAGAATGACGCAGCATCCAAATGTTCAGGGTTGTGCAATTTTGTTCCTCTGACATAACACACACAAAAGAAGCCCTTCAGAATCAGGAAGGTTAAGCCAATTCCAAACGTGCCTGAGAATCCCTCGTTGTAATGGTCTCCCACTCAGCCCCTGGGGCTTTGCCCTCAACACCTTGAGAGGCACATTTGGTTCAGGTTCAGCAAGAAGCTTCTTACAGCCTTACACTGGAATTTGTATCTCAGATTAGTTGTTCCCTGCAAAATGTACTGACTTATGTAAGGGACATTTTCATTAAATATACTACACAAAGTGATTTTTAGAGCCTATGTACCAAAAACCCCAGAACACCAATGTGAAGTCACTGATCTTTTCTCACTGTATTTATTAAAAGCTTGCAGTAATGTTGCTTTATGTTGAAGATGGTTGCTGAAGAAACTGGATTTGTTTTAATTTATTTAGTGAGATACCAGGCTTTTAGGTGCTTAAATGGAGAGCAAATTTGTTATGTGCAATAGGGAACTGCTAGTTCAAAGATGTGACATAATGTTTCCAAACATCAGCAAGAGAAATTTTAACTACTGCTTGTTCTCCAAGGGACACTGGTAGCTCTTGATTCTTGTTGACATTTGAAAGAGAATTAAACATATATATTTACCTTTTGACTAAACAGTTGTTCTGCACAGAAATGTTGGTTTATGTAGGAATTTAGGTAAAGGTGCTTTTACTTTGTTGAGAGTGATTTATTTTTGTTGGTTTGAGGTTTCCTTGTTTCTTTTAGAGGTCAAGGACCTAACTGGAGCCAAGGTGGCAGTCTGCATAGGGCTTTGATTCTCTTGTCCCTCACCCTTTGGGCTTATCTATCCGAAAATCTTCTGCTTCTAGAATATTGTAAAAGTAACAAGTGGTTTGTGGTTTGGTTTTGTTGGGTTTGATTTTTTTTTTTTATACAATATAGTAGCATTAAAAGTGCCATTTCCCCTGGGTTTTATATATATATATATTCTACAGCAGATGGCAGGAAGGCTAAAAAGAAACTACATTGCAGGTGATAACTGAAAAAAGTAATTTCATCCTCGGCTAATTCACAGCATGTAAATTTGCATAAGTAACTGTTCTGGGACACATTGTATTTTTCTGTGAAACAGAGTACTCAGACATCTCTGCTGTGTTGTCTTGTTGAGGGAGACATAACCTTTCCCAGAAGTTTGAGATGAAGTTGGCAAGTTCACCTTGGCTGCTTGGTGTGTGTGGTATCTGAGAGGAGGGAGCATGATGGCATCCTTATATCCATAGCTGGAAAGACAAGTCAGTTCTGTATTCCACCCCAGCCTTCTTGTGGGACTTGGAACAAGTCATTCAAGTCTGTGCCTCAGACTCACTCCTATTGGTAAAACTGGAGGCAGGAGCCTTGACCTCCAGGTGCAGGAACACCTTCCCTCAAGTACCACCAGGATATTGCACAGAATAAAGTTATTTTGTGTTGTGAGGTTTTTTTGGATGTGATTTTTGATGCAGGTTATGAAAGTACTTGAGATAAGCAATAGGATTTCTTCACCATCTTCCTTGAGGAAGGTATTTAGAGATTATTAAGAAACACTACTTCTGCCCAGTATTTGTGTTGGTTAATAGCCCTTGAACGGGCTGTGTTGTGTTTGGTTGTCTTTGCCTTTGCTATGCTTACTCTTGGCAATGAATTACTAAGAATGGGGAGAGGAAGTTAGAGGCCTGTTAAATAATCTGGGTTTGTGTTTGGCAGCAGAGACAATGCATTTTCCTCATGTAAATTGATCTTGCTCTTCAAATAGCTGAGAAGATAGCACATCTCAGAGGAAAGCCTTCCAGGCTGACGTCTCAGGGGCGAACCTGACAGGAAGCAGTGTTTATAGGGTCACCGAGGGTAATTTTGTGATACCTTCATGTTAAGCTCTGAGTGGAGTACTGGTTTGCTGAATTGTATTAGCAAATAGATCACCACTTTCTCTGGTTTTCATCATATTTGCTACAGCCTGTGGTATACAGACTTTGATTCAGAAAACGAACAAATAAATAAATAACTGCTTTGTGAAAAGTTGGAAGAGACAGTCTGTCCTTCGCATTTTGTCATCCAAGAGGAAAAGACTGGAATTTTGGCACATCAATCTATTGCTTATTTCTGTACTTACCTCCCAATATCCAGCTGCAGTATTGAAATGGTAAGTTCGTTTGGGCTGAGTGGGATCATATTATTTTAGACCATTTACAGAATTCAGAAGGCATCAAATGGTCAGATTATAATATGAGAGGTTAAAGATGTTTGTAACAGTAAGGAGAAACATCACCTTTTTAAATGTGGAAGCTTTGGAAAGGATATAGCTTTGTGCAGCTGTAGAAAAGAAACATAAGGTACAACTTTGATATCAAACATCTTCAGTTCAGATGGTCTCATGTTACGGTAATTACTTTTCTCCAGATCTACTTCTAGTCTGCTCTGTACATGTCAACTGAAAAAATTACTTTTCTTTCTCAAGGCCTTCATTGTATCTGGCAGAGGAGAAAGCTACCTAGGCTGCTTTAAAAACCAAAACTGAAATTGGGTATATGCAGTGTATATATTGTATTAATTTATTCTAGTTTTCTTTTGATTGTATGAGTACTTTATGGGTTTGCTTTCTTTACCTTGAATCTTTTGATTTGTGAACAAATGGTGACAACTGCTGCTTTTATACTCCTGCTTGTCCTGTGTTGGATTTCCAGGGAAAGAGCTCCCATGGATTTGCCCCTCACCAGTGGAGTTGCTTCCTTTCCCTTTTATGCTTGTATCAGTTGTGTTGGCAGGGGTTTGTTGATTGTAAAGTCACTCACATTCTAGTGAATGCCTTTGATGGAGCCCATTTGTGTATTTAATATAATAGAGTCCAATATTCCTCTTAAATTTCCTCAAAGTATTGGAATCAGATAATTAAGGAGTACAGGCTCTTAATAACTGATATGTCAGGGTATGATCATAGCTTTATTATTTAGGAATGATTTCAAGCCTAAATCTTTTAAATGTGTAATCAGTATTTCTATTATAATTCTTTCACAATATATTGTATTAATATAATTATGTGTCTTGAGCCGGCTTTAAAATCTAAAACTGAAAGCCTGTGCTCACATAACATGTTCCAGTTTTTGGCAAGTTTTCTTGAAATAATTTTAAAAATTACTTGTCTGGCATAAGAGCTGAGGGGGTGGAGCTGTCCTGATGGATGAGTGTCAGTGGGTGCTGCCATAGAGGTGCCAGAGCTCCCTGGCTCTGGGATTTCACCATTTGCAGGGGCCTGTGGGGTTTTTGGAGACAAATGTGCCTCGTTGTGCCTTGGCTGGGGAGATCAAAGGCTAAGCTCAAGGTAGTGGCTTTATTGCCTGACCTCAATACCACACACACAAACCTGTGTATGACAGGAACAAACATGGTCTCACAGTACCAGGGAGATCTCTGAAGCAAATTCTGGTAGCCAGCCCAGGAAAAGTGCAGTCATTTAACAGCTACTGAGAAAACAAGTACCATATTAGCTTGTTCTACCTCAGCGCATAATGGAAACGTTGTAGTTGTTCTTCCCAAGCTTGACTTCATGACTGATAGAGGAGAAGAGTGGTGCTTCTGCAGTGCTGATCAGGGAAATGATTTACCATGTTACCAGCTGTCCTTCAAACAGGACAGGAAAACAGCATTAACTGGGGGGGAAATGAGAAGAGAAAGTTGCTCCCTAAAATGAGCTGGGTTTGCACATTGCTATTACTTAGATGCCTTTCCAGACTAATAGCCCCTATGAGGAGCTTTGCTGTGTGTCCTCCAGCAAGCCACAAAGGAAATCCCATCCGGCAGATGCTGATAGAACTATCCCCTCTGGAACACTTGGCTAAAAGCTCAACTATGTCAGCTGTTGGAACTGGTTTCACTGTAGTGGACTGTGAGATTTAAAGTAATGCTGCTGGGATGAGCTAGTCCTTCATCCTTTCAGTCTGTCACCTTGCTCTTCCTCAGGTGACTATCTGGAGACGTTTCCTCTGGATTGCTTGATGAAGAGGGATGAGGATGAATAGATATTTCTAAAGTACTGGAGTGGCTTATTCTTGGGAAAGTTGTGAAGGATCACAGCTTAAGAATAGCAGTCCCGGGGACACGTAAAAGGTTAATTCTGGTTTGCCAGGCATTGCTTGGCTTTTATGAAGCAAATGAGCGGAAGCTACAATCAAGCACCATGGAAACATGGTTTCTGAGGGATTAAGGCCCTTGTAGCACAGGGATCTTCTTAAGATCTAATTTCTGGCTTTAGAAGTCTGTGTTTGGACAGGAAGTCTGGGCACTTGCTAGAAGGACACAGAACCAGTGAAGTCTGGGCAGAAGGTTCATTCCTGGTAGCAGTTCATTCCTATTTGTAAATCCTGCCTCAGGTTTTCTCCTACCTATGGTACCTAATGGGCTTTGCCCTTTGGGCAGCTCAGTCTAGTTTCTGAAATGGTCTCTTGCCTAAGGAGCACTGAGTGTTTGATATTCCATAAAGGGAGCTAAGCAGTATTGTTCAAGATACTCTGGAGCACAGGAATGTTGTATATGTGGCTCTGAATTCCTCCTGTTGAAATTGTTTTCTGAGGAGGTGGAAACAAAACACAAGAATGGATGACATAGCTCAGTCAAAGTACTCCCTAGGGATAGAAAAAAAAATTCAGGATTCCAGTCCCCTTACCAAACATTCATTGGAACAAAAATGGAACAGCTCCAAAAGGGGAGCAGGAAGGACACAGAGAGTCCTTAGGAAAAGGATTAATGAAACAAGTCCAGACTTCCCAGCCTGTGTTCTATCTGCTTGGCTAAATAAAAGAACCCTTAATATCACTGGCTATGGGACACTAAGACTGTTTAGCCTGTTACCAACCAAAGAGTGAGGAATTCATCCTGCATATAGAGTTGGCCAGTTGCCATGGGAGGAAAAGATGTATGCTGCTAAACTTGGGCAGAGGCTACTTCCTCCAGAAGGCTACTTCCTCCTTTCACCTGTACTTAAGAATTCCAAAAAGATAAATAGTCTTATGTATGCCTGGACCTTAATGCCACCCACCCCTACCACTGTGTATTGGCCTATTTGGCTCCTATTTGGAGCTGCACTACACAGTTTTAAGAATTACAGTTTTGCTTAAAAATTATAGTTTTGGGTTTAAGAACCTGAAGAAATCTTAAGTACTTTGAGAGTTGTGATCCTTGTTGCTTCTTTTAAGGCAAGATGCTGAATCATAGGCGAGGTGTTGAAAGCCTGTGAGAGGTCAGAAATTCTAGCAGGGTGTTAAGATGTGATCTACAATCCTCATGGCCTTTAGAAAGCCCCCTTCCCCCATCAAGTGCATCCCCCATCGAGTTAGTTAATTTAAAAATAAAATGTTTAATATTCCAGACCACAAACAATACTGAAACATACCAAGGCATTGCAAGTAAGAGTAATGTACCCAATGTTCTGCATGCAATAGTCACGTCCTTCTTTGCAGCTCAGTGGGATAATCTTGTTTCCTGGAGAGAACAAAGAAAACTGGAGATTATTTCTGAAACAATTCCTTGTCCTTAGTAGCTGAGAAACTTTTAGCTTACAGATCTTTGCTTGCAGGGTGCATGCTGGTTAAATTACTGCATGTGCATCTGCTGTGTATAGTATGAGCTACAGTATGGCTGGAATTGCTGATGCTGCACAGGCCGGAGACCCAGTGAGCCTGAGGGATCCAAGCTTTAGCGGTTGGGATGTGGTTGGGTACTGGCAGGGTACCCCCATCAGATCTTTAATCACCCCTCTGCAGTCACAGGTGGGCTGTGGCTCCTCCCCTGTCATAGTGGTCGAGCAGGCTGTGGGCAATGAAGCCGCTCTCCGAGTGCAGGGTCTCGCACTTCCGGCAGCTGAGGATCTCACATTTCGGACACATTTTCCCGGAGTGTGGCTGCCTCAAAGAACAGATTTCCTCCCGTGCTGGCTTCAGCTTCTTGGAGCCTTTCCTGTGTAAACATCTCCTCTTGTCTTCAAAAAGCTGACTTCTTCCCTGAGGGCTACAACAGTCACAAAGAGAGGTGACAAGTTCAGCCTGTGCACTTCCTAGGGCAGCAGAAGCAATTAGTGTGTGATTTATGAACCCTTCCACAGGCTATACCTGTGACACACCAGGAGAAGGTGCAACGTGTGGTCACCTGCAGAAAGCAGGAATGCACAGAAAAAGGGGAGTCTGGCTGTGATGGCAGGACAAACCATTAGTTTTAGAACACAGAATGACTAAAGGATTTCCATCATTTAAACAAAACCATAAACCAGTGATGCCAGCTAGGCAGGATCTTTAATATGCAGCTTTTCTGTGGGTGATTGTGGCACAAGCCTCGTGTGTTTGCATGAAGACAAATTCCATACAGCTCTGTGTATCTAAATTACTGGCATCTGACCTAACAGGCCTCCCCCATACCATCATAAAGGTTCTTTTTCCACTTGTGTGCACTAACAGTGCACACTAATACTGGCCAGTAGATAAGCCCTATATTGCACTGACCTTGAACAGAGATGGAAGAGCTGAAAGAAAAGGTCTCTTGATCAAATTATATACCATTGTATTTCATATAAAACAGTGCTTCAAAATCAAGCAGCTAACCTACGTAATCCTTTATGAGAGCTCACAAATCAGTGCTGAACTGTAGAAATGATGTGATTTGGCTGTACCACTGTGGGAGTTCTGTAGGCCCTTGTGGCTTGAATGTGTTTAAAAACTACTGCCATGCAATGTGTCTGTAGAAATATCTCCAGTAAGGTCTGAAGACTGACTCTGTCCATTAATGTGAGAGCACCATGGGAGGAGGTTCCTACATTCTTGTTGAATTTCTTTTTAATTTTTTTTTTTCAAACTGGGGAAGTCCGTATTTATCACTGACACAGAAGGATCAATGTCTGGAAAACGTGGTTTTACTGCTTTGCATTTGTCTGCCCCCCGAATGCACGCTTCAGTGAAATTAGGAATAACAGAGAATACTCACAGATGTAATTCACTTCTTGGATGTTTGACTATGTTTCTAGTCCAGTTCCTTAGCAGTGCAGCAAGATAAATCCCAAAGCCAAGCCCTTGGTATTAGTTGTGCTGCAATTAGATCAGTCTGAGAGAAAAATGTGGCTCTCAGGTTCATTTCTGGCTAGTGTATTTTAATCTTATGTCGAGCCTGTAACCAGCTGCTGTGGCTATCAAGCTTAATGTAGTTAGCTGAGTAATTGTGGAGACTTGCGTGCACTTCCTCCTGAGACGGTAATTTCATAATAATTATCAAAGACAGACTCTTTGTAGGAGATCTGTAGGGAATGCAGGTCTTGAATGAGAAAAAACAATTTTTGGAAACCCCTCCTGATCTTAGCATGATGCATACACTCAGTTTAATTTGTGTTAAGGAAGAATAATATGAATAATATCAAGTAGAAAGACCCAAAAAGAGAATTTCAAACCCCACATGGATGATTATAATGGCTCAAAACTAATACATGCACAAAGCAGTAAGCTCAAACTCACTTTTACCTCTGCTTACTTTTGTTGAAAAAGGAATAGTTTTGCATTGCTTGTCTTTTTGTTTTGTTTTTCCTTTTCTCCTTCTAACCGAAAAGTAGTAAGTATACAGGTACGATTGTAGGAACACAAGCAATAATTATGCTCTGATTCAAGAAACTTAGTAGCACTGACTTTGTTGGACAGTGATTTTTGGTGCTGCCCATACATTGCCATTGCCCATTACACCCTGGAGTTACAGCTGTCAGTGCAACAAAAGCTGCAGCAATGTTACTCCCAGACCAGTGTCCTGGGTTGTCGGGCTGGCAGTGCTAGTGTGTATCTGGAGGAACAGAGATGCTGCCTCTCTGAATCTCTCACTGGAAGCATTGGGATATGGTTATAAGAGGAACACACAGACACACAAGGTTTGGAGACATTCCTTTTGTGTCTACTTCTGCCAGTGACTTCCTAGTTTTTAGGTCAAGTTGTTTAATTAGTCCATAACTGTTTCTGAAACAGTTAATACAGCAGAGCTAACAAAAGTGTCTGTGTGGCTCTTCCAGAGCTGCTCTGGAAATACTTACAAAATTTCTTGGTTAAAAATGTATACAAAATATAATCTAGGATGTACTTACAATTTATTCTTAGGAGACCCAGAGAAAAGGCTCAGTCCAGAAAATCTCTTCTTAAATAGCCGCTCTCGCTTTTTTCGGCCGTGCTTCCCATCTCCTGCGCTTCCTTCCATGAGGTCCTTCTTTCCTTTGTGCCAGCTCATTTTATCTGTCATAACAACACCACTTGCTTAGATGAAAACAGAAGTCTGAGTAGCTTTTCAAAAGCCTCTCCCTTGCTTGTTGTACCTGGCGAAGTCTGGATGTGTTACTCTACCTGCAGAGGGTCCTGGTTACACGGGAGGTTCAGTTGAGATCGGGGAGCAGCTGCTTTCCATCAGATGAAGCAAATACCTGCTCTGAAAAATCCTGCAGACACAAGGTGACTCTGACTATTCTTGCTCTATTCCACGTAATTATGGAAAGTAGGCTTGGACATTAAACATAATGAATATTTCCCTCTACATGCTCTCTTTCATGATGAAGCTGGTTTCTTAAACCAAGAGCAGAGGCGGCTCGTTTGATAGAAGCGAAGAGTCAGGAGCCAGTGAAACAGCTTTGTGCAGAGAACAGAAGCAGTGAAACAAATGTGAGATGGAACAAACGCTGCAAACAAAAACCAGAACCCTGAAAAGATGAAGAACCAACTGGGGATTTTAGTTAAGGATTGGAAATTGTTTCCTTTTTCTTTTGATAAAGCAGTTGATTAGGCTGCATTTCCGCGTTGTGATGCTTTGTCTCCAAGAATTATCCCTTTGGCCTCTCTGATTGAATTAGTCTCTCTGTGCTACATTTGATACTTGGTAATTTCATTAACTTTTGGTTGCTTGACTTGGAGGGTCATTTTCACCCCCTCCTATGTCTATTGTCTTGTTCCTGCCTGTTAAAAATATTTTCCACAAATCTTCTATACAAAATAACACAAAGTTTGTGGGCTTAAAAACAAAATTGACAATCATTTTGAACTTTTCTGCTTTTACTCTTCATCTTTTCTCTCCTTATATGCTGCTCTCCCCTCAATCTCTCCCAGCCTTTTAAGTACAGTTCTCCATAACCAGTTCATACCTTAGGACACACACAGGCAAGAGTGACTGGGACTCACTGTACAAATGCTTTGCAGGATCACACCTTGAAACAGTTTTAAGTTGTGTTATAATCATTTACCAAAATTACACGGTAATACACATTAACAAGAAACTAAATTCCTTGAAGGAACATAGAGTGACACACCTTGCTGCTCAGGCTTGGTCATGAGAGACCCAGTGTTTTAACAGAACCCAGGTAAGTCAGACTTGTATATCCCACAGAAATGGCAGAAAAGACCATTTATGAAAGGAATTACAAACAGTTCACTGACCTGTAAAAGGAAACTGTCACTAAAGTATTACTAAGATGTGAAGGAATAGAAGTTGAGAATGAAAGAAAATTTACACACCTCACAATTACAGACTTTGGGGTTTAACTGGTGACAAAATAATCTGCAAATTCAAGACCCATTTTAGGCATACAGTGGTGCTGAGGTGAAGCTCTGCAGAACAGAACAATCTGTGTCTAGTAAAATCAGCAACTGGGGAGGCAGACATCTACCTTGCTTCTGAGAAGGGAGCTTCAAAGGCTTCTCACTGAAGGGTCTTTCAGTACTGATACCACTTGTCTAAAAGATCAAGAGAAGAAAATGTAACATTGAAAATAAACATGTAAAAATTGGTAACAAAGCGCTGAAGATACTCAGATCTTTTTTTAAGCCTTTTAGACAATTTTTGAAAAATTATACTTTGGACATGTACAGTAGTTAATTTCTCTTTTAAAGATGAATTTGTCTGGCTATGAGGAGTGTAATTAGTTCTAATGATGTGAGGGGAAATCCTTCTATACTTTAACTATCTGTTTAAAAGTGTTACCAAATCAGATCAAATCAAATACCCAGTATTTGAATAATTGATTTATTTGCCTTGCTTTTCTTCTCTGCTTAAATCTTGTGAAACTTGACTACCATTGCTTTCTATCTACCAACCAATTGTTCTCACCTTTCTTATCTAGCACTAATGGAGTTGTTTTGTTAATGACTCTTTAAAATGGGGATCGTACTTGCAGATCTGGGAGAAAATATGTTTCCTTCAGATGCAGATCATATATCAGCAATGGACAACATTTTCAGGAACCTCATTGTTGTATCTGTAGGTTGTCTTTAGTTCATTATAAGCAAGGTGTAGTACCTGCAAGACTTCAGATGCCAAAACTGATCTGCACAGATGCTGGTTGTTAATGGCTTTCATTTCTGGATGTCCTGAGCCGTATATTGATGGCTCTGAAACTGCCTTCATAGATAAAATTTGACTTCAGAACAAAATATGAATTATGAATGGGGTAAAAAAAACAACAGCAACAGTTTACAAAAGACTGATTGTTTTCCCTACCCAAGACTAGCAGGCTGAAGATGCAGGAAACTCTCTTCCAAAAGCAGAGCATTTCCATGGCCATCCCTCCAACTGTCGCAGCCATGATTCAGCTGTTGTCCTCTGGAGTAAAAGTGCCAAACAGAATAAGAGGTAAAATCTTTGTGGCAGGGACTGTCATGCAAACACACAGAGTAAAAGATGCCAGACAGGAAAGGATGTCCGGAGAGAGGAAATTACATGAATAGCAACTTGGGGAGAATTTCTTGGTGTCCGCACGATGCAGCTTTTCTGATCCACTTGCGTGTCTTAAATGAATTTTCAGCTATTGGAACTAATTCTGATCATATTATTTTGCCACCACAGGGTGTCTCTGCATGTCTTCTTTCACCAAAGGCTTTGGTAGCCTTTAATGGCAGTCTGTGAGCTCAAGGAAATGTAGGGCTAAAGGAAAATGTCCCCCAGTTTAGCTGTGAATTTTCTTCAGGATCGCGATCTTGGATTGGAGTGGTGATGCCTTCATTAGCTGGTAGGAAATTCTTTAGCAGCCACAGTCCAGTGATGTTATTTAATTTGGTTTTGAGAACTCTCCTGTATAACATCAGAGAAAGCTGTGGCCATATGCTGTGGTACACTGTTCCAACTTCAGCTCATCCTGCACTCTTTTCACAAGGTTTGAGGTATTATTCCTGTACTGACACGTTTCTATTAATTTTTAATTTTTCTGACTGCCATTTCGCCTTTATGCTCATGGGTGTATTTTCTGCTCCCCTTCAGTCAGGATAAAGTGGCATGAAGTCAGCATAGACACTGTATCATGTGCCCTGGATAGTTTGTATAATAAAACATTTTAATAAGTTGGGTTTGGAGTCTTCCAGGGGATTTTTTTTGAGTCTTTTGAGCTTTGGTCTGGCATCAATACTTGTTCCACCCTCCACATAACAACATGAAGTGATAGCACAGAAGGGGCAGGAAGGTCTAGATAGTAGGTCCTTCTGTCCCAGAAGCTCACAGCCTTGCATGACTTTTCACTTCCTCAGTATGTGAGCATGGTTTGGGTTTGAAGACTGGTAGCAGGTGGTACCTGTACTCAGTGTATGCCTATGTGTAGGTGTTGGTGTGGCTGTGTGCTACAGGGGTATCAGATAAATGTATCTTTGTCTAGGATATCTGAAAAGTAAACCATCCTCATGAGGAAAGATTGTGGAGGAACACCAGATGAGAAGTGCTGAGCTAAATAATCTGTGGATGGATAAAGCTTAAAGCTAGTCAGGAATCTTTTGACTGTCATCAGGGCATATCAATTGGTTGAAACTCCATCTTTACATAGAGAAAATCCACTTTGATTATTTTTTTTTTTTTTTTACTTCCATCAGAAAAAGCTTCTCAGGGCCAGGCTATTATGACTGCAACATGTGAGCATGCCCTTAGTGATGTGGTCAAATGTAGACAACTAAGGCTCAAAGTGACATTTATTCATTCATGCAAATGATTACCTTCATTAGAAGAGACAAACTCACCCTCCAGTGGCCGCAGGTATGATGAGTCTTTAATGCCGTGAGGAAGCTCTCAGGCAGCAGAGGGAGAGGGGAGAGAGGTTCCTGTGACTAAGTCGCTCTGAAGAGTTCCACCATTCCCCCAAAGGTTTGGATCCCCTTCAGAGCTGACAGCCAAGGGCTTGCATCTGAGGCTGTGACAGCATCTGAGCCTGGATTTAGGCAATAGCTGAGTGTCCTAAGGTCTGGGCTGTGTACCACCACTGCGAGTGTTGTCACATTCCTTGGTTACTTTCTCCATGAAAATATTCAACTGATTGATACCAAGTTTAGAAATTGGGACTGATGCGTTCCTCATCCCTTTGCCTGTTACTTTGAGGAACAATTCACCTTTTCTTTGACTCCCGCATCAAAAAACACAGATTTTATCTGATGACACTTGTACTTTATCTCCAAAAGGCACTTTGAAATCTGAGGTCTTACTTACAAAAGCTTCTCTGTGTTCTGGGTAAGCCCTTGCCTTACCCAGATACCTGAGTTTAACAGCTTGTGCTATCTGTCACTGACATTGATGGAAAGGTAAGGTATCTTTTTACAAGCAAAATGGAAGAAGTTATCACTGGGGACAGTGATGGTAAGTGCCACTTCTTGAAAACCTGTCTTCTCCCTTGACCTCTGTTTAGAGTATATGATGGCTTTGGTTTGAATGTAAAGGAGCACGTTCTGCTTCAGAAGTTTTGTGCTGTATAAGGGTGTGGGACATGCAAGGGAATTGCTGATGGTAATGAAGGAGTTTCAAGGGTGAGATTGGATGCCTGGGCTTAGGCTGAGTGTGAGGTGAACTTAAAGCCAGGAGCACGGAGATTTGGCACCTGCTGTACTTCATCTGAGACACAACCATTTCACAATCAGTGGCTGATCCAGTAGCTTCTCTGTCTCTGGGTTTGCTCTGTGTTGTGGGTAGGCATTATAATCCTGACAGCTTGCCTTTTTTCATTCACGAGTACTCACCCATGACAGCATGGATTGAACAGCAATACCTTTCGTGTTTCTCTTCCTTTTTTTTTCCCCCTCTCTCGCTCTCTTCCCTCCCCCGCCCTTTCTTTCTGGAAAAGAGAGGGAGACAGAAGGTGGTTGCAGAAAGACACAAACGTTTTCACCGAAATCCCCCCAGGCGTCCTGGCTGGACTGAGCCCCGCTCCGGTGACCACACCCAGCCAGACGCTGCCCGCTCCGCACGGGGAGGAGGCGGGATGTGGCAGGAGCTGGAGGCTCCGTTCGCGTTCGTCACTCCAGGACTTTCTCCTGGCTGGCGTGAGGGTGGGGAGGGGGTACCTCCGTGCCTTGCCTCTATTTCCTACCCTGTGATAAGGCGCAGGCATGCTCAGTAGCCGGTGCCTACCCCTCCTATCTCAGCAACAGTGCCTACAACAGTAGGAGAGCGTTGGCAGCAGGCGCGGAGCCGGAAAGCCATCTTTGCTGGAGAGGGAGGCAGCAGACCCCGCTCGGCCCCTCGCCATGTGAGTACCGGGGGCCGCGCCCGCCCCGCCGGGACCGGCCCCTGGCCCGGGGCTCGGAGGGACGGGGAGCTGCCCTGTTGCTTCCGCAGGGCGTCGGTCCGTGTCGGGCTGTGCGGCGGGGTGGGGTGAGGGGATGGGCACGGGGATGGAAGGTGGGGAGCTGCCGGAGCCCCGCGGCCGGCACCGCGAGGGTGCGGGCGCTGGGAAGGGCTCGCAGGGCGGGGGCTCGGCGGCAGCACCAGCCGGGTCTGGCGTGCCTGCTGCTGCTGCTGGTGACCTGCGAGCGCTCGGAGGGCTCGCACTGCTGCTTATCCAGCTGCCAGGCAGCAGCGGAGAGGTTTATTGACACATTTCTGGCTCGGATTAATACTGAAAAGGAAACGCTGGGCCAAGATCCTCAACAGGTTCAAGTCAGGATTGTTCAATAGCGTGAGTCACACTCGGAGGTGCTGCTCCACAGCAAATGGGTCCTGTCTGCTTTCACTCTTTAATGAAAGGTTCTCTCAAATGCTGGCTATCTGATAAGTTCAGCCTCAGCATCTCCAGTACCAATGGCTTCCTGTCAGCAGTGGTTGATAGTAATCTGTTCCTTCTTGTTTGCATCTCTCCGAATGGCTCTTCCAAGTCTTTACATTTAGCATTAATGAAAGCATTAACGTTCTGTGGTAGGCAGTGATGAAACCCCCAAAGTCAATTCTGAAACCAGAAGTGTGCTGAGGTAAATAGGAATTGATCAGACCCCTCTTCACTCACAAAAGGATTCAGGCAGCTAAATGCATCATTTTACTATTGTCTCAATTCATTCTCAGTGACTCTTAAGGGACAGCCAGAGAAGATGTCTAAACCAGTCATTTGTGCTGGTATTGGGTGATCTTTGAAGAACTGGAGCTTGGTTGATGCAAAGAAGGTGAGGAGTGCAGTCTTGGCAGTCTGTGATTAAATTACTTTTAAAATATTTCCAATGACCAACTGTTTTCCATGAAGCATTTTCAAAATAAAGTCTACAATCACATATTCTGAAATGTTGACTTTTTTCTTTAATGCTATTTCCTGTATAATATCTCAGATAATAAGCTTTTGTCCATGATGTCCAAAATATTTCCAAAGCAAGGAACTCCTTGGAAGTAAAAAAATTGCTATGTAATAGAAGAATCCTTATATAAACACTGAAGTCTGTCTAGTAAACCCAGTTCATTGTAACCTCCTGTTGCCTAGCTGTGTTTAGACTGAGCCAGGTGATGACTTCAAATACTTTTATCTATATGTGAGCTGTTCTTCAACGATTAATATAAGAGTTTGCTGTTGCAGTTCAATACAATTTAAGCTGTTCTGACACTAAGCAATAGTTGAGGTAATGTTTAATGTAATGTGTGCATGTTTCAATCTTGGTGTAAATAGGTATTTGTGATAGCATTTGTAAATGAAGCAGAATGGACGATGCTAATATTACTTGGTCATATTTCTTCTGTAGGAGATTTGCATCAGACTTCTGACAAAAGTTAGAGGAAAAAGGGGAAAGCAGTTTTTGTCTAATCTGGCAATATAGACTTTCAGTTTGATAATCAAAAGAAAGCCAAGACAAATAACTAGCTTGTCATTGGCAGCGTCAGTCGGCTTCTGTTTCATTGCCTTATACTGTAATGAAAACTTTTCTTTGAACATCTATCTGCATGAATATCATGTCCTAGTAGCATCTGAGCTACTGATGAACAACAGAGTTAAGTGTGTATTAGCTACCAGCTTGTAGCAGCAGCAACAGTTGTAGTTTACTGACTATAAGAGCTGGTTGCTAGTGAGCACCAAATGCTCTGCAGAGGTTACTCTGCTGTTACACCTGTAAGAGTATCGGGCTCCTCGTGTGCCTGTACAGCCATGCATGTGAGACACAGTGCTGTGTCTTCAGCTGGAATGAACTGCTGTTCATAAAGATCTTCTTCACTGGGTCAAATGCCAGCTCCATCTATCCCATGTCCTGTCCCTCAAAGCAGCTTGCAGGGAGTGCTCAGGGAAGAGTACAGTGGGTATGCAGTGGTATTCCCAGAATACTTTCCCAGTTTCCAACAATTTAAGGCTTGGCAATGTCTGAACCTGAGGAGAGTTCTTTGTATTTCATGACTCCTGATGAGTTTTGTTCTTTCAGTGAGGTGTTTAGTTGCTTGGTTTGCAGTGTCCTGGGGCAAGGAGCTCCACAGCTGGCCTGTACAGGGTGTGCAAGCGGCTTCCTGTTGGTTTTGAGCTGGTAGGTAATAGGTTCCTTCTGATCCTACTCTTGTGTTGGAAGCCAGAGAAAAGTGTTCCTTATTCACCATGTTTTCTGTGATTCATGGTTGTGTTGTGTATCAGTCCAGCAGACCTGCCTGAGTTACATCAGGTGGGAATCTGTCCCTATGGCCTCTATCACAGTGAGTACAGTCCAGGGCAGGTGAGATACATTCAGGTTACAGATAACTTTCACTTTTGTGCAGGCACAGAGAGGAAACTGTGACATCAAAAGGTTGAATGACAGGAGAAGGATATAAAAGGGATTTAAAGCAAGAACGGAGAAGGGTTGCACCTTGCTAGTGCAGCTGAGAAAATTGTTCCAGGTGTAAGGAAGAGCACAATAACTTATTTGGAGGAGATGTGAAGAGCAGTGAAGGAGATGAGAACAAAATGGTGCTCAAAGTTGAGGTGCTTATAGGATTTGTTCCTCCCTGGAAAACAGACCAACAGCAGCAGGTGAAGTATATGGTTTTGTTTTTTTTTTTACAATAGTCACAACTCAATAGGTAATTATATATAATAGTAGCTCACAGCATCATGTCATCTGTTGTTTACAGACAGGTCAGTGACCAGACAGCAGGGTGCTTTTGATTACATTAATCCAATACAAATGTGCTCTATTGCAGGGTACAACTTTTGTGAGACAAGCCGCAAAGCAAAGCACCTGGCTCTCCCTGGGGCAAAATTGTATCTCATTCCTCGGGTAGCAGTTAGAGCTTCCTAAAAAAAAATCCTTCTGCCTGTTTTAGAGCAGCAAGGGGTACATCCTGGAGGGGATGGATGGGATTTAAATGGTTCCAGCAATAGTAATGAGTCTGTTCTTATTGAATGTCTATTCAGTTTCTCAGAGAAGAATGTCATGGCTATGGTCTCCTGCTGTTAGTAGAGCAGTACTTAGCCCTGCTTTTGTGGGCATAATTTTATAAAACTTGACAAAATCTCCTTGCCCTTCTCTTGTACTGATCAGCAGAGACAAACCAACTCTGCAGTACTCTACACAGTCCTGATCCACTGCTTTTAGGGAGTTTAGGTGGCTTACAGAAGTGCATGCAGCTAGTGCATGTCCTAGGAAAGTCTAACAAGCATGAAATGGAGGGATAAATTTTCTAAGTGGTGCAGCTGTTCCGTGCTGTAGGTGCCTGTGTTCCCTTAGAAATATGTTTCCCAAGAGCTCTGTAAATCCATGGTGGCAGGAAGATTTGAGTCCACTGGAGCTCTGGGGCTTTTACACGTGGCAGGCACCTGCCTCAGACCCAGCCAAGCTAAGTTCAATATTGACATGTGCTGACATTCTGCCTCCTCCCTACAGTCAGCCAGAGGGACCCAGGGTTTGAGAGTCTTTTAATATTGGTTTACACAACCATAGCTAGGAAGGAGTGGGTTGTTCTTGTTTAAGGGATGTAATGGAGCTCATAGCGAAAATAATCAGGCTGTACTCAGGGCTGTGTACATGAGAAGAGGATGTTGAGAAGGGGAAAGCACCCAATTTTCAGCATGGTTCTATTTGGACTCTTGTTTGCTGGTTCGGAGGCTAACAGCTCTTGAGGTAAGAGCCTTGAAGTAAGGGCATTGGGAATAGGAGCTGCTTTTAATCTGCTGCATTGAGACATTACCAGAGGGGTGTTTGTGTTTTGTTCATTGTTTGCTTCCCTTGCCTTGCTCTCTTCTGGCATCATGCAGACACAGATCATCTTCATGTATTGCCTTAAAACTAAATGCTTCAAGCTCCCATGAAGTGTTATTCCTGATGCACTCAACTTGCCATTTGAAATAAGGGTGGCCCAAGTAGGTCATGAATCTTTTGGATGCTTGGGTGATGAATGTTTCAAAGTGTAGAGATCAAACTGAATGGTGTCTTGAGGACCTCAGTGAAGAAAGTAATCTCAGAATGAGAGCAACTGAGAATTATATGTGACAAGTACACATGTTCTCCAAAACAGGCTAATGTGAGGTAGATGAAACCCAAATATATTTAGTTTGGTGGTCCCTTCCTTGTGAATTAGCTCTCATTCGTTCTGCCATGCACCAGGCATTGTTCCTGTTGACTTACAGGCATTTTACATAGATAGTTCCAGCTGTGGAGGACACTTAAAGTGGCTGCACTAGAGGTGAATTGGTCTGCCAAAGGAACATATCCCCTTTTTAGGTGCTATTTACATAATTAAATATTAATTATTCCTCAAAAATTAGGCCATAGAGCCATGTTTGTGTGCACGTGTGTGTACAGGATGTTCCCAGCGTGAACAGGCAGGGACAGCTCTTCTGCCACCATTTGTAGGGTGCAGAACACATGGAAGATGCTCCTTGACAGCTTTAGCCAAATGTTTACAGTGCTCTGGAAGGGGCAGGACAGACTGTCCCAAATAAGTTCAGATTGACTGAACTGTTCGTTTTAAGCGATTACGACTCAGAATATTCTCTCCCCGACGTCACTCGGTGTTCTCTGCTGTCATTATTCATAGAAATTACCTGCAATTAACTGGGCTGGAGTTTTTTAATGATGCAATTCTCTTTTTCCCTGAGGTCTGTGCTTGAGCCCTTTAAACTCTTTTCCATTATTCGCTGAAGAGCCATCAAATGATTGCAAGGCTTTTTTTTTTTTAACAACTGCTCAGTTATGACAACCTTATGTTTTTTCAGTGTAAAGAAGTAACTCATTGAAATAGGGCTGTCTGTACATTTGCAAGTGTTTTGTCAGTTGCAATTGTGTTGTAGCTTCTGTACTGGGTGAAATAATGAGAATGGAAGTTCCTGACCAAACGATCTGAATTATGTGATCCAGTTCCGTGATCTTTTCTGATGAAAAATTTAATGAGAAACATAAAAATATTTATATTTCACAATAAATGAGAGAAAAAATTAATTTGTCTGGTTTTTAACTTACACCCAGACTCTGTATCACTGGGTCAAAAGAGAACTCTTCTAGAAATTAGAGTTTTTCCTCTGAACACCTTTTAGAAGATAAAAGCCACATTATTGCAGGAGTTGTGGTTTGTTTGTGTTTTTTTTTTTAAGTACCTTCTGATCTTTTGCAGTGCACTGTTAATGTAAACCAGTAAATGTATGGGAATGGTTTCCAGTATGTGATCACTGCATATTTGGAAGCACCAGAGAGCTGACAGTCTGTATTTATGAGGAGTCAGTGCTGTGAACTTCACTGAAGGTTTTAGTATTCTGCAATATGTCATTACTGTGCCGAATTGAAATGGCCTTTGCAAGTAGCTGGAGACAGAATCAGAAGTGCTGGGTGGTAGGAACACACCAGAGACTGTGATGTGTCCTGCTTCATCCAATGGTGTCCTTGTGCTGGAGTGTAAGTAGGCAAGCAAGTGTCCATAGAGTTTCCAGAACTCCTTACGGGGTCTGTAAAAGAGCTGAAGAGACGAAATGCACAGCAGCAAGTATGGTACTGAACTGTTCTTAGTCCCTGATACTGGGTAGGTGCTGATTTTCTTTTAAGATGCTTACACAAGATTCAGATGGGAATTTATATATTGACCTTTTAAAATTTTAATTGGAAATTTAAATTTGAAAAATGAACAGTATTAAAAATGCAGTCATTGTAGCAAAAAGGTTTTTCTTATTTCCTATTCTGGATGGAGAAAAATGTGTTTTGTTACAAAATTATCAAAAGATTTCTTTTCATTGTAGGAAATAAATTTGCAAAATTTGGTTTGAAATAACTTCTTTAAGGACTGTAGTGCATGTGTTCAGGAGAAATATTTTGCAGACTGTTTTGGGAGATACTGAAAAATCTGACTGGATGATGTCCTAAGCAAGTTCATCTACTGGGCTCTGCTTTGAACAGATGGTTGCACTAGATGATCTCCAGAGGTTGCTTCCAACCTCAGTGCTTCTTTGATTCTGTTTGAAAAGGTCAGTCCAAATTGAATATGTTCAAGCTAATTAAACTAACGTTTGGCTCTTTCCCAGACATTCAAGATATTGATGTTTCATCCATGACAACTTGGTAGCATTTTGATTTTCAACCTGTTGGCAGTGGATGCCACAGAAATACCTCTAATAGAAGGGGAAAACGTATAGCATTCAGGAAGGGAGGAAATGTGGGAGCTTAAAAAAACGTAGATCACTGGAATGCATTATTAAATTTGGCTTAAATGCAAAAGTTCATGTTCCTCCCACAGAGAACAAAACCCAGGTTCCCTGCAAGTGAGCTTTCTCATCTTTCATCTTCAATGCCATCTGCTCTAGCTTGGTGTCAGCTCCCATCTCCCTACATCATATCTTGTAAGAGCTTGGTAGCTTGGAAAAAGCTATTGTTTGGTTCCCCTGTAAATGCTGCCTCAGTAGTGCAGTGATCATTTTAATAAAATTATGTATGCTTATATCAAGGTAAGGTGTTCAGGTCCACAACAGAGGAGAAGGAAGTCTCACTGTTGTGTGCAGCACACAATAGGAATCGCTCGCAGCAGGCAGGGTTAGCAAGGAGTGATGTGCTGGCCAAGGCAGGAGTTGTGACCCACTGCTACAGAGCTGTGGCTTTTGCAGCTGAGTTTGTAACTTCTGGAAATGGTGGGTTTAATACCTGGTTTATCCACCGAAACAGTGGCTGTTGGATCAGCACAAAGGACTGTGTTGCATCAGGGCATGGCTGCCGAGGTGGATCCTGGTCTGTGGAGCTGTGCAGGAGCTCACTCAGCAGAGTAGGCTCCTTATATCCATGCTGGTAACAGGTTCCTCTTATTTCTGGGCTGTCAGAAGCAGGATGGATCCTTAGCCCAGCGTCTTCCCTGCCTCTCCACATCTCCTTCCTCATACTAGATTTCATGTACCTCTGGAGGAGAGGTGAGGAGTGAGTTTTCCCAGTGGGCCATGCAACCTCCAGTTCTTGCTGGAATCAGTCTCTGAACCTGCAAAATGAGCGATCCACCCAAAGTCCTTAGCTCCACTGAAATGTGGTTGCCTGTGTAAGAGCAAGTGTGCACCAATGAAGGAAAGGACGTGGGAACTGGCTCCCTAGGCTTCTCGGCATCTTCTCTGCACACACAGAAAGGCAGGGGGGCTGGCTCTGGGATATGGGGCATGTTGTAATGCACTCATTGCCTTTTTAGACACCAACGTCCTGGATCATGCGATGTGTCAGTGTTTTAGAAACATAAGGGTCCTGATAAAGCTTTCCTAGAAACTATGAAAATCAGTAATTATCCCTAAACCCACTTGTTATCTACTTCAAGAGGTTAATGGTTAGAAATTGCATTTGTTCATTTGAATTCACATACAAAAATAACTCCTGTTTATCATGCTAGTGAATCTGGCCCTACGCAAGGCCTTAATTACAGTGTGCTGCAGTAAGGCAAAGGGCACTGCTGCTTGAAAGAACAAACCTGATCTGCTCTTACCCACCAGCTGTTGGCATGGAGTATTGTATGGGTTAGTGTTCTCTAGATTATTTTGGAGTTTACAGGGGAATTCTAAGCCTGTACATTTCTTATTGCTCTCAGAGATCCTGAACCACATTGGAAGAAAGAGGCGAAACTTTCTCATGCCCTCTCTCTCCTTCTCTGTCCCTCACTCTTTTAGGTTGATCTGTGGGAAGTCTTCCTGAACTCCAGCTATGTTTGCTGATAGCTCTGATAGAGAACAGTTCCCCCTTCATGTGTCTCCAGTAGTATCCATTTCCAGTGTATGCACAGAGAGAGTACCTGCACCCAGCACCTGTCACCTGTGGTGGCAGTTCAGGTGGGGAAAGGGGAAGGGAAGCAAAGGAATGAAGAGCTTTAATCAACAGCAGCAAAAACATCACAAGTGCACTGAGTGACAGAACAGCCCTTCCAGAAAGTTCTGGGTATCGAGTTGTTTCCTACACTTCAAAAGCTGACTGAGATTTGATGATGACTTATAGCCCACCGGCTTACCAAGAATTTCAAGGCAGAATTCTCTGAGCTGGTGTCAGCACTGTGGTTGAAAGACTTTCTGCTGATTGGGATCTGGGGAGAGCTCAGCTTGAGAGTGGGTACTGCCAGGATGAATCAGCAGATATCTTCCTGGAAGCAATCAAGTCTGGATATCCCAAGTGTTTAGCAGAGATCCCACCAGGCTATAAAAGTCTGTTTGTGAAACGTTTGACTTCTTCTTTCCAGCAGGGAGCTGTACAGTCATTCCCTGACAGCTGAGATGTTTTCTCCCACACATACATGAAGATCACACTGTGACATTTTTCAGCAATTTCGTTTACTAGATGATATAAATACAAAAATATTCTAAGTCACTTAACACCCTTGATGCTTTTTTCTTTGCATTGAACATTTTAGGAGGACTGGGAGAAGGGAATGGAGAGGCAGAATATGCTCCATGTGTCTTGGCATGTTGACACTGACCACATTTTTCATGTCAGTCTCAATTGCTTCATCAACATGAAGCAACACAGCCTTCTGTCTTTCATCTTCATAACTGATGTGTGGCTTCAGCAGCAATGTTAAAGCAAAGACCTTTCCACCAGCATGTTCATTGTCCTTGTAGTGACAATCAGTTCTATGCAGTTGACTCCAGGGGAGAATGAGCAGATTTGATTAAGTTCTGTGCAGAGACTGAGATGTTTTAGCAGTAGAATGATCTCCTAACAGAAATCACAGCTGACAGGTGCTTTTCTTGTTTAACCCCCACCTGGCAAAGACAGAGTTATGAACTATGCGAGTCGGTGTTTTTCTTGTTGCTGACTCCCAGATGGCTGTTTGCTGAAGAGCTCCTTCAGCACCACAGTTTTAGAAATAAAGACTGTGTTCAGTCCCGAGCCGCCTGTCCCAGCCCCTCCTGTTTCATGAGCAGTCTGGATGGTGAAACTTGCCATGCAGAAAGAAGGCACTTTGACTAAAACATAACAATTACAGAGTCAAACACTATATATTTGGGCAGAGGAAAGACCTTAACAAGTCAGATAGAGTGTGTGTGTCTGTATGTAAGAATCAAGAGAGGGTCTGCACCTTGGAGAAGGAAGCGATGAACCCAGAGAGAAGAGCAGAGTTCTTCTCAAAAATAACCTTGTTCCTGTGTGCTGTCAGTGAACAAGGGGTGGCAAGATTTCTGAGTAACCACTGAATGGTTGCTGATATTGAAGTCCTCTAGAAGTTTAAGTGCTACCTAGCAAAGGGTAAAGGAGTCCCAGAGGTCATAGCTGTTTAAGAAGCTAAATCCAAAATCCCCAGAGGCAACATGGCTACTGACTGTGGATCAGGCTCAGCTCAGAGCTAAATCGTTCTGTACAAGGTACTTTCACTTTGAGATGCTGCAGTAGCATTGCATAACTTGAAGGGAAACATTAAAAGAAAGTAGCAGAAATTAGTTCAGAAGGTAACTAACTCCCAGTGAATTAAGCATTACTTACTCTCCTGAGTGAACCTGAAAAAAATCCCCAAATATTATAAAACATTAAACATTTAACAAAACCTAACCAGTGACTAGCTAAAAGTTCATTTAATTTAAAGCTTCACTTTTTTTTTTTTTTTTTTTTGGTAGTTTGGTGATGGTGCTTGTCTCTGTGTTTGTTCTAGCACTGCTTGTCTACTTACAATAAAGGCAGCTGTTTCCATAAAGTGGACCAGAGTAGTTGTGCTTCAGTGTTTGGATATATGTAACCATTTGCAAAACTGTTTTAGTCAAAGGATTTTTCGCAAAGGCTTATGTTTGTTTCTGTTACCTTTGTTTTGCTTTGAACTTGACTGTGCAGGTTGCTGGTGGGATTTTGCATGTAAATAATGAAGGAAGGTACTTGATAAAGATTGCTTCCTCTATTTAAAAAAATTATCATCTAGGATTTAGGATAAAAAATGAGAAACTCTTCTTATTTGAAGGGTGGTAGGGAGGTATAGTGAGCAGCAGACAGAAGGTAGCAACTTGGTGAGGGTATGGAGGAGGCAAATATAGGTGTTTACACTTGCAGGCTGCTGCACTGAGCCAGCATTCCCTCTCCTGACAGCACAGTCACAGAACAGTCTCTCAGCCAGGTGTCTCAGGCAGTGACTCACTCACTGAATACAGCTCTGTTGTTTTCACTGTGGTCCCTTGTTAACCTGCAGATGGTCTATCTCAAAACCTGCCTGCTCCTGCCATTTCCCTGCTGAATGTGACTTGTATTTGAGAGTTTTCCCGTCCTGAGGTGGCTTGATTACATGTTGATTACAGATTCATCAACCAGCAAGCATCACTTACAGCTCCCAGTGAGAGAGGGCTCCTAGCCTAACTCCCTGGGGAAATGGCCTTCCGTTGAATCTGACAGTAACATGCATTTTGGAACTCTAGCAACAGAAACATATCAAACAGCCTGTCAGTGGTGACAGGAGACAGCACTGCAGTAATTCCCTTGTGTTGTCAAACAAACAAAGGGAATTCCTCTGCTGTGAGCTACAATTTCCTTTAATTTGGCCAAAGTAGATTAATCTGCATTTATTCTTCTTGGCTGTCTCTTTGAAAGAATAAAGTCGACAAACTTGGCTCATTCTTTCATAACAGAAAAGACTGGTTGTAGGCTGAGGTCAGAAGAAAATTAATTTAGAATATGTGAGGAATTAAGGTGAGGGCCTTGACTCATTCTTTTGGAACTCTTTTTTTCTGTTCTGCCAAGCTCCAAACTTGTAAATCCTTCTTTCAGAAGTACAGAAAACTGAGAATTGTCAGGATGGAGAGGACTTTTTTTACTCTAACCCCATATCTCACACGACAGCATCCTGGGTGCCTCAGCACTTGTACCAGGCACGTGAGAGGTGCTGTGACCTCTCAACAGACCTAGCAAACAGCACAATCCTAGCTTGTAATAGAGACTTGAAATTTTAAGCAAAGCTTGCTTTCTCAAACTCCTTTAATTAGCTACTAGGACTCTAGATATTCTTGCTATGTACATGCAGAGGTAGAGGAGCAGTCATGTTAAACTATCCTTTCCAGTTAAAGAGCTTTTTGGGCAAAGGCTGACTGTCTCTGTACTGAACGTGTACACTGGGAGTGCAGCAAAGAGAAGTAAGATCTTTGTTCTGCTAAAAATGGAGCAACAAGATAAATGTCCCTGTGCAGGAACTATTCCCTGGGCAATACCATTGCTTCTACTGCTAACCCTTGTTTGTACATGAACCCTGTAGCAGTTGCAGAGAGATAGAATGAAGAGGACACAAGGACAAACTGGGATGTTGAACCCGTTGTTATATCAGACATCACATTGCCTCTATTGCACAGAGAAAGAAATCAGAGCTGTCTCTGTCCTCCTATCTGCAAAGTGGAACACAGGGAAGAAGAAAAAAAAAAAAAAGATTCAAGGACTTTGTTTAGTCAATCACTAAAGTAATGGAGGGTGTTTGGAACTGGGAATTTCTTATGGTTACTGCCATAACCAAGGCAGGTTCTTCTTGAGGAGCCTTTACTTTCCTAGAATGTAATGTATTTTGTATTTCCACGTACAACACAGATTTTATGTAGAACTTGCTCTTGGGTGTAGTCAGATAAATGCTCAGGAGGCTTAACTCAGAGATCAAAAGGACAAGTGAGTTAACCTTAGAAGGATTAGGATAGAAGATATTAATACTCCACAAGAAGGGTGAGATTTTTAGGTGAGAAGATACTCAGCACAGGAACAAACACCTCTGCCTAGGAGCATGCAGATTTTTTTTTTCAAATTGCTGATGTTTCCAATGACAGTTGCCCTGTGCAAATGTGTATAGAGAAGGCTCAGTTTAGAAGTTTCCATGATGCTGTGCAAGAGCTGTTCTGCATATGAGCATTATGATGCAAAGCATGTTCTATTTGACAACTCGATGTTTTGCTCTGTCTTTGGAAATAGAGCCCTGAGAGGCTGATATTTTTTGCATATGTGTGCATTAGATGGGTTGTTTTGGGACAGGCAATTTGTTTTGTTTATTGTTCAGACTATCCAAAATGGAGAAGCTGTTTGACAAATTCAAATGTTGGAACCCAGCATCTTGTCTTTGGGGTCTTGTCTCCAGGCCATCGGGGTGGCTCTTGTCCCAGTTTGAAGAGTACTTGTTTCTCGTCAGTCTTACTTTGCTTTACAGAGGCCGTGTTGTTGGTGCTCATCCTTTCTGTGAGGAGGTATCCTTCCCAGCAAGTTTAATGGCAACAAACCAGTTAACAACTGGTTTAAGTCATGTGTCTATAGCATCAGAGAAATTGAGAATACATTTCATAGAAGGACAGTGTGTGGCTGTTGACTGTACAGGAACTAGACCTGTTCATGAAAGCTGAAGGTCATGGACTGTGTAATACCACACTAGGTAGAAGAGGATGCATCCAGCAGCTTGCTCTTTCCTCTTTGTCCCAAATCTGTAATACACAGTTAAGTAAAGCAAAGTGATTCTTGGAATACTGGCAACCTCAGCACTGCACAGATTTACACTGTGTAAATATTGACAACTGAGCCAAAGAAGAATTAAAATCTTGGAGAACTAAGGCAAATATAGCTGTATGGCATATATTTAATGGATTTTTTTTTCCTTCAGAATTAACAACTGTTAATGGGAATTAAGAGAGAAGATAGAGCATCCTCGTTTATATTCAGTAGCATAAATGAGTAAAAATGATTTATGTAGTTCTCTTGCATGCTTATGATTGTCTCAGAGCTTTAATGAATGTCTTCCCTTTGCTGATATACTCCAAAATTATCTCACCGAATTGAGTTAGTGTGGGATTGCATCTCCATCACAATGCTCCAGAAACTGATATTTTAAAAGAAATTAAGACTCTGGTCCTCTTCTCAAATGTTTTTTCTGTCAAAGTACTGGGTAAAAAAACAGACTGTAAGAAAGAGCCCTTACCCAGTGTTTGGCTGAGAAAGTGGCTCCAGGCTGGTGGCTTGTGCTGTTCATTTTCACCTGCAAACATGCTGGTGTTTGGTGACACAGATGGTATTAAGCACCAGTTAAGTGGTGAGAGAAACAGGGGAGCAACATGTTTTAATGACATGACCCTGGTGGAACAAAAGATGTACTGGTCTGGTGAGGTGCATGTAAAGTGGGTTACTGTGGTAAATCACAACCATCTCTGCCTTGCTCTTTCTTTTTTGCCTCTTTCCTCACCCTTGACCTATGACTAACTGACTACCTTTGAATATCTCTGCTCTACTGGACTACTCTGCCTCACAAACCCTTTTATGGAGCAAATTTGCTCCAGCAGTGTGTGCACAATATGTGTCTTTTAGATTTCTCATCAGAGCCATATCTTGTGCCATTAGGAATAAAGTTTGCTGGCTTGCTTCTGATTCGAAATTTGATTTCTTAAATGCTAACAAATTAAAAAAATAAAAAGAAAAAAGCAGAAAAAAAAAGCAGTCATGCTGTGACATGTGAAGGGAACAGAAGCTATGGACTGGGAAAAATATCCTCTGACTAGAAAAGATCTTTGAAGAGAGAAAATAAATTCCCTATGGAAAGATCAAAGCACATGAAGTTAATGGATTATGACAAGGTAAAAAAATACCTGGAGAAAATAGTAGGTTCAAACATAAAAGAGGGAAATAGGAAAGAGTGGGGGTTTTGTTGGAGATAAAGGATAGTTAGATGACTGTCTAAGTACTTGAGATTATACGTTCTAGCTAAAGGGCTATTAGTGGGTTTAGGGATTTTTTTCCTTATGTCTAGTGCAACATCCACTTATGTGGTGTCAAGGTAGCCTTGGAGTTGCAGTCCTGAATTCCTGCTCTATTGCAGTGCTCTGTGCTGGTGACTACAGCTTAATGCACATTGTACTGCAAACAGACCCTCTCAGACTGATACAAGGCTGATGTAATTGCAATAATTCTTAAAGTCACTTTAATAGTCTGAGTAGTTCCTGCTAGGGTCAAAAATGTATGGAGTTTATCTCAGAAAAAAAAGGCAGAAACCCATCTGGTGAGCTAGGAAATATTTATGGGTGTAGAGCTCTAGAAAAACTTTTGTTCAGGTTACTGTTACCAAAGATCATCTGTACTGCTATAGGTATCTATGTGCCTTCTGCACTGCTGCAGCATTTGATGCCTCACGATCATGCAGAAACAGAAAACTAAAGCTGAGGTACAAAGACCCTCAAAGATCTCAGTGGCATGCACATCAGTGGGGATCAGAAGTTTGAAATGCCTCTCAGGAAGCTGGGATTAGGTCACTTTGTCCAAGGCTATGCTGGGCTTCTGTGGCAGAGCAGAAGCTGCCCCTTACTTCTCCCATTTGGACACCCTTCCTTCCTTGGGGCTCACCACAAAGGAAAAGTCCCAAGGGAATTGTGCCGGTGCTTTACATGCACGAGGAGGTTCACCTGCACTAACTACAAAGTGGATCTACTGGGGGACTCAGCCACACATCTGTAGGTGTGGCTCCTTACCCCTGTGGTTTATTTCTCTGTATATTTGAGTGGTTGAATCTCCACAAACCTGCTGGTTGTTTCGTAGATGGACACTGATGTCTACAGTGAGAGAAAACCCAACATCTATGGCCTGTCCTACTTAGCAACACCTGCTTGCCCTCTGTCTTGGGTCGGTTCCTCATTTGCCTTTTCACAGTTTTTAAGAAACAACCTGTCCCTCTTGTCTTTCTGTCTACAGAAGTTTGTTTTGATAAAGGCAGTGGATCTGTATAGTGACCAGAAGGAAGAGAAGTTTGCTTATGTGGGTAACCTCTGCATTAGTGACCTGATGGAGAGCTGAGCAATCCTGGAGTGCATTTAGTACTTTGCCTGTGGCCGTGTGCTGCGAGAGTGGTTACCAGATGGAGCAAGAGAGAGATTAAGGTCCTGCTAAATCCTTGTCTCCCAGCCCTCTCTCCTCATTAATGCTGCCTGTGCTTTGTATGTGCTCCTGTGCTGTTCTAAGAAGTGGCTAAACTGACGGGCGATCTGTGTTGCTTCCAGCTCACAGGCAACTTCAAATTAAATATAGTTCACTTAATTAAAAATAAAATTGTAAACCCTTCTTTTTGTTAGACAATTTCACTTTAAACTAGAATTTTTTTCTCCTTGTTTTAAAGCAACTGCAAGAGCAATAGTCTCTCTTGACTGTCCGTATGACGAGAAGGAACTATGTAAAGGAATAGATTCCAGTGGGTGCACAGTCCAGAAGGGATGGAGCAACATGAGTACAAAATTCAGTTATTAATAGCAAAGCATTGCTATCTTCTGTTCCTTTAAGATCGTGTGTAGTTTGGTATAGTATAGACCAAAACCCAAAAAGTTGTGGGAAGTAGATGCTGCAAGACTTGGCTGAATAGAACAAATGGTTTTGATCAGAAACGTTATTACTCTGGAAATGAGAAGATAAGAGACCTTGAGCTAAATATTTGACATTCAGAATTCTTGATAGTAGGATGCCAACAAAATTTCAGTGGAGTAACTGGAGAGCTGCCATTGGGTGACTTAGGCAGTATGTCAAGAACTGTTATAGTATTGAGGCCTTTGCCAGCTCTCAGTATGAGCCCATGATGCTCCCACCTTTTCTATGAGAATGAGTCTGTTTTAGTCCTTTTTGTGTCTTGAGAAAATTGTGCACTTTATGTCTGGCACCACTGTTGGGTTTTTTTGCTTGGGTTTTTTGTTTGTTTTTTTTTAACCATGCCATCTTAGTTCAGCAGCTAAGTTTATATACCAGTCTTAAAATTTCAGTTTTCAACCTTTACTTTATCATGTTCCACTTGTACAAAGCAGCAATCACAGTGGTGCCTTTTGGCACATGCTGTTTGTGCCAGGTCCAGGGCTACTGACCTGCTCTGTGTGGTGAAAAGGAGTTGTCCTCCCAAAGGTCATTCCTGGGTACAAAAGTGCAGTGACTCCTTCTCTTCCATGTCTTTCTGTTTCACAAAGCTGTGTATGGCTTTTCTTTTGTAAATTGGCAATCATTTCCATCTCAGTGTTGAGGTATGGAAGATGACAGCACAGAAGACATTGCTGCAGTAGGGTACTCCTGTGAGATGATGCTGGCAGCACATGCAATTGGCCACATTGATTTCTTCTCTTTTCATAGCTGGGAAGAAAACATATGGAATTAGTGAGCAACAGAACCTCAGTTTTCATTTGAGAAAGGAAATAGAGGATGATTCATTCTAAAACCATACGCTCCAAAGGAGGAAGATTTGAATTATTAACAGCAGATCTAAACATGATGGGTGCTGACACCTTCATCTCTTTTATTTTTACTGCCATGGATTTTCTTCACATGCAGTGAGAGAATTACACTATAGGAACTGTTAATGGTTTCACGCTTCCTACCCATTTTTAGCTGCCTAATTTATGGAAAGCCATTACTAGGTGAGTCACTGCTTTCACGGGATTAATGTGGCTGAGATAGAGCTTTGGGTGTTCCTTTAATTTCCGTATTTGCTTGAAAGGAACATCAAATCCACATGAAAACCCTTAGTGTTTGGTATAATGGTAGAGTTCAGAGTCTCTGTTCTACTTGGTCACGTACAAATATTGCAAGAGATGATCCCTGTCCCTATAAGCTAACAGGCTAAACAAACAAGACAGATATTTATCTACATTCTAGATACTATGAGTTGGGATGTCTCATTGTTCAGAATTTGTGCCCAATTGGATGGGAGTTAAATATTTCCAAGGATTGCAAACAGAAGCAATACTGGGAATCTCACTGCGAATCTCACTATAAAAAACTTGTTGCAGAAGCACGTTTACTCTCTTGTTGATCTTAGGAGGTTTTGCTTAAACATTCACATGTTCAAAAATATAACATCCAAGTCTGAGGGTCAGGGTTTGCCCCCTAATGATAAATGAACAATGGGTTGAAATACATTTTGGGCTGTCTTTTTCATGTAACAGGAGGAAATGCAGTGTGTGAAATACTCAAGCACTAAGGTGTGGATTTCACGGCCAATACTCTGTAATAAATAACTCAGAAATATTTGTTCAGTTTCAAGAACAAACTCCAGAAGACAGTAACAGATAAAATTTAAAAGAAATTTTGAGTTGATTTTTTGAGCTAATTTACTCTTCTATAAATCTCTAAAGTTATCACAAAATTACTTATTATGAGCCTTTCACTGAATTAGAAGCTCTTAAACATCTATGTAGCTGTTTTCTGCTACAGGTTTTCTGTGCAGGTCTCCCTCCAGAGGCTGGTTGTTTCATTTCTGGGTAGGTTTCTTAGGGAAGGAACCCTCATCTCGCTGCACAGCACATAACAGGTAACACAGCTATCCACCTTTGGCTTACTTTTGCCTTGCTGGGAAGTCTGTTGTGTGAGTGAGTCAGTGTGGACCTGGGGCTGGGTTATCTTTGAACTGCTGTACTAAAGAAATTACCATTTTTCAGTGCTATCTGCAGGGAATAATGAATGAACCATCACTAGTTCTCACTCTTTGTTTTCCACTGGAGCGTTTGTGGGGCATGAAACTGGAGAAAAGACGTTACAAGTAATTTATTGCTCAGAGTTGTTTTTCTTTCCCCAGTTTCTTTGTTCTCATACCAATTACTCTGACTTAAGAAATTATAAAGCTCTTCATAATACTGCTTGAAGATTGGTATGTTTGCTGTATAAATTCTTAGGCAGATCTTCAGCTACTAAAAAATGAAGTAACTTTGAAGCCACAACCTTTTTTTTTCAGTTACAGGTCTCTTGTATATGAGCTATCCACTTTTATTTTTCCCCTGGGGATTTTAAAATGCTTGAAACATTCTAAAAACAAAAGGAAAAAATACAGTATTGACTGATATGTATAAGGTTGGGAGACACTAAGTTACTAGTGGCTCATTAAATGCTGTTACAGAAACTAAATATAGATTGCATTAATCAATTGGTGTATGTCCATGTCTTCATGTGTACCCCCAAGTGTACACTTCTGAAAGAGGTGTTAGAAAATAAATTCCAAATTACCCTTGAAATCTGTCACCAAACTGAACACAAGTACTTGCCTACTTGTACTTCTCAACCAATAAAACATTCTCAGCTACTGTTTTACAATGTGAGTCTGTGGTGGAGATGGAAGACTGTTTGCATTGACTTTTGTAAGAAAATTCAAAGTACTCTGAGTATGTAGAATTGAACTGTTCCATCATGCTTTTCCTGGTAGGACTTTTCTTAATGGGAATGTGTTTGCACCACGTTATTATTTACTGGCTGTACATCTGAGTTTTCAGGCAAGTATTTTTAATTTTCTTCTGAACTGAAATCAATATGAACATTGTGGTGGATGCTTTTATTTGTACTTTCAGCACACCCCACATTTTTCATGTTGTTAATTCATTCATGGCAGTTGAGTGACTGAGTGCAGAAAAAAGAGGAAAAGCATTGGCATTGTTTGAAAGCTGAATGATTGCTTGCAGGAATGCCTGCATGAATGATTTCTTACGCTACTTCTACATAAAATAAACAGTGTCCTCCAGGGAGAGCCACTGACATCACTGAGGCATAACACTGAATAACAGTAGCAAAACCAGAAAGAGGTGTCTACATGCAAGACTTTTAAATGGTGCTGGCTTTGGCCTTTCCAAGGAAATACAGTTTGTGTGATTACCTTTTTTCCATTCTGGTAAACTTGATAGAGTGGTGAAGACCTCATAGATACAAATTCCTAAAAGCTGGGGGAGATCAGCCAGGTAGAGATGAGGCCCCACTTATTGTTGCCAGCTGAGGAAAAGTCAGGAGGAGAAGCTCAGGAGCTCTTTGTTGTTGTGGTTGGCTGTACCCAGGGATGGTTGGGACCTCACCACACTGACTGTTCCGACACTCACTGGAAGGAGAAAGGGTGGGGAAGAGCAAGTGGATGTGACAGGAACTGGAGGTGTTACAGGTTAGCAAGCCTTGCAAGATGGTAAGGGAGGTAAGCTGGAGGTATTTTGGTGACTGGGGAGGGATGGAGCCATTTTGGATATGAAATCAGGCCTTATTGGTTTAGTTCCTTGTGGGACAGTTCATAATAAAGTTGCAAAGGTTGCTTTTTGCTGACAATTTTAACACCATAAACCAGGGAATAAATGGAGTAGTTCTGAATATTGTTGATGTTTTAGACTAGTAGAAGGGTTAAGGCTCAGTATCAACAAAAACTCTTTAGAGACCCTAACCACAAAAAAAAGCAGAAATTGGATACAAAGTAAAGAAGTATGATAATATACCAGGAGTGTTTGTTCTACAAATAAATAAGCCAGTGGATTGAATATTTGTCCTGCTTTGAAGCATTTCATTTCCAAGCAAACTAACATGCAAACCATTACTAATACAGTTCTTTTAGCACCCTTACTGAGATCTATGTTTCCTTCTGTAGCACAGAGAAATTTGTGAGTCCAGTGCACAAATGAATCAAGCAAAAATGTTCTTTCCTTTTGGGCATTGACTGTTGTCTCCAGTTGCACCAGAGAACATCTAAAGCTGTAAAATGGAGCTATATTCTACTATTAAAAGCTCCTTAGACATTGCCTGATACACTGAGAACTTGTGACAGTAATATTTTACTATAATTACTTTCGTAAGATGAAGGCAGAGCCCTGAAGTTGCTGTCAGTTTTCCTGTATTAGTGTGATTCAGACATATCCTCTGACAGAATGCCTTGAATTTACATGATTAGAAAGCTCTTCATATTAAATGCAACTCATCAAGGCATTTCTCACAAGTAAAATACCTGTGTCAAATTAGCCCCTTTTCCTTTACAATGATAGGAGAGTAATCTTACTGAATTCAAGCAAAATCTCTGAGCTACCTGCACATCAGGTGGGTAGTTACATAACACCTATAATTAGTTCCAAATGTAAAACTCCATGTGCAAAACTGAAAGCTGAGTTGAAGTTCTTTAAAAAAAAACCAAAAAAACCCCAAACAAAACAAAAAAGCCAAACAAAAACAACTGCCCCCCTCAAGAAACCACCAAAAAACCCCCCAAACAACCCCTTCCCAACCTCCCTCCCCCAAACCAAACCAACAAGAAAAAAAACCCCAGTACAAAGTGGTACTGCAAACTTCTGAAAGAGAGGCTTTTTCACAAAATTAGGCCCTTCAAATCTATTGAATCTCATTAAATGTTAGTCAGAAGCTTAGTAAGAAAAAATGCTTAGGAGAAAGTGTTAGAGGGTTCTTTATTGTGGTGGTATTGTTTAGGAAGGTTGTTTATAGAAGTAAGGTGCAGGTTCTCTGGAAAGTTGCCATAAAACATAGTTATGTGGTATCAGGACATCAATAACCACTTACAGACTGTTCTCTTATGCTAGTTTGAAGCTCCTCCCAGAAGCACTGCTATTAATCCACATATGCACAGATGGTGCATTACATCTAATGGCTGCTGGTAAGCATGTGAATGCAACATGATGGCTGCAACTAGTAAGAACTTGCCTTTATTTTTAAAAAGTTGTGGTACTATGCAGTAACTCAGATGTTCTGGTAGTTGTGAGGCTCTAATTCTGCAGGAAAATTACTGGAGGGAAACTGTGAATCTGGTAGAACTTCACCTAAAGGAGATTATAGCAGAATGCAAGAGTGGAGTAAAAAACCAGACAAGTGCTCCACTGATAAAAGAAGATGGATCAACTTTGTTTCATCAGGTTTACTCCCCTGTGTGAGCACAAAGTAAAAAATAAACTTGCTATAACCATGCTTGGTTGGATGAGTGTTGGTGAGGCTGTGATAATTACTGGTTCATTATTGGAAGCTGAATGCTGTTCTTTTAACTCCTAAAAGATTTGAGAATCTCTGTTAGTGTTTAGTGACTATAAAACAGTATAGGAGCAAAATAAAACCTTGAAAATTAGCAACGCTCCAGAAGGTGAGATGGTTAACAAAATGATTTTTTCTGCGAATTACAGATTATATTTCATTTACATGCATAACTTGGGTGTAGTAGTGTGGAGAGATTACCATAATCACCAAATATATACTTTATCTGAATTTGAGTCAGCAGTCATTGATAAAAAACCAAATTAATTCAGGTGGAAACTGTTTTTATTCAAATGAACTGCAGCTTGAAACACACACTAAGGCCAAAATGTCGTTAAATGACTTATTGTGTTGTGTAGCTATATTATTTCATAGTTTAGTTTCTTAAACCATTACAAGTTTTTTGAATCATATCAAGGATTGGTTTGTTGATGTTCAAGTATTTTATTTGATATTCAGCCTTCTAACCATTTAAATTAATAACCTACTAATCTTAGATCAGTATGTTTTTGTTTTCTGGACTGGAGAATAATCTGATGTCAAACATCTCTCCCTGAGCCCTGATGGTCATGTACACTTGTGTATACACATTTGTGGAACTACTTCAGGCTCCTAAATAGCATAACAAAGTCTTATGTTAGTAACTTTTATGATTTTGAAGTGCATCAATACTTCACAGTTTATTATTTCTTTAACTTTTTGATTTGGAATTGCCTGTGAGAAGTCTGAGCAGCTAACTTTTTTTTTTTTAATAATTTGAAAGTAATCTCAGAACTGCTATTCAGTGGATTACTTACAAGCTGTAGGTTGTTTTTATTTGAAATCTGGAAACAATGGAAATGTGGTCTGTTCATTTAGGCTGGTTTAACTCTGTAATTTTTTTCTTCCATTTGAACTCTGGAATCAGTCTTCGAAATCTGTTTTCCCAATAACACTGTAGTTTGTCTTTCTGATAATATTTGTCTCAGTTAGCTCATTTAAATATTCAAAGACAACAGGTACTGCAAATTTCAATATTTTTATGAGTATATTATTAAATTATTTTTGACAAGATAGTTCTAATTAAGACTAGGAAACTGAATCAACCAGTTATAAAGAGACTGGGCAATGAACAGGTTAAAATGTACTTTGCTAAGGATCTCGTAGGTTTGGTTTCTACCAAACTCTAAGAAGGAAAACACTTCTGTTCATTTCTCTTCTGAATTTCCCTGTGGATATTCAGCCACTCCAGGACTTTATGGGTAACCTAAAGAGCTTCCCTCTCAGGTTTTCATGCAGGCACCAAGATCCTTCATATTCACAAGTCACAGCTCTTTCTTTTCTAGATACTGTGGTGGCTCAGCTGATTCATGACTGAGGGGTCTATGCTGCAGATAAGCTTTGGGCAGTCCTCATTAGGGGCCCTGCCACTAAGCACTGCAGAGCATACTGCAAGGATTAATGGCTCTGTCTGGTGCCCTGGGAGTTTTCCTTGAGTTAACAGTGATAAATGAACCATCAAAATGTCTGATACAAATACTGCTGGGGAAAGAATCAGACAAACCTGCATCAGATCTGAAGTAGAAGTGAGTCCTCCCTGGAGATAAAGGAGTGGTCCAGATAAACTCCTGAGTCTTTTTTCAGATAAATTTTCTCTTTTCTGTTATTCTCTTAAAGGGAAAAAAAAAAGAAAAGTAAAACCTCAGTCAGAAGGAAGTCTGGTTTGGAGATACACTCGCAGTTATGTCAAAATCTGTTGCTTACATTGGGAACTGACTGACCTTGTGTGGTTCCCCAAATTTTTACTATCAGTCCAAAGCACAAGGATTTCATATTACCATCTAAACAAAATCTAATTTAATAAATGGTTAATTAACTTTAAGGGAATACCTTTTTGATATGGAATACTTAGTGCCATATGTCACCTTTGCATCTAACATACAGCAGTGTTCTTTGTTGGCTCACACATCTGTCTGTGAGAATTATAAGGCATCACTTACAATTACATCCTTTTAAAGCACTTATAATATATTAAGTTTTGCTGCATTCAGTGACCACTTTGGTTTTCTGGAAGCACAATGGCTCTGGGCTGTGCCTTGTCAGGTCACTAATCTCCATCCTGCACTCAGCCCATCAGCCACATGAGAGTGACTCATTCTCTGCAAACTTCCTGTTGCTTAGTAGCTGTTTATAATGTGAAAGAGAGTTGGGAAAGTAGTGGTGAGGTAAGAGGAAAAGGGCTGGGAGGCAGAGTGTTCCTGGCTGCCTAAAAGGAACTTGTGAATGAGGGCATTATTTGACCATCTAATTGGGGAGAAATTTTTCTGTCTCCTCACAGGTCCAAGGCACATGAATTTACATGTTCTGCTGCTCTCTATTGTCAGCAGTATCTAGGAAAGTTACTGTGTGTGGGCCTTTATTGTGTGCATTTATTTACTTAACACCACGGTACCACTTTCTCTTTTAAAATACCACTTGGTTACCAAGGGAACTGGTTACAGCCCTGCACACTTTCCCTCTGCTTGGCATGTGTGCCACACACAAGGTTCCCAGTTGTGTTCCAGGAACTGGATGTCTGAGCCTGTAGTGCCAAGATTGCATTACAGCACTGCACCAGTGTGATGTGATGGCTCAAATGCAAAAGGACACAGGAGCTAAAGGAGTAATAATAAAAATGTAATAGTTCTATCAATGCATTGAATCTTGCTGTAGGTAGGCTGAATTTATTGTGGACAGGTAGATTTAATTACCAGTATTTAGTTGGGGTAGTTGTAGAAAGTTATTTAGCTTTTTTATGGAAACAAAATGCATGAATAACATTTGCTTCTAACTTCGAGTACGTATCTGTATCCAAATGTAATAGCAGAAGGTAATACTTTGCCCTTCAAGGGATGTAACACAGATGGAAAGACTGAGAGAGCTGGAAGAGTAGCTTTGAGGGCAGGGAATCCTATGGGAATGCTTCTCTTTTTTTTATATAAACAGGACTTCATGGGTGATTGTAAATGGGTTGCTTTGTCTCAACTAAGATTCTCACCTGTTCTTCTCCTCACTTGAATAACATATGGACAGTTCAAATTTTTATTCTTTGACTTCTAAAGCATAACAGGTTTAAATCTCAAACATTTCTTTTCAATCCTAATGACTTTTTTAATTCCAAAAAAAGGACATGAGGAACTAGTGGTTACTTTTGAGGTATTGTAAAAAAATTAACTTCCAAGTTTCAGATGAATGCTAAGCAAAATAGCAATACTCACTCAGCAGACACTGAGGAGACAGTTTCCATTTATCTGGAGAACCCCAAGGGCTGCTTCTAGTGGTGCAACTCACAACAGATTTTCAGCAAAGTGTCTAAGCATTTTCATAAACAGCAAAAGGCACTCTCCTGAGTGTAACAAGACTAAAAGATAGAACCAGGATAAACTGGTCTTTACTGAATTATAGACGTTTGTGGATTTAGTTGGGGTGAAAAAAAGCAAAATTAAAGTTCAGTTTCTGCACTGTAGCATTTTGCAAATATACAGGTGTGCACAACATTGATTTAAATACCTCAAATAAATTAGAAAATCAGATGCCACATCTCAGCCTCAGCATTGATCCACAGAGTATACCTGTGAGCTTCTGAAATCACACTAAGGGTTCTGGAATCGTGATCTAAACATAGGTCTTTATGTAAAGCAAAGACGGTCATTAAAAAATATCAATTTTCAGAGAAGGACAGATGGTAAGATAAAGGTGGGAGAATAGCCTAAGGAGAAGCTACAAGGCTCTTGGTGATCCCATGAGGATGGGGAGTTTAGGAGAGATGATGGTGATGATACAGACAAATGTTACTTTACACATTTGTATGATTTTCTGTTAGTATCTAATGAATTTACATCACTTTGCCAAGTGATTTTTTTGGCAGAATAGTCTCAAAGATCTTCTTTAAAAGGTCTTTAAAACTCTGGTTTTGTTGTATTCAAAATGTTCTGGGGTTTTATTGTTTTCATTCAATGAGAACTTGAAATGAGAAGTTTCCCTTTATTGCTTTAATGCATTTGATTGGTTAAATGGAATCTAGTTTCATTAATTGATGGATGTTGAAACTGGGGAGAAAATACATTGTGTGTGAATCATAACACTGTGGGAAGGTGGAGCACCCGTGATAAGGATACAGTCACTTGTAAATGGGAGCTGTGTTTCATGGAAACTCTTCCAGAACTGAATAGGACATTTTGTGAGAAATAAGGATGAAAGTTTGGCTTTCTGTACAGGTACTTTTGCTGTTCTCTAACACTTGCACATACAATATGATTGCTGTTTAAGTAATGAATAGGTGGGATAAAATATCCAGTGCAGCTCTCTTGGCCAAATAGTTAGAGAAGATTTAAGCTTAATAAGCCTCCTGATAATTAAGCTCTAATGTAAGTAATGATGGTAATTACCCTATAAAGTTTAGTTGTGATGAAACAGCCACTGACTAGCAGTGGCACATATATATAGCAAGGCTACAAAAACGTTTTACTGCTGATGGAAATGTGACTTTCAGCTGTTTTGTTATTACTGTCTCTTCTTTAAAAAAAAAAAGGCATGTTAATAGTTGATTTCCTTCTAAAGTACAACAAGAGTGCTGGGAAATAATTTACAGGCAAGTAGAAAGCCCCCAAGCCTCCTAGGTTTTAATTTGAGTCTTTTAAAAGACAGACACAGAAAACATCCTTGATCCCAAAAATGTTACTTAAAAGCACGGAAAGCATATCAATCTTTCCATTCTTTTGAGAGTCTTCATTGCTTCTCTATATCAGAGGTAACTTTTAACTGACTACAACCAGCAACAAATTATAGCATTTTCTTCTACACCAGCACATGAGTCAGTGAGTAGGGGATGGCTGAGTCAAACTCTACCCTGATCTTTCCCTCCCACTCCCTGCCCAGCTGCTGCCTGTTTACCCCTTAGGGTATATCCCACGAAACTGGAAGGCTACACAGAATATTAGAAATAGTGGGTGCTCTTACTCCTTTGCATGAGAAACACAGGCCACGTCTGCCCATAACGTACCACATCAGCGTGAACGCCAAGTACAGCAACTCCAGTTCAGGGACTTTGCTTAAAGCTGGCCATTTCCACTCAGCTGTGTCCTTAGGGATTGCTCTGGAGGTTGGAAAGAGAGGTTTGTGAAGCTGGAATATCTGGCAGACTAGGATGTTTAGCATCACTGGGCTTGTTCAACTCTGGCTTTAGAGTTATGAATTTTTGAAACATTTCTCTAGCAACATGTCTGGTATTTGTCTCTTTGCCCTACAGTTTGTCTTTAAGACATATTGTGTTTCTTCTTTATCTTCCAAGAAGAAGAGGGAAATGGCAGCAGCGATACTGACTACATTTTCAGTGTATTTATTGTTCTGTTCTTGTTTCAGACATATCTCACTAAGGCACTGGGCACAGCTTTGTTCTGTTAGGCTTCCTCTCTCCCACAGCCTGGTACACTTCGGTGATTTCTGCTTTAATCCAGTGTTGTGTGTATACAATCAGTTTTCTCTTTCCCTAATTTCAGATTGATAACTTAGTGCAAGAAAAAGAAAGGTTTTGTGTTACCCAGGGTTCGATTTCTCTGCTGAATCTCTTCTTTGTTTGGTTTGGTTTGTTGGGTTTTTGTCATTCTTGGGTTGGTTTTTGTGTGTATGTATTCTTATGCCCAGTAAAAGCGCTCTCCTGTTTATAAACTAAAATTCCTTTAGTAAAGTTTTGTAAGGAGAAAAATGCAACTCCTCCTGTGCTAGTCAGTCTTTGTGATATTTTTCCAGGTGTGTAAGCTCAGTGTGCAAGACAGAGCTCTAGTAACTGGAGAAAGGTTGCTACCAATGCACCTTGCAAAGTCAAGAGCTCTCAGGGATGCAGCTGAAAACCACATCAGCTCAGATGGACTGCATTAAGATAAAAACACACAGGTCTGAGGGAGCATAAGGAACTCTTGTAAGAGAAAATTCTGGTGTTTTTTTTTGTAACAGTATGTCCATTTACCTACACTAAATTTAATCTGTGTGGAACTGACTTGAAGTAATAACCTCTTGAGACAAAATCAGATCACAGAACTGGTCTTTGTGCCAGTTTTATTACCTTTAGCCCACACCATAACCTGGATACTCCAGGTTAACAGATTGAAAAGCATCAAAAAATTAAAAAGGGACAAAAAAAAGAAGCTTGTATTCTTTCAGCTAATGAAAAGAAATTACTAAAAGAGCCTTAAACCTCTCAATTATGAAATCTCGTAAGAAGTTATAGAAGGTGCAGCCAATACTACCTAGGAACTAGAGATAACACTTCCTTTTAAAAATTGACTTCTAGTGCAATGTTTTAGTATTTTTCTGTGTAGACATTTCACTAAAGACATTTTTTAGTTATTAACTATTATGTATATTAACTATTATGAATATTAACTATTATGAAATAAGGATTTTCCACATTTTTTACTAAACTAATTTCTATCTGAAAGCAGCCTGATGCAAATTATGAATTTAAACAAGCAAAATTTAGAGAACAATAAATTACATTTGTTTCTTTTTACAAAATGATGTTAATGTCAATATAAATATTAAGAGAAAGTTTTTTATTATTACTTAAACCTGTATTTTCTTTCATTCTTTAATTTAAAAAGAATCTCAATTTAGTGTAAAGATTACACTAGTAATTTGAAACTAGTTAGTTTCAAATTAGCAAATAATGAGAATTAACCCCTTTGACAGGGTATGTAGATTTGCAGTCCTTGTAGCTGTGAAAAATATCTGTAATTTCATCCAAGATTACCCAGATTTGTAGCTAATCTAATGCAGAGGTTTGTCAGGGGCAAAGTTCCCTGTGATCTGGCAGCAGGTGAGCAGAGGTCTCACGAGGTGCTGTGGGGCTGCCCCATAAGTGAACCAGCTCCAGTGGGTGCTCAGGAACGTGGAGCTCTTCCTTCCCTCTTGCAGTTGTCCCAGAGAGACCTAATTTGCTACTCTGCCCCTGGGAAGAGATGGGGAACTCTCTTCACTGCTTTTGGAGAGGCAAGTGCTATGATGTAGAAATGAAACCCCGTATCACAGTGTGTTAGAGCTGAGATTGGTTAGTCTGGGTCAACACAATTCCTAATTGTGCTTTAAGTAGCAGACTGAGCTCTTTTAAGTGGGGCAGAGGGGTTACAGGTTATAATGGTGACTGACTACTTGGCTGTCTTGCTCACTGATTCCATACCATTTTGGTAAACCTTCCTTTGTCCAGTTAAATGTGACCATGAGACTGCTCAGCTGGGATGTAAAGGCATGGCAGAACTGGTTTGTACAGGCAGGTGCTTTATTGAATCAGCGATCCCTTCACAGTGGGATGGATATGTGAGGTCCTTGGCTTCTATAACAGAGCTCTGAGGTTTTAATTTGTGAAGATAAAATGTGAACACTGACACTCTCAGTTGGCTAACCCTTAATCATCTTTCAAGCAAATCTATGGACTACTCTGCAAAACATGAGCAGTGGTTAACATATGAAGCAACATGCCTGCATTGAGCTGACTTTATCTTAAGCCACAGACTTTGCAAAAGATGACAGCAAGGGGAAAAGGGATTTGAAAAAATCTGTAGTGTTGGTATTTCAGAAAAGGAATCCTGCCTTGTGTTACTTTTTTGACTAGCTGAAACCCTGAGTCTCCACAACTGGTTGTTCTGAAGGCTAAAATTTAGAGAAATTATGGAAATAGTGTAACTTTTTCTGGAAAATTCTTATGTTTGTCACAAAAATAATCTGGCTGGACTAATTGGCATGATTCAGAATTCAGGTGTTTGTGGCTTTGTAAGCAATATTCATTTGGCTTGAATAGAAGATACTGGAGAAGGTAAATCAGTCAGTTTTTTTCTAATTTAAGAAATGTTGATCAAACTAAAGATGATGTCTTAAGGTTCCTCTATTTTTCCTTTGTGTGCATATTTAGCACACCAGATGGTTAATGCAGTCCTAATAAACTGGTGGGAATATTTAATTAAATGTGGTCCCAGGACATTAAATGTAGAGTATTATTCTTTGGCTGGTGATCAGAGTAAATATTTGGTATTAAGGGAGAGTCCTCATAGAATATTGTTGGTAGTAAATGAAAATCACATTTGGGAACACAAATATGTTCAAAGTAGAACTTTCTTCACAAAATTAAGACACCTCAAATGCTAATTCCTTTTATATGTGGGGTTTTTTTCCTACCACCAATTCACTATTACTCATTGCTACCCAGTTATTACAAATAGCATGAGAAATCATTTGAAATTTGATAGTCACAGAATAGAATGAGCCTAAGTTTAAGTCTGTAGCCATTTACTTGTCAATAGTCACATTTTTACTGAACACTGAAGTGCTCAGATAGAACACTGAAAAGCACAGTTAATAACAACATCTCTGTTCAAGCAGTGATGCTTCCCTTGTAGTGAAGGAAGCCTGTTTGCTCTTTTTGGGATCCAGTGCTGCTCCCTCTGTGAGATCTGAGGGCTGAAAACATCTTTCTGTAGTCTGAAAATCCCTCCAGCCCCAGTATGCAAATGTCCACTAGCCCAGCAGTGATACTCCCCTGTCAATAAGCTAATTATCTTCTCAGCCTAACCAGTTTTATGATATCATGGATTTCTTTACTCCTATTGAACAACTTTTTTTTTATTCCCCTGTGAAAGTGAGATTAGTAGAATGAAAACAAGGATAAAACTCAGCCTATTAAAATAGCCTAGTTAATAACTGAAGGGAGGAAGATGAACTAGAAATCTGAAATACTTAAATTATGTGGGCAACTGAACTAAAAAGCACATTCTCCTACTGAGTACATCTATTTTGGAACTGGGAAGTCATGCTCTCTAGCCAGGGTTGTCTTTTGAAAAGTCCTCTCACCTTACAGGCAGAGAACATCACTTTCTACTTGTAAGAAGAATGAGAACCAAATTCTGAAGAAAATTTATTTTAGGTAGGTGTTAGAAGTTTCCCTAAACCTTTGCTGACAGAATTAGTGTGTGGTTTTGAAAGAGTAACAGGACCTGCCATTTGACACTATCCCATTTCACTATGGGAAAATCAAAAAATGTGGTAAGAGGTGCTGGGATGGATAGCTAATATCTCTTGATTTCGAGACACAAACACAAACATGACTGTCCACACACAGCTGTGGTGGGCATGTACTGTTAAGTTTGTACAGTTAAGCACTCAAGTCTGGAAGGCCCAGAATCTTAAGTAGCAAAGGTATCAATTTCTTTGAGAGAAGGCTTTGAGATGATGTGAGTAGCCTAGCACAGAATTTTACTCTGCCCAATTCAGTTAGACTGGATTTTGATAGGACTGTGGCAAACCTTCTGTAGCCAAACTGATTGTTAAGAAAGCTTTTTTGCTAATGTTGGCTAAACTGACCTACTACAGAAATAAAACCCCGTGAAGTAGAATCAGATTAACAGAAAACTAGGAACTAGCAAATTCCTCCAGGATGCAGAAGACTCTAAGTATTATCAGGAAAAGTCCCCCTTTGCAAATTATCAGCGGGAAAATTGGTTTAGCTGTTACTGCATAGGAATAAACAAAGCAAGTTCAGAACTAACAGCAAACCCCCAGGGCTACAGAGCTCCTTTATTTCCTTAGAGATCCTCCCTGCCTCAAAGCTTTCCACTGCATCTCAATTCACAGATGAACACTCTTGGCACCAGGGACACTGGGAAAGGGGTTTGTTTCTACAGCTACTCTTATGTCCAGGATCTCCACTGACATCCTTAGTCCCTAAAAAAATGTATGAATTTGCATTTGTAGCTAATTTTAATAATTGTTTTAGAGTTAAATCTCAAGAGTAGAAAGCTATGGAAGTGTTCTGATTTATTTTACAGTTAAACAGGTGTTTTTTGGTGTATTTTTCAAATTCCTTTGAAACAACAGACTGTCAAACTCCACTTACAAAGTGAAGCCCAAATGGGTTAGATGCCTTTTGAAGGGGTCCACATGGAAGAATGGTGTTTTAAATATACATAAGTCACAACAGTAAATATTTACTACATAAATGATACCTGAACAGTAAAAAAAAAAAAAAAAAAAAAAAAAAAAAAAGAAAAGCAGTGAAATTTTATGTTTTATTTGAACAACAGGGAAAGGGGTTTGAGGAAAGAGGAATCACAGTGGAGTTCACAGAAAATTGCCTCCTTCATTTCACTTTTTATAGGGATATTGGTCAAATCTGCTGCTGCATTGATGCACATGCACTGCCCTCCCTGCCACGGTCCGTAGGGGAGGAGAGAAGGGCCGCAGCACTGCACAAAGGGGTCCCATGAGCTTTGAGGTTGCAATACAATGCTCCCTTAATAGGGGTGCACAAGGGTTTTATGAGCTCTGGCTTGGAATGCACCAGAAAATGGGGTGGAGCATGAGACAGACAACCAGGAATCGAATAGGGATAGGGACTCAGGCGAAGAGGGAGGAACGGGGGAGGAACCGGGGAAGGAAAGGGCGTGGCTGTCTCCTCTCTGCAGCTTCTTCAGCCACTCAGAGAGGGAAGGAGAGAAGCGAGCCCCATGAGGCATGTGTGGACATGCCTGGGTAGTTACAACTGTAGGGGAAATCTTACAATGTATATATTTGTAAACACGTGATAACTGTAAAGTCCATATAATGAAGTCCTTTCAATCACTGTATATCTTTTTTCATTCCTGAAATCGTTCCCATTCTGATCCTTGGTCCTCCACACCTCCCCTGAGCTTTGCCAGCTGACACCAGCTAGAGCCGTCTGATGCAATTCTCACTTTCCTCCTGCTATAAGCTTCAGCTATGTTTCTCACTATCTAAGTCTGAGAGGTAGAAAATAACTCTTGCTATCAGAAATAGGTTGTGAGCTTTCACTCAAGTCAATAGTTGAAGAACAGAGGAGCAGAAGGATGGCAATGAAAAGGGCAGGGCTGCTTTGCCACAGGCTTTCTGTGCCACTGAGCAAGTCACTTAATCTCCCTGTACCTGTTTCCCAGCCATATGAGGGATAATAGCTTTTCTTTAGCTTATTGCAGTGTTGTTAGGATAAAGACTTTGAAGAGATTAGGTCCTGTAGCTGGAGGCTTTAAAAAGCACTTTGGATAAAAGAAAATGCTGAAAGCAGCCATGGAGGTCCCAGTGTAAACTGTACCAAAGCCACAGTGGTGTCCTGGCATCCTCCTGGTGTTTGCATCGTGCATCTCCCTTCTCTAGCCTGACTGAGAAAATAATTTCTCCTGTGTAGCTCACACATATGAACAAAAATGAAAGTATATGTCAGGCAGTTTCCCAAAATATTAGATACACAATCATCCTTAATGTTCTTTCAGCCAGTGCTGAAATGCAAAGCAGTAACACTGGATATCTCCACTTCTATCTTAATTAGAGTTGAAGCTCCCTTTAATTGTCAGAGCTAAGTAGTAAATTGCTTCCAAAATATCCAGGTGAGATGACAAAGCTCTTAGTCATGATTTTGACCTACGAGTTTCAGGCCCAATTAGAAGAACTGAGGATGTCTGAGTCAGCTGAGACCATTTTGCTGAATCACTAGGATAGTTCCTAAATGTTTCTTCCAAGGTTGCTGCATAGATACCCAGGTCCAGCACCTGCTTTCAGTCAGATTGCTCATGTGCTAACTGAGGCAAAATCTGGCATTGTGGGGACTGAAGGGTATAACTAATGTTTTATAAAAAACAACCCAGCTGCTGAGGCTCTGGGCAAGTAGTGCTGTTGTCCTGCAGTGAGTGTACTTGGCACTCTCCCAGAGTTTACTCCAGTGCTCTGACATCGCAGAGTGGTTGCCATTTAAGACTATTTGCTAGGGATTTATACTCTTTTTCACCAAGAGTAATAGAATTTTGTTCCCCTTTCAAAATTAATTTGACCTGTTCTTGGGAATGAAGATTCTCAGCATCAACAGTAATTTTTTCCCTTTTCCTAAAAATGAAAGTACAGAGATCTGATGACTAGGGGCCCAGTGATGGAGCTTTTATATAGATTTTGCATTCTTTTGTAGCTCCCCAAAATCATGCCAGACTATGAGAAATTATATTTTAAAGTTGTGATGCTTCATGTATTTCAAAAGGAAGCTTCTCCAACATAGTGATAATATTCTACATAAATTTCTTTGAATAAAGCTTCTGAGAAATTATAAGCTGATACAACATGGTACAGAGGCAATAATAGAAGAATTATGTAAATGTAGGAAGAATTATGCAAATGCAGGTTGGACTTTCATTCTAGAATTTTGGTACTAAGATATAACAGAGAATGTCTATGCTTTCAAGTGATGTAGACCTTCAGTTCCTTTCTTTACTAGAAAACTTAGGTTCAAAGACAAACTCTTATTTGGATGCTTGTGTGGGACTGGAGCCAGGTCAGCACACTCTTTTGGTGAGTGCCTTCTGCTCATTGCTGTGACCCACAGGGCCATGAGTGAGGCAGCTGCTGTTACTGTGTAAGGAGAGCACAGTTCCAGAGACACAAGGTTTGGAAAGCGTAGCTCTGCACTGCAGGCAGCACGTAGCTCTGGTTACTCTTGAATTAGATTTTATGTAATTAATTAAGATGGGTACGTTAATTACAAGCTTACTGTGCCTTAGCATAAAGATTGTCATCTCTTTGCTAGTTACAGTAACTCCTGCTGGATGAGCAGGGCAGCTGTAAAAACACACTGGTTTTCCCATCCCTTCCTCCCTTATGCAGGAAATGCCCCAGGAAATGCAATTGAAAGTAAGTTAGATGGCAGCAAGGATGCTGGAAGAGAACAAACTAGGAAGTGTCTACTGTATGCCAAACCATTTTAAGGGCAGATTGGAAGGGCAAAAAAAAGATGACAGTTACCGGGTAGAAAAGGTACATGGCAGAACTTTTGAGTTATCTCCTAGCTTTGACCAAGAACACCTCTGCTTTTATAAGCTATGCTTACAGCAAACCTATATGGCAGGGAAAAACACTTCTCACCTGTTCTGTAGCCTCTAGGATGCCAACAGTGCATAGCTCAAGAGAGGAGCTCTCTTGACTTTTGTAGTAGTGAAAAAATTCTGCTTGTTTTGATTGGGAAAATGCCCATTTATGTACTTAACTGCAAAGTTTTACAATTTCAATTTTAGCTCTGTTGTTGTACCAGGAACTCCCTTTGAATTTGTTGATGCTCCAGGGAAGTCTTGTTTTGCATTGTGTGTGATATATATTTTAGTCAGATTCTGATCCTTTGCGACAACTCAGAATAAATCCTGTTGGGATGCTGGCCCAGGGCCATTGATGGAGTGATTCCATTGCAGGTGGCAGCAGCATCTGGTTTTTATGTTTTTAAATAGATGGGTCCTCAAATGATGATGGCTCCATTTCTTTTCTTGCAACTAAAGCTTGATAAGGTCATTCTGACTTGCAGTTAAAAAGTGAAGCGTAAGTTACAGCAGAGCTGCAGGTCTGCAAACAGCTGCTCCATCTCTGGGAGCCTCTGAGGGTCAGAGTTATCCACAGGGATCTCAGCCCTCAGGCGATGCTGTTAAACTGAATTCTGCAGCTTAAGGTACCTTTGGGGAACTACTTTAGTGCCCCTCAGCACTTCGACAGTGTATTAATGAGGCCATAATTCCAGCAGCAATAATCAGACCCCAGGATGTAAAGGGGAATGATTCACAGAGAAACGCTGTGTTCTCTCAGTCTGTCACTATGGGAAGGCATTGGTAATGCATGAGTGGGATTTGGTGATACTTTTCAGTTCACGTGCTTAGGGATTTCCTCTGCAGCTTCAGGAAAGGTTTTATTTCTCTGCAGGAACAAGTGACAGTGGTCCCTTGGAAGGAGAGGCAGGTTTCACAGTGTGAAAAATGGTGTTCAGGCCAGCAGGTTGATTTGTCTGTACTAACTCATACTCTGAGACAGATCGGGTCAGTTCTTGGATTTTAAGGAACCTTTGTTTTGTCTTTTGTTATATAGCAAGCTGGGGAAAGTCAGTGTGCATGCTTAAGAAAAGAGCTGATGTGCAAGAGACCAGGGCTCTGTTCACAGCATTGCTACAGATATTTGCCTAGGGTCTGTGGCAGATGCTCAAGCCTGGACAGCTGCTCTGGTGGCATTCGGTGACCACCAATGCCAGAGATGACTAACCCCATGCTGTGTGCAATTCTCACCCCCATTGCCTCCTCTAATTCTTTCTCCCCTGCTTTTGTTTATCTTTACTTAGTTAACTTCCAGCCAAACACAAAGAGCAGGGGAGTGCTTCATTCAGCACACTGAGAAGAAATACAGGGTCACAGCCCTGGCTGCTGTAACATTAACACAAAATGCTAAGTGTGTTTCCTTAGCGAGACATAAGCTCTGCCCTGCTAGTCAGGCCTGTGATCAGTTTGGCCATTGGCCTAACTTAGGGTAGATACTCTGAATTGTTTGCTATTTTAAAAGGCAGCAAGGGAGAGGAGGAGTTTGATATAGTCCTACTAAGAAACAGTGTAAAAGCTGATTGTGGTATGAGAAGGAATTGAACAGGAGGGCTGTGATCCAGGAACAGAAAACATGGGTTGAAACAATGGAAAAGTTCTTCTAAGAGACAGGTACTTTTTACCTGTTCCAGGAAAGGGGTAGTGAACAAGTAAAGATGGTCTTAGTCACTTATATTTTCTGTTTTTGATCTAGGTCTGCTCCAGCTCCTACCCAAGGTCCCACCAGTGCCGGGGCTGCAGGGCCTTCTCCTGCTACCAATGTGTCAAGCAACAAACGGCTGCAGCAGACACAAGCCCAGGTGGATGAGGTAAGTGGCTCCAAGTGATTTGTTGCTCACCACAAGAGTGTTGCTGTGGTTATTTTTTTTCTTTAAGATGCTCTTCTCCATGATCCAGCAACACTGGTCTGAAGGCAGTGGATCTGGGAAATGAGGTTTATCAAAGATGGCATTTATGAGGAACCAGGCAGTACAAGTGAGATTCTGAGTATAAACATCCTTGTACCAGTAACAGTTCTGCAGAATAAATGTGGGCATTGGTGCTAGTTTGGGAATTCCTCCCAGTCAGTCAGGTTAGGAGGATGTATCATAGTGGAACCAGCTCTTTTAATGTGTTCCCATGTTCCTAAAGGTTAGACACTAATCTCACAGACTGTTTCACAGAGACAACCTTTGACTTCTCAGAGGTAGATTTGTCAGAGAATTGTGCAGCTGAGGGCTGTGTTCATTAGCCAGAGCTCTATGGATTAATCATCACAATTTATCCTTAAAGAAAGGCACCCACACGTGATGTCACAACAGCATCTTTAACAAATCCCCACTCCTTTTGTTGGTCTTGGAGGACCATCTGGCTGTTTTAGCTGGGATCCTTAAATTCCTGCAACACCTCGGCTGTAATGCCAGTGCCCATCCAACTGCTGTGGGGATGGAAATAGGTGAACATCCCACTGCTCATCCATGGAGTCCTTGAGCATTCCAGCAGTACAGGAGCAACTGTAACATCCTTGCTCATTTGCTGTGCAGATTTGTGTGCTGGGTATTGAGGAAAGAATTTTGTTAAAGCCCTGCAAAGCCTTAAGTAACTAATTGCTTACTGTTCATGGGGAAGTGGCCAGGGCTTGTGTGATTCTTTATTGCAAATTTAATAAAATACAAATGAGAAAACATGCATAAAGGCCTCTGTTTTCAAAAGCTTCATGTATGCTTTAAAGATAGTAGAGACAACCTCACAACATCCAACTCAAATGCATTACTTAAGATGAATTAAATACACCTGTCAAGATGGGCTTTGTCTTTTTGAGAACTTTTTCTTTGCTGAAGAACTGAAATGGGGACTTTCTGGCTGCAGAAATGTCAAGACCAGTGTAGGAGGCGTGTCCAGGGGTGCAGGGGAAGCACCCAGGGCAGGGAAGCCCAGGGGACATGTGCCGGAATCGATAACCCCATTGGTCACAAGGTCACTTGGTTTTAAGGGATAAAAACAGTGCTGGGTTTGAATTAAACTCTCTTTGATCACCATCTCATCAGAGAGCAGACTACACTTCTTTATTATATAAAGATCCCATGCAACAGACCAGGTTCTCTCATTATCACTGATTTTCACATCACACTCACTTCACTGATGTTAGTAGAGTGTCTCTTCCAGTGGGGAAAGGAATATTACATTTCAGCTTCTATCTTTGGTCAGAATAATGAAATAAACTTCTTATCCTGAACATGTTACATCATAGTGGTCCTATAATTGTTTATGTGAGTGACAGCAAAGTAATTTTCCCTAAAAGATAAAAAAATAATTGCTGTTTATTGTCTAAAAATGAGTGATGCCTGTCAGATACATTGAGCTCTTCAAGCAGATCAATGGAGGTGGCTCCAGTGAGGATAGTGGACCCCTGCTTTTTGCTTAAGATACTCTCTATTCTGAGACTTTTGACTCAGACCCATGCAAACTGGTCTTCTTGTGAAGCATGATGACATAATTTTGGCAGGAACTCTTACCCAGTATGAGGGGATTTGGATTTGAGGATTATGTGGGTGACATTCAGGATCCATGGGGTTTTTGCCTCCCATTTGAGAGGGAGGCTGCAGTTGGTATGGGTTTTGAGTTTGATAGCACATGGTCAGCAGATCCTTGTTCAGCAGGGAAATCACAGTGTAAGTGTAGCCAAAGGAGAAAAATGCCACTGGGCTTTCAGTCCCAGTCCCAGTCACTGGGGTGAAGCTGGTTTATAATACCTAAGAGTCTGATCTGTAAACGTTGCTTTGACCTTCCTAGATATTTCCTGTTTTTTTCTTCCATGTCTTGTGGGAAAGTCATCTGTAGGTGGCACCAGACACCACGGAGGAGTGTGGCACACTCAGCCTGAAACGGCAATACCATTGCCACTGTGCTTCAGAGGATATTCTTGGTGTTAATAAAATGACTGACATTTTTAATCCCGTGTCAGTGCTGATACTGTATTGCAGCTATGTCCATGCTGGGTTTTCCCCTCTGATTTCTCTAGACATCTTCTAAGGCCCCAATCATGGTTTTATTCTAGACAAACATTTATTTATTTGACAAAAATGCAGTCTCATCTAGACAAGTGTTCACTGCAGTCAGGTTAGATTCAATAAATAGTTATGGGCAAAACAAAAATTGAGAGAATGGGTAGCAAATAGTACACTATTTTTTTTCAGCATTTTCAAATAGTTCAAAATTTTCACTACAAATCATTGTACCAAGAGAAAATTCAGCAAAATGCTAGCTGAGAAATTAATACAATTTGTTCTTTAATTTGATATGAAGTTAAATGTTTGGAAGATTTTAGTTTGGAAAAGCAAGTAAGAAAATTTGGATTGACCAAAACACTTGATTTTGTTTTAGGTTTGGTAGAAAAGTGAAACAAAACTTTTGAGTTTTCAAACAGCATTTAACCCTCTGCTGGTCCTTTCGAAGTTTCTTTCACTACCAGTTTTCATCTCACTGTATTTGAATAATGTATCTTTTTAATTCTGGATTTTTGCAGGTAATAGTTAAATTATATTAGATAAAAATAACATGGAATTCCTTATGACAGCATAGGAGAAGTAATAGACCAACAGACTTATTCACTGCTAGAATGATTGGACACAACTTTACTGAGATTGTTATACTGTCTAACATTTGCATTAGTGATGAATTTTTAAAGGATCTCCATTTAGTTATTGGCTTGCTAGAAGAGGATTTTCATCTAACTCCATGTATAAAATATTGTGTCCTGGCTGTGCATGCTTTGTTTGCTGAGGCTGGCCAATGAGGTGGGATGAGCTCCCTGCTACACTTCAGGCTGAATTGTCTCAGGTAAAAATATTCTCCTCCTCCGCTTTCAAGCAGGACTTCAAATTATGGCTGGGAAATCATCTTGCCTGAAAGATCTGCAGAATGAGTAAATTCCTTGGTGAGGAAATGCATACAGTTCCCTTTAGAGTGGCCTTTATCTAGCCAATTTCACTAGTTCAGGTAAGGAAGATATTAAATATATAAGGAAAATAATGGTTTATTCTTAGTGAAGTCAACCAAATTGTAGTATAGAGGTACTGGTCTCTGTCAGGTTTTTGTATCTATATTTGTTGGCCAAAAGAAATAAAAAACTTTAATGGATCTGACTCCGGTATTTCATGATGTCTCTTTATATCACACCTGAGCAGTGTAGCTGTGCTCATCTTGTGCTCACTGTTGTTTCCATAGGCAGGGGTTTGGGGCACTGCCCAGGTAATTGCCACCACATATAATGGCAAGTGGCTGGTTTTGGTATGATATGTCATATTCCAGGGTGTGAACATTCAAGTGACCTTCAGCTTTCCTCTGTGTGGGATCTCATGTGAGGCTGTGCCCTTGCAGGTGGTCGACATCATGAGGATGAACGTGGACAAGGTGCTAGAGAGAGACCAGAAGCTTTCAGAGCTTGACAACCGGGCAGATGCCTTGCAAGCAGGTGCCTCACAGTTTGAAACCAGTGCAGCCAAACTGAAGAGAAAATACTGGTGGAAAAATTGCAAGGTAAAGAATATAAATTCTTGTTGAGAATCACTTCATGGCAGGAATACTTTCACTTGCATTTAATTCATTTGCCTGCAGGATGGCATCTCTGAGTCATCTCTTTTTGTCAAAGGGAGAAAGACATGCCTTGCCCTCTGGGCTCCATAAGTCAAGCAACTTTGATTTTTACTGGACCGTAAAAATTCTGCAGTATATAAAATGTAGATACAAATTTCGATGCTTCAGTCAGTGCCTGCAGATAGGGATGGGAAAGCATTCCATGTCAGTTCATGTTCCCTGTGTGAATGATAAAACCTGAGCAGGTGCAGTGAATTCTAGTACTGGAAGAAAAGAAGCTTTGTCCTTGTGGGAGATCATCAACCTCTGGATCTTCCATTAGGATGGTAAACCAAACTAAAAAAAAAAACCAACTTGGTTTCACAAACTGCTGTGAGAAGTAAGGAAATTACAGTATTTTATAAAGAAGGGCCAATTAGGATAGAGCAGGACTTTTATCAACCTTCTCTGCTGTCTTCAAAGTCTTAGCCTTTCCCCAGAGCAGAGGGAATCTCACTCTCCCTTGCTTTTTCAGATCTCCTCCAGTATTTGTGTTTTCTGGACCCACAAACTTCAGCTCCCATTACTCATCCAAGATCCCATACCCTTGCTTCTTTCTACTTATGCACCACCAACATTAACACTGTGACAAAATTTCAGCTCCATTTCCATTTCTCTTCAAGCTTTGCTGCTGACTACTTGTGTCCACCCACATAAACCCACCTTTTCCCAGGGGAGAATCCCACATGTATCCCTTGCCAGTCTGTTGTCTGCTTTGTCTCTTCAATCCACAGCGCTATAAAGTGTAAAACAAGGCAAAATATTCTGGGTAAACTACATGCACAAACACTCCAGGAGTAAAAGGACCTAGGTTAGAAATTCATGTGAGCAGTTCCTCTGGGCCTCTTCTACCTGCTGCCCAGTGCAGGAAGCAGGGCTTCTGGGAGCTACAGGCACAGATTTTGAGTGAGGTTCAGCCATGTGACTGCAGTGCCCACAATGACCTACACTACACTAGACCTTCAAACCTACTCTCATTCTCCTTTCCTCATTAGCCCTTCTTGCTTTACCCTGACAAACAGAATCCCCCTGTCCTTCCTCTGGCTCACAAACTCTGGAAGGAGAGGGAAGTAATAAAAAAAATCTGCAAGCCACCGGCTGGCTCTGTCCTTCAGACACATATTAGGAGGAATGGAGGCCTTGATTTGCCATGCTTAGGTTTGTTGGGTTTCAGTCTTTCCATTCTCACTGGGGTAATAATGGCACCTGGACTGCAGCATCCCTGGTGGCCTCGTTAGCATTCAGCAAGTCTCGTGGGGGGGCCTCTACCCCACACAGCTCAGTGCTGGTGTGGTCTGTGCACAGCTGCCTCTGATGTACCTATTCCTGTGGGAGCAGACTTCTGCTTTGCCATGAGTGATTTCCAGGATACAAGCTGGAAACCATGCTGGTTAGCATGGGCTTCCTACAAGTACACAGCACAGCACCAATGGCTGGGAGGCATTAGACATCTCCAGCTGCCTCTGCACTGCCACGAGGAACCTGGGGAAGAGTGACCCAGTTACTCTGGTATAAAGTGGTACATGCCACGTGTGAATCCAGTCACTTAAATCACCTTTGGAGTTGTTTTACTTTGGAAACGTACTTTTTCTTTACTGCTGGAAATGGATGAGGTTGGTCACTGCATCTTTAGCTGACGGGCAAGAACTGACTAGCTTTGACCATTGCTGGTGGTCAGCTGTTCTTCAAACTGACACTAACTTTGGGGCTGTTACAGTAAGTCTTTTCAAGAATTAAAAGTATGAGGAATGAGTCACTAAGTAAAAGCAAAAAAATTGAGGGGTTAATGTCTTTCATGTGAAAACCTGACTTTCTTTTTTTCTTTCCTATAACTTTCTTTTTCTAGATGATGATCATCCTTGGTGTAGTATGCGCAGTCATTCTCATTATAATTATAAGTGAGTAATTAATTTCTCTTTCATTTATGATCTCAGTAGCTTGTGACTTAAGAAATGCTGCTATATTAAAAACTAAATCAAAACAAAAAAATGGATATAAAATATTTAAACTGATTAATCTGTGAAATTTCCCTTCTAGTATCGTGCTTTTATAGTAAGAATTACTGCAAACTCTCTGGATACATATAGGCAGAATTTGTTGACATTTAATGTTTTTTTACATTAGCATGTTACATAACTTTTCCTAGGATTAAATACTTCTTTTTTATGTTTTATATAAATTTTTATGCAGTCTCAGAGATCTTCCTTTCATTACAATGAGGGCCACAGTCCTGTGTTTTCTACTGAGAACAGTAATATTTGAATTACCTCATGCCTTAAAAGGAGGGTGAAGCCCCACAGGCAAACAGGCATCTGATGAATTTTTTTAAGTGTGTAGGTGCCTAGTTCCCACCAAATCAGCTGGAATTTGAGATGTTAGAGTGCTTCTGAGGATCCCTTTGTATCTTGAATGCCTAAAATGTTGTTAAAAGATGGCCCAAAGTCTTACTGATTTATTTTCTCAAAAGACATCTCATTCCACATATTTGTTACAGGAAAGTTAGCTATGAATGAATAATAGCAGTCGTGCTGGTTGGGACCCAGGGATCTTGTAATGACAGTAATTGAACATTTCATTTATGTAACCTCTGTGTTAGCAACAGCTGTTATGTGACATAACTGGAATATTGCATTAACTCCTAAGAGGAAGATTTCTTGAGTTAGACAATCCAGCTAGTAACCCAGAAGGGATTCACCAGCACTGTGGATGTGAGTTAATTCCCAACTCTCAAATTACATGCCTTATATTCAGGGTGTTTCCATTTTCCTCTGTTGCTTCTCTAAAGAAGGCTTACAGAATCACCTGTAAACATGACTAAATGCAATGAGATACATGTGACAGTTTATTAGTCTTATGAATGCTGGCACCAGAGTGACCCAGAATAATTCTAGGGTTTCATAACACTGATACAGCAAGAATGGGAAATGGTTACATATTAATTAACTATATTAACTGGGTACTGAAGGCAACTGGCTTCAAGAGAAAGATGGGCCTTTGTTCTGCAGTCTAGAGCAGCAACCTGGAAAGACAGGTGTGCAGCCATTGAACTAATTGCTGTGTATATACTCATCACTGACCACTGTGTGTATCTTAACAAGAAAGTAAAAACCAGTCAAGATAGCTCATAATTCCTCCTTAGAAGCTAAGACTGAAATTATAAATAAGTAATAATATAGTTTGCCTCCTTGTTTTAAATGTTGGATGCCTGTCCTGCTAAGTTAAGAAACAGCAGGTTTGACATGGGTTAGGTTGGGTTTGGGTATTTAGTCACATACTTTAGTCACTGAACCTTAAGTTCTTTTTCCAGTCTATTTGATTCTTCTGTAATAGTGCCTAAAGGTTGCAGCTTCAGGAAGGACTCTGTGTATTGAACTCAATGCTGTATTTATTTACAGTAGCTCTCAAGTATATGTTTAAATCCTATAGACATCAAGCATCCAAGTGCTTGACAAGTCCTGCATGACTTTTCCAGTCCCTGATTTGAATGGGAACAAGATCATACCCTCTATGCAGGGCTGGCTATGGGTGCAGATAAACTGAGCCATTCCTCACAGCAATGAGCTACCACGTGTGGTGAAATGGCCCAAGCCAGGCTTTCTACCATCCTGGGAGTGGGGCCCTGGAAAAACAGGCACACAACCCATGGCATTGCAGGTGTTGCTGGAGCTGATGATGGCAGCTACCATCACTGTCTGTCCTTGCCCTTTCTATCTTTTGAGCCACAGTCTCCCCTGCTTTCCACTGCAGTTTCCCCTCCAAACTCCTTCTGACATGGGAGAAGCATCCCCATTTCCCCTGGGAAGGAATATTGTGTGTAAGATGTGTTATGCTCTTTTAACTAAGATCTGCTAAAGATGTTTGCAATTCTCTGACATCGCACACTTCTGTAAGATAAAGCACAACAGTAACTCTGTAATAACTGTTGGGTTTTGTCTTTTTTTTTTTAATCTTTCTTTCCTTCTGCTTTGTTTCCCAGTTTATTTCTCCACTTGAAAAAACAAAGAAGGAAGACTTGGCACAACTTTGTTCATATCAACTGACAATATCAGTGTTCCTTTGTTGAACTCCGCTTTTTAATTCCTGGTGTCTTGGGATTTTTGCTTGTAATAACCCATAAGCATTCAGTGTGGTGTATTTTGGAATTCTGTTGTTTCCACAAGAAACTGTACCAGCTAAATACTGCCAAGTAGTTCCATACACTGTCTTATCACTGTGTCTTAAAATGTGTATGCACTGACCTTCAGAAACTGTAGTATATGAAAAGCATCCTAAAACATCTCAGAATCAGAGAATACAGTTATGGGGAAGCTCCTGCTTAAAGGGACACTGTCAGGTGCATTGGACCCAAACCTAAGGTTGCAGCAAACATTAGGGCCTTCTCAATCTGAGCACCTAAAGTTGGATGGCAAAATCCATTGTCAGATGTAACTTTTTGAGGAAGTATCTGCTACTCCCACTGAAGAGAGTGATACCTGCAAGTATTCATGTAAGATATCATAGTTCAACTTAGCTAACCAAACACAGATTTTTTGAGATGAGTTGTAGTATCCAAGTCTAAAACCATTGCCTGCAGAAAGTAAATAAGACTAGTTTATTATCTTCCATGGATTTAAATTTTTCCTTATGGACAACACCTTATGGTGTTCTGAACAACCAAGATGGCCTCAATATGAAAGCCAGAAAGAAAACTCTACAAGAACTAAAAAGCATTAGCTAGTACAATCTTGGAAAATCCAAGCGAAGTGTAAAAATGATAACACAAGCATCATGGATGACTAAGATACAGTCTCTTGCTAAAAACTCAAGGCACTGTTTGTCAGGCTTCATGGGACTCCTGTGAATGCCAAACCCCAATAGTTAGGCCCTGACTTAAACCACATGAACAGCTTTGGTGGTGTCAGTGGCTTCCCAGCACAGCTGTAGGAAGCTCCCTCTGCACCAGTGTGCAGGAATGGTCCCCACTGTGAGGATCATTCACAAATCAGGAAGAAGAAGGTATGGGGGAATAGTAGAGAGAGGCTGAGAAAGGGAAGGTGCCTAGCAAAGCTTTCCTGGAGAAGAGGAAGGCAAAGAAACACTGTTCAAAGTGGTGGTGTTAATAGGCTTTTAAAAAATTGATTTTGTGTGTGTGTGTGTATAGTTCATAAACTATAGTGTCATCTTTGTAAAGTGCTCAGCTGAGATACCTATCATACTCAATTAGTTTAAACTAACATTTGATGTAATTAAAAGAAATTATATATTGTGGCTTAAGAGAAAGTTCTTGTATGCTTTTGTGAATTTCTTGGGGTTTTATCTTTTTAAAACACTGAATAGCTCAATCATAGTTAACCAAACTAAAAATGAATTATCAAATTTTGAGCCAGGCAATTCAGAAAGGGTCTTTTTAGGGTAACTCCTTCAGAATTTCTAAAAATAATTCATAGAATAAAATATAAATAATTTGGTAGGTTGAGGGGTTTTTTGTCTGCAATTTAATTAGGGAATAGAAATGGTGATAATAGTAGTGTAAATATTTCCACCTTGGAGTCTCTCTCTTGATAGGGTTTAGTTTAAAAACATAGAGCCCCAGACCTGTTTGTTGCAGTGAATCTATATACAAATTGTGCTTAAGCAGAATTTTGAAGAGAGAATAAATAATGGTCAATTGAAAGCTTTCAATTGCATTTTTCCCTATGTATTTATTACTTCATAGTCACATGCACTGTTTTGTGTCATTAAGTAGTAAGTGGCCACAGTCTTAATGAAAGAGAAGGTCCAAAGTTACTAATGTGCCACTGGACTCCGTGGTATGCCCTGTTCACTTCAGTCCTTCAGCTGGGTAAGCACAGAAACAATTCTGAAATCCTCATGGGCCAGACAGAAAACTTGGCTGTCATGAAGGACCTGACACTATGAGGTGACACAGCTGAGTACTGTGTATCATTGAGGCTTCACTGGAAGAGGAATAAGCCATCCAACTTCAGGAAACCTTTTAAACTACTAAGATAATTGGACAGCTGATATGAAAGAATTTTCTCCTAAGGGTGAGTCCTGCCACCCATACCCATGTTGAGCATGGGTTAATCCTCACAGGGCTTCTCTACTGAAAGGATGCACGAGATGAAGACAGCTTTCACTGGAGCTGGTACAATCAGTAAGGTTTCAGGCTGATTTAGAGCCTTAGTGTAGATGTTCCTTCTCCTCTGAGAGCCCGAACTGACTACTGGGATGATAGGGCTGCAAATACACATCCTGAGTTGGAATCCTCTAGCTACAAAGATGCAAAGTTCCCAAATGAAACTGTGGTGAAAGTGCTACAAGGATGCAAAGCTTACATCCTTCTAGCTAATGTAGATGAAGAAAGTTAATAATCCAAGTAGGAGCTTTAGGTGAGAGTGGAGATGGTTGTGGCAGGTGTACTCATTATCTCTCAAAACTGTAACTAACGAGGATGACTCCTAAACCTTAGTGAGAATTTGCAAGGAAGAACCCAGTCAAGAAACCTACCCTCTGGTGGGTTGTAAAATGTTTGTGAAGAGACTATTTCCTCCTGATTGCTAATGAAATATGCTAAATTAATATGTTTAACTCTTTGAAGTTGGTTGCACATAGTGTGCTCATGAATGCTCAATATTTGCTACTAGTTGTGCTGTAGTGGTTGGTTGCAATTGGTAAGATAAACCATGTAAGCTTTCTGATTCAGACCAGGGATCATAAACAAGTGTGTCCTTCCCTGAAACACAGACCCAGAGCTGTACTGCTCCTGCAGAGGGTTAAATCTTCACCAAGGAGCATATGGTAATATAGGACTGTTCAGGGTCATAGGTTGTGTAACAGCATCACATATGTGTAGACTGATGCACAAGACAATCTATATAAACACAGTTGGAGATCTTATGTGTGTTGAAGCCAGGATTGATTGCTTTCTACTCACTGCCTCTGCATTTAAAATGTGCAGTTACAACTGCCTACCTGTAATAGTAAATTTTCCATGAAAAGTTTAACTCATTCTTGTTCAGTCAGCATTGATTAGAATTTCAATTACTGGGTAGAATTTCAACTGCTGCCCTTCATCACTAAATACTGCCCAGGCTCTCACCTTGGGCTGGTTAAAAAGTCACAAAAAGGCTTCCTTTTAGTGACTCCCCAGCAAACCCTCAGAGGACTTCAAGGCCATTGGTTTCTGACTGCCACTTTGGGGACTGAACTGGAGACTCCTCTGGTTGGAAGCAATGCTTTTGATAGCTTCAGCCAGAGTTTGACATTGCTTTAGATTTGCATATTCCATCCTTATAAGAAGCACTTCCTCTGCTTTCTGGGCCATCTAGCTGTACACATCTGGGATGCTGTACAGCATGAGCTGCCATTCAGACACAGCACTGCTGAAAGGAGGTGGTTGGGAGCTGGTCAGTGCCTGTACCATGGCTGCTGTTTGGCTTGGCAGTGATCCTATGTCAGCATCTGAGCTTGAGGATGTGCAATTATTTGCATCCACTGTGTACAGGCTAGTGAGGTCCTGCTTGGGCATTACACTTTCTCTCTAATTTAGTTTACCTTGCAGTAACATAGACGTGGCTTTAAACCTACAAACATTGTTACACAGAACTTGGCAGGAGAAGGTAGTGTGGAACCCATACGAGGTGCTTGACCTGATTTTCACTTGACAACATTATGTAACAGCACAGTCAATCCAACATAGTCCAACGTAATCCAATACTATTAGAAGGAGGATGGGAGAATCTGATAAAGATTCTGACTCTAACCTGGGGTTTGTAAGGCAAGAATTGATTTAGAAATGTAGTCAGTTGTATTTTTAAAGCTGGCACTTTCATTCTATTGGAACCTGGATGAGGTTAGCCCTGGAACAGTTCAGACAAGTAAAATAATTGTTTGGGGTTTTTTCTTTTTAAATAGTGATCTGCAATAAGTGACTTAAACACTCACAATGATGGAAGAACAGGACAGTATTAACTGTGCAAGGAGTGAATTAGAACAGCCACAATCTGCTGGTTTTGTATGAGTAGCAAGACCTTTTGAAATTCTACCATTTCTGTGTCTCATTTCTGTCACTGCTCCTCTGACAGGGCTTCACATAACTTAAATTTTATGAACAACCAGACTACTTCTTGTCTGAATACAATGGATTTTAGCTCTTAAGAGCAAGTTCCTGACTTGACATCAGTATTAGAGCATGCCTGCAAAATGGAGATGTGCATCTACCACAGCAGACTCAAATTGCAGGAACTTTTAGAAGCTCAGATGTTACTCAACTCTCATGTTTTACAGAGTGAATTTTTCTCTATTCCATGGGACATTATCCACAGAGTGGGAATACATGTAATCTATTATTTTTTAATGACAGCACCGTGATTGCATATGTTAGTGCCAGACCGTCACAAATAAACTAGAGAGCGCTTGGGTATGATCTCAGTCCTGCTTCTCCTGCCCTTTAAACAGGGAAGAAGGCTAAACCAGCAGCCATATAAGGCACTGGGCTTCCTCCCAATGTACACAGTGAGTATTGGAGAAAGGCTTCAAAGAGACCAAAGTCTCTTTGCTCTGGATTTTGTCTTGACCTGAACTTTAGACCCATGAGAGATGATAACCTTTGGGCCCACTGTAGTCAGAAGACTGAGATGCTCTTCCAGCTAGTTCTTCCTCTCACCTGATTTAGGCCCCTCTTGCCAGACAAGATACATTTGAGCATGTGTTTCTTCATGGAAGACAAAGCACAAGCACCCTCCAATTACCTTCTTTAAAAGCAAAACAAAAAAGGCTGAAGAAAGTAGTTTGAAAAAAAATGAATTGGTGCTAGAGAAATGATTGGCTGAAGGTTTCTCAAATGGTAACATTATTTTCAGGAGGAATACTAGGTTGGGATGTATGAAACAATCAAACCAGAACCTTACATTAACTGTTCTTTCTGCATCTGGTCTCCTTCAGAAATACTTCTCTATTCCACTTTAGGAAAGGATTTTGTTTTCTTCAGCTGGCTTCCCTTCCTCTGTTCATTAATATGTGTCAAAATTGATGTGCTCAATAGCTTTTTTTCTCCATTGAGAACCATAAGACTCTCTGCCTTTAAACACATGCATAAAAAGATATCTGAGCCACCCAAGGAGTTTACCTTCCTTTCTGATGCATTGACATTTAAAAGCTACATCTTGCAATAAAGCAGAAAAACTGTGGCAGTCTGGTTACATGCAGTTTTGGTGGAGTAAACACTTGATTATTCAACAATGAGTCATTCCTGCAGTAACCTCATTCTGTCATGACTGTATCACATCTGCTAACTCTCCAAAGCAAAACCCATAACCTGTACTGGTTTAAAACATGAATACAGCCTTGTAGTTCATACATAACACTCTATTCAACCAAAGAAGCCATGTGCTATAAGTTTAAAAGGGCAAAGTACTTGTTCTCCGAGAGAAAATATCATATAAAACAACAAAGACAATTAGGAAAAAAAACCTTCTCCATTCTTTATCTCTTCTCACAGTGTCTGGTTTCTTCATTATTCAAGTCTCTCTTTGTTCTCTTAGAAAGCCTTCATGTTTTTGGAGTGTAGTGTGTTTGGAACATGGTATATTGGGGCCAGGATTGTTCTACCCTCTCAGTTGACTCCCTGTCTTCTGCCACATTCTTATTGTTGAGCTCAGTCCAAGCTCAGGTAGGCCTTGAATGGAGCAGAATCTCTTCCCCATAATGCCCTGCTGTCCTCAAACCAGCCTTCACTCTCTGGACAAGAACAGTGGAGGCAGAATATGCCTCCTGGGTCTTAATTTGGTTCAAAATTACGTGATACAAAAGAAGGTTGCTGGCTGTAAGAAACAGCATTTTTACTCCACTACTTTAAATTGTATCACTGGAATTTTAGTTAAATGTATTTAACACTTCTTGTAACAATAATTTCATCAATTTTGTTGAAAAGAGAGGAAACAGCAAATAAGGATAGTGTGGTAATGACAATATAGTAAATTGGGAAATGGTTTAAGTGAAATGTAGCCAACATTCAGTAAACTCCTTTTATAAGTGGCTCTACCTAAGAGCACCTTTTGTATGTTAAAATTAAGAGGTGCTCATCTATTGAAGTAAATTTACCTACTTAAAATGAACTATGACAGATGGTTAAGGTTTTTTTCCTTGAAAATGCAGGAGATATATGCAGGAAGGATGATCTAACATTTTTTGCAGAGAATGCCATTTTGCTTAGAGTGCCATTGGAGTATCCAAAGACATGCTGCAGGAAGTGGTCAAGGACTTCAGTCAAACAGGACTTCAGAGCACTTGCTGCAGTAACAATATACCCTGAGTGCCCACTTTGTTCTACAGGTCTCTGTAATGGAATCTTTTTGACACAGCATGATAATTTTGCTTACCCTCATTCCACTCTGGTATTTACGCTTGTCCACCAATAAATGGTCTAAGCAGAGGACAGAAAATGACTTTGCTGAGTCCACTACATTCCTGTCATGTAGATGTGAACACATGGTGGTGGTCCAAGCTTTCTGTAATGAAAAGTTTAAAAGAATTAAATCAGTTTCTCCCCCTGATACATTACAGGTTTGTTTAAAGACAGAGCAAATAATGGCAGCTGCAATTATTTTCTTTGTAAGATCAGTGATTGAGATACTGCACGTAATGGAGCTACAAATTCATAGATGCACAATGCATAAACTTTATTTTTTTCAGAAGTTTAGCTATTAATTTTTATAGTATTGACCTGAAAGTTTGCAACAATTTCTTTATTAGTAAAAGTAGTTTTGGCTGACACCAGAAATTCGGTGGTCAGGGTGTCTACCATGCCACTAGCAAGCTACTAAATAATGCAAGGTCAGGCTTTCATGAAGCTTAAAGGGAAAAAAATATTCTGAATACAAGTAGAAATGTATGGTAAAGACCATGGGTATAGAGTTTAACCATTACTTTATTTAACTATTATTTAAGGAATTAGCAGCTAAACAAATGGTCAAATAATTAGCTTCCAAAGCCTAATTATAGATGACAGAATATTTTTTTCTCATTAAGAATGCTTACTTCAATCTATGTTACATTTACTTTTTTCCCAAACAGTAGAATGCTAGTGTTGCTATGACACAGTCACAGGTTTGCACAATAACATATTACAGATAGCCCACTACTTGTCATGAAAAACATCGTTATTTTGTCTTGTAAATGAAAAGTCCTCCATCCCCCAACCACATACGTGGTAAAATATTAGTCACTTTACACTTATCAGCATCACTGAAAGATTAGAAATTAGTGCCTCCTACTCATGAGCAGGACTTGAAAACATGCTTTATCTGTTGCAAAAATACATTCTGAGGGGGAAAACACCAACTGTTGTAGAGGTTAAATTTTTCTTTGATGACTCCTATTCTTTTTTCCTCCCCCTTTCTGAAAGAAGTGCTTATATACATAGACAGGCATTTGCCTCTTCCCAAATATGAAAGAGGTTAAACGTAGCCAGTATGTACTTTGAGCAACCTTTAGTTTGTTTTGCAGCGTAAAAAGTTTTCTAAGTGGTAGTGTATGAACTCTTATTATAACCTTGTTATACTCATTGCAGGAAATTAGTTCATAGCCAGCTAATTAGTATTTTCCTTAATGACACATGCTGGAGCCTTGACACAGAAGAGCAGCCTCTGGAGGTGCTGTGTAATCAATTCAGCACTGTGGTATTTCACACTTGCCAGCCTCGAGTGAGGAGCAAGGCATGCCCTGTTCTGGCAGTGAGTTCCATATGTGCTTAAGCATATAGTGAATTTCTATTCTCTGTTTAACACAATAAAAAACCACCCTCATTTTGCCTTACTAAATCCAGGTCTGATATAGAATCAGTGCTGTGTCCTAACTCAGGAAAGGAAAAGCCTTTCCAGTGAATGATAGAAAGATTAGGTAGAGAAAGACCCCTGGCAGTTTGCCTGGTCCAATGTCCTGCTCAAAGCAGGGCCACCTTTGAGGTTGGATCAGATTGCACAGGGTTTGTCTTGATGAGTTTTGAAAATCTCCAAGGCTGGGGATTCCACAGCAAATTCTGCCATTGAATATGTTCTCAGCCTTCCCAATGGTGATAAAAGTGCAGTATCCACCTTCATAAATATATGTGGTTTATATTTTTGCCTTTTTGTCTGTTGTGCACTGAACTGATTAGAGTCAAATTCAGATCTAATGGGAGTAAGTGCAACCCCATTTTTCAAAGAACTTCCATTGACATCAAGAACTTTTCTTTGTTTCTTATTGACATTGGACTGAGCCATCTGATCACACTGAGGAAATCAGTGCATTCTCTCCCCTCTGTGTATGTGAGCCTGCTTCTCTGACACTGAAGCTGAGAATAGGACAGATTCAGGACATCTGGTAAGTCTTGTTCTGTACTCTGAGGTCAGTGGCAAAACCTAGACTGGCACCAAAGAAAGAAGAGGATGTACTGAGATTACTCTTTCTTCTCACAAGTCACCTTGGCAATGCCATCCCTCTTTCAAATGATGAAATGGCAATGCAAAACAAAAGCCTTTCTTCTACCTCTTTCCTTGTAATTCTTCAAGCTTTATTTCATGTAATAGGAATAGTGAGAAATAAGTTTTCAGTTGCCCTTTTAAAAACCCAAACTCCAGACCAAATTTCTAATTGCATTCTTTCAAAGGCCACACAGTAGTGTTAAGCTCTGTAGTAATGCACTCAGAAAGGACCTGAAAGCCTGTGCCTAGAACAGCATCTCTCACCTCAGTCTCGGCTGTGCTGAGCAAGGAGTTGTGATTTGTGCCTCTACGGAAAACATTCGATTTACATCTTATTGGAGCTATCTGGAGAGGAAAAATAATGTTGTGGAGACCAGGAAATTTCTTAAAGTGCTTTACCTGGAGGTCAGTGGAATTTCATTTATAAAAGATGAATGCATGCATTTTGATGCTAAAATTGTGATGACTTACAAAGTTTGATATTACTGTACTTTTCTGTGGACAGTGATTTTTTTGAAGTGGTGAACATATTTTCCAAGAATATCATAGACATTTGTAACATGTATGTTTGTGCCAATAAATCTTGTTTTAAGAAGCTGGTTTTCGTATCATTCTGTTCCCAATACACCCAGATTAGGGACAGTTAAGCAGCTTCAGCTTTCATTCCCTCTCTATGTTATGTGCTAGAGGCTTCTGGAAATGAAGATTTTCTAATTCACACTGAGTTTTTATATGTTCGGTCTAATAGAAAAGAAAAAAATACACTTCTGTTGTATAAACAATAGTGAACTCTGTCCAAAACTGTACAACCACCATGGAATTGTGAAGAGGAGCAGGTGGAAGCATGTGTTTAGTGCATTTCACCTTATTCTTCATTTTCTCAGTGGTAACATGTTTTCCTTTTAACAGGGCACAGTTACCTCAGGGAGCTCAATGCCATGAAATCCTGTTAGTTCACCAGTTTGGTGTACATTGGACAATAAGGATTTTCTGTGAGAGGAAAACAGACTCTCTTGCAGGGTTATCTTCTGCCTTACCTTGAAGCAGCTGGTGCTGGCCACTTGTGTATGGATTAATGGGGCAGGGTAACTGTTGCCAAGGTTATTCCTAATGAGTAATTAAATCCTTTGAAGGGACAAGACTTGGAAGCTGCTTTTCTCCCCCTGCTAGTGCCTACACCCACATTTTAAAATGCATCAGCATCACAGTAACTCTCAGGTAGCTGCACTGTCATGCATATGGGGCATTATTCAACAGCTCTTCCAATTTTGTTGCAAATGATTACAGAACACATAAAAGGCACAGTATTGTTTCTCCTCACCCAAACACACAAAAACCAGGTAATGTCAAGATGCCTTCTTGTATGACAGTGCTTTATTAGCAAAATTATAGATTTTACCTTGGTAACTCAGTGCACGTGGCAATAAATTGGGGACACTTTGAGTCTGTAAGGAGGAGCTGGGACAAAGCAATCACTGATTTCATACAGTGCATATTCTGATCTATGTGAAATAGCAAATAAGGACGAAATGAGAGAGTGAATTAGGTGGACTGGTGCATGTGAACCTGATATTGAAGAACAAAGGGAACTGATCAAAGCCAAAATGAGGCTTATTAAGAGAACACAATGGGCTAATTCTCCATTAGCACTCTTACAGTCAGGTTGTGTAGTTAGCTCAGTTTTATTGAAACAAAACATCCCAATTTCTGACTTGAACTCACAAAGAATTCTAGCAAATGATAAAACAGTGTGAAAATGAAATTATGTGTGAAGTAATGGAGCAAATAAAATGGACATGGTGTAATCAGTAAGATTATATGGAAAATCTAATGTATTTTTCATTCTGGTCAGATAGATTTGCATAATTCATAGAAGTTCGGGAGCAAAAGGAAGAACTCTTTCTTAGGGGTTATTAAGTTACGTGGGGTGAAGAGCCCTGGGACTTGGATGTACTCTGGAAAGTCAACAGAAGATAGTTCAAAGACAAAACAACCCTTGAAATGACTGCCCGTATACTTTGCTTTGTGAGCTGAAGTACTTGGAGATAAGTGAATGAATAAGACACTTTTAAGTGCTCCTGACAGTTCTAAAATTCAAAAAAAAATAATCTCATATGACTAAAGATGGTCAGAACTGCAATCTGAGATGAAAAGCTGGTAATCTTGAGACTGCTTAGAGCTCTATATGAGAGAGAGTGAGGCAGTGGTGGTAACTATTGTAGAGCCAAACCATCTTTTTTTTGCTTTCCTGAGTGATTCAAATTTAGGGGAACATAATCTTGTAACACCACCTGTGGTTTGGGCAGCTACCATCCAAAGCTCTTACCATGCATGATGTGGTAGACATATTAAATGCATTTTACTATGGGAATTTTCCGGCACCAAAAGCACTAAGTTATTGCACTTTTAAGGCAGCTTTTAGGATGATTCTGCAGAAATAACACCTTTGCCTTCTCCCTTATCATCTGAACAGTCTAATTATAATTTAACAGATGTTAACTGACTGCTTTACAAAGGCAAGTAAAGCCTGGCATTTCTACTTTCTGTTGGCCATAATGCAGATTTACTCTGTTGAATGCAGTCAGTGAGTTTGATAATTTGACTTCTAGTACTTATCTAATAACTGGCAGGTAGTTATTTTTACTAGAAGATGTACAATACAACATCGAGTTATTTACATATTCTCTGGCTTAGCCTAGAAAACACCTGCTCCGTAGTCCAGCTTCACCAGGGACTGGAAACACTTCCCAATACCACAGAGTGCAAGCTTCTGTGATATAATCAGTAGTAACCCATGACAGTGCACTGAAAGAGCTGGCTAGATCAGAGGTGTTGCCAGCATCATACAGCCCTGCACCAATACAGGCTTTGTTAAACTTCCTTCCTAATGATCCAAGAAAGCTACAACAAAAAGCCAGGCTTTCTGATTTTAGCTGTCCAGCAGTGCAGCCACCTGCCTGCTGCAGTGCCCTGAAGTGACTCTCTGCCAGGCTCAGGAGGCATTGGGTCAGCCAGGCTTATGGCCACCCCTTGGTGCCCAGCCTGGGCAGTGTCACACAGTGTCACACAGCAGCACTGGGCTGTGACAGCATGGGCACTGTCAGTCACCTGCCAGTGAATTTATCTGACAAATGATGCCAACATAAACTAATAGGGTCAGACTCCACCTCAAATGCAAATTAAATTTGGTCACAGTTTATCTGATTAAACTGCATTGTCCATCTCTTGGGTTAGCCATCCTACTGTACTGGCATTCTTTTAACAGTTTTTTAGACCTCTTTTTCATCTCCTGTACATCAGTTACTTCAGTCCAGGCTTTAAATTTCCCAAGTGTTTTCAAACTTAACAGCATTTGTCTTTGTGAATTTGGCATTGTCTCATTCTTTCTCTCTGCTTCATCCCACTTGTTCTCTCTTTCATGATGCTGAATGAAATATTGTTCTCCCTCTTGTCTACTTCTCAAGTAATTTTTTAACTCTTAAGTTCCCCACTTGCTCTGTGGAAAAAAGTAATCAGAAGATTTGTGTCTAGCCATAATGGTTGCACACTTTGACTACACCATCGAGGTATTTGCATTATCCTGATGCTTCCAGGGCTGCTTCCTACACACTGACATTCTCTGTTTTGGTTTTGCTCAGGTTGGACTGATTATGTTGTCTCATTTGTCATTAATAAAATCTTTCAGCTCTTCTTTAAAAACAAGTATATAATATAAATGCACCTTTGTCTACAAAGGAAAGCCTTTAAGTTTCTTATGTGTTTAGGTCTGTCTTGTACTCTTGCAAGCATCAGATAATGCTGCATCAATGTGGAGAAGTACCTGTTGATCCCTTCATAGAATATCTCTTGAGTCAGGAGCCAGTGTGAAGCATGTTGCCTGCAGCTGTCTGTACAAAGGCTCCCTGTGTCATGTGCAGCATGGGAATGACCTCAGCAGCTGAATAGAGCTACTGAACCAGTTACAGATGTAGTCTGACAGTCACAGAACAAACATGACTCACTTAAGAACATTCCTTACCTTCCTTTTTAATAACTGGTTTCTCCAAAGTCAGTAAACTAGAACTGAAGGGAGAACAAAGAGTTCTTCAGTCAGCTCTGCAGGGTTCTCACACACCCCTTGCTGCTCCTCAGGAGCACGTTTGAAACAACAGTCCCACCACAATTACATCTTCTCTGATGGTGCCCAAATTCACACAGTGTAATCACCTCCAGCTGCAGATACTGACATGCCACTACTATAGAATACTATACAGTAATGGCAATAGTAATGCCAATACTAATGAGTGAACTGCGCTATGTCCTGATTTCAAACCAAAAAGCTTTAAAAATACTAAATATTCATGTGCTGCAGAGAACATCATCCATGATTATGATAATAACAGTGTTGAGATGAGAACAAGGTTCTGAAAATAAGGAGATTTGTGTCTAGTTAGGCCATCAAGGCTAGGTAGTATAACTTCACACACAAGCATGCTCAACTTTCACACTCAGTTTTCTTAACAAGGGAAATTAATTCCTGCTATGCCTTTGCTTCTCCACCTTGCAGTATACTTTATTTGTAAGATACTTTTGGTATTATAAAGTTTATAACTCCACCCATGCCACAGACAACAAAAAAATCTTGATTATATAAGTGGAACTGAGGCTTTATCTCAGATAAATCCATTACAGCATGCAAATAGCAACATAATTTTTTGTGTGTGCAATACACTAGTCATACTGGTCTTCTCCTATTGCTTCAGTGTGATTGTAGTGGAGTGATACTACAGTATCAACTCTGTGGTATCCTAAGTTGGAAACAATGGAGTGCATTCATCTCACTAGCAGTGGCTGTGTCTGGAGGGCACAGTGCAATTCTGAAGTGTATTTGGTTAGTGGTCCTCTTACACAATTCATTGTACTGTAATCCAATATGTGGCTGAGGAAAAAGTTTTTTCAAACAGATTTGACTTCTTTAAGTGATAATTGCGTTATGTCAGTGTGAATTGCAAGATGCTCCATCTCCACATGCCAGGTGTGGTGTAACGGCCCCATGATGTGTTAAGTGCCGTGTCTCTGGTTTTGAGCACTGATTTGTATTTCTGAAGGACCTTAGTCCAAGCTCTAATGATCAAGTGTGCAGTGAGGTAATAGTTTACAGCTAGTGACACAATGTGCTTTAATTGCATTTTAGAGCTTGAGAAGAGGAGATGTTGTCTCAGTAGAAAGTCAGTGTATGACAAGAAAAGTTGATTCACTGGTTATTAGGTTCCAGTGAAGTGTAAAATCTGTCATTTTAAAAACATTCCCTTTTTTGGTTTGCTTTTTGAAGCGCCTTGAAGAGTAGCACACGCATCCTCTCTGATTAGGCCAAAACACAGCTGAAGCAGATTAGCCCAGTCTTTAAATACAAGCTGTTAAGTTTAGTCATAACACATGTTGCTTTTAGCACTCCTCTTAACACAAGTTAGGTAATTCTTGATAGGGAATCCCAGATAGGATCATATGCAAACTAACATAGTAAAGGTATAAAGTTTTTCTGCAAAGGGAAATTATCCTGGCACCACCAGTTAGGAGGATCCCAGCGACAAGGAACTGCAGTGGAGACCAGCCTGCCCAAACCTGCCATGTGCTCCCAGCTGGAGGCTCTGCCAGAACAGGATCAATGATTCAGCACTACTGACTTGGCTCTTCGGGTGGGCTTTGCATCTGCTCTGAGCTCTACACCTGTCCAGGGAGTTTCCACTGCTCTGAAGCTGGCTTGAATATGCCTTCATAGGCTGTACCTACAATCAGATGTGCTCTAAGGCTGCCCCAAGTCACTGTTTTCCCTGCACTGTATTCATTTAAAAAGAACAAGAATGCTGTTACTGCATGAGAGCAGCATTACTGCATTTCTTCAGCAGTAAATGAAGCCAGCAAAAGCTGTGAGTGTTGTTACCAACAACAGCTGGTTGGTAATGCACAGTGAAAGAGCAGGGCTGGGGAAACAAAATAATAATTGTAAATTACCCATATCAATAAAAGGGCTGAAAGGCAGCTGGATATGTTTTTCAGGCCCACTAGAAAGAAAGAGCTCCTGATGCTTGTTTAGTTTTCCACCCAGACCCAAGAAAACCATGAATGCTACAGCATTTTCACAAATGCCTGCAGGAGGCATATCTCACAGCTCTGCTTTTTTGGCAAGGTAAGATTTCTTTCAATCTTTTTGTCTTGCTCTAACTACCCCTTTTTTCTCAAATATAGTTCCTTTGCTTTCCTGTAGCAGAGTGCTTTAAGGTGACACCAGTCTTTTCTCTAATGAGCAATAATTAGCTAATATAGCTTAAGATTCCTTCTTCCTTTTTATGACTTTCAATCTTTCTCCTTTAAGGAATGTAAGGGTTAGTTTTGATTTGTTTGGGGTTTTTTTTCTATTCACTGGCTTAAACTGCTTAAGTTTTTATTTTTATTGTGTAGCTACACAACAGAAGCATTGAATTTCAGAGTTCTACTGCTAATGGAGTATCACATGTTACAAATGGATAGAATATGTCTCATTATGGCAATGAGTTCTAGTGTTCTAGTGGGTTTCTGTGTAATAAAGGCTCATGTGATCACTTTGATTTTTGTCTGCTTGTTTGTGTCTCCTCATTCACATGGCAATTTTAAATTTACTGGCTGGTGTCTACAAATGTGACAGATAGGAAGAAGTCCCAAGGATATTTCAGCCACATAATTTTCAAGTAGTTTTACACCGGGTAAACCAGGTAGATGAGGAAAGTCTGCCTAGAGCTACACTGAGGAAAGGGCTGTAGATAAGCTCGTACCAACTAAGCACCAGATAATCCACAAAGATGTGAAATATTTCTGCCCTCTTTGTTTCAGTTACTGTCTTCTTTTGAGCAAGTTGCCAAAGCTCTTTATATGAAAGGGGTTTATCCAAACAGAACTTGTATCAATCCTTCACTCCTTGGTTCTGTGTATCAATGACAGTGTGCCAACTGAGCTCTCCTTTCTCTTTTTCTTCTCATTTATTAGAATTAAACCTGAAGAATTTCTGATTGCTTAACATAAACTTCTATTTAGTGACACAATCTGTAAAACTTTATTTACTGAAGTCTCTTGAATTGGCTTAGTCTACAAGGGGCTTCTGCAGTGCCTGAAAGGCTTATTAAAATCCATACTTTGTTTTTGGTAGTGTGGCCAGGTATGTCAGGCTTCTCTTCCTGAAGCAAACTCAGCCAGTCAGTGCTACCCTCTCCTGAAAACAAAACCAAGCTTCCACTGACTTCAGTAGCAGCAGTGTTCAGTTCCAAACAGCTGAAGTGTGAACTAACGCCGGAACACTAACTGACACAGAGCAGTAATGGGAAACTCAATCTGAAAATGAAGTGGTTTTAATTAAGAGACACTCTTCAAAATTATACAGAAAGATGCTCTTTCCCATTTAAAATTTGGCTCTTCCTTCCTCAACAACTATAAATCACTGATCTATAACAGTATTCTTAGTGGAAGGAATGCCTGATTGTCTGGCTTAAGTTAGGCCTGTGACTGATGGGGAGGGCTGTAGGTGTGTTGGAACTGATTCTAGCTAGTTTCCTACTTAGCATCCAATTTCTTCAAATGTTTCTGTTATAATCTCTTAATATTATAATCTGTTTCTTAAAAATGATAACAAAGTAAGGAATAAGGGTGCCTCTAGATTCCTAATAGCTCAGAGCAGCAGCGTGACTGTCACACAGTGATTGGGAGTTTGCCTGTGAATGAGTCCAGCTCCAATCCCATGCCAAGACCTAATCCAACATTTTATGTAATGACTATCTAATAAAAATTGCATAAATGCTCACTAGTGGGAAAGTCAGTACCCAGATCTTGTCTCTCAGTCCTTATTTTGTTTTTAAAGGAAGGTACAACTCTTACTCTGTTTTTGTAAGAGATTGTAAATACTTCACTCTACAGAAGTGAGTCTACAAGGAGATCATAAATACAATGGGAGTCAGTAAACTGACTCTGGTCAGCAAAGGCAGGGTTTAAATCAACACCAGGAGTGTGCATTAGGAACCAGTGGTTGTGGGGAGTCAAGGGTTGGGTTACACTGTGTTACAAGCCCAGCACCATCTCATAGGCCTTATGTATCTGTTAAGGATTTTGGGTGTCTCAAGGGCATCTGGTGTGTGTGGCCACATTTAATCCAGAAAGTAGTGTGCCTCAGGTATTAAAATCTGTGGAAATGTTCTGCTGTCTCATTGCCTTTAAAAGAGCTTTCCCATGCTCTGTCCATGCCATGCCTGGACTCGGGAGTGTATTTTCTCACCAAGGGATCAGATTCAGCTTACAGGCAGGGAACTAACTCAGGAAGCTTTCTGAGAGATTAACAAATTGAACTGGTTCACTGAGGGGCCAAGTAAGTAGCAGAGTGAGTAAAAGGAGTGGCCAGGGCCACATAACCACGAGTACTTGGTGGCAGGGACGGGGTGAAGAGCAGTGATGCCAAGCCCTTGATGAAAGCGAAATGTCAGATCAGCTCAGAGCCCCTGTGAAAGCTGTCGCTGGCATATGAGTCTGGGTGGTTGTGAATGGTGAACCCCAATCTGATGTAGTTACTTTCTTTCACAGCAGAAGAGGATGTATAAATCCAACACAGTAGGCAGGAATGAGGCTGCACTTTTCTGCTTGCCATCTCTTATTAGCTCTCTAATGCTAGTCTAATGACATGCAAATTTCATTTTAAGTGCCTAACTCTGTAATTTGATGTTCCTGTTGGTCTTGGATCCTCGCTCCAACCCAAAATGTGTTCTTTGATCCTATTTTGGTTTGGCTTTTGTGCTCCCACAGCTGTGATGTAATCCAACCAAAAACTTCTTTCATGGGATATTTTCAGTCAAATCAGTTTCCCAACTTGGCTGACCGTGCAGTTGCATAATCTCTGATTTTTAACTCAGTGGAGGTGGTAGGACTGTTCCTTTCAGTGGATGTGTAAAGTCACCTTGGGTAGACTGTGAAATCACAAACTACGACTCTCTGAGTTATGCAGGAAGCTTAAAACTCCTTTTCATCACTGTGGATTAAATTTCAAGCTCTCTTCATTCAGCCTTCTGTGAGTCTGACTGCAGAAAGCAAGTTGCTAATGGAAACTAAACAGCAGGATCTCAGATCTGGAGTGCTCTGAACTGTTTGCTTCTAAAATCACCTTAATGGTCTTGGGGATCTGCACGTGCACTTACAGGGGTAAGATACACCCTTGCCATCTGTATCCTTCTAAAAGAACAATTCAGGGTCCTTTATGTGTCTCTTTTCAAGATATTGGGAACTTAAAATTACACTGCATTTGCCAAGAGAAACTGGATTTAATAAAGATAATTAGAAAACAGTACAAATAGGGAGAGAATGAAAAACTACATTCCCCAGAACTTTTTAGGAAGGGTTTTCTATATCTAGGGACAACCAGACACTTCTGCAAAGGACTTCTGAGCTGCAACACATTTCAGGAACTTGCTGTTTGAGCTGGAGTTCTTTATCATGTTTCTTATTTTCCTTTACATTTTAATCAAAGAGTTTTCAAGACTGTATCATATTGCTATCTTTATATTTGTTACAGTTTGTTCCTACTCTATAATGATTTTAGCAAAACCTGTCCATATATTCACTGGTAATGAGGAAAGTTGGTTTTTTCCTTCCCTCATCCTTCCCTCTGTCTACACAGAGAGTAACAGTGACGCCTTTTGCTCATTAGCAAAAAAGCCTTTCCGGATCTTTGCAAGAATCAATGACTGTTAACGTCACTGTAAATGGTGAGTAATTAGACTTAGGAAATGAAGGATTAGATGTGGGCTCCAGCTGTAAATTATTGATTTTTTTAAAAATTATTTTTAACAATATACAGTTCTGTCAGTGCTGTGGTATAACTTGGAACAGGTAACTTCTACAAGTGGATAGGGAAGTATAGTTACTTGAAGAAAGGAGCTCTATTTCTTTAACAGTAGCAAATCCAAGCAAGTAATCCTCAGGTAGTTTTTCAAGAAGTCTCAAAATGTAGATCATGTCAATATGTTGCTGCTTATCAGAACTGAATGAAATACTTTCCTTAAGCAAAAATTCTACTTTTTGAAGTATGCTGGGAAAAGGTTCAGCATTTTGTGTGTGTGTGGATAAAGATCTGGTCATATAAGTGTGAGAATCAGTGGGATTCCATAAAAAAACCTCATACAGACCGGCATTTGCCTGGCCAGACCGCATGAGGGAGCCGAGCAGCGTTTAAAGCGGGACAGGGCCCCACTTCACTGCCCCAGAGCCGCTCCGGATGAGCGCCAGTGTGGGACCTGGTGTGCCACACGATGAAACAGTCACATAGAAAGGGCTTGCCTACTATATGAATGATTTGTTCTCCCCACGGTCCGAGAGTTACAACTGAAAACACACACAAAAATAAACAAAGCCGGGAAAAAACGCCACAAGCATTTTAATGTTTTTGTTACAACCTTTGTGTTCTTTAGAACAGTTTGTGTATGCGTACACAAACATATTTTACTCCTGCTCTATTAAAACCCCTATGTTATAGCTACTTACCAGACAGAGTGACCTTCAAAACAAACCCATTTTTATCCTGTAGCATTTTGCAACCATTTTATTTTGCTTTGTTTCTTAGCAGATGAGTCAATGGTTATATTCACTCCTTTAGAAATCATGTGCCTGCCTCCTTGTTATTTCAGATTGGTGGGGTCTGTAATAACTCGTATCTATACACATGACTGCAATGTCCAGAAAATTGGCACAATAGAAAAATTTGAACTGAACTGGTTCAATACGCACAATCACTTTTTTAGTAATACTGCTTTCTCTGCTTTTAGTAAATCAAATATAAAGATATAACTGCTAAAAGGTGGCATGAATAGAACTTAAAAATGCTTCCCATAAGCTTGACTAAAATAACTGTTTAGTATCCCTTTAAAATAAGCAGAACTCAAGTAATGCCTCTTGTAGTTACTAGGATGGAAAAGGTACTGGCTATTTCTGGTGGTGGTGATTACTGCTCTCCTGGCAGAACTGGGATGCTCTGCTGCAGTGATGAATGTGTGTCCTGGAACTCACTCTTCTCTAGCACAGTGCCATAGGTTGCCACCCTCCTCATGTTTGCATTTTGACAGGCAGAGGGGGCCTCAAAGTTTTGCCTTGGTTGAAGTGCCTTACTTTGAGTCTGTGGTAAGAGGTGTAGCCCTTAGCACACAGCCAGAGAGGGATATTTTTGGCACATGACATGAAAAGCAACATCCCATGGAAACCAATGTCATTCTACATCCCTCCAAGCCTAAAGCAGAGAACTTATATAAAGATGATGAAATTTTGGATGTGAAGGCCTAACAGCAACAGGTTGACCAAACTATACTGAGACTACCTAATTAGGATTAGTCTTAAAATTAGATTCCTCAGACAAGCAGAAACTAAGAATGGTATCCTGGTAATCTGACTTGTGCAGTGCAACAAATCCAGTTGCAGAATCTGGTCCTAATGCTTCCGCCCACCCCCTCTCCTTCCCAGCAGTTAAATACTGCACAGTCCTTTACTCACAGGCTGTTTCTGTAACAGGCACAGCTTAAATATCTATGTACCTAATGGACTTATCCTTAACACCACAGTGAGGGAGGCGGCATTAACCTCATTTTGCAGATAAACAATGGAAGCCCTCATGGCTTCCCTGCATTACATCCTATGGAGCAACTGCGTGTATGCAGCGAGTGTAAAATGCTGTTACACGAGACTGAGGTATTGGCACCCAGACTGATAGAGCTTTGGCACGTCCTCTGTTCCTTCTTTGCACAGCCACGTACCACTAAGGAGACAGAGCGAGCTCAGAATATGGGTAAGTTAACACTGACTGCTCTGCTCAGCCTGGGAAGATGTGGAGACTCGAACAGAGCTGGACTGTTCAGCAGTGGGTACCTCACTGCTGACCTGTAATGACTCAGACCTCAGGTGCTGTCTCACCACAGTGTAGGATGGACGGTCCAGGGGCCTGAGGAAAACCTGGCTCACTGATGTATGAGAATTTTTTTTTTATTATTATTCTTTTCTGCTGTAAGATGGGAAATAATTTCTGAGAGTTTTGCCTGAACAGAAGGGGGTAATATTTATTTTTATTTTTTTTTAATAAATATGAAAAACTGTTTTTTAAACATTTGGAATGGAAAGTAATCAAATGGTGAAGTGTACTGTATCAGGAACTAGTTTTCCACAAGAGAACGGCACATACCTTTAACACTCTGGAAACACTTAGTTTAACCATTGTTGTAGCTATTCAAACCGATGCCGGCTGGCTCCCGCCGGAGACCGGCAGCCCTGCGCTCTCCTGCGCTGCACTTTGCTTTGTGACCCGGCGCCTCCTGAACAATGCGCGGGGGCAGTTTCGAAACTTCTCAGGGAGTGCACCCAGCGCGGGCGGCGGCACCAGGAAACGGGATACAGGCGCTGCTGCCTTATGTAAGCGAACCAAGCGCCGGCCAGGCCGTAAGCGAGGACTGCGGCCGCCGCCTCCGCCCGTCCGTGCGCTCCCCGGGACCGCGGGGCGCTCCCGCCCCCGTGAGGGGCCGCTCCTCAGGGGGCCGTGAGGGGCCGGGCGCGCGCAGCAGCTGCCAACGGTCACTCTGCCCCCGCGCGCGCGCGCCCGCGCGACACGTCACGGGCGGGGCCGGGGCCGCTTTCCCCAGGGCCGTCACGTGACCCGTGCCCCCCTCGGCCCTGCGGTCCGGCGGCGGGGGGCGCGGGGCGGAGGAGAGCGGGGCGGCCGCGACGGGAGGGCAGCGCGGCGGGCGAGGGTGAGCAGCGCTCCGGTGACGGCGGCGCGGGGGTGGGGCGGTCCGGCGGGGCAGGCTCGGGAGGCGGCGGCGGCGGCTGGTGGAAACATGGTGCCACACGTGAGGCTTATGTAAAGTGAGCGGCGGGCGGTGCGGCCAATGGGAGCGCGGCGCGCCCCGCCCCCGCCCGCGCGCCCCTGCCGCGTCACACGCGCGCGGCCAATAGGGGCGCGGGCGGGGCGGGCGCGCGGTGGCCGGTCACGTTTTTGCCCGTATGAAGCCCGAGCCGGGACGCGCCGGGGCCGCGGGACGCGCCGTGTGCGGTGAGTCGGGGCCTGCCGGGCGCGCTCTCTGCGGGGACCGGGAGCCTGCGGGGGGCGGCGGGAGGGGGCGGCGGACGCGGGGGGCGCGGGGGTTCCCTTCCTCCCGCCGCCCTCCGGGCCGAGGTTATATAACCCCCGCGCTGGGGCTCTCCCGTTGCCGCGCCGATGGGCGGGCGGGTCGCCTCTTGTCCCGCGGGGTCCGTGGCGCCGCCGCTCCCGGCCCGCCGTGGATGGGGTGCGTGGGGCTCCCTCTCAGCCGAGCGAGGGGCGGCTGTGACACGCCCCCCCCCCCGGGATGGCAGCGAGGGAAGCGGCCGCCAGCTGTGAGTCCCTGGCTGGAGCGGGTGCGGGGCTGAGCGCGGCGCGGCCCCCGCCCGCCTCGCACCGGGAGCGCGTCCGGGAGCGGGGGGCGCGGGCACACCTACACTCGGCTGGCGCTGGGACGGGGGCTGCGCGCTCCGAGGGGCGCCCTGGCGGGGTCAGGCTGGGGAAGCGAGGTGATGCCGGTGTCCCCCGCCTGTGTCCGGCCCGGGGCAGAGGAGGGGGCGGCGGAGCCGGTGCCGGTCCCCCGGCGGGGCTCCGCTCTGGCGTCCCTGGCGGCCGTGTGTGTGCGGGAGGGCACGGCGGGGGCGCGGAGGGCACCGCCGGCACCTCGCGTGTCTGGGTGCAGGGAGCAGCACCCCTACAGGGCCGTGCCCGCCAGCCCGGTGGGATGTTTTACGTGAGGAATTGTGTTACTCAGAGCCACGGTCTCAGCACTACTAACGTGCGTGAGGTGCGGGTAGAGTGGGCAACAGGTGCTGTCTGCTGTTTGTTTTTTTGTGCTGCCTGTGGTTGCGAGGACACTTTTTTTCCTTGAGACGGTGTGGTTGTGCCTGCTGCTTACATTAGTTGCATGCTATTACATGCATGATTACAAAACAGTTTATGTAAGTACAATTTCATGCAAATAGATGAGCAATATGGTAACTGTCGAGCTGACACTACGTCTGACGTTCTGTAATAGGTCAGGATAGGGTAGAGGACTTTCAGTGTAGCACAGGAGCTTAAAAAGCCCACTAAGATGTCAGTAGGAAGTCTCTGGTACTTGGAAACTGTAGCGCTTTGCAAGTCTATGCCAGTGAAACAGTAACTTGACAGAGGATTTTGAAGAAACAAAATCATGAAGGTTGGAAAAGACCTCTAAGACGGAGTCCAACTGTTTCAACCTTATGTCCAATCTAAATCTACCGTCTTGCAGTTTCAAATCACTGCCCCTCGTCCTGTCGCTACAGGCCCTGATAAGAAGTCTTTCTCCATCTTTCTTGTAAGCCTCTGTCTTCCTTTTCCAAGTGTCAGGCTGAGGTTTATTGTCTTATACATCTGAGATTGAATAGCTACCACCATTAAAGGGGAAAAAAAGTGGAAATTCTGTAATGATTCTAGCATAGAGAGTATCTGTCAAGTCAAAAATGCAGTAAAACCCTGACGTAGTGTAGTGAGAAACCATTTCAAGTTGCCAGTATTGTTTCAACCACAGTTTGACTGGTGTAAGGGAGAGTGCCCACATTGTTGCACTGTAACATCAAGTTCCCTCTTGCTTATGCTTGCATGTGTTTGCATGCTTTGGGGATCTTTCTTTTTTCCCTTTGTTACTGAAACTTGCATTATTTCTGCAAAGTGAGGCAATTTCACTGGAAAACTGGACTGAGTCCTTACTTCATCCAAAGCTTGCTGTAAGTCTTGTGATTAGAGCACTGTCCTGAGGCATGGGGTTCTGATTCTGGACTCTGGAGGTTGCTTACCTCACTGGTAACACATAGAGGAAAGAAGATGACCTTTGGCCTAGAGTAGAAGAAAAAAGTAATAGCCTTCAGGTTTTGATGGGGTTTTAGCCATTTCAAGTGTTTATTTCAAGGTAGAACAGCAAATACTTTAGTTGGGTAGTTGTCTTAAGTGTCAAATGCTGTGCAATGAAAGAGCCTGTCCTGTGAAGAAGTAAAGTGTAGTTTGGCTTGATATAGTCCAGAAGGTAAAAGCATGGAAAGTGGGTTTTTTGCTTCTGTGCACTTCTTTGGATTCAGCAAGTTTTCTGGTTTCATTTACAATTCAAAGGCTACATGGTTTTGCTGGACTTTTTGTTTATTTGTCAGTTGGTGGGATTTGTTGTAGGCTTCCTCTATTTGTTTTAGCATGTGAATGCTGTCAGTGAAAATCTAAATAATCTTAATTTTTATATCTTACTCTTATTCCTTTTGGATTTCCACTGAGAGGCATTAAAGAGACAGCATATTGTCATATTACCTTCCCCACTTTTTCTTCCCCCAGTCATAAGATTAAAATATGTAACAACTCAGTTTATCAAGTAAACTTGCTTAAGCCTGTCCCTAAACAATACATTTTTATAGTAGTAAGTATTGTGAGTAAACTGAGATGCTGATGGAGCCAAAGTATGAGAATAGAGTGAAATGAGGAAAGTGATTGGCAGTAAAGTTCTGGATGTTTCTTCTACCTCAGACTTTACTATGACCAGGAAGTGTTTGGCTTAGATACAGACTAATAAACCAGTTTTCTTTTTCCTGGGTTCTGGCCACACCCTTATTTCTCTAACATCTTTACATTATTAGAATACAATTTACTGCAGAAAATCTTCTTTAACTCCTTAAAGTATAAGCACCTGTGCAAATTGCTGTGGGATGAGGTGCATTTGGTGTGGATTAAAAGCAATATGTTACCAGTAGCCAGTAGAACCAGTAAATTATCACTAGTCTACATCAACTGTAGTGTTTTCTATAGGGTTGCTATGGTTGGCCTATGTTAAAAGGGAACATCATGTTCTTAGCAAGGCCTTGTGTAATACTTGGCGTGAGTGTCCTGTAGACACTATATTATACTCATGACGTTACCACATCATAATTACTAGATGATCAGATGTTTCTGAAAAGGAATTTTTGTCTCCAGTTTTGGTTGCATGGCCTAGAATTCCTCTATGAGATTGGTGGATTACAGAGCTTATTTACTGGATTGTCTTGCTGCGTTCATATTTTCCACATCCTTTTGTATCCCTGTAGAGCAAGTTTTGAACTGCTTGAGTACTCTTTGTGTTAACTTATCTTGTCAAGCACTGAACAGCAAAGGGGTCAATTAATACCTTTATCATTCTTTGTGTTATTGTTGTATTACTCTGAAGGGCTTTGACTTGCACTTTTGGGTGCAGATGAGGTTGAATACAGAAAATGTTGGTCTTGAAAGTAATGCTACTGATGTTTTGTGTTCTGTGTAAAAGGTGTCCACTTCCCTGATTTTAACTGCTGCCTTAAACTTACCCACTGCTGTAGTGGAGGTCAGGCTGTTAACATTGCATGTGTTGGTTGTAAGGCAAACCTTTTACTTGTCAGTCATTTGTTAGTGAAGAAAAACTCTGCCTTCTGACACTTCAAGGGTTTTTTTGGGGAGGGAAGGTGTGGGTGTTTCTTTTTAGTTACAGGCAACATACTTAATTCTGTTAAGTACCTCTAAAGAATATGTGAAAAGAGAAGGAAAAGAGAAGGTAGCAGTCATACTTCATAGGCTAATGGATTTGCTATCTGTTGCTGGGATTTCTTGTGGCCCCAGGCTACTTTTGTGAAATGCAGTGTGGCAGAGAACAAAACGAAGAAGGGTCAAATGATTTGGGTATGTCTGCAAAACCCATGGAGAGGCTTTGAAGCTGCTCTCCAGAGCATGCTCTGTTAATACTGAGGCAGAGCCCTCTGTAGTAGGGAGGCACCTGCACACATGGGGATCCACATGCCCGAGCACACAGCAGTGATCCGATGTTCTGCTAAGTGGCTTAGTAGATCACCAGGCACGCTTGTGCAGCCTGCTTGTACTCTGCCTGCCAGCAGTGCTGGAACAAGGGCAGGGCAGACTTCTGTGCTTCTGGTTTGTATTTCTGAGGTTATCCTTTCAGTGCAGATAGAGGCTTTTTGTCTGAGTGCCTACACTGGACTTGTACTAGTGCAGAATCCTCTCACTTGGTCCTCTCTCCCTATCGAGGGGTTGCTGAGGGACAGCAGCAATATACTAAGTTTCACACAAGTTGTGCGTGTTTTCCCTGCTTATCCACATATGTAAGAGAGGTTGTGAGAATTTCTGTGTGAAAGCTATTGTAAGGTCAAGAAATTTTTGTACAGGTGCTTTCAACTGCTGCTGAAGTAGTGTGTGGTAGTCCTAGAGAAGCCTTCTGATTTCACTGACTTTTTTTGGTAGTCTGATTTAGACAAGTTTGCCTGTAGAAGATACATAATCATGGAGTATGATTTTCCTTTCTTCTTCGTTTTCTCCCAGTAGAAAGGAAAATTTTATTAGGGGTGCTAATAGGTTAGAGGCCCAACATGCTGTTTCCACGACAAGTGGACTAAAATACAGAGAACATGTTCCTTGGGGCAAGAATTTAAGGCGATTCTACAGATTGTGTGAGCAGGCTGTAGGTGTTTGGTGGAAAAGAGAGCTCATTTGTATGCCAAAATGTTTAGGAAAGACTTTAGGTTTGCTTCCACCTGTTTTTGAGTGTACTATTATAATCCTTAATGCTTGATTTTTTTCTTATAGATAAAATAGTTGGAGATTTCCATGTATAGGTGACTTTTCTAAGTAGAAATGGCTTTTTAGAAGTAGATCCAAAGCTACATTGCCCTTCTAACACCCTGTCCTAAAACAGAGGCACTTCACTGTGCCTCTGCAATGACATCTGTAACTTCTCATAATTGAAGCTTAGGGAGACAAGATGAAGAGGTGAGCATGTCCAGTACTTTTCTTTTTTGTTGGTTTTGCTGCCTATTCTCCTGATTCCTTGCAGCTTTTGTATCTTAGTACAGTTTTTGTGTTTGACCTTATTACGTGTACTTTTACATTTCTTCTTAGTTTAATTTTACAAAGATCTTCAGTATATAAAGCACTTACTTCATTTCAATTACCTCGCTAGCATAGGTTCTTCTGTGACTTGAGCTCTTACTTCAGTATTAATATGTCCAACTCCTAGGACAAGTACATCAAGCTTGTTAGGTTGCTGCACTTTTTGGAGTGTATTACTGATGTGATGGGGACTAGAATTTATTTGGCACAGAGTCTTCCAGGATGGTACTTCCATTCTGACTGAAATCTTTAATAGAGTGTGAACTGCAGAAATGTCTTAAGAGCAGCATTAGCCTGGAACTTCTGTAAGTGTAATACCCCATGGTGAAATCCTGCCCTTTTCTTTAAGGGAGGGGAGCAGTAGATATGGAAGTGTGCTGCTTAATGAGGATGTGAACAAATACTATAGTTGAAATAGGATGTTGAGATACTTTCAATCTAGTTTCACCTATAATAAAGGCAAAGTGTACGAATACATGGTGGGGTGTGATAATTTTTCCCTCCTTTCTCTGACAACACTTGACAATCTCAAACATATCATTTTTGTTATTTTTATTTTTTTTTCCAAAGAGGACAAAAGTTGGCATGTGCAGGTACTAGAGTTCTGAATGTTGCTGTGCTTAATGATTTCTCCAGTTCCACTCAAGAAGAGAACAGCATTTTCTGGTTACAAAGAAAATGAAATATTTTTTTGAAATTCACGTTGAGTGCAACTTTAGTTACCTATAAGACTGAAGGAAGGATCTGTAGAAATTAGCATGGGGCAGAAGAAGGAGATCATGTTTAGTGTCTTCACAAGATGTCTTGGCACAGGCTGCAATTTTTCTTTTTTTTTTTTTTTAATGGCAAATATGCAACCTGTTGGCAGTTAAACTTAGCTCTGGGCCATGGCTTATTATTCAAGCTGAAGGAATAAACTTCAGAAGGCTGTTTTCTGTTGGCTCTTGGGGACGATCAGTCCATGTCCACTACGGAATCTTGAAGTTTGTGGGCGTAACAGAACAAGGAAACCTGAAAGGATAAAATAAACTTTGTTCCTGGTCTGGCAGAAATGAGAACAGTTCCTGCTAGATGATGGAGGGATGGTTCTGAAGTACTTTTTTAGGGGAAAGGGGAGATTTCTATGGTACTTGACTTCTTACAGTCTTTCACTTGACAAGTCAACAATGTGCTGGATCCTGCTGTTCTTAGTGAAACTGAGTTGACTTGGTCCTGTTACTTTTATTTTTCACTGTGAGTTACTCCTCAGGGAAAATAAGCAGCTTTAGAAACAACAAAACCAACCTAAAACTGGAAGGCAATAAAATAATAGCAGTGCCATGGGTGCTTCAGGAATACAAGTGACTGGTGACATACGCTTGGGTCCATTTAGGAACCACTACTTGAGGACTGTGGGATTAATTTTTTTCCTATTTGGCCCTCTGGGGGCCTAAGAAAGCTTCTTTCTGTGATGCCTTTTTATTTTTTTCTGTCAGATATGCGTAGAAGAAGTGTAAGTTTTAGTAAACTGAGAACAGCTTTTGCTCTAAGAATGCATACTTGTGTTTTGGAATATGAAACTAATCTTGATCATGGTGTCAATACTTCTCTGTTGAATTAGCTCTCAGAAGTTTTTCATCTGCTGAGGTTAATTTGGAATTTGTATTTTGGTGATGAAGTGTTTTAAGATTGTAATGTGCAGAAGAAGAAACATAACTTGAATGTGATCCCATAATTTATACCAGATAATACTAATTCTTCAACTTGGATGTCTCAGCATTTTGAAATAAACTGTGTTAGTATCTGTATTATCTAAATAATGTTCTAACAATAAATTAAGATCGTGGAGATGCAATTTGAGGAGGTTTCTTATGTTAATAAAGGGAACAGAATTCAATGGGTAGTTATTTTGTGCATTGCTCAAAGAACCAATTTAGAAGTTAGGTTACGATAATAAATATTTTTATCAATAAAATATTTCTTGCATTGCCTCTCATTTTGTATTTGTAGTTTTTATAACTGTTCTTCATCTTGGGATACATATTTTACATGGTTGGACTTGTATTGCATTATTAAATGGACTTATCTTTCATAGTAAATTTTTATCTAGCTTATAAAACTATGTTCTCTTTTTTTTAATAGGAATATATTAATGACGCTTTCAGATTTGGAAAGATCATGATTAGTACATTCAGTCAGGTGAGTGCTTTATGCTGTCCCTCAGAAACTGATTTGTGCTATCAGTACTTTTTTAGTGAGTCTGAACTGGGAGTTTTTAATGTGCTTTTGTTGTTGCTCTTTTGTGTGTTGCCTTTGAGCTGTAATATCAGGAACAGTGTGGCAGCAGGACCAGGGCAGGGATTCTGCCCCTGTGCTCAGCACTAGTTAGGCTGCACCTTGGGTGCTGTGTCCAGTTCTGGGCCCCTCAGTTCAGGAAGGATATTGAGGGGCTGGAGCAGCTCCAAAGAAGGGCAATGAGGCTGGGGAAGGGACTGCATCACAGGCCCTATGAGGAGAGGCTGAGGGAGCTGGGGCTGTTCAGCCTGGAGAAGAGGAGGCTCAGGGGAGACCTCCTCACTCTCTGCAACCCCCTGACAGGAGGGGGGAGCCAGGTGGGGGTTGGTCTCTTCTCCCAGGAACCAGCAGTAGGACAAGAGGGCTCAGTCTTAGGCTGTGCCAGGGGAGGTTCAAGTTGGACATTAGAAAGAAATTCTTTAGAGTGAGTGATGAGCCATTGGAATGGGCTGGCCAGGGAGGTGGTGGATTCTCCATCCCTGAAGGTTTTTAAGATGAGACTGGTTGTGGCACTCAGTGCCATGGTCTAGGTTGACAGGATGGTGTTGGGTCATGAGTTGGACTCAGTCTCAGAGGTCTTTTCCAACCTGATTAATTCTGTGGTCTGTATTGTTTGCAGTGCAGAAGTTTATTAATAAGCTAGTCTGGATAGTACTGTAATATTGCAAAACAGATGAAATTGTAACTGAGATTTTGAGGATTAACACTGTAATGTCTGTTTAGTCTAAATAATTGAAAAAAAAATCAAACCTGTTTTTCTGTAGCTAAAAAATGTGTTCTGAATTGGTTGTAAAATCTGACAACATTCTCTTTTTAATGCTCCAGGTGGGGCTTCAGTTCTACAGAAAGTGAACTTGGTTCAGCTTGGTTTGCATCCTGTAAGACAGGTGTGTTCCCTAAAGCAGGTTGTTCACTCCTTTCTAATATTTGAAGTCTTCTGTGCTTAGAATAGATATATGTCAGGATCAAAGGAAATGTCACGAGTTCTGTACTATTTGTAAACTGAACAAATTAGACTTCCTTCTGTGGAAAAGATCTTCGAGATGCCATCCATAGATGAACTCTCTTAGTTCTTTCGATTTGGTCGTAGTCAATCACCTGTACATTTCCTCTGTTAAATAATAGGAAAAAAAAGATTAGATTTTACTGCCTCTAATTCTGTTCACATTGTTTAAATACAAGTCATTCAGGCTAGGCATTTTGTCTCAGATAAAAATGCTTTTGGTGTAGATTCGTCTTCCTTTCAGTTAAATTGTAGAAAGGCTTATCATGAGATTTTTAAGTAGTTTACAAGGACTGTTTTTTCTTAATGTCATCCTAAATGGGCTAAGTAGATGAAGCCAATATGAGACACAATTAAAATGGTACATGCTGCTACTGTGAATATCCTCTTCAAACCTAGACTTTGTTAAACCTTTTTTATCTTTTTTTAACCTCTGAAAATTTTACAGGGAGTTGAGTTAGAGTAAGGGAATTGGAAGAGCTGCCTCTAAGCAAAGATTTCACTAGTGCTTAAAGACATTTCACGTTTTCAATTTCCAAGCTAAAAACTGTGAAATCTGGAAGTAGTTCTGGATACAGCAACTTCCAACGCTTCTTGTGGTCACAGGTAGAAAGCTCATAATTTAAGTCCCGTTGTATCAATTTATGATAAAATCAGAAGCAAAAACATTTAAAAAACCAATGTATACAGGTTTGTATCATAATACAAGTATTTTAGAACTCGTATCAGCTTTGTGATGTTATGCAGAATGGAATGTTGTGAATAAATTCTTCCTTAAAGCTGGCCAACACAAATGTACTTTTAACAGTTAGTAGACATGCAGCATGTTAAATTAAGGCATGTTAACATGGGCTGTCTTCCAAAGTGGTTAGCTTGGGATTTGAACACTGTTCCAGGCTTTTGTTCCAGACATTTCTTCTGCATATTCAAATGAAGCACTTAAAATGATGTAACCGTTTGTCACACAAATGTTGATCTTCTGAATTTGTGGGTTTTATTATACTATTTCTTTGTGCTACATGGCAGTGGCATGTACCAACAGACTTAGTTTGCTAGATTTGATAGAAGAGCTTTCAGTTTCTTGTTTTTCCATCAAAATTCCCAATGTCTCTCTTGAGAAACTGTTTTTATTAGGAAGAATAAAAGTGTTAATTGACTTTGTCAGTACAACCTTCTGACCATAAAGAAACACTTTTTGACTGTGAGGGTAAGTGAGCACTGGAACAAATTGCCCAGAGATACTATGGAATATCCATCCTTGGAGATATTCAGAAGTCTTCTGGTGGTGGTCCTGGGCAGCCTGCTGTAGGTAACTCTGCCTGGACAGGATACCTCCAGAGGTCCCTTTTGACCTCAATCATTATGTGAACTGAAATTTTGCAGCTGCCTTGTAAAATCTTCAGTCCCGTACCAAGCCTGCAGTGATGTAGATGAGTTTAGATCAGGTGGTAAAATGGTGTTGTAGCCAAACCTGGAATTCCTGCTGTGACCACACCAGGCATTTGGCTCTTGACCTACTGGAGAGGCTGGCCCTGCTCTTAGTGGCTGTGTCAGATTATGTGCACAGTGTGATACTATCCTGATTGTGAATCCTAAGAGTTATTTTATCTAGTGTAGAAGATTCTGTTGTTTTAAAATGCAATAAGACCTTATTTTAGACCAAAAGTGTTTAAAATGCAAATTTGTGTCTTATTCCTCTGCTGTGTGACAGTTTCATGTTTAACCAACATTTATCTGCATAGGCATGGCATAACTGTGAGCATCTCTCTGGTATCTGTTTGAAGAGGACACTGTTGGGGGGCCCAGGTATTTCTTTTATATTTTATAGTTATAGAGGTGTCTGGACTCTGTAATGGTCAAAGATTTCCAGTAGAAGAGGATGAGACAAGAATTAAATGCATGTGGCAGACTCTGGACCTAGGCACCCCATGCTTTTGATGCTAACTGGGAGGGAGCTTGATAAACACTTTTACCAACTTTTCGTATTAAAAACAGGTAAGAAACACACATAATTATTATGATTCATGTTAGTAGAAAGATGCTTCCCCTCCTGCCCCTCTAGAGCTTATGCAGAAAATAGACTGTTCTGTGTTTGTTTTATCCTAAAACTGTGGTTTCAGTCATATATATACTCAGAACAATTTTTTGGGTATGAACTGGTAGTTACCTTATTTGAAGCTTAAAACATTTTTAGCCTAAAACCATACTTATTCTTAAATTCAGGTTTGAGTTTCTTCACTGAGGAAACGACCTGGTTGGAAGCATCCTTACTGTGGATGTAAGGGCTCTGATCTGATGCTGACTTCTTCCTGTATAGGAGCTGCTATAAATTCAGAGTAGCCCTTGGATGGCTCTGGAGCAGGGCTATGTCTTGATCAGTTCCTCTGTTGTAAAGTGGCAGCTGTAAGCAGTGGTTAATGGGGGTGACCTTTATAAAGATATTACTTTTATTTAAATAAGAGACTTGCATTTGGGGTTCTCTTGAACTGAAAGGTGAATCCTCATCAACAAATTGTGAAATGAATACTGTGAAATTCAGATACCAGCACTTGTGATATACTAGATGTTGCTGATAATTTTACTGGCATAAGTAGAAAATTGAGTTACACCTCATTGCTTGTTAAGAAAAAAAGTAAAACTTTTTTACTATTACTTGAAGTGAGATAAGAAATCTAGTAAAAATGAAAGTTTTTCTTTTTTTTTTTTTTTTTTTTAGTAAAGAGGTCCTGCAGGAAATTATGAGCATCTTTGTTATTGTTTCTTATAGTGAAGTCTGAGAATACTGTCATCTTTTGCTTTTCCCCCTTCCTAGAAAATATCCTAATGAAGGTATTCTGTTAATTATTCTATCTCTTGCTAGAAAAAAATAAAGCTCTCAGTGTTGTTGATAAAGTTATAGAGTTGAACAAGTCACTTCTTGGATTATTATTTGTTTTTCAACACATTCTCATAATGTTTTGCTACTACCAAGCACTTAATTATTGTCTAATTGTGCAGGGAGAGTGCATTCATTGTAGATGTTAATTTTCAGTTATCTCTCAAATTGCATGATATGATTAAACCATTGCTAGTTATTTGTCATACAAATGAGAAAACTTACTCTTTTGCAAAGCAAAAATCCAGAAGACATGTGGAAACTCTTCTTGTTGATAAGATCTTCAGTAAAATTTCATCCTGACCATTAGGAATGTCTCCTATAGGTACTAGTACAGTTAAGAGTACCTGAATATTCATAGGTCTATAGTCATAAACTGTGGTGTGCCTCTTGCTTCATTGGGAATGTTGATAAGTTCATAGTAGTTGCAAATTTACACTCGAAATGTTGTCCTCTTACTCAGTTCTTGAATTGGATAATTTTGACTCTAGAGTGTTAGTTTCTCATTCTTTAACTGCCAGTACTAAACATGATAGGCTTTGTGTGAAAAGAAATCTGGAAAAAATCTGTTACCTGAATATAATCAGATCTCTATTGAAACAAGATTTTTGTGTTTAAATATTATAATTTCAAAAGAAATTCACTTCCTGGGTGTTCTACAGTCCTCCTTGAGGTTTTTTTTTCAAAAACAGAAGCTGTTACTTCTTCCAGCATTTGTCCATATGTATTTTGGTGTGTTTTTCTGGGGATGTTAAAAGTTCAGGCTTTTTCCTTTGTCTACTGTAGCTAATGAATAACCAGAAGACATTTGCTGCACATCTAACCTGGCATATCAATGCCTACATTTGTCCTTAGTACTCAGTGGAATTACGTTGCCTTTTTCATACACTGCATCAGGACTTTGTAGAGCTCTAGTGACTTTGGAAGACTTGCTCTATCTATACTAATAGAATGGGGTTTTTTGTGAGCCAGTTGCCTTAAAATCAAGCTTAACTGATGCCAACTTCAGATTAAAAAAAAAATAATTATTTGCAGCTTCAGAAAAGACAACCTCACTTAAAAGTTTAGAAAGATGCAGCAACAAATAAAGAAAAAACTGGCTTAATATACTTGTCTCAAGATCAGACCATATAGTTCTTTTTGTTTCCATGTTCAGATGCATACTGAACTTGGTATGGGATGTAATTACTGTCTTCAAACTGGTAACAGGAGAGAGCCTCAGACTGGGAAAGCATGCAAGCTTTTGCCTTTCCAGTCTTGTTTGGTTAGTGATTGGGAATTTATTCAAGCATATGAGTGGGATGAATATGTGCAATTTATTATGTCATTTTGGCTGAGATTAGTTTCAAAGTTAATTAATCTCTTTGTGATGTCTGACTGTCTGTGCTGCTGAAGTGCCTGCAGAGTGCTTGCGTGTGCATGCAGATGTTCCACTTAAAGTCTTTCTGTGCCCGAGACTGAAGTCTAGCCAGCTGCATCATTCTTATCTAAATTACAGGCACAGAGCATGGTGTAGGGTTATTGCCAGTCTGTTCTTTCTTCACTGTTACTCCAGTCTCTTCTTAGAAAATCTCTCCAAAGTTATGGCATATATTACCATTGCTACTTTGGGGGAATCTTGGCCTTTTTTATTATTATTACACAAAGTCTTGTTTTAGAAACGCTCCACTTTCTTCTTTCCCCAGAAGCTCTTGCAAATTTATCATAATATTTTTCTTGTTACTTCCTATTTACTCTTCCTGTATTCCTTACTCTGGTATGTGCCTCTGGCACTGAGGCTTTTGAGATTTTGAAACAGAAGAAATTTTGTGCAAGACTGACTTTCAGTGATGGTAATCTTCCGGTCCTGCCGAAGAACACCATTCCACCTCAAGGAGTTGAGCCAGTTCTTTTGAAAGATACTTTTAAAGAGGTCAAACTTGTATCTTCTCCATTACTCAGCTACTCATTTTTGTTTCTGGCATGACTGTCTTTGGGATCCAGATTGTAGTCACTGTAATGTGGTTATGTAGGAACTGCAGCGATAGTTGGTGTGGGCAAAGCTGCAGAAGCTCTGGCATGTTGGTAGTTAGAGGCAGAAATAACAAGACTTAAGTGTTTCCTGACACGGATTTCTGCCAGGTATCAAGAGGAAGAGAATTGACATAGTGTTTCCTAAGTGTCAGTATCCATTTCTTTTCTATTGGTGATTCTCTTAATTTGAACTCATTGCTTAAAATAAAAATACTTTTAAAAACCCTAAAATCTTCTCTGTCGTTGACTCAATCAGCTCTTGTTCAAGGTGACACAGGAAATTCCTCAAAAGTTATTGGACAGTTTATATATATATATATATATTGGTAATAATTGTCTCCCACCTAAGAAAATACTGTTGAAGTTTCCTGCAAATACCTGGCAGATGCTATCAGGGAAAGAAGGAAGGAGATGAGACAATAGATGACATTTAGAGGTGGAAAAAATTAGTCATCAGTGGTTTAACAGCTCAGAATTTCAAACTGTGTAAGACTCTAGAAGCTAGCTATGGCACATTTTTGTTGCCTCATAAACTTCCAAAGATTACAGAAAAGATTGGGAAAATAATTTTCCAAAGAAAGGTTGTGTAAAAAAAATATTTGCGGGCAACTCTTGAGGCTGGAAATACTACAGCATATGTAGTACTCTCTGGCTTAGGAATTCAGGAGAAGAGGTTTCTTGTGCTTAAAGACTAAAATACAAAATATTTACATCCAGACTAGGAAAGCTGTGGCTCAGTCCTTGTTCTTCCCATAAAGAGCACAATTTTACTGATATGTGGGTTACTGTGGTACTGAACTAATTATCTTTGGAGAATTTAGGGCTATTCTAAGAGTTTGTCTTTTGGTTCATGCTTATAAACCTATCAATTGTGATTTACATAGTTTTCTTTATAGGATTAAATACAACAGCCCAAAGTTGTTTGGGTTTTTTTTATTATTTTGAGAGATTTTTCCCCCTGTCTTTAAAGAAACATCTAACATAGTTTACTAGCAGATAGTGTTGTTTTGGTTATGACAGTATATTTTTTTTTCTTGTATCTAAAGCTACTTCCACATAGCATTTTGTCAGGAAAGCAGGAGGGAACTCCAACCTTGGGCACAGAAAACAGTATGAGAAGTGTTAGACCTTGCCTTAAATTTGTATATCAGACCTCCTTTAAGGTGATGCTCTGGCTGCCTTTATTCTGAAAGCTTCACGAAGTGGTTAATTTTTGGTTTTCTTGATGTGCATAAGGCATTTATTTGAAAGTGGACAGTATGCTGTAGATGATCTCCAAGGTTACCTTTAACCTTCACAGAGGAGGTAAAAAGGCACTCCATTGCTAACTGAGTAGTTTGCTGGACTACCTTTACTCACTGAATCCTCCATAGAACTTTATGCTCTCAGTGCCCTCTGTCAAATAATAGTACAGATGACAAGTGGAAAATGGCTCAGTTATTTAACCAGACAGATGCTCTTATGTACTCAATACTTGAAGTAGTGCTAAGAGCACTGGGTAAGAATGGATTTAACATATGTGTAAAATGCCCCTTACCTTTGCAGTAACAGAGGGTTTGTCTCATGTGCTGTCCATACAGGTCTTCCCTGTGCCACATTCCACATTTGCTCTCCTGAGCTCTTTGGTGGGTTTGGTCCCTCTCACACAAAAGCAGCTGTGGTTACCCTGAGATGATTAAGCCCAGGCTGTGGTATTGCAGACAGGGTAATGGGCCCCACTAACCTCTCATCAGGGAGGCTCACGGGGAGCCTGCGTGGCCAGAATGGACTCTAACCTGGCATGGAACTTTCTTCAGATGTCTAGATAAAGGCAGGCAAGGGAAAATTTGAGCTTGCTCTGTCAGAGAGATTAAATCAGAGGTGAACTGTCTGATCTAGTTAATCATTGGCCACTAGAGAATGTTCCATTGTGACATAATACTAGAGTTTCAGCTAAGAGTAAATATTCTTTTATTGCAATTTCCAGTTATGTAATTTTTAGGACAGAAGTGGTTAACTTAGTCCGGATAAAAACCATTAGAGCTACTGAAGTGTAATTTACTGCCTGTACAGTACTTTTCAATACAACAACATGACAGGATGTCTATTTTGTGGATTGGGGTACCTGAAGTGAATACAAGCAGAAGTGAAATGTCAGTATATTTCACTCTACCCAAAGGTGTTTTTTTTTTTTTTATTATTACCTACAATGAAGAACTAGTGAATAAACTTGTAAAGAAAAAAAACCTATTTCTATTTTTATACCATTACTGATAGCTTAAGTGAATGCCCTTAAACTACACTTCCTACTTCCTCTTTCAAATGAAAGCAGATACCTTGCATATTACTTTGGCCAAGCAGGGAGATGAATAATATTTTCTGGAAAAACTCAAAATAAGTGTAAAATGTCTGAAAAAACATCAGTTAGGAGGTTAAGAAAGTAATTTCCATGTGGTTTCATTTTAAGGGGAGTTGAATCGTAGTGTGTTTTAAATTAATCTTGTGAATATTTTCTGTTACAGAAATAATTTTCTAAAAATATTTATTTATTTGTGTTTAAAAGGAAACTGCTGCACTTACTGTTAACAAAACTTAGTTAAGAATTATTTTATTGACTTTGTTATTCCAGTCAGAGGTCTATTAGTCAACAAGTGTAATCCTGAATCTTTTAAAGGAACAAAGAGGAAGGAACAAACATGGTTCTCTTGTCTTGAAAACAATGGTTTTTTTCCCTGATGATGAATTACGTAGTCCAGAGAATCTTAGCTCATAGTTTTGCAGTATTGTTGTCTCTGTGGGTTGCTGACATAGATGAGGATGTGAGTCAGATTAAAGATGATTATTTTATTCATAAAGTTGAACTGCTCTGTAGTACTTCTCTTTGGATGGTACTTCAGTATCAGTTTGTTCTTGATTCACCTCCATATACATGCTGATTTTTGAGCCTGGTGCATTAGAATTTGCTTTAAAAGCAGGGATTTTTTTCTTGTTGTTGTTTTAACCTTTTCTGAACAATTTTTATCAACCCCTCCCCCCAAGTTAGTGGTAATCAGTAGATAAATCTCAGGGTTATTTATGTCTTAGAATTTTTGTTGTTGATAAATAGGTGGGTTTGTTGATAAATAGGTGCTTAGTCTCCTTGTTCCTACTGTGTGATCTGTGTACCTACCTACATGGCTCTTGTACAAAGAAAGAAATGAAGAACTGGTGAAAATGGCAGAACAGATCTTAAAAAAAACAGGCCGAGACTATGTATTTTAAAAAACCCAACATAAAAAACCAAAACAGCCCAAATGACCTCCAAACCAAGTAAGCAATGCTCTGATGTCTGAATGGAATTTTTTTCTTTATCAAGGTAAACTGGAAGCCAGTGAAGTGGTTTCAGTAAAAGTAATAACAGTTATTGTCCAAATCCAGGCAGTAAAATTGTCGAGTATTAGGTAGGAAAGTAGAAAACAAATGAATGCAAACTTATAAGGAGTTTTTCATGTTTATTCAACTTCGGGGTTTTTGTGGGGGTTTTTACTAAAATATAAACACCTTTTCTGTGATAAAACATTGTGAGATTTGCAATTTAACCTAAACTTTTCACCACTTAAATGCTGAATATATTAACTCTAAATATCACTTTTACTTTCTACAGTCAGTGCAAGTTCCAGTCTATCAACAAGGCAAACAAGAAAATAATTTTTTTTCTTCCTTCCCTTCCTCCTCAGATTTGTGCATCTGTACTTCCAAACAAAGTTTGCACAGAGAGAAAATTCTGAATATGGCTTGATTTGCTCTTGATCTTGGCAGTGTTTCTAATGACTGTCCCACGGACTCTATCAAGTTCAGGGGCTTCTACTCCAGCACTGAGGAGCAGAACCCTGAGCAGCAGCCTGGGATCAGCAAAAGCATTTCTCTGTCATTCTTTTTAAAAGAGCAACGGAAAATGAGTGACTATCCTGGACTCGCAAATAACCATAGCCAGATGATTGCTGAAGATTCAGAAATTCAGACAAAGCCTGAGCACTCCCGTGGAGTTCTTCAGGAAGATATTGAAATGAGCAGTGGCTCCAGTGGAAATGACTCCAGTGGAAACGACTTCAGTGGGAATGACACAAATGAAAACTATTCAAGCGGGCATGATTCTCATGGCCATGAATCTGATGAAAATGGGAAAGATTCAGCAATGCTCATGGAGTCTTCAGACTGTCATAAAAGGTGGTAGCTAATCATAAAATACATTTCACACCAGTGACTTTTTGCGTTTGAATATAATTTCTGAACAATAACTAAGGCATAAAATGTGTCTTGAAATTGAAGCTGAGTGTTCTAGTTAAATTGTACTCTCATGTGGTGTAAATTGTGTAATAGGTATTTATTCATAAAGAAAAGGTCTCTGGTGTTCTGCATGGCTGCCTTCATTTGCATCTTTCTTCTCATCATTGTGGTTTAATTGGCCTTATTTATATTTTTCTAGTAAACCAACTTCTATAATTATGTATCAAAAACGGTCAGTTTATTCTTATGTATTAGGATGCAACTGTGCTATTTTAAACATTAAAATAATAGCTTACTGTACAGAGCAAAGCTGAAGGAAGAACCACCTTCTTAGTAGTCCTGCAAGGACCAGGGAGTTGAACTTGGTGATCCTTATGGGTTCCTTCCAACTGAAGTTACTCTGTTTCTTAGACAAACATTTAACAGCCACAGTTTCCATTTTTTTTGCACCTTGCAGAAGCTTTTAATGTTTGGGGGTTGTTTTGTTTCATTTTGTTTTTTTTCCTAGGTAGCCAGTAATTAATAGGAAAATATAAAGCTAAAATGAACTAAAAGTTTTTTGTTAGGTTTACTAATATTAATCTTTTTCAATCTTTCCTAATTCTAGTTCAAGCTCAAATGCATTTAGTCTGATGATTGCAAACTCTGAACACAATCAGTCCAGCAGTGGATGCAGGTAAATTAATGGGCATGTATTTTTCAGTAACTTGCATGTATGCTAAACGCTGAAAACTGAATAGTGTTGTATTTTGGTGTTTTGTTTTGCCTAAACCTGGAGGATTACACAAGAAATCCTGTCCATAATCAGTAGCATGTCCTATTAACTACTTGATTGCTTTAGAGCTTTCTGTTGCTGTTTCATGCAAGTTGTGTGATAACCTTTCAAGTCATGTTACTTGGTAGCTAACTCTCTAATTTTTATTTTTTGTGCATCCCTTTGAATATTGCTTCAGCTCTAGTAGGGGTTTTTTTTGTAGCTTTTCTTTAAATTCTCTGCTCTTTAGAATTTAGTCTGAACCTGGTAGTGTATTAACATCAGGATTCACCTATGGAGTTGGGTTATGTTCTGATGTCCAGCACCCACATCATCTGCCTCTCCCGTGTTCCATTTGCTGGGATTCAAGCCTCCAGTGTGTAAGGATAAACCAACATACTGCAGGAATGCCTCTCTATGAACTCTGCTTCTGGCCCCTGGTAGTGCTGAAGGCTCAAATCTAGATACTTCAGAGTGCCTACTGTACTTGTTGTTTTTTTAAGTCAGCTGATCTGGAGACCAGACCCTGAGCAGATCAAGGATATCTGGCTGTAGCATATTAATATTAAGACCTCTCTCCACACCTACCTGGACATGTTTCCACCTGATACAGTTCACAGAAAAGTGGTAAATTAAAATTGCTCTTGTGCACCATTTGGTGCTTGAGGAACTTATTTTCTGTGTCTGCCTTGCAGGCACCTGGAGATCTTGTTCCATGCTCTGTTTTCAGTTGGAAGTTGTGATCTGGAGTTCATATTGCTAAGTATGAAAGACAGAGTGAAACAAAGACATTTCTTAATCTTCTTTTCCCATTAATTCCATTTTCTTCACTGCAAGATTTTGGGAGGATGGAGGGGTTACTTATTACAGTTTTTCTGATGTCTCTTTATTTTAAATTTCAGTAATATTTCTTTGCTCAGAAATAATTAGGAATCCATCAGGAACAGTGCTAAAGGGTTACAGAGCAGAATCTGATCTTCTTTTGAAAATGGGAGACTGAAGATATATCTAGAGAATGATCTTTAAAGAGAAAACTAAAGTAGTCTGATAAGCTGCATTCTTAATCTTATATTCAGACTACTGGGGTTTGGATTCAATATCAGCACCAACCAACAATTCTAGTTTAATATCTGTAGGTACCTTTCCAGGTTGCTGTCGACAAAAAACAAAATGGAAAGCTCCTTTTTTTTTATGGAACTTGCTTATTCTGTCCTCTGAAAGTCACACCTTCCCTGTGGCTGCCTGCTGTGCCTGATGCTACTGATCTCTGGGAAAACATTTCTGAGTTGTGTAACTTATTTTCCAAGGAGGCCCATCTTTTGTATACGCTGCTGCTGAGGGCTAATTTGGAAAGGTTTCTTTTCTTGCAAAAGAGTCTGACCACTCTCATGAAGCAGACTCAGAGAGTACAAACCAGCTGTATGCTCAGTTATTTCATAATCTTTTCCCTCTCTCTTTTTCCCTACTGCCAGCATAGAGGGCTCTTCTGTTAACAAAGCCCTGTTTGATTGCATCAGTCCAAACTGTCAAGCCACATTGTAGATGTGATTTTAATATACAGCACAAACATAATGTTTCCCAGGGGAGTACTGTACTCTTTTGTCTGATCCCTTGCCATTATTTCCCGGTACAAAATGACCACAGAAGAAACGAACGCCGCATTCCTCATAGTCCATTGTGATGTAAGCCAGAACAATGTGTATTCTCTAGTACAAGTCAGCTTTGTCACTTTCCAAGCATTTTTGGTAAAATACACCCAACACTTGTCAGGTGACTGATTTACCTTTTTCAAACTCTTAAAAATTCCCAGAAAAATGTTCAGAAATCCTCTTGAAAATTACTCGGAAGCTGAAGCTACTTTATTGACCACTTCAGTCAGGGCAGGGCAGTTGTCAAGACTATTGTTTCTGCAGTAGTGCATAGGGTAACTTCTTAGAGGTGACCAGCCATGACAATCAGGTGGTAAGAGAAAACTTACCCTTTGATGGAAAAGAGTTTATTTTCAGGAATGTTTCAGAATGGCTCTATAATCCTCTTGATCATTGCGAATGATTAGCTTTTGAAGTCTACTCCAATGCAAAAGACAAGGTGATTTTTCATTTTAACTCTTTCCTACCCCTCTACCACCTATCTTTATCCTGCCCCTTCCTTCCCTCACCTGCTTTTCTCTTTCTTTTTGGTTGTGTCAGCACCTCTTAGTAATGGGGAGAGACAGAGGAACTGTAAAGGAAGGTGATAACTTCCTGACCTCGGCACTGATAATCTCTGTTGTTTGACCTTCTACACTGAGGCAGCACTTCTGAACATGCACCTGAGAAATGTCAATGCAGCTTCTGTCTCCAGCCTCCTCTGATTCTTCACCTTACATATTTAGTCAAGTTTCCTTACCTTATTTAATGTAATGCCATACTTAAGTGGGATAGGTTGTTCAAAGGATTTCTCCATTTGTTTTGTTAACTTGATGCTCTCCCACTGCCATTCCCTTTTCAGGGACCTCTCTTAAGAGAACCTGCTCGAACAGGAGGTTGAAGACTTGAGTGGACCTCCTGCTTCTCTCCTTTGAAGTCCATGAACATTTCTGAATTTGATTTTGAAAAGAACTAAGGAAAATACTACTAAAAAGGCAGGAGGGAGACTGGCAAAGGAAAAAAAAAAGAAATTCTCTGGTGCTTGGGTATATGTACTGTTGCACATATAGAGTGCATTTTACAATCACATTCCAGGTGGTGGTAAATCTTTCATTTTAAATGATTCTAGGTCATGTAAGAATTTTTGTAAGTTCTGAAAGCTGATACTGAGTACTGGAAAAGTTAATGAGGCTAGTGTTACAAATTTATGTATATGAGAAGTGTCAGAGTACGTTTGGGCTTCCAAGAGGATGTTATGTTGCTTCAACATAACAAACAAGTGATGTTTTATTTTTTGTTTTTAATCTTACAGTAGTGAGCAGTCCACTAAAGCCAAAACACAGAAGGAATTGCTGAAAACATTACAAGAGCTGAAAGCTCATCTTCCTTCTGAGAAGAGAATCAAAGGCAAATCTAGTATCCTAACGACGTTGAAATATGCCCTAAAAAGCATAAAACAAGTTAAAGGTAATCAAGTATGATACTGCCTAGATAATGCCAATCTGGATAAAATGAAACTTTAAAATAGGAATTTAAATAAACTTGTCTTTACACAGGAAATTGCATTATGTCTGAAAACCTCTCTAAACAGATGTTCTCATGGTGTTCCTGTTTGTTGGCTCTGTTATCTTTTGTTCCTTTGGGACTTAAAGTAGGTCTCTAGATGCTTGATATTCAACTGATGTTTTGTTGAGTTAGAAAACTAATTTTAAAAAAATTCACAATTTGGTACTGTTTGAACTGTCAAATAGACCAAAATATGTGATCATTCTTACACAGGTATATTAAGATACATAAATTTGTTTGGGTTACTGATGAGGAAGCTCTATAGTACCTCAATTTCCCAACTGCTCATTCTGTGTTTATTTCAAAAAATATTTTGGCCATTTACTGCTTCCAGGCTGAGTGTTTTTTGATAATTCTGAATATAAGTTGTTTTTTGTTCTCTGTAGCCAATGAGGAATATTACCAATTGTTGATGATTAATGAATCCCAGCCTGCTGGTCTCAATGTGTCATCCTACACAGTGGAAGAGGTTGAGACTATAACCTCAGAATACATCATGAAAAATGCGGTGAGTATGGTGACAGTGTGGATTGAAAATGTTTTCTTCAACTGCAATTCTCAGGCACTCCTCCTTTTTACATGGTAAGAGTTGGTAGCTAGGTCAACTTGCTGAAGGTGGCTTTTGCCTTCTGGGGGATGTTGATTTAGAAACTGTGAGCTGTTGCCTGGAGATGATGGTGTGACACATCTCAATATCCAGGTGATAATGTGCTGTGAGACATCATTAGTTTTCATTTGAGAGCACCTGTTGGAAAGTAACTTTTCCCAAATTTTAGTCAAGGAACACAGTGAATTACTTCAGCTTATTCTTATAACTAGGGGTTGTTTGATGTTTCATCAGTTCTTTGTGTTAGTGTGACTGGAGAGTGATGAAAGTGTTAGAATCATGGTGTGTTGTGTCCTTTTCTGTGGTGTTTGTCTGGTTTTTGCAACAGATACAGGCTTGCTGTGGGATCTGGTGCAACTGTATTCAGCTATGATGATCAGTGTAGTTTTAACAATAAAATGATAGTCTGAATGATTTTTTAAATTATTATTTATTTCCATAATACTAGTATTTTATAGATAAGTTACAGAGTCTTCAAAAAATAATTGTATCTAATCTTATTAGACAACCTTCCACCATTTTTTTCTTTTTAAACTGAAACCTCTGCCTGAAAGTATGAAGTTCTGAAATCTGTACAACAAGGGCATGATGGGGGATGTTCTGTAGCTTGGAGTAGGTGGGTTTTGTTGTATCTATGAATAGTAAAGGCTCCCCACAGGGGAAAATAAATAGGAAGTGTAGAGCACAACTGAGGAATTCAGCCAAATTCATAAACATTGTTCATTTAAACTGGAGCACCTGAGTTTGTGAAACTGGTGTTCTGATGACAACTCTCGAGTTTGTGTACCGCGTCGGTGGATGGAGCACTAGAGGTTGTGACGCAGGAAGCTCCTCTATGTCGAGAAGAGAAACAATATGGAACAATACAAATGGAGTGCGTGGGACATTTTTTTCCACCTGCACACTCATACTTTGCCAAGTGCTCTAGAGCACTTCTTTCATTTTGCAGTGGATGGACCAGCTCACATAAACAGTCTTTCACAAACAACTGAGCTTGATAAATGTAAACCATGCCTGTAACAAGCACAGGGAAAATGTGCAGCTATATAGCTGGAAGCTCATTAATTCTTCATTTGTAAATTCATTCTGTGTCATAAAATTTTAGACCATGATATTTAGGTCTCGTAACCTGGTAAATAGCAGTGTATTATTGCACAGTTGGAAAGCGTTCTGTGTGTGTCTACTTAAAAAGCAGATTAACTTTATTTCGTTACAGATGTGGTTCAACAATTTCCTTAAATTTTATTTTGAATTTATTAATGTTTTTGTGTCTTAAATGTGTGTGTGTGTGTATATATATATATATATATATAAAATACTGTATTGAGGAATGTTTCAAACTGTCTAAATAACTTGAGATCTTTGTTTTTAGGATATGTTTGCTGTAGCTGTTTCTTTGATTACTGGAAAAATTTTGTACATCTCTGATCAAGCTGCTTCTATTCTCCGCTGTAAGAGGGGTTATTTTAGAAATGCCAAATTTGTGGAGTTCTTGGCACCTCAGGATGTCAGTGTGTTCTATACTTCTACCACCCCATACAGATTACCATCATGGAATATTTGCAACAGAGCTGGTGAGTGGTCTCAGCAGCAGATACTTCTCCAACCTGCTTTCAGTCATGGAAATGTAAATACTGGAACTGATTTTTAATATCCTCCCATCCTTCTCCATCACTTTTTGAGGATGCAACACAGATGCATTATTAGAACATTTCTGAGCAATACTAGGTGTATAACACACTTCTATAAATCAGCAAGGCTTGTCTGTTGCTTGAAAGTCTTCCAGATGTCATTGTTTATTGGTTCTTATGCCCCTTTCATGAAAACAAAGTAAGAATTTGAGTTGAACAGTGAGTTTACTTTCCACTTTTACTAGCAATCAAATTATTGTTTTCTTCACACTTTCTCATCTTCAGCTATGAGGGGGACAATGCTCTGCCTCCTCCTTTTTAAATGGTTGTGATTTGAATACTGGACACCTTGATTACAGTGTAGAAAAAGGTCTTTCAGCTATGATCACTGTGCATTCACCAATTCTCTTCTTTTACCCTTGGAAAAATGATGTTAGGTGAGCTGATGTTGAGATGTCTCAGAGCACTTGATATTTGTTTGTGGGAGGATTGTTTTACTAGTGTATCTACAGCTGTTAGTAATTGAGAAATATCTGCCAACTACTTTAACCAAATACTTGAAATTCAGGTCTACTCTAAATATATGGAAGTCCAATCCATTGCATACTAAGTCTGTGAAGTTAAGCCAGGGTGCAAACCATATTTAATCTGAAATAAACGTGTACTAAGTAATGCACACGTGAAGCAGGTCAAAAGGGACCCCGTGAGGTGTCTTGTCCAAATTCTGGCTCAAAAGAGGGTCAGTGGTAAATGCTGACCATGTAGTCCTGATTACAGACACTCAGTTATACAGGTTTTGGGGGTTTGTTTGGTTTGGGGTTTTTAACCTTTTGTGCAGCTTTATTAAAAAATGCAGTAAGTGGAACTGTGCACACTGTCTCATGTATCAGCTGCCATAGAATATAATATCCAAATGTATTGTGCACTAGAGGCCTTTGAAATGCCAGAGCTTTCCTTGAGAATCAGTCAGTGGCTACTTTGGAAAAGGAGAGAAATAGGCTTGAAATGTGAAAAGAAACCTTCATGGAAAAAAAGCTTTCTTTTCAGAGAGGTGGTAGTAAGTAGATTTGATGATCTAGCTGTCCTAGTGCCTTTCTAGGAAAAAGGTCAGATTTTGGGGTCCCAGATAATCAAACATTTTTGATCAACACTATAAAGTCCTGTAAAAAATGATAAGGGTAAGCAGCTCAAAGTGGAGAGCTGTTTAGATATGTTTAGGAAAAAGACTTGATAAGCAAGCAGCTGTGATTCACACACCAGCCTCAGAATCCGAGTGGTGGTCAGATTTAGTTGCTTATGAAGTCCATTGTTTGGCAAGTAAATATGGAGACTTCAGGGAACGTGAAGTTTTTAAAAAAATCAACCACAAGCACTTAAAGAAAAAAATCATGTATTAAATGTAATAACCTTGGAGTAATTTGTAACTTGTTATGAAATATGTTTAAAATTTCTAGAGTCTTCCACCCAGGACTGCATGGAAGAGAAATCCTTTTTCTGTCGCATCAGGTAAGATGACAGCATCCTAAAGCTTGGTGTTGTACTGTGAAACTGTGCATTACACATTTGACTTTTATAAGAACCATACGGTATCTGAATTTCATGCTTTTCCATAATGGGATCATAAAGCAAAACATCTGCACATCCTCCAGTTGATTAACTCTAGAAGCCACAGAGAAAACTGCGAAGCGATTTCAAGAAGTTGCATCTTGGAAGTTAATTAGTGTGAATATTGACCTTTGGGCCATAAGAGAAGCTGATATAGTATCTCCTCCTGCTATGGAAAGACTTGACTTCATGTTAGTAGAACTGTTGTGTCCAGCACCTGCTGCAGAGTCTCTCTCTCTTTCTAGGAAAATAATGTCTCATCTTCAATTTATCTCAAGTGTCCCCTAGAAAGATACTTGAGGATAACTTGACCTGTCTCTTTTACAGTTACTAGGATGACACAGTTCTTTGGTTCTGCTTTTCTTCCTTCTTTTCCTGCCCCCACTCCTCTTTAGCTCATTTTATTTAGGAGAAGCTGGCAGCTTATTCCATGTTCTTTCTTCTACAATTTGATTTCTTAATGCTTATTACCTTTCTGGCACCATTTCCGAAAACAAAAATAGTGGATCCTATTACATAATACTTCTGGAGTAAATAAATACTTATTACTGAGCTATGAGTAAACTTTAAATGAATTAGAGGTAATCCACTGCTCCTGAGTGTGGGATTGGATAGACTGTGGAAGTACTGCTGGTGTTACTGGAGATTTTTTTGTCCAACTAATACTGGTTTCAAAAGCTTTACTTTTATAAAGCTGTACTGTTATAAAGTTACCACAGCTGACTTTTTTTGTCCACTATGTAACTGGTTGTTATTTTCATGACTGTGTTTTGCATTCTTGTTAAGTAAACAACAATATTATTGTGTTGTCTTCACTCTTTTTAAATTGTAATAAATATTGATTAAAAGGTGGACCTTTATGTTAACTGAGGAGATATAGCGGTCTTCATAAAAATTAACTAAATTCATCCCTCATAAGGGTATAATGTCACAAATCAAGATTATTGGATCAACAAATAACTTTATTGTACAAGTTGGGTTTTTCTTTTCTACCAAATTTCCATTTAATGCAGTCGTGCATCTTTTTATTTCAGGCAGGGGAGAGAACAACATATTCTTTATTGCAACTGGTATGCAAAGGATGCCATTGGAATTAGATTCTCTTCTACCAAAAAAAAAAAAAAAAAGTTAAGATCTTGGGTGCTATTCTAGGAGCTAATATGGCTAAATTAAAATTTTATTTAGCATAAGATTAATCTGTTGAAATAATTAACTCTGTTTAATTATTAGTGCGGGGAAGGAGCGTGAAAATGAGATTTGCTATCACCCGTTTCGGATGACTCCTTACCTTATCAAAGTGCAAGATCCAGAAATAGCAGAAGACCAGCTTTGCTGTGTGTTGCTCGCCGAAAAAGTACATTCTGGTTATGAAGGTAATTCTTTGAATGGACAATGACTAGTTTGGTTTCCTAAAAGTAAGAGCTGTTCAAGTTTTATTGCAGTGAAAGATAATTGTTTCTATTCTCTGTCCTTGCTGAGCAGCTGTGAGTTAGCAAGCTGCTTCTCTGTGTGCTCTTGCATGGAATATTGGACTTGGAGCTTGAAGTGTTATATGTGCAAAAACACCACTTGTTAATCTGCTTTTATTTTTCTCCCAGCACCCAGAATTCCTCCTGACAAGAGAATTTTTACAACTACGCACACACCGACCTGTTTGTTCCAGGATGTAGATGAAAGGTAACCTACAAAAAATATTCTTTAATTTACTGATAAGCAAGCTATCCAGTATCTTTACAGGATTTAAGGTGTCTGTATGGGGTTAAAAAGTTACACAGCTGCTGAAGAGTGTTTAACCTAAGAAAAGTACATCCCCCTATTTTCACTAATGCATTATCACTGGTATTTAAGTGGAAAATTATTTGCCTGCTAACAAACAACTTGTTCTTCCACTTTCCTTCCTTCTGGGACAAATCTGGACATAAATTCAATGAATGAACCAAATGGTCAGAAAAATTTCCTTTGCTGATAATTATGACCTGCATAAAATTTTATGTGTGGGAGGTTTTTTTCCAAGTTTGATCTAAGTGATGTGCTGCTGTCCCTTTCTACTGGCCCAGGTACAACTAGAGGTGTGTTTTTTAAATGAAATATTAGATCTTTATAAAATAAAAGTGTACAAAACTGCTCAAATTCTATTGGCTGAAGATTTCACATTGCTTTGACAATCTTGAAAGCTGATTAGAGTAAGTATTTACATTCTAGAGTAGAAACAAATATGCCACCTGTGATCTTAAAGTATATACAGAGACTATGGAACTAAGGTATAAATCAAGATTTCATGGAATCACTTAAGTTGGGTAAGTTCATCAAGTCTACCACTAAACCACCATCCCTAAACACCACATCTGCACATCCTTTAAATACCTCCAGGGATGGTAACTCCACTGCTTCACTGGGCAGCCTTGACAACTCTTTCCATGAAGAAATGTTTCCTAATATCCAATCTAAACCCCTACTTGTGTAACTTGAGGCTGTATCCCTTTCAAGGGATATCTAAGTGATGGAACCATGAAGTCTGTGAAAAGAGCAGAAGATACTCCTTTAGAGTTTCTGATTTTTGTGCTATATGTGGGACCTTATTTTGATATTTTTTTCTGCTTAGGGAAAACTAAGTTAGCTGTAATAGTAAGATCTGACTTCTGAGATTGTCTCCTTCTCTTGTTTTTAAACATTCTAAGAATACCAAAAGTTTCTTTGTAGGTTAAGATGGGGAGGATGTCTTCAGACAGAGTACAAGTATAATGGTTAATTTTGGGTTTCTGTGGTATCTTTTGGTTGGAAATCTTGTTTCTGAAGACATGCCATTCTTGGCAAAATCTTTAAATGCAGCAGAGAGAGAGGGACTGGGGGAAAGGAGGTTATTGGGATGTTTGACTAAGCTGGAGTCAAGGTAAAGAAAAGTATTGTTTGACTTTTGAGGCAGTTTATCTGTAGAAAGGTCGGGCACATCAGTATTAGTGCAGTGCATGGGGGTTTTATTAAACAAGAATTGCAAAAGGTAGCTATTGGAGTTAGCTGCTATAGAAGAAGATAATGGCTAATCAGTGAAGATAAGTTTGGACTTTCAGATACAGCTGGTTTTGGCTAACTTTGCAGACATTGTGGCCAAGTATGAGAGTTCCTGTAAGATAGAAAACAGTGGAATGCTGACAAATTTTTTTTTCCATGGTATGATCTATACAGTCTCTCCAAACAGCTTAAGTTGACAAAAGAACTACTTACTCCACTGTACTTCTGTCCTCTTCATGGATTTTTTTTCTCTCCCTCATTCCCACACAAGCTCCAAGCCAACTGCAACTTTGCAGTGTGGGTTTGTATTTCCAGATAACCTGATGGCACGGTGCAAAGTTTCCCTTCCTCCATGGATCCCCAGCTCATTGATTTCCAGCAGTCACTTAAAAGAAAGCACAAGATAGCTGAATGGAGAACTTGGCTCTTATTCTTGGATTGAGTGAAGTAAATCCCTTCCCTGTGACTACTATGGAAGCTTCTTTCCTTTTAGTCTGGTGTTGCCACTTGCTCTCAAATACCATTTTTTAACACTTCCAGTAAAGGTTGATTACATCTTGGTCTGATAGTAGTACTTTACGTCACTTATTTCTGTTCTTCTGATTTGTGTGTTTGATTTTGCTTTTAATTATTTAGCTCCTGAGAGCATTGGCAGCCAGATAAATGTTTACCAAGATATGCATATGCAGTTGATTAATCTTAAGCTCTCCAGGGTTCAGTATAATACACAAAGCAACAGATTCTTAAGAGAAAGCTGTGTGTAATATTTAAAAATGTGCAACTGAGCACCTGCCATTGACTCGAATTGTTCATAATATAACACTGAAACTGTTGCCTGACTTGCATAAAATAAAGTTAATTCCTGTAATCAGTACATGTTCATGGATTGGAAAAACGTTTATTTGTCCGAACAAATCAAATCAGATCCCTGCAAGTGGATCTCTGCACAGAACATGTTAAGTAAAAATTAATATTTTCCTGAAATTAAATGGATCATTCCTATATATATTTGTCTTTGAAATGTATTTCATACTCGATGTGTATAATGGGTGTAAGGAGTTCTATGTAGTTCACAACAATCTTCCTAAGTTAATTTAATGCAGTTTTGTATATAGCTTACGATATAAAGAGCCTTCTTATTCATGTTGTTTTGACACTTTAAATGTCATTCTGTAAAACACAAACTAAACTTGCTGCCTCTCCTCATCAGCCATTCTTGCACTGCACTGTACGTTTACATTCATTAGATGAGTTTATTAACTTAAACCCTGAATGTGTTATTCACTATGAGGAAGCATAATGATGCTAAGACATGATTCTCACATACAGCATTATATGATCACAGAAAGGCTGGTTGAAAGGGAGTGCTGGAGGTCTTCGTTCCTTTTGCTTGAAATGAAACCTTTGCCCCATTCTAGGTTATGTCATCTGTAACCTTGTCTCAGTAATGCCTGAAAACCTTCAGGGGCAAAAATTACACAATCTCTATGGGAAACTGTTCCTGTGTTGCACTGCTCTGTTAAAAAACTTTTCCTGACATCCAGCATAAGCTTTCCAGACTGCAGTCTGGGACCATTGCCCATTTTATTGTCTGGCAACCACCAAGAAAATTTAACTCTGTTTTTGTAACTCCTCTTTCCAGCAGTTGTGGGAAGCTCCTGGATCATCCCTTAGTCTCCTTTTCATCAGAACAAGCAAGCCCAGCTCAGTCTCACATTCTAGATCCCCCACTTTTCCAGTGATCTTGATATCAGTATAAAAACGCAGAGGGGATTTTATTTATTTGTTTGTTTGTTTGTTTGTTTGTTTATTTATTTATTTATTTATTTATTTATTTATTTATTTATTTATTTATTTATTTATTTATTTATTTATTTATTTATTTATTTATTTATTTATTTATTTTATTTTTTGCATAGAAGTGATTGAATTTGCATCTTCCTTTATAATTTGGTTAATAAGTAACAGTTGGATAAAATCTGATCTCCTTTAGGGTCGGTGTTCTGTCACAGCACAAACAAGTGTAATGTTTGCCAGGTTTCCATAAAGCAGGTGGCAAAGAACAGGAATAGCACCGAACAAAAACTTCTAACTGTTACTTGATGAAGTCATTTGGAGTTGACTGGTATTTTAAAGTCCTCTAGTGGCACAGCTTTTCTCATGTGCTTTGAACTTGGCAGCACTTTTAAATGTCAATGTGTCACAATGATGTGATTTGGTATGAGTTTCAGGCCAGTTTCAGCTCTGTGGGTTCATCTGCAAGCTTCCAAGACTGGTTATTTAACTAATTGCTTCAATACTAAGGCATTAGTTGCTATCCTCATTTTCCCCTGACTATCTCAGCCTCTTTACCAGAAGGGTATGTTTGCTGTTTTGGGGAACTGATGTCATTCCAGTGGGGTGCTGGAAGTGCAGTGTTGAAGGCATATGTTGCATAATGCTTTTGAGTTCTTACATGACACAAACCCCTTGTCTGTGGTGCACCTTTGCTGAGTTTTCCATTAAAGCTATTCAGATCCCTGAGTATCTTCCTACCCCAGATCTTTGTCAGAGAACAGGGCTGTGGGAAGAAGGTGTACAGCGTGTTGAGTTTACAAGATGACTTGTTAGCATCTGGCATCTTAAACATTACTGAGTAATATTGACTTAATGCCTTTTTTTTTATTCCCCAAAGCTTATTAACCTTCAGGGTAAGGTGCAAGGTGACATTTTTGAACTTTCACTCTTTCTCCTTAATACAAATGCTTGAAGTGATCAATAAAAATTATTTCATCACATGAATTAGTCATTCACATCACTAGAAGTGCTCACTGGTAATGTGCAGGATTTTGTCAACATTGCTTTTAATTCTCTAGTTAATAAGCTTGTTTCCTTGCAGCTCCTTGAGGTTGAACTCTTAACCTGCCAGTGAGAAAGTTGTCTTGAGTCCTACTCAACTGCCCTGTTGCTAGTTCAGCCCTGGTAATCCTGTGATCCTTAGCCTTGGCTCACAGCTGAGGGATTGGGGTACTATTTACCTTCATGAGAGTTTTACAAGATTAAACTTTATTAATGCTCTTTTAAAATTAGGGTAAGTATTTATCCTCTAAAGTTAGGAAGCAAAGAACACACAGAACTGCTGTAGGAGACTTCTTGACTTGATCTGACCACTACCCCACAAACAAGCAAAATCTCCCTTGTTGAAAGAATATTATTGTTATTAAGTTGGCACTGCTTTTTCATCATTTTAAACTTAAAATAACTTGTTCTCTTTGTAGGAAAAACAGCAAAGAAAACTTGAAGTATTTTAAAGATGAAATATACCTTTATTCCACTTGATTTTCATTATTTTTTCTCCGTTTTTCTTTCCCCAGAGCAGTACCTCTGCTGGGATACCTACCTCAGGACTTAGTAGGAACACCAGTCTTGGTGCATCTTCACCCAAATGACAGACCCTTAATGCTAGCAATTCACAAAAAAAGTATGTAGTCCCTTATTGTGGCAGAAATATAATTTTTTTCCTAAAAATTAATAAGTATGATGACAAAGACTTCAACAAGTAGGAGGGGAAATTGTGTCTGTGATTTTTTTTTTTTCTGCAAGTAAATCCCGAGTCTTTTACTGTACAACTTGATTCTTAATGCAAATTTATGAAAATGAGAAATCACTCAATTTTATATTCTATATGAACCATATGTATCTACTGTAAACAAGTTGACTGTAAATGAATATTTCATATGTAAAGAAAGTTTTCTTGGGAATAGCGTGAAAGAAGTTGTCATACATTAAATGATAATCTTTCTTATTTCATAGAGAAGAGAATAAGAGTCATTCTGGCAATGTTAATTTGTTCAAGTTTGAAATTGTAAAGCTGTTAATTCATCCTCCTTTAGTTCGTTGTATTCTAAAGGTGATTTTCTTGACCACAGTCCAGTAAATTATGAAGGTCTCCTTATTCTGGTAGCCCAGCATTTCTGAATGTATTGATGTATCTGGCATTTGTTACTTGAATAGCATCTTCCTCCTTTGCAGTTCATTGCAAAATCCTGAATCATTAAGTAGAATTGTGAAAATATTCATCTAAAATTTCCTTTTGAATCCTTCATTGCAGTTCTTCAGTATGGAGGACAGCCTTTTGACTATTCACCAATCAGGTTTTGCACTAGAAATGGAGATTATATCACCATGGACACCAGCTGGTCCAGTTTCATCAACCCTTGGAGCAGAAAAGTTTCATTTATTATTGGAAGACACAAAGTTAGGACGTAAGTCAATACACTGTTGGGACTTTTAGATTTTATTTCTTTTTTTTTAATTATTATTTTTATTTTCCCTTCCCTCAGATTTATCTAGTGATCTTTGAGAGAGACATAAGGGAACAGAATGAGTGTTAGATTTTGTTCAGTTTATACAGATGTTAAATTGAAGCTGTGGCCTGTCTGTGATTGAAGTACTTGCATTTGTAGTGAGCTGGTGTATGTTTGGTTTACACAGGGGTCCCTTAAATGAAGATGTCTTTGCTGCTCCCAACTATACAGAGGACAGAATCCTTCATCCCAGTGTTCAGGAAATCACTGAGCAAATATATCGACTATTACTGCAGGTACAGCACGTCTCTTAATTGCTACCCTTTTCATTTCCCACTGAAGGAAGGCTATTTATCTTTGTGTGACCATTTGTTTAGCTGTCTACTACTATATTGGAATTTTTGGCTACAATCCTGGAAACTACTTGCACTCAGGATTGCCAGACAAGACTTACCCACTGGAGCTTTAACATACTTCAGTACCTTAAGGATTTCATGCAGCTCTGGAGTCCTCTCAAAAGGCAAACCAAGCAACTAAAAAAAAATCCAACCCCAAAAAACCCAATGTAAAATAAAGTCTTTTTTTCTCACATAGAATTACTGGTGTGCTGAGATACGTGTGTAGATAGATATAAATGTATATTTTGTTGTTGTTAACAGCCTGTACACAACAGTGGATCCAGTGGCTATGGAAGTCTGGGTAGCAATGGTTCACATGAGCACTTAATGAGTGTGGCATCCTCCAGTGACAGCACGGGAAATAATAATGAAGACACTCATAAGGAGAAGCCAGTAGGTTTAAGTTTTTCTTTTCGAGTATATGGCACAAAACAAACTAGTCAAAGTGGGCATTTTTACCTTTTAGATTAACAGTTACAAATTAAGGATGGAAGAAAGCATAAAGAGTCATCTTTTTTGACATAGGAAAAACCTTTCTGTCTAAAGGAATAAACATTCCTGGTGTAAATGAAGTCTCAGGATACTGAACACAGTTATAGGCATGAAAGTCAAGGTTTATAAAGAATTTAAACCTGTATAATGTGTTTACTTAATCTAATGTCTGTTATATGTTATGTGCTGTGTTTCCGGGAAAACCAGCTGGATATTTGAAAGCAGTTTCTTTTTGGAGGGGAAAGTCTGTAATTACTGTTTTCCCAAATGAAACTAAGAAGATTAAATGCAGTAATACCTGCATAATCAAGTGACAGCTTGACTCTAATAGCTTTTAATGTTGCAAAAATACATCCTATAATATGGAATGAAATAAATGGAATATAATAATCTTTTAGTTTGTGCTTAAAACTTTACATTCAGTTTTGAAAGCCAAAATTTTTATTTACTGAGTTATACTGCTTATAGGCAAATTCTTCCAAATCTGATTTGCATTTCTGTGATCAGACTTTGCAGACTCCTGCTCTTGCCAAAGTGATCACTTCCTTGGCTTTCAGTTCTTAAACACTGGTGGCATAAGCAGATGAAGTCTTTGGATTTTTTGTGTAACAGATAAATTATTACTTTTTGGAGCTGTGCAGAAAAGTAATGTTCCAAGAGATCTTGGTTTTGAGGGAAGTAGATACCTGGCTTTCCTTACTTCTTTAGCAAGTGATAGTTTTTTTTCTGAAGTCATCTTTGTAATGTATCCTTATGTTTTCTGATCCAAAACATTCAACCATATTAAACTAAATACAGAGTAATTGTGTACAGAAACCATACTTGAAATTTCTTCTTTCCAGTTCCCAAATTTCTCCTGCTGCACAATAAGATCGTATGCAATGCATGCAGATTTCTCCTGTGATCAAACTAATTGCAAGACTGAGATTAACTGAGGTTAGATTTGGTCTACTGAGGGACTTCTGTGCATGATGTTTTAAGTCAAAATTTTGTAATAACTGTTTTTAATTAACTGCTTTCAGCAGGTTTGTCAATATGCCCGTAAGGTCAAGAATAAAGGACAGCATATTTTCACTGACAATAAAGCAAAACTGGACCATAAGAAAGAGTCTTTTGCAGGTAAGACATTAGAAAGTTAATTATAGTTTCTTGTGTTGGTACCTTGTATAATATGACAGTAGGATTTTTTTCTAGTTTAGTTCTAATCAAAAGACAGCATTTTTATCCAATAAAATTATATTGCTCTGTGTCTCTACTGTGTTCAGGAAAATTTTATGCTTGGCTATATCTGAACTGATGGTGGTATAACACACAGTTAAGGCATGTCTTAAAGCTGATGGTTTGGATTCCTTAAATGTGCACTGGACTTGTCCTCATACTGAGTGTGTTTCAACTGTAATGTTGTCTATTCTCCACAGTATCTGTTCACTTTGGATCCATAAGTTGGACCTAACTGAACTTTACATCTCCAAGAATCCATAAGGACAGGAAAATATTTCACACAATGTTTATCCATTAGTGTTCAAAGCTCTCGCTTTACAGTGGTTAATTTGTGACCTGGTCAGAAATATGCAGAAATGAAAATTTTTACTGTTACTTTTATGAGAATTTGCAGGGATTTAATGCCATAATTGCATAATAGCAGTATCTGTTTTCACAGAAAAACAAAATACTCCTGGTGGTCAGGTAAAAGATATAGGGGGAAAGGATACTGCAGTAACAGCTGCTCCTAAGAATGTGACTACTGAAGAGTTGGCTTGGAAAGAACAACCTGTATATTCATATCAACAGATCAGCTGTTTGGACAGTGTCATCAGGTAAGCAACTAGTGTGTAGATTACTCTTAACCTCTGGACTTAAGATTTGTATATCTAATATTGTTAAATCATTGTATTTTAGGTACTTGGAGAGTTGTAATGTGCCTGGTACAGCAAAAAGAAAATGTGAACCTTCAACAAGTGTTGCATCACTGAGTTCTGGAGTTCATGAACAAAAAGCAGCTGAGAATGCTATACAGCCCTTGGGAGGTATCTCTACATCACAGCTTTTTCTTGATTGGCTGTCAGTCAGTTGGGTGTTACTCTTTGCAGAATAATGAGTGTAGTTTAGGCATGACCTCATAATTGTTTTCTCAGTGTTTGATGCTGGTGATCTTTTCTCATTCAAATCTTCCCTACAATCAGAATACCGAGGAATTGATGGAATATCTGGATTGTAGATGCAATGAACTTATTTGTACTCTACAAAATACAGTAGGATTTTGAGTTTTAGGATTTGACATGGTCCCTTGTCTGAATAGGGAGCTAAAATAAAGAATGTAACTGGTTAGTACAAGAATTGTAAGATTAATAAAGAACTAAAGGCAAATGAGAGATTTGTTCATTCAGCCATGTTATTATATGAGGCTGAAGGGAAAGTGTCTATGGAGTGTCTTGGGAATGATCTTGTCTATATTTACTTTTGATCAGCTTCAAAAAGAAGTTCTAATGCAGCTTTTAGAATGAAATTAGAAGCTATCAGTATACATAGGAACAAAGTGTCCTGTAGAAGGAATTGATGTAATTTGGAGTCTCTGCAGTTCTAGTAGGCAGGATATGATGTGGGTCATGAGTTTTTTGTTGCACTGATGTCTGAGAATGATGAAGTCACCAACATAATCTAATCAGGAAAAAGGCAAATTTTAGTTGTGAAATGCGTTATGAAAGTATTTCTCTGAAAGGGAGTGTTTAATACTGTTTTATGAGGCACTGGTATGACCTCTGCTGGATTACTGTGTGTAGCTTTCAGGGGAGAGAATTTTAACTAGGTGGGTGCTTAGAGCAAAACTATCAGGGTAATCAACTATGACAGAGATTAGTGTACAATACTATGGGTGCTGTGTGGAATTTATTCTTAGGCTGGAAGAGGCTAGAAAGTGCCTTCCAAAATTGTGCCATGAAAGAACAATTAAGACCAAGGAAGAGCAAAATGTCCTTCATTGAAAAGGTTTGGTTTGGCTGTATGTGAGGATAGAGGATTGGATTTGGTTGCTCAGTAGTTGTTCTATTCCTACAATATTCCTGGTGGAGTGTAGAAAGTAAAATGCTCATTTTCTGTCTTGTCAGGCACAGTTTGGCCTTTACTGTTTTGCAACCCTAGCAGCAGGTAACTGGAATTTTCTCTGATGTTCAGTAAACTGCAGCTTTATTTCTTTGATAGATCCTGCTGTGTTGAAGGCACCTGGTAAATCAAGTGGTCCCCCAGTGGTTGGTGCTCACTTAACATCCTTGGCTTTACCTGGCAAGCCTGAAAGTGTTGTGTCTCTCACAAGTCAGTGCAGCTACAGTAGTACCATCGTTCATGTTGGAGACAAGAAAACACAACCTGAACTGGGTATGATTTTTGCTATAATTTTTCTCCAAAATGGCAATTCCTGACAAGGTTAAACTTCAGATGTGAACAGCTAATATCTGCTTGTGACTTACATTTTCTTACAGCTGAAATGTTATTAGGGAAATGGAATAAGTAGGGATGGAATTTGTATCTTTAACTTGCAGTGAAATTATTACAGAATTGTAATAGCTTAAAAATTCATATCCAGAGCTTTTTTTTTTTAACTTTGTCTCGATGTATTTTTCCTTCTGTTTCTGTAGAAATGATAGAAGATGGTCCGAGTGGAGCAGAAATCTTAGATGGCCAACCTCTTGCCCCTCCATCGAGCTCTGCACATATAAATCAAGAAAAGGAGCCTTTTAAAAAGCTGGGACTGACAAAGGAAGTCCTTGCAGTGCATACACAAAAAGAGGAGCAGAGCTTCTTGAATAAGTTTAAAGAAATCAAGAGATTTAATATTTTTCAGTCGCACTGCAATTACTACTTACAAGATAAACCAAAAGGACGGCCTGGTGAACGTGGTATGGCAATAGTTTTTGCTAGAAGACTTGCATTTATGTAGGAAGTGAATCCTGTTGGGAGGGCATTTCCATTTTTAGTTGTACTATGGGGCCACTGTGAACAGTAACAGCTGCATGATATTTTCAAAGTCCACAGAAAAATTCTTGCTAGAAGATGAAGAGTGGAATATAATTTTTAATGTAATAGTAGCTGATGTTTTGATTTTTATCTGTTCTCTGTACTATTACTGTCATGCATTTACTTTCAAGGGACAAAAAACATGCTTTAGCATGTTTGCTTTACTGTATCTATGCTTGTAATCCCTTGCTTTTCTTTTCCTTCTGTCTTTCCATCTGTCTTTTTTCAGGTTTGTGGTTTGGTTTTGTTTTCAGCTCCTTTGTTTTCCTGTTTTTCCCCGTCCCACTGTGGTGAAACAGTCTGGTAATTGGTTGCCTTTAAGTTATTAATGCAATCTGTGGGATGGAAATGGCAGAGAAAAGCAGTAGTAGTGAGACTTTTTTGTTTATTAGGCCTAGGAACTCTGGATGGCATTTCAAGCATTGATCAGGCATTTCAAAAATGCTTGATGCTGATCTGATTTTGTTCCCATTTCAGTCTTGATGTGTCTTGGAACAGAAGTCAGACACTGCTAAGGAATTTCTTCAGATTTTTACCTTTAATTTTTTATTTAAGTAGTTATACAGGTCTTGGATAACTATTTTTTTTATGACCTTTATTATAACTTCTTTGGTTTTTTGCAGGTGGCCGTGGACAAAGAAATGCCACTTCTGGAGTGGATCAGCCTTGGAAGAAGAGTGGAAAGAACAGGAAATCAAAGCGCATTAAACCACAGGAGTCTTCAGACAGTACAACTTCTGGAGCTAAATTCCCCCATCGATTCCATCTCCAGGGTTTAAATACCACTGCTTGGTCACCATCAGAGACTTCACAAGCGAGCTACTCGGCAATGTCTTTTCCCACTGTTATGCCTGCATATTCACTTCCTGTTTTTCCAGCAGCGGGGACTGTGCCACCAGCTCCTGAAACTTCACTCTCCGGTTTTAATCAGTTGCCAGACTCTGGAAATACTTGCCCTATGCAACCCTCCCAGTTCTCTGCACCCTTCATGACCCCTGTCGTAGCTCTTGTGCTCCCCAACTATGTCTACCCCGAGATGAACAACAGTTTACCTCAAACACTTTACCACAGTCAGCCCAACTTCCCTGCCCATTCCACTTTCTCCTCACAGACAGTATTTCCAGCACAGCCACCGTTTGCCACCCCCAGCCCTTTCCCACAGCAGGCATTTTTTCCAACACAGCCATTCCATTACAATCCACCAGCAGAGCCAGAGAAGGCTCCTGTCGCAGAGACACGAAATGAGCCGTCCCGCTCCTGCACTCCACAGTCAGTGGGTCCTCATGACCACGCTTCACCACCTCTGTTCCAGTCAAGGTGCAGTTCTCCTCTGAACCTTCTACAGTTGGAAGAAACCACAAAAACTGCTGACAGTGGAGCTCCTGCGGGTTTACATGGAGCTTTAAGTGAGGAAGGAGCCATAGGCAAAATTATGACAACTGATCACTGTAGTGGAAAGGAATCCTTACCAGTAAGTATGCTGAGGGATACCCATTTTCCTGTCTCTGATACATCATTTTCAGGCCTTTCACTCGCAGGACCTATTTTTTTGATGACAGACAGTAGTCAGTCACTACAGTGCCAGGAGCTGGACTCACAATTGTAGTTAGTAAATTCAAACTTCAGCAGAATAAAACATGAAACCCAATCATTAGAATAGTCTTAACCTTTAAAAATTAAATCCACCTTGTTCTTCCAAAGTTGCACTAGGAAGCCTGGAAATACATTTTGAAACAGTTTTGTTCCACTTTTTTGAAAAAAAAATTTAAGAATATGGATAACCCCATTGAAAACCACTGAAATAGATTTTAAAATAATATGGACACTTAATTTTTAGCAAAAAGTTTTGGGCTAGGGAATTTGTTTAGAGGGGAAAAACAATCTACAAATGGTCTGAAAGAAGCTGATTTAAAATAAAATCACATCTTTGTTTACAAACAAGCAACCAAAGTGATGAAGAAGGGATCGTTATGTGCAGATCATTATTTTTGTTTTATTTGGTGCACTAAAAGTAAGCTGAATTATTTGGTAACCTCTATTTCCTGACTCCTTCAAATTTGACAAATCAATTTAACAAATAACTTCAGATGTAGTAATATGTCTGTAAAGGTTCTGTGGAGGAAATAGGTAGACTAATACTTGTGCTTTCTAAAGGCACCATAGAGTATCTTTGTAAATGCTGAGTCACTGATAGGATGGAGCTGCAACTTGCATCTTTTCAGCTGCCTCCTCTCTTTGTTCAGGAATGTATTAAGGATAAAGCTGGTTCTTTCCATTATTACATTTTGCTAAGTTCAGTCAGCCTTAATTTCTAATATTTAATCTTCAAACTGACTTGCAGGGAAGTTTTGCTTGCATTAAAATTCAGCAGAGTTAAAGCTCTTCCCTTAAAAATATACAAATAGATTATCTGACCTAGGAAGCTTCCACCTGGGAATGTTTTCTTACTGCTCTCAGTGCATGGTGAGATGGAACAGTGATGGACTGTTGATGCAAATCTCTTTGAGGCAGATTATAGTAGGAGCACCTGCTAGTGTATGTATTAGGTGACTTGGATAAAGTCTGATTTGTCCTGTGAGAACTTGGATTGGTCTTACTGAAAGAACCCTTGTCTGCTTATCAGGCCACTTTATTTTTCCTCAGTTGGTCTTGGCAAATGTCTGTCTTGGTCATTCTCTATCTTTGAATCATTATGTAAGCATATTAGAATATGAAGTTAAATTGATTTATTACAAATCATTTACATTTAGTAATAAATAGCCGTGATTTTTGGGTTTGTATTTGGGGTTTTTTTAATTTTATTTTTTTTCTCCTTCTTATCACTAGGCTGAATCTCCAATGGATGCTCAAAACAGTGATGAACTCTCCATGTCCAGTGTCTTGCTTGACATTTTACTTCAAGAAGATGCATGTTCAGGCACTGGTTCAGCCTCTTCAGGGAGTGGTGTATCTGCAGCTGCTGAGTCCCTGGGCTCTGGATCCAATGGCTGTGACATGTCAGGGAGCAGAACAGGTAACACTGGCAGCCAGAACTCTCTTAGCATTCCAGCAGAATTGGAGCGTGAGGTGTCACAAACACCAAGGACATCAAGTGAAAATCTTTGTCCTTACTCCATGTTGCATGGTTTATTCTTGATTTCTTTCTTATTCCAGTAAACAAGTATTTTGCTGTTGATTTACAGGATAGAACCTCTTTTTTTAAGCATGTGTAAAATAGCTATTAAGATATTATGCAGGTATGAAGGAGTAATAAAGAGAAAAGACCATACTCCTCCATGTTTCCTTTCAGTTTTAAATTAAAGTTAACTAATTATTCTGATGAAAATTAGTGGAGACTGAACTTGAGAATTTGAGTTTTAAAAATATTAATGCAGTTACTCAGGGGTGGAAGTTCCCTCTGTTTAAAAAATGAAATAGAAGAGTGGTTGTATTTTACTTTCAGTTCCCTTTAATCTTCTCTATTTTCAGAAGCATTTGAATAACCTATGTATTTGACAATTTATAGTAAAATTTTAAATCTCTGTTTACAGGTAGTAGTGAAACTAGTCATACCAGCAAATACTTTGGGAGCATTGATTCCTCAGAAAATCATCATAAAACCAAAATGAAGACAGAAATGGAAGAAAGTGAGCACTTCATTAAATATGTCCTTCAGGATCCTATATGGCTCTTGATGGCAAACACAGATGACACAGTTATGATGACTTACCAGATTCCTTCACGGTAAATCCAGTGTCATTGTCCTTCATAAATTCTATATATGTTGGGGGGAGCAGAAGGGAAGTTGAACATGAATCTCTGTCTCAATAGAAGTAAATTGGGTTTAATGTTGAGCTCAGTGTCAAGAAAAATTCTCTCTTCCTTCATATCTTTTGCATACTACACAAGAAGCTCTTGAGAAGTCAAAATTGTTTGATTAGGCTTACCTGTGTTTTTTGATCAATTTCCTGAGTTCAAATTAACTGTATATATTTTTGAAGGTATTTTATACTTAGTGTAACTATTTGCCTAGAAATCCCTGAAGTCTAATTAACAGATCCTGGAGAATATGCTTAGATCCTAGGGATGGTCTAGCATGGAAGATCTGCACTCCCTGGCTGTTGTCCCTGAGATGGCACATTCAGTGCATTGCTACTCTTGGACTTGTGGATTTTTTTCTGGGTTGTTAACTTCCATATGTTCATTCTTCTTCAGAAATTCCCATTCAAACAGGACAGGGAAGTAGAAAGTGAAAATCATAAGGCTTCTAATAGAAAAAACTTTATTAAAAAATAAAAGATTCCTGCTTCAATAGCAAAGAACAGATACAGGGGGAGAAGGAGTGTCAAGTCTTCAAATTTATTCTTTTTTATTTATTTTGTGGGAGCAGCGAATGGTATTTTGAAAGGAATAGGATGTTTCAGTAAAGACAGGCCTTTGAAAAAGAAGGAAAACAAGCTTTCAAAATACAGAAACACAGGCTTGATGGGGAAAGGAGTAGATAATACATTGCAAGAACTTTAGCATTCTTCCCTAGATTTAAAAATACTTTGACATTTCCCAGTTTTTGTAGCCTGAAGTGTTGACAACTATAGGTAGGAATTCCAGTAGACCATAAGAATAGCAAAGCCTGCCAAAGTATGACAGTATGAAACAGGATGTTGTGATAACAAGAGTTAAGCTCATTGTCAGAGCATGATGCCCTAAAAGGGAAGTGTAAAGCCAACCTGTTCTTGAGTATCCTGTAAGGAACAGAAATTGTACTGGGGATCTTGGAACTTGCTTTCCCCTGTCATCTTTTATAGAGGAATACAGCTTGTAAGTATTGGTATGGTGCATGTTTTTTTAAGTTTCTGAATGAAGGTAGGACATTTGGGGGGAGAGAGAACTTTGTTCTGCTGAAACAGAACAGTGTTTTCTAAAGATTAGTTCATTCTTGATGACTTTCTTAAGCATATCTTCCTACATCTGCTTTAATACCTCATGTGCATCTGGTGTCTGTTTTGAGTTGTCTTCCCACTGAAGGGGAACTTGGAACTCCTGCAGGAGCAGCAGAGAGAAGCTGGAGTTCTTGGTAGTTTCACTGATGGTGCTGCCTGAGTAGCTCTGAGAAAACTGTTCTCACTGATGGGATTTGAAAAGACAGTGAGCCAACAGAGATGTGTTAAGGTTGTCTGCAAATGTAGAGAGCTGCTGATATAACCACACTTAATTTTCTTCCAGCATAAGATTTGTAAGCGTGATGTTTTAGAACAAAAACAGTCATTAAAAAGATGTTAGTATTTGACTGTGTAACTTCATATAGACATGAAGCCCAGAAACTGCTGAAGCTCAATTTCGAAATGCCTTTTATTTTAGAGATTTGGAAACAGTTTTAAAAGAAGATAAGCAGAAATTAAAACAAATGCAGAAACTACAGCCAAAATTCACAGAAGACCAAAAAAGAGAGCTTATTGAAGTTCATCCATGGATCCAGCAGGGTGGGCTGCCAAAAACTGTTGCTAATTCCGTAAGTTTAATGAGTTCGTTACTGTTGCATGTATAATAGTGCTTAAATTATTAGCTGCCTATGTTAGTCTTCCTTTCCTAGTGAAAGCTTGAAATGAAAAAGTTTTCTGTTTAAAGCTTGAAATAAAAAAGTTTGCAGGGAAAGCTTGGTCAGTTAATGCAGAGAAAAGAAAATTCAGACTTCCATGCAGTGGTTTTTAGCTTGATTTAATTTACCACAAGTCTTCTTTCCAATAAGGGAAATTGAAGGAGTGGTGAATACAGTACAAGAAATTTCCTTCCTCATTCTCAATTTCTGTGTATCTGTTTGAAATCCTTTAGCAACACAGCCAGAAACTTCACTACATAAAAATCTCTATTTTGTGTGCAGAAATTTATGCTCGTTGTTTTCTAGAAAGGACGAAATGAATGGCAATATACTGTTCCTTTTTCCTATCAGACTTCTCACTCAGGATCATCTCTTGCCTTGATTCCTCCACGTAGACTAATGGCTTGACAGGCAAAAAAACAAAAGAAAGAAAAACAACAAAATAAAACAGATTTATTTGTTGTAATTGTACACTTGCTTTAGTCTCTTTAGCCCTGCAACTAAACATGAATGTGTTACTGCAGTGTTAGCAGTCAAATGGAGGAAAAGTTGCTTGGAAGGTGTCAGCATTATAAATGATCCATGACATAACTGCTTCCAGTAGAGTTCTCAAGTACTTTTATTGATTTACTGCACAGTATAAAATCATAGTGTGTGGAAAAGTTGTGGAGCAGAATATATCTGGTAGTTGCAGCACAGATGTAAAGGTTCTCTTGGAATCCAGGATTGCATGCAACAGGACTGTTGTTTGGAAAAGCTTTTTTTTTTTTTTTTTTTACTTATGAGTGCATCTGTGTTTTTTCTTTTTAGGAATGTATTTTTTGTGAGGACAATGTACAGAGCAATTTTTATACATCATATGATGAAGAAATCCATGAAATGGACCTTAATGAAATGATTGAAGACAGTGGAGAAAACAACTTGGTTTCCCTGAGTCAAGTCAGTGAAGAACAAACATAGCATTTGAGCCTGTTGTTTTGAAAACCTCTTCAAAACGACAGTGAAGGATCCATCAAGTTTTAATCTTGTATCCAGCAAGATGAATCCAGTTCATAAAAGCAAATGTTTTTTTCTTACTCTAGAAGAGTCATTTGTGAATGAATCTCTTTTTAAATGGTGGCAATCTCTTCCCAGTAAGGACATTGTTGAAGATGGTATAGCTTTTCTTTAAAAGACTCATATTTTGCACTTATATGCCTCAAATATTTCTTTATAAACTGTAGAAACTTTCATTGATGCCTACTGTTTTTTGTAGAGTGGGTTAATAAGTGCTGAAAATCTCCTTACGTACATACGGTTCTTCAAATCCCCTTTTGGTAATGATTCAACATTAGAAATTGTTGAAGCAATTTTGCTTAGTGGCTCTTTAGCATTGTTCTTAATATTTGAAGTGGTCCAGCATCGTAGAAGAAATAACCTTCAAGGAAATCAATTCACACTTGCCCTTCTCATACCAGTTGATCCCATCCTCTTTGTTTGTCTCCTATAGTTTTGAATGTAGGAACTTTTTTTTGTTTAGGAGAAATGTTGAGCTAATTTTGTAAGATGGTCTTGGGTTAAAATACATGTTGTGTAAGTATAGAGGAGCGTTGACAACTTTGTAGCCTTCTGTTTGAATGGACACTGCAATACTATGAACTGTTTATTACCTTGAAGCATAGCTTCTGAGAATTTATACTCAAGGAATCTTTATGCTTAAAGATTTTTAAAAACTAAGACCACAGAGAATGACTGTGTGTGCTCCAGAGGCTGTTAAAGCTTGGGATAACATAAACCTTTATTTCTGACCTGTTCTGTCAGGAGGTTGGCCATCAGTTGTTGGGATGTGGCGGAACAAACATCCAGTTCACACATGGCAAGGGGGGATTAGACTCATCTTGTCATTTGAAGGTGGTTCTTAAGAAAAGAAAGTGATTTTGAGAATAGTGTTGACTCACTCTATTTGAATTGCATAATCTCAAACTTAGCATGGCTGGAATCCTTTGCTGTCGAAGATTTAATTTTAATGCCTCTGAGATTGTATTGACTTGAATATTTGTACTTTATGTTCTTGTGCTGTTTATATGTGTTGGATGTGGGAAGAGAACATGAAAGAACAACTTTAATATGTTGGTTAGTTAAAGGACATACAGTTGCAGTATTGCTGGATGTCAGCTTTAAGTCTTGGGGTGAAAAATGAAGAAATTCAATTGACTTTGACATGTTTGTCTTAAAATATTTTTCATGGGAAGCATTTCCTTTTTTATTAGGCTAACGTTTCTATTCACTGAAATTTAAGGTTATTTTTATTCTCTAAGAATGTTTCTCTTTGCATACAAAGAGGATGTAAAGTTAGATCTGACACCACCAAAACTATGGAGAAGTGACTGGTATTTGCTTAGTGGAAGAAAGAATTTGTGTCAAATAATTAGTTAGTTATAAATTGGACAGTGTCATGAGGAAATTTGCACTGGAGACAGGTTCTGCAAACAGTGAAATGTGTGAACTTGTGAAACAAGTAGAATCACAATTTAAAAAAAAAAATAAGTATCTTAAATGTAGTGTGAAACACTACCCAGCAAGATCTGAAGCCTGTCTTTAACAGTTTAGCAAGGTCAAACGTAAATATATGTAAATATAAACTGAATGAGAAATGTTCAAGTGTTGGTGTTCACGTCCGATGTATTAAATGTTTTAATCATAAACGGAACAGTGCAGCTATACCAACATACTAAATAGATTTCATTTTTACGTGGAAACATGAACAGTTTTAATTGGACCAGGGTTTGGGAAAAATAAAAGCTTTATATAAAAGGAGTGCATCATAATTATACAAATATTTTTCACAGTTTTCAACCACTTTTGAACTTCCTTGCTTTAGCATGCTTTTCTTTTTTCATGTCTTTTTTTATTTGTTCTCAGTTCTTTTATTATTTTTTCGATGACCATCTTGTAACCGTAACTTAGTGAAAGGAAGAGAAAAGTATATTTAGAGCATTTTGTGGATGTGCTTAATTATGAACTTAATCTTGCATCCTTAAAGTGTTTGCATTTACAGGGTGGTATTAAAATATTTTCCTGTAACTTTAAATCTACATGCCTCCATTTATAGATAAGATTCTGAAGCTGTAATTTTTCCAAATTGTTGTAAGATGATTTATTTGTGATGACACTTTGTCAACATGTCAACAATGTTTTCTGTACACTGTGCAATATATTTTGGTTTTGCCACTTGTGACTAATTTTTATGACTTTGCTTTTTAGAAAACTGGTAAATAAAACAGATATATTTTTAGTTGGTTTTTTTTGTTCCTTGAGGCTTCTACTCCATGTAAGAAGAAAAAAATATTTTTATTTTCCTGGTAGTATGTAAATTGGTATTTCAGACTGCAGAACTTGCAAGTTATGATGTCAGCTGTGGCTTACTGTGCTGAAGTGAAATTGTTGCCAGCTTGTCTGACTGGTAAGTTTAGTGGCCAAATGGAAGATTGAATCCTTATATTGACTAGTTGTTCTGAAAACATGTGCAAATGTACTACCTGGAAGAGCATATGCAGGTGGGTTCTCTTTTTGTTCAAAACTGCCAGAAGGCACCTTATGCTTTCTGCATTGTTTAAAGCTGCAGCCCCCTGTGCTTTTACATGGGTAGCTTAGGGACAGAGAATTCCACTTGTGCCCCTTGACTTTGCATAGCCTTCTGTTGAGGTGTGTTGTGTCTTCTGAAGATTGCTGCAGCTTTTCATGCTGCTGTGCTTCCCTGTTCATGTTTTATTTTCTGATGAGTGGAGGAGGCAGGCAGCCTTGAAGATGTCTGTTTTCTCTTTCTGAGCAGTGGTGTTGCTCAGTGGGTTAGGCTGCCCCTCTAGGTTAGAAGGTACTCATGTGATGAGACCCTCTTTAGCCTTTTGTTTACATGACTGTATTTTGAGAGGTTTATGGAACTTTTTTTAACAGAACAAGGTAGTACAAACCCTAGTTTGGTCACGAGAGACCCAGATATTTCTGTAAAGTGCAAAATCAAGGTGTTTTGGTTCCAAAAAACAGTTCAGCACACAGGTGAATTGCCTTCACACCAAGGGTAGAGTTGTAGTGTTGTGTGCTCAGCTGCCAAGACATGCATTTTAAATTGCAATTACTCAAAACATCATCCAAGTCCCTTTGAAGTCTTCTGAATTGACTCTAAATATGTGGGTAGTTCTGTGTATGTGAAGTCTAAAAAACACTTTTGTCCTAACAGTTCCTTGGTTCTTCACTCAGCTAAACATGCAGAGGAGAGATGTATTGATGAAGCACTTCCCAGAACTACAGACCTGAGTGTCATCCACACACACAGGTTATCTGCAACCCAGAAGGTATCATGCTGGCATTTGGATGCAAGTTCTGATAATTGATGTATATAACCTTGGGAGAACTGAAGTGCTGCTGATGTGATAAATTACCAGGTAATGTTTCACAGTTATTTCTGCTTTTCCTAATTTTTTTTGAAATGTAAATGTAATAAGAGTATGAGTTAAATGTGGCTTCAGGTATTCACATACTCCTCCCTGGTGATGTGCCTACTGTCAACACTCAAAGACAATGGCTTGCTTTGCACTGCAGAACTCTTGGGAGCCGTGTTTGTCAGTCTCTCCCACCTCAGTAGCCCCTAGATGTCACTGGTGTTCTGGGATTATATTTGACAGTTTTGCCACCCCTGTTTGTCCTCTATTTAGCTTCTTGTATATTGGGGCTGTTGGGTTTGTTATGGCATTATCTGATGTAAAGGAAAAGCTCTGTGGCTTGAATTTCAAATAAGATGGTGAGAAAACTCATCATGAAGAGCTGTGGTCACAATGATAGTGCCTGCAAACACAAGCTCTGCTTGGAAAAGGAAAAGGGACTGCTGAAAACATCAGATTTTAGTCCACTTGACAGCTGTCATGAATTTGGAGGAGATAAAAAAAAAAAAAAAAGCTGTCCTTACTGAGAATTAAGATGCTGATTGGTCTTTTATTACTATCAAGGATGGAAAGAACCTAATGCATTGATAAGCCTCTGACCCAAAGAACATGGTGAAATGAGTTGCATGCTTCTGGCAAAGTTTTGTTAATGGATGACTTAAAAGGAGAATAGTGTTTGTAGGTGTAACTTCTAGAAATTCCAGTGTTTGCTTGCTCACAAGTGGTGGGAGCTTAGGAAATATATTCAGTCTGTTGAACAAGGTAATGAACAGCTCAGCAGCTCCTTTTGCTTGGTGGCTGTGGAAATGGACGTTATATGTAGGGGTGATACACAGGGTGTGTAGCAGCTTTGTCTGCGTTTCACTGGAACAACTTTAAAGAAAAACCCACAAAGAAATAAACAAACAAGCAAACAAACAAAAAACCCAAACCAAACAATGTCTCCAGGCTTTCTAAGTGGAAAGTAGCATAAGACAGGGTAGAAACTGAGACAACTGACCTGTTAATCATTGTTATTTCTCTTTGTATCTGCTAAAGAAAACATGAGCTCTGTCAGGCTGCCGTGTGCAGTAGCAGTGTGTGTGAATTCTACTGTATTTCTGGCTCTGGAGTGTATCTAGTGGTTAGATACAGACAGAGAAGCTGCTGTGGCAGCATGTGAATAGTGTTTAACCTTAGCAGACAATATGAAGTGTGAAAACACTTGCCATTCAGGCAGAGAAAACGCTTTTAGCTAAAGGACACGTGAAAGGAGTCTGATGTCCTGAGGCAGGGGCTGTGGTGTGACTGATGGGTGTCCAGTGGTGGGTACAATGGTGTCTGTGTAGTACAGAAAGGGGAAATGAGCAGAGAGCCAGATCTTGAGCACCTGCTGCAGCTGGGGCAGGTGGTTTGCTGGGGCAGCCACTGCACCCCCAGCCTTAGAGGGACGTACTGCGTTGCACTTTGTTTTAGCTGGATAAAAGGAGACAAATCTAAGGATGGGTTAAAATTTCCTGGTTTTCCAAGGTTTGTCAAGGTGTTCTTCTCTTTCTGTAGTCTGTGTATTAATACAGTAAAACAGGATATAGTGAATTAATTGCTCTTTTTAAATTGTTATAATGGTCTGAAAGTAAACTGTGTTGCTGTTGCACTGTCCACTTCAAAGATTCTACTTCTGTCCAAGAACTTATTGGATATGCTTTTTTAAAAAAAATATCTTTATTTGTTGCTTATGTAAGGTAACATCTACTGCTTTTCCTTCTGTTGTCACCAGCTGACTCCCTTTGAAGTTTCCTGTGGCCCTTTTGCATTGGGTGCTGGATAAACTTAGCAAATGCACTTCTCTAGTTGGCTTTAATTTGCTTAGCTGTAGGAAGCAGAAAAAGGGTTGGGTGGGTGGCCTGTGTTTCCCTCTGCTCTGATTTAGAGTGGCTCAGTTCTGTGGGGCCTGGCAAGATGGACTTGGTTCTTTCAGCTTCCCAGGTCAGTGGTGTCCTGCACAGGCATTTATACTAATGATTAAATCTGGACCATCTGTTTGCTGTCCATTCTGTTTGCTGTGACTTGTGCTACTCCTGAGTGCATCTCTCCAGCTTTTAAGTGTTTGCAGTTTTGTTGGGAGTATATAAAAACTGAAGCCAACACTTAAATTGGGCTGAGGGCTTTTTTTGGTGCTTGTGTTAATAAGCTTCTCTCACTTCCTTTAACTTTCAGTTTCAATTTTGAATCCTGATAGACCTGTCCTCACATATTTTGGAAAACTGTTTTTTAATAGTTCAGTTGCATTTCTAAATTTGGCAAAACCAGAAGTTTATGATGTAAAGATTAATTAGATTGCAGGCTAAGTTTGTGCTAAGCAGTTAGTTAGGAGTGGCAGTACCTGCAATGCAGAGGTACTGTTGCTTCTAGAATCCGAAAATATGGAGTTTGTTTCTGCAGCAATACAGAATTCTAAGGGATAAAATCACGTTATTTTTCTCTTGCAGGGACAGGACATGTGTAATTTACTATACCAACAAGTATAATTTACTATCAGTTGGTATGTAAGTGAACTGCATTGTATTTTTCATTGTGCAGTGTAGTAGCTCTCTGCTAGAGTAGTTTCTCTTCCTGCTTGGGCTAAATGAGATTTCAATTTAATAAAAGAAAATTCTCTCCAAGAAATAATGGAATTGAAGAAAAATATATATGTGCATCAGGGCATGGAAAACCCCAAAATGTCCTAAATGGCTCTGGCTGCAGGATGATCCCTGGAATGGCATGGCAGGCTCAGTAACAGCCCCAGCCCTCAAACTGAGCTCCACAAGCTGCTCCATCTGTGCCTTCAGGCCCTTGCACAGAGACTCAGTTACCAGCCTGGCGCCAAAGGCAGCATCTTATGTACTGGAATTTGTGCATTTAAAAAGCATATGGTGTGACACAATGCAGAAGGCAGTGACAATGGGGAGAATGTGGCCATCAGGAGTTATTTCCAGGGTCTATATGCAGTTGTCTTTACAAGCCTCCTCCTTTTTTGTGTTCTGAAGAGCTGCTGCCTGCTTGTGAATAGGGAAGACTTTGTCTCAGCTGCTCAGAGCGGGCCAGGAGGGAAGGGGAGGATGGGGAGGAGAGCCTTCTGTTCGGATCTGATTTACAGGGAGATGCCGGCCTCTTCCTAAACTCCACCTCCCTGGGAGTGGCTGAAGGCTGGAAGACTTTTTGTTCACTGTTACCTTTTGCCTCCACTCCTTTTAGAGACGAATCCAAATATAAATATATTTGTTTTAGAATTGTGGTGAAATCTGTAACAGCCAAAGTCATGCGGCAATACTGAAGGATTCCCACATCATGTAAAGAACTAGGAAATTCTGCCATTGTCTTTAGACTCCATTGCCTTATACCATACAGCCCCATTCAATTAAGGCTTCTAAAGCTTTGGATGTTGTCAGGCAGTGAATTTAATATTTTAATAATAATTACCTTGCATTACATTGCAGTGAATTTACAGGAGATCAGCTGTAAAGGCCTGATTATGAACGCACATGTGTACAACACTGATTTATTAGTCCTACCAGTCGCCCTAAAATCCTTTCCCTGTATGTGCTCTGCCATTATGAGGTGATGCTTCAGTCTTAAATTTAGAGTTTTCAGGGATTGGATTGGATTTTTGGATTTTTGAGGAAAATCTGTTTGCTTTTTGGGGTTTCTTTTGTCAGATAGTCTATTAGCTAGCAAATTAGCAAAATAAAAAGGGTGTCTGTGTCCTGATCTGAGTAAACCATTTATGGTCTTGAATCAATTTAATGGCAGAGTGATGTAAATTGAGTCAGACTGCATACTGTAAATGATTTCACTTACTGACAGAATTAGCTTGATAAAGTGATATATGACTGCCTTTGCCACCTAATGTAGTGTTCATTGGCCTGTGAAGTTTATAGTGTTAACTTTTACTCGTTACACTGACAAGAGTGACTTTACAGGTGTAGTCTGATAGGATGTATTTGACAGGATCAAATGGCCCAGATGCTCAGGAAGTTGTTGAGCAGCGACACTGCCTGTAGTGCAGGGGACGAACTGAAGCCATGCAGAGGAAGGTCAGGACACCTTGGGCACCACAGTGTGAATCCTCCATGAGTGAATGAGCTGGTGCTAAATCAGGGGCAGGAAGTGCAGCACTGTGTTCTGATCTGCTTTAAGAAGCTCTCTGTAAATGGAGATGGTATTTACCACCTCGTTGATGTATACAGTACAGCTGGCTTATTCAAACATTTCCAAAGAAAACTTGTAAAACTTTCAGATATAAAATGTGGTTTTCAATAGAGAGGAGGGCGTGAGGGAGAGAAATCTGCGGTGTTTGTTCTGCAGGGGTGCTCCCAGGAGTATGGATGCCAACAACCTTCCCCAAACTCTGCAGGCTTTATCAGTGCCTGCAGTGGTGACTTGAAGCTGGTTGGCAAAACTCACTGTGAGTAAATTGCTGTAATTACATGTATCCACAGTCGTCCGAGCATTGCCATACCTCTAAGGCTGTTAGATAGGACTCAGGATTGAACTCTGACACCTGGGCTATATATAGAAGGTGGCAGTTTGCTGCTCTGGAAACATTTGGGTTGTTGCACTCTGATTTGTGACTGTCATGAAGGAATTGGAGGAAGAGGATAATAACACATTTCCAAAGGGCACTGCCTCTTCTTTGAAATTGCTTAACACTGCCTTTTTAAAAATAGTTTTATCAACAGCAAAACACAGTTTAATCTTTCTTTGGGTGAGGTGTTGTGGTTCCTTGTCAGAGAGAATTTGAGAAAGAAACAGATGAATGACTCTTGAGTCTTGTGGGTGTTTGGACCTTTAGGAACAGTTTAGTTGAATGGAAATAAGGAGTTGTTAAAATACAGACAGAAAAGGAAGGCCTAGGGTTAAATCTGTGTGCCTCCATAATCTGTGACCATAAAAAATGAGAAAGTTGTCAAAACAGGGAAGGCTGGAGTTGTCCTGTGTCTAGACAAAAAAAAAGGAAGAATTAAAAACTTGAGGAGGAAAGAGAAAACTGATGTTTAGAGCTTTTGGTAAAAGAAGCTACAGTGGCAGAACCCAACCCCACAAAGGGCTATGTTCACCTGTGCCCTGTGCTAAGCTGCATTGTCAGATCAATATGTATCTGAACTCTAAGGTAACATGAGTCAAATCAAAATTATGAGTCCAGGCACTTCAGATTTTTGGTGTCCTTGAAAACCAAACCCCAAAGAAGTAATTGGGCCACTTGAATCTGCCCGTGGCTTTGTTCAGAGCAATGTCTAAAATAACATTGTCTAAGCAGTTTCTTAAATGTTCTCTAAAAACAGAGGCAGTAGTTACAAAATATGTAAAAAAATGATACTCTTTTGTTTCAGGGCAAGGACAGGGGAAGTGGAAGCCCTTCCGCTTTTGAAGGTGCCTGTGTTTTATTTTGTGCTGCTCAAATGCTATGGTTACAAGCAATGCAGAAAACAAACCAGTAGCACTAGGTAGGCTCTCTCCCTGTTTTCCAGCAGTCCCAGTTTCCCTGCCCATTTGTGAGATTCTGACAGAAAACGGAGCAAGGTTGAAGGCTTATGTGTTTCAGCAACAGAAAGGACCAGATGTCAAAATCTTCTAATTTGAGCCAGAAAGACAAATCCTCCCCATTACACTGTAGGATTCTGCTACATTTGTATGTGGAATGTATTGTAAACAACAGTTTTATTTTGGTTTCTTGCCAACAAGAAATGACGGAAAGGTGAAGACAACACCCGTAGCATGAGACTTCCCTACAGACCTTCCCAGAAGTGGTGGAACAAACTGGGATCCACGGCTAAAACCCTTCTTACTTGGCCAGCCATTGTTGTTCTCTTGCCTCAAGAACCTCCTCTTGCTCAAGAGGGTTCCATGTGCTGAATGACTGTGCAGCAACTGTGTTTCTGTGCTGCGTTGGAAAAGGAACTAACAGAAGGATTGCTAGACCAAAGAGCCCACCTGTTTGCATATACAAGATCCAAAAGTATTTGGTGTGGCATCTAATGTATTCAAGGAGGGAGGTAATACCTGAGAATACCTTGGCATTGCCAGCACTGCTGGGATCCATTTTCCCAGAGCAGGCAGTAGGTATGTAAGTACACTTACATACCTATGTATGTAAGAACAAAAACCCCACAATCAAACCAAACAATGACTGGATGCGTGTAACTCTTTTTCTTTCCTGATCTGCTGTTTTACATGACACAGATTATGTCTGTTTGCATATTTCCCTTCCCATCTGGCCTATGTCATTTGCATCTGTTAATTTTACATGTGTGTATGTGGCTGAGTCAGAGTGGTCATTGCCAGGCTGGCCAAGGAGAACCCTTCCTTGAAGTGCTCAGGGTTGGATGGGACTTAAAAAAAACCTGTTTGGGTGGCCAACTAGAGCAAGAAGATAGAACATAAGCATTTGTCACTCATACAGATACATCAGCACTTGCTCTTTGTATAAGACCTTAGTGTTTCACCCAATACTTGAGTCTCATAATATTTCAGTCATAGGAGACTTCAGAACATGAAATTTGAGGAGGTTCTTTTCAGCTGAATTGGCCAGTTAGGCAGTAAAACTCCTACCCTGAGAGATCTGTGACCAGTTCTTCATTAATGTAATTTGGAGTTAAATCCAAACTGCATGAATAGAGAATGGATGGAGGAGTGTCTGGCACCAGGCTCCATCCTAGGAAGTGGAGAAGCTTTTGGTTGCTGTGAGTGTACTTAACTTGAATTTCATGTACGATACAAATACAGTGCAAGAAAACATTGGCTACATTCAACAGCAGTCTCTTCTGCAACTTGCAGCAAGAGCCTGGATTTTAGGGAAGACTTGACAGTTCTGACAGGTGAGCAAATAGTCTGGTCTTATAGATTCATTCTCCCTTGCAGTCTAAATAAGAGTTCTTTACTGTACTCCCCTTCCCTTTTTCCTCTGGCAAATAAGAAAGGCTTTTCATCAGCTCTTTCACAGTACTTATCCCCTTGCCTCTGTCTTATGAAATGGTTGATTATAACAGCTGTTAATTGTTGTGTGACTACAGATCCACAAAAGACCCAGGGAAGTTGTTGGCAAATTCTCTTTTTATTGCCTTTCCTTCTCAAAACCCCCTGAGATAATACTTCTCCCTTCTTTGTGACATCTTGCTAGAACTATACAAGAGCAAACTGTTATTGGCTGTCATTATAACATCTTGTACATCAGCACAATATTTTTTTGCATCTTTTAAAAAACATAAATAAATCCCAAAGTGTTTAAGCAAGCAGATAGATATTCCTGCTTGTCATCCCTGAAAATGAGCCAACAGACCTTCTAGCAAAAAGCTGAGACAGAAGAAACTGGTTGGTGGTTTTTGTTTGCCTTTTTTTTTTTTTTTTTTTTTTTTAGAAAAAGGGCTCAGGGAGTAGATTATAGTTTCAGAAATAGAGTGGTGCTTCTGGGAAGGAACAGGGGTGGGAACAGACTCCTGAGTAAGCACAGGGCATCAGGGACCTGGGTTTTTTGCATTGTGTTTTGAAGACTCCCTTTGTCACCGTGAGTTTTCTCGCCTTGGAGCGACAACGCTCTGGTTCGGCGTTGGCTGAAAGGATGTGAATCATTTTTCCTGCTTCCTGCAGCAATTGAAAGTGCAGCCTGTCCCACTGTTCCTGAGTTACCCTGGCTAGCTGTGCTCTGTGACAGCCAGCATAGTCACTGCTCCACAGCCAGGTGCTGCTGCTAACACAGCGCAGCACAGGGGCAGCTGTGCAGCCCCTCTGGTGTCCCTGCTGTGGTCCCTGTTGCCCACACAGTGGTGCTGCTCTGGGCAGCTGTTTCTGTACCTGCTCAGGGCACGGGAGGTGTGATGTGGGAGCACTTGTGCCCTTTGGGACTTATAACCCTCTTTTTGAGACCAAGCACATTCAGGAGCTTTCCAAATTATGTGTCACTTTCTATAAGCTTTCTGGGAACTAAAGGACATCCTAGGCTCTCTATACAGGTATCCTAAGGCTCTTGAGGAGCAGGTTGCTGTCATGGACTTCACTGAGAACCTGTTTTGGGTTATTAAGAAACTGCAGTGAGAGGCTTGCAGCTGCTGGGAGAGTAGCAGCTATGCAGTGGAGATTTGCTCCAGAATTCTAGATTTTGGTAAGACGCTGTGTGCCCCCTCTGCCTGGATGAGGGATTCAATTACACTCATTTTCTGACCACTTAATCCACTCCTGTGAAGGGTAGAAGGAACCTGTATCAGGCTAAGGTGTGTGTAATGCAGTGTCGAACTCCTGGTACTCTGCAGGTATGTGCTGAGGATCTGTTGAGCAGGAAAGGAGTCTGAGTGTGTTTTGGAAAGCAGCAATGTGTAGGTAGCTATTACCCATGTTGGAGGGCAGCTGTGAGTAATGAAGCCACTCTTGTTTTATGAGGGCTGATCGTATCCAGCAAGTAACATTTGCATGCCCAAAGGAGGCAAATTTGCTCTGAACTTGTGTGATTCAGGCCTTGGTGAGACATATGGATGTTGTGAACATCTTCTCCCTGTTGGTGGAAAAGTTTGATGGGGCTGATGACAGAGTTGATGTGTCTTTTCTGGGCTTTTCCCCCCTGCTCAGTTTGTGAAGCATTGATTACAAAAGCCATTCATTGGTTGCTGACAGTAGGAGGGGGTTTATAGTGACTTTGCTTAGCGCAGGTTGGTTCCAGTGAACTTAGTTTAGGCTAGGAAGAAAGGAAATCAGAAGTTTTACTGGTGTGTGTCTCAGTCACGGATGGTCCAAAGCCCAAAACACAGCCAGGCTTCCATAGGGGCCACAAGAAGCTGAAACCCATTTAGAAAGTCCTGAGTGGACATGCAGGCTCTGAGTGATGCCCAGTAATTAAGAAAAGTAAGGCCAGAAGGGATCAGTTAATATAATTGCTTGTATGTTGTTGTTTAACTAAGTAGTTTTTGTTTGTAACCAAAGCAACTTGTATTTGCTTCTGGGAATATGTTCTGTCTCACTTGACATTAAGAGAAAGAAATTCATTACTTCTTCCAGTGTCTTAATTTCAATCAGTTTCCTTCTCATTCCAAGCTTCTTGGACCCACTATCTAGGTCTTGGCATTTAAGGCTCTACTTTATTGGATTAAAATACTTTTTGAAGCCATGATTTCCTCGGCTCTGAAGTGAGCTATATAATGTGTAATACAACATATGCAGTATAGCTAATCAAATCACCCTCATTCATCATCTTCTTTAACTCAATTAAAGCCTTGTGCTGCAAGGTGTGTTTTCATGTTTGAATGTTTTCTGCACCAGCTTGAAATTTTTTTAACCTTCTTAAAATTCAGTGCAACGAGTTGTACTTGCTGAAAACTATAATGTTGTATAAGGAGCTAAAATCCCATGAAAGGAGACAGACTATTTTTTCCCCTTTGCTTTTTCTTTAGCTTAGCTCATGCAGAAGCCTGAGAGGCTTAAAGTGCATTGTGACTTTAGTGGCTTTAGTGACACTGTCCATATAGATAACTGTGGACTCAGGAATTTGCTATAAGAGGGGCATAATGGCAACTTGGAACCAGGCACCTCATGCAAGAAGATGAAAATATGTCTTAGGAAGCAGAGGAAGGGTAGGCTTCTGGTTAAGGCAGCTGGATTAATGGATTGTTTGGATCCTTGATTTTTCCATGTGCTTCGTGCATGAACTTGTTGAAACCACTGTGCTCTTCTGTAGAGCAAGATGATGTTCCCCTCCCAGGTCCTACCCATACTGGCTTCTGTGTTTCTGTGGTCCAAGCCATGGCTGGTGGGACAGCCTTGGCAGGAGATGTGTTGTTTGGCCCAATTGTTTTCATCTCCAGAGAAAAGAGCAAGTGGCTTGGGCAAAGGTCTTGGTGTGTTCCAGCAGCTGAACAGCAGCTTTGTAAGCACACCCTATGTGTCTGCAGGGTGGAGGAGGTTAGGGCTGGAGACCTGCTGCTGTGTGAGTGTGTCCATAGAGCTGTGCTTGGAGATGGGCTCAAAAACTGGGAAATACTGAAACTGGGCTCCAACAGATGGAGGTATTAAGAGTGGATGGCCCCTTGGGGATGTTATCTACCATCACATGGCAAGGCTCTGGATGCCAGGATTAACCAACACTTCTTACAGGAGTAAATCCTCCTTTTTTGTGACTTGTTTCGATAGCATTCTGCTAATGGCAGCATCTGGGATGGTAAGAAATGTCAGCTGTCTGTATTATAGACAGGAACAAACTGTCTGCTTAGCAGAGATTTTCCACATGATGTCTGTGCATCCCCTAACCCTGCCACTGAGGGCTGGACTGAGCTTTTATTCATCTGTCCTTTTAAATGGAATAAAGACTGAAGCATTTATTTATTTTGAGAGGGAAACTCTGTAGAGAGCTGCATGATACTTGCTAGTGAGAGATGAAAGAAGATGTAAGTTGATTTGGACAATCTAAAAGCTTGATCTTGCCTCCTGGCCTGAGGCTCTGACAAAAGACCTGGTATTTGTTGCCAAGAGGTTGGGAGGAGGTTTGAGCTGTAAGTCCTCGAAGCTGACCTGGTCTAACAAGGAGCAGTTTTCCCCTGCAACAGGTGTGAGTGACTGACATGCAAAGAGAGGGGAGGGAGAATGAACCCTTCTTTCTGTTATTCTTCAACTGCATATCAAACGAGAGGAGTCCTGTTAGTGTGCCGCCCCTCTCTCCTTTTACAAGGCAGTACTGTCAGATCAGATTGTTTGTATTACTTTAGAATGGAAAAGAATAAAGGCAGTTTCTATAAAGAAGGACTTGAAAAGGCTTCACTGGTTTTTCATCAGAGCTGTTGGAAACCTTCCTTCCCCCACTGCCCCTTCCCCAGTCCCACCCCGTTCACCTCTTCCTGCCTTTGTCAGGGAAGTGTCAGATTTGACACCTTTGCAGTAAGGTACAGAAATGCAAATGGAGAAATCCAGCAACACCTAATCAGAGGATGTAAACTTTCTGTGAACCTAATTTGTGGATTTAAGGAAAAAAAGCCATATTGCTAATAACACATTTCTAAAATGCTTTTGACACTTTTGAAAAACTCTTAGTAGTACTGCTCTGACCTGGCTTTTTCATTTCAGCCAGTACAGAACTGGTAAATGCTCAGGGGATACCATGTAATCCCTGTGCTCTTCCTAACCATCCTGGCTTTGGGAGAGCAGCTGTCTGGGTGGCCTCACCTCTGCCTGTTTCTTGCTGCAGGAGCAGGGCTGGCACATGCCCAGGTCTGCAGTTGCTGTGGCAGATGTGCAGGGAACTGTGTGGGCCACCAGCCCAGGAGGGTTACCCCAGCTGTGAGAAGTGCAGTATATGCAGGAATGGGAAAAGGCACAGGTAAGTGGGGAAGGCCAGCTTTGGCTCCCATTCTCCAGGGCCAGTCCAGGAAAAGCAACACATCCACGGTGCTGCTTAGAGATGGCTTTGCTGCCCCTGCCTCCATCCACTGCTGAACCAAGGCTGGCACTTTTTTGTTGACTCTGGGCAGTGTTTCTGTCACCAAAGTGTCAGGATTTGCACTTGCTTTCATTAGGAGTGTTACAGAGAGCCCTAACCCGAGGGTCTTTCATCTCATGGAAATGAAGCTGCCTCTGGTGTTCCTGCAGCAGCAGAGGGGCCGGAGTGGCTGCCCTGGCCCAGGATCACCCCTGGATGTCACAGCCGAGGCCAGCGAGCTCAGGCAGATGTCTACAGTGCTGCTGTGTATGCTGGTGTGAGCCACAGGCTGGGTTGTTGCTGTGGCTTCATCTCCCTCTTGAGAGCCTCCTCACAGAAAGGGCCTTTTCCAGCTGTTACAGGTAAGGGGCTCTGGCTGAGTGCAGCAGGGTAACAATACACAGTGACAGGCCCTGTGGGAACTGCCCTTGGTGGTACAGCAAGGTATTGTTACCTGGGTAACTGTGGAGAGTGATACCTGGGGGTAAGAGCTTTATATAAATAAACCCTGACTTGTGCTGGGCCTAGAGAGGTGCAGCCTCAGTCCAAGAGGTCATCTTGTGTGTAGGGTGTTACTCTCAGTGCAAGTGTCCCAGGCTCCTCTTTCATTTACACTTCAAAATACTGACCTCCCTCCCTAAAGCACAAGGGTCACTACAGCTCTCACTTCCCCTTGCTCAGCTGGTTTTTGCCTCTCTTCCCCCCAGTTCAAAGGGAATTCAGCACAAAAGGGGATGAGAAGAACCAAACAAATTTGATGGCCATCTTTGAATAAGAACACCCACTTCAGGTAAAGAAAATTACAAAGGATAGGTCTTACCAGTATCCTACTTTGTATTTTTATTATTCCATAGGGTTCTTAGTAAAACAAAGTTACATGTCTAGTCCCTTGGCAGTTAGGTTGCTTCCTTTCTTGCTTGTTCTATGTTTGAGAACTTCCACGTATTAAGATACTTCACAGCCTTTTTTGTTTTTCTCTTTACAATGGCAGCTCTCTGAAAGGTATTTCCACAGCATAAATAACCTGGCATCTCCCCAAAGCAGGAATAGGGAGGGATCAAAGTTAATATACAAGAATGCTGAAGGTCCCCCCCCAAGCCCCCGAGAAACTAATTTAAAGAATACTTTCCAAAAAAAACACCCTCGCCGTGAAGTTATGCCCCAGGACAGGATTTGCCTAGCACTTCTGAAGTTAGGGCTGTACGTGTATGAGCAGCACCTTCAGATGGCAGATCCAGTATAGTAAGTTTGAGAATGGCATCCAGACCAACCAGCCTAGAAACCTGTGGCCTAAGACCAACCTGAGCCAGGATGACCTTGCTTCCTGCTTAAACGTAAGTGTCTTCCAGTATTAAACAAAAGAATTTGAATTCCACTACTTAACAATGCTTAGTACAAGAATTAAGTGCTTAATTACCAGCATTGTTTCCATGACATACTGTTGTTAATAATAGGGAACTGTATTTTTAATTTTTTGTAGTGGGTGAGAAGTATATCACATTACACAATACATGCCATGTTGTGAATTCAGTTATTTTTTTATTAAAGATTAAAAATAAAAAACATTTGACACCCTAATATACATAAAGTCACAATAAACTCAGATGTGCTAAAAGCAAAATGTGCATAAAGACACTCATTTCTAAAAGGCACCCTGCCACCAGTATCTTTTAAATGTTTGTCTAGTTCCACCAGGTTTCTAGTTTTCTCTCCCTTCACTGAAGGGGAGATTCCAGACTGCTACTGAGTACAGATGCTAACAAGACCAACCCCTTTCAGGGGTCTGTGCTATCACTAAAACACTTAAAACCGTGCATGCAGACTTAGCTCGAGCTTCTCATGGAGTTAACCATCACGATTTAAAATACACAAGGGCTTTTCCTTAAAAAAAAAAAAAAGAAAGGTAGTGGTATTTGGGCCACTTATAAGGGCCAAGAAAAAAAGAGAGAGGGTTATAACTGCTGTGTATCCAGAGAGCTTTGCTACTACAACCCAACTCCCTCCTCCTCCCTCCCCTCCCCCTTCCCCAGCCTCTCATAAAAACAAACCCCTGAAGTTACAAAATGCCACACACACAAATGAAATGTTAACGCGTTCGCTATTAGCCTGTCAGGGTGTGACAGCGTCAGAGCGCCGCTGATGCAGTCCTGCAGTGTGTGCACACACACTCCCGCACGCTCGCACACACACACGTGTGCCGGCCGTGCCCTGCTGCCGTGGGCCCCCTTGCTCTCCCCCATAGGTAGGTGTGCGTTGTCTCCCGCTCCTCCGTTACCAGGGTCTCCACATGGATTTGGGCAGGCCGGGCGAGGGCAGCCCGCGCGTCTGCGACGCGTCCAGTCCGTCCGTGCGGGTCTGGCCCGGCTCGGCCTCCGCCTCGTCCGAGTCGGAGCAGGTCTCCTCGCTGGGGGACGGCGAGGGCGCCGGGGCAGGCAGGGCCAGGGGGGCCCCGGCAGGCAGGGTCAGCAGCGCGGCATCCCCCAGAACGTCCGTGAGTGAGTCCGGGCAGCCGCCCTCGCTGAGGGGCATGGACTCCAGCAGGTGGTTGAGAAGCTCGGCAGCCGTGGTGGCGTCGATGCCGGGGCAGCTGGAGACGAAGGTGTGCACCTCGTGCATGCACTGGATGTACCCGGCGGCGAAGCGCTCGCTAGCCTCGAGGAGCCGCCGCCCGCCGCCTGGGACAGAGAGGGGCGCGGGTGAGGCGAGGGCCGGGCCGGGCGCCCCCCGCCGCCCCCCGGGCCCGCACTCACCGCGGCCGCGGCGCTCCAGCACGGCCCGCACCCGCCGCACCGTCCGCTCCAGCACCTCTGCGTTCTCCAGCTTCGCCTGAAACTGACCCAGGGCGCCCCGGCCGTCAGCGCGGCCCCGGGCCCCGCCGGCCCCCGCCCCGCCGCGCCGCCGCCTCACCTCGCTGTCGGCGAGCAGCAGCCGCAGCTCCCGCAGGCTCTCGTTGATCCGCGCGCGGCGCTTCTTCTCCACCAGCGGCTTCCTTGTCTGCAGGGACAACAGCGCCATCAGACCCCCCGCCCAGCCCGACCCCGCCCCGCCCTGCTCGCCGCGGCCCCCGTGGCTCACCCTGCGGTCGGCGCGGGGTTCCGCGCAGCCTCGGCCCCGCGGCGGGTGATCGGTACGCGGCGCCATGGCGGCCCCTGAGCCCCGCTCCCGCCCCGCGCCGTCCGCTTTATACCCCGCGATTTGCATGTCAATGAGCCCATTGGCCGCGCCGCGCGGGCCGCGCCGCGCGTGGGCCGAACGGACCAATGGGCATCGCGCGCTTTGTCTGCGCCGGGGCGGGGCTGCGCGGCCGCCGGCGCTGCCGGAGCGGGAATGCGATCGGGATCGGGATCGGGATCGGCCTCGCTCTCGAGGCTGACACCGCCCGGAGACTCTCAGTCTGGGCTGTGGGAAGGGGACGTGCCCTCCCTGCAGCTTGCGGCTCCGCGAAGCAGCGGTTCATGTCAGTCCAATCCTGCAGTGAACCCCCAAACACCCAGCGCCCGTTACGGGTTCAAAGCATCGGAACACGCGTGAGTGCGGTTCGTCGGGGGGCCGTCGGTGCCCCTCGCTGCCCACAGGGACCGACCTGGGCGTGAAAGAGCCAGTCTGAGCTCTGAGCGGGAACCAGCGGGACTCAACAGGCACGGCTGGCCAGGGGCCAGGTCCTCCTTGTCCTGCCCCATCTTGGTGGATGGGGAAGCTCCGGGAGCCGGAGTTTGGGTGCCCGCCGGGGAGGACGCGCCCCTTCAGGCTATGCAGGGCTGTGCTGGACACCAAGGCTGTGCTGGACAGCACGGCTGCCCCTCAGGGCAGCCCTTCCTCAGCCCCAGGGGCCGCTCGCCCGCCCTGTGGCCACGGGCAGCCAGGCCCCGAGCGCTCGATGCCGTCCCCGGGCGCGTCCAGCCCTCCGCCTCCCCTGTCTGGAAGCGGCGGGCAGGCCGAGCTTTGTGCGGGTAACTTGATGCTGATGACAGTTGGCAGCTGCAGTTCCCCCGGCATACTGAGGCAAATAAAAGCATTAGGGCTCGTCCCCGAGGAGAGCGACAGGTGTTCGCTCCCGCTCCTTTGTTTCCCTCCTTTTATTCTCTTCGCTAATGCATGTCATATTTTTACCCCCCGAGGAAACGGGAGACGCGTCCCCCGCTTGACTCGGCACTGCCGCACGTTCGCCTCCCTCTATGTGTCCAGCATAGCTCCGCTCCCGCTCCAGCTTTTTTCCCGGTTTGTTTCGCCACGGAAAGCCCAGTGGTTTTGGCGGTGCTGGGGTTATCCTTGCTGAGAGGTGTGATGTGAGCTGCGGGCGCCCACAGCTGCGTAGAGCCTCGTGACCCCCGGCTCCATCATTTGTTACGGATCCGCACCTGTAGGTTGGTGCCTGGCGCGTCTCCCGTGGTCCAGGGGTAACGGCGCGTGCTCTGGGAAAGGCTGGGGTGGCTCTTAGTCAGTCCCAAGGCTGCTTTTCATCTCCTAAGCGCTGTATAAGCACCCGTGCCTGCAGTGTGTTAATCCACGTCTGATAAAAGAGCAGACTGGGATAGAGAAGTTCAGCAGTGTCTCCTCACAGCCATCACAGAGGAGCACATCAGGGGTAGAGCTGGCATGTGGGGTATCCTGGCTGGAGACTCAAGTTCAGGCCACTCTGCTTTTTGTATCACAACGGACAGGAGATGTTATTTTCAGAAAGGTATTTCTGTTGTGTTTCTTCCTTTTACGTTAAAGCATCAGTACTTGGATTTTGTCTAAGAGTTTGTCCAGTCGGTGACAAGTTTCCCTGCACCAAGCAGGAGCAGAGTAGGATGTACAACTAAGTCTGTCCTTCTGCTTTTCGTGTACACAGTTCTCTGCATAACACAGTGTTGGAAACTGGCTCGTTCTTTTCATTGATATAATTAATGCTGGCTAAGCAGAAACGCTGTTTGGAGCAGGCCAGGTACACAACATTTTTGTATTTAAGTGAGTAGAGACATCTGTGACTGCATTTTGTATATGTTTTATGCATACTTGACCTGGCAGGGAAAAAACACAATTGTATGGGTGCGAACTACAGTGAAGTAACGGGTGTCACAATTTTGGAGGAGCCATCTTCTTTCTGAAGCAAAACTAGGCACATAAGGTCAGCAGAGGTGTATAAAACACACTGATGTACTTACACATATTTATAAAATATGCAGTAACACACAATGTATGTAATCATGTGGTAAAAGATGAACTAAAACTTTTTGTGAGCTTGTTTTCCCTTCAGAGAAAGCTTAGCTTTTCCTAGAACTGGGCTGGGGGAGGTGAGTGAGCACCTGCCTGGTGCTTGGTTGCTGGCTGGGGTTAAACCACAACACAAAAGTAATCAGATGCTCCAACAGTGGGGTTAAAGCTGGTATAAATTTTGCTGATTTACACAAGAGGCACTGCACCACTGTGGCTTCAGGTGCAGTCCCCAAACCTGTCAGGCCTCTTTACTGCAGGTGTTGGTATCAGCTGTGTTTCAGAGCTAACTTAGGCTGGAGGATTAACTCCCAAATTCACCTCAGTTGAAGTTCAGCTGTGTTAGGACTTGAGTGAGGAAATGCTGGTGGCTGCTGAACAGCAACGATTTCTCACAAGCCTCTCAGATCTGTGTGTTTTCAAGCAGTGAGGAGCTGCAGGGGTAGGTTGAGGACTTCTGAATGCATGAGAAGAGGAGACTCTACCAGCAGGCTAGCAAATCTTGGCCAAGGATGGCTAGAGGGAGTTGGCCGTGGCTATAACATCCTATTTCTGCTCTGACTGGGTGGGTGCTGATGGCAAGGCATTGTACTGTTGCTAGCTCTTGTTCTGCAGCATGTCTTTTTGTATTGTCTTTGAAAAGCTGCTGATCAAATGAGTTGACAAATGTTGGAGCTGTTTGTGCTGGGCATTAAAAATGTATGTGCCATAAATATCAGGGCATCACTAGAGCTGCCATTCTGGAGGAGGGAGTCACTGCAGGCTATCTCCTCTAGCCCATGGGATAATGTGATATTTTTGTGCTACTTTAAACAAGTTCCATCATATCAGGTGAAGCGAATCATGGTAACCTCATGCATTTTAATGGAAATGTCAACTGCAATCTTGTAAAAGAAAATGTTCCTTAGATACTTTGTCCAGTATCTCAGTGCTTGCCCATGCATGGTGGTTCCTGAAGGAGATATCTTTCACAAACCCCATCAGCTTATCTGTATCGTTCTTTCCAGGTTAAACCCATTCTGCTCTCTGCTGATGGGGAAGTGTATGGGCACTGCTTCCTCCTCTATGGAGGGTGGGAGTTTAACCTCTGCTAGAATGGGGAGCTCTGTCCTGTCAGAGACGGGCTCCTACACGTGCTATAAATTGCAGTCTGGGCAAGGAACAGCATAGTTTTAGCAGAGATAATTGGATCTGTGCCCTGCTGCATGTGCTCTCCTGTGAGCCTATGCATAGGGAAGAATAACACAGCATATAATAACAGGCTTTAATTCTTTGTAGATGGTGCAGCTGCGGTGTAAAGGCAGCTGTGGGAGGCAGTCCTGCAACTTCAGCTATGTGCCATGTGTTTTGGAGGGCCAGGTAAGTGGCAAATCCTCATGAGATAGGGAAGTCTGATATGTAATGCCTCGCACACTTCTGAGTTGTCAGGTGCATTTGGAAGGTCTTGAGCTCCCAGAAGAACATCCACAGAGGCATAATGAAACTTCAAAAATTTTTAAGTACTCTAAAGGCCAGTGTGCTGCCATCTGTGTTCTTGGACTGGAAGCATTGGTGACCCAGGCTCTCCATGGATAATATAATCAGAGCACGCAATAAAGACATGATGAGCATGGACAAGGTCCATTGGAAATGCTTGAGTAGTTTCTTTCATAAATGGTATAACATCTGTTGTCGTTGGAGGCACAAGTTCCTGTCAAAAAGACACGTCACCCTTATAAATATTAATGGTGCATATAAATGGTGGTGCGTGTGAACTGCGGCGGATGTCAGGTTAATGGGGGAATTGCTCCTTAGGCATCAGTTTGCTGTCATCATACTTATTTCTGTACTAACAAATATAAACTGTTTAGGTGGCAGAGCAAGCAAAGAGCTGTCTTCCCCCTCCTCCTCTCCCTGGAGTCCCTTCACAAATGAAACTTGTACTGCAATTAGTCTCCTGCCTTGTTGCTAATGAAAATTAGTCCTGCTTGCAGGGCCGAGGAGGAGGGGAGCATGCCCGGAGCCAGAAGAGCTGAGGCTGTAGGTGATAAATGAAGCGAATGAGGAAGGCTGTTTGGAGAAGTTTGCAGCATTCCCCATCAGCTTGATCCTTGCTGCCTTTAGTGCCATCGATTTCTCTGCTGTTAAAAGCTGATGTTTAAGAGGAAAATAGGGTGGAATATCACCACTGAGCTGCTCTTGGACTCCAGTCTGTTACTGCAAATTGTGTTTGCTGCCTTGAGCACTGAGTTCCTGTTGCCCTTTTCAAAAACCATAAGGCTTTTCCTATCTTTTTTTATTTATCAACAGACTTGGCAGCAGCACTCGTGTTCATCAGCTGGGGCACAGAAGAACAGTTTCTGCCAGCCACAACACTAATGAGTACATTCAAAAGGGTCTTATGTCCTTTCACAGAAGAGCCCCCAGACCCCGTTTGCCGCCTGTGAAGGCTTGGAGTCCCCTTTGTGTGAGAGAATGGGCCCTGTTTTCTGCCATTTCAAAGGTACTTGGACTTTCTGCTATTTCAAAGGTACTTTAACTTTCTGCCATTTCAAAGGTGGTGATTTTCAAATGCAGCAAATGGTGAGGGGCTGTGCTGAGCAAGCAGTGAGGACAGTGGGGTGTCTCCCTGCTGGTGAATGATGAATGGGTGTCGTGCACTGCAGAGCTTCCCCCAACACAACTCTCTGTGCCACCTTTATTACCTTGTCAGTCTGTTGGGATGCAGCAGAGATTTGCCTGAACTCATAGACCATTGCAAACTGCTTCAGCTCCTACCCCTTAGCCCATGGTCCACTGTCAGTGACTGTGACAGGATCCCATGCCTTTGAGGTTAGAGGGACCATTGCCCAGTCACGTTGTGTGTAAAGAATTTATTTCAGGGAGCTGAGAATAACTGTCAGAAGCAAGTACAGGGTTGTTTTTCAGTTGGATTAAAAAAATAATCTGTCTGTGGTTCTTCAAGGACCAGTTTTGTCATGTTTCCAGTGAAGCCTCTTGTGTTTGATTTCTCTAATATTTTTTGGTAACTGAAAGTTATCCTTGTCATCTTCCTCATAGGCTTTATCCTATCTTTGTAACAGGGATGCATGTATCACTAGTCCTTCTCTGCAAGATATTTATATTAATTCCTAAATGCCTTACAGGCATCCTCGTTAAAGTACATTTATTTCAGAGAAGGTGCTGAATCCCTTAAACACAGTCTTGACTAAGGCTGAAATCGTTTTAAGTGTGTGCTCTTCAGAGCATGTTTCTTCTGACGTGCAGTGCATGGCCAGGGTAACTACCTGCCTGTACCTCTGGCAATGACACTCCAGGTTTGTTGACAGGACACAGGGTAACATGTACTTAATCAGGCTCTGAACTTTGCTCCTGTGTGTTCTGTGAAATGCTCCGGAAAATGCCCGCTTTCACCGTCTCTCACAGGCTTGCATTCACATTACAAACTGCATATCTGGAGGTGGGAAAAAAACCTATGCCCTCAGGGATGTCTGTGAGATCCTTTTTAGCAATGACAGCATTATATTTTATGGTCAGTTTTGAAAAGCACTGGTCTTTCTAAGTCAAAATGAGAGAACTATTTTACAGGCAGAGAGACCAATCCCTTTTACTTGAGAGTCTCAGTACCCTATTTTGTGTTTTGCATAAATACTGGGTTTGACCCAGCACACAGAGGTTTGCTGGCCCGGTTTGGGGGAGGGGAGGGGTGCCGGGTGGGCTGTGGGCAGGCCGTGGGGTTCCTTTGGACTGGTGGGCGGGCAGGAGGGTGGGTGGGGCAGCCCTGCATGAAGTGTCACAGGTAAGCGGTGTGTGGGAAGGTATGAGGTAGCACGGTGGAGAGAGGACAAGGTCAGGGTGGATAATGGTTTCTTCTGGGGTTGGGGGTATCAGCCTGGCCAGGGCCTTGAGAGGTACTCGAGCCCCGGGTGGGTACAGGGGCCGGAATGGTTTTGTTCGTTTGTTTGGTTTTGGCTCACCTGCAGCTACTGCCCAGGCTCAGTATGTTCTGGATATATTTGTACATCCTGCAAGGGCGGTCAGGACAAAGGGTTGTTCCTGGGTATTTCCTTGGAATTGAATATAGATAGGTGGCAGAAAAGTAGGAAGTGAAAGCCTTGCCCTAATCGTTTTAATAGCAATGTAGCCTGTGTAACCCTCTGTGGTTGTGAGCTGTACTGGTGATGGTAAGAGACGCAGGTGATGGCAGTAGATGACCATGATTCGGAACCATATAAAAGAGTTGATCTTGGTACTGATCTTGGGCAGAGGATCAGCAGGTCACAGCATCCTCCAGGAGAGAGTCCCCAGAGACGCTGATGATGTTACTTATGAAGCAAAAAGGCAGGACCCTTGGTCCTGGCACTGCCCTCCCTCAGACAAGGGCCCTTCTGTTTGAGTGGGATGTACATGTGCCCCACTGCAGGCCCTGATGTCCTTCTGGTGAAGAGCAATCAGCCTGGGAGGGCAGGAGACGACACGTGGCAGTGGTAGATGACTCCTGAACGTGTTTCTGCCTTTTGACTTCTGAACATGCTGTGATTACAGTCTCTGTTCTGGGCGTGTCACATGTTGTAGCATCCTGAACACCTTTGGTTTCTCACCTTTCTTCCTTCTGTCTCTCCTGGACAGCTTTGCACTCTCTGGAGCTGGGTCAGACAAGTGTGTGGAGTTTCTAGTTGTGCTCTCCTGCTGCTTTTCCTCAATCAGCTAATACTTAGATATTCCTTAGTATTCTATACTGTCAAAAACATGTGGTGTTTTTTTGGGAAAACTACTCTGGTGATAAATGTAGTCCAAAGGGCTGGTGGAACAGGCTGTCTTGAGTTTCTGTTGGCTGTCATGTGGGTTGTGTTTCCCAGGCCCTGTGAGTACTAGAGCGTGTGGTTTCCTTCAGCATCTCCCCACAGCTCTGCTGCCAGTCAGCTCTGCTAGAACCCTTCCTGTTTTCTAGGATTTTCTCTTCTAGGTAAAGTTTCTATATTATGATGACAGTTTTGGTTTTGTGTATTCATTTATTTCTTATGGCTTTTTATGGAAGAGAAGAGTTGCAAGGAGAAAAGTTGAGCTCCAAGAATGAACATAAACATCCACCATCTAAACATAGTGTCTGAGAGTTAAGTTTCTTGAAAGGGAGATCTAGAAAATCCATGTGCTTAGCAAGAAGCCACCTGGAATTTGTCAGGAAACATTGCGTGGGTGTATCTGAAACCCTTCTAATCCCTAGAGGTGATTTAAGGCTTCAGACAAGTGCTCATCTATTCTGGATCTAGACCCATCTTGTAGGGTTGGGACGCACAGCACTCATGGGCAACGCTGCTTCCATCAGGATAGGTACTGCCTTTGCTGTCATAGTCTCTTGGCAACCCCAGCCCTACATCAACTAAGAGACTTGCTTTCAATTTTTCCTTTCAGGCCAGGCAAATCCACCTCTTGGGATTGTGAAAGCAAGGAGGGTAGGGGAATGTGGGCTCTGGGCTAAGGGTTAAGAGAGGGGAACTGTGGTTTCAGGTCCTGACTCCAAGGCTGCTTTTATTCTGTTTGTGTTGGGTCCCAGGAAAAGGCTTTATAATGTTTGTGTTCAGGCCCACGTGGGGAGGGCAATTGAGAGATTTACTCTAGTGCCGCCCGTGTCTTTGTTGTGTCAATAAAGTTATTTGCACAGAATTCATCTGAAGGAGGAAGTGATCTTGAAAGCTTCTGGTCTAAACCAGAGTTTCCTGCTCCTTCTCCAGACAGAGGCCCCCCCCCCCAAGACTAGAGGGGCCCCATGGTGGTGTGTGCCCCATGTGGCAAGTCCCTGGGGAGGGCAGGAGACACATCAGTCAGTACTTGTAGCAGGTGGCCATCCCTGTGCAGCAGTGTGGGTGGGGTTGACAACCTGCACACCCGTGTTCTGCACTGAGCAGCTCATCCACTAGATGGTGGAGCAATGCTCAACAGTCAAACTGCTCTCTATTACGAATTGTTGAAAGTTCTCTTTTCACCCTGAATTGCTCAGTATTTCACTGCAACACCTCTTCCATGGTCCGGCTGGATGGAAATTACCTGTGTTAGACTGCCCAGCATGAGGCTGCATGAGTACTGGACTATGGACAGGACTCTGGATTTGTGCCATTGACAACTGCAGTAACATTCAGTTCAGGGACCCTGGGGTGACAAGGGTTGTGAGGGGAGGAGGTAGGGGGTCCAGTAGGGAATTACCAACATGAGCAAGACCTGAGGGAAGTGGGCTTGTGTAGCCTGGTCAAGAGGAGGCTGAGGGGAATCTAACAACATCCTACAACTACTGGAAGTGCAGTTACAGAGTTGGAGTCAGGCTCTTCCCATCAGTGACAGATCACAAACCAAAGGGTCACACAGTGCAGCTTGCAAGGTTCAGGTCAGATATTGGGAAACCCTCTTTCCTCTTATGGGGTTGGTGCAGCACTGGGGCAGGTTGCCCAGAGAGGTGAGGGAATCTCCCTCCTGCGTGGCTTTTGAGACTCAGTTTGATAAAGCTGCAGTCAGCCTGATGTACTGCTGGCAATGACTGTGCTTCAAGGAGGTTTGGTCTAGAGATCTTCACAGGTTCGTTCCAACAAGTATTTCAGTCAGTCTGTTGATTCTGGAAAAACTTCCAGCATGCTGTCAGAGTTTTCAAGGGGAATTTCTGCATCAAAATACCTGGTGTTTTTTGTTTGACAGGGTAACCCAGATCTAGATGGAATCTGTCTGCTCCAGATTACTGGGGCAGTATGATCTCAATATGAAGATTATTGTTTCAGGAAGGGGGGTAGATGTGGAAAGGAGTCACATTTGCCCCAGGAGGTGGGTGCAAGGGGAGGGAGCTGTTCTAACAGGTCAAGGTGGCTGGAATTTCATTTGCACCCACTAGGGATTTTGAAATAGAAGCAAGTTCAAGTTTGCTGGAGCAGCAGAAAGCCTTGTGTGTGCATGCAGTGCTGTGTGCAGGAGACCCTAGGTCAGTAACAACATGCCTCTTTAGCACTTGTGCAATACAAGTAGCCAGTGAAAGAGAGGAGGGGTGACGTGGAGCTATCTTTAATATCTTCTGTGATGCACTCTGAGCCTCTAGAATAAAGCCTTCCATGCTTGCCATCTAGCAAGCTTTTCTGGGAGCGATGAAGCTTGATTCCCTGTGGGTTTGTGTTGTCTGGTTGGAAGCTCTCTCTTTCATGCCCATTCTGTTTCACTCTGCATTGCAACAAAAGTTGAACCGGCCTTGCAGGACCTCTCACCTTGGCCCAGATGCCCACACTCACAGAATTAACATGAACTTCACTTCCTTGTGGTTTTTTTCTTCCTTGTTCCTTTGTTAAATTTATCTGTGGAAGTCAAACATTACTGGAGGAGGATTGACTGAGGCTTGTGGTGGGATTGTTTCCTTAGGGGAGAAGAGGTGAAGAGAGCAAAAAAGAGAGTCCAAGGAGCCCGGCATTTTACCCCTATCCTGTTATCCACAGATCTTGAACTTAATCATCACAAATATGTCATCATTGCTGAAGTCAGAATGAAGTTCAGCATTTTACTGTCAGCAATATTGTATGAACCAACTTCCTGTTTTGCTATGTCTTGAAATACAGTCCCTTTTGTAGACTTGCTGCTCAGTTATTTAATTTTAATGCAGTTGGAATCAGGTTTTTAAAATGCACCCCAAACACAGTAAATACACTGTGTATCCAGGGCCTGCCTTATTTCTGCACATGAATGAGATCAGGGGAACAAGCCAAGCGTGATGATGTCATGCAGTTGAGCACCACTGTACTCGGTAGCACTGAGCTGGCTCTGTGTCCCCTGGCTGTACTGCAGACAGCTGATGAAACTCCAACTTTTCTGGGAAGACCTGTAAAATTTTCAAATTTCTTTCTTAAAATCCAGGTTGCCAGAAGAGGATTGTTCTCCAGTGAACTGCATTCCTCCAGCATAAGTGTTTTCCCAGCATAGCCTTGTCTTAGGAGAGGGAAAAAGAAAGGGCACTTGGCCCTGCAGGGTGCTGTGGAGGGTGTCCTAGGGGGGACAATGTGAGGGCGACTCCCAGAAGAGCCCTCTTGACCCTCTGCTGCCCTAAAAAAGCTGGACAGACAGACAGCTCCCTTTGCCAGGAGCAGCTGTAGCTCAGCAGAGGGCTCTTCTGGCAAGTGCTGTACAGTGCTAATTAGCCCTTGGTTGGCCTCCAGCGCTTGTTTGTTTGTTTGCTTGTTTGTTTTTCTTGCACTGAATCATCGTACTTCCAAGACACAAGTAAAGCTGTCCAGTCAGCATCCTGAGCTGCCTGTTTCAGACATTACCTGTGTTGCTGCTGATAGAGCCAACCCATAAAGAAAAGAGATATAATTCTCATCTTCCCCATTAATGCCTGTCCCCTGTCAAAATCCTTCAGGAACTGGGTTTGTAACAGAGCTCCTTCTGCTTCCCCCTTTACCTCAGACAATCGTGTTGGTGTGTGAAGCATGCAGAGGAGCTGAGGTACAGACAGAAAATCACCTGGTCTGTGTTCTTTCCCTATGTGCTGGGATTGTGAAGAGTAGGGATGTGCTGCTCTTCTGTCTGCAGGACCTCAGTCATCTGAGGAATAATGGTGAGCAGAGAGCTGAGGGACCTGGGGGCAATTCATTGCTACCCTTGAGATCTGATTGAGTGACCTTCTGCTTGCAAGTGTACCAACGATACTTGTGAAACTATATCCTCCTCTGTACTGCTGCATTGTTTTGTTAGAGCACTAAAACTGGATGGCTCTGTCCTGTCTCTTTTGTTGGGTGATTTGTCAGCTGCTGTCTGATGTCCATCCTGCCATTCCTTCCCCTCTTCCAGGAGAGCCATGACGTTACAGCGGCGGTCGCAGCTCTGTGTACACAATGCCATTGATAAATTCCAGTGTGGCTGAAGCAGGAGGCATGGTTCTGAGGCAGCCCTTTTGAAGGTCTTCCGTGATCTCTCCCTGCCAGCTGGCTCAAGGGTGTGTTCTGTATTAACACTCCTTGATCTGTCTGCTGGTTTTGACACCATGAACCGAGATGTCCTTGTGGAATGCTCTGAGCAGATGGTGCATCTGGCTGGGGCTGCTTCAGGTTGATTCAGATCATATCTTGGTGAGAGCTGCTCATTTGCACATTCCATTCCTTTCAGCGAGTTTCTGTCTACTTCATGGTTCTCCCTGGGGACCCTCCCATTTCAGTGCCTATTGATCTGTTTTGGTTAAGCTGCTTAAGCACACACTTCTGGCTGCCTTCAAGCATCCCCCACACTCTCTGCTCCTTTGCCCAGCCTGACACTCCAGCAAAGCAGAGACATATTTGCAGCTCTTTTGAGGGTATGTCAGTGCAAGTAGTGTTGGTATTTGTGGATCAGTGCCCTAAAAGATCCAAGCAATGCCCAGCCTGTCTTAGGAAGGGAAGGGTCTGATTGTCTCCCCTGTGTACATTGCTCCAGATATGTACACCTGCCTAAATGTATCTCAGCTTTTATCTCCACCACAGAGCCAAATATGAGTGGTTCTGTGAGCTAGTGACTGATTTTTTTTAAGCCAGGGCCTGCCTCTGCTGTTGAAAATCCTCAAGGGATGTCAGACCCTGGGGTTGCTGTCTGATGGAGACATACTAGCAGTCTAAAACTGCACAGTCAGGCTGCATGATTGCTCACTGACCACCTGTTTATTGATGTATGTGTAGGAGTTTTTGGCTCTCCACAGTGTTTGGATGCTGTTCTCTGCTTCACTGTACACTTTAGAGATGTAGCATTACAAGGATTGACAGATCAATATGCACCTTAGGGCTTTAGATGTAAGAGTTGTGGCCAAAGAAAACAGCCTTTTGCTGAATACGGCACACACAGGTTACTTGGGCTTAAGTAGGCCTGATATACATGGGACTTTTGTTCTTTAGTTTGCAAATACTGTCATATAAACACTTCCACAGACTGGAAATATGAGGTGGAGAAATTACATGACTTCCCCTGAAATCACACAGCAGACAGCTGTGTAGTAACAACCAGCCTTTCTGTTGCCCTACCCACCAGAGAACATTCCTGCTGTACTTTTCCTTCTTTAGACACAGCCCATGATATTCCTTTGTGTATATCCCCTTCCCTTGTCCTTTCTTTCTTCCAGACTCTGGGCTCAGTGGAGAGGGGATGGATTTGGAGAGGCTGAGTTACTGAGCTCCATCTGGAAGACAAAGCTCCACAACTTACCCTACTTGCAAAAAACACCCCGCTCAAGGATTTCAGCTATTGAGGCAGCCATTAACAGGAATGAACTTGGTTAGTATATTCTTACCATCTCTAGTACAGGGACACAAATCTACCTCCTCCCAGGAGGTGACAAACCCCAAAGGTGTCGTCACACCTGGCGTCTGCACTACGCAAACCCTCATGACTCAGCAGCAATTCCAGGATGAAACTCCGCAGGTTTCTTCTTTATGGGGTACACATTGTACCTGAACCTTATCATAAGCAAGGCAATCCTGGCCGGCCTGTTACATCCTTACCTGGAATTCACCACACAAGTAATAGCAGCGCAATAAAAGCCAACAGACAAGCTGGTTTCTTGGTTCAGCTTTGAAGTGGGAGCATCTGGCACTTCGCCACACTCATGTCAGGCCTCCACCAGCAACATCAGGGAGCCAGCAAAGCTGGGGTTCCAACAGCAGGGAACCCCACGCCATTGTGGTGCAGGTCCATGGGTGCTTGATGGTTTCACCCTTCAGGGAATCACTTCGTGGAGTTTTTTTCTTTCAGTTCATCCCATTTTTTCTGGGTGAAGTATGTCTCCTGAAACTGCACTAAAGGTACATGATGGAATCAGCAAGATCCTTTTGAAATCTTCATGCATGAGTTCTGGCTTTAAATTAGCTGTTGTCCCCTGTATTTTGTCAGTTTTACTTCTCAATCTTCTTCTACCTGGCTTTTCACTGAGTCTAGTTCACTAAATTTAGCAGGACTTTGTGTGGATTAAGTGCTGTGTGCTGTAATTTGGCAGAATCTAGCCTGCTCAGGGCAAGCCTTGGTCATTTCTCTCTAAATGTATAACTGTGCTACATAAAAACTGGTCTAAATGTATAACTGTGCTACATAAAAACTGGTCCCTTGATCATCTGAAGCCAGGAAAGGGTCTGGGCAACACGATTGCCTCTCACACCTGATGCAGAGTGAAAAGGAGAATGGGGGAGAAACCAATCAAACAGCAATTAAAAACACCCGGGGGAAAGTTTGTGAGCTTTTGTTTGGGGTTGTGTGAGATAACCTCTTGCTTGCACTTCTGAGGAGAGCAAAGTCCTCCCTGCCTCACACATTGTGGCACAAGAACAGAGGTGAGAGGCAGAGGTGGGGAGGTGGGTGCAGGAGATGGGCAAGGGGAACCAGCACTTCAGAGAAAGCCAGTGCAGAGCTGAGGGCAGGGCCCAGCTGTCCTACATGGCAGTGTGGGACTGTGTGTTCTCTCTTAGGACACCAAAGGGTTGTTCTGCTCTTGTATTACTGATTCTCCTTTCTCCAGATCATAAACTGGAATGATATCTGCATGCAGCTCCTCCACCAGCCCATAGCAGCTCCTGCTCTGTACAGGTACCAGCCAGGGCAGTGTGTGCCCACACTGCCTCAGAGCAGCTCACCTGGGCTGGAATTTGGCTTTGCTCAGCTTCAGAGGCCCTGGATGCTCTTGCAGTCAGTGTTTGCAGCTAAGCAGTGGGTTTGTTTCTTAGAGTTCATCCAAGTGTGATTTCAGGGTTTCACCAGGCTTTTGCAGTAACAAAGTGACTTTAAGGAAAGAAGGAAGAGATGCAGCTTTCAGAGAAGAAAATACCTGTGAGTATCAGTGTTTTGATAGCTCCCTCCCAGGGAACCTGGTACTAATCCCTGGGCATGTGTCTGTCCTTTTCAGAGCCCAGCAATGACACTGAGTGCTCGCCCTAGATGCCTAGAATTTGGGGTTATCCTATACTCAATATATTCACCTTCCAAGAGGTCTGGGATGCAGGGGGCATGCAGCAGCTGTTATATGGTGGTGTTGTACAAACACAAGGCAGGTGTTGGCTGGCATCCTGTCTCTCATATGTCGAGTGTAATTGCAGGAGCTGCCACGCTTCCGGCAGCTGGGAGCATCCTCAGCGTATTCATGTGGATATTGTATTCCCATAAATATAGATTGTCATACCACACTGAAATGCCCTCCCCAGCAGATTGTTCCCCACCAGTTACCACAGTGGATGAGCCTCTCACTGCACTCTGATTTTGGATACCAGCAGGGAGGTGTTGCAAACCCTGCCCACACAGAGGCTCTCAGGCAGGCCATCCGTGTGGATGTGGGGAACTGGACTGTAGGGCTTTGCAGACTGGTTTGTCTCTCCAATCCCAGTATGGAAAGGGCTGCCTGCGTTCAGTACCTTAGAAGGTTCTAACTGCATCTGGAATTTCTGACTCCTGTGCTCTGGGGTTGGGTGTGGGGTCACTCAGAAGAGGTTGTTCCTAAGTGGAGTACAACCTGTGCAGGGAAGTCTTTGTTGATGGGAGTCATTCCTATGCCTAGTTTTCTCACAGGTGTGATGTATGTGTATTATTTTTGGCCTCCCAAAGCAACTTTGGTGGTCCACCTTTCCAAAATTGCATGTGAAAGGAGGTCTTTCAAAGAGACCACCATGGAGATTTTTCTCCCCTGGCTTACCTGTGCTGTGTCTCCTCCAGAGACATGTCACCTCTGCTTTTGCAGCTCTCTGTTCCTGTAACACAAATACCACCCAGAGAGGTGGGTTTCACCCACAGGCTGAGTTGTTGTAGGCAGCTGGGCAGTCATGGCTCTGGTAAAGGGGTTGGTTGTGCAGGCTTTGAACCAGATCAGAATCCCAAATTCCCCTGGACTAGGGAAGGAGTGGGGTGCCAAAAATCAAATCTGAAAATGTTTTTCATCCTTATGAATAGCTAATGCTGGTGTGAGCTGGGAAAAGCTTGCAGTCCCTGGGGAGATGAGGTGAGATATGCTCCTGTCCAGGGTCAGATCTGCAATGGAGGGAGCGCAAGGTGTGGTGAAATTCCTGGAGAAAATGGTCCCCAGGAGTCCACATGGGAGTTCCCAGATGCTGCAGGCATCAAAGCAGCCCCCCAAGTGCATGTGAGAGCCTGACCTGGCCCCTGCGCCACAGCCAGACTCCACATGCCTTTGGTTTTGTTACTCATGCCTTAATCTTTTTGTTCCCTTGGGGAAACTCATAAAAGTAACTGTAAAATCTCTGGCAAGGTGATGGGAGGAAAAAGGAAGCATGGGGGAGATCTCTGCCCTGGCTGCTCTGATGATTCTGCAGCTGCCCCAGGCAGAACTCCCCTCTTCACAGGGGAAGTACCATGCAGGTACTCACCCATCTCCTCCCTGTTAGCTGTGTTGGCTGATCAGAAAAATCCCCTGGACAGAGTGGGACCATGGAAACAAAATACAGGCCCTCACCACTTCAGGTATCCTCACAGATGGGCTGCTAGAGGTGGAGGAACACCTCAGGAGAGATGCTGCTGCAGAGATCAGGGCCATTGCTGCATCACCCTAAGTGGATGATGGACCCCAGACTGAGGATCTTCTGGAGAAGCATCTTCTTCACTGTGAGGCTGCACCATCACTTGGAAAATGAGATTAGGGCAAATATTTTTTTCTATCCCCCAGACAAGAGCACTGAGCTGCTGGGCATTTGATGCATTGGAGTGATTGGTCTCTGCTCGCTGCAGCAATGGGCAGCTAAGCCAGGGCGCTTAGCATCAGGAAATCCCTCACAGCACAACACTCTTTGAAGGCAAATGTGACCCTTTGATTGGCAGCTCTAAATCTGACTGGACTTAAAATAGGAACCTCAACATCAGCTTTCTGAAATTCGACTCCCCTTAAGCTTCATTGTTTCGGCCCTGCGTAATTCTGACTTCAGTATACAGGCAATTTGTATATTAGGCAATCTGCAAATGGAAACCATGAAAAAAAAAGTAAAATAAGGGTGTGCTATGGAGTGGCAGCCCTGTGCTTGCCATGTTTGCTCTTTCCCTGGGCCATCAGAGATGGGTTAGGTGGGCTCCTACTCTCATCTCGAGTGATTCTTGTGCCCTTGTATCATAAGGGGTATTTCAAGCAATGGTGCAAACGGGGGAAATTCCTGTCTTTAAGTTGGCTGTTAGACACCAAACACTCCTGCACATGTAAATCCCACAGCTCAGAGGGTCTTCAGGCCAGAGGCCATATACATCAGTCTCAGAGTAACAGTGGGCAAAACCTCATGCTAAGAGCTCTCCTCTGCTTGTCTTCATTTCCAGCTGCCTACAGTATTTTTGATTGCTTACCCCAGCCAAAGCACAGATGCAATCCACCTGTGTTTCACCCTGGTGATGGGAGTTTTTCACCAGCCATTAAATAGTCTGTGCCTGTTTTGCAGAGGACCCCAGATCAGACACCTCACATTTTCATGGCTGCTCATTGCAGGAAATCAGTGGCAAAGGTTTGTTTCTTTGTTTGGTTTTAATTATGCTGCTTCACTGCAAAATCCCTACCAGTTATATGAGTATAAAAGCACTGGGTAAACAAAGCTGATCTCGCTTGTCTGATGTGTGGATTCCACTGGTGGATTTTGCTGTGGTGGCGAGTTTTGCCAGTACAGCTGCACCAGCAAGACTGGTTAAGAGCAGGTGAGAGGAGCTGGATGCATATCAACTGATTGGCAGCCAATACACTGCATCTCCCGTGCAGTCACTGCTGGCTCATGAATATGATGAACAAGGGTGTTTGCTCCCTGAGCCAGCATTCAATGTGTTGTGAGTAAGGCATTGCTCATCCCTGCTCACATCTAGAAGCAGGAATGTGTGGTGGGCTTCCCATCTTGGGGTGCAGAGCATTCATCAGGGAACTGTATGAATGTGTGTGTGGACTTGTGCTCACTTGGCCACACTCCATCATATCTTTAGGTTGGGGGGTTCTCTTCAGAGCCCCCCACAGTCAGATATTTCAGCACCCCAAGCCAAACTCTCTGTAAAACCCAGGTCCCCAGGTGTGCAGGGAGCCCTGGGACAGTGCTGTGCCTTGGGCTCTTGCTGGGTCCTGGAGGTGTGCCCAGGCTGGCTGCAGGCAAGCCTTTTGGGTGATCACTTTTACCACCTTGACTTGCATTCAAACAGTTTGGTCTGCTGAGGAGCTGCCAGTTGGTGCTGTTGCTGTTTGGTCTGGACCATGCACAGACATGCAGGGCAAGTATTGCTTCCTCTGCTCCTTATCTCTGCCAGAGGAATGCAGTGTCTCCCTCCTTCAGTGTACACACACCGTGCTCTGTCTCTAGGAATGGCCAGGGCAAAGCAACCTTCTTGGAGCTGGGAGAGAGGGATGCTAGGGAGGAGCTGATGGCCGGAGAAAGAGGGAGGCATGGAAATAATTAGCATTTTTATCCTTCTTTTTGCTAAAAATGGTGGTTCTCCTGCTCTCTCACCTGTCAAGTGTTCCTTCAGAAAAGGCAAGGCCCCTTTTCCACAGCAAACAAGCTGCATGATCTTGAAGCCATTTTGTCCTGCCTGTGAGTGCAGTAACTCTTTGGAAACCCAAAGAGTAGTCTGCCCTGTCTCTGCACTGTGTCTGAGGGGCACAGCAGGAACTGAGCTCTGATTCTTTCACAATACCTGGGAAGCAAGACGCACCAAAATATGCCACAGAAGGACTGATGGCAGCACATACAGGGCAATTTGCTGCCTTGCCTTATGCACTTTATTTCCCTGTCTGTGGTTGTTTCTCTCTGCTCTACTTATGTAGCTTTCACTGCTGCTTTGGGCTGATTCTTCTGCCCTCGGTGGTGTTGACTTTATTGTAGAAAAATGTAAGGAGGCTCTTGGAGAAGCAATTATTTTGTGTACTGGCTTTAGGCTCCTCATGTTTTGCTGCCTCCTTATCTTTCTGTTTCCCAAGTTGTGTGACAGATACTTCTTTATGTGTATGTTCATAGGTATGTACAAACATACATGCACTTACACCTATATATACATACACAAATATGGATATAAATGGTGGGCCAAAGAAACTGTTGTTGAGTTACTGGAGTGGGCTTTAAAATGAGCATGTAGTGCCTTCACATATTTATTGAGAGGGGTTTTCACATATATCTGATATATGTGAAAACATATTTGTTATATTTCACATATAACAGTGGTGAGCACAGTGTCCTGGCATGGCTGACCCCCGCCAGGTCAGCCCAGCACCACGCAACACTGTGGTGTCTGGGGACTCAATTCAGCCACAGATGTTTTGTGGCCCTGAGGCAGCCAGAGTTTGCTTGTCCTCAGCCCTTTGCCTCCCTATGGAGAGGTGACAAGGTTGAAAAGAGTATTGTTGAAGCTCTGAAAAACATCTGGGACAAGGACATCTCACCTTTGAGGAGGTGAATATTGTCCACCTTACTGTGGTTCACACTCCAGCTGTGGAAGGATTTGGGATGTCTGTTTAGGAATGGCAGAGATACATTGGTGCTGGAGTGAACCTGCTCTTGTTCTAAAACATGCAACCTGCTCTCCTGGTTGTTCCTTTTTCTTTCAGCATTTCATCTTTGACTGGTGAAACAGCATTTCCCATTACGTGGAGAATTCTGTCCTCTCAAGCTAGCAGCAGTCTGTCTGAGGGAAAATCTATGTTTGCTCCTCTCCCATGGGTGCTTTCCCAGTGCCTGCCTCAAGCTGCCTGTCCTCTCTTGGGATCCACCCTGACCACACAAGCGGTTGTGGAGGTGTGTGGTGTGGAGCAGAAACTCCTGGTGGTGATGTGGCCCTGGCCAGCTGAGGACAGGTAGGTGCTACCCAAAAGCATCCCAAGACTTTTTGCCCAGTGGCTTTTTGGGTGGAGGAGTGTGCCCTTGGCAGGCAGATCCCTTCCTGCTCAGACTTGCTTCCCAATCCCCAGGAGTACTGCAGGCTGGCTCTCTGCAGGCAGCTGGAGCAGCGCCTGCCCCAGGTTCAGGGCAGGAGAGCTGTCTGCATGCTGGGTGAGGACTCTCTGATCTGTGTGCCAGGAGCTGGATATAGACACAGACAGCTGGATGAAAGGTGTGTAAAATCCCCCTCGAGGGGCTAGGATTGAAACTGTGAAACCAAAAGTGTGTGCAAACATGTTAGGCTCCATCTGGGGCAGCCATATTTCCCTCCAAAACCAGTGGGAGTGGAGAGATCATAGGCTCTAACTCTAAGAGTGTTTCATTTTGGAGCAGTCGTGTGGTTTTGAAGCAAATTTCCTAATTGTCCTCACTCTGTGTGCACTGTGTTTGTTGGTGGCACAGTTTTTGTGCACATAAACTGCGTTCATCTTGGTGGAAACCAGACAAGAAGTTCTGCTCTGAGCTTGCAGCAGCCGTGGAGGGGGATGTGGTGGTTGAAAGCAGCAGCTGGTCCTCTGGGCAGCTGTGAATGACACACATGTCCAGAGGTTTGGTCCAGGTGATGAAGCCTACCTGGAAGTATCATCCATGAGCAGCATGCATGGTAGATGTAGGAGCCTCAAAAGCAACTTCTTCAGCCAACAGATCTCCTCTGTCACACACAATTATTTGCTGGCATAGGTGCTGCCTGTGAGTTTATGTGACCTCATGCCCTTGGTGAGTAGTGGCTTCAAGTGGGTGTTGAAGTTTTGTGCTCCAGGGACCACAGGTCACCCCGCTCATGTCTCACACCTACAACTGCAGTATGGCCTGTGCTGAAGTGTTTGCATTGCAGGCTTTGCCCTGCTTGGGGGATCCCCTTTGCAGTAGGATCAGCATGGACCATCACGAAGAACACTGGCTGCTGTTCTATACATTAGGTGTTTGAGGGAATGGCAAGAATGGCTTTCTTCCTCCACCTCTGGCTGCTGAGTCCAAAATCAGGACAAATGCTGGGGATTCCCTGGTCTGGAAAGTAATTGCAGCCACCCTGGAACCCCTTGGGAAGGCCCCTGCCACTCTCTGCTGCTGTAAAAGCACATCTGCTGGAGAAGATCAGGGTGTGGGATGCAGTGGTCTGGTTCATTGGAAGTGTTTTGGTGGGAGGTGGGAGTGTCAGCCTGCCTCGGTGTGCTCAGCTGCCAGGCACTGTGCCCTGGCTGTGCTGCAGCCAGGCTGAACAACCTGACCAGGAGCTGCACTGTGCCAGGGAATACCCCCAGGAGCACCTCCAAGCTCATCACCTTTGGCCTCTGTCCTTCAGCTACTGCCAACCTGGGAATGGCAGCAGAACCACCCAGTTAGTGCTCAGAGCAGTGCCAGTTTCCCTGCAGCTGTTGGAGGAACAGCTGAAACAGAAAACGACTCTTTTCAGGCTCAATGCCAAGGTTTCCCTCTCCTTCTTGTCTTGCTGTGGGTATCATCTCAAACCACACACTTCCTGAATGAATCACTAGTGCCTGGAGTGGCCAGGCACCACTTCCAGCAGGAAGGGGCAGAGCCTGCTACTCTGATATGGACATCACCTCACAGCCAGTTGATAAGGGGCCAGGGCTGGAAAAAATTCCTCATGAGAGCAACAGAGGGTCACTCTGCAAAAACAAGGCATCTCTCAGCCACAAGTTAATCTTTCCAAGCACAGTTTCATGCTTTCACGTTGCCTTTATGTCATCTGTGGGAGAACAAGCAATGCCTGGTCTGGGGGGGACATGCCCCTCGTCTGGCATAGTGAGTTTAGACAGGACTGGTGCTGTGCATGATGTAAGCTGGGCAGTTTGGGTCAGGAAGCAGACCTGGGGTGACTGTACCATTGCCAGCACAAGGGCAGAATGGTAGGAGGGCAGTTGGGTGGCCTAAGTCTGGTGATGACTGTAGCTCAGAGAAGGCTGAGAGCAGTGGGGAGGCTGGGCCAGGCACTGGGGGAAGGCTCCAGTGGCAGCAAAGGTATGTTTGTACAGATGGACTTGGAAGAGGAAAGTGCTGGAGTTGGGAAGACAGTGGAGAAATGATTGGTTGTATGAATGTATGTATGTATGTTGGCTTTTCAAGTCCTGCCTTGTCTCTTTAGTCTGTGCAATCCCTGGCATCTTGCTGGTGCTTTTCATCTGGAGATCTCTGAGGTGAGTACAATCATCACCCCCAAGCAGGAGACTGGAAAAATTCAGGTGCAGAGCAGGTGGAGGTGAGAGTTGGGCTTACAGCAAGATCAGCTGTCCCATGGGGTTGTGCTTAGCTGCTGCCCCACACTGCACTGCTGTGACTGTGTCTGCTCTGAAGAACCACAGCACTATTGACACCAAGTTCAAGGCCATGGCTGAGATAAACTGTACTGGTAGGCTCAGGGCTTTCTTCTGCTGGGGGTCTGTGTTGGAAAGTGCTCTCTGCTCATGGATTCTTTCTGGGGTCTGTGTTGGAAAGTGCTCTCTGCTCATGGATTCTTATGGACAAGGCAGGAAAAAGCCTTGGGCTCCTGCTGTGAGGGCAGTGCCAAACTATGGGAAATGCCAGGAGGCATTGGTCTCCTTTTCCCAGAGGATTTTGACAGCAACATGTCTGGTTTGGAGAACCTGTCTGTCCAGTATTGCTTTCACTGTATTCAGTGACTGGATGGTTCATCTATCACACCTATCAAAATGGTACCTCAGCACTTCTGAGGAGTGCCTGAGGTGAGGTGATTGCTATCCCATGTGGACTGCTTGTTCTCACAGCCTCTCCAGTGGGAAGAGTGCATATCTTAGAGTGCTTTGCTTTGTATTTTATTACCCATGTAGGCTAATGAGGGTAGGGCAGGTGACAGAGAGGTTTGAGGTTATGCGGTTGCTCCTGAGCAGTTCTTCCCACAGTCCCAGAGGGACCCAGGAAAGTCCCAGCTCTTACACAGGGGTACTCTGTCCCATGGAGCTCAGCCATGGCTCTCCTGGCTTACTTCACTGTCCTGCCTAACATTTGATTTTCTGAACTCTTTGGAAAATTTCTCTCTTTCTCCCTTCTCAGTCCATAGGAGGTAGAAAGAAAGAGCTTGAGCAGTGGGAGATGGTGAGATCATGAGGAGGGGTTGTTGGGGCTGCCAATGTGCCAGTTTCAGGTTATGCCAATTTGAGTGAGAAGTCGTCCTACAGCAACTCCTGCTGTGTGGGTATGCTCAGGGATGAGGGGGCCTGGGCAGGGTCAGATGGAGAAAGAAGAGGGGCTTTTGGGAAGCTCCTAGTGAAAGAAAGGCCAGCTTGGCAGTGGTTTCTCCATCCTTCCTTCCTCTTACCCCAGCAAAGTTTTGCCTTGCTCAGTGGCCTTCCAAAAGCCACAGGCTTCTGCGCTGCCATTTCCCCTGGCCTCCTCAGGAAGGGACCGTGGAGAGGAGGCATCATTCCCAGCTCTCCTCAGGGGTGTTTGCTGTTTGGCAGAGCAAAAGGGACAGTCCTCCATCCCCAAAGACAAGCCCCTTTGAGCTGGTTCTAGAGGACCCAATCTCTCTGTGGCAGCAGATGTGGGATTGATTGAAGAAGACCATTTGCTTGGTGGTGTTAGCTGTAGAAAACTAAATGGAAATGCTCCAACATGCTTTTTAATTCCAAATGTGTGGTAGGATTTATGACAACTAATGCAGGAACCATAGGAGAGTCTCAGAGCAAATCGAGTTCCCAGGCTCTGGTGGGTCTGTGGTGATGCCTCAGGCAGCAAGCCACATTCTCACCAGGGCTGTGACTTATAAATGAAATATGTCAGCAGTGCAGGACAGATCCAGGGCTAGTTCAGCTTCTGCTGCGTTATTCATGAGTATGTGAAAGCTCTGAAAAATGTGACAGACTTTGGGTTAGGTTCTCAACACAACATTACTCCTCGTGAGATGAAATATGAGCGTGTCTCTCCTAAGACAGGAATATATATGCTGGAAGCTGTGGGATAATGGCATATCTAAAGGGAAAGTGAAGTCTTTGGTGTTCTGCTGCTGGTGGGTTTGTTTTTATTTTCCTCCCAACAGGAATACTTTGTAGCAGTCTGCAAGCACTCACAACCATGGCAGTGTGGTTCAAGTCAGTTTGAAAATATTTTACCCTAGAATTGCTTTTGTGTGAGGTTTTGCAAGGTCTTTCCTTGTGAGTGCAGAGGATTAGGAGCCCCCTGCATGGCTTCTGGAGAGGTCACACTGCCAACCTGGAGTCTCCTTTTTGCCAAAGTGAGCACCCAACAAAGAGGTTAACTGAAAATTTACCTTGTGTTCCCTTTTTAATCACTGTGCTCAGCCCTCTCAGGTAATGATCCACAGGGACTCAGCATCACTCCTAAATCCCTAAAGCATTTTGGCCTTGTAACTGTGGGTGGCTGTGGGACCCTCAGGGTGGGATGAGGAGTAAAGGAAAAGGCAGGGATGCTCAGAGGCCCTGAGGGTTGTGTGTGCGTAGGAAAAGGCAGCATGGCAGGGCCTTAAATTCTCTTAATTACTCATGAACCTCTGTACTTTCCTAATGAAAAAGGACTTGGTCCTGTCTTCTGAGAAATAACTGAGCATTTCCTTGGCTTCCATGAGAGCAGGTCTGGGAGTGAAGTTTATATAAAGGGAACTGCTGTGCACATGGGTATTTTGTCCACCTGGGCTTACATTGGTATATGAATCAGTAATTGCTTTGTATTAAAGGCATATGAGGGTCCTGAGCTTTGGATCCAGCCTTTCCCACATCCTCGTGTCCTTAGCAATTGGCCTCTGCTTTAATGCTCCATTCACAAACCCAAGGTTGTGGGTTCTATCCCTGTATGGGACTTGATGATCCTTTGTGTCCCTTCCAACTCAGAATACTGTGACATGTCTGGAACAGTACTTTGGCAAGGGACAAACAAAGCCCAGATCTGCACCAGGCTGTCCCAGCCCTGCGTATGCTGGGGGAGATGTGGTGTGTCTTGTTGACTGTTTCTGGCAAACAAGTCTGTCTGGCCATGCCTGAGCTGAGGAATCTTGTCTGGGTGCTTGTGTTGGCTGTTTTCAGTCCTGAAACACCTGGGTGTGCAGTATCCCTGTTGTCAGTGCCTCCAAACCCCTGTGCCTTAGGCCTGTAGTCCCAGGTGAGAATGGTGGAGCAGCCTTGAAAGTGCCTCATCTGGGTGCTGGGGGACCGATCCCTGGGCTGTGCTGTGGCACCTCAGGCAGCCAAGAGACACAGCCATGGGCACCTGCTGCAGATGTGCAAATAGCATCTGTCTGGGTTCTGCTGCTGTGTCCAGAACTGTGTGATGGGGCAGCTTCAAACAGCAGCTTACAAGGACAGTGCTCTCTACTCCTCACTAGCCAGCTGGCTGGAGCAGCTGCTCTATTCCATCTTTTTGGGAGAAGATGGTAGCAGCTGCCAATTCTTGGGTTGTCAGTGGAGAGGTGCCCACATTGGAGAGCGAGATATTATTGCTCTTGTACAATCCCAGTTTTGAAAAAACCGGATGGGTTTGAGGTAAATATGGAGTTCCCTTGTCAAACGTAAGTAGGAGCTGAAATTCATGTGTTTGAAGTGCTATGAGTAATCCTCTGCCTTTCTGAAGAAACTTTACTTTTCCTGAAAAACTAGTGACTTGCAATGGATTCCCGCAGCACTAGTTGGATACGTGACAAGGAGATCATATAAAAGGTCACCCTTGGTTTGAAATGAAGGCAGTGAAAAATGAGTGTCTTGTACTAAAACTGTTACTGGAGATTGTTGGCCAAGTATTGCAGTCTCACTTTTCTATTTTTAAAACTCTCTCACCAGCTGTGATGTGACCCTTCCCTCCACACCCACAACAGAAAAAAGCCCTTACTGATTAGAAACAGGAAATAATAAAACTCACTAACCACAAAGTATTTTCAGACACAAAATAAACAAGCAGAGATGGTGAGAAGTAGATATTTCCCACTGATCTCTTTTCAGCACGGTAACCATAGCTGATAATTATAGTCACTGGAGATTTACAGCTTTTAGAGGGATTGTATGATTTTAAGTTGATGCTGTCAAGCTGTAGTAAAATATTTTCATCACAGCCTCTCCCAGGATAACAATAAGGTGGCCACAAGTGTCATGAGGTGCATTATTGACACCATCTAGAAGTAAAAGAACACTTCAGGTTTGATCCTGGGCAGGGAGCTGCTCCTCTTGTCAGTCCCACTGGTGTTCAATGGAGCTTCCTCTAGTGAGTACAGCTGTGGGGGATTTTATGGGGTGGGATTTTTATCTAAACTCAGCAACGTGTGTGATAATAAACTGGTAAGGTCTTTAATGTCTTTTCTCTTCCAGGATTTTGTGGTTTGCTTTGCCTGATAGTTTTCTCCACCTATGAGTGTTCTGTGCCCTTTGCTGCAGTGGTTTGCTTGGGGTGGCCCCAGCTCCCAACCCTCTGGATCTTTGCAGTGGGATATTGTGTATTTTCCACACTGGTGATCATTCTGGAGGTTCCTGTCAGCAAAGGGGGAAGTCCTAATTTTCAGGCCGAGGATAGAAACTGAGGTTGAGGTAAGATCTGTACAATTCTATGCCTTTACCTGACTTCTGACCCCATGGTTGAAGAAACCCGCCTTGTCTCCTTGCAGCCATGTGTAGGCCAGTTGTTTCTCCCACCACCCTTATGCCACTGCTCCTAATGGCTCTTCAAGAGGGCTGGATAAAAAGGAAAGCTTCACAGAAAAAGATGCTAAACCCAGAGGTGCTGGTTTTCACTCCTGAGGCACCTCATCAAATAGATCTCGCTGCATAATGAGCCCCTCTGAACTGCGGGTCCATTCATTAGTATGCGTGGTGTTTGTTTAAGAGCTCCCTGCTCTTTTATTTTAACTGCGAGGAACTTTTAACTGCCTTTGAGATGAAAAACAGGGACCAAATGTTGCCAGCAAGCGAGCAGATTTGTCCCAGTCTTCTTGGTCCAATTTGCAGGAAATTTTACCTTCTGCCCTTTAGAGGATCTTTGTGATTCACTTATAAGTAAAAGCTGAAGCATTGATCCAGGCTGATAAAACCAGCTCCCTACTTCTTTCATAATTTTTAAATTGTTGCTGTGATCCAGGTAATGCTGTCTGTGTGTGTGGTGCACTCTGCTTCCCTACAAAGCATCAGGAGCAAAACCCAAAACAGCTCTTTCAACTGCATTAAGGAAAAACTATTTGTGAAAGAAGAAAACAAAAGCAGATGCTTGAGTACTGTTTATTCAGAGCATAAAGGACAAGGCTGGGAAAAGTATCAGTCATGATCTTCCAAAAGTTTATTTAGAACTTTTAGTTAAGGAAACAAACAAAAAAAATCCCTAAATATAACTATAAGTTACATATATATACATATACTAACACATAGCTCAGTAGTTCAAGAGTGATGTCAGGATGTCCAGGTGGCTGGGAACAACACAGCCAGAGTGAGCAACCCAGAGAGCATTTCTAAACAGCCTCAAAAGTCCAGACCAAGTCTCTCCCTTTCTCTCTTTTTTTTTTTTTCCTAACCACTGCAGCATTTTTACAGGAATTGACACTGGAATCTCCTACAGCTGCACGGAGTAATAATAAAAATAAAAAGCCAAAGAGATCAGCTGTTTACCCCTTTATCCAACAAAGTTATCTCAGCGGTTTATGTGAGATCTGAGAGGTAACTGATGCCAGAAAGGGCCATTGCCTGTTGTTTTGTATTTTTATTAATAGGAAGTTAATTATTTTAGAACATAAGACAAGAAAACTATATAATTAATATAAGCTAAAGAGCATAAGAGGGTTCTATACAATAATTTAGATGTATTAAATAAATAAAAAATAATAGCAGCCTTCTACAATGCAGGCTACACGTAGGTTTACTTCGGCTTGAAGTACCCTGGTCTTTAGTACACCTACAGGAACAGACTTGCTCCACAAGTGTTTTAAAGAAACATATCTATAAGATACATACGTAAGAGTGTCTAAGGTTAGGATAAAAATTGAAAACACACTTTACCATGGTCTCCACATATCTAATGATCCCATTCTAGGGTTGTTATGGGAAAAATTTGGCTGCAGGACCTGTCTGGGAGGCGCAGCATCAACCTGGTTGAAAACCGACAGCAACGGCACCTGGAAGGAATTTTTGGAAGCCTGCTTGTTCTCTGCAGAGTAGAAGCGCTCCTGTGCCAGGTTTGTGCCCCGATTGCTTCCCTTAGGGCTCAGGGGACCTTTTGGCGTCAAGAGAGGCTGTTGAGATGGGCTGGAAGACCTCAGTGCTGCTTTGCAGGTATCTTCGCCAGACCTGGGCAAGGATTTCAGCAGGTGGTTTAGCAGGCGCGCCCCGAGGCTCTTGTCCATCCACTCACAGGTGAGAAGGAGGTTGTGCACCTCGTGCATGCACTGAATGTACCCAGTGCTGTACCTCTGCTGGGCTTCCAGACCCACTTTGGAGTCAGCTGCATTGGTGAGGAGACAAAGGGGAGTTGGTGAGAGGGTAAGAGCTGACTGGTGTGTTCCTGCTGGGAAACCTTCACCAGGTTTCCTGGGGGGCTCACTCTGAAGCCACTGGACTTTCCTAGAAGATGCCTCGTTTGCAGGGAGAAGGTGAGCAGGGTGTGAGCCCTGGTGCTCTGCTGCCTACTGCAGAGGCAAAACTACGCCAAAAAGCAGAAATAGGCTTGGGAAGGAAAAAACACCTTGCCCGAATTAACCAGTGCCCAGCTCCATCTCCCCATCTAGTGGAGAAAGCCGAACCCAGGCAGCAGCCCGGGCCTCGGCTGGTTTGGATGATGCTTTTGCCGGTCTGGCAGGGAATCAAACCTGCTGCCACCCTCCTGCCCGGCACGAGCACTCACCCATCATCTTGCTGCTCTGGATGTTCTGGAGGTGCTTCACCGTCATTTCAAGGATGTCTGCTTTTTCCAGTTTAGACTGCTGATAAGGAAGGAGAGCAGCAGTTAGAGGGAATGAAGGGTTTGCACCATGCCCAGTTTCTCAAAAAATGAGAACAACCCCACCCCTCAGATTTCCCACCAACAAAAGAACAAAAAGCAGCATAAAAATGAGCACTTACATCCAGGTGAAATGCTCCCACAACTGTCTCCTTCAGCTGGTCTAAGCAGTTATTAATCCTTTCCCTTCGCTTCCGCTCAATGAGGGGTTTCCTTAACTGGCAAAGAAAAGGAGCAGGAAAATTGCAGTTGGTATTTTTTTCTTCCCCTCCCTGCTGCAGTTCAGCGAGGTCAGAGAGTCCCATCCCCTGTGTGAAGCCAGTGTGGGGTGGCACAGGGCTCAGCAGGAACAAGATGAAGATGGATGTGTACCATCTTCAGCCACGGCCTGTCCCTTAGATGGCATCAGCCCTCAATTCTCCCACCTCCACTCATTTTATGCAGTGTTCACCCAAACAGAGAGAAGCAGAGAAAGGGAGCGGGGAAAAAACCCACCCATGTGGGTTAATTTCAGAGAAAACATCTTTATAATATGAGGAAAATAACTGTCCCCCTTTTCTTTCCTGGAAGCAGTGCCCATAGCCCCAGCACCCATCATTCACATGCCTGGTGCAGCGCAGAGGGCACGTACCTTCCTCTCCTCCTTGGTGCTGGCGAGCTTGTGGGTGCTGCCCGGGGTGGCTGTGGCAGTCATCCTAATCCAGGCACGGGGTGGGAAGGAGGCACTCGGGCACTGGGTCGCTCCGTTTCCAGTTGGGCTCTTTGCTGCTCCGCCGCTCCTCCTGCTGTATTTATAACCCCGAATTAGCATGTGAAAGGGAACTGTCCTTGGCGGGACTACTTTTCCCACACGAGGGGTCGAGCCCGGAGGTTTGTGGCCATCAATCAAAGCTGACAGGTCACTGCTTCTTTTCAATGAGCACGCCAGCCCCCCCAAACGGCGACAGATGTCCGGCCTCCGACGATGGGCTTTGGAGGGATCTTTTGTTAGGGAAGAAGGGAAGGAAAATGGGCGCGCTCTGAGCAGCTTGCACGGCTCCTCGTTCAATTTGCACAGATTCCCAGGGAGGGAAACAATAGCCGGGAAGCGGTTGAGTTACACCTGGGAAAATGCCTTCTACTCATCTTTTTCCCCTCTATTTCCTTGAAGTGATGCCTGGTTTCACTTACTAACCTGACCCCAGCCATTTCACATCTTCGAAACAGCCTCTTAATTTAATAATAGAGTACTTCAGCTAGGAGTTCCTGCTCCCAGGGATTATTATTACAAGGAAACGATGATCGATTGAAAACTGTTGACAGCTGGTTGTTTTCATCACAGAAATCCTCTAGGGCAAACATGGGAACATTATTTACCTCTTGGGAACCTGAGTTCTCTGTCGCACATGGGCGGACGTAGGAAATATGTAACTCTTCCAGTTTTTGGTTGCCGTGTAGGATTTAATATTAAACTGACAGGCTATTGCAGATGCAAACTAACCCAGAGGTGAGTTAGTCCTGTGGGATTTTTACTTTGATTTCCCCCCTGCGATGCTGAAGGGGGCTTGTCTGTTCACTCTTCTGGAATGCTGGTGTGGGAGCAGAGAAGCCTTTGGAGGAGTCTTGGTGCGGAGTGAGAATGCACTTCTATACTTCCTCACTTCTGCCTGGTTTGGGGGAGAGTATGAAGGTGTTTTTCATGACTGTGCATTTGCTTTCTGATGTTTGCTTTGCTAATGAGCAGGATTTGGCAGTGTCCTGTCGAGTCCTGCAGGTGAAGCCCTTTGGATTGGTGTCAAATGTGTCACCTTATTGAAGTGGAGAGGAAGGGGCCACAGTGGCTCAGAGGCACCGTCAGCCCTCCCAACTCACTGGTGGGATTTTCCAGCTCCCACTGTAGTGCTGTGGCTACAGAGCCCACTCCACTCAAGCCAAGGGTGGGATGTACCCTAGTAATAAAAGTGAGGACTTCATGTCCCTTGCTTAACCACAGCGTGGGTGGGTGTGTGTTTGCTTGTGAGTAAATGCAAACATGCAGCATGTCTGCACACCCTGCTGCCTGGGCTCATCACGAAAACATGTCCCTGGACATGGAATCTGGCAGGCAGAGGCTGTTTGTCAGTCAGATACAGAGCTGGGGTGCAGCTACCTGGTTTTATAAGCGCACTGTTTGGCAGAGGCCTGGGATGAGCTGGTGTGGTTGTTGTGCTGGGAGAGGAGGGCTGGGAGGGTGAGGTTAATAACTTGTCCTTTGTGCCAGGTAAAGGGAGCAGGGATGGGCCCATTATCTCAGGTGTGTCCTCTGCAAAGACAGCGAAAGGAGGTGCCACTGCCCTGTGTTGGAGTCTCTCACATCAGCCAGCCCCAGCTGATCACCAGTGAAGACTCTTTTGGTTTTCCAAGATTTTTCCAGCCCACTTGGGAAGTGGATTGTTGCTGGTATTTATAGAAGGTGTAGCTGAGGCATCCATGACTCCAGCACCTTGGTATGGAGGAGGCAGTGGGTGGGCTGGAGTACAGAAAGGTTGGGTCGTTTCCTAGGGTGCTACAGGCTGGAAGCATGTCACCTGGGAACACAGCTTCTGGCTGGGTTTGGCTCAAATGGTGGGTAAGGAAGAGAAGTCCACCATCTGCCCCCAGACACCCCTCCACCAGCACCTTATGCAGAAAAAGGCACCTTACCAAGGCAGTCAGGGCAGGAGGGGGAAGCCTGAGACCACCTTGGCTCGTGGCCCAACTGAGCATGGCAGAGGTGTCAGGAAATGCAGAATTACCTAAAAATTCCTAAAAGTGTGTCCTGTGCCTGTTGGCACCCCTCCTTGGGTGGGCATGGCTATAGGGCACCATGTGTGCCTCCCATTTTAGTGGTCCCAGAGTCTGGCCAGCCCCCAGTGCCACCAGGAAAGGTGTCTCCAATCTCTGTAGTGGTGGGACCTTGTTCCTCGCTCTCCCTTCCCTACTTGGCCTTCACTTGCTGCTTCTGCTTCACCTTCCCTTCTGCTTCCTTTATCCTGTGAGCTGCTGCCGAGGTCTGGGGTGAGTGGGATGCTCCACGAGACCATGATGCAAGCTGGTGGCAAGGCTTTGGGTCCAGGGGACAGCTGGGTGGGAGGGGAGGCCACGAGCAGTGCGGTGGCCCCCGGTGCCCAGCCACAGCCACTCCGGGTGAGCCCCTTTGCTTGCCCACGGGCATCTGCTCTGGGTGAGCTCATTTCAAGGTTCATTTGTAAGACAGCACCACAGTGAAAAAGAGGAACAGCTTGTGCTGTAAACAGTTATTTTACACCTCTCAGTCACTGCAAAAGCCTTTATTTCGGAGGTGGGGAGTGCGGGCGGGAGAGCTGCCCTGGCTTGGGGGAAGGCCGACATCTGTGCTGGGGATTGGAGGTACCCAACAGGCCAATGCAAATGAGCATTACAGGGAGCTTACTGCAAATTCCTGCTTTCCCTTTGCACTGCCACTGCCAGGTTTCACTGAAAAGGGGATTCTCCTTTGTAAACAAAGCCTCCCTTTTTTTTTCCTGGGCTCTCCAAGAAAAAAAAATAAAAAAGGAAAGAGAAAGGGGTGAGTGCTGCTTAGAGTTTTCTTTTTTGCTATTTTTCTACGTTTCACACCCCGGAGAAAGAAAACAACTTTTAACATCTGTTCCTGCACTTTTTAAGAGGGAAAGAAAGGCTCTTGAAAAGGGGGAAAGTGTGGCAGATGTTGGCAGGTTCCCTCCAACGCAGATGTCTTGCTCTGAAGAAAACTTTCTTTGGGGATTGGCGGCCAGGGCTAATCTTTGACTCGGGCCACGCGACTGCTGAGCGAATGGAGGGACGTGGGAAAGCGCCGCCGAACAAAGGGGCTTATTCAAACAAACCTGAGAGCCGTGAACAATCTAATAACCAGCAGAGAAATGGTCAGCAGCCCCCGGCCCCAACAGGGAGGGCTTCGGGGCAGCCGGTGGCCACAGGACAAGGGAATTTGACCGTGTCCCCAGGGCTGCAAGCAGGGGTGTCTCTTCCTTGCCCCCAGTCTGCTCCCTCTGGGGCATCCAAGGCAGTGCTTTGGCCAAGGACAATCGTTCTCGAGGTGCTGAATGGTCTTGGCTGCCCCACGGCGACAGCAGAGGAGATGGAGGGCAGGTGGGCTGGGCTGGGCTGCCCCACACACACCAGCCTAGGCAGCATGAGAGGAGTGACTGTTGGACAGCAGGGATGTCTTTGGTTAAGCTTTTAAAAAAGAGGTTCTGCCAAGATAATCAGTAGGACTGGGGTTTTTTATTATTATTATTAGGACCGGTTGAAGGAGGCTTGTGAAACTGATCTTGGTAGGAAAAAAAAAGTGTTTATTTTAATTGTAAGCAAAAATGTTGAGAGAAAAAGGTATTTTCTGTAAACCTTTCAATCTCTTTCTTTCTGACTGATAATACATTTTAAAATAAGGTTTTGCCATGAAAGCTGGTAATATTTCAGCTTAAGCACTTCATAGGAAAAAAGGGAGAAGCCCAGAGAGAAGGGAGCAGAGCCAAGAGGATTCACACAAGAAAGTAACTCATTCCAGTTTGCTGTTACAGCTGAAGAGCTCTGTAGATCATTCCTCTAATTCCTTCAAGTTTCGTTCTGCCTCATCTCTGTCCTGGTCCATTTTCTCTGGGCTCTGGTCAGGGCACAGCCTTTCCTGCCAGCAAGGCTGCCTTGTGCTGGGACAGCTCTGCCTGTTCCCTGCTCAGGGCTCGAGGGGAAAGCCCTGTGCAAGAAGCATTTGTAGCTGTCTGTGGGTTTGCTGGGGCTGGTTTTATGACAGCAGCTCTGTTTTCAGCACGTGCAGTGACGTGAGGTTTGTGGAGCAAGGAGTAAAGCGTGGGTTTGGGAGCAGGCAGGGTAAGGTGGGGGCAGCTGCTTGCTGCCGGCATGGGGAGTGGGTTGGCCCTGATGTGAAACCACAGGGCACCCTGTACACCTTGCATTCCCTCCCTCGGGTCCGGCTCCAGACCCGCCTTGCTGTGAGCAAACACTCTCTGAGGAGAGGCTGTTTTACAGGGGCTTTAGTCATTCTGAATAAAGAGGGTTTTGTCCAGCTCTTTTTCAGAAGGTCAGTTGTGGCTCAAGGTTGAGGTTTAAAACTGAGAGGTAAAGCTCTCCTTCAGAATGTTTAAATCTGGATGCTTCTCAACAGCTGTAAATCCCAAGAACCCCGTCCTGAAGCCCTGTGTCACCAGGGGTGTTTTGCTACCAAAATGTTACAGCAGGAGAGGAATGTGAGAGCAGCAGGACGTGCCGGTGTGGTGACTGGATGTGCCGGGTCTGGAGGGTGCAGGCAGTGCCTGGGCAGGCAGGCTGGCTCCCGGCACAGAGGCACCTCAGCCACAGTCTCTTGGGGATTACTCACTGCTGGATGGCCCGAGGGCACTGGGGCTACACCTCCAGACTGGCCTCAGTTTGGGACATTGTACCTGCCGTGTCCCACCTCAGACCCACCTGTAGCAGGGTCTGCAGGGGGACCATGTGTCCTGCAGCCCGACCAGGATGGATAGAGCTGGAAAAAAGCTGGAGCAAAAAAGCAGGGGATGATTTATTTGTGCTTGGGGCGTGGAGAAGAGCACTTGCAGTCATTTCCTGTGTTAAGGAGAATGGGCTGAGGGCACAGCCTCGATGAACAGATGCCACCCACAGTGGGACATGGGGCCAAGGGCACCATCAGAGCTTGCAGCGAGGGGAGCTATGGCTGTGCTGGGGAAGGCTGCTCCAAAGACCTGTGTTGGAATCCTTGGAGCTGGGGTGACACTGTGTGCACCAGGTCGCTGTTTCTGGCAGAGGGCTGGGAAGTGATGGGGTTTGTGGCTGGGTTACTGGGGAAGAGGCACAGGGCAGATGAGTTTGATGTCTATGGTAAGTGGTGGCCTATCAAGGCAATATCATGTGCAATATCCTGTGCAATTCACCATGGTGTAGGCAGGGGTAGGAGTGCAGTTCAAGGTTCACCTGCTCCAAAGACATTTGGTGGAGAGAGAGAGAGAGAGGTCACATGGCATTGGACAGTGCTACATGCAGTATTTTCATCATAGAGAAAATCCAGCTCCAAAAGTAGCACTGGACATCTGGAAATTCTGTTGACATCTCTCACCTCCTTTACCAAGTACACCAAATCTCCCTGGTCCCAGCTCAGCCTCCTGGGTACCAGCTGACTCTACCATCTTCGGGAGTGAACTCCTGGGATAGGAAATAATTACAAGGCTGGTACCAGCTGAGTAATTCTCAGCTTTTCTTTCACACACCCCCATCCAGTCTTCGTGTTAAGGATTAGCTGACGCTCCTGCCATTGCTCAAGGTGTCTCTCACCTGGCAGGTTAGCAGCTGGTAAGCCCCACAGCCCCACAGGAAGTCTTATCTGCTGCTTTGCAGCCAGAAAGCTGCAGCTTGAAATACAGCTCATGGCGCAAAAGAGTCCTATAGGAAGAAGAAAATCTGATAAGCTGTGTGGCTGGTGACAGACTGATAAGGGTTATCCCCTTGCCTGTGCCAAAGTGGTGGTAGGAGGAAGAAGAGCCAAACTTCACAAAGATGGCACAGGGGGCTTTCAGGGAGTGTTCAGGGGGATACTTGAACTTTCCTTATGTGGCATCCCAGGAGTTACTTCATTCAGGAGGGCAGCCCTGGGCATTCTCACACTCTGTGTGTGTGAGATGTTACCAGATGTCACCTGAGAATGAGCCTGATCTATAATGTAGCAAATTCTTGGTTTATTCAGCAAGATTTGCTTTCACAGCAAGATGGGTGCCTAACTCCCCAAACATCAGGGCCTGGGGCTCAGCATCCTGCACCCCACCCCCTACACATCCCGTTCTGCAACCCCTGCACGTCCCACACAGCCTGTTTCTTCTTAGCTTCTCAGTTCTCGAGGCCACAGAATTATCTAAGTTTCACCTTTGTGAGAAAAATATCTCTTCTGTGGATAAATGCAGCTTTTGTCCCGGCTCGGCCATGCACCAACACTTCCTTTTTATAGTATGTGTGTATACGTGTACTGACACCACATCCTGACCCCCTGACACAAAATACCTTGTCAGCATGAATGAGGCAGCAAAGCCAGTCATCATCCATGCTCTGCAGGGAGGGTGATCTGCAGCCCTCCTGCCCATGTGCTGTTCTGGGCCTTGCCTGGGTGGGTGCCTGGGCTGCTGCTGCAGGGGCAGCAGGACAGCCCATGGGGGCACCAGGCTTACCAGAAGCCTTTCCTACCAGCTGCCTGTTTCTGGTGCTGCAGGGCTGGGATTGCAGCACCTGAGGAAGTGGGGAAACACACACTTGGGTGGTTTTTTGCACTTGCTGGTTCAGTCTCAGCACAGCCCACTGCTGCCGTGGCAGTGGAAAACACAAGGGTTTAGGAGGGGAGAGCATGAACCTCAGAGTCTCTGGTTCTTTGAGCCAAGACCATCCTGGGTTGTTTGTAAAATCTCATGTTGTTCTCTAAGCTGTTTTTTGGCATCTGTATTTTTGTAACTAATTTTTTACCAATTAAAGCAAAAAGTTTTATACTGCTTTTTTGTTTACAAATACTGTCTGGTTTAAACTGTCTCTCCTCTTTAATTTCTTTACTTTTTTCCCCTCTTCAAATGTATGTAGGAGACTGCCTTTTATTACAGGGATGAGCATTTCTTATTCTTCTGGAGGAACCAAAAGGTGTAGGAAGTCCAGGGACATAATCACTTGTGGGTAGTAAAACCAGGGCCCTGACAGGATGAAGAACAGCCAGGACCTGTGAGAAGGTGGGTGACACTCCATAGGCCGGGGTCTGGGAAAGGGAAAAGCAGTTTTGGCTTCTCCATAATGAGGCACATAAAAATACTAACAAACCCCCCGCTATCACAACCCTTTTTTTCTTTCTTGTCTATTTTTGGGGTTGCTCTGTCAAAAGAAACAAGAGGCCATGGCACACATGAGCTCCCTAATTTTCCAGAATAATACCTGCGACCAACTGGGTGTCTTGTTGTGTTTCCAAGGTGATGTTTCCTCCCATCTCCCCATTCCAGGTACATATGTGTGTGCACATGTGCAGACAGTGATACAACTTCGCACTTGCACACGGACAATTTTCACAAGATACAATTTTGCCACAGAATGTAAATAAACTCTCTTTTGAAGGTGTGTCCTGCTGAGCTGGGGGGAAGGAGCTCAGCCCTTCCCCAAAGCAGCGCCTGATTGAAGGTGGGGACAGGCAGAGAGCTCTGGAGTGCCCTCCTCCTCAGGAGCCGGGGATCTCATCAGGACAAGGAGAGGCCCCGAAAAGCTTTAGAGGGTCTGTATGTATTTGCTGCAGTGGCTCAACACAGTTTTGAGTGTCAAGAGATGTGACAGCGGCTCCTGTGTTAACTCAGCCCCCCAGTGGTCGAGCCCCAATCCAGCTGAACAGCAGCACTAAGCCCATGCCCTCCACTGCAGCACGTTTCTGCTGGAAGAGCTAATTAATTAGTTTCTGCAAAGCCCCTTGAAGGGGTAAAGGGCTAAGTAAGTGCATAGTAGCGTTATTCAGAGGGTATGAGCTTCAGGGCTTAACGGGAGCTACTTAAATATGAACTGAGTGAGTAACCTTGGTTTGTAATTTCTTTATAATGTAAAAGAACGGGGAAAGCATCTAAAAAAACCAAACACCACCAGTCATTTTCAGCAGTGTTCACAGCCTTGTATCTTTCTGCATGATTTGGGATTTGTAGTGTATTTGCTTCCAGTTCTATCAAATTAATGGATGTATTTATTTGACTGGGGTTTTTTTTGTTTGGGTTTTTTTGGGTTTTTTTTTTTAGCTCAGGAAATAGTTTCTACTACAGTGCTGTTTTTCAGGGTGACTTCTGTTAATTCCTTTCATGTTTACCATGCTGATGGAAACCTGGTTTTGACATTAGTAGGAGATTCTCCCTAGAATGGATGCTGCACTTTGTAGATAACTTTCAATTGTTCCACACTAATAAAAACTTTATTAAAAGCACTTGCTCTCCAGGAAAGGAATTTGCATTGGATTTCTTCCTATGGTTCTTCTGGCAATTGTTTTTGTTTTCTGACAATCTTTACGTGCTACCCTTAGTTCTTGTGATTCGCAATAAAATTTTTAAAATGTGCTCTAATTCTGAAATGGCACCTTGAATTGAGGATAAATCATAACATCCAATTAAGAAAAAAAAGTCCAACTGATATGGGAGACAATCACATTTATTTGTGTTTTCTACTGTAAATAGGATTTGGAGGCAGGGCAGGTGAGTCTGTTCATTTTGTATTAACTGAATGAACTGAAAGGTAACAAAATACTTCTTTGAGAAAAACTTCAAGAGTCTGCAGTGAACACCTCCAGCTAGTAATGGGGGAAACACGGTTTCAGGGGCAGTCACAGGCACTTTTGTAACCTGGTGATGAAATTCAGCCACTGTAGCTTGGTCCAAAGTCCATGGAAAGACTCAGGACTCTTGTTCTGCCAGACTTGAAGTAGAAGACATTCAGCATAGCCACAGTTGTCTCTGCTCCTAATATTTCCTCCCCAAAGCCTTTTCCCTGAAACACTTTGGCAGGAACAAGGAGCCTGGGCTCTGGCCTGTGAATCACACCAGTGCATGCCTATGCCCAGTTAAAACATTAACTGGATGTTGGTTCTCTTCTCTCCTCCTTGTGTGTTTGTCCAGACAGCTGACAAGACGACCCAGATTATTTTCTCAGATGATCTGTGTTGTGCCTTTTCAGATGTCCATGTAGGTGACGGAGGAGCACCTCTATCCCATCCCATGGTGAGGGGGGACCTTCTGCCACAGCAGGATATTGGGGAGAGGAGGAAACACCTTTCAAAGGGAAAGGGCACGTGTGTCCTACTGAATTACAACTCTGGAAAAGAGGAAAGATAAAGCAGGTGATGAATTACTGGGCCTCATGGAGAGCCAAGGGCAGCCAGCCCTGGAGAGTCAGCTGCTGCCACAGCATTCCATGTGGGCACAGCCACTCTGCGGGAGGTACAGTCCAAAGGAAGAAAAGAGGTGAGCAAAACAGCTTGAAGGAGGATTAATTTTGCAGGCTGACATTGTTTTTCCCCACTTTTGCCATTTGTTGGCGTGGGATGGTGATGAGAGGAGCTGGAGCTGAGCTATGGGGCTCCTTGGGCCTCCCATCAGCAGCAGAAAGCCCCAGGATCCCATTAGGCTCTCTGTCCCTCCTGAGGAAAGGACCTGCATGCTCGCTTTTCTAACTGTGTTTTTTTCCCAGTGAAGTAACTTGGATTTTTTTAAATGGTTTTTTCCCCATGTTTACTCACTTCCTAATTTGAAAAGATTAATTAATTCACAGTGGATGTCTCAGTCATGGCTGTGAATTAGTGAATCGTTAATGTACTAAGAGCTCTCTCGTGCTGAATTTAATTCCTGCTTCTAAGAGCTTAGAAAAATCATGCTCTCACTGCTGAGGGATTTCCCTGCAGTGTGCAGGGATGGTAATTGCACTGAACCCATTTCTTGCATGATCTCTTTTCCAATGGTCATTTGTAAAGTGTAGTGTCTATTTTCCAGGAGCTGGTGTTGAATCCCTGTACCAGTGCTTGCCTTTAAACAGTACCCTGAATATTATCTGTTTAAATTTGAGTGGTTTTAGCATAATTATGGGTTAACAATTTGAACTCAGACATACACACTCTTTCCGTGTTGGCTTTGAAAACAATTATTTCCAGCTCACAAGTGGGTTATATGAACTGCCAACATTTTGCTGACTGCACACTCTGGGTCTAGGTGAGCTTGGCAAGGTCCTGTCACCTCACACAGGCAGCCTGCCCTCTGCCTGCTTCAGGTCCAGGGCTGCTGCATCTCTTACATCTTCATATAACAGCAAGTAGGTATTTGGGGGCTACAAGGAAGTATAGATAAATATATTGTATTATATATATTATATTGCAGGGATGGCTGCAGGTGTGATCAGAAGCATTTTTCCATGCCTGAGCTGTAGCACACAGCTGACTAAGATGGCTGGTCCAAGAAGACCCCCAAGAGGTCAAGAGGCAGCTTTGCCCATTGACACCACTTGCCCTCAGTACAGCAGAGAACCACAACACGTGGATTTCAGAGCAGCAACATGCTGCCTGCAGGAAAACATTATTGCCTGGAGGAGCCTGACCCAAACCCTCCCCAGCAACATGACAAGGAAGTGCAGGAAGGGGATGTGGAGACACGTAATCAAAAAAAAAGCTGAAGACAGAAGCCATCAGCTCGCGAGGAGCTTACAGATGTTTTGGGAAAGCAGGCCAGCAGGTCTCACTCTGATGCACGGCAGTACTGAGGCAGACCTGCTGGGACGAGGTTTTGCCTCATGGCTTGTAAGACATTCATGACATACATTCCATTAAAAATGTATTTTTCTTCTTTAAACATTGTGTGTTATACCACACTAATGGACAATATCACCTTGATCTCTGCTGGGAAAGGTGTGGGCTCTTCTCGATGCAGGCTAATCTGCATTTGTCACTGTGACAATAATAGATGAGTATTATGTACAGGGACACAAAAACAGCCCGGAGCCTTTCTGTGCTGCAATGGGAACTGCAGAAAACCTCCAGACTGTAATTCACCAGCACCTGATGCACCAGCACCTGATGCATCATGACGCTCAGACCATGTCCAAGGCACGATGCCAAATCCCAACCCCACACCGGAGCCCCAAAGATCACAACATGGGAAAGGAGCTTTGTGGCAGTGCAGAGGGTGAGGAGGGTCTGCAGAAGGGCAGGCCAGAGAGGGGGTTGGGGGGCAATAATAATGAAAAAGAATAATAAATACGAATTATAAATCAGTAAATACCAAATAATAAATTTAAAGAATAGGCTGCACCTGGGGTTTCACGTTCAGTTTTGGGCCCCTCACTTTAAAATGGAGCGGGAATAGAGGAGGGCAACAGGGCTCGTGAAAGTTCTAGAAAACTTGTCTTATGAGGAACAGCTCGGGGAGCTGGGTTGGTTTAGTCTTGAGAGAAGGAGGCTCAGGGGGACTTCGTCGTTAACTACAACCATCTGACAGGAGGTTGCAGTGAGGTGGGGCTGGTCCCTTCTGCCGTGCCTGCAGGGAGAGGACAAAAGGAAGTGGCCTTAAGCCGAGACAGAGGAGATTCGGATCAGATAGTACAAAAACGTTTCCCCCCCTCTTAGTTTGGTCAGGCATTGGAACAGGTTTCCCAGGGAGGCGGTGGCGTCACCGTCCCTGGTACGAGGAGTCTGGATCTGGCACTGGGCGATGTGGTTTAGGGGTTACACTGGTGGACGGTTGCACTGGATGATCTTAAAGGCTTCTTCCAACCTCGAGGATTCTACGACTCTAATATAAAGACGAAAAACAACAGAACAGGGAACAGTAAAACGAGGAAATAACGAAAGGGAGCGGTGGGTGGAGCGATGCCGCGGCCGCCCCGCGCAGGCGCCGCCCTGGGTCCTCCGCGCCGGCAGGGGGCGGTGTGGGGCGCGGCGGGCGGAAGTGCGGGCGGGGGCAGGGCCGGAGCGACGCCGCGGAGCGCGGATCGCGGGGTGGGGGGGACGGGCCGGGCGAGCGGGGCGCGCCGCCTCTGCCGCACTGAGAGCCGGAGCGCAGAGCCCAGAGCCGCCAGGGCGGGCCCTGCCCGCCGCACGCGCAGGTACCGCCGGGCCGGGGGGGCCGCGGCCGCGGGCATTGTCCGACGCGGGGCCCGGCCGTGCCCTGCGGGCAGCACGGCCCGCACGGTGCCCGCCGCACTCCCGGCCCGCTCCCCGCTGGTTGCCGGGAGGGACCGGCCGGGCCGGGCGCGGCCGGGCCGGGGATGGGTGCCGCGGGTGCGGGGGAACCGTGCGGGGATGGGCACGGCCGGGGCTGCGCCTCCCGGGTGGCGGTGCCGCGGTCCCGGAGCTCTTCCAGCGCCGGGCCAGGAGCAATCACCGGGAAGCGGCGCGGGGGGAACCCTGGAGCGGCCGCGGCGACCGGGCCGCCCCCAGAGCAGCGCCGGTCCCGGCACAGCGGCAGGGCCGGGCCGGGCCGGGGGCTCTTTGTTACAGCCGTGGCTGCACGGACCGGCCCAGGCTGCGGACCCCGCACTGCCTGGCGCGGCCTCCCGGGGTCCTGGTCTGAGGCCTCTTCCTACAATTGTTCCCGTTGGGAGCCCCGATGGGCCTCTGTAGCAGGAGTTGTGCGTGGGGGCCGCTCGGAGCCTGTTTTCCTTCAGACTGCCCCATACGAAGCTAACACAGCATGTTAAATAGAAGAAAAAAAGTTTTGTCTCTTTTTTTCCTGTGAAATACTACCGGTACTGAAATTAAGATGTACCTAGTGTTGATGGCATTTTAATTTTATTTTTTTTTAATTTTAATTTTTGGTGAGGGATCACGTAGGTACTCACGATTTATTTTAAATATGGGAATGGTGTGATTTAATTTGCATGATGAGTCAAAAATTAAATTACATGACCGAGGCTCTTCAGTTTCAGTGAGGCAAGTAACAATGTGTAGAAGAACAGTTTCAGTGTAGATCAGAAAAGAAATTTGATTAGCATCAACATATTGAAAAGTTTTTTTTTATGCTTGTGGGTTTTTTTAAACTTACCTGTCAGAAAGTCTTAGTTCAAGGCCCTGTGTTTTGCTCTCATCAGGAAGTGTGTCTTCCTTTTTAGCTCATGCAATCATAGACTGTCAGAGGAAATTTAACATCCTGAGCTTGTGCCTTGATATCAAAGCTTTTAAATAATAGATTTTTACTATCTAAAACACTGTGTACCTTTAGTTAATAGCTACTACCTAATACCTGTTGATATGGCACATGCCTTTCACTGGCGACAGAAAAACATGCCAGGAAGTATTCTCTGAAGTAGAATAAACATGGTACCTGTTCTGGGATCAGAAATAACTGGGTTTTTTTTTAGTTTTCAGTTATCCTGTGCAAATTTTTTAGCTAATCTGATCTGTATGATGGCACATGGCACAGTGTCTTGGTAGGATTCTATCTGACATGGACTTGCTGTTGTAAGAATATTGTATTTCACAGCTTCACGGTTCTCTTGTGGTGTGAGAAACTACTGGGTTAGCCAGCTGCTATGCACTTCACTTAAATTTATTTGTGTTTAATAAGTTGTAGTGTGATATACCTGTTGTTGGGGGCTTTCCTTGGCCAGACAGATGTACCTTGGTACAGAAGGAGGTTGTGTCTGGTGGTGTTGAGAGCAAGCAGAATAAAGTCTTGGACTGTGAGTTTGTATGCGTGAACTAAGATGCTGCTGAATGTTTCTGAATGCTGGTAGCATTGGTTCTTTTTAAGTTTCTTTTTCTTAAGTTACTTGACTTCTTGATGTTGACACAGAGTTCTGAAACTTTGCTGCATTCTGTGCACGTTTAATGAGTGGTTGTAGGGGGGGAATTAAAAACCCAGATTGATACCTTTTAAGATATATGCATTTATACAAGTAAAGGATACTAAATAAAAGTGCCAGTTGAGCAGTATTTTGTGACAGTATGTCTTTGAGAGATAATTGTGCTCTTTGGGTATTATCAAGTGCAGACAAATGTATATTCCCAGAGGGGTGTGATAATATTAAAACTCCACCTCTTGGAATTCCTTGATTGGTTTTAGGAAACATTTACTCAGGAGGGAATGGTATCTATTTTGCATTCTGTGGCCTCTCATTAATTAATGGATGGTAGTTGAGACCTGACAGTTGTCCTGTACATGCTGCATTTCCTAGGGTTTTTTTTAGGGCATTTTGGTGAATATTATCATTACTGACCAGTGTCCTCCCTTCTGAATCAGTTCTTTATTGACTTTTTGCAGATTTTTATAATGAGTTGTTTGCAGCCTTAATTTTTGTGTAAGATATTTCCGAAAGCTCATAATCTCTGTACATGCTTAGAGGCTCTTGACACTTGCTAAAATAATGATTTTTTTTTTTTTTGGTAGAGTTTCAGAACTCTAATAGCTGATGGTGGTTTGAAGCAGGGGGCAGGAAGGAGCCTGGTGACCTTTTGAATTCCCTTCTGGCCCTGCTTTTCTGTACTTGTGACACTTTGTAATATGGTTTAATTACAAGAGCAGCTATTAAAGTATGATTATCGTGGTCTAATTGGAGGCATCTTGGAGCTACCTATCAAAAATAAGATTTGACTCATCTGCTCCTTCAAAATTAATAGTTCCACAACAGCCTGCAGCTATTTATGTGAATAATGTGCAAAGCAGAAATATGAGTTGAATTCCAGTATTGTAATTTCTACACTGTACACTTGAAATCTGGTAAATTTAGCAATTTTTGATAAAGAAACAATGGGCTACATATACTTTTATGACTTCTTAGCTGCAGGTTGAAGCTGGATAATAATGACATTGGACAAAAACCTGTTTAGTTGTTCAGTGATCCTAAGTCACGGTGTTCACCACGGCTGTAGACAAACCTCAAGCAAGATATAAAATTCCTTTTGCTGTTCTCAGAAAATGATACTTCCCCAGTTTGTTGTCTGATTGGGGGAGTTAATTAGTCTGGATTGTGTGCAAGTTCAGCTCCCCTTCCCTTCCATCTAGGCCCTCTCTTTGCTCACTCTCAGCACCATCCTTCTGGCACCACGAGGTGCAGAGGTGTGAGCCAGAAGGAAGATGAATATCTGCAGTTAGAAGGTGAAACTTTATGCTGAGATCCCTCCCCATCCCCCAAGTGCAAACACAAAGGTTAAATTAGAAGATGAGGCTGTCTTGAATTATTTTAACTGACTTGAGCTGGGCTGTTAAATACACGACCGGGGGTACCTAAGGCTTATGTTGATGTCATGTGAGTTTGGTCTTTCTTTAGCCTGAGCAGATTTATGTGCTTTCCTTATTGCACCTTGTGATAAAATGACACATTCATTTGTCCCTATTTAAATACTCCTTATAAAGGATTGGATTCAGGATTGATCCAAACTGGAAGCAGCCAAAATACTGTGTGTTTACAGGAATAACTGTGGTCATTCCTCAAGAGCCTTCATGGCTTCTTTTCTTCAGACAGGGTTAATTTAGGAAGTAAATTGCTTAGGTTTAAATAAACAACTGCAATTTGCTTTGTAACTTCCTTGTTTTGAGTATTCCAGCTGATGCTTCGGATAATCAGAAGTTTCAGATAATGCAAAAACTTTCTCACTGCCTACTTCAAATTTGCTGAAAGGGAGCAAATTTTAAGCCTATCAAGAAGGGCACAAAATTCTGGGGGATATTGCTACATGTTTGTAGCCACCTTTCTGTTTATTGAAAATCTGCTACTTGTAATTAAATTCCGAGTTACTTTCTGAAGATCTGTTTGCTCTGTAATCCTCCCCTTCAAACACTCAGAGAATTCATCACCAAAAAGTTAAATATAGCAAGACAGTTCAAAAATTGGCAAGTTATAATTAGTAGAGAACTGCAGTATTATTGTAACATGTTTTTCCAAGTTCACAAACATCTTTGCATGAAGTTATTTATTAGTTACTACTTGGGGTTGTTTTAAAACGTTCAGGTATACTGCCAAGTGTGGGAAATGGTTGCATCAGGGAAAAACTGCTCTGTGCTTTTGATCCTTGCCCTGTTGAGTCTTTTTCACTCAGTATTTATTGATAACAAATTCATTTTTCTTGCTAAGAGATGTAACTGTAAGTTTAACTGCAAAGCTTGCAAGATTTGAAACGTGACACTTAAAAATAGCTAAGAGAGAGCTTTGCTATAAATTAAATAGAATTAATTTGTCAGCTTCTCAGGGAGTTGAATGTGTGTGACTGTGAGAGCAGTACTTATGTTCAGTCACTCGTGTGTGTGAAATGCCTTATCTCCTTTGAAGTTATCTGCGTTAAAACATAAAATGAAAAAGATGGAGAAGTGTTCCCAGAAATGTGGCATGCATGGTCTTTTTCTGGCTGCTAAAGCTGCCCAGACAAATAGCTGACATATGAAGAAATATCTTTCTGAAAAGTTTTTATTGTTTTATTTACTGACTTTTAAGCAAAGCATGGTAGTGCAGAGCAATAGGAAGAAAGCCAGTTGCACAGACAGGTGTGGAAGGCCCCTCCATGTCCCCAGCCAGCTCTTTTGTCCAGTGCCACATCAGATTTTGCCAGGCAGAATCCCACAGTGCAGCTCTCTCTGTTGTTTTTCTCTTTGCTCACCTGGGAAGCCAACCATGGATGAATACATTTTTTCCCAAATACTCACTCAGAGCCACAGTAGCTTCCTCAGCAGATGAGCTGGGAATGGGAGCTTGGTTTAAAAATGAGTCTGTAGACACTGAATTATCAGTGACATCTTGTATGGTGTGGTAGATGTGTGTGCTGATAGCACACATTCAGAGCATCCTGCTGCAGTGGAGGCTCTGAGCTCTTCCTCTGGGTAAGCACTTTTGGGAGCTTTTGCTACAGTTGTAGAAATGAGGCAGAAGTTATTTGCGTTGTTTTGTTTTACTTTTGACTGTTACGTGTGAAGTTACTGCTTTGGCAGATTATGCTCCTTTTAATAGATGTCAAAAGACTTTTTTTTTCTTGATGTACTGTAATGGTTTATAAAAGTAACCACAGTGTAACATTTTGACTTTATTGAAGATGGTGTATAGGCAAAGAAAAAGCAAAAGCAAAGTCACAGAGAAGTATGGTTTTAGAAAAGAAAATAGAGGGGGTTTTAATCAAGCTAAATGAGACCTTAGTGATGGAGACATGCACTGAGTGTAACACAGGTGATCCCTGAGAAGTCTCTCCCACACAGTTTATGTGTAACCTGTCACACCTGCTATTCAAGTCCTAAGTTTCTTCTGACTGGAGATGGGTAGTGATGGAGAAACTTCTCAGGAAAATTTAAAGCGATACCTTGGAGGGGGGACACTCAAGGCACAGTTCCTGGTAAAGACCTTGTACATAGTACGACATTAGAAAAAGCTGAGAAAGCAAAGTTAATATCTCAAAAGTTAGCAAATACTCAGAACCTTGCTTTGCTCTTACTGATTTGGAACAAAAAGTTTATGTGATTGTTTTCAGGCTTTTCCAGCAGGAACCTCCATTCCATCGCTGCACAAGAGAGTGCTCAGTGCAGGGGCCTCCTTCACATGTGGTTTAGTTGCAGTGCAGTATTTGGTCTCTTGCTTTACTGCATAAAACTCAGTTCTGTGAAGACAGGAGGATTGCAGTCCTTGTGGGTTTTTCTTTGGTTCACAGGTGCTGGTTACAGTACATATTCACAGCGTTCCCCAGCATCATGGTGCTTCTTCCCCCTTTTTTTGAGGGCACGATGCTTAAGCACAGGGTTTCCTCCTGTGTTTGAGTGTGTGATGTTGTGTGTGTTGTCTCGTGGAGCACTTGAGAACTTACACTTCCTAAACTTTTTTTTCCCAGTGACACCCATTTGATATGAAATTCAGTTGCCTAAACGTAGATACCTAGTTCTGTTTTATTGCTCCAAGGCACCTGCCCTAGACAGGTAGGAGGTTTGTGATTTTCTGGAAGGGCAGCTGGAGACTAGGTGTGCTGTTCTAAAGCATCCACAGTGGTGTTTGGCGTTCAGGCACCTGAACTGGGGCTGTGGTATTTGTTGTTAGTCCTGGAATCTCACTCTGGGCTCTCAGAAGAGGACAGACACTTAGGCAGTGACCACGTTGGGCACTTGGGTTATGTGTTGCCTCATGAGAAAGGAAGATTTGGGGTAGAATTCAGCTGTCTGCGGCAGTACTTGGTAGTCTTGTCTGAGGGACCTGGATTTGCTGTCCTCTGCATTGCTGTATACTTTCCAGCTTCATAAAAGGAAAAGTTCTATGGAAATACTGCCTTTTTTGTAGTCTGGTATAGCGTGTTAGTGGAATGAATGAAGACTTCTCTTAAAAAAAAGTACAACTGAGGAAACTAAAATAATCAAGATAACTGGAAAACCTTAAGTCTTGTAAGTGTTGGGTGTTGGACTGGAGGACTTTGCTGCTTCAACATGAGAAATTCGGGTTGTCTTAAAATATGATTGAAAGCAAACACAAGCTTCAATGACCAGGTCAAATAGTCTTTTTTCATGGATTTCATGGATAATTACTGATAACAAAGGCAGATCCTTGAAAATATTCTATGTTTTCCAAACAAGTGCTGTTGTGGAGGACATCATTTAGATTTGTAATCTCTAAGAAAAGTAGTATATTGACTCATCAGCATTGACTAACATAGTTCCATTTTACGTCTGTAATTGCCATTGAGCAATATCCAAACTCTACTGACTCTGTAATAGGGTGGAGCTGGAGTAAACAGTTCTTCTGTTAGGAACAGCATCCATACACAGAGCATTTGGGGCAGAGCCCGGGCATGGGTGTGCTGTCTGACTGGTGTTACCCTTAACTCATGTGTTATGGGGAGGAGATTAACATCATTACATCCAAAAGAGCCTCTTCATTACAAGATTATGGAATATTTTCCACAAAAAGTCACAAAAATTTCAGGGCATTTGTGCATGATGACAAACTTACGAATGTGTCGACGTTTTAAATTCTGTTAGAGAGTAGCACTTCAATTTTCTTCATTCCTTTAACCTGGAAAAACCAAACAGCCTTCATCTCCCCAACTCTCTAATTTGTGATTGTAGTTATTCCTTCCTACCTGTATGTACATTTTTTTTTCTGTCTGAAAGAGAAGTAAACTCTGTTTAATAAGCTTTCATTCTTGTTTGGGAACTTATATATGTGTGTATGCATATGTATAAATACAGAGTATTAACAGTCATATAGACCTGGATTTATAGTTTACATCCAGCAAAGATGGATTAGGTTTTTTGCTTTGAGACTGACCATGAAAGGCTCTTCTCTTCCCTTGGGAAGTGCACTGGATAAGGTCCCAGCATTGCTGAAGGGTGGTTCTGCTCTCCCTTTGGCACTGGCAGAGTGCAGACTTAACAGTATCAAATCTAGGAAGAAATGTCTAATCTGTGTGGCAGAAGTAGCTGTTCTTGAGCTCTTTAGTGAACAAGGAGAACGATTGTTGGCCAGAAGTAGAGAAGCTTTTCTCTCTAAATAGGTTATTTTTAACTTTCATCATTACTAACAAGGATTGAAAAGTATAAGTACAACAGAAGGTTCTGCACCTTATCATTTGTATTCCTTATGGTACCCTAACTTTCAGCGTTGTGGATTCATGCCTCTGAGATTTATACTAAAACTCAGAAAATCCAGACTTTGATCAAGTCCCTAAATCAGGTAACCAAATTAATTTTAAAATGGTTGTGAACTAGATGGTCTTTAATGTCCCTTCCAACTCAAACCATGCTATGATTCCGTTGTTACCTTAAAGAATTTATAACCAATAGTATGTTTTGACTGCAGTCAAACCTTAGGTTACAGTGTTAAACCAGTCTTGAAAGCATAACCTTACTTTCTTCTTAAATTTGGCATTTTCCTAATAAGTTTTAACAACCTTTGTTGCTAAAAATGGAACTGCAATATAGAATTTTTTTTGAGAATTATGGTTCCTTTTGGCTCACTTTTGTAGTTAGAACAAGTCTTTTAGCATAGAAAAGAGGATCTTTAAAAACAAAGTTTTTGTATAACTTGGGAGTTTACCAATGATGTGAATTTTGGTTTCTAGACTATTTGATTGTTTAAGAGCTCTTGTTTGATTGAAGCCTCTTGGTGATATAGAAAGTGATGACATTATATTGTTGTAAACTCCTATATGACTAAATTTTATAATCCCTAATTAAATAAAATTATGTTGAGCTGGTTCACCAGTTGATAATTTTGAAGGCTGTGGGGTTTTTGTTTTGGTTTTCCACATGGCCCTAAGGAATAGAGGGTTGACAGGATACTGATGTAGCTGAAATAAATAAAAATACACAGTGTTAGGAGTATAGGCATCAGCTAAAATGCAAGTATTTCCACCTAAGCTTGATGTCAGCCCTTTGGAAGTTCTGCTGTCCTTCAGTTATTGCAGAGATAATGTGTGATCATTCCTTGGGTAAACTTGTAGAGATGGTAACTTCTGTAGTGCTCAAGTTTCTCTTGGTAGTTTTGCACAGTAATTGCATTAAAGGAAAGTTGGGAGCTCTTATTTTAGTATTTCAAAACAATTTGATTGTTCCCTTTTCCAGTCCAACTCTTCTTAGTAGATTAGATAAGGGAACTGTCCCTCAGAGACGCTTCAGCTTTCCCACCATTTTAGTTGAGTTAATATTAGTCACTTCTTGTTCCAAGGCTCATTTTTCACTTGTTGTCTGCAGACAGGCAGCTCTCAAGCAGTTTTTAGTTTGTGGACCTGTGTTTGTGTTTTGGGAGAGGTGCTGACTGCTGTATCAAAAGTATCAACAGTGCTAGCTTTAGTTACCTTTTGTGAACCCTCCCGGCTCTTCTGTCTTGGAGGGTCATATCTGCAATAGCTCTTGGTGGCTGCTTCCAAGTAAAATAGGTTGGAATGTCTTCCTTTTGGACAGGTGTCTTTCTGCTGTGGTCTTGCCTCCAGCCTCCTTTTCTTTTAAAATGCAAAAATACTTTTTGAAACTTTTGGTCAATTTGTGTTGGACTAGCAAGCAGGAACTGTAAGGTATTTTCTTCTCAGTCTTGGCTGGAATAAATTAAAATGTTAAACTTATTATGATGGCTTTCAACCTGCCTGTCCCGAGGTTGTTATTTTCTTGTATTTGTTACTCTGATAGAAGCAGAAGAAGTTTGATGGGCATGACGGGGTCTACCTGGAAAGATAACTCCAGTGTACCCAAAAAGAGAGGGATAAAAAGTAGCATGTATGTGTATCTGACAGATCACCACAGACATCTGACACATTGTTTATATTCTGTTTTCATTTAATGTACAATAACTTTGAGTAACTGGAACTCTCAGGTGGTGTCAGGAGGGAAAAGGACTCTGACGTGGGTTTTTCAGGAATATCTGGCTTTTCAGAGTGTGTATGCTGAAGGATCCTGCTGTATCATAGATCTTTGGTCTGGTGTCTTGTGAGTCATCAGAAGGACTCTTAATTAGATTGGCATGACAAGAGCTTGAGCATGTTTGGGGCACAGTCTGGATCATTCCCCCTTTTGGTTCTGTGCTTCTGAGCATTTCATAGCATCAAGTTCACAGCTGAGCTGAAACTCCCCTCCATCTGCCTCAAAACATACAAAAGGAAAATACAATGGCATGGTGTTAAATGATAGGACACTTGCCTTCTCTTTCCCAAAGGTCTATGCCACAGAGAGCTCTCCTAACTCTGGGATGCATCATGGCTGCCCTTAAATATATCCTTCTGTGCTCTGTGATCTGCCTTACCCCAGAGGAACCTGGCTTGGCAGTCGAGGTGTGCTGTGGTTTATGTATCAGAAATCAAATCCATTAATGACTTTGAAGATTTAGACCGAACATGTAAACTGGCAGGATTTTTTAGGGAACTGTGTAAAGGACACTTTTTTTACAGCCACTTTAGGTGTATTGTGATCTTGAAATTATTTATTTGAGATTTCTGTATTGCCATGGCTGGTTCTTTCCTTGGGAGAATGGAGTGAATTGTCCTTTAAGGTTTGGTTTTGTTTGCTTGTTTATTATCATGGCACAAAATTTAATCATCAATTCAGTAGTGTTTTCTCATTTAGTTGAAAAGGGAGATAATATTATCACAGAATCATTGAATGGTTTGGGTTGGAAGGGACCTTAAAGACCATCCAGTACCAGCTCCCCTGCCATGAGCAGGGAGACCTTTCACTAGACCGGGTTGCTCAAAGCCCCATCCAGCCTGACCTTGAACACTTCCAGGGATGGGGCATCCACAGCTTCTTTGGGCAGCTTATTCTAGTGACTCACCACCCTCACAGGGAAGAATTTATTCCTAATATCTGATTTAACCCTGCCCACTTTCAGTGTGAAGCCATTCCCCTATGTCTTGTCACTACATGCCCTTGTCAAAACCCCTTCTCCATCTCTCTTGTAGCCCCTTTAGGCACTGGAAGGTACTTTAAGGTCTCCCCAGAGCCTTTTTTTCCCCAGAATGAACAACCTCAACTCTCAGCTTGTCTCCATGGCAGGGATGCTCCAGCCCTCTGATCATTTTGTAGCCTCCTCTGAACTTGCTCCAGCAGATCCTCTTCCTTCTTATCCTAGGGGCCCCACAGCTGGAGGTAGCACTGCAAGTGGGGTGTCATGAGAGCAGAGCAGAGGGGCTGAATCCCCTCCCTCACCTGCTGCCCACACAGCTTTAGATGCAGCCCAGGACACAGCTGGCTTTTCTGGGCTACAGTGCACATCTCATCAATCAAGACCCCCAAGTCCTTTCCTGCAGGGATGCTCTCAATCCATTCTCTGCCCAGACTCTCTGCTCAGGATTGCCCCACCCCACGTGCAGGACCTTGCAGTTGGCCTTGTTGAACCTCATGAGGTTCACGTGGGCCTGCCTCTCAGGCTTTTCCAGACTACTCTGGATGGCATCCCTTCCCTCCAGCATGTTGGCCAAGACCCCACAGTTTGATTTCATCAGCAAGCTTGGCGAGGGTGGGATCAATCCCACTGAGAAACGTGTTGAACAGTGCTGGTCCAATAGTGACCCCCTGGGGAGTGCCACTCATTGTGGTGCACAGTAAATTATCCAGGTTTTTTCTGTTTCCTGAACCCCTGACAGTTTTATTCAGGCTGGTTTCAGCCAGCTGCTTCTCCTGGGTTTATCTCTTACAAAGGCACTGGTGTCTTGGTAACCATGAGATGTACATCTGAATGTCGCAGGTGTGTGCTGGCCTGTAATGTGTTGGTTTTTATTTGCCTTTCTCCTTCAAGTGGTGCCCCTGAAACTAATTCTTGATTTTCAGTAATTGGGAGGAAAGAGAAGTCTTTCTTTCTGTGATTTTGCTGATCTTTGTGATGTTTTCTCATCTACCACATTGTCCTTGATACAGCATACTCAAGAGGGAGCAGGGATTTTGGTGTGAGGATGAGCTGGCTGAAAGTTCCATACTAAAAAATACCTCCACGCAGCTAGCTTGGGGAAATTGGATGCTTGACTGATGGTGGGACTGATTTGGGTTGGCAGTGTGAAGTAGAGAGTGCTCTTTATAAAGGTACTTTACCAGTAAAGCCCTAGCACAGTTGCACTTGTCATGGTGTTTTTTATTAATCTAAGCTGTATCTGCACTGGTAGGATTTGTCAACAGAGCTGTGTCAGTGAACCCTTTTGTATTGTCATCAAAACTGTGTTTTAAATGCCAGGGACTATGGATCAGCTCAGATATTGCCTGTACTTTAGTTCCCAGTACTAGGTAAGAGGGAATTTAGGGGAAAAAAACCCCCTGAACAACTCTTTTTCTTTACTGAATGAAGATGTAATGAACTAGAGGGAAAAGATTCACAGTAGTGATAGGGTCATGATTCTGAGTCGTTTATTGATTGCCCTCTCCTGCTTTCTCTGTGACTCAGTATGTAATTCCCATAGGTTATTTGTCAGGAACTCCCTTTTGCAGAGGAGATATGTAATCATTGAATCATGGGCCAAGTTCCCTCGGATTCATGTAGCAGAAATCAGCTTGGAATCATGACAGTTGATCTCAGAATAACTTACATTTTAATCCTTGTGTCACACCACTGAGATCCCTCAGTAGAGGGAATAATGTCAGAATGGAGAAGTCTTCTGTGGTCTCAGAGTCACCTTTCAGGAGTCTGACCAATTTTTTGCAGTGCAGCTTGCTGTCCCTGCTGGTTTTGGGTTTCAGCCCTAGTTCTGTCAAGCTAATGCACAAAAGTGAACCCAGAGACATTAAGCCATGCTTGATTGCATGTCATCTCAGCTAGTCAAGCTAGTAAAGCTTTTGGGACTGAGGTGAACTGTACAGTAGTCTAACATAAAGTTTCTTTAATTGTGAACTCCCAAACTGATTATTTTACAAGGGAAGCCTTCCGAGGTAGGTCTGTCAAAGCAGAGACAGATGTAGTTTGTTCTGTGCTGCCTGTGGCTGGGACCAGTAGTAATCAGTAGGGAAGAGGGATAGTCTTTGATATGTCTTCTCAATTCTTAAGTCAGTGTTTATGGAGGTTCCTAAGCTATGTTGAGATCACTGTTTTATAGCCCATTATCTTAATGCTTTAATGTTGTCCTTCCTTAAGTGATCTTATTCTTTTGTATGTTATCTTTATTAGAGATCTGTGATCTTCACATAAAGTAGATGAAGAGTTATGTTGTGCTGAACTCTGATGAACTTATGTTGAGCATTAGAAGTTTCTAGCAGGCCATAGAATATGATCTCCAAAGAAAGTAAAGGAACCATGGGAAAAATATTGTTGTTTTTCTTAAAAGTCAGTTTTAAAAGTAATACTGTGACATGATTCTTACTGAAATGATATTTGGGTAAATACTTTATCCATTTCCTTTTTTTTTCCTAGCTTTGTTGCTTGTGCTACTAGAGAGTGGTTTTAGTGAGTGTAGTTTCTTGATTGAGAGAGTATTCTCTAAGAAAATTGCACCTTAGGGGATTGGTCTGGAGCAATCCCAGGACCATTCTCGCAGTTTAATTGTTCTCAACTTCTCTTCAAAATCAGATGCCCCAAAAGCACGTGTGCATTTCCCTTTCTGTCTTGTGCTGGTGCTTGGGATTCTCATCCTCCTTGCTTACGTCACTGGCTCGTGTTTGAAGTGATCTGTTTTCCCTCTGATCATGCCCCTGGCTGGCTGGGTAAGGCCAAATTCCAATGCTGTGGTGCTGATGGGGTTTTCTGATGCTCCTGCAGACGTGTTTAGTTGTTGGAATGTGTGAACTCCAGACCACGATGCAAAATAGGTCAGAGATTAAACTGCTTTGTCCTTCTGACTCCCCTTTTGTCACTTCTTCGCTCTCAGAATTCACCCTTAGGTGTATATCAGAAATCTGATGCAAAAAGAACCTCTGGAAAATAATGTGAATAATATATACCAAGGAATAGAAATAATTACAAAGGAGACTCTTGCTTTGAGTTTTTGCTTCCAAGGGTGCGTGGAATGGCACATACATAATTGCAGTGTTTTTTGTCATGTAGCAAATATTCTGGGGTTTGTGATGATGCAGTACAGGCATCTGAGCCAACAGGGATTGACTGTAATACCAGGTTATGAGAAAATTACTTCAGCTTCTACCTGGCTAGAAGTGGACATATTGTCTGACAACTTTTCTTGAAGCTTCAAGTAAGTTCTTATTTTTTTTTTCTTTTTTTTTGGTGCAGTGTGTTAAAGATAGTAGTTACTTTTTGTGGTGAAACTTAGGTTTATTATTATTTTTAAAATATATTTACCGAGGAGTGGGTGAGGCATTTACATGCTTGTCTGTATACCATACTGCAGTATAGCAGTAAGGTTTGTGGGGAAATGAATGGGTGGGGTAACTCTAAACAGTACACCAGGGAAAGAAGCTGAGTCATAAAATTTCCTTGAACATGGAGACAGAGCTGGGATTTCAGATACTAAGCATTAGTATTAACAAGCTTTCTGCTTATGCTGGATCTCTGAAGCCCCTTAAAAGCAGCAACATTATTTGAAACCAGTTTCTACTTAATTTTTCTGTGTGTTGAACTGCAATGAATGCAGTAATGTGCAAGTCACAAAGTACAAGGCAGTTTTAGGAGGCTGCAGTGAGGTAATAGAGCGTCATGGCAGGAGCTGCCCTTCTCTTTGTCCAGCATCATGCAGGTGTCTGCTGGAGGAGGAGGCTCTTGAAGAGGCAAAAGGATCAGTAAATTAATTGAATGGCAAGAGAGAGGCCTGCTTAATGAAAGGAATCAGCTGGCATTTGGTGCTAAAGAAACAAGAAGAGCTGTGAACTGCCAGGGACTTAATTGCTTTGAAATTTTCAGAAAGTAAGAAGCTAAGTCACATTATGAATTTCATTTTTTTTGTAGAAATATATTTTCCAATTTTCTTTTTTTCTCCTGAATCCATTGAATTAAATTTTTTTGTTCACTTTATTGTTCATCTGTGTTACAGGAGGGATTTTTTTCCTTCATGATTTTAATTTTTCCCTGAACTGAGCTGCCATTCTGAGAGATGGGATTTTTTTCCCCCATTTTAGTCTTTAAGTGGGTCACACCACAAATAATTCTGTGATGCAGAGTTGTGAAACTGCTTTTGAATAATTTTAAAGCTTTTGTGTGCTGTAGACTTGAACAAGTTGATAGTGAATTTTAAGAAAGGTTCTAATATTCAGTGGTGGGTGGGACATGCCAGGTATGAGATGAGCGTACCTCTCTTGCAGGAAAACTTCTATGTATGAATTATATTACTTACAAAATATCATGGCAGATCCAAACAGATCATTTATTGCTTTAGGTATTTAGCATGTCAATAGTTTTACTTCTTACACCAGAGACAGTTGATGTAGTTAGTTCTCCTATCCATTTTTTAAAGTTATGTTGCAAGAAATGCTGAGAAGGTGTGTGGAAGTATTTACAGGATAGCAGAAATACCTTAGAGCTGGACTGTACTCCTGAATTCTGCCAGCTGGTAGTGGCAGTAATTACCAGTTACAGCCATAGCCATTCTGTTAATGGCATGCTTGTGCAAGTAAAGCCATGGTTATACTGAATAGTTCGTGCTGGAGCCCTGAAATACACTGAGGTGTGGCTTTTGCTCTTTATTGATCTCATTTCCTCTGGGATAGGAAAGTTTTGCAGGTGAGGTATTAATAAACTATGCTATTTAGACATCTATTTTGGATGAGAGGCTGTCATGCTTCAATTTGTTTAGCATATCAAAAATAAAATGAAAGAATTGTCTCGGTACAGTGCTGAAGCTCTTGAAAATCGTTTAATCTAGTGGGAAACCACATATCCAGAATGAGAATACTGAAAGATGTAGTAGAAAAGAGCACACGAAAAATGTGGAGGAATGTTTTAATGAGGAATGTGAGCACTCCATTTAAATAATACACTGAAGGAAATGATGGATGCTGCCTTGGGTCAGCAATACTTGTGCAATTAGAAGTGGTGAGGCCTTTCAGGAAGACGTGCTGCAGCCAGGAATTCGCAGGGATGAGCTGGCAGCGATATTCCAGATGCCTCACAGTGGCACCTGGCTGCTGTCCTGCCGTGCCAGCTGCTGCACATGCACCAGGGCAGGGCTGCTCTGCACACATACAGTGCTTACAGAAAGTACAGTCAGGAACTTACATCTGGCTAAATACTGATATGGTGTCAGCGTCTGGCTTTGAAGTACTGGAATATTTTTTTTCCCAAGGAGCATGATAGCTTGCATAAAAAATGGTTCTTGGATCAAAGGAATGGCTGTCAGTCTTCCTTCTGGATGCTAAGCATGCCTGACTGCGAGACAGTGCTTTTAAAAATGCATAATTTCTTGATCTATTTCTGGTTTTATCATCCCAACCAGACTTCACAGCGGTGAATTCTGACTGAACTAACAGCCACTTGTAACAATAAGATGTGATGAAGACTGATTTATGTTATTGTTTTCAATACTGGCTTAATGATCCCTGTTAATTTGAGAGGCCTACAGCAAAAGAGCAGGTTCTGAGGGAAATCAGTTCTATCAAGACAAACATGAGCCTGCTGTGTTATATTTTTTAATAACAACATGCCTCTTTTTAGCAAGATGCAGCATGTTTTGTCAGTAATAGACTGATAAATTGTCAATTAAAAATCCACACACAGAGTAGACCCAGCTGTTTGTTGTGGATCTAGATATTTTGCCGTTGTAGACTCATTAGTTTATTTAACTGTATTTGTTTAAGCCATTCTCCTATGTGTTAATAACACTGCGGAGTGTAATGGACACATGATATGATTTCAGGATAGAGGTTGGCAGCTTCCCTGTACCTGGAGGAGGTGATGTGCCCTTCCCTCCTGCCTGCCCCAGCCTTTTCCTCTCCTCCTCCCTTGGGCTGACTCTGGCTCACAGCTGGGAGTGCCATGTACTGGTTTGTCTTAAGAACCTTTCCGATTTTTTTCTTTTTTTTTTTAAATTGGTTTTCCCTCATTTTTGTTGGCTTTGTCTTCTGCCATTTTGGAGAGTTCAGCCACACATGGAGCACTCAGACAAACATCAGACCACTCAAAATAATGATGGAGAGTGACCTTCCCCCTTCAGTCCTGCTATGGATTCAGCTCCAGCCTTACCATGAGGTGCTCCTATGGCGAGGTCATGAGATGAGGGAGTTGATTCACAACTACTTGCGGGTCAAAGGGATGTATTCTCTACGTTCCTCACACTACTCACTGCTTACTTTCCTTCTAGGTCTTAGTTTTCTGGTCTCTCAGTGAGTGGCTTAGCTCATGGATGGCTCAGCTGAGCCAAGCATAAAAGCAGGGGGAAGGAGATGGTGTGGGGAGCAGAGAAGGAACGAGGCTTCCCCCATCAGTGGTGGCCAGCTCTTGGGTTGGCTCATTTGTCTTGGGGAACCTCACTGTTAATTATTTGGCCTTATTAAAAAATTATGTTGGTTTTGTTTGATCTTCGGCTTATCTCCTTATGTGCACACTAACTGGGTGTTACCACGTGGTTTTTCACTAGGCTTGGAATTTTTTTAAGATGTGCAGTTGTAGCCAGGAAATAGCTGAAGGGTTTTTTCCTCTTTTCCTCCTTAGGAGCTTGCTAAAAGCACTCACCTTAAACTCTTGGCGTGTAAACAAGGCAGCAAGAGGCTTTAATATAGTGCAGTTAAACTGTAAGGCCTAGGATAGAATAAGGAATTGAGTTTATTGCACTTGTTTGTTTCACAGAATTGGGTATAGGGGGATTTCATACATTATTTAAGTAGCATTTTGCATGGGGGAATGGTGGCTGTTTGCTCTTTAAGTAGAAAGGTTAAGTTTGCTTTTGTGCCTCTGCTTGTGCTGCTCATATTCCTTTGCCTTCAGTGCAGCTTTAAAAGCCTGCCTTGGTGAGACTTCAGTGCTGGTTAATTCATTTGTCTGTGGAGTAACTTCACATTTCACTGCAGTCAGGAGTGTCATTGTACTATTTCTTGTACCAGTATTGTTCTGAAAATAGTAATGCAGGGAGCTTGCAATAACAAAAGCATACTACTTACAACAGAAAAACCCTGCTCTTGTTAAGCAGTCAGTTTTTAAACTGTAGCACACATTTCTGGTATAGAGGTGGCACATCTTCTGAACCTTGAATAAGAAAAAGTGGAGTTACATGAGAGACCATACTCCAGGCTGGTTTATCTATTCTTTAGAGAATTAAATTAATTAAAGGAAAGGAATTTGTTTGTCTTGCTTCTGTATTTGTTCTTGTGGCATTTTTTTTTCTCCTCGCAGAGAAATGCTTTTAAGGGTTCTGCCTAGTTAAAAAAACAATCTTATATAAAACAATCTTATGTATGCAATGTAGTAGATTTAAATTGGACATTAATTGATTGTGTGGTCAGTGCAGTGAATAAAACAATACAAAGCCTTATACATGAAGCAAACTGCAGGGGTGCAAGCTGCACTGACAGAGCTGGAAGTTATATACTATCTGAAACAGAGGGGTTACTATCTCTGCTTATCACAAAAGCCCAAATGTCCCAGTGTGCCCGAGTGTGTGTCAGTGGAAGTCAAATCTCTGGGTGTTTGGCTGAATGCCATGTTGTTGTTTAATGGTCCCTTTGGATTGGTAACGTCATTCAAGATTTCTAAATGTGGCTGTGACCCCGGTGCTTTGAGGACCTTACGTTTCGGTAGGTTTGGCCTGCTTGAATATTGGTGTAATGAAGTGCCTGCCTGAGAAAGCTGGAGATTTGTATAATATTGTTCATGGTCTCTTTTAACAAATGAATAAAAGTGAGGTTTCTGGGAAGGGAAGATAAACCCAAGCAGCCCAGCAGAGCACAGAGCTGTCCATGTACTTGTTGCAGTTTAACTTTCCGAGAGTCCTGTGATGCCTTTCTTTAGCCACAATCAGTTTTTATCCAGGATTTGCAAGGCAACCAGGTGCTGGTATTGTGAATCAGTTATCATTTGACATGATGTAAGGCCTGTTCTTATTTACAGAAATTGTCACTTGATGTTGTTCCCCTTTTTTCTCATGTTGCAGATGTGGGTGGTTGCAACTCTTTCCAATCTCACACAGATGTTGTCATTGTCCATTGTGCACACACAGGGTGCTGCTGGGGGTAGTTTTGCTGGGCTGAAAAAGGAACAGCCTGTCTATGTTCTTCTGCATGAAGTACAGCTTTGAGAGACAAAGGAAAGGACTGCTCCTGCCTTTTTTTTTTTTTTGGCAGGATGTGACACAGGTTCTTCAGTAACAGAATTTTGCTTCAGGGTTAGTGAGATCTTCAGTCAGGCCCCAGATAATGTTCCTGGCAGTGCCACTGCCTTCCTTCCAGTAATAAAATTGAAATGGCATAAACAGTATATTTATTCCATTTTATATAATAAATGAAATACCTTGAAGCAAAATGTCACCTTCAGTAGTCAGGGGTGTGGATTTCCTTCTTAATGGTGCTGACAGTCTTTCCTGATTTTTCCAAATTGCTTATGAGAAATTCATCCAGGAACTTGCCTGAATTGGGAAAAAATACTTAGTATAACTATATGCTAGTGAACTGCAATTAATTGATTATTTTTTATTAGATATGCTAGTACATACAATGAAACTTGTGTACAACTTGTGTTTGCATGTATGTGCATCTGATTTATGCAGAACTTGTAAGGTTTCATAAGGCAAAGCTGTAGACTATTTTTAACTTAAGAAATTGAGCACTGTGTGGAGGCAAAGCAAGCTTTGCAAACATAGATACTGGGCACACCATGAGGACAGTTGTTTCTCATTATTTTGTATTTCCATAGGTTTTATGTGTTGTCCATGTAGTCTTTTAGTTCAGGAGTAGCACAGTTCTGCTCTAGAGAATGAGTGTGCAGAGTCATTTTATTGGTTTGATTTATTTTCTTTGTATATTGCTGTAATAACAGATTTTGTGATTCCATATAATGTTTTTGTTCTCTCACCTGTTTTGATTCCTACTGGTTTTGATTCTGTTTTAACACATAATCCAAGGAGTTAAGACTAGCAGTTTTTTGAGCCAGTCCTACTGTGTTACATGGGTATAGCCATCTTCCAGAATGAATATGCAGAGTAGTTGTTAAACACTGTTATTATCAATGATGATATGCAAGTGTGAAAGAATTCAGATTTGTTTTCAGGGCTCATCTTCATTTGGCAGGAGTAATAATCAAAGGGAGAGATAAAGGGAACATTTGAAATGCTGCTGTGATGATGGAGGTACGTCTCCATGTTGTAGGGCAATTGTGCTTATATTCACACCTGTCTCCTTCTAGGAAAAAAAAAATCCTGTGTGAAATTTTCTTTTAACATTGTTGGAAATGCCATTAAATTTTTTGTTAAATAACAATAAGTAGTGGTGCTTTTCTTAGATGTAGCTTTTGGTTCCACTAGATGTGATGAAGTTTGAGGCATAAAATTCTCTTGTCTAAGGGGTAACCTGGGGGCATTTTATCTCTTAGGGTACCAGTCCTGTGCTTGTAATTTCAGTGTTACAGCCCCTCTTTTTGTGCAAATTGTGAATGAGAGATATTATAATGACACAAATATTATACTGCACAATAAATGCAGCAGAAGGTCCTTGTGATCTGTTAAAGAATGGAAATGGCTGGCGGAAAGTCTTGTTTCAACTTTCCTGCTGATACTTTTATCTGAAAGTAATCTAATTAAAAACTACATACCTTATGCTTTTTATCAGCTGTGTGAAGTCAGTCACAGGCGTGGAACAGTGAAGGATGATCTCTGTAGCTGGTTACCTGAAATCCCTGTTTATGGAAATTTACTTGGCTAAAGATCCCAGTGCTTCTGTTCTTCCCCTTTAAATTGTTGCCCTTGGGCCAGCCCAACTTGTTTGTTTTAAAAATCAAAGCAACTAAAAATAGTATTAAGTTGGTATTTTTAATCCTTGATCAAAACACTGTTGACTAAGATCAGGAGTAACATTTTGGAGTTCATGGTGGATGAGCTGGTATTTTAATCAGGGAGCAAAGTACTGTTACATGTACTGGTTATAGTTGACTTGTTACCAAATTACTTGGACATTGCAGGGAGATAGAAATTAAACTTTCAGGGTAGTCTCCCTTCTTTGGAATGACAGTGCAGTCTCTGCTCTGCCTGCTTCTTCAGCTGCCTTTTGTGTCTAGCAGAAGTAGCACTGTCAGCATTTTTAATATAGTTTCCTGTTCTCTTCTGTCTAAATGAGAGTTGTAGAGATATGCTTTATGGAGTTCACTTGTTAGAAGGTTTTATTACTGTTTAGATGTGGATGTATGTGTTTAGTAACAAAAGATTTAGTATACTCATTTATTTTAGTAAGTCTTCTGTTTTGTATACAGAAGCAAGTATATTTGTGTGTGTGTGTGTGTAAAAGCAAATAATGTAAATATAAAGAAGAATAAATGTATTTGGATTCAAGAGCCAAATATTTTCAGGGAAGGAAAGTTTCTCCTGTAAGACTTGTTTTATCTTTTTGAAAGAGACACATATCAGATGTTGGTTTTACAAATGCTTTATTTACATCTGTGTCACATTTGTCACCCTGTTATTGGTGACAAATTGTATTTCCCATAAAATGAGTGAGGGTGAGACTGTATTTCAGTATGAAATTACAGTAGTATTGATATGAAAATGCCAGGACATGCCAAGTGTCTTGACATAGGAATAAGCTGCTCTCTGTAGCCTTGTCTGCATCGTGCTTGTAGGTCCTGCACTGAGGTGCAGGCTTTGGGGTCTACTTTGCATTTGTTATGGAATGAATCTGGATAAAAGCATGTACCTGGACAGTCACTGCAGAGCCACTGAGACATGACCTGTGTGTCAAAGACCTCATGTAGGAAGGCATTTTACTTGACAGCATTAATTGGAATAATTTATCCTTGTTGGTCTTGCCCAAATGTGGCATCTGTACAGTGTGTGGCTTCGAATATAATTAATGTGCTCTTTAATTTGTTCCTGAAGAATGAGATGATGATCTTAATGTGAGTTCTTAGATTCTGTATCTTGTGTTTTAAAAGATTTAGAATTACAGGAATTTAAGTTTGTCATGTCAAGCTCTAGTTCACCTGTTCATTTTTGATGTACCTTTTTTCTGCTCCTTTTCCAGGTGAAGCAGGAGCTGTAGAAGGAAGACCTTGTGGTTTGCAATCATGCCATTCCCCTTTGGCAAGTCCCACAAGTCTCCTGCAGACATAGTGAAGAACCTGAAGGAAAGTATGGCAGTTCTAGAAAAACAAGATATCTCTGACAAAAAGGCAGAAAAGGTACAGTTGTGACTTTTGAAAGGGGTGGGGAGGGGAGGGTGGAATTTACAGCTGTGGAAACTGAATCAATTAGGAATTATTTTTGGGTTTTATAGTCTGATAAAGGGTAAGTTATGTACCTTTGAACGGGTGTGTTTCATGTTGGTTGGCTTTGCATTTTTACGCCGCTGGCAGCTGATAATGATACTTAAAATAATTTGGTTTGGAACTGTAGGACATTGCATTCTTTAGTAAGCAGCTTACAGCTCTAGGGTGTTCTGGTGCTTGTGACCACCAGAGAGCCTTTACTACTGCACCGTGGTTCTGTCTCTGCTTGTCCATGCAGATGTTCACAGAGCAGAGTGTCTCTTACTAGAACCAAACAATTTGGTGTTTCTATGGATATCAGCAGAGAATATACTTTTATTTTCCTGCCTTTTCTTCAGCCCACAGGAAGATGTGGTGAAAAGTTTCTGTGCTAGTGCAGCTTCCTTTAGGTGGATGTCTTGCTACTTCAGGATCTCTCCCTGTTGATGGTCACTTACTTCTCAACTGGTAGTCTTGATAACATGGCCCAAAATGATCTTTAAGTTCAGCCTGTATGCAGCTGCATCCCACCTAGTGACTTATATGGCAGAAGTATTCACTGTTTAGATGAAGTTTTTCCTGATAAACACAGCACAAGGTCATAGGTTTGAATACTTATAAAACCCCAACAAACCAAAAAAACCAAGCGAACAAAACACCTCCCTCTCCAATATACCAGCTTTTGAAGCAGGCTGTGATATCCAACATTATTTAGCTATTATGTGCCATTCTTGGTATCCACAGTCCTGTGTAGGAGTTAGTCACAATCTTTTCACGTTCTCTAGTATTTTTAAGCAGAATGTGGCCAGTTCCTCTATATTCAGTTTCACCTAGATTTGGCACTACTACTTTTAAGTGCAGGAGAATCTGGGGCTTAATCAAATTGCCATCTTTGTCCCAATATTCTTTAAAAATCAACATCTTCTACCCCATTGCCAGCATGTGTTATGTTCCAGGTGTCTTGCAGTGTTCCATGGTATTTTTCCTTGACGCTTTTTCTCTCTTGCTGGAGAGAAGAATGTTATGGTGTGTTATGCAGGCCTGTGTGAAGGCTTTTCTTCTTTTACTAAAAGAGACATCTGTCAGGAGAGGAGGGGAAGGTGCGTTCTGAAGAGTCTGTGATGAGACGTGGCACTACCTCCTTCTTCTCGGCCCCATTGTTAATTCCTGGAGATGGGGCTTGATCTTAAAATCCGTGCTCTTTTGTGGCATCTTTTGTTGCTCAGACCTGTAATGGGGAACAGACCAGCTTCATCCCATTGTGGATGGCTGTGCACTGCAGCACATGCCTGTGGTCTTGATGCTATAGCTGAAGGTTATTACGTACCATTTCTTCTTGCTGGCCTTCAGTCCCACACCTCCATCCTTCTGAAAGACCTCATTTATGTGAGGCTGCTGCTTGGACAAGAAATAATATGCTGAGCCTGTAAGAGTGGTTTCTTGTGTCATGTAGAGAGCAAGACATTATGCTTGAAGGAGTACAGAAGGCAGCCATGTTCACTAGGTTAAATGAGAGGAGGGTTAAGTCCTGGAATTCAAGGGACTGAGCCTGGGTATGGTGGTGCTGTTCCCTGTCATCCTCATTATTCACAAAGGAGAGCAGCTGATGGATCCAAACATACACAACATTAATGTCAACACCTCCATTTCAGATTCTTCAGGAAATAGTTGTTCCTTGGCAAGCCAGGACTTCAGGAAGGTGCCTCTGGCTGTGACTGTTTATCTCAGATGGTTTGCTGGTTTGGTAGAGGAAGGTCTTCAATATCTTACAGACCAGTCATCAAATCTTTGAGGGCACAGCTCTGATTAGACACCCTGAATTTGTGCCCTCTTCCTGTCCAATCTGTTGAAATGACTGGAGTGACTTTGGAGTTAAAAGACAGCAGGGGTCTGAGCAGCAGCCATTGTTAGAAAAGAACAAAGATTTCTTTGTGCCCATATGGTCAGTATTTACACATCTTTTTATCTTTCATTATCCCTTTTATTATGATGATCCTTTCTGTAATGTAACTTTTCAGCCTCTTTTGGAGAGGAATTCTGTGCTGATGAAAGGGTGAGTTCTGTAGATAGTACTGGAACAGAAATAGAAAAACTCACTGCACATAAAGCACAAAAATTACTGCCTTTTACTAAAAAGGAAGAAGGATACAAAAGGTTTTCTTTTTTAATGACTTAATTTTATTAGTGACTACACTTGTATAAAGTATGGTCTCTCTCTCTCAGTAATTTCTTCTTCATGGTCTCTGTTTGATCCAGAGATATGCTTTTATAGCCTGTCACATATCAACAATGAAACTTCAGTGCTAAGCAGCCTGGTACATACTCACTGGTGATTACTGTTTGTGGTAAAGACAAGCTTTTAGCAGGGAATATCTACTTGTCCTATACTACTTTGTTTCTTAAAATACTCAGTTTGCTATGTGGAAGATGCTCTTAAGAGAGTTTCATAACACATTTGGCAATACAGATTTGGAAGAAAATTAGACAAATAATTTTCCCTATAAATAAGTGTAATTAACTATGTTTGAACAGAATTGCTCAGTTTTTTCAGTGCTTAGGCTGAAATTTAAAACCTTTAATGTTTTGTGAGAGGAGGAAAAAGCAAAGGAGGTAATAAAGATTTTTAAAGCTTAGATAGTGTATGTTCCTGTATATTCTTTATAATCCACATGGAAGAAATTCTTCAAAGGTGTAAAACAGTAGGGGTCATGATGCCTCTTGTTCACTTATGAAGCATTCTGCCCTGCAATACTGGAAAATTCGTTTTATAACTGAAAATCTGAAATTCAAGTGAATTCTAGTTTACATGTTAATCTATCTTTCTTTGAGCTATGTGAAAACTGGAGAAAAATTAACTATGTAGTTCTCCAGGTCATTTTGAAATGTCCTTGAAGTGTGTGGTACTTTCTTAGGAGCTGCCATCTGAAGTGGCTGCACAAGCTGCACTGTGGCTCGTTGTTGAGGGGCTGCCCTGTGTACCACAGCTCTGGGGGCTGGCTGGCTGCAGTCTTGTGTTAGATAGAGGGGATAGCTTGCTATCTGTTAGCATTTCGAAAGGGAAATGAGATGTCAAGTGCTTTATAACTGAAAACGTGTTCATCACATATGCTGTTTGTTCTCCACGACTTGTGTTCTTTCAGAAAGGGGGGGGCTAAAGGGAAAGGAAGGGAAAATTCCTTTCATGTAATTGGGACCTAACTGTGACCCAGCCCATTAGTTAGTCTTGATTTGCATCTCTTCCCCCTTGTTGGCTGACATCAGCATTTATTTTTACACTACCAGTTAGCTTGGTTTGTGGCACATGTGTACTGTTGTGAAGGTAAATATTTACTCACGTAATAAACTCCTTCTTCCCTACCCTCCGACCTTGGGTTAACCTGCCCAGAGCAGCTATTGCAGACATGATTGGCCTCTCTTATTTACATCACCAGCTCTATAGGATGGGCACACACTGTGTAATGGGCTGTACCATGTGCTGCTTGGGCTCAGCTACCCAAATGTAACATTACACCAGGTCAGCTTTCATTCAGTGAGTTAACGCTGCCATTTACAAAGCAGTAAAACTTTAACTTTGCTGTGCACGTGCATACAGTTAATCCATGGTGGAAAGAAGGCTAAAGGTTAAGTGATCTGCCTGGCCTACAGTGTGGGGCTGTTACTCAAAGAGTAAAGATGAGGCTTCTTCTGGAAGTAACAGGTGAGATGTGCTTCTTTTCTAATTGAACTTAGCTCTTCGTGCTAAATATCTGCTGAAAAATCACCCAATCATTTTTGGCCTTCAGAATGTACACTGCACTGATGTAGACAGTATACCATTTACAAAATGGTATAGTTTTATAAGCATTTTGAAATCCAGCCAATTTTAAATAGAATCATTAAAAAATTCTGTTTGTTACTTATGATAGATACTACTCTAGACTAGTAAAAATATTCACCAAGTAGAGGCTCAAAGCCCATCTGTTTTATCTTTTTGATGGATGTTTTCATTAATAGTTGCTGTAGCTGCATTACCCATGAGTACAGAACCCCCAACCATAGGGGTTCATAGACCTGGAGCCTTCAAGCTCATTGGAAATATTTTGGGACTGACCATGTGTTCTTCATCTTTTCCTACTGTTCATAAACCTCAAATACTCCAGCTGTTCAAGTCTAAATGAAGTATTTGGTATTTGCACTGCTTAGTCTTTAAGGAAATAGTAAATTTTAGGGTATTTCAGTTATATTTCTTGACACTGGAATAAACCACAGTACTTCATAGCTAAAAAGACATGCAGCTATTCTTGTGTAACAGTCATATGTGTGACTTCATGGTGTCTGCATTTATTCTTAAATAATATCTTCTCATCTTTGATAAAAAGAGAAGTAAGTACTTTCCTTATTTTCCTTGCCTTGTATTTAAGTTTCATAGTTTGACTTGTCCTCAGATGGTATTGTCTGGCACCATTAAATTTCAAATGTGACTTGCAGCAGAATTTTTCTCTAAAATGCTGGTTGCTCCTTCTTAGTGTTGAGAACATACACATATATATAAATGTTAATACCTAGAAAATATATTTTAATATATTAATATATATTAAAATAAATTTTAATATATAAAATATATAATATACACTTAGAGGCTATTTTATATATATACTTATGTATATATATATATGTATATATAAACCTGATTCTGTATATATAAAATATACCCTGCTTATATATAGTATTGGGATATAGTTTATTTATTTTTTATATATGGTGTCTGATTGTTAATTGACTTTTGATCGTGGGTTTTTAGATTAACTTTACTGTGTATTTTGATCTTTCTTTAGAGACTTTTCCTGTTAAAAGAAAGCAGTGCATTAGGAAATTATGTAGATCTCAGTACCTTAGGTAAATCATGCAAGCAATGCTACCCAGCTTTATCTTTCTTGATTTTTATTTTTACTATTTTTTTTGCTAGGCTCTTAATATTGATATTTAATGTACCTTTATATTTTTCAGCGTAGCTATCCACATTCCATTCTGCATCTGAAAGGGCAGAAATAGGTCTGCACATCTTGTGTTTGGAATATGTTCAAGAGTTCGTGGAATATGGAGGAGGGATTCTGAAAGTTTGTAGTTTATTTCTATTCTTTTTGATGTTAAGTTTTAGAAGAGAAGGAAGTATAGAGATGTTACATTTTATGAAATTGTAGCGCATCAGAAGACCTTGGCTATTGATATAATAGTTTCAGAAAACCTCATGTTTCTGTATTTGCAGCAATGGTAGTTTGGCCTAAGCTGAAGTGATGCAAGCAGGACTCTTCATGATGGAGGTGGTCAGACATTGGTGCAGGCTGCCTGGAGAGGTGGTGGGGTGTCCATCCATGGAGCTGTTCAGAGCATGGCTGGCCCTGCCTGGAGCAGATGGTTAGACCCTGATGACCTCCTGAGGGACCTTCCAGCTAAGCTGTTCCATGTTTCTTAGGGGCATGGTTTAGTGGTGGACTTGGCAGGGCTAAGTTAATGATTGGACTTGAGCTTAAGTCCATTTTCCAGCCTAAATGATTCTGTGATTCTCTTCTATGGCTCTATGTCTCTAGCCATTACTTCCCACTAAAGCTTCATGTCATTCCGAGTTCAAGTGAAGGATATTCAGATGGTCTTGACAGCTGTGAAGAGCATTTAAGTCCTGCTGTCTGTTCTTGAAGTTACCAAGTTGTATGTTCATGCTAGGCTAGAAAGCTGCACTTTTTTTGCCTTTTTTGTTTTCTTTTTTTTGTTAAAGCCCTTGATGTTGGGAAACACTGCAGTGTTTTCTGCCTGGTTTGTAAGCATTTCCATCACTAATATCTTTCTTGGGCTGATGGTGAGGGACAGCCCTCAAGCATGATTAATAGTTTTGGGTTTGGGGAGGCTTGTTCTGTTTCCTGGGGTTTTAGGATGAAAAATTCTCCATTAGCATTGTTTTTAGTTACAAGCATTTCCTCAATACCATCATCTTACTTAAAATAGGTAGTAACTTGAACTTCTGCCTTTCTTCCTCTTTCATCTTACATCAGTGTGCAGGGACAAACTGCAATAGAGGTTTTATTACTGCTTCTTCTTTTTTTGGTAGCCATTTATCAAAGACAGCTCTTCGTATCTCCATGTTTGACAGATGTTCCTGTTCTTTTCCTAGAAAAGAGGCATTTCTTCTGAATTTTAGAGAAATTGTGTGGTGTAATACTGCTACAGTATGGTAAGCTGCCTTTCCCACTTCGTGTCTTCAGGAGCTGTCATGAATCTGAACAGTCTTACTGAGCACCTGCTTCTTACTGTCTTACTAACAAGTGCACAGAAAATCCTTTGGAATTTCGATTGAGGAGGAGACAACTGGGACTGGGAACTGCAGTTAGCAAGAAGAGGGAGGCAGCAGAGAGTGGAAAGTTGTGGAGGAGCTAAAGATGATATGGAGCCTCCTTAAAGGTCATGGAATCCTTACATGCATACCTAGCAAAGCTGGAATGGCTCTGGCTTGAATAGTGCATGGTCATGCTGATCTTAAAGCCTCTCTAGATGAAAAGCACAAATGAGAAATCTTCTGACATAACCCTTTGGAAGACTGGTAACATCCAGCAAGTCATCATTTTTTCACTTAATTAATTTTCCACGAGCTCTCAATCATAAATACTTAAAGTGTATGCATACTTTGTTGGCAGGTTCATCTAATTACTGAAAATCAATCACAAGCCATTCAGACTTTTTAGGCACGTGAAGAACTAATATAGTATAATTAAACCACCTACTTAGGATGATCATTTCCAGCATTTTGCCCCCAGGCTAAGTAAACATTTATATTGAAAGGAGTAGTTCTTTTTTTTTTGGTCCAAAACAACTGTGCTTTAAGATTCAGAAGTGGGTGTTTAGAAGTGTTCTTGTTGATTTATTTTTTTTTTTTTACTCCTGAGATAACTGCGTTTCCACTGCTAAATGCTGCTCCAGCTCATCATGGTGACTTAGGAATTCCTCCTGGCTTTCCTAAGTGAGAGGTCAGACCTGTCTGTCTTCTGTAAGATGGACTTGAAATGGGGAAGGATTTTAGACCTTTAATTGTCTCCTGTGTCGCCACGTCCTTTTGAGGTGACACAAAGGGGGCTGTTTGCTGGTTTGTTCTTTTATACTGAGACAACCTGGAAACTCAGGTATGTTCTCCCTGAGGTTTTGTTTGCTGGAAGGGAAAAATGTCACCTGCACTAACTGGAATGGGAGCCCAGTATTTGACAACAGCTGATGAGGGCAGAATCTGTAGGAGGGATGCATTTGGTCTCTCTGAGCAGTTCACTAGGGACAGACATGAGTCTCCATGTCACATTTTCCAGTCTGATCGTGCATAACTCTGTTTTACAGAATGGAAATTTTGTCAGGTTCTTTTCATCCCATTGCTGTTCTTTAGGGGATTTTTGAATGGGAAATTGATGGGTGGTAAAAAGGAAGAGATTTTTACTTGTAGTAACTTGTCAAATTGTGTGTGTCTTGTGTCTTCTTTTTGGTTGTGTTTTGGTTTTGGTTTGTTTTTTTTTTTTTTCTAAATGACCACTCTTATAACAGTCTTATTTGCAGAAAAAATATCTATTGGTTTTTTTTTTTAGCAGTTTGTTGTTTCCTGATTATTCCCCACCCCCCCACCCCCTTAGTGGAAGTTTGCAGATGTTGAGAATAATGGAGTGTGCAGTTACAAAGACAAATGGCATTGTGCTCTAACTGTATTGTTTTCTCGTTTTCTTTAGGCCACCGAGGAGGTCTCAAAAAACCTTGTTGCCATGAAAGAAATCTTGTATGGCACAAATGAAAAAGAACCCCAAACAGAAGCTGTGGCACAGCTTGCTCAGGAGCTGTACAACAGTGGTCTTCTTAGTACCCTAGTAGCTGACTTGCAGCTAATTGATTTTGAGGTAAGAAAAGAGGTTTGATGTTTCTTACATCCTGTATGTTAAAATAAACACATCTGAATTCCTACCACTTAAATTGGTTAAGATATGTTTCCGTCTTCAGCTTTTATTTTCTGGTTATGACAAATCCATTAGAAAGAGAAGTCATTGTTCCAAACTGCATAGAAAATTAAGCAACTGTAGAATATGAAATCCATAAATTTAGGCATATAAACACAAATTTGAAGTAGATAAAGCTCTAATCCAGTGGTACAGTTCTATTAAAATTATGGAATAATTCTTAATTGTTGTGTAACAGAAAGGTTAATCCCTTAACAGTAATACCATAGTGAACACAAACCATAATACTACAAGACATATCTATATTATCATCTTGTTAAATCAAATTACTTGGAAAAGTAAGAGAATTTATGCATTAAGGCTGTTAGTGTTATTAACAGTCCAGTATTTCTCTCTCTTTTTAGAAATGAGTGATGCAACCTTTTTTCTATTTTCCTCATTTTTTTGTGTTTATTAAAAAAACCCAACAAACCCAAGTTTTTATTGATTAATTCAAAATAGCAATACTTATATTAAAACATATCTCTGTACAAACTTTTTCACTACACCACATGGAACAATTTAGCTTCCCAGTGCCATAGTGAAGAATCACCCTGTTTAGTTATGTGTAAGAAGTTGCAGTACAATTGGATTTTTCTGTTTTCCCTGAGGTCTCCCAAGAAGCGTGTGGTTGTCTAGGAAAGGAGCCAAACCCCATGTATCTCACTCCACAGCCTCGACCATAAAGACCATCCCACTTCAGGTTGCTTAAAAATAGGATTGTTCATAAACAAGTTACTCACAATGCAAACACAACAGTTTGAAGTCCTATTGTAGTTTGACATTCCAAAAACAATGGCTTTCTTCCCAATTCTTTCTTCTCTCCCCTCCACCCCACCCATAACTCCCTCTGATTTGTGTTTAATTATAATACAGTGGTGTTTTTTCCCTGTACACACAACTGTTTATACCAAACATAAAACATTCAAGTTGTTAAATAAGCAAGGAGACCTGGGAAAGCTGAGAGGAAATGCTGAAATGTGATGGCCTTTAATTGCTGAGGAAAGGAAATCATGAAACATCATCTGGATTCTGCTGACCTCTATAGATTTGTATCAGCTTGGTGTTTACCCAGCCCAGTTATGAGCAAAGGAAACCTTCATTATCTCCTGGTAATGAGGAATGAAAACAATTTGTGCAGGCTTGTTCTCGTTAAGGAGAACTGTGCTTTGTATTCTAAGGGGACTTAAAAAGATCCTGAGTTGTTTCCTGCTTGTGGACGTTGTGTTGCTTTGTTACACAAGGATATGACAGTTCCCCCTTGAGAGAGAAAAGTCATTCATACTGCTCTCTAGGCTGGACCTAGCCTGCTTTGTAAGGCTGGGATCTGGCAGACTGTCCAGCTGTTGTTGTTACCTGGAATTAATGTCAACACACCTGTGCTCCAGATGTGCTCCAGCTGTCACAAAGTCAATCAGATGTTGACTTTGATATCCCACGTCTCTGTGGTTATGAGTTTGCTGCATTTGAAATGGTTTCTCCATTACTGATGGAAATACATGTTTGATTTTCTGTTGGTTTTTAAACTTCAAGAGTAGGTCTTGAATTTTTTCCTTCTTTCCACTGCAGCCTGAGGTCATTCAGTGATAAACTAAACTTTTTTTTTTTCCAAGAACTTCACTAATTTCTGAAGAAGGTTTCCTTGTAGAGCAGGAAGAGACAGCTAATTAATAGGCAGGGACTGTTCACTCTTGTCTCTTAAACTGTCTCAAATGTATTTGAATCCGAATTGGTATGGTAAAAAAGTACAGAAAAGTAATATATAAAACCTGGAAAAGTAACAGATTTCATGTTTTAATGAACAATCTGTGACTGTCCAACCTGTGCTATATGTATGTAAAGACCTGTTTAAAATTATACCCTTCTCTGGAAGTCTGTTTTCCAGGTAAAGCAGTCAACCCAACCATCTACTAACCAGTCTTAAAAACTTACCTGTTACCTCCTGGCTGATCTGCACGAGTGTGTCTGTAGAAGAGATGGTATCTCTTGTGGAATTAGGGTTCTCTTTTTGTTTGTTTGTTTTTGTTTTTTTAAATGAAGAAAGAAAAAGCCAAACCCCAAAATACCTTCTGGGTAAGGGAGGCTGAATCCTTGTGCTGGTAGGACAATAAAGGCACAGTGTCCCTCTCACCTCTCGCAGCCCTGATGGTTGGCACAGGGTTTGGTGCCAGTTTGCCCTCGTTGGGCCATGAGGTCACTTAGCAATGCATCCCTCTGACAATAGCTGCCTCTGGGATTGCTGTGTACCACCAGCAGCTCCATTATATGCATAATAAGGAAATGCTGTTCTTGCTGGGGAATCCAAAGCAAACTGTGAGGTCCAGTGCAAAAGTGGCCACGTTAGTGAGTGATAGTTGATGACTGTATTATGTGAAGTTTGAGTAAAGCAATTTCTAGGAACGCAGCTCTACTCATTTCAGAACAAAGAGTCCTGGTGTTGCTTTGGACTGGCTTTCAATGGAATTGTAATTGAGAAAACAGCGTTTACAAACAATCTCTTATATCCTGAAAACAACACTCTAACAGAACTGTCTGTGGTAATTCACAAACATGCTGTCTGTAAAACTACAGTGCTCCTGCATTTTTATAAATGTAAACATTTCATTTTTTCTCATGCAGCCTGCTTGACATTGATTAGAAGATGGAAATAATTTTAAATAATTGCTGTTGTTTTTAAAATTCCTGCTAGTTAAATATGCCCTGCATTTACTCAAAAGCTTCCTGGTGTTACTCAGGAGATTTCTAGTACAGTTAGAACCTGTCAAGAAACATTATATACATATGGGGTTTGTTTATAACATATAGAGAACCTTTAGGTGGAGTTGCTTAACGGGCCTTTATTTGCAAGTCCAAGCTTAGTACAAGTTTGCCTATTCCTGGATTAGATCTGATAACACACAATCCTGAAGGTGTCTTTGTTTCCATCCAAAATGGACAGTTAATTGCAGAAATCTGGCTTTTAAATGATGCATATGAGTGACAGTGAAAAGTACTTATATTTATAATCGGCTTTTTGTTAGATGTCTATGCCAGTTTGTCATCTTTACCTGTTGTCTAACAGAAGAAATAAATAGGAGATGTGTGTGTATATATATTCAACAAAGAACATTCCCAGCTCCTTTTATGCTGTCTTGGTGCTATCCTTGTGCATTTTTTTTTTTTAGTATAATCTCTACTGAATCCCAGCATCCTGGTCTTTTTTTATACTTCTTTTATGCATTGAAAAATGTGAGACTTGCATTTTAGGTCAGTGGATGATTCCTGTGTGGGGGTTTTTTATTTATTTACTTACTTATTTTCATAAGTTACAGTTCTAAGTTGGATGTTAACACTGAAGTTGGAAATGCTCTGCACACTCTTAATGATGGCATTATGTGCTCCTAGATAAGGGAAGAGGATAATGGAATATTGAAGAAACACACTTTCAGGCAAGAGCACAGTTAAAAACTGCTATGTTATTAGCAAAACCAAGTATAGAATAAGCCCAGAAGATTGATGCTACATAGAAGTATCTGATGAAACATCAACTGGCTTTACTTCTTGGTGTAAATTACCCATGGTCTGGCTGCAATGTGATGTAATGTTTTGAGTGCTTTGGCATATTTGAAATGGGCATAAAGAAACATAATATTAAATCTGTTTGAGATCAGAGTGTGGAGGCTGACTGAACTGCAGAACTCAGTACAACTGCATGAGGTGATGACAATGTTCAATTGTTAACGTTCCTGGTGGACTTGAGTATTGTGTGTTTAACTGCCAATGTTTTTGACAGGGCAAGAAAGACGTTGCTCAAATTTTCAACAACATTCTCAGAAGACAAATTGGTACAAGGACTCCCACAGTCGAATACATCTGCACTCAACAGAATATATTATTCATGCTATTAAAAGGGTATGTGCACTGTGAAGCATAAATATGCTTTCACATGAAGTAAGGAGTTATTAAATTCATAGAGAAGCAGAGAGTTCTGACATGATTGTTCTTCTTTTGCAATATGCTTGTTTTTTTAATTTTATTTTTTTCTTGGTCTTGGGGTCTGTAATTCCCCTAAGTAAAGGAAAATTTGAGTAATAAATCACCAACAATCTACTTTTGCATGAAATATAACTGAAAATTGAGAACTGTTAGTAATCTAAAATATTCTTACTGGGGTAATCAGACCTTTTCCTTCAGTATAGTATTTGAGCCTGTTTAAACTATTCCCTTGTGAATTTATCAAGAGTTGAAAACTGGGGTGTTTTTTCCTTTTAATTACTGTAATTTCTAGTTTGCTGGCCTGTCCCCCTGGCCTTAGTTTGGTCTTAGACTTTTTATCCAGTGATTTATATTCCTGTAGAGACACAAACACACCGACTCAAACTTGACCAAACGAATAATTTGAAGCATATTGTGCATGCCAGATGGCTGCTTCTTCCTCTGTTCTTGTATTATTGGGTGTGCTGGATATTCTTATATTATCTTATGTACTGGATGCTGGAGGGTCGTGCCATACTGAAGATGGGCATGTAGAGCTGTGGTTTTCGAAACATGAACGTGGGTGTTGTTAATATATTTGCATTAAAATAGGAATTTTTAAAAAATTTGAGAATGTGCTCTCTTAATTTCAAAAGGAATTGCTCACATTTCTAATAGCATTAAGATGGTTCTGAAAATTGCAATTCCAGTGTGTTATTTTGGGATAGAAAAGTTCATCAAACGTTACTACGCAATTTTAAAAGTGCAGCTATTTGAAGTAGTAGTTTTATAGTTACCAAACCATATGACCATAAGATCTACACTTGTCTGCCAGAGGGCCTGCTTTGGGTTTTTTTCCCCCTGCATTGCAGCCCTAATTTTGAGGTAAAGTGTGATTTAAATGTTAGAGGGGCAAAAATATTAATTGTGGCATAAGACAAATGAAATTACTGATTCAGTTCTTCTTCAAAATAATTTACAAAAGAAGGCAACAACATTTGAGGTGCAGAAAGAGAAAACTGCTTTCTCAGCATGTTCTCATTGCTGTGTGAGTGAATGAGGGATGTAACAAATTCCTGCTCACTTTTAGTCTGTGTTGTCACCCTTCAAAGAGCTTTATTCCCACAGGGATTGCTGGAACTCATTTTCATAAGTCAGGATGTTTGAAATGGGCATTTAGCTTTAGCAACTTAGATGTTACATCTGGTTACATCCAACTGAGACAGATTTATGTAAATTTATACTATTGGATAAGTTGCAAAAAGTTCAGTAGGTTTCAAATCTCCATGAATGGGAAAGTATTGCACCATTTTACAGGAAAATTGTTTTATAAGGCAATGTTTTTGTATGATAATATAGTTAATGCTCAGTATGCACAATGATACTTTGCTCCTGAATTATTCTGGTGAATTTTGATTACCCTCCAATGGTGTAGGATGAAGGATTCTTTAGGTGGGAGGCAGGAAGGTATATAAGAGTCTGTGACTGCTCCAGAGGCTTGAGCCCCACAATGTGTAGAGCAGCCAGTGATGCTGGAAAGTGGTTTAATGAATGAGGAGATGTGAATTTGTGTCCAGCATGATTGATCCTTCCTGGTTATATGGATTGTTTTATGTAAATTGCTGTCATGTTTAGGCAAATAGCTTTCAAGACAGAAATAGTTTAGTGCTCTTCCAGATGTCTGCAATCCTACCAATATGGAACAAGAAAATTGATTTTGAGAACAAAGAAAATATATTTATTTAGCCTTGTTTCTCAGTTTGTGAAATTCATTTGAATTGGCTGTAATTTGTCATGTAATGGGCAATTACTTCAGTAATATTTTGTAGCAATATTTAAAAATTGAGTCCAGTGCAGAAAAATAAGTACCTCTAACTTTTGAGGTTTTGTTTACTTGATAGTATTGAAAACTGTAATTAGCAGTGGGGTGTTGCAGTACTAACTTGTGAAAGTATTTATAAAAAGTCTCTGGGTTGTTTTGTTTTTTTTTATAGGTACGAATCTCCCGAAATTGCTCTAAATTGTGGAATAATGCTTAGGGAATGCATCCGGCACGAACCACTTGCTAAAATAATCTTGTGGTCAGAACAATTCTACGATTTCTTCAGATACGTGGAGATGTCAACGTTTGACATCGCTTCCGATGCGTTTGCCACCTTCAAGGTAATCACTGACAGCCTTGAATTATGATTTCTGTAGTTCTCTTTGTGAACCCAGGTGCTCTGTGTGATTTTCCTGGGCAAAACAGGCCTTGGGAGAGGGGGAAAAAAATAAGGTGTGATGCAAATGGTGGGCTGGACATTGCTCTTCCTTATTTCTCAGAATGCAAGACATACCTTTAAATATATATACCATGTTCCCCCAAATTTTGTTCTAGAGAGTAAGATGTAAACTATCCTGCATTACCTGAATACGTGTGCCCTTCCATGCCAGGGGCTTTAAATCTGTGTCTGCAACTCCTCAACTGAGCAAACTCCTTTTCATTCTGTTATAACCCTGAGCATGTTTGATGCTGTTGCTTTGTCTGGGGAAATTTTCTGTTGCCCTAAAACATTGAGTTATGGGAGTATTAGCATAATATTCATCAACATTAAATAGTAGGTCTTAACCTTGGTTGTGTGTAGTTATGTGCAGAGCACAGCCTTGATCCATAATAGCACTCTTCAGTGATAATTCCACAGTCCATTTATCTGTGAGTTAAAGTAACACATCACAGATCTTTCCTAAGTGATGCCAAGATCCTTAGCAGTGTCCAGGTAATTGCATTCATGTCTTAATCTCTTAATTTAATGAAACAGCAAAATTTTCTATTGAATTTCATATATGTACTCACTGTTTAATGTGAATGTCTGTGTACTGTATAAATACTTTAGTTAAAATATTTGGTTTGTGCTTTTTTGCAGGATTTGCTTACAAGACACAAGTTGTTAAGTGCAGAATTTTTGGAACAGCATTACGATAGGGTGAGCAGATCTGTTTTAGTATTTACAATTCTCTAGCCCTGCGCATCTTATTTGAAGAAATTGGTGGTTTTACTCCTTGTTTAGTAAACTTCCACATAATATTTAAACAATTGAACTTGCAGTAATTTCTGCAAAACAGTCAAATTTAGATCACGACCCTGTTGTTGAATGTAGAAAGGGATAAAAGGAGGAGAAGGCAACGGGAATCTTGTTCTGTGGGTGCTCGGCCTGATTTCTTCGGTAGAGGGAGCCCTTGCCTTTCCCCTGACACCAAGGAATCCAGGATATCCCTCTCCCTGCTGCTGGGAGTCCGGGAATTACAGGTGTCCAGTGCCAGGAGCTATCACAGAATGGCCTTAAAGATCGTCTGGTTCCACCTCCCCGCCCCTGCCATTGTCAAGGCATCTTACACTAAACCAGGTTGTTCCAACCTGGCCTTGAACACTTCCAGGGATGGGGCAGCCACAGCTTCTCTGGGCAACCTATTCCTGTTACAGCTTAAGAAATAATAAGGTAACTACTTCCACTGCATTGAAATCTAAACCTTGAAGGCTCCTAAAAGAGCAAATATATATTTTTTTAAAGCATATACAGTGTTTTAACAGTAGTGACTTACAGGAACCGATTGAGATTTCAGATTTTGTTTATGTTTTTGTTAGGGATTGGCATCTTCTCCACTTTGTTACAATAATTTAGAAGAAGAGTGACTATGACACTTGGAAAAGTCCTAACCCTTCTCTTTATTCTGTGTTTAGTTCTTCAGTGAATATGAGAAGTTACTTCATTCAGAAAACTATGTGACAAAGAGACAGTCACTTAAGGTAAGGCAATTTTATTTTCTTATTAAATGCAAAGTTAGAGAAAGCTTTTAATTTCAAGATGAGTTAACTTTATTTGAAATGGCTTATGTAACTGCCTTCAATAGTGTTTGTTTTAATTCTTCTTACATGTGAATTCTTGGGATCAACTAGGTTTTTTTTAGTCCAGTCCTTTTGTTATTTAGTGTCCAGCGCAGACCCAAGTAATTTCTCTCCCTATGAAGAAATGACTCTTCAAGTATCTTTATTTTTGTTGGGTTTTTTCACTTCAACAAATCTGGACACATTTAAATAATTTTTAAACAAAGATTCACAAGATGTGCCTAGAGCAATACTAATCTTACATTCAAGTGGGTAAGCAATAGGGAATGTAAATGTAATACAGAATTTGTAGCAAAGGTGATCCTTGTGGGGAATATCCTTTTAATCCCCTTTGGACAAAGAACGTAGCCAAAGGAATGTAAATATTTCTCATTTGAAGTACTAAGCTGTTTAGGTTTTGGTTTATGTTTTTTTAAGGCATTATTACTGTTGCTGAATAGCTTCTGTATAAGTGAAACTAATGAAGTCATGGGGAAAAAAGAATGAAAGACTTTTCTTTCATTTTCATTTCCTAACAAGGGGAGAGCAAAGGTGATTTTTCACTTCCGGAGAAGAAGGAGAAACTGCACAATTTAAATAAGAGGAAAATGCACCCTGCACTTTGAAATTTGGGACCCTGGAGTTCTGTTGTTACTGTATTTACAGCCCAGTGTCAGCTGTTTAGGGTGTTTGAAAGCACTTATGAAAAAGTTGATTCTTGTGTCCAGTGTTAGTAATTTTTCCATCTGGACTTTTTTTCTGCCTTTAGCTTCTTGGTGAATTGTTATTGGACAGACACAACTTCACAATTATGACAAAATACATCAGTAAACCTGAAAATCTCAAACTAATGATGAACCTTCTACGAGACAAGAGTCGTAACATTCAGTTTGAGGCCTTCCATGTGTTTAAGGTATGTTTAAAAACCCTACCGTGAAACAAAAAACCATGAGAATCCAACCAGAAGTTGTTTAATTAAGTAAACTATTTAACTGAGCCTCATTGGAGCTTATCTTAATGACTGCTAAGTGATTAAAGAGAGTGCTGATATTTGCCTTTATTATGATCCATCTTTACAAAGATATCTTAGTGTCTTTTGAAAACTGCAGACAAGCAGCTAAGAGTTATAACTTGAGATCCAGAACTTTGTAGTGAACTGTGAGATACCATCTGATGCTGTAAATGATATGAAACCATGCATTTGCTATAGAATTTAACCATGGTTCAGTGGTTTCTGCAGAGGGTGTTGTGGTTGGTCACCTCCCACAGACTGAATTGACTTGGTGCTGGTGTTCAGCTTATGTCCTGATGAAAACAGGGGTGATTTTATTTTAAAACTTGCATATACTCCATTATTTTTTTCTGGATATCCAGTAGGATACTGGAATAATTAAAATGTAATTTTAAGTTGTGGTCATCAATATTTTGTTGGATAGCTTTGTTTTTTAACTTTTTTAACTGTTTCTCACTGTTGTGCTCAATGCCTTTTATTTTCTTGCAGGTGTTTGTAGCCAATCCTAACAAGACACAGCCTATATTAGACATCCTTCTAAAGAACCAGACCAAACTTATTGAGTTCCTCAGCAAGTTTCAGAATGACAGGACCGAGGATGAACAATTTAATGACGAGAAGACCTATTTAGTTAAACAGATCAGGGATTTGAAGAGACCAGCACAGCAAGAAGCTTAATCTCCAATAAACCTTTAAAATATTAAACCCAAATTCAGCATTTGCTGTTAGATATTCAGCATCAGGCACTCTTATCGATTCATGAGGAACATTACTGCTAATCTGCTGTTCAGTGAACGGTTTTTGTTTTTCTCTTTTCATTTTTAGTCCAAGTTGAGAAACGTAGCTGCTGCTTTCTTGCACAATGTGGACTTTCTTGATATTTGTGTCATTTCAGAATTCAAAGACACTGCTTGTTTTAGGAGTCCTGAAAAGAAAGATTCTAGGTTCGTGAAAGCAAACATATAGATACTAGTTTGGCTTAGGAGAGAAGGTATTAATGTAGTTAAGTAACAGGTTGCATGCTTGCAAATCTGAACAAATCTGTATGTTTGCACTTACCTTGTTTGAGATAATGAGCACAATGTGACCTGTGCATACCTGGCACCATAGTATAAGATTATATGCCTTGATTAAAAAAAAAAAATGTGCAGTGCTTTATTTGTAATCAAAGGGGAAATGTATCTAAGATGTGAGCTTATTGGGATAAAGAGTTGTCTTGCAAATAAACTGATATTGAAACTTAGCAACTTTTAAAAGAGTGAAATCTCGAGGTTCATAAGGAAAATGTATATATGCCTTTCACTGCTTTATAGAATTTTTTTTGACATGATTTGATTTTTTTGAGACTTGACTTGTAAACTTGGAAATATGTTCTAAGGGTTTTTGTTAATTTTACTTTAAAGGTATTTCAGACAGTAGACCTAGCAGTGACATTTTGCATTTCATTTCAACAATGCTTGCTGGTTTCTTTTGTATATAACTCCTAGGCTGCTCATTTCTTTAAAATATGATTTAATTTGTACAGCAGAGGAATGTTATTGTATTAGTCTGTAACTATTACCTAATATTGAGTTTTGCAAAATGAATGCTCATGTGTAATTGAATACTTCAGATCACATGGAAATGCTGATTTAACAATCTTAAGTACTGCAGCATTTGAAAGGAAAAAAAAACTCAAACCCAAACAAATCCTTTGTATTCACTCATCTAATGGGGTGCCATCAATTAGGGTAGGCTGAAATAGAGAACTGGAACCCTTTATACTACATTCTTACTGGATAATATTGGCCTTATTTAATTAAACTAGCATTGTACTCACCCGCTCTGCAAATGGCAAAGATTATGCTAAATTAATATTGATCCCTCTTACTTCTGGGGAGCCTGCAGTGCGTCATTTCTTTCTTACAATATATAACTCAGTACAATAGTTGTGTAAGTGAATGATTTAATCCCCTCCAACTTCAAGAAACAATTTCGTAGGTGTCCTAGGATAACAAAATGACTTAATTTTCTTGATTTTGTTCTTTAATGTTGCAAACTATCAGTATAAAAAACAGAAAACCCAACTGATTTTGCACCATGTTTTTGTTACTGTGACCATACAAAAGGAATCTACTAAGTATAGCTAAATGATGTTATTAAAATTGTATCTATCCATCATATAGTAACTCTAAGATCACAACCAAGCAAACTTACGGATTGGGGTCTGAAAGTTCAAATTCTGCATGACTGAGTGATTGTGAATGCTCTAGAAAATGTTTGTTGCTTCCTGTCCTCTTCCCATTGAAAATCCTTTGCAATCAGTGACGTTTAAGCTGATCTGAAAGCCTTCACAAGGGAAGTCCGAGAGCTCCAGAAAACTGAGTGTATTCACTCAGTTGTTTAAAATTGCTCTTAACATTATAATTGGTCTTTTTAAAGGTTCTTAACATTTCCTTTGCAAACCAAATCATTTTGCCTACAGGAAAGAAAACAGCTTACTGTTCCTGGAAATCACAGGCATTGAGGTGGTATTGTAGTTCAGTACTAACAGTCTACTATATTTTGGTTTATCATAGCTGAGTGGAGGAAAACATTATTTGCCAAGTTACTCACCATAAACATGTAAGGCTTCCTCTTTAGAAAGACGTAGATGTGCTAAAGATTTATATATGTCAAGAAGTGAAAACATTTGGACTGGGGTAGAGGTTACTCTATATTATGCCTTGGAATCAACGGCTATGGTGACTTTTTTAATATGTGGAAACATTTGAATGTTGGCTTTTGAAAAGAAGTTGTATTTAAATTAAAGCTCCTTTGACGTGCTCTTCGTATTAAAAAGCTTGTTCTGGAAGTGGTTTCTTATCTGCTTGAAGGCTTAAGGGTATTACTAAAAGATATTTAAATGCGAGTGGTTTTTCGTTTGGCTTTCTTTCTTTTTTTTTTTTTTTTTTTTTTTTTTTAAGTAAGAGATGTATACAATTGTAATTCTATTTCCACGGTAGCATTTCATTTCTCCTGAGGAAAATGCGTTTCGTATCCAAAAAAAATCTGGCTGGCCCCATAATTTAAATTAAAATAAAATTTTGAAGAAAAATGTGTGTTCTTTTACTGTGTTACCGAAGAGGATGAGTTTCTTGTGGCTGTGTATCTGTTCTCCTTTATTACCTTAGAGTGGCTCAGCTTTCTCCCTTTTAAATGTGAAATCATTTTAAATCATGAAAAACTCTGGCTTGACAAAACATTTTTAAGGAATTAGGAAAAGGTGCTGTATTAGGGATGTAACCAATTGTTGGTAACCTCTCTTGCCTGTTTGTAGTATTATTTCTTAATTCTATTTCTTTTTGGTATGACCAAGGGCAAAGAGAGGAGGTGCTATTTCCTGCATGATGCCCAGAGACAGCACCCAGTAGGGTTAGTGGAAGCAATTCCTTGATAATTTGTGGCCCTTCACTTTTCTCTAATTTTCAGGAACTGAAAGTGTTTGCAATTGGTAACTCTTTTTCCTTAGGACATCCCATGGTCTCTGTGCCTTTGAAACTGCCTCTACACAGGTAACACCCCAAGTTATGCAACATGGCAAACATCAGGAGAGGCTGTTATGTTTTAAACAGCGTTCAGGAGCTTTTGATGCAGTTTCTTTAGATGGCTTTTTTTAGCAAAATTACTGAAAAAAAACCAGTTTCCCTTCAGGAACATAATTACCTCAAAATATTTGATCTTTGATACCCCCTACAAGAGGCTGCACCTGTGTGAACCTCTGCAGAAAATCTAAGCATTTCTCTTCCTCACTGGCAGTAAAATCACAAGTGAGACAGGGAAGGACGAATTTACACTTGTAGTCAGACAAAGTGCGAATTTTAACCAAGAGTGGTCAGGTTGGGTACTTGTCTGGGTGTTTGAAATGGCCCTGGTGGGAGGAGGCATGGGAAATGCAGGGAGATGTTGCCCTGACTTCTTAAAATTTGTTTTCCTCACAGAGGTGACCAGCCAGACCTGCCTTACAAGCTGCCATCTCTAAGAACACCAGCAGGAGTTGTCCTTGGAGCCCACGGGAGCAGGTTGTGGACAAAGCTACTTTCAGTAAGTTTCCTTCTATTGGTGGCATCTCAAGTCATTCCTAGCAGGCAACTTCATCAGTTTTCCTTTTTGCTGCTACCCCATTTTCCCCCCCATTATTCTGGACCTTTGCTGGCTGCTGTGTTGAATTATTTCCCTGTCTGTGTTGCTTTCCCTCCCGTGGTTGTTCACTCGAGCTGGTGCCATCTTGTTGGGTGCAGTGCCTTAATTTTCTGTCATTTTTGTGCTTATTTCTCCAAAGGTTTTGGCCTTTGCAAGGCTGTTTTAAGTGCTGTTTCTTGTCACCATATTGTAATTCAAGCTGATGGTTAGTATCATAATGAGGAAAAAGTTATCCTGTTCTTTTGCATGTTATCTCTTCAAATCAGTGTTCAGCTTAATCCGAGCACACTGAACTTGTGAAGAGTTGTTTCTGGCATATGGCATCTGTATTTACAAGTGTATTTGGGCAGATCCAGTTTAAATCCCCTGTGACTGGAGACAGGTCAAAAAATCAAAAAAAAAAGTCAAAATATGGGAAAAAGTTGAGAGAGAGCAGAGGGCAACATCAATATATTGCATTCTTTGAAGGAAATAGGCTATTTTGTGGGAGAAGAACAATGGAGAGAGAGCGTTTGCAAGAATATGGAGTGACAGGACAATGGGGAATGGCTTTAAACTGACAGAGGCCAGGTTTAAATTAGATATTAGGAAGAAATTCTTCCCTATGAGGGTGGTGAGGCCCTAGAACTGGTTGCCCAGAGAAACTATAGATGCCCCATCCTTGGAAGTGTCCAAGGCCAAGCTGGATGGGCCTTTGAGCAACCTGGGATAGTGGAAGGTGTCCCTGCCCATGGCAGGGGGTAGGAATGAGATGATCTTTAAGGTCCCTTCCAACCCAAACCATTCAATGATTCCATGTTCTGCTTCTTGTTTTAAAATATCTGTTGACTCACCTCTATTTAAAAAAACACCACCACAACCCCCCAAGTTATACAGCCAACATATAATCTTTGCTAAGGGTATTGTATTCAAAACAGAAAATAAAAGGCAAGCTCTTTTTTAGAGGGCTCACGTTGGAGATTCTGATTCACACAACACAGGTAAGGATATTTTATTTCCTTGCTCAGAAATGCCCTGGCCAAAACAGACTTTCTGCCACTTTCCATAAAGAGACCTTTCAGGCTAAAGGTTTTCTACTGCAGGAGGGTTTTCCAGCTCTCTAGTGGGGCTGTGCATAACTCCAGTATGCAGGATTACATCCACCAAGGAGAGTGTGCAGGATTACATCCACCAGGGAGAGTGTCACATGGCTGGAGGTGACAGAGGCCTTAGGTGTTCCCAATGATGGTAACACTAAAGAATTTATCAAGAGGGAGTGTTTGGAGTGAAGGAAAATAAACAGCATGCTGTAATAGATATGTAATATATATAGTTTAGATATGTTTTAAGAGAGGTGGATCTGTTTGGAAAAAAACAACATAAATCACTACAGCTGGAGTTGTCTGTTCTTCTTGCCTAAAATTAAATCAACCAGTAGATGTTTTTCCATTTCTTCCCTTGCAAATTCCTAGTACTGAGCTGTCATTGAGGATCCCATTAAGAGTTCTTGATTCTTCCTCTTGTGGCAGCTTTTAGGAATGCCTCACATCCCACCAAGGAGAAACTAGGGTGATAAAAATGTGAGTGTTGCTTAACAAGGTTCTGTTAGTAAAACATGTTGAACTGAGTTTATTATTGCATAGTGTTACTCAGAGACTTGCAGGAAGGATTAGGTTTGCATTTATTTGAGCAAAAAACAAGAATAATTATTTTTTTTAGGTCTGTTTTGACAAGTTTAAGAATGTTGTGTATTCTAACATTAATAAATAAGGTTTGAAACTATAATTCAGGGCATCTAAATAAGGGATGCAGTATGTGTTGTACAGTGTTTAAACAGCTGAGGTGTGAACCAGCCAAGCTTTTGGCCTCAGGTCTTTAGCAACCTCACCACATTGTATGGAATTAAAAGAAAAAGTGTCCCTTAAGAGAAATCAGACTGTAACACAGGCTTCTGGGGATCTAGACAGGCTGAGAAATACAGACTGGAGAGACTAAAAGGTGAAAAGGTTCACCTGGCTGTAAAACTTGAGTTGCAGCAGCTGAATTTCCTCATCTACTTCCATCTCTGGAATTAAAGAGTGCTGGGTCAAGCCAGCTAATATCCAAATTATATGAAAATAGCATTTAGGGATTTACAATAATATTACATTTTAAAAGCATTTTTTCCCTAAAAATTGTTTCTGAAAGGAGTAGGAGAACAATCCCACAAACCAACCCAGTGTATGGGCAGAGCTGGGTTTTCAGGTTTCTTCAGGCTGTTAGAGCAGTAGGGAAGTCCTTTAGGCTGAAGTCTGTGATGGCACACATGCTGCATGTTCGAGAGCACTTACACAGACATGCAGGTTAGGGCTGAATCTTGGCTGTAAGTCGTATCAGAGTGATGTTCTAGAAAGAAAAAAAAAACAAAACAGATAAATCTAACTTAGCAGGAATAGTTACAGACCTACAGAGAATTGTAAGATGAGTTCACTGGAGCTTGTGAATAGCTTGTAAATATCTATTATGGAAGTTAAAAGATGAATTTTTTTGCCATACTAGGTTGTAGGCCATCAGAGTGCAATACATGTAATATGGTACACACTAAGCAGACAGGCTTGGAATTTTGGCTTCAGCTTATCTAATATAAGAAACAGATACTTCACAAGGAACAAAACATGAAAGAACTGTGACAGGCAGTGGCTGAAAGTATTCTTGCTTCTTGGTGTTATTTGGGAAGCAGGAACCTCACTCTTCCATCACTAATGCCAGCCTTCCTTTTTCTTGTTCACCATGTTTGGGTGAAACGTGCAGGTAGAAGAGGAGGGACATGGCGACAAAAATGCAAATAGTAAAATATCACACGAGTCATTCCTTACTGCTACTTTGCAGTTTTAAAGATGTTGCCCCTTTATGTCTTTGATGTGAGAATAACCTGAAAGCTGGCATTGGGGTAATTTAAACTTTTGTACAGAAACTTTTAAAAGAGCATTAAGTTACAAGTTCATCTCTTTTAGCCGAATGTTTCTTCTGAGCTATGCTTTTTCTTTCACCCTTGACTGATGTAAACTAAATTTCCCCTGACTACACACTGCGTGTTGGTAATTAGTAACACATGACTGTGATGCCCAGTTGGTGTTGAAGTTTGTGGTGTGCTCTGGTGTAAGGTTCATGTGGGACAATGCAGGTAGGCTAAATTCATGTGTACAGTGAGTTACTGTCAGTTTTAGACATCCCAGTTTCCAAAATAAAGTCCTTCTTTTACTAATAAAGATGCAAACCCCCAGGAATTATTAATAATTATATTGATATGTTGTCTGATGTTGGCTGATGTCTCTTCACAGTGAGCAGTAAACTGCAGGCTAGTTTTGAAAAGTATCTGCCAGGCAGGTAACAGCCAAGGTGACATATTATTGTGTGGCTTGTGGTTTTGGCTCATTTCTGCAGCTGTACAGGCCCTTGTGCCAGCTCCTGGGAGGAGAGTGCTGGCACTGCTGCTGGCACAGCTGCCTCTGGCTGTGCAGGCAGCTTTCTGCAGTCTCCTCTCTGCCCTGGCTCTTCCCTCATCCCACAGACTTCTTAAAACCTCCAGGAAAAGGAACATGGAGCAGGATAGGGCAGTGAAGCAAAGGTTCAGAAAAGATCCAGTTCTGCACAGAGCTGTCAGCATTCTCGTGAGGCAGCACTGCTGTGTGAACAGCACTTTTGTGTTACCTGTCTTTGGCTCGGGTAGCCATGTGTAGTCAGCCTCAGGAGCTGAACTGTTTCTGTTCTGGGGATAGGATGGTTTAAATCTTCTTTATCTCTTCTGGTGCTCCCACTCCTTGCTTCTGAACTTCCAAGTCCATAAAAGATATTTTTTGCAGCTCTGTTTTCTGTTAATCTCTCTCTCACTGAGTCTTCTTCTACACTTAAAAACTCCTGATCCTCTTGGCAAATCACTTCTTTCTACTCTTGTCCTTTGCCTTTTCAGCTCTTATTCCAAGGGGCTCTTTCGTATATTTAGGGAAATATTCCATAATTGCTGAGTCACATGTAAGTGCAGTTATTTATGTCCAAACATTTTTTCTCCAGGTGTAAAGATTTTATCATGCAGTGTCATTGCTGCAGGTAATATTTCCTATGGGAAATACTATTTGTGTATTATTAGAAAATGTCAAATAGGCAGAGTGAGAGTAGATTATAAGTAAGTACTGCACAAGAGGGACTCAGTGCTGTATCTGGCATGAGGATGTTGCTGGTGGTGTGGAGAGGGATGGGAGCAGTACTAGCACACTTTGACCAGAGTGAGACTTGCTAACAGTTGAGAGGCCACAGGTTTGGCCTGTGGGTTGGCTGACCAGAACCATGTTAGGTGCTATCAACACCCACACACAACTGTGTGGGGCACTCGGTATCTCGAGCTGGTAACAGATTTATAAAGCAACCAGTGTTTTACCTCTGCTTTCAAAATGCTGCCCTGTTTGTATAAACACTTAGATTTGGGTTTCTAGTGTCAGGGATGGGCTCTGTCAATGTGTGAGCTTTGCAGTCTTTCCTGTCACTTCTGGGCTGTGGGTCGGTGGCTGGGACAGCCTTCCTCTGATCTCAGGGTAGTTGGCAGGATCAAATGCCATCTGTATCATCCTGGGACTAGACAACAGTCTGTACTGAATTGTCTGAACTCAGCAGAGGAGATCAGATCCTGGATTTCCTATTCTCTCAGTCCATTAGTCCTAAAAAGACTGTTTCTGCTGCAGCAGTTTGATATGCTGTGCCACCACCAGATGTGACAGGTGTAAGGACCAACCTCTGTCCCTGGTGCTCAGACCGACCCTTTGCAGGCAGTTGTCAGTGTGTCAGCCAGACTCTGTTTCCCTCCACTGCTGTCTGCCTGGTTCATTAGCACTCTCAGGATAAGAAAAGGCAATTGCAAATTGGACAGTGTTTGGATTGGTACAATGGAGGGACATATGAGCTCCAAATCTTGCCTGAACAACCATTTCGTGGCCTGGCACGAAGGCTGTTGCCAGGACTTGCCTGGAGCCTTTCCTGGAGGGCCCTAGGGAATGATACCCATGTCACTGTTATTTGCTGCTTGATTGAAACTGCTTTTTGTGCCAACATGTCCACACTTCTCCAACCTTATTCTCGTGCAGTTTAGAGCAGTTTGAAGGCTGCTGGAAATAAGTGCTGCCTGGAACACTCTGCTTCCTTCAGATCCTTTGGCCTATAGCTGCTGAGCTTCTGGACATGTGTGGTCTGTTTCTCAGTTGTCTGCAGAGTCTACAGGTTTATCCTCATGGTACAGGGAGGTTTTGCTTTATTTGGAGGGGAACAAAAAAAAAAGTTCATAGATGAAAAGTCAGAAGTCCTGTGACAGCCAGGTGGTTTTAATTTGAATGTCCTTACGCTGCTGTGTGACCTTTAACTTCTGTAGGCAGAAGGCAGGTGAGAAGGTATCTTCACCGAGACAGAGTACTGATAGTTCTGATCTGAGGTTCTCCACACCTCAGATAAAACTCCTATGCTAAAGTGGATGGCTTTTGCCTCCACAGCAGCAGAGGGCACAGAATCAGATCCAGGCCGGACACTGGTTGTTCATGGTGACATCAGTTTTAGGTCTGGGATCTGGTTTTCTTGGTGTTTATCTGTATATTGTGGCCTGATCCAGAGCCCACTGAAACGTTAAAAATAAAGCTTACTGGTAGCTTAGAGGCCAGACAGTCCAGGTTTTAGGGCATTCCTGATCCGTACTGGGTGGGCAGAGGAGGGACCTCCTTTTAGCCAAGTGCAAGAGGTTGTGTGTTCGTTTTTTTTTTTTAATAATGCAAAAAGAAATTAATGAAAACCAAGCTTTGGGAATGTTTTCAGCTCTAGGAGAAGCTTTTGCTCAATGAACAAAGGACTGTAGAGAGTCTGCTTTCCAATGGATTTGTCTCCCATCCATGTTTCCAGGCTTACAGGTGGGAAGCAGCGCGGAGGTGCCACTGGAGCCCTACGTGTGTGCCTTGCCCAGTTTACTGGTGCCAGGCTAAGTTTGTGCCTCTGTGTGCCCCCAGCCAGCAAGGGAAGTGGGATGAGGAGGAGGAGACAGCTACAGCTACTTCAATGTCAGTGTGGAGCTGCCGAGTGGCAGCAGTCAGCAGGGATGTTACTCTGGAGTGGGAGTCAGGATGTGAGGGGTGAGGGAGCAGGAGTGGAAGCTGAGAGAGAATGGGGATGGGAGAGATGAAGAAGATACTCTCCCTCTCCAGTGGAGGATGTGGTTCCAGCAGAGAGGAAAGGACATGGAGATGGGAGTGCTAGCTCGGAAAGCATCTGGGGATTACTGGGAAGTGCATCCTCCCTCACCAGAAAACCTGTGTTCGGGCCTGTGTCTTGCTGATGGAGACCCCTGCATGGGGCTGCTGTAACCCTTGCTCTGTAACTGGGGAGGATTATTGACCACACCTCTGCCCTGCACAGCAGGCACCTGTGTCAGAAATGAGCAGTCACAGAGGACTGTCTGAAAATTAAAGTCACAGCCCCGGCATTGTCTGAGACTGGGTCCTGGCTGGGCTGTCTCCATCTGAAAGAATCTGAAATTCATGTGGATTATCTGGGGCATTGCACAGTTTGGTTAGTCCAGGTCAATTAAAAAATTAAATACTGTATTTTGATCCTCTTTACAAACAAACCTTTTAAAATATTTTTTGGCAAAACCAACTTTTTTCCCCCGCATAGAAAATTCTTATTTTCTCAGAAACAGAATTCTCTTTCTGAAAATCTCCCCTACAGAAAATTTCCAACGAGCTCCAAATTTTAAACTTTAATGCCAGAAAATATCTAGCAGGCATTAGCAGAGGGTGACTCAGGGTGTAATGTATGATTTAATTCTGACTAGGGCAACATAGCCACATGAATTTGAGCAGGCTCTCAGCATCCCTAACTCAATATGCAGTTGGCAATCCACCAAAACACACATGCAGAACAGGGAAAAAGTGTTATAACTACTTTTCAGTTTTGAAAGCTCAGTTCTACCCTGAGAAAGAAACAGGGAAAATATCATCACTTGCACCATATCTGCTTCCTCTTACTGATTTCCAAATCCAACATGTTCGTGTTACAAGAAAATGCTTTTATTTTTTCTGTTTTTACCAGATAGTTTCACCAGCAACCAGTCTGATAGTAAAAGGTTTCCTCCTATTAGAAGCAGTATGCTGCAGAGAAAATGATCCAACATTTTGCAGACTTGAAGTTTGTTCTGTTGATGCACAAGTAGTAGTTTCCACTCCTCCTCCAACAGCTCTGCTGCTGCTTTCCTACTCAGAAGGGAGACCAGCTGGCTTTTCCCTTCAAAAGAAAAAGCATTTGGGATACAAGCCTGTCTCAAAAGGTAACTTAAAGCCTGTTCGTGGAAGCATTGCCCAATTTAGCACACATCCTGGGGGGAAAAAATAGGCTTCTGGACAGGAAACGTGGCTTTGCAGTGCAAGACAATGTCATGTTAGCAAGGGAAAAAGATGGAGAAAGGCAGGTGAAGTGCTTCAAGATGTGCCAGTACTTAAGTGTTCTTCTACAATGTGTTGATGGGTCTCTCCTTGTTTTCATATGGACTGTACAGGCTCATCTTTAAGGACTGGGGTCACAGGCTGTGATCAGGTATCTCAGACTTTGTGTCCTAAACATTGACTTAGTGTATGTTAAGCCTTCCCAGACACTGGAGTACTTTTCCCTCTCTATCTTCAGTGTGAACTGCTGGCTTGCCTGCCCACCTTTGGTAAGATCTGAGCAAAAGGAGCAACTCTGGTTCAGGTCTGGGTACATGGAGTCAAGGGGCAGCACTTGCTCAGTAGCAGCAGCCCAGCAGTGCCCCCTCTGCACAGCTTAGGGGCAGAACTTTTGGGTTGAAACCTATGTGGATGCAGGTTTGCTCAAGTCATTGCTTGGAGCCTGAGAACAGTCACTGTTCATTACACAGTCACTGTCCCACCGCTGCTCATTGAAAGTTCACCCCTTACCATCTCCGGATGGTAAGGGGTGAACAAATGGATTACTGCTCTTCTTTAAGAGGAACTTCTTCCAGACACACCTGGAGAGACAGGCAAAATTGGAATAAATATCCAGCCACAGACCCATCAGCATAAATTGCTGTCAAAGGCAATGAAAAGGCATTTTATTTATCATTAATTCCACTTCAAGTAGGAAGGTCAGGTTTCCTCTGCTCAGAGAGAGCTGTAAATTTTTGGAGGGCTTAATTTTTTTTAAAGCTGAACCATTAGCTATTTAAAGAGATTAATTTTTTTATACCTATAAAAATATTTGTTGCAGCTGAACTAAATTTGTTTGGGTTTGGTTTTTGAATCTTCAAATTCTTTGACTTTCATCTGCAACCTTAAGAATTCAGTGCAAGATGGGCATTAACCAGATGTCCTTACCAATGTACTTGATCCTGACTTGTGCATGTCTTTGATGCTGTTTGCCTCAGAGCCTTCTATTCAAGGCAAGACTTGAATTTTTAATGTAAAAGAGAAGCAGGAACAAAAAAAATCCTTTTGGAATAAGAAAGAACTACTGAAAAACCTCTTTCATGTCTTCTATGCATTATAAAAAGGGGAGAAAAAAAGTAGTCCAAAGGTTCTTTGCCCCCTTTCTTTGAAGGTCTCCTTTCATGATTTGTTCAAGCAATTCTATCCTAGTTTTTTGGGTTTTCTGTTGTGTGAGCCTTCCCCACAAAGAAACAGATCAATAACATTTCTCTTGTTTGTCATGACATAAAATATGAGGCTTCACATTACTGCCTTTCAGGTGCCATCTCGAGCTGCTCTTTGCACTTTGAAACAACACACAAAATCCTACTTGCTTTTCCTGTTGTTGCAGACTTGGTTTTGCAGTCTTCATTTTGAGAGTGACAAAAATGAAAGTCAAAGTGGGATGACAGCATTTAGGACCCATTTTGTTTCTCAGAGGTACAAAGTTAGAAACACTCAGCATTTCACTGCTCCTGCAAGAACAACCAACCAGATGCTTCAGGAAGGAAGTTCTGTTTCTGCACAGTTGAGCACAGTTGCAACCTCATAATGGCAAGATTTCCACCTGAGCTGCTGTTGGCAGTTCTGCAATGCTCAGTTAGCCTGTTATCTTCTCTCAATGTATAAATATAGATAGGAATTTAAAAAGAAAAAAGGTAGAAAGTAATAGGAAGTTGTTAAGTCATGCAGGGTGATATGCAAGCTCCAAGTGTTCCTTGTTTATGTTGTATCTTTACACTGAGTGCAGTATTGCATAATGTCACAAGTGCAGAATATTTTCTCTAGCACAGTGATGCGTTTTAATTAAATTCACTGCTTAAAGTGCAGTTATTCATTAAAGGTACCCAGTTGTCCTGAAAGGCATGCTGACCTTGGATACACAATCCTCTGAAGAGGACTATTGGGGATATGAACTAGAAAAACATAATTTCATGTAATTCACAGACAAACCATTCGAGCAGTTGACTGTATCCATGTATACTGTTCACCTCAGGTAGTTCTTCTGACAGTTTCAGAGTGACACTTCACTGTGTCATATCAGCAAATCAAGACATGAATGTCCTTTGGTTTCTCTCTAACAGAATCTGGACTCTGGCTCTTGCAGCTGAGGCTGAGCCTCAGACCCCAGGCAACTCCATCCTCTCCTTTGGTCAGGGTGAGAACCCTTGGGTGCTCCTGGTTAGTGCCTCACCTCTGAAGGGTGTTTTCATGGTGGGAGCAAGCAGATACAAAAGCTTTGCAAAATTCAAGCTGCATTTGTCCACAACAAAGAACGTTCAGTTCTCAGTTAACAATAAAACATTTATTCATTTCCGTGTTCTTATTTTTTGTTTTTTTCAGGGCTCAAGTGTTCTCTGTGTTGAGGCTGAATCTTTCAGGGCCCAGTAGCCCTCTGACAGCAGATGTCTTCTTCCCTGGAACAGAGAGGCCCTGTTTTCTCCTAGGATCTTTTGCCCTTGTCTAGCCTCAGTGTAAAATATCCTTTGCTGTAGAAATGTGTTTCTTATTTCTCTCATCTGCCCAACGTTCCTTTCTCTCTGAAATTTGTTTCTTCTTTTATCTTCTCAGATCCAGCATTACTAGTTTGATCTTGTTTTCTTTTGCTGGTATTATCCCATTGTCAGCCAATGAGAGACAGACAAGAAAACTGGCTTTATCAGGAAGACAGTTATTCTTTTGTTCTCCAGAATGACAAAGAGCTTGGCTTCTAATGTTCTTTGCTGAAGCTGTGTGTGGATAAGCAGGTAAAAGACACCATGGTCTTTACTCAGCATGAGGAACATGGGGCAACAGGCAGTGAAAGAAGGTAAGAAAGCAAACACTTAGGTTTCTAACAAATAAATTTGATTCAAGGGGTTTCCCCACCTACTGAAAATGTCTATGAAACTATAACAGCTCACACCACTTTGAAAGGTTAAACTGCAGCCCAAAATCTGGGTGTGCTTCAATGAGGGTAAAGGCTTGAAAAGGTTTTCTGGTTTCATCAAGATAATGTAATCTACTATCTAGGAAATGGTGATCGACAAAAGGCTGTCTTTGGGGGTTGTAAGTGTCTGCTGGTAAGTAAAGGAAGTGATATTTAAAGGTCAGAGCACTCTGTGGATAAGAGATGCACTGAAAGGGCAAAAACCACAGAGGACTTCCTGTGTCATTACAGCAGGTGCTGTATGAAGTTGAGGGAATAGCTGAACAAAGCAAACCACAAGGATGACAGGGTATTTAAAGCGAAATGGGGAAATAATGAGTCATCCCTATTTATCAAAGTGGAGGGAAAGAGATTTCTGTCTCAGTTAATTTCTCTGTGGCATATAAAGGCAGCCTTTAACAAAGGGGAGGTAAAAAACCAAATTCCATTTCATTTCCTTTAGCCCAAGCAACCAAAATCCTTTTAGGCTATGGAAGTAACCAGTTATGTAACACTGTTACCAAAAAATCAGTATTTTCCAGAAGTCTGAGGTTTAATCTGCCTCTGTAATCAAAGCAATATGTTGCTTGGTTGTAAACAAACACATCTGTACTCAGGAGTGTTTCTCAGATAGCAGAGTTAAACAGCATTAGTGAAACCCCACAGCTGAGGGCACGTCCTCAGCTCTGTGCAGTGCTGTGTGAGGACACCTGGACTCTGGGAGTTATGTCACCAGCACAGTGGCCTCGTGCTGCTCTCCTGGTCTGCACAGCTCGTGGGGCAGGGCAGGCTCAGGGGCTGCTCTGCTGTGCCCCACTGTGAAGAACTGCTTGCAAGGCCTTGGACAGAGAGCAGGCACAGGTTTATTTGGGATAGGTCATCTCCCTTTAATAGGTAATGTATGGATAGGGGAATTTACTGGATTTGGTGTTCCATATTGGAAGTTTGACTTCCCAAAAGGAACGCTTCTCTGGGGGAAGACCATACCAATGCACTTTCCAAGACACTTGTTCTGTGTGGATTTATGCTTCAGACCCTCTGATATGTTAAGTGACCTTTTGACCTTTTTGACCTCTTTTCCAAAGAGCCTTTAGGCAAGCTCTTTTGCTACTTACTACTCTGGTAGTGAACCAAACTGTGCACAGTGGATACCTCAGGTGCCCAGCTCTTACATGGGGGATGCTCTCTGAAATAATCGTTCTTAACAGGGCAGGCTGGTGCTGTGAGGAGAGCTCCCTCCTCGTGGAAACTGTCCACATGGTCTGTTACTGGCCTTCTGTTGGTAGGAAGACAATCATCTTGCAAGAAGTGGAGGTCTGATGATGTGCACAGTGTGAGGTGTGTGTAGGGATAGGTTAATGTTGACATCATTAGCTCTTGGTTACCTAGGTGATGGATCCTGCTGCTATAGTAACCTGCAGGCTACGTTGCTCATCAAAGATGAATTTTAACAAACAGGATTGTTTTAAGGTGTTGGTGCCCTGTCTGTAGCTCTTTTAAAATTTTTACAGATGTTGTAAAATGAGACTTTGGACTACAGGTTTTATTCCCCATTTTTTTCTTGGAATTGCATCCTGGAAAAGACACGATGTTTATGCCCAATTATTGAGCTGAAGATAGAGACTTTTGAAGAAAAGTAATGCTATTGCTTATCATCTTCTGAACTCTTGCCTCTTAGGACCATCCCTCACTATGGAAGATGATATTTTGATGTGTATCCAGAGGAGTGTGAACCAACTCTCTCTCTCTCCCTCTCTCTCTAAAAACAGACTGTCGTATGTTCATCCAGGGATACAACCTTATATGCTGCTGGGTGAGAGATTGTCATGGGTTCATAAAGCAGCATGTGGTGGTGTGTCTTACTGAGATCTGTAGAAGATGACTCAGAAGTCAGGAGGACACCGAGTGGGAGATCAGCTCATGAGACTACGGGTTTTTCTTTTTGCTGACGATATAAAAGTTGTCCATGTGTTTTCAGGAGCCCCACATTTATGTGCCATCCGTTACCCACATTGTGTTATCTTTTCCACTTGGACAATGTAGATGATAGGAGGTTTTTTATTCTACATGGTGGTACTTAATACAAGAGATTTTTAAGTTCCTTGTGGCAGAGCAGGTTGGGACAGAGGGAATAGGTCCTGATGACTTGTGGAGGGACAAAATGTATATCCTTCACAGTCTGACCTGACTGAATAGACCTTCTGCTTTTTGGAAGTCTTTACCCAGGAGGAATAAAAATCTGGAAAAACAGGAATGAAATTAAGCCCACAAGTGATTAAAAATGAGACTGCTAGCTTTCTGTCTCACCTATGCAGGGCACTCTAGGCTTACCATGAAGACAGAGCAGGGCCAGCCTGTGCACCCCAGACCCCCGTGCACCACCAAGACAAATCTCAATGTAAATGGGGAGCCACAGAATACAGCAGCCCATTCATCAGAGACAAACCTGTGGAAATACCCCAAAGGGTAACTCCAGTTATACTTGAAATGTCCAGGAAAGTGTTCTGATGTCCCACCCTACAGTACTGAAGCTTTGCCTGCTCCTGGCACAGCCAACTGAACAGCTGTTGATGCAGCTGTGTTAGATGGTTTGAAAAAGCCTGAGAAGAATATATCTTCATGGCACTCCAGCTGTAATATAACATGAAAATATTGCCTCTGGGCATTAACAAGACTTTAAATGCTCTACAGGCCAGCATCTTCACTGGCAGAACAGGACTAGCTGTGTCCACATGTCTGCTAGCTGATGGTTTCTCATATGTGGGATTAAAGTAGAATACACATTCTTAGGAGCAGTGGTAGTTGGTGGGTGGGGATACAATTTGATAGGCCTTGAAGCCAGAAACACAGGAATGGAGGCTGCCATTGAAGGACGCTCTGTGCATAAAGTCATCTGGATTTGCCATGCACCACTACAGACAGAGTGCCTAGAGAAAGATTGCAGTGTAGTTTGGGCATTTTCTGGTGAACTGGGGCATCTGCTTCTAAGTTGTGTTGCCCTTATTCCTGGACAGAAAGGTGTCAAGCAGTGTAGGGGACAAGAATGGAGTGTAGGGAGCTTGCTTTAGTTGCATGATTATTTGGCCCATGTAATTAGCTGGATTAGAGCTAATCTAAGTATATTTTTCATTGCTTCTCCATTGACACTATTGGCTTCCAAATTTGTTGGAGTCCAGTTGACCCCATGAGCCTCTTCTAATCAATGAACAGCTGCCCTCCATGTCATGTGAGATTAGGCCTGTTTTCAGAGAAACGCCACCGTTGAACATCATTGTAGGTGTCATCTTTGCTTCCTCTGTACCTGGCACCTTCTGAACAGGAGCAGGGCAATTACTACATGTGGTTTAATTTGCTTGCTTTGGCTTTTATTTCATTTGGGCTGCAAAGCAGAGGGTACTTACATGGCAAGGGGGGATGAATTTCTGCCAATTGCTGACTCTGAGCTTGCTTGAACATGTGTTGATGCTGTAAATAAGAGAGGTTCTGTCTCTCGCTGAAAGTTCTTTGTCAGCCATACAATACTGAGATTTGTTAGGTATTAACTGAGTTACAGGTACATACAAGATGTCATGTGTTGCTTGGAGGGTTGGCAGGTTCTTTCCATGTGACCTGATTTGCAGTAGATTTGGGTACAACAAACCAGATAACTGAACTAAAGGATTATTCGCTGATCATCCTCCCAAAAAGAAGGCAGAACTGAGGGTCTCCAAGCAGTTGTTTGGCTTGGGTTCTCGGTGGCACACTTGTGTCTGCATGTCTGTCTAACGTGCTGGCCATGGTTTTGTTGTTCTTGTTTTTTCTCATCATCTTGGTATGTATTTTCAGGAGTGCATTCAAAGGCAAGGCACCAAAGGGAAGTACCAAATCTAAGGAACCAGGGCAAGGAGGAGGATGCCTGCTGGGCAGATATTTTGGGCAACAATGGGGCATCACACAGAAGTTTCAATAGATAGAAAGGGAGAAAGGGGTAGAAGAGATTCAGGCTCTTTCTTGCTCTGTCCTACACCCTGTTAACATGAAGTCTCCATCTCGTAAGGATTATTAGTATTACTGTGGTGTCCTATGATTCCTCTTGGGTTCAAGATAATGGCAGTTTTCTAAGCGTGCAACATAAAATCCTGAGATGTTCATTAAGATCTGCTAATTAAAAGAGACAACAGACTCATTTGGAGGATGTGGATGTCACGGAACACCACAGCTATTATCTCTGAGCTTTAAAAGCAGTTCTTCAACAGTTAAACTGCTGGAAAGAGATGACATTTTCTTTCCTCCTTCCCAGCCTAAAATCTGCTGGAGAACTGGTACTGGTATTCAGTGTCATGTTCCTTGCCCTTCAGTGTGTTCTGCTCTTGCCAGAGAGCATCTTATTCAGGCTGAGTCAGGTCATTCACTCTCAACAAACCCTGAAGAAGAGGAATACTGATAAATGAGAAAAATGTGGGGCCTTTGCTCACAGCAGGTTCCTTGCATGATGGATGGGCATGAGCTGGTGAAAACTGGGGGCTGCTGGTGTGAGCTAATACACACCTCCTGAAACTCCCCAGCTCTGCTGTAGCTGACTAAAATAAGCATTTGTGCTCGGAACTGTAACTGCAGTTTCTGAGCACAAATTTCTTGGAGCCAGGCACCTGACACCGGAGAAACTGGAGTCAGTGGTGCTTCACTCCCCACATCTGGGGCTGGTACTGTGTTGTATCTGCAGTAAGTGACCTCATGTGATAAGCCTGTTGGTTCAAACGCTGCTTTGGCAGAGCTCATTATGAGGAAACTCTTGCCTGGCCCTGCCCAAAGATAGTTTTTGCCAGGCCTACTGACTTTGATATAGTAGTCCTTATGGTGACAGGGATATCAGCCAGCCTCCCCAAATCCCTTCCCACTCTTGGTTTTCAGGCCTCTGGAAAGGAGGAGAGGGCTTTGGTTTGTGGCTTTTCCACATCAGCTGGCCTATTTCGATGTCAGACAAGCTGACTGTTTCAAGGTTGGTGCAGGTACAGCAAAAATCCCAGTTCCTGAACACAGAACTAGAAATGAGGTGACAGAAAGGAAAGGGACAGCAAGAGCTCAGATTAATTCTCTTGTACTTGGGGCTCTTTCCCTCTTTGGGGCTTTTGGGGAACAGGGGAAGAATGCAGCTGAATTCTGTGGGGCTGAGACCTCACACCCACTTTCTCCAGCAACTGCTTAAATCTACTCCCAGCCTTTTATTTTAAACCAGCATCTCCCCTTCATTCCCTTTCTCCTGCTTTTGAGCCTAATCTGTGTTTTTAACACTTGGTATTCATATGTAAAGATAAGGAATAGGGCCCTTCCCACCTCCTGGGCTTTCTTGGCTTACAGGCTTGTATCCTGTTCTTTTCACTAGTGCTTTCCCACCAACTGGAACGCCCTCCCTTCTGATCCCAACCTTTCCAGAAGCCATACAAAGTCAAAGTATTTTGATTTGTGGAACCCCTAACATGTTTCCAGGTAAACAGTGGATACTGCTACAGTTCTGGTAATTTTGTTATGCCAGTATGTTTCCTGCTTATCCTATGACATAAAAATCCAGATTGGGTATTTAGGATGCTGTCTCCAAGCCACCTTTTCTCTTCTCTTTCTCACTGTCCCTCCCCACTTTTTGGCACATCGTGTGAGAGGGTTTTGGTGCCACAGCAGGCAACCAAATGCTAACAAGCCCCCTGGTTCTGGCTTACAGCAGTCCTGCCACCAGTGGTTAACTAAACGTTCAGGTCAAATCCACTGTGCTTCTGGTTTGTGCCTACCTTTTGAAATGTGAATACTTTTTTTAAATACTGACTGAACGGTGCTAAGTGCTGGCCTTTTATAACTGAGGTTATAAAAGAGAGGTAACTGGGATACCTGGAGCTTGCGAGTTTCCAGGAGGGAAATTAATCCAGGATAATTTCGACTATTAGGAGAAAATTACTTTCTTGTTATTTTTGAAGTACATAATGGTAATAGTTTTCCATTTACTGTCCTAGGTGGCTCAGGGCTTCCTGCTGCTGCCAAACCATCAGGTTTTTTTTCAAAGAAGAGAAAAGAGGCAACAAAAGATCCAATCCATGGGAACTGTAGCAGGGATTGACAGGTTACCCCAGCTGGTGCAGCATGAACATCCAGGAGTGACAAGAAATTCAGCTCAGTTCAGCTGTAGATGAAAGCTGTAACTTTCCATGGAAACCACTGGATTGATTTCCTATCTTTTGCTACAGGTAATTGCTTTACTTCATGCAATTATGTGTGGTAATTAGAAGTAAATTATAGAAGGAACAGCAGAAACCATGAGTGGCATTCTCCATGTTTGTGGTCTGTTCCTTTAAGAGTGATTATGATTTTTTTTAATTGTTGTGTTGGGTTTTTTTAGCCCAACCTGTCACTTGCTTTCTATTCAGTTGATCAGGCATAAGAAGGGAAAATAAAAGTATGTTACAGAGTTCTGGTCTTTTTTTACAGCAGGCTGTCTAATACAAGCCCTTACTGGAACTGCAGTAGAAAAGCAGAATGATTTAAGGACCCTAAAATTCACATTTTCTTCCACTCTGATATAGTGAGGGACTATTAATACACCAGGCAGACCTCTGAAATAGATGCAGCTCAATAAATGACAAACACATTTTGGTTGGCTCAGAATATATTAAGGCTGTACTGTCTTTAATATTTGGGTTTTTTCCATAAGGTGCTTTTTTGCAAGGTGAGAAGTGGCAAGGTAGAGGACAGTCTAATAAAGCTTTATAAAGGTCCCAGTGATCCATTATTTGAGAAGTGCTATCGTGCTGCTATACTTAATGAAAGATCAGTCAAGTAAATTGTTCCTGGGGTTCAACTTAATTACATGCAAGAGATGGAAACTTCGTTGTCAAGGACTAATAAAATATCAGATGGCTTTAAGGAAGTCAGTAAGGTGGCAGTTTTAAACTGAAACCTGCTTGCTTAAAAATAGAAAAGACAGTAAATTTGATCAAGATGTTCTATAAGCAGCGTGTCACTTCACTGCAGGGTAAGAGTTTTAAGCTGTGTTAGAGATAAATGTTGAGTTCATTGTCAGTGTTTATCCTCTGAGCCTCAGACTGAAGGGCCTGTAGCTGGAGGAGATTTCTTATTGAAAAATTCGTTTAGTCTGAAACTTGGCCTATGATGACTAGGGTGATTTTTCTTAATGCTTGCAAAGCCATTTATCCAGCTCTGTAATTGAAATCCAGAGATGCCACAGAATGATGTGGCTGACTGATACTGAATCCTGAAATGTAAAATAAGTAAAGGCGCTTAACAGTTTAGACCTTTAATGTTGACCCATTTTATAATTATTTGGATGTTTTCCTGTACTTGTTCTGGGTTCATTGTTACACTGACAATAACCTGCCTTCCTTGTCAGTCCTGCAGGTTTTTTTCATGGTACAGTAAAAGTAATATTCCAGTATTCCAGCTGTATTCACAAATACTGCAAACTGGTAGATTGTTTTGAGGCGCTTGTGCATACTACCATTTATAAAAGAAAAAATAGTTTTAGAAAAGCATTTTTTTGAAGTGCATTAACAGCATCCTGCAGGTTTCCTGCCCTCAAGAGGAGCAGTTTTTACTCTGCTTTTGGGGCCCAGTTCACGTTTTACAGGATGCTGTTGTTTAAGCTGTGCCCAGGCACGAGTTGCAGAACCAGCAACCAGGGAGGGCCGTGGGCTGTCAGGTGAGGCTTCCTGATGGGGAATAGCCAGGCTGGTCTGAACAGGCTGCTCCTGAGTTGTGAACAGGGGCCTCCCCCAACACCTACCCTTTGATGTCAGTCTCGCATATTTGATCAATACTGCTCTCCACTTAGAACAGTTGTGCTCTGGAGAAGACCCATGTTGATTCAGCAGTTGACAGGCCAGCACCTGAGCCACTGTCACTGCTGCCTGGTGCTGTGCTGCTGCCTTGGCATGGTGTGATGCTGCCTTTCAGTCTATTTGCCTCTGAGAAAATCAATAGACTAGTTCTATCAGGAGGTTTGTGCTTATTTCTCTCAGTCTCTGTCACAAATGACCTAAATATTAGCAGAGGATTCTTTGCTCTCCTGACTACAGGATTGTCCCACCAATCCCACAGACTGATTGGGGGTGGGGGTTTGGAGGCATGTTCACCATAAATGGAAAGAGCAAACCCCAACTTTATACAACTTCTGCTTGTCAACTGAAGATTTTCGTGTCAGGCTTCTCTGCTGTTTATCAGATGTATTGAAAGACTGCATATCACTTTTCCCCAGCTGCATCCTGGCTTTAGATTTCCTCTCTGGGGTGAGAGCTGCCCAGTGGACCACTGGACTGGAGACAAAGGAGGTAACACAGCGTTTCTGGTGCAAAGAGCTGTAGCCAAACCACCTAAAAAGGGCAGGGCCCAGTCTGTGCCTGAGAGTGCCCAAGAGGGTAGAAAGCAGGATAACCTGGTGGTTCAAGAGGACTGGGGCACAAGGATTTCTGCCCCTTTGCTCCTGTTCTGGACATTTGGAAATGCAGCCCTTTATCTCTGTGTGAGATAAAACTTGCAATTCCAATGTAACTTTTACCCACAGGTTGGGATGCTGGGAGGACCACAGGGCTCCAAATATTGAACAGTGGCAAGTCAGCACTATGAGCAATTGTTGTTGTGAGTCAACATTGAATCCCTGCCAGAGATGCCTTTTGCAAATAAAATTTAGCACTAATTTATCAATGGGTAAGTTTAAAACTCAGTACATAATGAATCCTTCTGGATCAAAAGAAAATGCTCATAACGACTTTATTATAAATAAATACTATGTTTAAGGGGACCAAATCAATGTAAGGGTATTGCTATGTTTATCCACTCATAAGCCTGCTACTTTCCTTACTACCAGTGGCTGATAGAGAGGGTTTTGTTAATTTTTTTTTTTCGTTTTGTTACTTTAACAAAACTGTCCACGTGTATTCTTTAGCCTTGATTCCTGCTGTTCAGAGAGCCTTTGTGTCCACAGACACAGTTCTGCTTCTCAGCCAGCATCCAGTGGCACAAGACCAGAATCAGTGGCACAAAAGCAACCCCCCCAAATTCCCTTCTGCATGCCACACACTGCTTCTGTCAGACAGGGCATTTTCTAGAACCTCGTTCCCATGGTGAACGCAGTTCATCTCTTCTGCTGCCCAGAGCTGACCCTGGGGGAGAGACCACCTGAGCGCTCTCAGATTCTGGTCTTGAGGCAAAGAGCAGCTGGGTTTTCGGAGCTTTCCCCGGAGTAACTTCTGCTCTCTGTGTGCACTTCAGCTCCAGGCTGATGCACCTTCAGGCCTGGGGGGTGGGTGGGTGTGTGGGGTGTGCTTAGTTTTGTTTTATTTGTTTTACTTGTTTTATTTTGGTCTTTTTTTCTCCTTGCTGGCGCGATTTCAGCAGTGCCGATGGCAGTGCTCTGGTGCCGCACCCACAGCCGCTGTTCGGGGGCTGCCGCTGCACCCGCCGTGTCCCACACCGAAGGCTGTCCCAGTGAGGACCGGCTGTGGCTCCGGGGGCGAGGAGGGGGCGGCCCCGGGGGTGCTGCTGGCAAGCAGGTCCCTAATCTCGGGGTTCGGGCGGCCCGGCCCCGGGGGTGCTGCTGGCAAGCAGGTCCCTAACCTCGGGGTTCGGCCGGCCCGGCCCCGCGGGCGCGGCGGAGCTCCGGGATGGCCGGGGCCGGGCGGGCGCGGCTCCTCCCCGGGGCGGGGCCGGGCCGGGGCAGCGGCGGCGGCGCGGGCGGCGGCGGAGCGGGGCCATGGTGAAGATCGGCGTCCAGCAGCCGCCGGCGGCGCTCAAGCCGGACAAGGAGAAGGAGAAGGCGGCGGGGGGCGATGGGGCGGCGGGCGCGGTGCTGCTGCCCCCGAGTGCCGTGAGTGGGGCGGGGCGGGGGGAAGCGGCGGCGTGTGTGGGGCTGGTGCGGACAGGCACCGAGACAAGGGAGCGATCCAAGGGGGGGGGGGGGGGTTCGTGGGCAGACGGAGTTTGGAGAAGTGGGGAGCGGATGGGGCAGGGCAGCGGCGCCGCTACCATCCTTGGGCGCCGGAGGGAATGGTCGGTGCCGACAGTGGCATCCGAACTCATCCCTCTGGGTGGTTTGGCCTCGAGGTTTGGGATTGGTCATACGTGGGTGGCTTAGGGTTGGCATGGAGAAGAGGCAAGAGGGGCAAAGTGGATGGTGCTGGAGGATGATGAGAAGCAAGGGACTAAGAGCACACGCAGCCCCCTAGATGCTTTACAGATGGGAGTTGACATGGTGATGTTGAGCTGCTCTGCTGGCTTCAGGTGGTGGATGACAGAGGGGAACAAGCACTCACTCATGCCTGTGGAGGCTGGGATCCTGACAGGCTCCGGGGGAATGAAGGTGCTGGGCATCCCTAGCAGGTGCAGAGCATGGCTGGGGCCTTGGGGCGGAGTTGTGTGAGTCCCGTCCAGACTGTGAGTCATGGGCAGGTGCTGTTGGGCAGGGCTGGACACATGCCAGGGGTGGTACAGCCAGTGCCCCTCGAAGACTGGAAGGTGAAATGGGCACTGTTATGTTTGGCTGGGATTTGACTGTTTCTGGAGTCTCTTGTGGCAGAGAACCCCCAGCTTGGCAGCTCTGCTGCCAATGTGGACCCACGGGTAAATACCACACTGCACAGTGTGAAGGGTGTTGTCCTGAGACAGGCCTGACCCACAGCATAAAGTCTGCCTTGTTATGGTGCTTCCATTTCAGAGGAGGAGACTTAAATGGTGTTTCTGTATTCCTCATAAATGCCTCAGGATGTGTGTGCAGTTTGATCATTTATTGAACCCTACCATCTCCCTGACTCAAAAAATGATGGGGAAGCTGCAGTTCTGTTCTGTTCCTGCAGCAGTGCAGAGCGTCCCTCCTCATATGCCTCTCTGAGTGAGTGGGAATTACCAGCCCAGGAGAGCTGCTCTTCAGCAGGGGTTTCTGGAGACTGCTCAGTTCTGCAGAGAGTTCAGGGAATCACATCCTTATGATCTCTCATGTCATGCACAGATGTGCTCACAGCTCTGGCTGTGCTGTCAGGGTCTGAATGTGCTCAGCCCGTCATGGTTGCATCTATTAATCTAGCACATAGGAGCTGTATAGAGACCTGTAATGGGGGAACGTGGCCAGCTGTGGTCTCCTAGTGATTTCCTGACTTTATGTTGCCTAATTATAAACCAAGGTTTATTCCTGCCTTTGATGTCCAGCCCTGGAAGTTGACTGTCACACTGGACTTCCAGCTCATTCTGCCATTAAACCATTTCTGCAGCTGGGAACTCAGTTCTTCTGCTGATCCTGCATGAGTTCAGGCAGGATTTGTCTTCTTCTCATGAGCACTGTGAGAAAAGGAGTTTAAAAAGGAATAAAATAAAATAAAAGGAACAGAAGCTTATTTCTATCATTAGTGCTGCCAGATCCCAACAATCAAAATTATTCCGATTCAGGTCCTGCCAGATGAATGAAATTGGCTTACATAGCAAATCATGAATTTTGGATTCTTTTTGTTGCCTTGGGCCTTTCTCTGACTCCTGGGAGTCATGGTGGTGTTCTTTTAAGCTCACATGAGCTACAAAAGAACTTAAAAACATGGATTTAGAACAAAGACTCTTCAGCAGTCTCTTAATTCCAGCAGACATGTATGAACATCAACATAAGGCCCATGAAATAAGGGCAGGAGTGGTTTGCAGTAAGTCAGTGCAGCATGAGTGTGTCCGGGGAGCAGCACATCCCCTGACATCAGGTGGCCTTTTCCTGATGCCGTTTTTCAGGTTATGACACTGGATTCTCTTTGGTGTAGTTTGTACTTAGCTGGACTGAGGGGATGTTTATTAAACGCCCAACCTGTGGGGTTGGGTTTTCCATAGCCAGGCTTTCTTGCCGTGCTCGCCCTCGTGCTGCCAATAAATTCTGTCTGTGTGTGTCTCTAGCTGCCTTGCAGCAAAATGGCATTGTTGAGATGCAAGCAAGATGCTCTGCATTCCTTTCCTCCTAATTTCAATCCCAGTGATGGGAGCCAGAGCTGGGAAATGATTCGGGGGCAGCTTCCACAGCCTGTGAATTTTGGCAAGTGCTCCGTGAATGCAAAGATGCAGCAGCAGGAAGATGTCTGTGATGCTAATGTGTCCTGAAAAGTAGTAGGTGAGGAGTCCTGACAGCAGGCTTGTATGTGCTGAGCCTTGTTTCTCCCCTGTGCAGCTCAGCTTGAATTGCAAAGAATATACAATTTAAGCTCTTGTCATAAAAATCTGCATAATTTTGAAGCTGTTGCAACATTTTAAGGGCTTATAAAAGAAACAGTCTTCTTGTTAGAGTCTTCTTAGTAGAGCTGCAGGGATGTAGCAGCCTTGAGCAGAAGGCAGTTTGAGGTTATGCAGCCAGTAAAATAACTTGTTGTGTTCATTGGAAAATTGTTTTTTCAGATGCAAAGTAGTATTCAGTGAGTTTTAATTGAACTCCAGATTTACAATCTGAAATGGAAATAAATACATACCCTGTGTCTTTAACTGCTCTTGGAAGTATGGTCCTAGCAATTGTGATGGATGTTGAAATCCACAGGAACCAAGTAAAACTGATGGCTGGAGCCTTCAGTCAGAATTTGGGTTGGGTTTTTTTTTTTTTTTTTGGCTGATTTCTTGTGAACCCCTCTAGCACTAGCAAGTTATTCAGCAGAGACAGTGCAAGAGCCAGAGGAGAAGGGATTTCATTAAAGTCTGCTGCTTCACCAGGTGTAAATGATAAGTGTTGGAGGGAGGAGGCTCCTCTCATCCCTCTCACTGGGTGCTCAGCAGACACTGACTGGGGGCTCTGCCCAGCGCTCTGTGCTGCTGGCCCAGGGTGGATCCGACCACCTTATCTAACGCTGCAGCACCGGGATGGTTCACAGTCAGTGGGAATCTGTGTGATCCAGAAACCTCTGGGGAGGGAAAGTAGAGAGCAAAACCTGTTGTCCTGCCTCTGGGAAGGGCTGTGCTGAGACAGCACGTGCAGCCGCGTTTGTCTCCAGCTTTCCAGCAGGATGAACGTCGAGGGCAGGACAGTGTCTGCTCAGCCCGTGGCTCAGGTCTGGCTGCTGGGAGAGAAGGGCTTTACAGGTGAAGCAGGAGACTGGGAGAGCTCTTTCTGTGCCCGTAGGCCTGGCAAACCTGCTGGAAACACCTTGGCAGTGGCTCATAGGCACACAGTGGTGTCTGCTGGGTGCGGCTGATGTTCTGCTCTTGGTTGGTTGCAGTAATACCAGGCTTTGGTTTTGTGCCTTTCATCCCATCCACACATTCCCAAAGACTTGACGAGACTCAGTGGTCTTTGGATCACACCCTTCCTGGTTGTATGGAAAAGTTTCCCACAAGGATCTTCTTGCTGCCTGGCAGTGGATCCATCCAACCCTTCTGTCTCTCTGTGTGGTCTCTTTGTAGGCTGCACCTCAGGATGATTGTCGGTGGGTGTCTCAGCCTCCTGGCTGCAGGACCACCCTCCCTTGGGGGGCTGACGGCTGAGCTGCCCCAGCCTTCTCTTTGCTGCCAGCCCAGGGCTGCAGCAGCAGCTCCCACACTGAGTGAGGTTGCCCTGTTTAGTACAAATAGCAGGAGAAAGCCCTGGAATTCATGGGGAGCATTTTCCCTCTGGTGCCCAGGAACGTCTCTTCGCTGTGACTGCCACTGCGAAACTCCCCAGCAGGGAGCAGGTCTGCTGTGGATGTGGAGCTCTTAGCAGAGATAGGGTGTCTTGATGCTGGGGCTGTTGCTGTGTCCCTGCTCCCCTGGCTTTCCCAATGCTCTGGCGAGCACAGTGAGCTGGGACTGGTTTGCACCTGCCTGAGCAAGCCCAGGAGGATGAGTGCTTCATGGTGGCAGCAGATCGAAGCAGGGCAAGCAGCAGTGCCACTGCTGGCCTTCCCAGGGGTACCAGTGCATCTTGAACAGTGATGCTCCAGAGCTGGATTCCAGCCCAAGTGGCAGGTGGGGGAGCAGTGGCTCTTGCTGGGCACGTGAAGCAGAGTCACACCAGCTCGTGGAAGCTGTCGTGCCAATACAGTGCTGGGTTTTGTGAGCCACTTTCTTGCAGGATGCTGTGAGGTGGAAGACACATGGCAAGGGAAGGGGATGTGAGAAAAAGTCTTTTAAATGGGGATTTTCACAAAGCAAGCTGTAAATTCAGAGAGAAGGAGAAAAACCAGCTGGCAGCGATGTGGATGGATTAAGCTCGTTGACATGTTTGCAGGCTTGAGTCCAGGCTTGATGTGCTTGAGCTGTGGGTGTTCTCACAATGTTAAGGGCTTGATTTAGGAGTCTGAATATGGCAGATCCTAATTTGAAGAAGCAGCCTCCTGTAACATAAGGTATTCCTGGCCTTTGCCCAACCTTCCTGTATCCATGTGGGCTGAAGTGATGACTTCTTTTTGTGTCCTTTAGGGGGTCGTCAGCTTAAAAAGCATTGTCATTGGTTCTTTGTTCTCTATGGTTTGGGGATGCCTTGGAAGCAGAGGGAAAAGGAAAAAAAAATGTCTCTGGACCTTACAGGATCTGCTGTAATGAAATACTAGACTTGAGTATCTTAACAGACTCTGGACATGAATATTTGATATTCCAGCTGAGCATGACAAAGGATCTGGCTAAAACTGGCAGAGGGATTGGGACAGAGGATGTCTATTCCGAGCAGAAATGTTATAAATGCAGTTGAATTTTGAAACATGGAGCTGTCTTTCACCAGAAAGATGTAGACTGAAGAACTGGAGACGGAGAAACTTGTAATGTCTGTCTAGAGGTGAGTGTTCTTCCAAAGCTGGGGGAGAGCCAAAGCCAGTGCAGCTTTGCATGGAGGTGCTCTTTACATGGGAAGAACTTGTTGTATTTACCCGCTTTCAGCACAACATTGTTTTTTTTTGTTTTGACAAAACACAGAAAACCAAGAAATACCTTTAACAAGCAGCGTTCCAAAGGGTACTGATGAGCCAAAAGCAAGTACAAGACGTAAGCTTTGCTGCATACACTGCACGTGTCCCATCTGTAGGAAGGAGCCTGCCCTGCTCAACTGGCAGGAACCCTGTGCTGTGCAGTGATAAGACAGTTCTGGTTTCACCCTGTTGTTGTACCTTGCTGCTCGCTGGCTGTCTGGGAAGAGGTGGCCTGGCAGGTGTGTGAGGCTGCTCAGAGCAGCTTAGCACTCTGGCCAGGTCTGGAGAGATGGAGTATCTAGGGAGGATGAGGTGTTTGTGCTACCAAATCTTTGCTCATTAACAGGTTTACAGGAGATGGAAAGGGCATTTTCACTTCTGGACAGGTATTTTCTTCCCAAGTGGTGTGTGGGAGCCTAGGCATGCTTTGGGTTTTTTAATGCCAGTGTTGCCATTTGAAGGAGGACAATGTGAGGGTGTTGGGTTTTTTAACTCATCTCTCTGCACTTGATGCCCTACCTTTGAAGTCGGTTTGAACAACAAAGAGAAGGGTAAATTTGCCTCCTCTCTCTTGCTGTTGTTCAACTAGACACCATTTCTTTGTGGTGAATTTTTAAGCGTAGGATTGACTGTCAGAGTTTTCCTACGCTGTTGCTGGGAGAGATAATCACTGTCAGTGTTCTGAAAGGGAGCAGCGACTTCATTTTATGGTGTGACACTGTATAAGTCCTGATTTTTCAGGGAAGAGGCAAATGCTGTAACCTGAAATGTGATTCCTTGTTAAGATGATTCAGCTTGCACTCCAGGAAACTCTGGACTCTGATCCCTGTGCTCAGAGTGAACAGTACAGATTTGCGACTGTGATTCCCTCTCTTGTCTGAAGAACCAGCGGAAGGCAATACCTTGGCTGTTCCAGCTCATCAGCGTCTTGGGCATGGCTGTGCCCTCCTTTCTAACAGCCTTTTGGGAATCAGTCACATCCAGAGGAAGTGATGGGACAGTGATGGCTTAACTGGCCACAGCCACATCAGCAGTACTTGGCTTGCTCTTGGTAGGACCCAGCGTGACTAATTTGACCATCTCTGCCTGCCTGACTGTAGAAGCTCAGAAGTGGGTGCTGTAATTTTTTTTGCACCCCAAAACCTTCCAGACATGGAGCTCCTTGGGGGAAGCAGTGGTTAGAGCACAGTGGTGGTGTTCAAGGGAGTCCTGTGCCCAGCTGTTGCTCTCCTCTGGTGCTTCATCCAAAACCATTACTAATATTGAAAAACTGCAGGTGAAATCGTCTGAAATCTTTTGATGTGTCTTTTCCTTGTCACGTTTTCTGCTTTCAAATGCATTGAGACAGCACCCAGTCCTTTGCATATCTTGCAAAATCAACCTCCAGCTCTCTTGATTTGTGCCCAGGGCTCCCTGGCTGGCATTTACAGGTTGGAACCTGGGTTTGTTTAATGTTGAAGCAATTTTACAGTTTTAGTCTGGGAAAATGGGTAGTATGTCCTACTGTCATGCCATGGGACAGCTTGTCCCTTTAGTGGGGCTGCTTCTTCCCAGGTCCCACATGAAGGGGGAAGCAAGACTGGTTTTCATAGCAGCTTCTCTGCCCTTCACCTGGGAGGAGAAGGAAGACTTAGCTGCACCAGGAAAAAAACTGAAAACTGTTGGCATTTCCTTACCTCAGTGTTCCTCAATATTTTTGGCATTTGTTAAAGGTCTTTTAAGGAGGCAGGTATCTGCCCACCTGAATATGTCTTTACCTTTGAATCCAGTCTCTCTTTAACTTAGCCAGCCTCTCGATTTAAGAGCTTCCCCTGTTCCCAGAGCAGCCACTCTGCTTTGCTCTTGCTTGAGCTGCCTTTTGTCTTTAATGGTTTTGAGACTCAGTGCTAAAGCTTAACCTCCATTCTCCTCCTAGAGAAAATTCCTGTTATTTTAATGTCACCTCCCACTTCAGGGGTGCAAAAAAACCCCCAAACAACCCTGGCCTTCACATGGCTGTACTTGCTCCTTCCCTCTTCCCAGGTGCTCCAGAGCCTTTAGCTGTGGTGTTGGAGCTGTTCCATGGCAGGGACTGATTTTCCCCATCGTGAGTGGTATTGGATTTCTGGAAATCAGGCCACGTTTATCAGACTCCGTATTTTGGCAGTCAGGCTGTTAAATGCCCAGGTTGGGATGTTTATTTGCCACTTCATAACAGCTGTTTATTTTCTCTCTGCCTGCCTGTCTGTTCAGTGTGACACTCAGGGCTTTAGCCATGTGCCTGGTAAGAATAGCCTTATTTTTACAAGGGGCTTTGTTGGCTCTGTGAATGGTCTAAATGGCTTTACTCCTGGGAAAGAGGAGAGGGAGGCTGGAATCATTCCAACTGGAAGTTGTGCCTCAGCCAAAAAAAAAATAAATAAGAAAAATGTATGGAAATGAATTCCTCACCCCTGTGCAAAGAGGGAAGAGGAGCCCCTTAGTTCCAGAAAGGGATGGAAAAAGGAGAAGAGAGGGGCATTTATATCTCTCTTGCTGATGAGGGAGAAGGAAAATACGATTGCTGAGTGCTTAGGTCCCACATGCTAGGCTGCGTTTTTAACACCCTGCTGTCTTTGTCATATAGCAACAAAGCTGGGGGGTTTAATTAACCAGTGGTTGGTTTTGATATTCTAATTTCCAGTGCTGCAAAGTGACTCCTGAGGCAGGTGGCTTTGTTGGTAGTCATGTGCTACGGTGTCATTTAAGGGTGTGATTAGATTCATTTACTGCAACCTTTTTGCCTTTAGCTGTGATAGTCTCTTAATTACAGGTTTGGTTTAGGTTTTTTTTGCTTCCAGGCATCTTTTGAGTCCAAAAGCCATGAGTTGTATTCACAGGCACTGCTCAAATGCTGTATGCAGGGACTTTGGTTGCCTTGGAAACTGTGTGCCATATATATATGTGTGTGTGTGTGTGTGTATTTCTCTCTGTCTATGCATGAACACGTTGTTTCCTTTTCTGACCTAGAGCACCAGAAATGCTCTTCAGCCTGGAAGGACTCTTTCTTCCAGGTATGGGATCCTTCAGAGGCCTCTCTTTGCTAGTGCAGAGCATTGACCCCTGTGGCTCTGCCAGGGCACTGGCACAGGCACTCCTTCCTTCTTGGTGTCACCTGGTATTTCTCCTCATTTTGCTCCCTCTCCTCTCTCCAAGCATAGCTGCTCTTGAGGACAGGACTCACTTTTTGTTCATCTGGCAAAAGAACCTTTTTTGGAGTGTTGGAGGTGCTTTGGTGGATGCCAGGATGAACTGCCTTTGCTGTCATGCTTTCTCTCTCTCTATTCATTTCCCTCATCTCTTCCTTTGTCTGCCTTTTCCCTGTGTGTAGTCCCTCACATTCCATCTCCAGAGTGATCGCTTGGCAAGGGCTCCAGTCTGGAACCCTGGCTGGCCATCCCAGATTGGTCTGGCCATCCCTGAGGACTCTTCACCACTGAGCCCCCATGTGTCTGAACTCCTAAGTATGGGAGTAGTTGTTTCTGGATTTCTTTACCCTACGATTTATCCCACCAAGTCTCCAGTGCTTTTTATGGAGCAGAGCAGTGGCAGTAAGCACCTGCAGGTAGTAGGGATGCTGCCTGTGGAGCAGGTGGATGAGAAGGCTTTGCTTTGTGTGCAGGAAGAGCAGTCTGTGTTGCTGCAGAGACAGGAGTCACTCTCCCAAGAGGTGACACTCCAAGCCAAGCCAGCACATGGGAGGAGAGGTCAGTGCATTCCAGCTTATGCCAACTGTGGCAGCACTGCAGTTGGCTGTGGGGTTTTTCCACTTGAAGTCAGTGGAGGTGCCATTATTGCAAGTCCTTACATTTTGTGAAGCAGTAACTGATTTTGCTGTGAATATGGGACTTAATGTGCTGGAGTTACAGACCTTGAACTGATTTTTTTTCTTTTACCAGAGACCATATTGGCCTTTGGTTACCAGAAATGAGAAAAACAGCACGTTAAGTTAGATTTTCTGATGTGAGTATCTCAAGTTTTGAGCCTGCATCCTTTGAGGGAGCCGTGGCAGTGTCTGTAGTTATGTCAGTACATCTAACGTTGAGAGCTCAGGCTGCTGCTTCCTTGAAACCAGCAACATCCCAGAGAGGGATGACATACTTTGCTGCCTTTCAGAGAGCATCCTCTCCAAACCACATCCCTTTGCATCGCATTGCTCTGCATCGCCTTCCTCTCCTCATTTGTCAGTCATCAAAATCACATCTACTATTTTTAGTCACCCCATGCTTCTTTTCGTGTTGGGGGTGTATATTTAAGGCACTTGTCCCTGTTTGTCAGGCCCTGCGACACCTAAAATGAAAGGTTTCAAACCTGTGTTTTTCAGAAATGCGGGAAAAATGGTGTGTGGAGGACTCGGAGCTGTTTCCAAAGCTGAAGAAGCAGAAAAAGGCCAAGAGCTGAGCCCATCTCTGCTGAGGTGGGGTGTGACTTGGGAGACATCAAGGCATGACATGACACCTCTAATTTTCTCACTTCTGTTTTCTTCAGCAAGGGTGATAAGGGAGCAATAGAGTGACATTTCTATTTTTACAACCTTCTGCTGTACGAATAACAAATATCAAAGGCCATGCCTTCCTGGGGATGGTTCTTGCCACCAGCTCCTGCTGGTGGTGTGTGTCCAAAGGCTCAGTACCATGAGGCCAGGAGGGTTTGCTCGGCAGGAGGTGCCCTCAGCAGTGCCTGGCAGCTGTTGGTGGTTTCCCTTCTCTGACTCACTGGGCCCTTTGAACTTGATTTCCTTACCTTGGACCAGATATTGTGCCTGTATTGCACAGCCAGGCTTCTGTCCTCCACCCCCTTTGTAGGAGAGATGTTCCACAGCGATTCAGTGCCAAATAGGAGTGACAGGACACTGGACATTTTCATCATGTCCTGAGAAAGACCTGAAATTCTGAAGAAAATCCGCAAAGACTGAATTAGTACTTTTTCCCCCCTCAGGCTACTTTCAAGCCTCTTCTACCAAATGGTCTGTATCATCACTCCATCCTCTGCCATCTGGGTATCTGCTACCTGTGCTCTGTCCCTGCAAGCCAGCAGGGCACTGAGTTGTGGTGAAGAGCCTGTTTTATCCAGGGGAAGGAATTCCTTTTTATACTCCAGTATCCTGTCTGCTGCCAGGCACGGAGTTGAGTGTCTGAACGCAAGCATGCCTGCAAACTGGAGCCAAGTCAGCGTGTCTGGTTGCTCAGGCATCTGTGTGCAGCTGCCTCTGTCTCTTCCCAGTGGGATGAAGTATTAGCAGGACAATGCATGGCAAAAAACCAAGATGTGGACCCACATCCTTGAGAGGTGGGTGCTTTCCCCCATTGCCTATGTGGAGGAAGAGCGAGCTGGTTGCACAGAGGAAGGTGCTCTGCCCTCTGCCTCTTCCAGTTTCTCCACTGGAAAGGGAGCTGGCCTAGCCCTTTCTGTAGGGTCAGCAAAGTGGCAGCTTCCACTGCCTGTGCCATCAGTGAAGCATGTGGTGGTGCCAAGAAAAAGGGAGCAAAGAAAGGATCATTGCATGGAGTGGCAGCATTTTCCTTCCCTGAAGTGAAGAGTGGGTTACTGCAGAGCTGTGCATCCTCCCCATGTACACATCTGTAGTGTCAGGTCTGTGGACATTGTGCCACTGCTGTTGCTTTTCCAGCTGCTCATTCATGGAGAAGCAAATGAATGTTTGTCTTCTGCACAGCCCAGAGAGGGGAGGGAGGGCCTAATGTTGATTTTTGTGTAAAAAATGCCCATCTGTTGCAATGTTGTTTTTAAAACTATGAAAAGAGGAAAGCCCATTTGCCCAACTGAAATACTTGTCCCTGCCTCTGCCCAGGGATGGTTTTGACCTCAACCTTTCCCATTCCTCTTGGCCAAAAAAACCCCAGGCTTGATGAAGGCAAAAAATTAGTAGAATGGTTTGTTGCAAGCAGTGTGTCTGGTTAATGAATTATTCTGGAATATTGATAAACGTCTGGTAAACATACAGCATTTCTATGTGTTAGTATTTTGATCTGCTCTTCAGGAAAACCCTGCTCTGAATCTGACTGTTTTCCCTCACTACCAGAATTCATGGAGTCTGTCACTGCTGCCAGATCCTCCAAGTCTGCCGTGTGGCACGACTGCGGTGCACGGTTTGGTTTGCTGGTTGGTCCTGGGGGTCTTTCTGCCAGAGATGACATTCCTGCAGCTTGCTGCTGGGACCACCTGCTTCTCTTTATGATAAGGTTGGCTTAGGGGAAAAAACTGCTCCCTTGCTGGGATGCCAGGCATTCCTACAGCAAAAACTGATGGAAATCAGCTGTGGAAATCAGCAGCGATCCCATGGGAAGCAGGTGTGTTGTGGCATGAGTAGGGCAGCAGCCTGTGGAAGAAGCTTCTTGGATTTTTCCAGCCTGGTGGAGATTTGTTATCCTGGGTGAAGTGCTGTTAAAGCAGGTTGTGCACTGGCTGTCAGCACTGAGAACGCCTCCAGCCTGGAGCAGAGGCACAGACTAACATAGCTGCTTTTAAATTGTAATTTACTTGTATTGACAAAGGCTGGTGGCCTTTTCATCTGCTGGTCTGGGGGATGGAGATGCATACTTTAGTGAGGGTTTTCCAGATGATTTTTATGCAGTATTTTGCAGGACTGTGGTTAACTGTTCCTCTTGGCCTGGCTGGCAATATTTTTAACCTTGCTGCCTTAATTTCTGCCCAATCAGAATGCTTGCTGTTGATTTTTTTCTTTCCTCCCTCAGAATTTGAATTTTTGTTTGAGATTTTTTTTCCCCCAAGTGTTTAGTAACTTCTCCCAGGGCAAAGCTCTGCTTTGCTTCTCCCACCTTCTCCCAAAACGCAAAGCTTGGGCATTTTTCCTAAAGCCAGAAATGTTTGTATGGAGCAGAACTCATCTCCTTTGGCAGTGAGAGAAGGGATGTCTCTGTGACTTTGGTTGTGCAAAGAACAAAGAGCTGCTCTAGCAAATAGTAAATCATGGAAGGCTTATTCTCCCCCTCCCTACCATTCTTCAGACACAGCTTTTCCTTTTAGGGGGAGTATTTTTTTCCCCTTTGAGTTGCCGTGCCCTCATGAACCTTCTCTCCAAGCCCTCCATGGAGTTAGCACTTGCAGCTCACTGAGGAAGGGAGCAGTGAGCCAGTGATCACAACAACCTGGCACCTTTTGGATATGGTTCACTTGCAGACATTAAACATTTTCTCAGCCTTGCTTCAGTGTCAGTAGCAGGAGATCTCATTCCTCTTCACCCCCACTGTCTGCACTCTTTCTCTGATGACAAGTGTCTAGGAGAGCTGTTTTTGTGAAACACTTGACATCTAGCATGACTTTTGTGTCCTAGCAGTTCATGTCAGAGAGCCTTTAAACTTCCTCTAGTAATGTGATTTTTTTGTTTCTTTTATTCTGTTCTTTGTGGCTTGTCACAGTTGCTGCCCCTTGTCTGCAGAAGGAGAGAAAGGGAAAGATTGGAAGTAAACTTAAAATATGATATTTTTCAGCTTGCTCATCCCTTTATTTGCTGAAGGAGCAGCAGCAAACTAATTACATTGGTTCTTCAGTGTAGGGAGCTGGCAGTGAGCAGAAGTGATGTGGGTCTTTCAATGGTGGGATGAAGGAGAAATAAAGACAGATTAATTTCTTCTGGAGGTGTGCTGGAGTTGTAGCTACCTCAGAGCGATTTGGTCTTTGCAGTTACCAGTCTGAATGTGGCTAGGGAAAAAAAGTCATGTTGGCTGGGAGTGGAGCAGGTAGCAGGTAGCAGAGGGGCTCCAGGATCCTAACTCTGCCCCTGTTTTATGCCTCGATGGAGGCAGGGGAGGGAGGGAATCCCTACCTGGCAGGGTCCCCATGAGAGCCTCAGTGGTGCTGGTGTGACCTGGTTTTGGGGCAGGAATGATGCCTCCAAGGCTGGGACTGAACTGCTGTTCTCACAAGGCTGCTCCAAGATAGGGAAAGGGGAAAAAGGTGTTTGCTGCCAGCTCTGCTAGGCAGAGCTGGTCTGATGCCACCAGAGGGTGGCAGGGACCCAGGGACATCTCCCCTTGGGGCTTCAGCACCTGCACCACCCACAGGGTTTTGGTCATGGTACCCTGGAGAAACATCTCTTCCTTTAAGAAGTGATGGATCTTAGAGAGACTGTTGTTCACTGTTCCTCCTGTTCATATTGGTCTCTGACTAGCCATGGAGAGAGTGTCTTTCCAGTCAGACATGTCTGTGAACTGCACAGAGGGAGTTAATCTGCTAGAGCCCTCTCTGGAGCCTCTCTCCCCTTCCTGCCTGCTCAGCTGAGGGCAGCTTTCTGTGTGGAAACTGGGGCATCTCTGAACCAACTTCTTTTATCTGCTTCTGAAAGGCCTTACATCCTCCTGCTTAACATTTTGAAGGGTTATTTTGGTAGTAAAAACAAGAGCATCATAGGTTGGGGTGAGTGGTCTCCCAGGAAGTAACCCTGCCTTTGCAAGGCCCTCCTTTTTCAGGGCTGTAACAAGGTGAGCTGGCTACTGTCTGTATGGATTGGGCTGCACTCTATAAAGGACAGATATGTTTTATTTTGATGTTTTGTCCATGTTCCTGGAAGGTGTGCTGGAATGTGCTTGAAAATGAAGTTGAGATCAGCACATCTAGTTGTGTCGGCTCACCCCAGCAGGGCCAGGAGGTACCTCTCCGGGACCAGTAACTTCCACCCCAAAAATTTCCACTGAGAAATTCTGCCAAAAGTGGCAGCATTTCAACAAAAATTTTTGAGTATAAATACATAAATGCTATTACCTTCAGTAGCCAGGAACTCTTAGTTCCCGATTTTCTTTTTTTGTTTGTTTGTTTTGTTTTGTTAATCTTTATCACCCACTGAAACAAAGCTTGGCTTTGTTCTGAGCAGTCAGTGGGGAGCAGAGTATACATGTATGTGTGTATGTTCTCACACAGATATGTTTATATATAGATATATATATAGATATATATACCTGGAGTGCGAGGGGGGGGGCAAAATGCACAAGTGTTTTGCTGTTGCCAGATGTGAAGTTGTTTTGCCAGACGCTGCCTTTCCTCATTGCACGCCACAAACCCATGCATTAAAGACAGCTGGTTTTCTGCCCCCTGGCAGCAGCAGGTGACAGTGCTGTGTTTTTTCCTGGCAGGAGGAGCCGGCTCCAGCCATGCAGGGCCGGAGGTCATCGCTCAGCGGGGTGTGTTACCTGACCATGGGCCTCCTCGTGCTGCTACTGGGGCTGGTCTTTGCATCGATGTACGTGTACAGATACTTCTTCATCACCCAGGTAGGAGAAGGTTGGGAAGGGCTTTTGGCTCATCAGACGAGCTGCTCCAGCCTTTGGAAGACGTGGTGCTGGGGTTTTTTGTCTTGCACAGACAAGACATATCTAAAGTGGTAGGCTCAGGCTTGCCCTCATCCCCACTGCCTGAAAGATTTCAAAAATCCTCTTTTCCCCTCCCTTTTGACTTTGTTTTGCCCCTTTTGTTTTTTAACTCCATAAAACTATGCTACCAGTTCTACCTTTTAAACCTAGTCACTGCTGTCAGGGGCAGGTGGCCTGAAAGCATGGCTTGTTGTGAGAGGAGAGCAAGCCTGGAGAGAGCAAGGGGAGAGTACAGGCAAAGGAACAGCTTTTTGCAGTAGGCTCTGTAGGCTTTAGCACAGGAAAACTCTGTAGGTGTAACAAAAATAGGTGCTGCTATTAATAAAGCAAGCAGAGAAGTAAAAAGTAAGTGGGAAATGGTACAGAACATGAGCACTCAACCTCCATTAAATTCAGCACCTTTTCTGCCCCATAGTCTTTGCAAAGCCTGGCTTGCTTGAGGCACTGGGCTGGCAGCATTGTGGTAGGTCAGAATAGAGGGAATGAGACAGGGCAGAGCTGCTTTTTAGGGAGAAAACTGCTGAACTGTGGCTTGCTGAGAGTGTAACCAAGAAACCCCAAAGCACTGATTTGCACTGAAGCCCTTGTTCTGCTGTGGAGTGGCTGTTAGTGAATGAGTTCTCCCAGGACCACTGCTACCTTCATCTCTGTAGCCAGCACTTATCCTCTCAGCAATGTAGTCTTTTTATATACGCCTTTCTCCATAAATTTCCTTGCTGTCAAATTAATTAGCAGTCTTTGTCTCAAGACTCATCAGCGCTTTATTGCCTGTTCCTATTTATACCTGATCTGGAAACCCTGTGGCAACTGTAGGGCTGCTCTGCCCTGGCACACACTGCTGTGTCACTGTGATCACACCCTGTTGGTGTGGCCACTTCCTTATGAGAAGAAGCTCTGGCACTCAGGGAAAGTTATCAGCCCAGTTATAGACAGCACTCAGTCCATCCCCCAGTCAATAACCCATCTTGGGCCGTGCTGTATGGCTCTGAGGGACGCCCACCAGTCTGCTTGGGGCCACCTGCTGTCACCCCAACGGCCTGTCTGGGATACCAAGTGGCAGCTTTTATCCAGTCACAATGGGAAAGCCCATTCAGCATGGTCAGAGAGGCTTTGGAGACCAAGGCAACAAGGCCTTCATGTCTCAGTCTCTCATGGTTGCTGTTGTCCCTGTGATCCTCATGTTCTACCTTGATCACTCACCCTGCATTAGCTTTCTTGCCCATACCTTGTGCTTCTGGAGAATCATAGAATGGTTTGGGTTGGAAGGAACCTTAAAGATCATTTAGTTCCAACTGCACTGTCAAGGGCAGGAACACATTTCACTAGACCAGGTTGCTCAGAGAGCAGTACCTCCTGTTTTGCTGCATTTGCCACATCCAAGCTACAAGTGCCTTTAGAAATTATGCTCTGTTCCCCCCAGCCTTTTATGCCTTCTGTAGAAAAATGCAGTTACTGGAAACCATGGCTATGGAGGGACACGAACAATCTGTTTAGGAAATTTCAGAGCCTGCAGGCTGTCAGTTTTTCTGAATTACTCCTTGTGAAATCCCAGAGGTAATTCTTTATTCCTTTTGGACCTGGCTAGCATGAAGTGAGACGTGGTCATGTCACAAGGGTGTTTTGCACTGTCCTGATCGAGGACGTTTTCTGGTAAAAAGGCTGATCTTGGAATACCTTCAAACATATGTTTTACCCAGAAGGGATGCGTTTCTTCCCGTGCTTGCTGTATCTGGGTGTGGGATGTGGCAGTGTTGTACCCCTGCCTGGGTCTTGTCCCCACAGCTGCCCCGTGAGAGCGTGTTCCACTGCGGTGTCCTCTACGAAGACTCGCTGTACTCGCCGTTCAAAGGGCAGCTGGAACTGCACGAAGATGTCAAGATTTACATTGAGGACAACTACGAGCAAATCAATGTCCCAGTGCCCCAGTTTGGAGGGAGTGACCCTGCGGATATCATCCATGATTTCCAGAGAGTAAGGAGCTCTTGGGGCCCTTGGGGGCATAGCATGGGGCTGAACTGGGTGCAGCAGCACTGTGGTCGTGGACTGGTACTGTCACTGTTGTCACATAGGTATATGGTTTTCTTATTAATGAGCTACCCTCCTACCCAAGGCCCTCTCTGTGTTTTTCCAACCTGTCTGACTTGCTTGGTAGGGAGGTCCTTAGACAGGTTTGTTTAAAGCAGTTTCCTGTCTTCCCTGAACTCCCTCTTTTCACCCATTTTCACAGTCACATTTCGTTGCGAAGGGCTCAGTTCCTTAACTTCTGTACTTGGAACGCAGGGTCTGACAGCTTACCATGACATAACACTGGATAAATGCTACGTCATCGAGCTGAACACCACGATCGTGATGCCTCCTCGCAACCTGTGGGAGCTGCTGGTCAATGTGAAGGTACAGCTGCAGTCCTGCTTGTTACGCATGCTTTCCTTGAGTTGGCTTGTGGGTGCCGGCTGGAAGCTCATGGGAAATCAAAACTGCTGTATCTGAGGAAGTTAGCCTTTGCCCTGACAGAACTGAGTCTGCACGTAGAGAGAAGGCTTCAGCACGTTTAGCTGAAGTACTGATTTTGCAGACAGCACAGTAACACTGGCATGGTGATCAACCTGACCGGGGAGACACAGAGAAGCTGTAGATTCCTTCACTGTGGTGTTCACTGATTGTAGAAATCAAGGGGAAAAAAAGAAAGAATTTCCTCCTGTCACTCCTGCCATGGTTACCACTGTGGTTTGCCAATTGCAGATCTCTCTCTGTCCTTTGGGGAGTAACAGGCCGTCAGCTTTCACCCCTTTTGGGGGGGATTCTGTGCTGCTCTCCCTGCACCGGATGTGGGCTCATGCAGTTGTGCTCACAACCAGCACTAAGCGGGTTTAGTACCAGTGGTTTTGTTCAGTTCATAAGCCTATGCTGCCATTGCAGTGACTGAAAGCAGCTGTCTTAAAATGGAGTACTCCTTAATCTTAACAGCAGGAAGAAAGCACGGGATTTTTCAGAGTGTAGAAGGTACATAAATGTTTCAGTCTTCCTGCAGGTAAAGCGAGGCACTGAGCCTGGGTCTTTTATCCGTTCTGTGAGGGTCTGTTTAAAAGAAAGGGAAAGAAACCAAATGGAACTGTTACTCTTTCTTAAATTCCCTTTGCTCACTTGCTGCTATATGTGGTGTAATAACTCTAGAGGGGTTAAGCTCAGAGACAAACGGTTATGCCTGGAGAGATGCCTGATCTCCAGTCCTTGTCAAACTCCCAGTTTGTTTCCTAGCAGTCCTCAGTTTCATGCACTGTGACCATCTGGCAAATGTGCTGGAAACCCCGCTGGGGTACAACACACATTTACCGACAGCTCACTCCAAACCTGTCACAGCTTCTGACCATGGCAGGTGACCAATCCCTGGGGCAGAGGGAAATGGAAAAGGCAGGATTACACAAGATGACAGAAAAACCCCCCCAGAGATTGGGAATGCTGCTCACATCCTAAAATAACAGATATAAACTCACAGTCAATGAAAATGATGCATGATCATTGAATTTAAAAAGAGGATAACAAATAAAATGTTCTTATGTGCTTGAAGAGCCCAAAGCAAGTGTGGGATTAAATAACTTCCTGATTATTGATATTGGCAGGTATCCAGTCTGTCTGTGGAGGTTTTAACGTGCACCTTAGAGACATTGTTTTAAAGTGTTTAGGTTGGTGTTGAGCTCAGAAAACATTTTTCACCATGAGGACAGTGAAGTAGTAGAACAGGTTGCCCAAGGAGGTTATGCTGCCTCCTTGAAATCCTTGAAGGTTTTCAGGACCAGATGGGATAAAGCCCTCAGGTCCCTACCCAGCTAAATCATCCTATAAGCCTGTGATCTTCATGGCCACAGGTGGGGCCTAGCAGAGAGGTCGAATTCCCTCCTGCTGCAGGGCCCTTCATGACCTTTATGACTTGCCCTGCTGCTCAGAAGTGCTCCTCTTTGGACACTGGATGAGCTGTGTTGGTCCTTGGACTTGGAGACTTTAGCTTTCTCTGCATCTCTGAATCCAGTCAAGTCCCTAATAAGACTACTTTCAGATGAAACTTTAGTTTTGGAGCTTTTCAGTACTGCAGTCCTGTGTCTAGGGCCAAATCTCAGTCCAGAAATAAGACAAGTAGTTTCCTCCAGCAGACTGGGGCAGCACAGGGGGTTGGTGCCTGTCCTCTGCCCTTTCCTCCCTGGGCAGCCTCATGCCAGGGTGCCCCTTTGCAGTGTGGCTGCCATATGCCCTGTGCCTGCTGTGTATGGGAATAGCTGTGCCAGACCTCACTCAGACCCTAATGTATGCATTCTCAGGCCTCTTCTGTCTGACTTTATGCCTGTAAAGGGCAGCCCTGCTGCTTCTTGCAGGCTTTATTCTGTACAGGTGTGACAGTTCAGTGAACAGGCCTGATCAGTGTCTGAGATAAAAGGATGGAGGGATGCTCCCCCTGTGCAGCAGCAGGAAGTTGGAGGTGACCCAGTTAAATGATGGATGATGCATACCCTTTGCAGAACACAGGATGCTCAGAGCTTTAGCTTTCTTAAAATTCTTGGCAGGGAATTGAAGGTATCGTCCTTGTTGCACAAGGGGAAGTGATGATTCCCACCTCACCTGCCACAGCTATTTCAATCCAAAACAGTGAAGAAAATGGATCGTGTGCATGTGTCTGTCTCTCTGAGCCCTCTTGCTGGGTCATGGATATGGCAAATCCTGTACCCCAGCCCTGGCTGTTTCATGACAGCTCATGGCAGTAACTGCACGTATTGCATGGCCTCTCCTGCCTCCTCCCCCTGAGAATCAATAATTGAATTTCTTGCAGAACTGTTGTGTTAGTGTAGTACAAACTTCCACTAATAGTCTAATCCTGCAGTGTTAGGGGACAGCTTTATCGATCCATTAGGCTGTGCCAGCCCAGCAGCACAACACCAGGTTCAGATAGTGTGTTTCCAGTTTCTCTGTGGAAATAACCCCTCCTGGGGTGGAAACTGAAGAGTTTGTATTTGAAATGGTGCTGCTGTTCCTTGTTTCTCATCTTGATTATACTTATATTGGCCTCAGGTCTGACAATTGTTTTATTTCTTTGACTTTCTTAAGCACAAGGGACCAGAAGTGAGTCTTTGCTTCATGGCCTACTTACCATCTAGTCTGCTCCCAAGTGCCCCCCAGCCCAAGCAGCACTGGTAACGCAACTGTTTGTTGCCACAGTGATGCAACAAATGCCCTGAGAACTTGGGAACCAGCGTGCAGGGAGTCTCTAGTGCTGAAAGAGGTGACCTCTGTCCCTGGGGTGCTCCCAGGTACCCCATTTTTCCATCCCCCCGTGGCTTTCTGCTGTGTCCCCCCACCAGGCACCCCAGTCATCCCCCTGGTCTTCATAGTGGCCTCCACCTCAACAGCAGAGACGTCGCTGTCCCAGATGTTCCTGTGGCAATGGAAGTATGCTGAGAGCTCGCTTTCCCTCTAAATGTGGTGCCTGTGGCCCATCTCTCCCTATTCCTGTGTGCAGGAAGGGCAGGACATCATTGTGGCTGTGCTGAATGGACCAGGGAGGAGGCAGAAATGTTGGAATCTGAGCAAGGCTGGTGGTTTTGGGTTTTGCCCTTTGAAGTAAATGGAAAATGCCCATTTCAGTGGAGTTCCTGGCAATTTGGTTGGGCTTTGATCCCTCTCCAGATGGGTTTGCTGTACTCTCAGAGTTTCAATGTTGTGCATCCTGCTTTAAAATTTGGGTTAGTTTATAACAGGGTTGATCCTACATTGACTTAATCCCCTACATGAACATTCCATTTTTGGACCTAATCTGTTTTATGTGCCCTGTGCACTGGACAGTTCACTGCAGACAGGGAAACATGTTAACTGGCCTCAGTAAAGAGGAGTTTGAGCCTTCCAGCAGTGAATTTTCTGCAGTTTGATTGCCCTTGGCGCTCTGCGCGAAACAGTTGTGCTCGATGAGGAGATTGTGGCAGTGTTTGTGCTTTATCCTGGTGGAAACTGTGTCATTTCAGAAAGGGACATACCTGCCTCAGACATACATCATCCAGGAGGAGATGATTGCCACTGAGCACATCAGTGACATGGAGCAGCTCGGCTCCTTCATCTACCGCCTGTGCAGCGGCAAGGAGACCTACCGGCTGAAGCGGCGGAGCGTGCGGAAACGTGAGAGCCTTGCCTTCTCCTCACTCAGCTTTTCCCCCCCCATCACAATCATATTTTGGCTGGTTTAGCCATGCTGACCTCTTCATGGCAAGAAGGGGGTCTCTCTGTGGGTGTAAGCTTTTGAAGTGTTTCTCATCCAGTTCGTCTAAACCCAAACCTGGGATGACGCTGCTGTGGGTGGTGCTGACTGCTGTGTTTCTCTTGCCTGTCAGCCTGGTAGAAACACTGGGAGAAGGGTTGAAGGAGCCAGCAATTCATTTATATGTGGACTCCTGGGGCTGAAGTAATAGTGGTGCTGTTGGGAAGCATTTGGGAAATTTCCCTAATGGAGGTTCCCACTTCATGGCAGCTATTTGGAGCAGATTAGATCTGCAAATTGCCTTTAATTAATTGCTAATAATATGGAAAACATTATGAAGAGGGAGCACTGGACTGTGTTAAAATGATTTTATGGAAATCAGCAATATGGATCTTATATACAAATGGTAATATTGCTGCAAAAAGCTCCTTAATATCAGTACTTGTGTTTATTTGGTTTTAGATACTGGTGTAAAGACTCACCTGAAAAATGAACCTATAGTCAGTGTGGATTTGGAACTCTGGGGAAGCTGCAGGGTGCAGAAGTCACCATGGCTATAGTTCATGGTGCTTTCCCAGCAGGAGCTGCTCTGATGTGCAGGAGCTGCTGGAACACTGACTGTTGGTCTCATGGAGCCCTGGCACAGTCCTGGTTGTCATCGGGGCACCACTGGGTTTGCTATAAGAGTGGAGTTGCTGCCTGGCAGAACTGCCCAGAGTTGAGGTTCTGCAGTTTAAGGGCAGGGGGAAGTACTGCTTGCTTTCCATAGGGGCTGAGGCCATAGCAGGATCAGTGTGTGCAGGGATATAAACAGCCGGAGGGGAAGTGACTATATTTTAAGCCCTCCTTGGCTGCATTCAGGGCTGTGCTCTGTACCAGCCTGTGGCTTCTGCTGGTTTCTTCAGGCTTTCTGGTCTCTGATATAACACTGAGATGCTGTCAGCTGAAACCAGCCGTTTCCAGCCCATGGCAGCTCTTAATACAGGACTATGGCCCAGAGAACATGGTTATTCTTGCTAAGACCAGATAACGTTGGTTTCCATATGGGCTGTGTTTTTCCTGCCTTTCAGTGTTCAGCAGTTTTATCCCATCTGCTTTCCCTCCCCTCCTTGCTTCAGTTCCTAGAGATTATCATCTGTTGAATCTCCTCTCTCCTCTCTTTAAATCACTTCTAGGTATCAATCGACGTGAGGCTGGAAACTGCCATCATATTCGTCACTTTGAAAACACTTTTGTGGTCGAAACTGTTATCTGCCAAAAGTCATGAAGCCACTCTCCAGATGTAACCTTCCGTGGCTTTGCTTGCACACACATGCACACATATGCTCTCAGCCCCCTCTTTAGACATGGTAATCTGGCTACTTTTTATACTGCCCTTTGGCTTGTGCAGCTCTAACCTCTTGGGTCCACTGGGTCTTCTCTCCCTGCTACCCACCTGAGACATTTGCTGGGCTTAAATTTACACAGTGGTCAAAGATAGCCTAGGAGTAGATGCAGTTTTTTCCGCACACCACAGGATGGGAATCTCTTTTAGGGGCAGATTTGGGTAGAAGGGATGGCTGAGAAATAGGAGCACTGGAAACAGGTGACTTTTTTCTGCCTCAGCAGTTTCAGGCTGGAATAGTGCTCTGAGGCTGCCTTGGCACCAGGACAGGGGGTGTATGAACAGGGAGGATTGCCACTTTGATACTGATGTAATGACCTAAGATCTGTAACCAGATGCACTTAGGAAAAGAATAGTTGTGACGCTACAGAAGCAATTTGGAAAGCTCAGCAGAGCTTTCCAAACCATGCTGTGGTGGTCCCAGCTTGCTGTGTGCTGTCCCCTCGAAGACCAGATTTTCACACATTGAAAGCCACTGCTATGTGTTGTTTTTGTGACTGACTCCTGCACTCACCTGTCACCACATCTCCTCCTGAACGTGGCTGAGTGTGACCCACTGAGCAGTGCAAGGTGTCCTGAAGGGTGTTCAGGTTTGGCAGGAGCAAGGCCAGTGAGGAGGGCTGGGACTGACACAAATGACACAGCACGCCCCACTGTCCAGCCACAAAGCAAAGGGTGAAGTGCAAGGCTCTGTAGCCCTTTCTCCAACACACAGTTGCAGCTGCTGTGGGTCCTGGGCAGATCTGCTGTCACTTTGCTTGAGTAAATAGAGGTGTATCTTTTGATGCAAAGTGCCAAAGCCCCACTTATGTGCTATCTATGGGCTGTGGCTGCAGGTGGAGCACCGTCTGTCCTGACCAACTGTGTGTGCTTGAGAGGGTGAGCTGTGTTCACACAGGTCTGTCTTCCTGCATTGTCGAGATCCCATCTGTGTGTGGATGGGCTGCCATGCCCACAGACGAAGCGTCAGCAGCAGAACTGGGAGTTACTGGCAAGTGGAGAAGCAGATTTTTTGAATCTTTTTTTTTTAACAGTGTGTCTTCTTGTATAACTCTTCTGATGAAAGCTGTTTTGATAGTAATTACTATAATCCAGCTGTATATCACATTATCTGCAGGCACCATTGTAATACAGATATTGATACAAGGCTAGATTCAGCTGATCAATATACTGCAGAAAAACTGTGTGAACAAAACTGCATTTCTATTGATCATCAGACAGAAGAATTGCAGAGTAATTAAATATTCTTCCCTCTCTTCCATAAATGTAGTTAAAACTAATTAGGTTCTTGAAATGCAGGCAGTTTTTTGGCTTGAAAGAATGGGGTGAGTTTCAACTTGGCACATTCTTGTTAATTGGTTTCCAGCAAATCTGGACTTGTTCACCATCTGTTAAAATGAGCTTGTTGTTTTAGAAGAGGAAGGATAAAGTAAATGCAAGTACAATCATTAACTCAGCAGAACCAAAAAAAAAGTGAATATACTTTAAACTTTTAAGTAGTAATACTATGAGTTAATTTTGTGAAAACAAAGCAGGATCTCAGAATGGTCATGCAGTGCAATAGGAATTAGTATATCCTTAGAGGGTGAGAATTTATTTTTTTATATAAACATGAAGTTTTAAGTAGTAGAGGATGACACATTGGTTTCATTCTGCTTTAAGCTTGATGTAAAATGAAGAATTACGTGCACTTCATGCAGGTTGGTAAGGAAGGTTTCCCACTGCCAGAGGGGTGTTTACTTCTCTAGCATTGTGTTTTTCCAGTGATAACTTGCTGTTTGCCCCAACCTTTAATTGCCAAGAAGATGACAAGAAGTGGGTCAGAAAATTGGTTCACTTAATGGAAGTGCTGCAAACTGGTAAATTTAAGCTCTGCGTTTCTCTTCATTTCTAGAAACCTAAGCCTGCACTCAGGTGAGCATACAGACCTTTTTCCCCTTCCTTCTGATTCTGCATGATTTAACTGGTCATTGAATATGCTAACTCTGTGCAACCCCCCCAGCTGTAAGGGCAAACCTCAGTTCTTTAAGGTGAACTCATGTGGTCACTGTTTCATAGGATGAGAATGCAGTTGTCTAGAAAGAAAACATAAGATGCTTTGTATATTTTGTCTGGTAGGACTCTTACTTCTTAGGAAAAACCCGTGGGATAATAAAATCTTTTACCTCTGATATGTAAAGCGTGTGTTTGTTTGGAATGAGAAGCACATACCCTCCACAGAGCTGTTGCTGCTGGAAGGCAGCAGCTGGACTGCCCTGGAGGGTCCAGCCTGGTGGCATCGTGGAGCTGGGCAGTGGGAGGGTGCTGCAGGGGGGAGGCTCTTCCCCACAGTGACAGGAGAGCTGCTTGGGGACATGACTGAGCAGCCTGCTGAGGAGCCTGCCCATGCCTCCAGGTTCTGTGGGACTCTTCCCCTGTCCTTGCACATCCCTGGCAGACCCAAGGGCAGTCTGTGAGGGAGAGTTGCTGCTGAGGTCTGTGAAGCACCAAGATACCTCTGCTGCTCGGGTGGCTAGTGGCCATTTGATCCATGTGCTCAGCCTTGCCTCTCCAGCTGCTGGACTTCTGCATAGACATGTGCCTGTCTGCATGTGACATAAGCCTGCTGTTGCCTTCTGGCTGGCCAGCTTTGGGGGACTTCCCTCCTCTCCTTACTGCACACAGCAGCAGGGGTTCCTTAATGCTCTCCCGAGCTTTCTCTCCCAGTATTTCATCCTGCTGGTAGGGAAGTGTCAGAATATTTTTTCCTGAACTCGACTGTTCCTCTTTCCACAATTAAGTCTCTGGTCAGTCAGGGAGGAAGTTCCTGTTTCACTCGTTACAGTCATTTTTGCTGCATTTTGCATTTAGTTCTTCAGTATCTGGATGCTCTTTCCATCCTGGGGGTTCTGCTGGAGGGAACTGCATCTTACAGTAACTGTGTTTGCCAAAGCCTCTTCTCCCTGGTGGCCCAGTCAGCTCTGCCTGGCAGCCCTCTCTTACCCTCAGCTCTGGGCTGAGGAAGCAACTCTGCACCACCCTGAGGGGAACCTGACCCCTTCAGACATGCCTTTTGAAGGCTGAAATGCTGATACTAAGAAAGTGACTGGTACATTTCAGTAAATCTAGTTAACAGCAAGTCAGTCACCTGGAGACTTGTCCACTACAAAAGAAAAACAGCTTGTATTGTGAAACTTTTTTTCAACATTTCCCTCTTGGTTCAGTTTTTCATTTCATGAGGTTGTATTCATTGCCCCTTGCTCTTAGGAGACTTATTTTAAGTCAGTTCTACTTCCTAATCTTGCTCACACTCTGACAGAAGGCTGCTTTATTTGATTGAACAGTGGCACATTAAAAAGCTTGGCAATAAAACCTACTTTAGGAGGACTGCGTGACAGAGATGCAGTTGAAACCCTAAGATATGGGTCACTGTGATAGTGGCTGGCACCTAATATAATTTACTTTCTAATACTTGCATATTGCAGCTTGGTTCAGAGGCTGTTGTTTAGCTCTGCCAGGCAGTGCTCAATAAGTCAAAGTTTTGGTCTAGCTGTAAGAGCATCTGCTTCCAAGCTCTGGACTTTTAAAAAAAAAAATGTGCTGGAAACCTGTGAGCTTAGCAGTTGAGGGGAGGAACCTCCATATTTCCTCTAAAACATAAATGAAGTCTTTATTTGTTACAAGTCTTCTACAGCTACATTTACAGTCCAGTCCCATGCCATGAAGTGCAGCCCACTGGGATCTCTGCAGCCTTGGGACGAGGAACGTTCTGGCCGCAGTGGACCACACAGATGCTCCAGAAAGGCACCTGAAGGACCTGGTTTTCCACCAGCATGATGGGGAGCCCATTTTTGCTGGGAGAATGGCTGCATCTTGTTGATGTGTTGCACGTGCTTCTGGGCAGGCAGCAACTTTGAGATGACCTTACTGGGAAATGACTACAGCCCAACATAAACAGCTATCTGGTATATTATGCTGATGCCAAGCTAATGAAAGCCTGTTCTCTCTTATACATACTTACATATGTGCCTTAGGAAGTACAATTTGTTCCCAAGCATTTTGCTGCCATGGTTCAGAGTTCCACCCGGGACATTATAAGTGTAAGTATTGTGGATGATGTCATGGCTTCCCAGAGAAGAAAAGGCATGTTTGAGCAGCTGTGTAATCAACAAAAATAGCTTCTAAGGTTAGTGTCCCAGGTCTCAGGTAAATGGCCCGTTTCTTGCTCTTTTGGCTAGTACAATTCCTGGTGGGGGCATTCGTGTCCCAGTGGAACCATTGAGGTGCTGCAGGGAACGTTTTCTGGATTAAATGAACAGAAAGCAGTTTGAGGGGACAGTCTCTAACACATATGGGTTGGGCTTTACTGAATATTTTCAACTAATAAATCATAGTGTAAAAAGGTGGGTGGAAACAGCTAAACTTCCTGATGTTAAGCTGAAGCATTTGTTTTAATATTTTAGTAATTAGGTTATTATTTCTTGTTTTGAAACAATTTTTATCTAAAAATGACAAATTAAAATGGTTAAGTGACATGGGAATAAATGAAACGCTGTTCGTTTTGTGTTAAACATTTATGTTGACCAAAATGTCTACAAAACAGCGTGCAGTCTTACTTGCCAGCAGGGCCTAATGAGACTGAAAATGGGACTGGAACTTGAAGCAATATTTGGACCATGCACCTTGTCATACTTAATTTAGGAGCCTTTGATTCCTAGAGAGTAATGGCATCTCTAGAGAATACCTTTGATTGCTCAGTTTAGGAGTTCCTGCATACCCGAGTCTCCTGAGTTAGACAGCGTGGACACCCTTGTTTGCCACATATTTTAAATGACTCGCATTTTTTTAAAATGAGACTGACTTTAGGACAGGGTGACACTGGCTGTTGCTTTTCATGTCTGCTGTGTACACAACCCCTTGTATGCTGGACATTTGTGCTTCTCTGCCTGAGAGTAGATCTGCTTCCTCTGGAACACAGCTGGCTCTGACTTGCTGTGTCTGCAGGTGAGGAGGTAAGTGCTGAGCAGAAATCGTGTCCCTGCGTGCTGGCTTGTGGCTGCTGCTTTTGGTCTCTGATGTATCTGAGGAAAATCTCTTGATGTAGGTTGGAGCCTCCTCCACAGCAGCTTCAGCTGATCACTAAGTGACCTTTCCTATACCCATAGTCTCCTTTCATATAGTCCCTTTTCCACAGGGTCCTCACAGGTGGGTCTCATGGGGCAGAGCTTTCCCCGCCGCAGGGGAATATCCAAAGCAGAGCAGGGAGGTGCATCCCAGAGCCCCTGCCCTGAGCCATCTGTCACGGGGCTGTCACTAGTGGCCTGCTGGAGGCAGCAGGAGGATGCTGCAGAGGTGATACAACATGTAGGGCAGCCTTGCCACCGAGACTGATTCTATAGGCTTGGCACCTCTTGTGTAGGCAGGTCACATTAGAGGCCTGGCAGGAGCTGGGTGCATCAGGCAGGGAGAGCACATGGTGCAGGGGCTGCCTGACAACTACCAGCACTTCAACTCCTTCTCTCTTATTAAAATCTTAGACGAAGTGGGTGGGTTGAACAATCAAAAATAAGCTGTTTCCTCAACTTTACTGAAAAAATTTGCTCTGGGAGTATTATTATTCATGGCGAATATGGAAGGTGTTTGTGCCAGCTCTAATTAACTGCTCTTGGTAGCACAAAGATGTTCTCCAGTGAAAGCCAGTACGTTAGTCTATTCATTTGGATTAATTAATGTGAAAAGGCCAAGTATGTAATTTCATACTTGAACTTTTAGATCCATATTTGAATTGAATTAAAATCAGGTTATGCGATGATTGAATAGTCTCCTGGTTTGACTGGGGAAAGCAGTTTCAAAAAAGAAGACAACTTACTGTTGAAGAAAACCTCTGAAATTAAAATTTATCTTCTTTTCATGAGATTTCACTAGGATGTCACTCTGTTCCCCCAATTGTTATTCATGGAGTAACTTGTTCTCAGTAAAGTAACAGGGAAGAAAGGCTTTGTATTAGGCCTCAGTTAATTTCTCCCCCTTTTCAGATGGTGATTGTGTGATTGCCACTGCTAGAACGGCAGTCAATCCTCATGAGTCATTCTCCCTTTTCCAGAAGTTTGTTCATGTAAAACTCAAAGAAGCAGCTATAAGCTGACTAGTTCTCTGGGTACACAGAGCTGCCATCTGAAAATGCCTCTGTGTCAGCAGTGTTGTCAGAGCAATACCTTCTGCAGAGGTTTTGGGGGGTGCAGCCTGCTCCTGAGCCTTAGGTATCTTCTCCTGCAGTGTGGCTGGGTCTGATGGAAATCAGGAGGTCTGGGAAGCGTGCCTGTGGGCTAGTGGGCACTCACTTAGCAATGCACATCAAGAAATTTGGCAAGCTGGATTTGAGAAATAAAAGATTTACAGCTCAGTGTTATTAAACCAGCATCACCATGTTAATAGTCTCTATGGGGGTGTACTGGAAAGTACAGACCAATGTTACCCTTTAGGGACAGACTTGGACCTGACACGTACAGGCTGGCTTTGCAATGAGTTGTGACTGGCTTTGCATGGGCACCTGCAGCCCCAGCTCCTAGGAAGGGAGGCAGGGGAGGTTGTGTGGGTTGGCAGACCCATGCTGCCAGTTTGCTCCTGTCACAGGTTGTGCAGCCGATTGCTTTTGGTTTTGTAATGACTTAAGCAAGACCTCAGAGCGAGATAGGACTGTCAGACCAGCTGTGGGGAAAGGGACTGGGGCGGGGGAGCTCAGTGTGTTGGACTGGATGCTGGCTCCAAACTTCAGAAAGCACTCCCCATCCTTGTCCTTCCCCAGCACTACTGAAGGCTCCTTGCATTCTAAGGAGCTTTGAGTATATGTTCCAGATGCCCCTCTGGATCTGGCATGGTATGTGGGCAGCTTGCCATAGGGCACATACCACAAGGGGTTGCAGTAGAATGCCTCCGAGGCTGCCCATGGGGTAAGAGTTGGTAACACAACCTCCTCCTGAAAAACTAACAGCACGCCCAGCTATTGAGCAATGCTGGAAAAATCCCACGGCACCACACTCAGCACCTGTTTGTGCACAGGTCCCTGTGATGTGAACGTGGCAGACACGGAGCAGGCAATGAATGTGGCTGGGAACAGCAAACAGGTGATTTGCCACTCCATGGCTGGCAGTAAATGTTTAAAGGTGTTGTGTTTCCCCTTGTGGGCAGCGTGGTTGTGAAACTGTTCCCCAAGTCAGGGTCTGGGTCAGGGCAAATGGTGAATGGCAGCCGTTTTGGGGCAGACTGTTGCATTTGCCTCTGTCATGCTGGGTGGTGACTGTTGGGAATGAGCAGTGAGCCCCATCCAAAGCCCTGGCACCTTGGCTGGCTGTGTGCTGCCTCCCTCGCCTGCCAGCCACAGAGACTTAAAGACTTAAGTAGGTCTTTATTAAGCACTTTGTTGTATTTTGGGGACAGGCACTTTGTTGTATTTTGGGGACAGGTGCCTGTTCAGAGGGTCACAGCTGTCAGTCTCGCCTCTGCTTGAGCCTAGGACCTGGGAAGGAAATGTGGGCCAATTAAGCACATTTTGTCTCCTGCCCTACTTTAATTTCCATTCAGTTGAAGACATCCAGGTCCCCGGCACTGCCAGGAGGGGCTCCTCTCGTGGCAACAGCAGGCTAGGGAAAAAGAATTGCCTGATCAAAGTGCTTTGAGAAGCATTTTGCTGTGTTTGGAAAGGAGGCATTTAAAACTGACACTCATCCACCTCTCCAAGAAAAATGAATGCTACAGAAGTACAGACAGTTGCAATGTAGCTTGAGCCCCTCTGAAGCACAAAGCAGGTTTGCAATAAGCCTTTTGGACCAGCCCTTTCTGAGCTTTATATCAGCTTTAAAAAAACATTTCAGTTAAAATGTCATGGATAGAAAAGCTTACTCTTTCTCCTTGACCAAGTATTTTAGTGTTAGCCCATGAAATGCGTGAGAAAACAATGATGAAACTCAAACTGAGTTGCCTTTATAACAGCAGGTACCAAATATCAAATGGCTGCTTGAAATGTTAAGTCAGGAGAGGAAGGCATGGCAATTCTCTAATGAGGTTTGCAAAGGAAATGCACTTTGCTTTCATTCAGTGCTTTTGGTGAAGTTGTTTAATTGCAATAAAAGGTAAATATTTGGTATCAGTCTCCTTGACAACACGAGTTCATGTGGTGTAGCTGTTCCTGAAGCGCTGTCTCTGCAAGAGCAGCATGTTGTGCTCACCCATATAGGGACTTGGTGGGTCTTCCCATCTTCAAGGCTCTTCCCTTCTTTCCCCAGATTTTTCATTAGTAGCAAGTGCTCCACTGTTTTTGCTGGAAGGGCAGCGCCGTGGGGGGCTGTTTGCAGGAGCTGTAAAATCGATTCGTGCCTTCTTAATATTTGCAGCTCTCAGTGTGTTCAGTTCATTTGCTGTGACACCTGTGGGCAGCATAATCTTAGCCCCGTGCAGCTGTAGTGGAGTAGCCTGGAGTAGGCTTGGCTAAAAAGAGTGATTTTCCAAGCAAGGAGAAGGTTCTCAGTGTCTGCTGCCTGCTTCTGAGGGCTTGGTGACTGCCCCCCTCATGCTCCAGTCCCAGGCAGCGAGCAGGGCCTGGTGTTCCATGGTGTGTGTGGTTCTTGCTGGAATGAGCATGTTATTAGCTCATCGAATGACACCCTCACTCGGCAGGTTTCCTGGCTGGGCTGCTGCCACTCACCCAGATGGAAGGTGCTGGATGGTGACTGATGTGGACAGCGCTGAGGGGAGACCGGAGCAGCTACTGGGACCTGTGTGCCCACACCTCCATCCTCCCCTCATGGGGGTTTACACTCACTTGGGTCCATGTCCTGGCACTCACCCGAACACACAGTAAGTGATGGAAGCTTAAACTAGTATTTTGATGTCCAATGCCACGTTGTTCCCTCACAGAGGTGAGGCCCCAGGGGCAGCCGTTTGTCTCTGGAGCTGTGAGTTTTTCTGTGCAAAGTCCTCCCTGGGCACAGGGAGCGTTTAAAAGTAACACTGCTTTTCTGACCGAAACCGGTTTGAATTTGGCAAATGGCTTTGAGGGGAGAAAAGTTAAATTCTTTGCTGGATCCACGTTTAAAATAAACCCTTCTGCCACTGCATTGAGGCACAGCCTGCCAGCGGCTGGGCCTGCCCTCATGGTTCCCTGGGCTCCTGTGGGGAGTCATTGCAAAAACAAGACGCCAGACTATCTCATCGAGCTGAAATCCTGAATGTGGTGGTATATTTGGGGAAGTATTTAAGAGTGGTTGGGGCTTTTTATTTTATTTTATTTTATTTTATTTTATTTTGTTTTGTTTTGTTTCTAAAACAAACCAAACCAGCCTTAAGGGGAGGGAAGCACTGTAAGGTCCTCACACCATGGCAGCAGGAGGTGGAGGAGGATTGGGCTGGGGCTGCAACCTGTGCTCAGGGATGTGTGGCACCACAAAGCGTGGCAGTGCTTTGTCATTTGTCATCGCTTTGTCACTTAAAAAGATGTGGTAAAAGAAGTGGATGGCATGGTTGGAGTCAAACCTGCAAGCCCTTCCTGATGGCAGTGTTTGATTTAATATGCTCTTGCTGTGTTCTGGTGTCAGTGGAGCAAGAAAGCAAAAACAAAACAAAAGACAAAAAACAAACAAACAAACAAACAAACAAACAAAAAAACCCCTCTCTCTCATGTCATCACAATTTACCTAAAAAGCTGTCACTGTATATACCTTTTCCTGCGGTTTTCCCTCTGTGGCAGTAGAAGGCTGGATTTTCCCCCATAGATGTAGCAATGCTCTGCACAAGGTCTTAAATTCTCTCCCCTTTCTGCTGCAGGTGTGCACTGTGCCCCGCTGCTTGTCAGTTCACTGTGCCTGTGCCAAGGTGCTCCCTCAGGCTTCTGTTGTCTCCTACCACAAGCCTTTGCTGGTGCTTGCTCACCTTGAGTCTAGGGTGCTGTTGCCAAGATCTTCCAAAGGAGCTTTTCACAGCCAGCACCTGCCAAGGAGAGCTGCTGGCATTGCCACCACTCTTCTTTTCAATGCATTTTTCTTCTTTTAGTTTTTATTCTTTCTTTCTCCTTTAAAAGCTTAGTAAGAGATGCTGAAATTTGTTCCCCTCTGAGGGTGTGAATAGGAACTAAGTGACAATAACAAAGATAAAGGATTGGATTTTTGATTGGCAAAAAGTGGGAGAGAGATTTGGGATTTTTTCCAAAGTTGTGTTGTGACAGATGTATGTGGGCATCCCAAGGCAAGTGACACAGGCTAATTTGAGGGAGCAATAACCCATAATAGCATGGACTATAAAAATTATTTTAATGATGTGATTATGTCCAGAAATGAAATCTGGGATAAGACTCAGTGATACTGCTTGATCTCTGCCCTGTTTTTCCAAAACTAGGGAATATATTTTTCTAACCTCTGTATTTTGTGTTGCAAAGGAGAAGGGCATTAATGGTCTTGCTATTGCTACTGAGTGTGGTGTTAAGTTCTGCCTTGCCATTATAGCATGGAGTGGGTTACAAATGCAAATGTGTCCAGCCCATTGCTTTATCTCTTCCCACTCTTGATAGCCTAAATGTGTTTTTTTCTGAGGAATCATAAGGCATAAGGTGTGATAGGCTGTGGGTTTGAATTAAGTGTGATCTGGCTCCTTTGGTATGATTTCTGCAGTGAGAGATGGGTAGGAGTGAGATGGGCCAGGAATATCCCATCCCTGTCCCATTCAGCATTGGAAGCTGGGTGAGATACCACAGGGCACCTCAAATGGGAGCAAACAGCCCCTGTCACACAGTGGGGTCCTACCCAAGGTCCCACCAGGTCTCTGTCAGCCACAGGCAGGAGCAGCAGCAAGAGTTGAGCTCAGAGTGAAAGCTCAGGCTTTCTTTTATCTTCTCTCTGATCACACAAAATGGTCTATGGGACATGTTTATTATTAATACCAAGGTATTTTTACTCTGCATGAGGGAAACAAACCTGCAGGGTTTTTACTGCCATGCCAACCTTGCTCTGTCAAAAGTCACAGTCCTTTATTTCTGCCCCCTTCCACCTGCAACTTTTTCAAACCACTGCACTTCCTATTAGCATGAATGAAGTCAGATGAGCCTCTGCTATCTGCAATGTCTCGTGCTTTCTTTCCTAAGCTCCTCTTTAAACTGATAAACTGTTTCAGACAGTGTCCTTCACTGTCTCAGTGATGATGGCTGGCCCAGGTTGTATGCTGGTCTTTGGGAGGTGGCTTTACTTGTAGTCACAAAGTTAATACTTAACCCAGGAATGGTCAGGATTGCGTTGGTGTACTCTGAAGTGTAATCTAAACTGGATTTCCTGGGTTTGTAACACTTAGTTTTGGATTCACAATTGCCTGCCAGTGTTTATAACCCTAAACTGCTGATACTTGCTTTCAAATATAATCCCAGTTTAATGCCCTTTTTGTCTTGGAATAGAGAGAAGGATTAATAGGAAACTAGCATACAGCAGACATGAGGTTTTACATTGTTTGGTGTCTGCAAATGGCACCGATTCAGCTTTTCTTCCTGGGAAACATTTCTGATTACTCATAGATTTTCGGTTGTGTCAGTATCCCACAGCAACTTTTTTATCACATTAGAAAAATGTGGTAAATGCCATTCTTATGGAGTGACAGTGTATAAAATCAGAATAAGAAGAATAAATGAGATAAAATGAAGGAGGTGCCCTTTGCCTTTCAAGGTAGCTGAAGACACTGATTCATCAGTTTGTTGCTATGGTAGATGTTTCTCAGTAGCAAGAAACCTGATGGAGGGAGAAGTCTCAGCTTTGCTAAAGGATGCAGTTTCTCCAAAAACCTGAAGACAGAGGCATGTGGAAGGAAAGGAAGGATGAAGACAGGGATGAGTAAGGCAAGCTGGAGCACTTGATTGAATTGTAGCTTTGCACTGGCCCACTGCATCACAGATGTGATAATGCTCATGGTAAATAATTTGTTCCATTCACTGTATGTGAACATCTTTCACAAAACATAAAAAGTGAACTTTTAAACTTTTTTTAAATTCCTAATATAGTGAAATGTATATTTCTGCGTGCCTGGTACCTGTACTAATTCTTTCTATTTGGGAGATGAATGCTTTGGTTGGGATTTGGTTTGCCCAAAGGGTGTAGTTCCTCAGCAAAGCAGCTTCACCAACTCCCATACCCAGCTTTCAAGGCTGGTTTAAACCTTTTCACTTTCCCTTTTCAAATGCAAAAAGAAGTGCAAGTAGAAAAAGTGCTCCATAATAGCTCTCTAGCCCCTATTGTCATTCTTTCAGAACAAAGTAATGATTTTAAGCTTAGAACTGTGTGTTAGGAATGAGTCCTCAGTTCTCAGGGGTGAATCATTTCTGAACAAATCTTTGGGTTTTGCTTTCTTTTTACTTAATATGAATTTCAGGTTTTCAGATTTTTCCCTTTATTTTTTAGCATTTTATATCTTTAATATTCTTTTGGTGCAAAGAGGAGTCTGTGCAGTCTCACTGGATACCCCATGTCAAGATTTGGGTATAAAGCCCTGCAAATGAAAAAGCTGTTGCAATTACCCACCTGAGCAAAGAAGGGATCAGATCACACCAGATTTGACCTGAACAGTGAATGCTCAGAGGCCCAGAAGCAATAAGATCCAGCAGGGAACTTCTGAGTAGAAAATGTTGCCTTTGCAGAATTATAATTTATCCCAGGAATCTAGAATGAAAGTCATCTCTGTGTCCTGATAATTAGTGCTCTCTTAGAGCTGGCAGAGGCACTGGGGGCCATGTGTAGGCAGAGGCAGGGAACTCCAACAGTGGTTGTCTGTGGTGGTCAGGTATGAGCTTTTTACACACCTCAGCCTGCTTGTTTCCAAGCAGGCTGAGGTGTGTAAAAAATCAATGGCCAGAATCATTGGAGAAATGGGAGAGGCTTGGAAGAAATAAAAAGAAATACTTCTTTTTACCCATAAATAGTAGCAGAAAACATTATGGAAGGAAATAAAAAAAAGTTAGGAGCAGTCTCCTGGAAATGGGCTTAGTTCTATTTTTTTAATGAAATATTTTCAGAACTGAATATTTCAAGCAAATGGCTTAGGTAAGAAGTTCAGGACCCTGCACTTTCCGTGAAAGCCTCACCACACATCATCCCAAGTAACTAACATGCAGTATGTAAATCAAGGCTTTGGCCTGACTCTTCTTTCCGTGTTTTGCGATGGTTCCTCCAAGGACTCCTTTAAAACAAAGTAATAACACACGCCATCCAGACAGCAGTTCAGGTTTGCCCAGCAAAGGGTAATCTGAACGACATCTCGCAGCACTTTTTGAAAACTGATGTGGATGATGTTTCTCTTCACCAAGAAGTACACGAAGTATGCCACGTGGTAAGGGGTGAAGCAGACCAAAAACGCCACGAGGTTTGTCACCACGATCCTCTCTGCTCTGGTGATGTGTGTCTGGGGGTTGTCTGGATCTCTGTGCCTTCTCAGGCACCTGACAGTTTGGGCAGTGCAGAACGTCATGGCTGCCATGCTGCCAAAGAAGATGGTCTCCAAGGTGCTGAACAGGCCTTTGTCCGCCCATGTCCTCGGGGAGAAGTTATGGAAGCAGGATGAGATGTCTTGGCCCTTTTCATGCAATTGGGATGTAGAGACTGTCCCCACCGAGGTGCCCAGGCAGACAACAGCACAGACCATGGCAGCTTTCCTGATGGATCTCAGGGAGGGGGCTGTGAAGGGGTGCTGGATAGCGATGTACCGGTCCACGCAGATGCAGAGGGAGATGAGAATGCTGCCATACATGTTTACAAAGTAAAGACTCTCCAAGGCGGAGCAAAACACAGACCCCAAGTTCCACTTGTCCTGACGGTGGTAGGAAATGATTTTAAAAGGAAGAGTAAACAACAGCAAAGTATCCAGGAATATAAGGGCTATCATGTAGACTGTAGATTCTGACAGCTTTTTAACCTTAAAAAAGAGTAACAACAGAGCCATCACATTGAACAGCAATCCCAGGCTAAATGTGGGGATGTACATGATGAACTGGAACCATTCCACAGTAGCGCTGATATTGCTCTTGTCATGGGTGTCATTCATAACTCCAGGTATGCTGGAAGAGAAGAAAATCACCTTCACTGCAAGGAAGGATGAAGACACGGTACAAAGGTCAGTGAGGTCTCTATGTGTCCACAGACTTGGAGATGCTTTTTTTCCCCTCTCAGGGTGCTCTGTACTGAATTGCAGCTCCCGGTAACATGGAGCTGCTCAGTGTCAAGGGGTCTTGGGGCAAACCTGTGCCTGAAGGAGGAGCTGGGATTTCTGGGGTCCAAGCCTCACTTGCACTGTCACCTGTTATCCCTAACTGCGCCATGATTTAGTCTAGGCAGAGTATAGATGTGACGGCACCATCCCCTTGCAGTGATACAATCTCTTTGCAGAACCGAGGTAGCAGCCCCCGATTTTGGTGTTTTTTGGATTGTGAGAGTGGAGACAATTATTTGGATCTGTTTTCCTGCATCAAGCTATCATAAGAGACCTTGGGAAGCCAAGACCACGAGGGTCTCCCATGTTTGTTAATGTGAAGATCCCACACAGCCACTGCCATCCCACACCCTCTCCCACCACCCCTGGGCAAAGACTGACTGTGATTACCTTTGGCCCTTCTACAAACTGTCTAAAAGCAGCAGGCAGGAAGCTTCAAATAGGCTATTTCCAGCAGAAGTTAAGTCATTAGTAGAAGGATGAGATTTAAGAACCCAAGCTTTTGTCTAAATCAGCCAGAGCTACCACAGCAGAGACAGGGTTGCAGGAAACATGCATCTGGATTCTCCTCTGCAAGGAGAGGACTTAAAGTGTGGAGGTACTTACTCTCTGAGCTGGGGTCACGGAGCAATTATCTTCTTTAGAGGAAGGGTGCTGGCTTGATCCTGCACTCAGACTCTCCTGATAAGGACTGGGAAGGCGCTCATTGGTTTCTGCCATGCTTGTCTCAGCTGGAATCACAAATGCCCAGGAATACCTCGTCCTTTTCTCCAGCCGGTTCCATGACAGCAAATGTAACCTGTGAATAAAGCCTGTCAGAGATCTTTCTGTCAGTGCCAGAAATTGCTTTTGACTGCTGTTCTCTAATTGTTATTACTTCAAAACATGAGTTACTAATTTTGAGGCAGTTCCATTTCGGACTTGTCAACCAGTTTTCAACCGTGCAGTCGAAGTTTCTGTTCTGCAGATCAAGTCATCTGACTATTTCAGAGGTAAGCAGTCCCTTGCTGTGGTTTGAGAGAGATTAGTATCAGCAAAAAGGAAATTTATTTCTTTGTTCCTTAAGGACGCACTCATGCCGGGTAAATGATTCTGTGAATTACTGGCTCACATGACGGAAATAAAAAAACCAGCTCCAGAAACCCAGCCTGAGGAGGAGAATGGGAGCAGGCAGGGCTGGGGGTGCAGGGTCAGGTGCAGGGATCCATCCGTCTGCAGCTCCTGTTGTGCTGTAGCAGGTACAGGTTTCATTCACTGTGAAGCACAACCAGCCTCCTTGCAGAGCACCACTGCCTGTGAGGTGTGGGGAGCTGTGGCTCAGTGGGGCAGCAGCCTTGTCAGCAGGGCCTGCTCTGCTGCAAGGGACTGAGGGGAGGCTGGAGGCAAATAATGACATTTCCTTGCCCAAATAACAAAGGACAAGGAAACCTGAGCTTGTGAAGCACTTGGGGCTCTGACTGGCTGGAGAGGAGAAGCACTCCTTGCTGTGCTGCAGGTTGTTCAGCGTCTGGGAGTTAAACCCACAGAGCTGTAAAGGTTTTGGGAGCTGAGTTGGGTCCCTGAACCTCAGAACTCAGGTAGCCCATGACAGACAAGGGCAGTGATACTGCCCAATATAAAAGCATCACCAAAACTTGGACAGACAATGTGCTGCTCTCCTGCTGAGTCACCTTCATGAAGTGAGTCTAGTGCAGGGCGGAAACCTATTACAGAGAGCCAAAGGGAGAAGAAGTTAATTAAGGAATTATTAAAAAGTAATAAATGCTGACAAAGTTCTTTACTTCAGTGCCTCCCTAGGAGATTTCATTAGTACTTTCCTTTTTCTTCAGACTTGTTTGTAATTTGTTTGTTTGATAGTGTGTCCAGGAAATTCTGGGTCTAGAGAAATAGAATTTCAGCTTCTCACCAAGATGTTTAGCTAAGAAAATTCTAGTTATGATTAAAAGCATTTCAGACTAGAGTCTCTTGTGTAGATTTTAAAAAAAAATCCCAAACAAACAAACAACAAAAAAATGGTATTTAAAGCACAAATGCAAAAGGCAGCTTTGTCCAGTCTTTAAAAAAGAGTAGCTATGATATAAGCAAAACAAGTTATGTAAAATATACTTAGTTTTCAGATCCTGTAGCAAAAGGAAAGCTTTTAAGGCAAGGTTTTGCAATAGTGAAATATTCTCTCTTGTCATCTTACCTTTGGACTGTCTCTAGCTTTGGATGTTGAACTTTTCTCCTTCTCAGCTTGTAGAATTCTGGAGTCTTGTGTTTTCTTTCAAGACAGTGGAGTGAACTGCATACAAAGCAGCTGCTGGTCAGGATGTCAGAAAGCACGAGGTGCTGCTGCTTTTTGTTTTGTCGCAAATTTCCATTACCACATTGGCCTCCCCACGCTGTGCCTGCGTGCACGTACTATGTACATAGAATGTCACACAGCTCATTTAAGGATGCAAATACATGGCTTTGTGGGTCTAACCTCTGAGTCACCCATTAAAATGAGTCTCCAGTAACAGAGAAGGAAATGCTGGCCCTACGGACCTTTCTCTGTTGTTGGTTTTTTTTTCAGCAAGACATGATTTTATTGATTGTCTGAAACATCCACGGGTAGTGCTGGCTGTCAAAATGTGCTTTAAGCTAAATCCTGAGCTATCACTGTCATTGTTTCCCCCTCTTTTCATTATATCAAAAAGGAAAAAGAAATTGTTGATTTTCAGTGGTAGGTTCAATTCAAGCTGATATTTTAAAAGAGTCAAGAGTTACTCTTAAATCTGTTTGTACTCAGAGGGAACAGGGAATATACCCATGGAGAGTGTCAGGTGCTGATTTTGTTCAGGGAGGAAGGAGAAAAAAGGTATTTTTTTTCCCCATTGTATGTGTGTTTGCAATGTTCTTACCAAAAGGGGAAAGAAAGGCCAGAGGTGTAGTTTTGCTTGATCCTCTGCATGCTCCTTAAGTACTTGAAAACTGAGGATTATAGTGACTAAATTAAAACTGTGCATCTGTGAAAGAGATAGGGGGATGGGAGATGGGAGAAGAAATAGTACTTGGGGTTCCCCTATGATATTTTAGTTGCAATTATCCTACCTAAGGAATAAAAAGAAACATCGCCAAAAGGAAAAAAACAAGACAGAAGGTTTGGGTGAATAATACCTTATCTCATTCCTCAGCTAGGTTTCACTTCTGTGTATCTAGTGGTGGTTTTGTGACCATGGCTGCTTTCTGGATATTAACAAAAAACCCCACAGAGCACAGGCAGGTACCACCACCATGAAGAGGCATGTTGGGGGCTGAGCCACCCTGGGTGGTGGGAACTAAGGTTACTGTCAACATGGACATAAACCCAGCTGCCAGAGCACTCTGTGTTCCTGCCCTGGTCTGGGGTTTGCAAATGCCAGTTCTGATAGTGCCACCAAGGCTCAGAGTGGATGCTCTCTCTTCCCTGTTCAAGGTTTTCCTCTCACACGCTTGGAGCTTTCTTTTCTATTTTATACTCATATTCTGATGCCACCTAAGCACTGCCCCCCTCACCAGGGGCTGCCCTGGGTGTGCTTGCTGCACAGAACCCTGGGTGGCTGCACATCTGGAGAAAGATGCTTTGAAAAAGAGAGGATGAGGAAGCAGCAATGCCAGGGTTAGCCTAGCCACCACCAGCAACTGGTCTGCTTTTTTTCCCCTAGCAATATGCTTGTGAGTTTTTTAGGGAAGAGGATGAGGAGAAAGGGCCAGGAAGGCATGCAGTGGGTCCAAAAGCACTTGGGACAAGGTGTGAGGGCTTCTTTACCTTCAGAATGGAATGGATGAAAAAAATGTGATGCTGAGGGCTGATGGAGAGGGTAAAATAAACCTGAGTGAGCTGCATAATGGAGAGGCTGGGATAGCCCATGAAGGGTTCTCAGACTGTTCATTAATAGCTTTCTTGGGATGCAGTGGTGAGAAAGCAGTGGACAGCCAAGGTACCTTTCTTTTCTCGACACAGGCCCTACTCTGTGCTAATGGAATGTGTCTCTTCACAAAGTCCCCAAAACCAAGGGTGGGTCCTTTTTCTTGGAGATTAGGGAGGAGAGAGCCAACTCTACAAATCCTCCTCTGTCCTTGGTGCCTCTGTGCTTGTCACTAATGCTACCAGTGCATGAAGCACCTTCTGCTTTGTGAGACTGCAGATGTTGCATGCATCATTTTGTGCCTTTTTCCTGATGAAGAAGAGGGTTCACATGCATTTTTTTTTGCTAGTATGAAGGACTTTACCATATTGCTGCTGCCACACAGACCTCCCCTTCTGGCCACACACACATCCCTGGGTGGCAACCAGTGAAGCTCTGCTGATTCCCTGTGCTTGCCCTTGAGGCAGATCTAGTCCTTGCAGTGCTGAGCTGTGCCAGCCATCCCTGGGCACTGCTGGTCCACTGCTGTGCCCTGACACTGGACTGCACCAGAGACCAGTGCTGTGTCCTGGTTCCCCTGCTGTCAGTCCTGGCTCTCAGGAACAGTGTCAGCATGGGGCTGGTGCTGCTGTCATCCTTCAGTTTGGTAGGTAAATCAGTAACCACCACACCACACAGGGTTGTGCAGTGAAGACATGGTGGGTTTTTTTCTTGATCTAAATCAGAGTATAAACAGTGAGAAAAATATTTGCTCTGCTTGAAAAGAGAGAACCTCCACTGCTGTGATCCAAGACTGCCTGCAACCTCTGGGTGAGCCAGAACTGGGATGAAAAGTCCCATCACTTAAATCTGGTGACTCTGCAGAACTGTTTGTAATTGAGTTGCTCCATCTCGTGGCTACAGGAGAAATGAGAGATACGGCTTAAGCCCTGCAATATCTCTGTCTCTATCTGTGATTAGACAGTTTATCCCAACCTGCCCCCACCAGCTGAGCACCGGGCTCCTTGTCCTGGTGGACACTGTTCTCTGGTGGACACTGGCTCTCTGTTTGCTCCACCATCCTCACTGTGGACAGCCCAGGAGTGAAGAGCGAGGGAGGGCCAAAAGCTCTGACAGTTATGGGCAGAGAGGGCCAGAGCACAAGAACAGCTGAAATGGAGCTTTTCTGCAGAGGAGATGACCACAAGTACTGCCTGTATGTCGCTGGTGGGGCTGAGGGGCTGGGGGCAGGAAGCTGCTGTGCTGGTACAGCCATCTGACCACAGGCCTTCTCACTTGTGTTTAGTGTCCTCCGGACAGACCTTGCAGGTTGAGGGAGGCACCAGCAAACCCTGGCTGTTTACCAAGGCCAAGAGTGCTCCAGAAGACAAGGGTCCTTTCAATGCTGGAGGAGCTAAATTTGCTGCCTAGCAGAACAGGCGAGCTGGTCTCACTCTTTCTCTCTGTTTAGTGTTGAAGTGATCTAGTATTTATTGAGTGACATGTCTCAGTTTCCATAGAGAAATCAGCTGGGGATGCTCCTGAGGCCAGGTCAGCAGGGTAGACATTGCCTTGAGACTGGTGAAATTTAAAACTGCTGGAGATCTCTCTCTTATATTGCTTCTTTTGCACTTTCCATAGTTCTCCAGCTCCACACAGCAGGTGTTCAAGCAGGGCTCATGCACCCCAGCCAAAGGCCCTACGTAGCACATCACAGCCTATGCCTCTCCTCTGCCTAACAACTGAATAATTTTGACAGTTCTAAGGTATTTTTATTCCTACTCAAACCATTAGCTACACTGGTCTTCAAGATATCATGATCTTTGAAAGACTTGAGGCAGCAATTTTGCAAATTATTTCCTGACAGATCATGCAAACCTCGAAACCATAAGACCGCCCTGTCATGACAGGATGGGTACTTCAGCTGTAATTTTTCAAGGTGGGAAAAAAATCAGTTACTGAAGATGATCAAGATTTCATTTTATTTTTCACCATTCTGAATTGCACATACAGCTCCAGGAAAGTAACTGTGTAACTGGACCTTCTTCCCAAAAACCACTTGTATGCATTTTGAACCAATTAGGCTGCTCATATGGCCGAGGAACTGCATCCTTCTGGGGTGCACACATTCTTCTGTGGGGACCACAAGAGTCTCAGACCCCACATGTCTCATCGTTCCATTTCTTCTTAATGGGAAAAGTCAGTTTTCCTTGCCTTGTTTCTGGGGCCTGTGTAATGGCACAGCGTGTTTGTGAGAAGCTGTTAGACGTATTTACAGCAACCCTCGTGGCAGGAAGGGAAGGTCCTCGGATGTCATTATGAGAAAATAATAAACTGAAGAAGAACATAAGCATTGTTTTAAGCAAGAAAAAAGGTGTGTCTAAAGTGGCATCCCATCTTTGACCACAACCAGCAATGGATGTTTAGGGGAGGAGTGTAAGAAACTGTGTTAAGAGAAAAATTCAGGTTCCCAGCTAAATTGTGGTGTCTGGTGTTCCTACAGTAGCAGAAATTAAAAGGTGGCAAGTCTGCGAGTTTAGTTAATTAGCATGAAGAGTTTAAATACTTAGAAATGCAGTGACAGCAGTGAGAATTTGGCAACATTGCTTTTTCCTGAGTTTATATTGATATGATATTCCTCAAAGGAAATATTCTTACAAAACTATATGTTTTCAGAAGGCTTGTTTGAGGGGGAAAAAAGGGAAATTTTTAAAAATCATTTTTTATTAAAATACATGTTACTTTCTCTGTGTTCTGCTCTATTACTTCGTTATGTAAACTGTGTGTACCATGGTTGTGCCAAACATCAACTCATGGTCTATTACAATCTAAACAGGCCAGCAGCAATGCATGTCTTTATGATATCATGACATACCAGTAAGATTTAATTTTGCTGTGGTCAGACGTGGAGCGCACAGGGGATTTTGCTGCTAATGAGAATCTCTCTCTTCTTGTTTATGCGTAGTTGGAAGCATCAGTTTTGTGTTTTGATAACATTACAACCTGTTTATCAAGTATTATCTCTGCTGAGCACTGTGCTCATGAGGTGTGGTGTTTGCTGTGCCTGAACACACCGCTTTTAGGGTGATTTAGGTGCCTGCACAGGACATCACAAGGTACCATGACAGGCTTGCCTGTTTGGCACTGTCACAGTAGAGTTGTCTGTCCTCTTCTAAATGTACCTGTTCAGTGTTGTCCTGGTGGCATAGGCAGGGTCTGTTATTTTTTTCCATTTTACGTGTGGGGAATCAAAGCAGAGATGATCAGAAGGACTTTCCAAAGGTTATACGAGACACCTGCAGTGGAGTGCAGTTTCCCAGCTCCAAATATCCAATGCCAACACAATATTTTTAACCAGTTCCTTCCTGGTGTCCAGCTCCCTGTCTGCAGCCCAGGAGAGACAACATTGCATCAACCATGACTGGGGTTCACACCCTTCTAGAAGTCCTAAATTCTTCCGAAATAATTTCTCTGTCTGCACTGTCATATTCAGAAAGAACTATTCGCAGGTGGTAAGGGTTGAAACTGTGTTGAAACTATGTAGTAACATGTAAAGGGAGTAATTAAGAATATGACTAAGTATATATCCTGTCATTTTCTGTATGTACATGATCACTTAATTAATTTGAGTCCTTCCGTTTAATTTTGGTAACATTTTAGTTAGAGTAAGACTGTGTGAACTAGGGCAGGGAGAGGTTCGTGTCACCTCTAATGTAAGGGAGCCTTTGTATCTCTGTTATGCTACAGTTTGAGTGCATAGTTATATATGTTAGTCCCCGTAGGAAGGGGTCCACATGGCACCACAGCCTGGGTTTCAACCAAAAGAAGAGCTGCTGTTCCTGCCCTCTCCTTTGTGCCATCTTCCCTCTCCTTTTCCCACTGCCCATCTCTTGCTTTCCCCAGAGAGTTGGTGTGTGGGGGCTGAGCCTGCACCATTCTGTCCTCTTTTTAAATGCCCTTTCAGTGAAAGGTTTAAAGGGCTTTTAGTGGACAACATTTGCTGTGAGTCTAAAAATATCTGTCTTGCTGCCTGAACATGGAGCTCGTTTACTGCTCATTTGGTACCGCGAACTCTTCAGACTTCTCACACTTATTAATTTTTAGTGAAATCAAATTCATATGAATAAATAGATGACACTGATGAAGATGTCACAAGCATTTATCAGGCCACATCCTTTTCCTGTTGTTTTCCTAGTAAGCAGTTCTTAAGCCAAATATCTAAATATTTTAGCTTGAAACTTCTCGGTCTTGAGCATTTCTTTGTAAATAACCACAACCGCTGAAGCAAAATGAAGCAGGGCTATAACTGTGGTGCTGATTTAGCAGTCAGGTTTGTGATTTGAATTAAGTGGGGAGGGGGAGAAGGAAGATCTATTTCTTTAATTACAGCAGTTTAATTTTTTTTATTATTTCTAGCATAATTCAGTTTTTGCATAGTTGATGCTTGGTTCATGTTTTGCAGTGCTGACACCTGGTTCTTTTAAGTAAATTGTTCCAGGATTCAGAATATTGTTTCTCCAATCTTTCTGATTTCATAAACTTGTGAAAAGTCAGATCAAATTTGAGATCAAAAAGAGTCCAAGCCTCTAGAGCTGCAGTTTAATAGCATATACATAGCCTGCTGCATCACAGCCAAATCTCTGCCTGAAACTATAATTGGTGGAACAAATTTGAGTTCCTCAAGAGTAGTAAAAAAGAGTAACTATTTGTTATACTTGCTTTCTTCTTTGTTTAATCACACCTGGTTTATCAAACTAAGAAATATTGACCATTTCTGTGTAGGAGAACACTTGCTTATGATTCTAGACTGAGGAGAAGGTATGTTTGGAGGGCCCACCCATATTAATTTAATTGTAATCCTCCCCCAAACAAATGGCTACTCTATATAATTATGTTCTTACCACTCTTCTGCTCAGTAGCACCTTCCACACCAGTGTCCAAGTGACCCCTGGTAGAGGCAGCTGCTGCTCAGCAGGACAGAGATTTTCAGCCTGGTCTTAACATCACATAAGCAACAGGGTAGGAAAAAAAAAAAAGAGGCACGCAATGCTGTTGTAAAACCACTTATATTCATTAACTTGGTGCTGGTTACACCAACACACTTCTTTTTTTTTTGTACAGACTGGAACCACAAAGCGAATGTGAGAGCTGGGTTTTGGGTTGTATTCAGCTGAGTTGCATTCAGGCAGGTCAGGCACTCCGTGGTGTGCAGGCACAGAGCAAGGCCAGTTTGCCTTTAGCTCCAGCTTGCAGGGAGTCCAGGGCAGGCTGTGCCCAACAGAAGGGCAGGAAAATCAGGCAGGCCCCAGTGCTGGCTCTGTGGCAGACCATGCTGGAGATGGCTGATTTCCTCTTCAGAAATCTCTCTGCCTGTGGTGAATGGCTGTGTTTGAAGGTGTTTTCATTATTTAAAGGTGTTTTGTTTCACGTAGGTCCATCTCCTATACCAGACACCCAGGCTCCATCATGCTTCTGAAGGCAAACCTGGGCTAGTGATTAAGAAGGGTCTGGGCGCCGTGCAGTGAACCTCTCAGCAGGAAAGAAACCCAGGCAGGGTTTTCATGTTCATGAGGTTTTTTCATGTTGCATCTCAGTCATTTCACACCGCCTTCAGCTCTTCACTTTTTACCATGTGCTCCAGCTTGAGGTGTACACAAGATCTTCAGGTCTCCCAGCTCACTGACATGAGAAGAAAGGGAAACACGTGGGTAACACAACGCGAGAAGAAAGGTGACTCAATCCCACAGCTTTCAATGTACAGGAAAAAGCAGCCTTTTCTCACTGCTGAGAGAAATCTGGGGCAGATTCTCAGAAGAGTCCCAGCTGTGGCTTGCTAGCAAGAGTCAACCCTGGGAAAACTGCCCCATGGGCGGGTGACTGCCAGGGTGGGTCACATGAGGTGGAAGAAGCAGGGGCAGGAGGAGGGGGATGGCTGCTCAGGGTGACCTCTGGGGGTGCTAGAGGGATTTCTCTACTTTCCCTGGCCTGGGGGATAACTTCCTACTTTAGGAAGGAAAGAGGACCTAGAGGACAAGCAAAGTGGGAAGTTTGCTAAGGAATCTTATTCACTTTAAGCAACTGAGCCACAGACCGGTTCTGAAAATTGAAGTATGGTGTTAAGGAGACAAATTTTAGGTGCAAAATTCAGGAATGGAATAGGGTTTGCATTTCAGCTGAGACCATGCTCAGGGACAGAAACGTGTCGCCCAGAATGTTAAAATTTAGAGTAATTGCTATTATCTTAGAACCTGGAGGAGGATTGTGATGTATTTGGTACTCTAGATGGTACAGCCACTTGAAAAATGAAAGAAATTTTTGTCAAAGAACATATCTAGCTCAGAATTTGGGCTTGCTGAGAGACTTGAGAGTGCTCTGGATCGCTACAAGTGTGCGTTGGTGGCTTGTCTGCCTGTGGTGATGTGGAACAGGCAGTGGTTTATTTATATTGTTTTCCAATATATGTATTTTTTTGACTTACTGACCTTTGCGAAGGGATTAGTTTGAAGCTGTGTTCCAGGTCATGCCAATGCAGTGAGTGTGTGGTAAGAACTCTGTCCTTTAGGGAACAGCTTTCAACATGCCCCAACTTCAGTGCTGCCCTCCAGGCCTTGCTTGTGTTAGTATAGAAGCACATCACAGAAATAGAGGAGGTGAAATCTTTAATAACTTGAAAAAATGTCAGTACCTTATGATTCATAAGAGCCTGCTGTTACAGAGGTTTTTTGCCACAGAGGTAGTCGGGGATGACATGACCTCTATGTGATGCACTCGTGGGAATGTTTGAAAGGATCACAGCTCAGCTGTGAGTGTCACTGTCATGGCCCAAGGGGCTCTGCGACTTCTTCCTCATCTAAAAACCTCTTCCTCAAATGGCACTTGACGTTGGGTGCCTGAGACGAGCTGTATCCCAAAATCAGGCTGCTGTGGAGGAGCAACACAAGGCAGAGTTGGGAGACACTTGCATCCAGCCTTCTTCTTTGCTGCTGCTGCCCTGAGTGCTGGGCAGAGCCCCAGCCCTGGCTGTGTCCCTACAGACCTGCCCAGGCAGGGGGGCTCTGGCTTAGCCTGGCTCCCACACTGCTCCACAGGCACAGGCACAGCAGGATGCACCCTGGGGGAAGGATATGGCCACTGGTGCTCCCAGGTGCAGCCACACTGCTACTGACAGCCTGCCCAAAAGGAAGTAACCTGCTTATTTAATGATGATGCCTAAAATTTGGCTGTGACTTCATGTTCAGCTAGTTAAAAAAGCTGAGTGGCACGTCTGATATTGGTAGGTGATTGTACATCTTTGGGCTAGATGTTTGGTTCCTGTGTTCTAGTTAGAGTAAGAAAAAGCAAAAAGCCTAACCCTGTAAACACCCACATTTAAAAAAGAAAAATCAACTATTTTAAAAATACTTCAGAAATTACAACAGTCTGAAATTACTTTAAAGCTGAGATGTCTCCTGATAATGTATCTGATCTTTAGGCATTTACAGATCTCACTGAAGCTCATGTGTGCTCTCTTCACCTTCCAGTCAAATGAAATGAGAGAACAGCTGACTGCTCCTTCTATAGTGATGACTGAAAAAGCAGAGACCTGAAGACTGGACTAATGGTGAGTCCCTGGTGTGGATGTAACTCTGATGTTGGCAGAGATTGGCAATGGAATCTGCCACACTGAACTCTAATTGATTTTTAAAGACATTTGATGTTGGCATTGATAAAGGTTTCCATCAGTGGGTGGACTGAGTGAAAACAAGATGAAAGCTTTATCTGGTGATACCTCTTGATTTGTACAAGGGCCAAACTGTAGGAAGAGTGCAGTGGAAAGTAAGAGACAACAACTGGTGACAGAAAAAACAAACCATGGCTTGTGTGGCCAAGAGTGTTTCAAGGCTGGAGGCAAGATGGGAGACTGTGTGTGATGCATGTTCTTTGTTAAAAAGTTATATATTAAATCTTGTCAGCATTCCATAGCGGGGAATTCTCACTGATTGATTTGCTGGAGTCAGGCTGAAGGTGGTGGTGGCGAATTCTGTCCTAAAAATCACCCTGAACACCTTTTTTACATAATAGACCTGGTACTTGGTGCAGTTAGGAGATACCAGAATATTTGTATTTGAAGGTAGGACATTTTCGCTTCTCTTTTTCTCCTGTCTGCAGTACTGAGCCAACACAGAGGCAATTCCCACTGAGCTGGGCTGAAATCTGTGAGTGATGACACTCAAAGCACCAGGCTGTGCTCTAAATGAATAATGGTGCCAGAGAGAGCAGGGGTTTGGGTTCCAACATGAGCGTGGAAATGCAGCTTTTGCTTGTTCTCACATCCTTGCTGCCGAGGCTCTGGTCGTAGTATCAACTTTGGTCCCTTCTTATGTTTGTGTGTTGCCAGAAAGCACCAAGGAAACGGACTTTTACAAACTTTAGCCGGCACAGAATTAGTTTGACAGGGATATATAAATAAGAGATGATCTGGTTGAATCCCCCAGGCTGAATTTCCAGCACTGGAAGTCAAAAGAGGAGAAAGAACAGAAGGTCCTGCGATGTAGAGTGGGCAGATGTGGCTTAGAGTCATTTAGAGAAGTTTGTGTCTCAAAACAAATCATAGTGTCTACTTTCAAGAGAAAGATTTAATTCTCAGGGTATCTTTGTGTTTTTACTTCTAAAGGCTAAAGAGAAACAGCTTGGAAGGTGACAGTTTTTGTAACAATTTTACTGTCTTTATTAAGCATACAGCTTGTTGTTACATTAAAAACAAATAAAAACAACAACAAAACCCCTAAAAAAATTCACACTTACCACAGCTCAGATTTTGGTATTTTTAACCAGCCAAGTGATTTCCTATGGTTTCAAGACAATCATGTCACAGGGCCCTGCTTTGCAGTGTGATCTCAGTACCTTAGAATGAGAGAACTGGAGATATGCAGAGTTCTCTGATTTTACTGAAACTGTTATGTGCTGGGCACACTTAAAAATACACAGTGCAGAGGAAAAAGAGGGACAGAGATTTGCAAGAACTCAGTGTAGTTATTTTGATGACTTTACGGTGTTTCAGCAATTTTTTCAATTGCAGTAGGAACTGAGAGCAAGTCTTGCTTTCACTGAATTGGAATTACTTGCTTTTGGTGTAGGAGCAGAGATAAGGCTCTGTCTGTTAAAGGTACAAGCAGGAGGCATTAGGATCTCCTAAAAGAAATGACATGTATGTTTTGGTATGATTTTAAGAAATACTGAGGAAAATTCCCCAGCCAATGTAAACTTGAGTGAAGGGATGATGAACCATGGTAACTTAGTAAATAAACAGATCAAAGCTATCAGAAAAACACCACAATCTTCATTTTTTCCAGTAACATCAGGCAATTAGTGGATTTAATAGAAATAATAATGGCTGTGTAAACCCTTATTAACCTACAAGGGCAGTCATATGTGGTCTCCTTTCCAGAGCTCATATAGCTTCTGGCATAATTATTGGCTGCATCTTTTTCAGTAATGAGTTGATTGGGATGGCAGAGATGCTTAATAAGCATCTGTATGGTTTCATCTGCAGGATACAGATATGCAAGTACACAGATAGATGATCTGAGAGCCCAGATGTCCAAGCACCCTGCTGTCCTTGGGGTGGGCAAGTCAGAAGTTAAAATATTGAATTGCTTGCTGGAGATGCCAAAAGCTCTTCATTGAGTGTTGAGGGAGCCTCACTAGTTTCTGTATTTGACACTGCAGGATGGTGCTTTGCTTGAGGTGGAAGCAGCTGCTTCCCTCAAATGACAGTGTGACATCTTTACAGTGTGGTAAAAGGCAGCTTAGAAATAAAGCTGCTGAGAGGACCTCTGGGAAACTGGAAAGGTACACTGAGCACTGGCACTGCTGTGGAGGCCAGAATGAAACCTTAGTTTCATTTCAGCACATTGCACAAAAGATAAAATATATTTTTTTTTAGTATATAGCTCATATGAGCAGACAACCTACAGCCTTTCTCTGCTCTCTGTAACAGGAATGTCTCATGTTTACTTAAACATGTCTCAGTGTTTACTTATAGTTGCATTTTTATAAAAGAAAAATAGTGGTGTTGGAGTGTGATCTTGGTGTGATGATCATGTACGTCCATGCTGTTTCCATGCTGTTTGCAGTTTCCAGAACTACCAGAAGACTTCACCCATGCACTGAACTAGGTAAATTCAGTCTTGGTTGGAATGAGAAGATAAATAGCAGGATGTGTGTGCTTCAAAACACCTGCATCATGGGCAAGCTTTGAGATTTGTCATGAGGTCTGCAAGTGTGCCCTGCCTCCCCGCAGCGCTGCCTCTTCTGCTTTAAATGAGTGAGCACTGTGACCTTCTGTACAGGCAGCATGTACAAAAGCAGCTGGGCATGGTGTGGAAGAGGTGCCAGATGCTGGGGGAGGGTTTTTGCAGTGAAATATGTTGGTACAGATTACGCAGTGTAGATGGCATCCTGGTGTCCCTCAACTGCAGGTCTGTTGAACTTGGGTATTGAGTTCACTACTGGGAGTGTGAGTCCTCACCTTGGAGCAATGGGTGCTGGAGAAAGTAGTGCCATCTCTATGACCTATTGGTGAGGCAGAAAGTTCAGTGATTAAAGAAAAAGTAAATTAAAAATCCACGTTTCCAGCATGAACTTGGCTCTGGTGATCCCTCAGTCATGTCATATGCTGCAGTGAGTGTTGCCAGCATTTCTTTTATTTTGCAGATATTTTAAAGTGAAATTTCTGACAGGGCCAAAGGCAATAAATTTTGGCCCTCCAGGGACACAGAATCACTTTGCAGGACCTGAACTACACCAGCTGCTTGGCTACTGGTTCACCTTTTAACTTCCTCTATTTCCATCACTAGATGGAGAGCAGTCTGTCTGTGCAGTGTGGGATCGTATCTCTCACTTTCCTTCTGACTTCCTCAGATGAAAGGCACTATATAAATATGACTATTCTTAGTCTGTTCAAGTGTGCTTCAGTGCTAACACTTGCTTTAGTCTGTGTGTTGGCCTGATGTTAAAAAGATAAACAGAAGATTGCTTGTGTGAACTTGGCATACCCTTGCTGAAGGGGTAAGTTTTATCTCTCTGGAGTTTTCCAGCTAACAGTGAGGTAACTGAACTTCAAAAGCCCATCACATAGTGCTATTTTGTGGGAATCAGTTCCTAGGAGTGGTATTCCAATGCAAATAGATTTCTAGCCAACAGTTGCTCCTGCTGAGTAATTTTTAGGCAGCCAGTGTATTTCCTCATCTCAGAGCTGTTTTAAGAAGAAAATGGCAAAAGTTTACCATGAAATAGGTAGAGGAGAAGAAATATCACTTAGAGCAGCACACAGTGCTGCGAGGTTTGGGAGGGTATTTGTCTGAAGATCAGACTCTGAAGTTTCAGTCTTTCAGCCCCGTTCAGCTGCTTTTTGTGATCTGGAGGCTGCCTTAGGCAGTGAGGTGGCTGCTCTTCTCACTTTGAAGATTTCTGAGCACTGGAAAATACCCGATACGACAAACTGCCAGTGACAATTATCAGGCTTTCTTTGTGGTCAATCATTCTCAACCGAGTGGAAAGCTGTCTGCTTTGTGTGTTTTAGCTGATGTATGTAATCATAATGAAATGATGTTGGACTGACTCTACAGGGCACATGCCCATCTGTGCTCACTGTGGCCCCTTAGGAGAAGTTCTGTGCTCAAGCAGGATTGGGAAATGGAAGATGATATAACTGACCAGGCAAAGGGACAGGAAGGGAGTTTGGAGAACAAATCCTGTGTGGTTTTGTGTGTTGTTAGGTTTTGTTTGTTTGTTTTAAATTGAGTTCATGTTATTTTCCTGGTTGGCCAAACTACTTTCTATGCTCTTCTGTCTTTCAGTTGTTTCGTGAGGCTACAAAATACAGCTTAGGAAATCACACTGACTATTGAACAAATGCTAATTGTAGGATGTTGATGGAGTTATCTGCCATTGATAAAAATGTTCTCAAGAAAAATCAGCCCTCTTCTATGTTGTAAAGACCTCTGGGGTTTGGCCCAGTTGGAAGAGTTTAACTGGATAAAAACAAAATTGCTTTTTGTGAATATTCTCACCTGTGTGTCCTGAAACAGCCTTGTCCAGAAAAATTGAAGGTTAAATACAGCTGCTCTTTAAGGTCTGTGGTTAATTGTGCAATTGTGGTTTTGTTCAACTCACAGAAGAGAGCAGAACTGAAAATGTAATTTTTAAAGACACAGCTTTGGGTGGTTTTGGATAGCGCTTGATTTTTTTAAATTTTTTTTTTCCACTGAGATAGTGTTTCTTTGACTTTACAGTATAACTGAGGTCCTGGAAGGAAATTTGGGCATGTGAGGCATTCATGTTCAGGTTCTTATCATTTTTCTCTGTATTAAGAATAACATCAAGATAGAAGAAATTTCATCTGTTGTGCTAAAGCTGTGTATTGACTCAGGAAAATTTTTGTTGTTTTAAAATGTAAAATACTTTTCAGCTTTAATCATCAACAACATTGTTTTGTACCTTCTCAAGCTGCATGAGGATTTTTATTACTTTTGTTCAGGTATAAAAGTACAACCAACTGGAGATTCTCCAGACTTAACAGGAAATTTCATAGAAGAGCCTGTATGTAAAATTCTGATTTAGAAAGAACTATATTCTTAGCTGCAGGTCAAATACAGGATTTAAGTGTTTTACTTAAACGTAAGTGCATCTTGAAAATCAGTGGATGGAAAGTGACACCTTTTTGCTCAAAAGACCTGCTTTCTTTTTGTGGTAAAAACCCAGGCTATTGTAGCAGCCTGTAAAGCCACCCCCTGGGCTCTCTTTCTTCCTTCTCTTTTCTTCAAAGATTTCAAGCATGCTTAGAGGGGCTGCTGTCATTTGCATATACAACAGGCAAAATTTAGACAAACGAAGACTTTCATAAAATGGCTCCTGTTTCCTTCATTGAGAAAATCACATTGATTTCTCTCTGTAAGTGGAACTCTTTCCCTGCCTGAGTTTGGTGTGACTCTACCCCTGACTAAGCACTGACAGGAGCAAATGTTGTCTCCCTAGTCCTGGCAAATCAAACCTCTCCCCAGCCCCTGCATATGAGAGCCCTCGCACACTTTCCCTCTCTGCTTACTGCATATGTGCTCTTATTCCTCTGAAAATTAGAATATGATCTTTTTAAAGTGCTTAGTGATAAATGAGTTGAAAGTCAAAGGTACTGCTTCATTAGTCCTGACTTAATAATCCTAGCCTTGTGTGATGGGTGACAGTTGCTTCTGCCAAGTAATTTTTAGATAGCCAGTGTATTTCCTCATCTCAGAGCTGTTTTAAGAAGAAAATGGCAAAAGTTTGCCATGAAATAGGTAGAGGGGAATAATACACTGATGTCAAATTGGGAAATTAAAATGTATTTTCAAATCATACGCTTTATATATACAGTTTATTTAGTAAATCATGTTCTTTCTCACACATATTTCATATGCAAATTAATGTGAAAAGTGCGAAAAGGAAAAGTTAACTCATATTGAAAAGGCTGTAAGTTTCTGAGTGATTAAGGCAGTAACAAATAATGTTTAGAAAACCTACTGTTTTGGAAAGCTTTTCCACTTGCTGCTACGTGGATAATGGCAAAGATTATGATAAAAACCTTTCTTTGCCTCTGAACTCCTTGTACACCTCAGCTGTGGTCATAGTTTTAGCACTAAAAAGTTTTAAAATGTTCATGTATCGGGACCACCATTAGATATGTGCAGCTGACTACTTGCACAGTCAAACACTTCTATGGAAATCAACTGACAGCAAATTGTATTTTCAAAACCGGCCCCCTTTCTTTTTAATTTGCTCCAGACAGAAGGTAATTTCTTTTCACATTTTGAATAAAGGGAATATCTGCCCCAGAATGAAGATTGGATTACCAGCAGTCTTAGGTCATTTTTACAGCTGAAATTGATTTCTTGATGTGAAAGTGTTTCTGGCTAAGAGCATGAAAAATGCCCAGATAAGGGTACAAGAAAAGCTAGGCTTAAATTGTAACAAGGAAACCTTCAGATTAGATTCAGAACCAAACTGGCAAATGACACTGTGGTGGTGACAATCCAGAAGTGCTGACTGAGAAGGGTGGAGGCATGCCCAGAAGTGTTTTGGGAAGTGTACAGGATAGGCTAGAAGGACTTCTCTAAGGAATGAGCTGGATAGAGCTGGTCCAGTCTTCCAGATGGAAGCGAGGAGAATATCAGTCACTCCCTAATTTTCTGTGAAGCAGGGCTTGCCTTCTTAATTCCCCTTCCCCGAGAAAGAATGAGCAAACAGGCAGAAGAATTTCATATACATGTTATGTTAAGTCTGATAGAAATACAGTGATGGAGAAACACAGTTAATCACATTCAGTCTTTCACTAAATGCCGTATTTGAAGGGGTCCTTTTGGTTTTTCACATGCAAAACCAGTTTTAAAATTGCAAGGGAAAACTGTGATGATTCCTCAGGAAAGGTAATCATAAATGTTTTTTGCTCAGGAGTTGCTGGTACCAAATGTAGTCCATGGGGGTTCCACACTGGTAGCATGTCCTCCATGGAAGAGTAGGGGCTGCTGCCCCACGTAGCAGCCCTGACCAGTGTATAATGCTTACAGGGGGAGGATTCACTGTTATCCCAGGGTGGCCAAGCTGTCCAAAGGACTGAGCTCCAACAGTGGCCTTCTGTAGGCTGTACAGAAGGAAAGAGCAGAGTCAGACTTTTGGCTGGATATTGCCTTTTAACTGCCAGATACCTTCTAAACTAGAAAGAAGGTTTTGAATTCTTGTTTCTGTATTTGCCTCTGACAACAACTTTCTGATCACATTGGCAAAAGGAAAACTGGTGTAGCTATGACAAACCTGATTTTAAGTGCTATTCCCATGATCTGGGTAGTTTTCCTCTGGCAAGCCTTTCACATTTAATAGATACTGTCAAGGCTAATGCTTCTTTTGGTGTCACTCTGTCACTTTGCTAATGCTGGTTCCTTTTTCCAGTAGTTTTCTTCTTCATCTTTAAAAGGAAGGAAAGTATGGCACGGGTTCACATTCACTGGAAAAACATTGTCCTTCTCCCTCTGGCACCCTCCCTGCCATGACCATGGTGACCCTCCTGCAGTGTCAGGGATAAAGCTGTCGGTGTCCTGTGAGGCAAGGGGGAGCCAAGGAAAAGGTTCTCCCACTGCTGGCAGTCCCATCACATGGCACAAGGCTTAAAGACACGACATGCCTCAATAGCTTTTTTCAGGTGTGTTTTCTCACGAAATTCTTTTGCAGCAAAATAGTAGAAGATGGCATCCAGGCAGCAGTTCAGGTTGGCAAATATCATAGACACTTGAATGAAGAGGCTGATGGTTTGTTTCAGGCTGCAGTCCACTATCACGTGCTGTCTCACCAGGCACTGGAGGCAGATCGCCAGGTGAACGGGTGTGAAGCACACCAAAAACACCACAAGGTTGACGATAATTACTCGCAAGGAGCCACTGCCTTCTACCTTCTTTTTGGCTTGGCTTTTGTGATTCAGAAGAATCCAGATGTTTTGAGCAGAGCAGAAAACCATCACTGCAAGTGGGATCAAAAATCCAAATATTTCCACAGAAACGATGAGTGGGACACTCCACGCCTTTTCTGACATGTTGTGAAAGCACGTGAAAGGATCTTTCTTGTGAAACACGTACATTGGGCTGCTGCAAATCCAAGCCACTGCCCAGACAACACAGCAAATCAAGACAGCCCACTTGGGGGATTGGTTAGCTCGACCTTCAAAGGGATGCCTTATGCAGATGTACCTGTCAACAGTGATGCAGACAATGATGAAGATGCTGACATACGTGTTGACGAAGTAAAGAGCCTGTATGAACGAGCACAGGAGCCCAGGTGCTTCTGTAACAGAGTAGTACAACTTCAGTGGGAGCGACAGAAGCAGCAGGACATCTGCAAGCGCGAGATTGATCATGTAAACTGAGGTTTTGGTCTGTTTCTTCCAAAAGCAGCAGAACACAGAGAGCGCCAGGGCATTGAGAACCAGCCCAAGAATGAAGGTGGGGATGGAAATCCCCAGCTGCAGAGTCTTTGCTAAGCTGTCGACGGCTGTAAAATCACATTCCCTGCTGCTGTTGGTCATTTCTCCCCTAAAATGACAGAGAGAGCAGGTTGGAAATGTGTCAGGCTCCTGGTAATGCCTTGACAATCCAGATCAAGATACTTTCAAACACAGTTCTGGGCTTTTTTGGTTTGGAGCTACACTCTTGGTCAGCCTTTGGCTATTGTGGAAAGCGAAACCTCATTTCAAGCGCAGAGCTTTCTATTTCCATTTTGAGTGGCTTGATCTCTTATAAAGGAGTCTGATTCTCGATGGCAAGTAGTCAATGTCCACTCACTACCACGCCCTGTAATATAATCCCATTGAGATATTGAAGAGACTGACCCATTCAAACATACATTTTCAAAAACTCTAGAGTACTATCTCTCTCTAGTAACTTGTACATTTGTTGAAACTTCCCAAACACTTATGTTTGGTTCTCTTGCTACACAGAGATTAATTAAATTATGTTTCTATATTAAGGCCTGTCAATCTGATAGCTGGGATTTTACTCTTATATCAGTGATTCCCTACATCAGTAGTTTCTGCTGATGTGTTTTTACTACACCCACATTTACAAGATATTTTAATTTCATATACTGCTTATATCCAATGCAGTATTTTTAAAGGTCAGATCTTTTATCTAGGTGTAAAATGAGTAAGAGTGTTTTCTCACTTGTGTTTAACTTTCAGCACAGTTTCAATTTGGGGTTTGCAAGTACTTCAGATTTTAACTGATTATCTAGGATAATCCAGCAAAGATTAGCAAATGCAAGGCATGACATCTTCATACTACAGCTCTTAATAAAGTATAATTTGTGTGGAATTAAGTATTATTGCTGTTCTTAAAAATATACAAATGCTTTAACAAACTAAGCCTTTAAAGTGCTTTTTTATAACCTCTCTAAATCAAAATCACAAAAAATCCTAATAAAGGTGAACAAAATTGGTAGTTAAAGTTCCCAGTCCAGCTCAGCCAATCAAGTTGTTAAAAAAAATTTTAGGAGTAAGTGAAGATGTTTTAAGAATAATTTGATCAGGAGGAGAATCTGTGCTTTGGAGGACAAAAAGTGACAGGCAGCTCTTAAGCAATGCCAAATGGAGCTGAACTTTGCCAGAGAAACCAAAAACCAATTGGTGAAAGATTTTTTTGTCTGCATGGCTAAAAAAAAAAATAAATGACAAAACAGAGAGATAGAGAGATGGGGAATAAGTAGTTCTGCTAAACATTAAATGAGGAGATAGCCTTGTATTTTGCCAAGTCTAATACCACTACTTTTCATAGGAATCCTGATTTTTGTGCTGGAGGTCAGAGGTGGGATGACCTGGGGGAACCAGTGAGTGACAATGGAAATTACTGTGTCTGAACACAGAATGCACTCAGGGCTTAACATGCTCGTATTAGTGAAACAGTTTGTTTCCAGCTCAGACTACAGAAAGAATAGGCAGATAATGCTGAAAGTTCAACTCAGTAACTGTTATAAAGTATGTAAGTTATCAGTGTAGCTGGAAAGGGATTAATCTAGTCCATCTGTTGAAGGAAAGAGTGTCAAATGTGATTAAAGCAATTCTATAACTGTTGAGTCTAAGCTTCACACAGATTTTTAAAGAAAACTGCTAAATAAGTCTCTGACAGTTCTTACCAGACCATTATCTTCTTTGATGAAGTATCTGCTTTTTCACATAAGGGAAAGGCTGAAGATTTTAGGCACTTGCATTTCAGCAAAGTACTAGAAACAACTAAATAGCACTTGAAAAAAGAGGGATTAGAACAAGGGCTGTTAAGCAGGTGGTGAAATGGTTACATGAAAGCTGATGAGGACTACAAACAGAGTGGATGGAGGTTCCTAAGGGGATGCACAAATTCACCAAGGCTATTCCTTGACTGTGTTTCCCCCAGTGAGCCCACTGTGGAGTGAGGGTGACCTGTGAGGAGGTGCTGTTGGTCAGGGGCTGGATACAACAGCCACCTGCAGAGAGCTGGACTGAGCCACGTGAGCTGGGCTGTCACAGCTCTGTTGAACTTAGGAAACAGCAAAAGGAAATCTGGATGTTATCAGTGGATTTATCTGTCAGAAATGAGAACAGAAAGAAAACATCAGTTTGGTCATCAAGATGAGGCGGAATCAGTCCCTTTGAGCCAGCAATGCGTGGCAGTCACTTAGAAAATCACGTGTTTGGTGGTGCGTGACAGGTGAGAAAAATTACAGTAACCATGGAGCTGCACCAGTGCCATGTGTACAGGGATTATTGTAGGCAGGTGCTGCTGTCACTGGAGGGCAGGACAGGTAAGGGGACATGGGAAAATTGTGCTGTTGTGTGAGCATGGGTGCCCTGTGATCAAGAGCACACATCTAGCTGGGGAAAATCAGATTACATTAAACAGTACATAAAGTGCTGGATTAACAAGTTTTGTCACTTCCACAAAATGAATATATCAGAAAATTGTGCATGGTGTCTCTTCAAGTCTGGCATTTGGTTCTACTTTTATCAAATTTCCAGCTCACAGTGTGCTTTTCCTTTTGAATTCATTAGTACCAAAGTACGTATAGCGTTACTCCAGAAAATGATTGATTTAAAGAAAATGTTAGCAAGCCTTTAAACTGGTAATTTCAAGTACTTTAATAGAGTGTCTGATTGTCAAAACCATAATGTTTTTTATTATTTTGCCCTCTCAAATTCAAATTTCATATCTTGAGTAATCCAAAGGAACTGTTTGCAATCAGACCAGACTGAGTAATATTTTTGCTCAAAGTTATTTGGAGTTTCGTTTCCATTGACAAATAACCTTGCAGTCATTTAATAAGCATCATCCTCACTGTGTTATCCAAATTATTAATAAAAATACTGATACTCATCCTGAAAGATACTGAACTGTACCAGAGACATCTTTCCTGTATGGTAGACACTGATTAGTATCTCAGTGGGTACTCACTAATCATACAGAGGTTTCATACAGATCATGTTTCCTTTGTCTGCCTATGAGAATTTCTTTAGAGATAGTGTGTGAAGCCTGCTTCCCCCTGCTACACCCCATCCCCCAGTGCTGCCAGTTTGTCACAGAGGAAGTCAAATTACTTCTATTTCAGTCATTCTCAGATTAATCTGTGCAGATTTTTACTTACCACTTCTGTGTGCTTGCAAACAGATTCTGTGGTGGGTGATTCCAACGTTTTTTTCAAATATTAAAGCCAGGTTTAGTGATCCACCATTTCCACCTTCTTAAGAAACAGGTACCATGTTTGCTCTTTTTCAGTCTTCCAGGGAAAATTTCCCTGTCCTCCACGAGTTTTCTGAAGGAATCTGCTGTGGCTTTAGGATTGTTTTAGTCAACTTCTAAAAGCCAAAAGATGACATAAGAACCTGTAATTAACAGTACTTGAGACAGTGTGTCTTAGCTGGTTCAGCCTCTGCGTCATCGCTGCACCATTTGTTCTCAGTTTCTCCTACTGAGGATTTTCCACTTCCTATGAACTAGTTAAAAGTTAATTTGGTTTACCCATAGCAGGAGCTTGGGGTTTAGTGAGCAGGAAAGGTGTGCTGGCGTAGGAAATGAACAGCAAGGTTTTACAGTAGTAGCTTCACTGGGTTTTTTACAGCACAGCGGAATCCATTAATGGTTTCCTCTTTGTAGCTTGGATCTGAGTTCATCTGCTCTAGCTGGGATTCACACAAATCTGTATGGGAGCACAGATTTGGGATGGCAGATTAAGAGTATTCTTACCCATGAAAGCTTCATTAGCAAAAACATCCCTTGTTTACATCTATTTTCTAGAATATTATTCATGTTAGATATAAGTTATTCTCTTGTTGGACGTACTAGAAAAGAATAAAATGTCTCAGTGCAATGATGAGCAGCAGATCCCACACCTGCCATATATTTCATCTGTAGTTGGATAATTTCTTGCCATTTTTTTTCTAAATATTTTGATTGCAACAAAATAGATTTATACTTATTACTAAAGTAGAAATCTTTCTTCGCTTAGTAAAGCAAGACTAGATGTTTGATCTTATTGTTTGACTTTGTAAGTAATAATCACCAAACTAGCTTAAAAATAGCGTCTACAATCAATGTTGCTATTAAATTATTGGAAAAATAAAAGTTAATAGTTAAAATATGAATTACTCTACCTGAACCCCAGGAAGCAGAGCAGCATTTCTTCAGTTCAGGTTGTTCTATAGAGCACGAGAGCGTTCACTTACAGACCATGCCTTACAAGTATTCTTCTAAGTGGCATACATAACCAACCACATCCTTCTTTTCTTCTCTTTTTTTTTTTCTTTTTTTTTTTTCCTGTTTTAAAAAGCACTCTGTGCTTATTTATACAGACAAGAGAAGGTGGGAAAAGCATAAAGATTTGAATCGTCAGCTGTTTCCAGCCACTAGTCAAATTAGGGTGGGGAGCAGTTTGTCTCTGAAGTCAGGGGTTTTGGCCTGGTCTTTACCTGGTGTGACTCAGCTGAGAGCTTTTATGAGGTTGTGGCAGCTACCTCCAGATTTCCAGTTATTCCTTGAGCTGGAGGGGAGATGGCAGGGTGGAAATTTGTAGGAGAGCTTGTAATAAAAATAGTGTTTCTTGCCCCAGTTTCTGCTCCATTTGCATACTGGAGATCAGTAGTTCAGCATTCAGAGGCTTCTGAAAGATACAGCTACTTACACACATGCAGCTGTTTAACTATTTAAAGGGCAAGTGCCAGTTTTAGACAGTTCAGGTGTGTGAGTCATTAATGCAAGTTGGCAAACAAATGTTTATCTGTGAGAAAAGTGAGGTATATGGAGCACTAAAGTAGTGCCTTCTATGTCACTTGGTAACCAAAACACATTTTTCTTTAAATGAGTTTTCAAGGCTTTCCTATCAATTACTTTTTCCTGAAGCTCTTCCCCTGCTCTGGGAGGAGTGTGCAATGTACACCTTTTGGAAATGTGGATGTTTGGTGTTATATAAAATGATGTAATGTACTGAGAAAAACCTAATACCTGTTTGATGACAATGTGATAGTCTCATACACTGTAATTTTATCTCCAAGCAACAAAACCAGCAGAAGAATAAAACCTTAAGCAAGGGCTCATCTGCGTGTGTCATGTGGACACTTCACATGAATGAGCTCAAACTCTCTGGATAAAGTGTGAAACTCATTTGCTAGTGCTGACAGCCTCTCTTCTGACTTGTGGACTGCCCTTTTGCCTTCCACACTGCAACCCTTTTCAGAAAAATACAGGAGAAAAAAAAAAAAAAAGCAGCTCTAAGTGACATTTTTCAAATTGCAGCCCAGGTTTGGAAGTAATTTTGTCTTTCTGCAGAAAAAGTAGCACCAGCATTTATACCACAGGACTTGGAGAAGAAAAAACTTTCAGTTTTAGATGAGACAGGAAGAAAATTGTTTGGGTTCTGCTTTTTTATCTTTTTTTTTTTTCAAATCACAAATTTTGGGTAAACCTCCTAAGAAAATTGCGTGGCAAAGGAGTTGAAGATGATATGATTCATAGTATTTGAGAAACACATCCTGGAACTGGGAGGTTTCAAGGGCTTTTAAACTTCTGTCTTCTCAGAGCTGTGGGCTAGCTACAAGTCTCAGCAATACACTGACATGGGTCTAGACTCACAAAGAAATCTAAGAGTACAACTAAATATTAGCAGAAAACAAATACTCTGCAACTCTGTGTGACTTTTGAACATGTTATGTTGCAGCTGAAATGGGGCTGCTTCTTTAATCCTCTCACCACAGGCATAATCCAGACTTAGCTTAAAAATGAATTTTAATACTCTGTGCTGCCTTCACTCCCAGCAGTAGGTTCATCCCTTGTGGCTCTATGAACTTCCCACTTAGTAACACTTGATGCATCAGCGCTAGACAAAAAAAAAATCAGCGTTTCTGCACACATCAACCACAGTTGCTAAGCTGGCAATTTGCTTGTGATACGTATGGCCTCGTTGCTTGTAGGTGAGTATGCAGTTTGTTGGTGTGCACATAAGTCATCTTTTTGCAGGTTGGTCTTTTCGGCTTAAATTAGGACAACTTTTATCTAGAGCATGTTTAATGAGGGCAACGTATGAATGACTTAGTCCCAGGTTTGCAGATAAATTACTGGCTGAGAAATTAGGACTTGTTTCTCCCCGTCTTTGGTGGTGGCTTTTGTAGATTCTCAGATGCTATACATGAATATGCTCAGCAGGAATTATTTCAGTGAGTCCTTTGTGCCTTCATCAGCCAGCACTGCTGCCTGATAAATGCTGTATTTCAGGGACCCAGGTGGCTGCACGCCTCTGAGGTTTTCAAAGGGAAGGAGAAGGGCTTTGTTTATTTGAGGGGGTTTTTTTAATTAACCATTAAAATGAGCTGGATGTTTATTGTGTGTGCTGCCTAGAGACAGCAATCTTAACAACCTTCTCCATTTCCCAGTACTGTGTTCCAGATAGCAAACAAATAGTGGCTGGTGGAACCAGAATCAAACCGAGTAACTAAAAGGAAGCATCTGAGCAAAAAACTTTAAAATACAACCAACCAAAAAAACCTTACTCATTTTTGCCATAAGCATTATAAAGGTTGATGAGCTTTCTCCATCTTTTATCCTCTAGGTGTCCTAAATGCTGCTCTTGCTACGTCGGGCACCACCAGACAGGACTTGCCGTTTTCAAGGAATCAAAACCTGTTTCAGAGGAAATGCTCATACTGTGCAAAACCACATTCATTTGCATTACATTAGCATGAATTCTGCTGTTCTTTTTAAGTGGAAAATATATCAAAGCGGTTTTGCAGTCCAGCTTTCACAAATGTCCAAATCATGTGTTTGCTTGTATTTAATCACCAGATAGAATAAGTCAGGTCTCAAATCCGGGATTAGGATGTTCAAGTGCAAATGAATCAAAATTCAAAGGTAGAGTCCAGTGTGGTGCTGTGCCTCTATGAATGACTGTGTGACTTGTTCTCTTAGACAGCTATTAAATGTTGTCTTAGGTAACATGACTTAATCATGCAGAGCAAAAGGACTCCGGAAAAAACATTGCTCAGTAGAAAGCTAGGAGGTGAGTGACAAACTGCCTTTATCCAGCACTCTTTAGAAGGACAAAGTGGGAAAACAGGAAGCTTATCAGCCCTGATCTGAGTCTAAGGTGTCTTCCATGTTGTGCTGTGACTGGTTTCTGATATTTTTGTGGTTTTAAAGCTTTTAAAAACTGTATGGACAAAGTGAGTTAAGCTAACAAGTTGTCTTGTTACTGAACAGGCTACCACAGCTTGTCACCCCAAAAGGGATTGGCCTCCTTCTCTTCAGAAGGGAGATGGTCAGAAGGGAGATGCTGGTCAGAAAGAAGATACTGAGGACTTGATCTAACTCCAGCTGAGTTGCAGAAAAATTCTGGAAAGGAAAACTGCACAAGGAGCTCATGATGTTGTCACCTATGTCACATGTAGTGCAATACATCTTTCTGCCTAAAGAACAGGTAAAGAACAAGCTTTTCATTGGTGACTTAAAAATTTTTGTTTGTGCTTGAGCTGGAATACAGCATTTTCTTTATCTGGAGGCCTTTTGCATCCCACAAGTGCTCTTTGAGTTGCTCAGTACTCTATTTCTCATCTTCTTAAGCACTCAAAGCCTGGTGTACAGCGAGCTATCTCAATTGCACAGCTGAGAACTTTGGATGGCTAAGGAGTTGTGTTTTTCTCATGTAGCCAGTTTTTTGAATTCAGAAGACTGCAAAACTGGAAATGAGAAAACCTGGGAACTGCTGTATTTTATAGGGACCAGGTACACTCAGCCTCTTCAAGATAAGGCAGAGACCTCTAAAGACATCCCAGGACATAGCAAAAAAATGTAGTTTTTCTTGGAGTTGACCAGCTATGAGGGTAGATTTGTTTCTGACTGCATTTGAGAAACCTTACAAAGGTGTGTCAGGGCTGAATGCTAAGAGGAAGGGAACTGGACAGTCTAGTGAGCAACCAGTCTCACACTAATATGGTTGAGTGAGCAAAACCACGGGAGCAATACTTTTAAGTACAGCATATCTTCATCTGCTTCTGACTCAGAAAGTTACCATCGGAACACCAAGCATGCAGGGTGCCATACCCACAGTCTACAGCTGAGCTCAAATTATCTAATTTTCCATCGTTCAATTTGGTCTTACAGAGCCAAAAAGGCCAGTTAGACAAGGCCAGTGCCAGCCAGGTGCCAGTGAGGACATGTGCTTCCTGGCCAGTCCATTCCTCCTCTGGGCAGGGACAGAATAAGTCTGTGTGTGTCCAGAAGCAATTCTGGTCATGGGAGTGCCAAGAGGCTACAATTTTTTCTTGCATATTTGTAGGAAGAAGCTGACAGTCAAGCTGCAAGTTCAGCTTTAGTGAAACTGTGTAAGAATAGACCCTGCACTCATGTGCAGTCTGCTCCACGAGGTTCAGCATCACACCCACCTTTGCCAGCTGCCCAGTCAGGAGGGTTTGTGCTTGCTCAGCAGAGCTGGGCTGGTGCTGGTGAAGCACCAGCAGCAATTGCCATCCACTAAGCTGCATGCAATTCTTAGGAGTTGTTTCCATGGGTCACATACAGATTGTATTGCTTGAGGAGCCCCTGGGAAAGAGAAAAATGTGAAGCTGCTGTGTCAATCTCTTAAAACAGAGAAATACTTTTGTTTGAAGGAGATGCCTTGCTCACTGAGCCGTGGCACTAGCAAGGGAAATGGTAAGTGTGCACAAAACCAAGGCCTCAAATGAAACCGCCTGCTAATTTCACAATCAACCAGTAAAAGGAACTAATAGTTAGGAGCAGTGAGGATATAAACCCAGCACCTGTGCAGAAGACCCCATGGCTCCTAGCAGGCCTCTTGAGCACTCAATCTTCTGTGGGAGCAGTGAAACAAGATATTTGTCTGCTTAGTCTTACCATTCGAGTGCCACTGTGTGGTTATTGCACACTATTCTTTTTTTCTGACCCAGGCAGTGATCAGATCAGTGTCATGTAATGCTTGCCCATCTACACCATGTAACATAAGCATCGATAAATAACGTATCTAGATTTTTCTTTTCCATAGAAAAACATTTTCTTCTCAGCCTTTGCATTGCATTAGGTAACAAAACATAAGACGAAAATTATTCTCTTTGCATTTTCATTCTTCTGTGCATTACCTGAGCACTGTTGACTGGATCATCACTACAAGACAGCAGCCGTCCCTGCAGCCTGGCACAGATGGATGCCAGTGCAGGAAAGCAGCAGCAGCTGCACTGCACACTTATGCCCTGCACAGTCATTCATAAACCTTCCCACAGACAGCCCTGCACAAAGGGGAAGGAGCTGCCTCATCTGCAGGGCTTATGTGCTCTTGATGCTACAACTTTCTGAAAAACTCATTTCTGTTGAATGGCTTGTTCTGAAAAGGAGATGGGTTGTGTGGACATGACATTTTTTCTATTTCCTTTAACTTTTCCTCATCCACCCCTCCTCAGTGTAGGAATTGGCTTGGTTTTCCTTGTGGTTCCTGCAGGCTATATATAGCATGAATTCCTCCATCAGAGCACAGAAAGGTGCAGTTATCAGTGCAGACTCTTCAGCCTGTGTCGTCTCATCTTGGATCATCTTAGATCTCTGAGGGTGTGAGAACTGCTGTAAACCTCACTGCTGCCGTAAGAGTGTCCAGCCAGGTCCCAGGGCACCAAAGTTCCAACTTGAACCATTAACTGACTTATCGAGGAGATGCAGTGAGTGCTGCAGGGAAACAGAAAGTGCCCAGGGAGAGCTCATCAGATAGACAGAAAAGTTTAGGACGATGCTTGTAGGGATCCCTACATTTACTTCAGAGTCACAGTTCCAAGTGTCTGTCAGTGCTGGTAGAGGAACTGCTTCCCAACAGTGCCATCTTTGGGTAGTTTGTGAGCTGGACAAGAGGCATCAAGGTGGAACTTGACTTTTCCTTTATTTCATGCTCTCTCTCCCCACATATTAAAAAATATGTGTGTATATATTTGTGTGCACATCAATATCATAAATAATTATTAACAGTAATTATGTTGCACATGTGGGTTGCATGCACACTTATTTTTATGAGCTTCCTTTTGCTCCCATCTCTCCTAATGTCTTGGCCAATCCCTTTTAATTTTAGTAAGATAGCCAGCCTTTGAGAGAGAAAGCTCACTGAAGGCATGGCATTCTCTATTCTCCTTTGGAAATGGCAACTGAGAAGACTTCCTTATTCATTCCATTGCAGAAGTGGTCCTTACCTTGAAGAGAATTGGCCATCCTTGTATCTGGCATCTGGAGATGACAGTAATGGGGCTAAGTTGTAGCTTGTTGCTTCTATGCATATAGGTTATCTGCCCTTTCTATCCACATATGATTAGTATTTAAAATATAACCCATCTATCTTGGTCTCAGGGTCTTGGATGCTCCAGAAGGGGGAACAAGGTGGGGATACTGCAATGTGCTGTCAGCCAAGCTGGCTCCTAAGGGAGAAAGGCACTCTGCCTTATTTCTCTAAGAACAGGAGTTCATCCTGCTTTGTACACAGAGAGGTTGTAGTATTTGAGCTTAACAGTGACTGATCCTTCCTTAGTCTGAGTCAATATGGTTGTCTTTGTTCTGGCTGCCTGGCATAGCCCAGTGCCTTTACACACAAATTAGAATGACTGCATGGCTTTGGAAACAAAAACTGCACTTCATTTATGTATAATCATGTCATTTACATTGACAGCCTTCTAGTTTTGCACTTCAAACCAAGTACTAGAGATTTATTTGAAATGCTGGAAAGGTCCCTTCCCTTTAGCACAGGTGCATTCCTATAAATAGCCTGTAGGGGAAAGCCACATAACATGAAAGGCTTCAAGAAAGCAATTTGCAGGAAAGTGAAAAACCTCAAACACATGAAAACCTCTCAAATGAACTAAAGTTACAGTGGCAGAAACTATCATGTAATCAGGTGCAGACTTCTTAACAAAAAAAAAAAAAGATTTAAAAAAAGCTAAGTTTTCAATTAAAAAAAAGTCCTAAGGAGTGGAAGTTTTGGCAAGTAACCTTGCCATGTTACTGAAATGTCAGCCTGGGATGACAACTTTTGAATTTGGGTGGACACAGCTCTGAAAGACCCAACAATTTTCTGAAGCCCAGAGTGGTCTGGCCTGCCTGCAGAGGTAGGGAATGTGTACATGTCTGTCTGTTTTTGTGGCAACCAGGATGGTCTTCACTTTAAAAACACACTTTTATCACTTTGCATCCAGCTAGAGGTATGTTGCCCTGTGCAAGTGTTCTGCCAATTTGTTTACCCCTTTCCTCCCCCAGGAATTGTACAAGTGGCCAAGAAATTTGTGAAGGTAGGTTATCGTGTAGGAATTTAATTGTATTGTTGCCTTGAATTCTTGTGCTTTTGGACTCCTCCCTGTCCCCAGGAACTATCTGACATTTATGCACAGAGTGTGACCTGTTTTGTTCCTTGCAGAAGGGCTTTAACTGTGATGTAGGGCTTAAATTTCCTAGGCCAGAGGAAAACATTCCTTTGCAAAGCCTTTCACTGAGCCTTAACATCCAATTGGGATTGTTCTGGAGCAACCAGGTAAACACTGGCAACCAGCCAGATGTCTGGATATTTCTCCAATTCTACATGAAATTTGCAATATTCCTCAAACAGCAAGACTTTGCCACCCCAGGTCACAGGCTGAGCATCATCTGCCAGCCTGAAAGAGCAAAGCTTCCCTGGAGGTGTCTTCAGCTGGTGAGAGACTTGCAGCCTGCCCATCAGAGTCTGGTCCCAACTAAGGCCTTTGCAACATCCATCAGGATGGGTGCTGGGAATCTTCCAAGCATGTCCCACTGCTCCCACAGGATGAAGCTGCTGTCTGCAGTGCTGCCAGAGAAGGGCAATGTGATGGAGCCCCAGAGCTCTGCTCTGGGCTGCGGTGAAGAGGGTACAGGACCTCCACTGGTTCTGAACAGCAGAGGGCAGTTGTGGCCTGGGGAATATATTAATCTGTCACTAGTTTAAACGTGTTAAAGATGACTTGGCCATCTGTTTAGCCCTGACGGAATCATCCTGTCATGCATGAGGTGTCACCTGAGTCACCTGACAGGTTCCCCCGGCTGTCTGGCTGTGACATTACACTGCCTTGGCAAAGCACGTTGTTCCTCATTGATCCATAAAAATGCCTTAAACACAGGTTAATTCAAAACCAAACAGTGTTGCCTCTCAGCTTTGTTGTTCTGAAGCACAGCAGCGGCATTGCTTGTGCTTGCAAAGCTCACAGCTTGTAGAGCTGTAGCACCTGTCGCGTCCCTCTGATCTTGCACAGGGGTGGGGAGAAGCACCAGCTGTCACAGCCGGTGGGAGGGGATTTGCCTTCATGCTGCCTTCATAGTTCTCTGACAACTTACAGTCAAGAAACTGATGAAAAAGAACCAGAGTTTTTGCATGAGAAAGCAGGTGTATCTCCACATCTTTGGCAGGCCGTCTACTGAAAGGGACTAGAGTAATTCATAATGGTACAAAGAAAATGACTGTAGTTTGCAACTGTATGAACAGACTCTTTTAGAATTATACTTCCCTATATTATTATTAGTGTTATGAAAAGTGTTTCTCTGATCATGGTCACCTAACCTAAGACTTTATTTGAAATACTAAATGTCAATTCCACTGTCTTGTAGACTGTCTCATTCCTGAAATAACTCAACTATTCATGTTATTCATATAACTCATGTATATTGTGTTGACAAGTTGAATAAATGGTTTGGAAAAGAATGCAGTGAGGCATAAAGACATATGCAAAGTTTTACACATAGGAATAGTTGTGAGTACAAATGTGAGATATGGGTGAGCTTGACATGCTACATGTCTGAAAAAAGAGGATCTGCATCTTAGAATAAATTGCAAATGGAGCAGGATGGGAAATGAAATGGAAGATTAGGCTGCTGTAGAAAAAAGTCAACATGATTATAGGATATCAATTGTTTAAAGAGTTATAGAATAAATAGTTTGCTATATCCACTGCAGATGGGAAAAGAAATAATGGATTTACACTGCACTTGGAAATGCTCTGCCTGGAAATTTGAAGAAACCCTTTTAATGCTGAAGGTAGATGAAAACAGACATACCCCTTCCTGTGAAGTGTTATTATTCTTTTTACTTTAGATCTCTGAAGCAGAATGGGAATTCCCCATAAGGTAATATTTCCCCACTTTTGTTTTACTTTTCTATTTGTTCCCTAACATCTAGTATTTTAGATGTGTTGTGAAACTGGCTGCTGCTGTGAGATTTCATTCCTTTAAATGTTTGGACTTCTCTGGTTCCTCATCCATAATGAAAGTTGTGCTAATCAGGTAGTTTTCAGGGCACATCTGGACAATTGTTTTGTTTTTATCAGCAGCAGTGCTGGGTGATGCCACTTCTTTGCTTGCAAATTCTAGGTAGCTTTTCATATATAAAGGAAGAATTTGCGATGATCTGTTTGATCTTCTCACTTTTTGTTCTATGTGATTGATCATTTTTCCTTCCCTTCTAAGCTCTGCCTGATGTCCTGCTCGAGACTGTTTACCAGCCAGAGAAAGCCCTTCTGATGAGGTTTTTCTGTACCCTGGTACAAATTGCTGACAGACAGCTTTGATGGGCTCCTGCCTCCTTTGCAGGGAAGATCTCCGTCTCCCCTGCCTCCCAGAGACTGTGCCATGCTGGTTCCAGTTGCAGTGCACAGATCTTCTGGCAAAGTGAGAGATGTACTGGTACCATTTCCACACATGGGAGGGGGGCCACTTGACAATGTTACCCTGTAGCATTAGGGTTCTGCAGAGCCTCTGCCCCATGTGGGTTTTTTTCTTGGCTTTCTCCTTCAAGATGTGATGCTGCAACATCAGATCTTGACCAAAACAGAACTACAGGGTAGGCAGCAGAATATGTCAATCATATTTTTAGCATGGACAGCCTGTGAAATGGCAGTGTTAGGGTAACTGCATCTATCTCACACAATGATAAGCCCTGCTCCTTGGGACTGTTTCCCCTTTCCCCTTTCTCAGGCCTGTATGGAGCTGAGCCAGAGCAGATAACGTGCCGGCAGGGGTCTCTGTGCTATAGCCCTCTCCACACTCCTGCAGCACCAACACTGAAGGGACTGGCTCTGTGGCTCTGTGAAAGACACAAGGGAGGGCATGGTAAAGTTTCCCAGCTGCCTGCCACTGCTTCAGTGCTTGTGGAATCCCCTGGACACTACCAGGCAGTGCTGGCAATCGGAACAGCTCTGCTGCACCAAGGAAACAAAATCACAGAGACACACCTCCAAAACCTGAAAGCAGCATCCAACCAACTCACTAAACTCCCCAGTATGTGTCCTTCAGCCCCCTGGAGCTCTGGGGACAACTGAGGTTTCAGGCCTGACCAAATGCCAACAAACAGCAAAATACTCTCTTATGCCAGTCTCTGCCTTCCCTGTGCAGGAAGGTCAAAACTTCTAGTTCTGATGGCTACTCACTCACATAAAAGCAAGATCCTGAATTGCTTCGTAGGCTTTTCCTTGTGGGTTTATTTGAGGTTTTTTTTTCTTAAGCCTAAATTTTGACTGCAATTTCAATTTGGTCATTTGAACTTGAAGCAACAGTTACCATCTTTTTCTTTTAAGGGGCAGGACAGTTATATCTTGCTGAAATGTTAGCAAAATGCAGTGGTTCAACCCTGCTGCTTGGAGCTGCTGAAGGACTATGGCTGCTGCATCATCGTTTGCCAGACTCTTGTGCTAGAAAACAGAAAATATTTGTGGATAACCATGTCATTTTCCTCACGGATTGCTATTCCAGTGCTGCATGGTGGCAAGTAGTTTGTTGTGGCCCAGGAATTGATAACTCATCTGTTACATTTATGGGAGCACTCAGAGAGCTGAAGTTTTGTTCAGACTGAAGGAGGATCTAAGAAACCCATCATGAACTTGACATATAAGCAAGATAAAAATTTTTATCCAAGGTAGAACATGCCTCTTCAGGGAATCAGAAAGTTCCTTGCTCATTTTTGGGCTGCACTGTTAAAGAACCTTTTGTGAGGCAGCTCTTATACTGCAGTAACTAAGTCTTCTCTCCCAATCTCCAGTATAATTTGGCACTAATAATACTCCTGTGTATAATGGTAATAAATGAATAGTGACTTTAAAAGGCAGAATGATGGCCAAAAAATGTGCAACGATTAAATTTGTCACATACACACACGGCCCTTTATTTCTGCTTGCAGGGAAACACCAGTAATGCCAGAGCATTAAATAATATACCAAAGATGAAAATTGTGACATAAATTATCAGCTGAATGACCTGAGTAGTTTCATTCATTTTTATGCCACAGTTGCTCACTGCAGCTTCCATCTTGTTGGGCCGCCTGCCAAAGTATTGACACAAAGCAGATAGATCTAACTTTGGGTGGGGGATAATTTCTGTGATGGGAATAGTAATTTCCTATGTTGTTTGGACAATGTCTGGACAAAGGTTTCAGACTGCTGTTTGCAGGAAGAGAAAGATGACAGTCTTCTGTAGGGGAAATAATTGTTAATTTTCACTTAGAAAGTTAATGGTCTCTAGGTTTAAATGAGCAGTACATGGGTTTGCAGTCCATGGAGGAAATTTTTGAGAGGTTTATTATTCAGAAGACACTGAAAGTGAGGGACCATGAAGCCAACCAAAATCACCAGGAGGTGCCTGAAGCTGCCATACAATGATAGAAGACTATAATCAGAGCTGAAGTCAAGTCACTGAGGACAGAAGGGCAAAATTCAAGTTAATATCAGACCCTTTGGTGGGAGTTGCTCTGTTTTGCGGGTTTGCCTATACCTACAATGACTGCACATACTGTAGGTGGTTTCATACCCTCTGCCTCAAAACTTCAGCAGCAGAGTGACACTTAACAGCTCGTGCACTGCACCTTGTTCATGCCATGACTTGACCTGTGGGTGGCTGTGACTCTTGCCTTTCTTTTGTTTTGGACCTCATACAGGTGGAGAACATAGAAGAAAATTCTGGAAATTCCTTGGCTGCAAAATAATAGCAAAATGCATCCAAACAGCAGTTAACATTTGCTAAGCATGCAGAGATCTTAATAGAGGTGCTAACTGCTGACACCAGAGAAGAAGCTCCAGTAACATCCACTATGAACTGCATGATCGTTGTAATGTAGAAAGGGGAGAAACATACAGTGAACACACACAAATTCACAGAAACAATGTGCACTGCCTTCTGGATTAATTTTGTCTCATGGGGGCTTGTGGCCATGTTCTTTTTGAGACATCTGATGATTTGTACTGAGCAAAAAATCACAATACCTAAGGGAATAAAATATCCAAAGATATTACCGAATAAAGAAAAATAGCTGGGGTCAAGATATCGCCTACGAAAGCAGAATCTTTCCCACCTATTCTGAACTTTTGGATGGATATTGGAATAAATTATGAGCATTATCCAAAGAAAGCCACAGATAGAAGCTGATTTCAGTGGGGATCGAAAAACCTTTGCTTTTAGAGGGAACTTGATTGCAATGTATCGATCAATTGCAATCAAGGTTATGATAAAGACGCTCATAGGCATATTTGTAAAATACATATTGCTTGTGGCAATACACAGCTGGTCTATGGGATGGTTGTACTTGGTAAAATACATTAAGAAAGGCAGGGAACAGAGCAGGAGACTGTCCGCGACGATGAGGTTGATCATGTACACCTTGGTCTCAGTCCACCCCTTGAATTTGCAGCAGAAGACCCAGAAGGCAATTGCGTTCAGTGGGATCCCCAAAGCGAGCACTGGGATGTAGACAATCAGCTGAAAGAGTGCGATGCCACCGTGCAGCGCGGTATTTTCAGTGCTGTTGTTCATGCTGGGCCGTCTCTGCAAGGGAAGAGTGCAGGCGTGAGGCTGAGCTCTGGACGGGTTCAGTGGCTCATCAGCACCCTCAGACCCTCAGCCATCAAAGTTACACTGGCACTCGCTGCCAGATAACAAAAACACATAGACAACGCTCTTGCAGCTATTGAGTGGTTAAGCCTGCCTCTCCTTCCCTCCAGGCCTCACCAACAGCCAAGAGTCTGCAAAGCAGAAGGATAATTTTTGTTGTCCCTTACCTTTGCTGCTGCTGTAGTTATCAGAGAGCCACTGCCTTTAGGGCAGCCCACAGCAGAGCTGGGCAACATTCCCCTTTTGCCCTCTGAGACCCTTGCTTTGATACTGGAGCCACCCCATAGGTTTGTTCTGGGTCTTGCCAGGCCTGAGAACCTCCTCAGGATTTGAACCCTTCCAGCCATGGGGTAGCTCAGGTGGCTTTACTCCCAGGGGCAGTGGGAACACAGCTGCAGGCTGGGCAGTGGGTACCTGCTGTGAGCAGGCTGCCCCCAGGCTCAAATCCACTCCTCTCTCTGCAGGGTCCAGGGGAGGAACAGCTCAGCGTGGGTACCCCCAGCCCAAGCAGATAACAGGTCTCAAGAGAAAGAAGGGGAAGTGAGAACATGTCTTATCTCCGCCTTCAAAGGTAGGAAGCCAAATTCTGCTAGAGCAGAAAACTCAAATCTGCAAACTTAGACTGTCTTCTAGTACTCTGTTAAATATTTCACTACCAGCAAGGAGGATAAATTAGATTTTGTCTGCAGCTCATAAAGGCAGTGTTTACAAAGAGGCTGGCATGAAAAACACTCAGATTCCTACAATCTCTTGCAGATACATTGCCTGATAAGTCAGCGGCTTCTAAACATTAACACAAAAATTGAAGTGAAACTGATTGCATGAAGTAAGTGAACCATTTTTGGTGTCCAAGACTGGGAGACAGATGTGGCAACCAACAGAGGAAAACATAGCACCTGCCCTAGTGGCAGAACTGACATGGCATTGCTGAACCACTGGGATACAGTCATTTTTAGATGGAATTTATGGAGCAACTAACATACAGCCCTTGTCCTAGCGCTCTTGGGCTTTCAGCCACACAGGTTCTTGGCTGCACTGTGGTTACCGTGGCTGCCCTGTAGCTGTTCCCTGTCAGCCTGTTGTCACCTCACACTGAAAAAGCCACTCTCTGCATGCATACCACTCCCCTGAGGAGCAGCTGAGCCCACTGGGCTGTGCATACCAGCTACATCCTATCCCCCATATAAGCACAGAGCCCATGGTATTTCCCAAGGTGGTGTGCCAGGGGTCCCCACACTCATGGAAGAGGCATGGTAAGAGTCACTGGTGTGAAACTGCAGCAAGGGATGAAGAACCCCCTGAATGGAACATGTAGCTGCAAAACAGTGACACATAACAGCCTCCTGTGAAAGCAGGAGGAAGTCAGGCCTCCTGTGCTCAGCTGAGGACTGACCCCTGTGTTCGCAAGCTGGAGGTGAGAGGTGGCTAGAGGTGAGAAAGCACACCATAGAGCACTGAGCAGAGCACACTGCCACACACCAGTGTGGGGAGAATTTCAAAGCCATTACCTGCTTCCTGTGAGGCCGTTAGCTGGGTTTGTTTAGTCCAGAGAAATCTTGCAGGGTAAATGCAGAGAAGGCGATCTGTGGGTGCCACAGGTGTTGGTGCAGGACACAGTTGTCCCGGAGCCCGCTGTGACAGTTCGGCAGCGTTGAAATTCATCAATGAACTCCAGTACACTAAAAGTTCTTCCTTGTCATCTCTCAGGCTGACGGAGTCTCTGGTGATCTTTGTTGTTCCACTTCTCAGAAGGTCAATGCTTCAGCGTCAGTTTTTCCACACGAAGTGCCCTCCCCCTCATCCCCTCACAAAAACCAGCAATTAAAATTTAATATTTTCAGTTATGGGAAAACAATTTCTGAAGTAAAATCCATAATGGTTGGAAATTGCCCTTCTGGCAGCAGAAGGCTCCCCAAGGAGCCCAGCAGCCTGTGCAGGGTCTGCTGCGGTGGCAGAGCGTGCCCCAGGCAGGCAGCACTGCAAGGGCAATGACTTTCCTGAGGGCTCCCAGCAGTGCTTGTGCACCCTGTGACATCGAGCCCAGGGCACAGGGACCCAGCCTGCTGCTATTTGGTGTCTTTACAAGAAGGTGACGGATGCTATGGGCTTGCTTGACTTCTCTACCTCAGGCAGGTGGGTAACACTCTCAGCATCACTGGGAGCCTATACAAAGACAGTTAAGAGCTTGCCACAGTCATATTTTATAGAAATTTGAATGGATTTTGCTGTCCACTGGCTACAGCAGTTGCAGTCCTACCTGTGTGAGCCACCTGACAGGCTCTGTCTACTTCATGATCTGTCCCATTAATTACCCTCTCAGGAGATCACGGTCTCAAAGGTGACAGCAGCAGATGGACCATCAGCTCTGGGCTCAGATGTGTAAGGCAGATGTAGGTCACAAAGGAAGATGCATAAATGGGCAGGAAACACTCATCCATGCTGTCTCCTGGAATACTCTGAGAAGTGCTGGTGCAGAAGTAGGGGCCATTTTGGGTATTTTTCAGTATTTAGAAAGAAAACCCAATTCTTGGAGCCTCTGTATAACATATAGAGAGTTAATGCACTCCCTATCTGCCCTGACTCTCCCAGGCTGCTGACTCACAGAAAAATGCATTTTGTGGATGGAAATGTCAGGGGTGTCCACGGGGGCAGCCTGTGGAAACCCAGACCCAGACGAGTTCAAGTCTCTGACCTTAAGGTACAGGTGGGAGGGGGAACCATCCTGGTGCCTAAACATAAAACCAGAGAATAGCAATGCATGGGTGGCAAATATGTAGGCAGCAATAAAAGGGCTTCCCCATGGGTGGGAGCAACAGCCCCTCAGGGATTGCTGCTCTAAAGAAGTGTCTCTGTGCCAAGGCTCAGCGGTGCAGCAAGAGGGGAGCCAGCAGGAAGATTCAGCTCTAAAATCTGGACTTTGTGCCCTTATGCACCAGACAATACTTGCTTTCCCCCTGTCTTCCTTCACCCTTGTTTGACCTGTGCAGTTGAAGAGGAAGGATTGTCTGATGGCGTGGTGTTACGTGCAACAATGCAGTGGAAACAATTAAAGCACAGTGCTTTTCCTCCAGGTGAGGAACACATCCTACATCTTACGTCTTTTCATCTTTTGCCTTGTAATCCCTTTTGTTATCTTGGTTTATTCATATGGGAAGCTGCCCTTTTCTGTAAGGGAGGAAAATCGATTCCTCATCTGCATTTTTACTTTGACCCCAAACCAAGTAGAAAGCAGTGATTACCATTTCCCCCATTTAAACTCCTCTGCTGTCAGATATGCTGCCATTCTTGGAAACTGGATCTCCTGTGACTGTCTTGCTGACATGCTCCAGTCTACCAGGACTTTAAAAGTCACATTCAAGTATGAACAGATGGAGTAACCCAGCTTCTTTTGGTCCCGGTTGGTCTCCCTCACGTCCTGTTCTGCCCACTGTCCCGACTTGCCTCGCATTTCGTCGGAGTAACCGGTACCACCTGCAGAGAAACTTTGGAGGGGCAAAACTGCTCTTCCCCCTCCTCCTCTTCCTCCTCCTTCTCCCTGCCTGTGGCATTATACAACCATTGAGGGGGAAGGTGAGTTCCAGCCAGAGCCAGTCTTTGACGGCATGAGTCCACAGGAGGAATCACCCTTTCCCCTTCTACCTTCCCCTCGGGTGGCGGTCTGTGTTCAGCTGCCTCCCGCAGCAGAGGTGAGCAACTGCAGCCTCCACAATCCGGAGCCCAACAGCACCCGCTGGTGACCGTGAGTCAGGCACTGCAGCCCCTGCCTCCTGGCCCCACCTGCGTTATCACTGCACTGAAAGGCAAAAAATACTTAATTGTTTTGGTGGAAATTGTGTTACAGGGTTATTGTTTGTTATTGTTGTGTTACCTATATATATACATATATTTTTTGGTAAAGAGCTATTCTTTTATTTTCTACACCTTTTCGACTGGAGCCTCTTAATTTTGAAGTTATAATTACTTCTGAGGAGCACGTTTTTTTCTCATATCCCGCCCTCCATAACAAACATTTCTGTCTTGGTAAACTGAGACACTCATAAAAAGTTGATTTAGGGCTCAGGAGAGCATTACTCCCATCTCGAGCTTTTCCTGACACCTGAATATCTCCGTGAACAGACTCTTCCTTTCAAGCTCAGCAAGAATCTGAGGCAGTGTCCATGACCACACCACAGCTCTTCTAGGTGAGGAAGGGATTAAAAACTCAAGACCTTTACTACTTGTCCCTGCAGGGGTCATCAAAGCAGCATGGAGATTGCAGGTAGCTGCCCCGGGAACAGGCACAACAGGGTACTTCCTGATCAGTTACTTTTTGTAGGGAAAAAAGCCCTAGTGGATTTTCTGTCCCCAGTTGCAGTGGAAGAATCCTGGCATGTCCAAATATTTTCAGGGCAAGAAAATTAATTTTCAGGCCTTGGAAGTCTTCAAAGGATATGAAGTTTGCAGAAAGCCTCACTTTCCACCTCTGTTTTTTCCACCAGCACATGTTGGTCTGCTGTGGCCTGGCTCCTTCACCACCAACCTCTTCACCCCAAGACAGAAGGAATTCTGGAGTCAAATGCCCACAGGAAGACATTGAGGTCTGAGTTGTGCTGGTCTCACCAGCTTCTTGGTCTGGTCCCTGGAGCTTCCACAAGCAAGCGTGTGACACCTTTGTCTATGAATGAAAAGTTGACTCTCTGTTCCTTATAACCTACTCTGTTGCACACATAATGGACACAAAGGTAAGGGTTACCAGTTCTCCTTTCTCCTGGAGGACTCTGGGCTTGAGGCTTTCTTAAAAGGGGAGCTGCTCCTTTGGACACCCAGTATCTGCTGATGGATCAATTTATTTATTTATTTATTTATTTAATTATTTATTCAGTTTTGTGGCTTTTGCACGTGATGGTGCTGCTTTGGGAGAGTTCATGGCTCAAGGTGCCAATGGGGAGCATTTGCTCAGAGCAACAGCTGTATGTAGGTCAGGCTCCTGCTGGAGCTCCCGAGCTCCCTTCTTGGTTCTCCTGCAGCTCAGGAGACTGTTGATAAACCACATTCCCACCACTTCTTTTCTTCAGGACAGTGTTGACACAGAGGGTATCCAGGGCTTGGATACTGGCCGAGTCACTGTTGTCTTCTCCAAGACCAGCCAACCCCCACTGTACAATATTGTCCATTGTTTATGGTTAATTAAATCATTAACCATATGGTTAATTACAGAATCACAGAATATGCCGAGTTGGAATGGATCCACATGGATCATCAAGCCCCACCCTCAGCCCTGCACAGGACCATCCCCAAGAGTCACACCATGTGCCTGAGAGTGTTGTCCAAACCCTCCTGGAGCTCTGGCAGCCTTGGTGCTGTGCCCACTGCCCTGGGGAGCCTGGTCAGTGCCCAACCACCCTCTGGGGGAAGAACCTTTTCCTGAGATCCAACCTAACCCTGTCCTGACACAGCTCTAGGCTGTTCCCTGGGGTCCTGTTCCTGGTCCCCACAGAGCCAGTTTTTACGGTTAATTACCATATAAGCCCACAACAATTAACCTAATTGGGATGACAGTGCCCTCTGAGGCAGGGTGGGTTAGTTCAGGAGTGACAAGGGGAGTTCCAGAGGGAATGTGAACCTTGATCCCGTGGACACTGGCCCAGAGTTCCTGCAGGTGCTGCAGCTGAGGTGGAGGTGCACAGAGCTCCATTGTGATCCCACTGCAGCAGCCAGTCAGGGTGGGAGAGAGGGAGGTCGTGGCACTGCTGGAGGGGCTGCAGAGCCAGCTCTGGCCATTGTGTTTGAGCAAGGGCTGTGCAAACAGCACTACGTGCTGGGCTGAGGGTGCTGCTACCATTTCTTGTTGGCAGCAGCGGGTCGGAGGTTCAGAGGGACAAATTCGGGTCCAGAGTCTATGTGTGAGGAGAGCTGTGACTGATCAGAGACATGATAGGGGCTGGGGCCTCAGAGCATCGTGCTGTGGTCTCAGGAGACTGAGTGGGTGCCCCTTGTAGAGTTGTGGGGTGGGAAGAGAAGATTGAGGTGGATATGATGAGGAAGAGGAGCACAACCAGCTCATTTCCTTCCTGCGCACTTGAGCACAGACACTCTGGCCCTGCACCATCTCCTTGGCTGCCTTCATTCCTTCCTCACGCCCTGTCACCTCTGATGTCCTTTCTCATCTTGCTGCTGGGCCTGAAGAGCTCTGTCTCTTCCCATGGGGTCTGAGAGCGTGTTTGTCCCAGAGAGACCAAACAGAATCCCACAAAAAGCCAAGGAGCTGAAGAAGGTGGGGATGGAGTCCCTCATGTGCTGTGGGCTTGGACATGGATGTTTTACCAATGGCAAGGGTGCTCCTGTTTGCCCCTCTGAAGACTGGTGACTGTGGTTTGCTGAGGGGGATGGGGTGCACTGTGGCTGCATGTGAAGGTACATCCCTCACCCCAACATGGAACAGTTTCGTAAGTGGTCCAAATACCAGATCTTTGCAGATGTTAAAACATCCCCTCCTCCAAAAATGCTGGCTAAGGCTGCGGCAGTGGGGCTGGGATAGCTGTATTTGCTGAGCAAGCAGCCACTGTTTGCACAGATGGGACTCATTGGGCTATAGGTGGATTGAACTTTGTTCTGAGAATCATCCATTACATCTTTTGCTCCCCTCACCTCCGCTGCCTTGGCTTTGGATCCTTTTCTCTACCTTGGGCCAAGGGAATGACCTTCCTCTGGGCCATTTATCATGGAATCCTGGAATGGTTGGGGTTGGAAGGGAACTTAAAGCTGATCCAGTTCCCCCCCTCTGCCATGGGCAAGGGCACCTTTCACCAGACCAGGTTGATCCAAGCCTTATCCAACCTGACCTTGAACACTTCCAGGGATGTGGCATCCACAGTTTCCCTGAGCTAAGTTTTATGTCTGTCTTTGCAGTCTTATAGCTCTTCCTCCCACTTATCCTCTGGATCTTCTGCAATACCCTGACCCAGGGCAGCTGGCAGGACACCTTGGAGGGGCTCCTGTCTCACCAGGTAGGGAAGAATGGAATAGAAACTGCTGCAAACAGTCTACTGGGACACCACATCCCAGGAAGATCTGTCTCCTCCACCCATCAGTTGATCCCTTCTTTGAAAAGGCAATTTCTAAGTAAGGAGAATGCAGGTCCAGGTTGAGAAGAAGTAAGGAGCCGAGGAACTGAGCCCCAGGAGAGAAATACTAGAGCACTTCAGGCTGTTTGGCATTGCAAGGGGAAAAGGGGAAAGCCATAGACTTGGCTTAAAGTGACTTAGGATGAAATACAGATATGAGGTTAGATCACAAGGAGTGGAAGAGCTCTGCCAGTGTCTGTGTAGCTGCAGTGGTTTCCACTAGACTTGGAGAGCCTGAAAATCATCTCCAGAGGATGGTCCCTGTGCTGCCAGGCATGGTAGCTCCAGGGAGGGGTTGGCATGATGGCCCCCCCCCAACAGTCCCTGCCCCCCAGGGAGTGGATATCACTGTTCAGAGACCTTTAGGTCTTCTGTAGGAGGTGTCTCTTTCCAGATATTCCTCAGCCAGTCTGGGAGCATTATTTGTCTTTGAACAACCAACACCAGGACATAGAGCATAAGCCCTTTCTCCACCTTTACATTGCTCCTTATCCTTATCTAATCTTACAGACCATGATCTTCTAGATCTCTCCTGCTTTCCCCTTTACCATCAAAGTATCTGAGTAGGAGATGCATGAACATGAGACTTTGATAACTGTGAACTGGGTAAGGGCTGAATTAAAGGGAAAAAAAAAAAGAAAAGAGGGATCTTTCCTCAAACTAGGAACCAGTCTTGCCATGTGTTAGAGTTCAAAGAGCAGTCCTGAGTCAAACTGTATGAGCAGAAGGAGCTGCAGTTCCTGGAGAGGAGGGCTGTGTCCTGTGCCTAAGATGCTGGAGTTTGCTTTTTGGCTCGGTACCCTGCTGATGAAGACTGCAGATGCAGGAAAGTGACTTTAGCAGACTCAGAATCCCACTGAAATCCTTCAAGAGATGATGATGTCCAAGGTTTGGGTTGGGATACTGCTTCCTGGTTTGTCCCCTCAAGCCAAGACCCTGAGTGCTGCCAGTGCAGGAGCTGGCACAGGAGGTGGCCACAGTCCCGAACTCAGGGTGCCCTGGGGGGAATGTCCCTGCCATGGGACTCTGGCCATGGCATATCCTCTGTGTTTCCCCTCCAGCCTTTCTGCCTCCACCTCTTTTATTTTTAAGCAGTCACCCGTGACCAGAAGAAATTGCTCCATGGCTGCTGGATAAATAAGCAGGCAGTACTTTGGCATTTGTGAGCACAGTCGAGGTAACCCCAAACCACTCCAGGTGCCCTTAAAATCAGGACAGCTTGACTTACAATCAGTTAATCCTTTAACCCAGCTCAGATTGCTGATGATGGGAATAACCTCCACTGGCCACCAGGCAGGTGAGTGCCCCGTCTGAACCACCACCTGTGTCCTCTACCATGTCCACAAAATACTCCATGTTACCTCTGCTATAATTATCCTCTGAAGATGTCAACACCCTGGGATGAGAGAGGCAGTCTAGATGTAACTTTTAGAGGGCTAAACCAGAGCAAGATGTTCCCTTCTTTTGCCTTCCTCAATTTATTAAGTTCTCTGTCACAGCCAGAGCCTGCAAGTGTTGCTAATAGAAATATTATGCTAATGAATAAAAAACTGTTTATTCTTTTGGTGTAAAACTTGCTCCTGAGAAGCTGTTTGCTGCTGTGCTCTGAAAATCTGTATATCATGAAAATCTAGCATTCCTTGTGGTAGATGAGGAAGGAGACAAAGTTTGGTGGCCCCAGCTTCCCTGCTGTCATTACACAAGTCTGATGACCTTGACAAAAGGCCTGGTCTTTTCTGGGGGATTTCCCACCTCGAGAGGAATGTGCAAAAGGAACAAATATCTTGCTTGTAACAGGATCTCCACAAAGCCTTTCCTGCTGTTTGTTCGTGTTATGTCTCCATGGCATGTTTATAGAAGATGGTGTTTATGTCAGCTTGGGGCTGTGGGACTCCTGCAAGGGCCAGGACTTAGTAGAAACATTTGGTTTAATGGAAAAATCCTACTGCTGCATCCAAAATAATCATTGCCCAGGATAAAGTGGGCTGTAAATGGATTGAAGTATGGGATCAAAGCCCTACAAGAGAGTTGTGGTCTTTTCTATTCCCTGGTCTAACCAGGAGACAGCTTTGTGTTCTTGCCTATGTGCCAGGGTACTGCAAGGGCTGCCTGCTCCCAAAGGAGGCACCCCAGCCTGATCCTTTTCCATCACAGCCTCCATCCAAGGTGAGCAGGATGGGCCCTGGAACAGCAGCTGGGCTCAGCAGAGAGTCCAGATCCCCGGGGAAGATGGAGCTGAAGAGGCAGGTCTGAGGTTGGGATCGGGTCTGGGGACAATAGCAGGGTTGGACACAGCCTGGGGACCACCAGGCAGGTCCAAGGACCAGCTGAGGAGTCTGTCTGTGGCTTGTGGTTGGAACCATCAGGGCCATGGCCAGGCAGGGGCAGAGCTGTGGTGGAGCTGGGGACCAGTGCTCCTGCAGCACTGCTCTGTCAGGGGCTGATGGGCTGAGCATGATCAGGCTCCTGGAAGATTGTTGGTGGAGGCCCCCAGTGAGGCTGAAAATTAGGGAAGATGGGGTTGTAAGGGCTGGTGATGCCTTCAGGTAAGTGATGTCTCTTACACAGCTGACCAGTGTTTCTCCAAGGCTTGTTCTCTCTCTGCCTTCGGCATGTGGTTCCTGGCACACTCTGGCTGTGGTGCCAGTCCAAGTTCTACCAGGCAGAGGAGTGGTAGGACTTACTGCTTGTGGTGGATGCCATTGGCAGATGCAGGTGATGGGAGGAGAGTGTGGGTGATCAGAGGGGTGCAGATGGAAGGGCAAAACCTCTGGTGAAGGGGAGAACAACAGATGTCAACTCAGGTGTAGCAAGGCTATGAACATGTGGACTGAGCCCCTCAGTCACTGTCAGTGAGCAGACTCCCCCAAAGGAGTTAATTTTCCCTTTCTATTGCAATTCCAAGGAAATTCCAGTGGAATGAAGCCATTACAGCCCATACAGTACCCTTGCCTAGGACATAACTGATAACTGCTGATCACTGATCATTGTACAACAGTGATCGTTGTTGCCCAGAGGGGTTGCGAATTCCCCATCCCTGGAAGTGTCCAAGGCCAGGTTGGATGGGGCTTGGAGCAACCTGGGATAGTGGAAGGTGTCCTTGTCCATGGCAGGGGGTGGGAACTCGATGAGCTTTAAGTTCCCTTCCAGACCAAACCATTCTAGGATTTTGTGATTACACCTACAGAGTGCAGCCACATCCCTCCATCTTATGCAACTTTTAGCAAAGTATCTGGAGCAAGAATTTTTTCTTGTTCCTTCCTTATTCTTGCAACACTTTTCAGGAGCTGTTAGGGCCACGTCACTCTCTAGCTGGGCTCTGCCATCACATTCTGAGAGAGGGCTGCTGCATCCCGCTGGCCACCCCATCCCAGAACTCCCTCCAGGGGACCAGCCCCAGCCAGACCTGTGCCCTGAAGCCCCTACACCTCTGCCTAGGTTTTCTGCTCCTTTATCCCTGCAGCTGGAAATGCCATGAGGATTAAAATGCCACAGGAGTCCAAAAGCCGTCAGGAGGGGGTTTGAAATCTGCTCAGCTTGGCCTTTTGCTCCCCGCTCTCTTCTCCTCCCAGACCTCTTAACAGACCCAAGACTTTTATTGTTTTCACATTGCAAAACAGTAATTACTGGAAAGGACAAGGTGGTTTGAGAGCCAGGGTCCAGCAGTGCTTCAAGGCTGTGCCAGCCCCGGGTGTCCAGGCAGTGAGGACGGGAGGAGCCATTCCCCTCAGATTTTATCTTGATGAGAACATCTTGACCAGGGACCAGGAAAATAATTCCTCTGTCACCTAGTAGTGAGAGGAGGCACTGAGAGGTCAGACCCGCCTGTAGGCTCCTCAGAGATTCCTGAGCAGGGCAGGTGTTTCACCCATGGTATGGTGCTCACCAGCTGGCAGGGAAGAGGTGCCCTCCCAGGTCCTGGATCCAGTATTTACTCACAGGTGTCATACTCTGCTCTTGACCTCCAAAGGGTGAGTTGTTTGCATGGCTCGTGACTGCTGCATGGTCAGATCTGCCTTTGAAAATCTCAAGAGCAGAAGGAAAATTAATTTAACTGAAGTTCAGGGGGTCTCTGTTATTCCAAAGCATTATTTCCATTAATTCCCTTTAATGCTGCTTTAAAATTACAGAGTGGAAGGGAATGTTGGCCAACAAAATTTTTGGTGGTTTCAAAACAACCACTATTAATCAGCAGGGAGTTGTATTGGCTGTAAAAGTGTTTAAATGGGAAGGTGGCTTCAACCAGGACCCATGTAACAGCGTGTGGTTGAGGTGACAGATTAAAAATTAGCTATTGTGAGGCTCCCCACATGGACAGGGGCTTGGAATTAATGATTACCATAAATTAACTAACTGGAAAGGGGCTGAACAGCAAGTGGTAGAGTTCAGCTTGACCCACTGGTGAGCTGACCCTCTTCCTGTACATTTAATGCCCAAATCTCATTTCTGGCTGGAGCAGCTCCCTAAGAGCTCCAGCCCCTGGGTGCAGCGGTGGGTGGCCATGCCAGCCCATCTGGGCTGTCTGTGGAGGACAAGGAGAGGTTCAGTCCCTGCTCCTGGGTCAGACCCAGCAGTCAGAGCTGCTCCAGCAGCCAGCCAGCGCTACCAGCCCAAGGGTTTGTACTGCCGGCCCTGCTGGAACCTGGTTCACAAGTTTTCCCTTCTTGGTATCTCCCTTTGCTTTCCCCTTTTGTGTCCTTTTTTCTGCTGGCCTCTGCTACCTGCTCCACCAGCAGCTCTGTGCCCACAGCTCCTGAAGAGTCACTGTTGGTCCACCCAAATCAAGAGCATTAGCAGCAGGCACAGAGCTGCTCCCCTGGCTGCATCTGCCAGGACCTTCCTTATGCTGGACAGTGCTGTCCCTCTGCTCCTTTGGCACCCAGCTGGGTGTCCCCTTATGGTGGCAGACTGGCAGTGGCTCAGCCCAGGTTCACCTTGTGCTTCTTCACTCTTCCTCCCCTCACACTACAAGGTCTTCTTGGCCAGCTCCACCACCATCGTCTCTCTGTCCCCATCCTGGTGTCCTGGGCTCGGTGACCGCAGAGGAATGTCCCCGCTCACCCTCCTGCTCCCTTGTCCCTGGATGTGTGCACGGTGGCTCATGTGAGCCACAGCTCCCTCCCCCTGGAAATAAGCCACCTTTCCCCCTGTTCTCACGCAGCCACAACTCTGGGATGGTCCAGCATCTCATTGTGAGGACATGCCCTCGTGGAAACTGCCTGGCATGTCCCACGGAGCTGGACACAACCATTCTGTGGACAGAAGAGTTGTGCAACTGCCAGGTGTGTGCCCTCACAAGGGACCTAGGGGTCCTGTGGGAGAGGAGCTGAGGGTGCTGTGGTCACATAGGGCACCTGGCACTCCTGCCATTTATTTCCCAGATATCAGTTTTTACTGGTTTGTTCCCAATGATCTTTGGTAAATATACAGGAAGCAGGGCTGGCTGTTACCAGGCTTCAGCTGGTCTCTTTGCAAGTGTGTCTTCAGCAGGAATAATTAACCCACTATATATTTCTGCCTTTTCTTCCTAAATCCCTTCAGGAATATCACAGCTCCCAAGGCTGCACAGAGTTTCTGTTAATCCTGTTAACCTTTGGGTTAATTAAGCAAACTGGGATCCTTCATTAGGAGGAATGGCACTAATTGCATATCCAAGAGGGTGAGTTTTGCATGGACCACTGGCTGGCGGAGCAGAAACCTCTGCTGACTTCAGCAAGGGGGCTGGGGAGTTAGAGGGGGCCTGCTTGGGAAAGAAGGTCAAGAAAACCTGTTTCCTCACCGATGCTGGAGCAGCTGGTGTTTGCTGGAAGGGGAATGTGCACAGGAGGCATGGGGGGCAGTGACACTGTCCTGCGGATCTGCTGTGCAAGGCAGAGAGGGTCAAGCTGCTGGTACCTGGCTGTTGAGCTGACATTAGTTTCCAATCTAAGAATGTAAATCTGTAATGGTATGGCACAGTAAGCAGCTCTGACAAGAGGTCACAGTCTGCAGCTGGGCTTAGTGCTCCCAGCCAGGAAGAGCGGCTTAGGGTCGACAGAGAGCTCTTTGTTTGCCCTGTGCAGTTTAGAAATTAGGCAATACTTAGAAGCAATGCTTAGAAGCAAATATTGGTTCAAACAACATCAGCTCCAATTCTCCAGTGGCCAGTTCGGCTCATCCCGGGTAGAAAACAGCATTTTGCAACACAGTTAAAACCTGACACCAAGTATTTTTCCTAACCAGCAGGGAAACGGGTTTGTTGCATTTTGCTGAAAAATAAACCAAGGACAGTGACTCTGGAGTTGGAGCACAGCCCCAGTATTGACCCATGACTCCAAACAGGGGCTGAAAGCCTGTTTCTGGAAAGCCAGCCACAGCTCTCCAGGTATCTGTCAGGCCTTGGGAGCCACGGGGAATGCCAAGCTGGTCCCGGTCCATCATCAGCCAAGGCCACACTCTCAGAGCTGGCACTCCCACACTGTGGCTTACAGCTACTGCAAGCCCTGTGCTGGCCTGGGCTCCAGGGGACAAGTGACTCCCTCTTCCTGGAGAGACTTGGCATCGGGCAGGAGGGCTGGGATTTCCCCCAGGTTCTTGCAATGGCCAGGTAAAACAACTGTGCAGAAGCCCCTTGACTTCCTCCTGCTCCTCCTGGGTACCTGAACACTGAATTACAGAATGGTTTGGCTTTGAAAGGACCTTAAAGCTCATCTTTTTCCAAACCCCTGCCATGGGCAGGGACACCTTCCACTAGCCCACATTGCTCCAAGCCCTGTCTAATCTGGCCTTGGACACTTCCAAGGATGGGGCAGCCACAGTTTCTCTGGGTAACCTGTGCCAGGGCCTCCCCACCCTCACAGGGAAAAATTTCAGTGCTTTTTCTCCTCAGCCTCCTTCGTTACACAACTGGCAGCCTGGTGACCCCGGGAATAGCAGCATTAACTCCAAAGGCCTCTACTGCTGGATACGGACACTTTTATGGGAATAACTGCTCCAAAGAGTTGGGTGAGATGCCTGTGCTGGCTTGATGCCTTGATCACAGCTTTCCCTCTCCCTGGTTGATGTTTTCCACATGCACACACACAACTAGAGCTCGGCTCCAGCCTCCATTCAGCTGCACTGGCTCCAGGATGAGCTCACTGTGACAAAGCCAAGCCCTCTCCCACATGGCCATGCCAGCTCTAACTTTATCCCAGCCCAGCTACAACAAACGTTCTTTCCTTAGGACACAACCAAAACTCCAGTCCAGCCTTGTCTCAACCACAAACCACAGTGCACACATGGGCTTTGCAGAGGGAGATGTGGAAATAAGCAGTATTATTTTACCTTCTGTTTTACTTGGTGTTGTTCTTTCCCCGGGGTTCAGCTGTGTTTATACATCACCAATGACCCGTGGTTGGGCAGAGGGTGTGCTAATTTGTATTTCTTCATCAGCCATGTAATTTTTAGCAGCATCCTCTTTTGGAAAACAGAACAGCAGGGATGTGTAGTGTTGCAATGCAACGAACTTGGGATGTGTAACAATAATTCCGGTCGTTTCATGAAGATGGGCACTACAGAAGGGTTGGTGCTTTCTGGATAACAGGGACAAAGTCTGAAGGGCATCGACTTAGCTCTGTCCTTTCTGGTAAAGAATTTCCATTGTTACTAAGAATTGGCCCTTGCTGATCAATCTCAGCTTAGTCACCAGATACATGTATTTGGGCATGGGAGGAGCCCTCTCCAGCGAGGTATGGATGTGACCAGAGCTTGCAGAGAGGGGTCTGTGAGTATTTAGTGAGAGAGAGGACCCACCATGTAACTAAACGTGCATTTTCTAACAGAAAATTTGGCAAAGCAGCTGTCTGATAGATGTTCAGGGGAGGAAGTTGATTGCACCACGAAGTTTGTCCCTCCTGGACTCCAAAAGGAAGGCCTTTTGCAGCTGGAGGCCGTACAGAATACTTTGCCTTTTCCATCCAAGGCTTCCCTTGGTGGGAGCAGCGGAGGCCTGTTGGGTCCTTTGGGTCCTTTGGAGATCAAGGTCTGAGCCTTCAGCTCAGGTGGCCTATAAGACACATCACCAACCTGCTGTGCTTCTGCCATGGGGTATTTCCAAGGCAAGCTGTGTGTTGGCAGGGTTTCTTCTCCACAGGCTGGAGCAGCAGATCTTGGCCACAGGAGGCAAAGCCACCAAAGGAGCAGCCACCAGATGGGTGCACACCCAGGAGGAGAATGGAATCCATCCTGGAGAAAGGTAGGATTTGATAGCACCAAAAGGAGACCTAGAAGCAGCTCTGTAGGTGGCTGGTGCCATTCCAGATGACCAGTGACATTTGGAATTCTAGGAAGTAAAGAACAAGAGACAAACCTTGTAATACAAGCCTCTTCCTTTGTTCCTGGATTTGCCCCGATGCCATCTGGGAGAGCAAGGGGAAGAGATGTGGAGTGAAAACCACCCATCACATCAGCACAGTGTGCACTGGGATGCAGGTGAGATTTGAGAAGGGAGGCAGGACTAGTGGGTGGTCCATGTAAAAAGGTCTGGGAACCATGTGCAACAGGCAAGATAGTTTGGGCTCTTCCAGAAACTGTTCTGTTGTTTGAATGGATCCTTTATGTTTTCCAAGCTTTCTTCTTTATCTTTTTCCTTCATCTGTCATGTGGCACAAATACTTTTATCCTGTCTGGATAGTGCTGTAACTGCTTAGCTTGTGGAGTCAAGAGGTCCAAAGATTTTCACCATTATGTGCCCAGATATCTTTGATGTTTCAGAGGCACTGCAATTTCTTGGCTCTCTCAGGACATTTGTTAGCAGAGACATTTTGGAACAAATCAGCAACAAATTATGGAAGAACTGTGTGGGACAGCTTTCTCAAGTATGGAAGAACTCGTGCCTCTTCCCACAGATGGGAATGTTGCTAAGGCTACCCTGAGTGAGAAAGGGATTGGTGAGACCCACAGGAAGCTGGGGATGGATTTCAGTGGCATCTGCCAGTCTCAGCGGAGGATGACCTTGGAAGGCCACAGCTTGATGGAGTAAATATGGACAGCAGATCTCTTAAAAGGGAAGACAGGCCTGAGGTGGGAGAAAGTCAATCCCCCCAAAGGTGCAGTGTGTTTGGAGTTGCTCTGGACACAAGAAGTGCTGCTCTTCTGGGAAAGCAGGGGATGAAGGAATGAGAAATAGGAACTACCCATGCTGAGGGAACTGCTACAGATGATGTGGAATAACCAGTGTCCATGAACACCTCTCGCTCAGGCACAGGCAGGGCAGGCTCCCGGTGCCATGGTAGGGGTGGTCATTGGCTGAGGGTCTCCAGCAGTCCCCTTTTCTGGGTCACCTTGTAGAGCCGTATCCCTGACCTCACACTGGGCTCCCACCTGTGCTGAAGCCACTCTGGCCACCACCACCCATCTGCAGCTCCCTTTGCCCTGGGCCTGCTGGGAGGAGGGAAGGAGAGACAACCTAGCCATGTAAGAGGGTGAAGGTTACGGGGGAGGAGGGACCTGTGCAGGGAATCCAGGAGATCCTCTCTCCAAGGGAGGGCAGTGCTCTTGAGACCAAGCCTGGGAGCTGGGCCTCCAATAGCACTCTTGTAGCTTGTGTTGGGTGGGCACCGTGGGTGGACCAGCCCTAGAAGTTGTCTAGAGGGCTGGTGCGGTCCAGGGACTCTCAGACTGTGTGCCCAAGTCAATCTGAGGCTGGTCCTGCACCTTGCAGCAGAGATGGGGACACTGAAGCTGGGATAGCATCACGAAGGCTGACCTTCATCAACCAAGCCATGCCCCACTGGTCCTGGCTGCAGGGGGATAGGTCAGGAGCGACACAATTGGATGGAGAGAGTTTGCAGAGGAAGGGGGAGGAGGGTGACTGCTAATCTCAGCATTTCTTCCCAGGTTCATCCCAAAAACTTATCAAGGTGCAGTGTGACGCTTCCTTCTGGCTGCAGAGCACTTATCGAGCTGTCTGGTCACTGCTGTTGGCTTTCTTTGCCTGTGCAAGGAGCCAGATCATGTGTAGGAATCATTTACTGCCTTTCAACCCCTCTGCCATTGCCAAGAGAGTGCAAGGGAACAGGCAGGCACTCGATGCTTTGAGCCAAAGGGCCGTGGACACCACAGCAGCAGTTACTGGCAAACACACAAAACCCAGGGCTGGATCCAACAGGGACTTTCTGAGATTAGTTCTGGACAAGGCAGGGGGTGGGCAACACAAAGAAAATAGCCCCTCCTGTGGTGTTTCAGCCCTGAGGGGAATTCAAATGTCACATCTTGGGAATTTTCCATCCGAAGCCCCTTGTAAAATTCAAAGCACTTTGCCTCTGACTCCTGCCAGCGGAAGGGTTCAGTGCCAAAGTGAAAGGCTTCCTAAAAATGGGCTGATCTAGGGAGGGGGGCGATTTAAGAGCTATTGAGAAACAAGGAAGGACAAACAGTGTTAGGTCATTGCTTATGCAAACACAGCCGAGGCTGTTCCTCTATAAAAGAGAGAGAAAGCAGCTCCAGAGCCATCACAGACTTGGAGGGGACAGTCTGTGACCAAGGCTGCTGCTGCCCCTCCTCGGCACCCGACTCCCTGCTCAAGTATGAAACTCCTACTTTCCACTGTGCTGTCCTTCGGGATAGTGGGTAAGTGTCTGCCGAAAGCAGTGCTTGGGGAAAGGAAGTCAAAACCATTGTGGACCCGGGCTTCGCCCTAGACAAGGCTTCTTCAGACCCAGGCAGCTGTTAAGTAAAAGCCAGGACATAAAGTGGTGTTGGCTTTGGCTGCTATGGATCTGTCAATGAGGATGTATTTTGAGTATTTTGAGTGTTAGTGATAGCAGCTTTCTCCTTGGGCAGCCCGTGGGGGCTGGGGGGAAGGGCTGTAGCTCCCCACAGCGAGCTGCCAGGCAGGGAGAAGGGATGATCGGCACCCATCACCACGGAGGGGACTCCTCAGGAGAGGCTCCACACTCCTGCTGTCACAGGGTGAAGGGAAAAATCATCCTCCAGCCAACAGTTGTGCCAGGAGAGGAGCATGGGCTCAGCCACGGGGGGAGAGACTACTGCAAGACTGGCTGGTACATTTTAACCCACATGTGCTGGGTTAAACCTGAAGATAGTGACACTAAAATTGAGGTTAAATAATGAAAGAGTCCCTTTGCTTCCCCCTCTGCTCCTGCGGGGCTCTGTCCTGCTGCTGCAGCTGCACTTTTCTTGGGTTCCTGTGTGTTTTATGCCAAAATTGTGCTGCTGCAGGGCTGACTCTGCTTGGAGTGATTCTTTCCTCTCTTTCTGCTCACAGCTCTGGCAGGCATGGGCAGGTAGCTGCTGTCTACACCTGACCTGGAAAGGGAAAGAGGGATGCCCTTCTGGGAGTAGGTAGCAGGTCTCTTCTGACCCCCTATAAAGTGTGGTGGGGGTCAATGTCTTCTGGTGGGAATTGCTACCTGTGTCACGGGCATTGGAAAGTCCTTGAGCACCTTTTCTGAGTATTAGCACACAAGGCTGTTTTTTATGGCTTCTCTTTCTCCCCTGAATGAAGGAGCCAAGAGGTTTCCCAGAAGCCCTGCAAGAGTGGCAAAGGCACTCAGGTCCCATTACCCTCCCAATGTCACCAATGCAGCTGGACTGACTCCCTCAGGAGGTCCCCATCCAGCCTCTACCCTGGAAAGGATGGTTGCCAGCATTAGAATAAGGTGACCATGGCCAAGACTTGAAAAACATAAATGATGGCAGCAGAAATTAAGGCTAAAGATTGGTGACCAAATTCAGCACCTCCACTGGGAGGAGGGGAGGCATCTGCTGGTAAGGTTATGGCTCAAAAAGTAGGTTTGCTGGCAGGGTTATGGCTCGAGTACAGAGAAGAAATTTCAGAGGTGAAAGAGAAAAGGGAAAGAGCACACATTAATCTGAGATGTTTGAATGAAATATGCCATGGGGGGTTTGGAGGGAGCGCACTGTGCAAGCGACCTCTCGGTCTGCACAGCCCTGCTGGGAAGGGGCAAAGTTAAGGGTCAGCACAAGCTGGCCACATCCTTGAACTGCAAGTTTCCAGCATTTCTGGGGTTCAGGTTGCTGGAGAAGGTGTGAGTCTGTGTCTACCTGAGGTCTTTGCTGTGCTCTGCTCTCCCAGAACAGCCACGCAGCTGCATTTACTGACTGGGGGACTCGTAGAAGGACTATGGTGGTGCTGTGGCATCTCTGTTTGTGGGTGTAGTGGGGGAGGTGAGATATAAAGAGACAGTTAAATATATCAGATCATCCAGCTGCCAAGGGGGTGAAAGTAGCAGAGTTCTGCACACAGCCTGGCCAGGTCAGAGCTGCTCTCCCTCTGGGGTTATTTGCAAAGGCCCTGCTTCGGTGTCTGCCTTTGCTCTCCATTTTTGCAAAAGCTTGAGCTTAATTTCTTCTATTGAAGTGTGTGGATTTGTTCTTATCCTGTGGATGTTGCTGTAAGCCCAGGCTGCTTGAATCATGATTGTCCAGGGACAGGAATGATCCTCTCAGACATTTCTGATGGTGCAAGAAAGAAAGGACCTTCCTACATGGCTCAGGAGGTGTGCAAGGGAGATCCTGCACCTCACCGTCACCCAAGGCTGTGACAGCAGGGTACCAGAGACCTTGTACTCGCAAAGATGCTGTTTCTCTCTGATCAATGCCTGTCCACCCCTCTCAGACTACTTATTTCTGGTTCTTTCTGTAGCTTTCTGTTCTGCTGCGCCCCCAAAGACAAACATCAAGTGGTGCACAATATCCTCAGCAGAAGAGAACAAATGCAATACCCTGAGGGACCACATGCAACAAGACAACTTTGCATTGAGTTGCCTGCAGAAAGCAACGTACCTCGACTGCATAAAAGCCATCTCGGTGAGTGGGCTGCAAATACCTGGGCACTGAGGATGTTTCAGCAGCCTATTGCACCCGGAGATGAAGTTTTCTTTCAGTCACTGGTTGTTACCTGTGACCCTCCTGTAGAGAAGGAGTCATCCACAAGGATCCAGGAGAGACTCTGGAAAGAGTTTTTCCTGCTCTTAGTTAATTGATGAAATCTCTTTGTTGTTTAGAATAATGAAGCAGATGCCATTAGCTTGGATGGAGGTCAAGTTTTTGAGGCAGGCCTTGCCCCCTACAAGCTGAAGCCCATTGCTGCTGAAGTCTATGAACACAGCGAAGGTACATTTTCATGCAGTGTTTTTAAGCCAAGTGGTGGTAACAAACTGAGAATGCAAAGGCCATCCTTTCCATGCAGAGTTCCCATATTATTTCAGTTGAGGGTCCAAAATATTGCCCCTGGACTACAGATCTCAGAGGGGAAGGGGTAGGGGGCAGTTCAGTAAAATGTGGATCATCACCCACAGCCACAGTGTCACTGCAGTGGAAAGGGGTAGAGCCAGTGACCCATTTCTGTTGTTTGCTGCAGTGAAAGTCTCTGATCCCATGATGGGATGGAGAGCACCATGAGCAGAAATCATGGTCCTTCTGAAGCATGGCATTAAAATTGTGCTGGTCCCAGAGATCTTCTGCTTTCAGTGGCCTTGAACCGTGAGGGTAAAACATGGAGCTAGATGGCACAGATAAACTGTGTACCCCCCTGTGCAGTGAGCAAGACAAAAAAAAATCATTGAAGAGGCAACAGTATTATAAGTGGTTGGGGAGAAACACCCAGTTGAGATCACTGAGGCAAGAAGTGTGGGCAATACCCAGGAAAAAAAAAATAGAAGTATAAAAAGTGCTCTGCACCATCCCTTCTGATAGGAGTTAGATCCATGTCTCCATCCCTACTCACTTGCTGTACAATCCTTCATCTCTCCCATCTTTCTCCTGGGAGCCAAACAGTTGCTATTTCCTCACCACATCCAAAGCTGCCAATCTCTTTTGACCTCTGCCCTGGAGTTCAGCCTGTTTGTACACAATGTGCAGGATCAAAGCAAAATGGCAGAGTAGTTCTCAACATGGGAGCTAAGAAAAAGAGATATTAAATGGAAGGCTGAGGTCTCTACCACCCCTAAAACTCAGTCACTGTATCCATGGACTAGGTATAATTTTAAAGATTAAAATTGGACTTTCAGTCTCACAGAGCTTGCGTATATGCTTCAGTGGGCAACAGCATTTGAGAAGAGACTTGCCAGGGGAGATTTGCCAAAAAGACTTGTTGAAGCTCCTTACAAAACTATGGTACATCTAATGTCTGTCCTGTGGCAAGGCACTTTGAGTGTGATAGTATTTTCAGCTCACTTTTTATTAGTTGAAATGCACAGCACTGGTTCAATATTGGCAGTGTAGCTCATCCCTAAGAAAATGAGAAAACCATAAGCATTCAAACAAATTGCTAGTTATATGGAAGTGCAGCACTTTGTTCCCTGAAATAGGGGGTTTAGTAGGATTTGAAATGTCCCCAAGTCCTGGGGACATTGCTTTATTGCTTTTTTTTCATTGCTTTATTGCTTTTTCCTGCACTGCAGGATCCACCACCAGCTACTATGCCGTGGCCGTCGTGAAGAAGGGGACAGACTTCACAATAAATGAACTGAGGGGAAAGACCTCCTGCCACACAGGCCTGGGCAGGTCTGCTGGCTGGAACATCCCGATTGGGATCCTCATCCACCGGGGAGACATTGAGTGGGATGGCAAAGACTCGGGCTCCATTGAGCAAGGTGAAGTGGCAGGGGCGGATCGACGGTGGGAGTCAAGGCAGGGGTGGTGGTACAGTGAAAGAGATGTTGCCCAATGTTCTGGGGGGGTCCAGAGATGGCTCACAGGGCACTGGCATTCCTTGTGCATCCCCTCCCTTCCCATCCTTCTAAAAGTGAATTTCTGACTCACTATTGCTCGTTTCTCACCCACAGCCGTGGCCAATTTTTTCTCTGCCAGCTGCGTCCCCGGTGCCACCACTGAACCCAAACTGTACCGTCAGTGCAAGGGGGACTCCAAAACCAAAATGTCCCGCACGGGACCTTATTCTGGATATTCTGGAGCTTTTCAGTGAGTGAGAGTTATTTGTCCTTTGGGGAAATATTCTAGCTCTGACACGTGGAAGTTTTCATTAAACCAGGGAGGGCCATGCTGTATTCGGGGGTCCTGAGAGGACTGAATTACTTCTCTGCCATTATCATTTCTTCCCTGCCAGCATAGCTTTTTTTTTTTTTTTGGGAAAACCACTTCTCTATGGCTGCTGTTTGTGCCAAAAATAATTTGCTGAAACAGGAGATAGAGAGCCACAGTGTCTATTTTTCTAACCTCTCTTCTGTTCCTCCCCCCTGCAGCTGTCTGAAAGAAGGAAAAGGAGACGTGGCTTTTGTGAAACACACAACTGTTCAAGGTAAGCCTGCAAGATCTCTTGTTTCTCCTCTTTCTAGTCCAATATCTCGCTGCCACTCCATCCTGCAATTCGCCTACACTGTGCAGCTTTCATTCCTCCCCATGTTGGCCCAAAACCTCTTCTTTCATCTCTTGAAACATGTTTTGTGCATTCTGGACTAAGCCATCCTTGTTATTGAGAAACAGGATTACGGTGGGTCCACTTTTTCTTCTCTGAGGTTCTTCTTTGTATATGGAAAACCTGTTTAGTGCCGTATCTCAGAGCCAGCTGTAATGTGAGCAATTGAGCAGGTCACCCATCCCTCTGGGAGGGATTTTGGAGGGAATTCACCCACAGTCAGAGTTCACTGACTCTGTACTTCTTGGAGATGGAGGATGGCCTTGCATGTCCAGGACCTGCAGTGAGCTCAGTGGAGGGTCACCAAGGCTGTCATGGGGCAGGGACAACTGTCCTGCAAGGAGATGCTCTGTGGGGGGAACTTGGTCAGCCTGGGGACCAGATACAAGGGGAATTTTTTTCCCCTTGAGGACAAGAAAATAATGGGATAGTTTTCCCAGGACAGCTGTGCATTCTCCATCCTTGAAGGGTTTCAAGATCCATCTGGAGCAACCTGGTCTGCCCCTGCCTTGAGCAGGAGCTTGGACCAGAGGTCCCTTCCCACCTGAATTCTCTTGTAACCTTGTGACCTCAGTCCTGGGCTTTTTCTTCAGCCTTGACCTTAGTTACCTAATGGTCTTCACAGACCAGGTGCAGCTCCTGACCTGTTTAATCCATTTGTATGCTGTTTGTAAACCTATTTGTATCCATTTGCACATAAATCCTCTTACTGTTGGATTAGTCATGACAGAGGCAGAGACGATCTCTCCTCCTCAGGCATTGCTTTTGTACAACCACCGTGACCCCAGTCCCACTGCAACCTGTCTCCTGCAAAGAATTCTCCCCTGAGCTCCAGCAGAAACAAATTAATTACAAAGCTTCCCTAGACGGGATTTTTTGGTCTATTTTCATGGTGATGCAACTCATGGTTCCTCCCTTCCTCCAGAAAATGCCCCGAATGAGAAGGAGGAGTACGAGCTTCTGTGTCTGGATGGCACCCGCCAGCCCGTGGACAACTACAAAGCCTGTCACTGGGCCAGGGTTCCTGCCCACGCTGTGATGGCTCGAGATGACAACAAGGTCAATGACATCTGGAACTTCCTCTCCAAAGCACAGGTATCATTGTTCTCTCCTTTCTTCCCACAGCATCCCCTCTTCTCTCCTCTGGCTTTGGTTGCTCTCTCCAGCTTTCCAAGAGTTTTGGTTATGGTCATATGCTGATTATTTTTCCCCTGTGCCAGGAAAAATTTGGCGTGGGCACAACCAGCACCTTCCACCTCTTTGGGCCACCTGGCAAGAAGGATCCAGCCCTCAAAGACTTGCTTTTCAAAGATTCTGCAGTTCAGCTGAAGCGAATCCCATCACTGATGGATACCCAGCTCTACCTGGGCTTTGACTATTATGGTGCCATCCAGAGCCTTCAGAAAGGTAGGCAGGGCATGAAACACCAAAGTCCTGTCAGTGTGTGGAAGTACTGGCATTGGCAAATATGTCTGGGCAAAAGGAACACGATTTTTTCAGACACAGGTTTATCATCTGCAAAATATTTCCCATGTAATCACATAATCTTCACAAACATCACTTACAAAAGGAATTTGTTGAGTCCAAACCCAAAATAACATCATCACCACTGTGACAAAGACAGAAAATTTGCACACACTCCATACAAGTTATGAGAGATTGGGCATGGTCAAAACTGCTTCTCAGAAAAGCCACTGCTGGATGCAAAAAGAGGGAAGAACCTGGAACACCAGGTCCAGCACTGGACACTTGAGGGAAACAGCTAGACTCACCAAGCATTTACTGATGGCTTTCTGAAAGTCAAACACCCCACAAGTGTATCTCTGAAACTCACTCAGAATGAATAGTACAATTAAAAGTACCTCACTTCTGTGAAGTGGCATTTATGGACTTCACATAATATCAGATTATTCAAATGCTGTTTCACAGAGGCATAACTAGGTTGTAATTACCCAGCTCAGTCTGGTCTTAGTCTCATGGTTGTCTGGGCTGTGAGGAGTGGAGAAATGTGAGATATATTATAGGCAGCAATACCAAGTATTATTAACACATGGGGGTTTAGTGGTCATGCTGTTTTAGCTAACAGAAATCTGCCTGAGTGGCCTGTGTTATGCAGAAATTCGCCTTTCAGATCTGTAAGTTGGTTTTTGAGCATCCTTCAGCTTACGAATCACCCTTTCTCCTCATGCCAGCTCATTAGACAGGAACATCTTGCCCCAGCAGCAGCAGGTCGGTGTGTACAGGCGTTTTCATGGCCGAGTCCCACGGACTTCCCACCCAGGAAGTGGCCCATTTGCTCCATAGGGCTCTGGGCTTATCCTGGTTTTCCCCTGGCTTTCCAGACCGCCTGACCCCCAGCCGCAGAGGGAACAAGACCCAGTGGTGTGCGATAGGCAGGGATGAGAAGAAGAAGTGTGACGTCTGGAGCGTGATGAGCAACGGGGAGGTGGAGTGCATTGTGGCAGAAGACACCAAGGAATGCATCATGAAGATCATGGTATGGCTTTTTTTTCTCCTTTTCTTCTCACTGTGAACTCTCCAGCTGCTTCTTTTACAGTCTGATCTCTGAAAAGCCCTGGCCTGGGGACACACAGTGTTCCATTACTGTTGCAGAAAGGTGAAGCAGATGCCATCAGCCTGGACGGAGGCTTTGTCTACACTGCCGGCATGTGTGGCTTGGTGCCAGTGGTAGCAGAGAGCTATGAGGGTAAGCACAGCCCCTTCTGTCCCTCAGAGCTCAGGTGGTGGGGAATGGGCTGGTGCCAAAGCGCTGGGTTTATTCTGGAGTCTAGAACACAGATTCAGTGCTGTCCTGCAGAAAATACATGAGGCAACTCTGCTCAGCACTCATCTCGTCTTTCCATGAGGTGGGAGGAGAGCAGGCATGGATAGCTGAGAACATGGCAACCTCCAACTCCTCTCTTCTTTGTTTTAGTTCTGTTCACATCCTGTCCCGACCCTTTAGTACTGGTCTCAGTAAAACCAGTTGTTTTAGCTCAGAGGAGCAGCTGGAGGCCGTGCTTTTGTTCTTTTGATGCACAAGGCATTCCTGAAAGAGTCACTTCTAGAATGAAGTTTCTCCAGAAATTAGTGAGCTTGATCCTATTTTTGGCTTTGAGTTCTCTTCTGCTCAGTATCTTCTTCTTTTCCTCTCCCACAGAGAACCACTGCAGTGAATCGGAAGAAGAACCAGGTAATTACTGCCAACAGAGGGACAGAAAACAGTCCTGAGGGATATAAGCAGTAAAATATATGCAGGCATGAGTGGAAAACAAATGGCCTGTCTCCACACAAAGAGCCACGGTGTCCAATGTAGATATTAAAATTTTGGGAGTCAGGTTTAACAGTCTGGGTCTGCAGGGAGATACCAAGGCAAAGCAAACAGTAACAGCAGAGATTTGCGTGGTCACATCACAGCAGCATCAGGGCTTGAACAGGGAAAGACGGCCTGGGCTGTAGCATTAGGGAATTGTTCTTTCTGGGAATGGGAAGGGGGAGAGGAGGGAAGGTTTTTGTCCTTTGCTAAAGAGAGAATAAGAAATCAAGAGGGGATAAGAAATCCTCATTTATGTCTTGCTGCAGCCTTCTTGCATACTCAAGAGTCGGGGTAGGCAGGGAAATGTCAGGGATAATAATTTCCCAGAAGCATGGTGGAAGTAGATGCATCACATCTACAAACACTTCCATTGTTGCTGCCCGGCCAACAATGTATAAGTGCAAAGTATTTCTGTTTACTGTTCATATATGCCCATTTCCAAGAGAAGCCATTGGCCTCCTTAGGGATTACGGTGGGATCCTTGGGTCAGGCCTTAATTCTCCTCTATTTTATTCTCTGAAAGCAACCTACTTTGCTGTGGCTGTTGTGAAGAAATCTGACAGAGATATCACATGGAACAACCTGCAGGGTAAGAAGTCGTGCCACACCGCCGTGGGGAGAACTGCCGGCTGGAACATCCCCATGGGCCTGATTCACAACAGGACAGGGAACTGCAACTTCGGTGAGTCCAGTTTGGCACCCATTTCTTCCAGCTGGGAATCTGCTCACAAAAATGTTTTCCCTTCCTTCATGTGCTCTTCAAAGTTTCTCGTGCCTCAAAGATTCCTGCTTGGAGGTGGAAAATGGGAAAGGCTCTGTTTTTTAAGGTTTCACTGAGCAAAATTTTAGGCTCTTGGTGGCTGCTTCAGATTAAGATACAGCACATCAGGTGCCTTGGGGGGCTTTGCTTTCTATTCACATATCTCCCCTTCCCTTTGCAGCAGCCCAACGAAGAGGTATTCCCAAAAATGGAATATGGGCTGCCCTGGTGCTTGTGTAGGGTGTGGAGTGGGGCTAAAGGATGAAACTCGGGAGGGAGAGGGAGGGCTGAGAACAGGGGACAGAGGCTGATTTCATTCAAGAAACTTAAAGGGACTGATCTGACTGCCTGAGAATGCATTGAGAATTATGGTCCAACAAAAATAATTTGGAAATGTTATCGACCAAGGCAAAATAAACACAATTATTAAACAGAAATCTCTAACCAAAAAAAAGGTATTAGTGAGAGTAAGTTTTATTCTCAGCCTCTCCATCCTTCTGCCTGCCTTTCTCACTGTCCCTTCTCCCCCCAGAGCTCTGGCATTGCTGCCAAGTGCAGCTCTACTGACTCATAAAGGCCGTGCAGGCTCAGGCTGGCTCTGTGAGAGCTGGGAAAGGTTTGCAGGGAAAACATTCTTCTTTTTACACCAAGATAGTGCCTATTGCACTTAAGCCTTAGGCCCTGCTTCCTTGTAGAATCACAGAATCACAGAATGATTTGAGTTGGAAGAGACCTTAAAGCCCATCCAGTCCCACCCCCTGCCATGGGAAGGGACACCTTCCACGAGCCCAGGTTGCTCCAAGCCCCGTCCAACCTGGCCTTGGACACTTCCAGGGATGGGGCAGCCACAGCTGCTCTGGGTAACAATAACAATAATTATCAATAATAACAAGACACAAGTTTCACAGTGAAAACCAGATGCACATGGTTTCCATCTCCCCATTGACCAGTAACACGAAGTCAGGGCATTTAACTCAGGTTATTAAAACAAAAACTAACTTTCCAGGAGAGGAAAAGTGAATTTTTCCCTATTCCTGCCTTCAGATGAATACTTCAGCCAGGGCTGTGCTCCCGGATCTCCTCCCACCTCCCGCCTCTGCCAGCTCTGCAAGGGCTCTGGGGGGGTCCCTCCGGAGAAGTGCGTCGCCAGCAGCCACGAGCAGTACTATGGATACACTGGAGCTTTGCGGTGAGTGCTGGGAACACTCAGGCTGCCTCTGGCTAATCCCAGGGGTTATGGGTGGATCCCAGTTGGAGCACAGCCTCATGGTTGACACTAATTTGCTGACCTCCTCTTTTTCTCCGTTCCACCACAATGTCTGTAATATTATACGTATGTGACATGTTTTGTCTTTGCTTCCTGAAAAATAATGCAAAATCTGTGAATTCTGTAAAACTGATGTCCTGATGCCCCAGGCAAACCAGGAGAGACACAAGACCTTCTGCAGTGGCAGCAATGCTCCACTTTTAATACAGATAAGGAGTGTAAAGTGTTTCAGATACCTTTAAAATATTCATGGCAGGACTCCTAGACCTGGCTGTCCTCAGAGATTAATTGTACAAAATAAGACACAGGTGTAAATGAAATCTGTAGGAAAGGGCCAGGATTCAAGCACACACATCACTGGCCTCTTTCTACTTCCCTGGCCTCTTTCTACTTCCCAGGTGTCTGGTGGAGCAGGGGGATGTGGCCTTTATTAAGCATTCCATCGTCGAGGAGAACACTGATGGTACGTGGTTATTGCACAGCTCGTGTCAGGGCTGCCTTCCCCTTCTGCCTTATTACTCAGATGTTGTGAGGCTGATGTTCTCCTGCTACACAAGACCTCTGAATCTCCAAACTCCTTCTCTGTAAAGGCAAAAGTAAAGAAAGCTGGGCCAAAGATCTGAAAATGGACCAATTTGAGTTGCTGTGCACTGATGGGCAACGGGCAAATGTCATGGACTACAGGAGGTGCAACCTGGCCAAAGTTCCCACACACGCCGTGGTGACACGTCCTGAGAAAGCAAAACAAGTCCGTGAGATGCTGGAGAGACAAGAGGTTTGTAATGCTGAGAGTGGGAGAAATGCCCTGGGATTGCCTTTATGCTCTGATTTTCCCCAGGTCAGAGTAACATGGAAGATTTTACCTGGTATGGGGCGACAGCCTTGTCCCTTGTCCTTGCCCTTCCTCCGTCCCTCCCAAACCATTCTTTCTCCTCTACTACCTTAGCAAATACAACTTCAGGGAACAGCTGGACCGTAGTAGCTGCTGCTGTCACACTACACTTATGTGACATGAATTTATCACCTCATTTCTGGGCTCTGCTCTTGCTGGTGTGTCTCAGAAACTCCTCTGGGGTGCCCAGTCTCTGCCACAGCTGAGTCAGGCTCAGCCCCCACAGCAGTCCCCCTGCACAAACACAGTCCTACAGCCACTGGGGCCAACATAAGTGTGTTAAACCATCTCTATTTGTCACTGTAAATGTTAATATTTGCTCCATCCAGGCTCTGCTGAGAGGCCCTTGGGAGGTCAGTTCCTTTTGCTCCCACCTCATGGCTAAGGCACAACACCTCCTGGCAGCACCTGCTGATGGGCTCTGCATGATAAAATGGGGGGGAAAATGTGCCCACCCATGACAGATCCCTCCTCTAAGCACATGGACAGAAAATTCACTCCTAAATTTCTAGAGCCTGGCTTGGGGCTCCCCAGGATGATGGTGAAGAACCAGAACCAAGAGTTAAGCTTGCATGAGCTGAATCCTGCCAGCTTTCTACTTCTCTTCTCATTGTGCCTTTATTTCAGAGACTGTTTGGAGCAAAAGGAATCAAGAATAAGGATTTCAACATGTTTGCATATGAAACCAAGGATCTCCTGTTTAAAGACTTGACCAAGTGCCTGGTGAAGCTCCGCGATGGAATATCGTACAAGGAATTCCTTGGAGATCAATACTATGCTTCACTTGCCAGCCTCAACACCTGCAATCCATCAGGTAACTGGAACAGCCCAAGGGGAATTCTCTGAATTGCAGTTCTTACCTCGCAGGCACGGACAGTTTCTTCTGGGACTGTCCATTTAATGCCTTTTAAGCAAAATGAGGATAACTCAGAAGGATGCCACTATACTTTTCTCCAAGGTCCTTGGGTGAACTGAGAACAGACTTAAAATCTGCTGTTTTGGCAGCAACATGAATAAAAGATTTTCTCTCACCTTTAGAAAATACACACTTGGAGAAATGGCACAAAGAACCCACCTGGACCCATCAGTGTGGGCCCAGAGTGATCTGTGGTTACTGCCCTTTTTTTGTGGCACACCATGGATTTTTCAAGTGATGACATTGTTGGCATCACTGTTGGGACCAGAGTGTTTAAAGGCAGGATCTGAACTTCTCCCTGTCCTTTCTTTTTCCAGATCTTCTCCAGGTGTGCACCTTCCTTGAGGACAAGTAGTGAGCTGGGAAGGATTCCTCGCTGGAGGAGGAGAAAACCTCAATTTATGACTCCCCTCGTGCCCTCAGCACTGAACACTGAGGGCTCTCTGCCTTCACTGCTTTCTCTGCCCTCCCTCATCACTCTGAAAGTGGCTCCTTGAGACTTTACAGTTCTCTGCTGCCATCACAGCAAAAAATAAAATCTCTAATCTAAACAGGCATCCTGATATTTTTCAAAATGGTCCTTAAGCCCATTCCTTCCTCAGCATATCTTGCTGTAGGACAGATACCAATGTGGTTATTGTCACTTACATCTATTGCTACCCATTAGAGAAACTTCTTTCACCATTTGCCAAAGCAAAATGGATTCAACGCATCTTAGAGCCCAATTAACAGGTGTTTTGTACTCTCTGTGCTTTTTCTTTGCCCAGGTTATCCCATTATCTCCCCAGCAGATGACAGTTCCCAAGTGTGGCTGGGACACAGGAAGAGGGAAAGTGTTTATGTCAGGGAAGCTGAAGGTTGGAGAAGAGAAAAAAACAAACAAACAAACAAACCAAAGTAATACAGTGGTTGTAAGATGGGAGGTGTGAATAGAACTGCTCTGTCTCATATCTCAGCTGGCTGGGTCTGAGTCACTTCCACCTGACTCTTAAAACATGTAAACTTATTGACAGGGAGAGTCCAGGCTTATGATTCCTTTCTGGAAAAAAATCTAGGACCTAGAAAAGTGTGTGTTTTGGAAGTCTGTCAGATGTGCTGCTGACCTGAAAACAAACATGTAGGTTTGTTTTCTCTGAGTCTGATCCATGGTGAAAACAAAAAGGCGAGATAAATAGGTCTGCTGAGGCTCTCTGCTTCAGAGGAGCAGTCTGGGGTCATCCAGTAGATCCTAGCCCTGTTGTCATGGCAGACACAGAGGAGTTGTTGAGGGCACAGAGGTGCTGAGAGCTCCTGGCCTTGAGGGAATGAATATTTTGATGATTTCTGGATGCATATGGTATGTGTGGCGAGAAGTCCACCAGCCTGACTGAAGATCCCCTTGGATGACAGAAATGTAGGGTGTGATGGGAAAGGATGACATGTAGTCCCTCACATTTATGTAGGATGAAGTACACTGGGCAGGTGGCTCTTTTAACCAGTTCTTCAAAACTAGGAAAGAAAGAGAATCAATGCCTCTAAGTTGCTTCTACAGCTCACTATGGCTGCACTTAGAAACATATCCCTAAGAGAAGGGAAATCATTTGTGTTCTGTATCAAGTGTAATCCTTTGTCCGATAAGTAAAAGGCATGGATAAAAGGAAGCTCACTAGAGGATCCCTCTGGTGGAAAGGTACCTCTGGGGTTCTCCAGTCCAACCTCCTGCTCAAAGACAGGAGTCAACCAGGTTGCTCAGGGCTTGACCTCCACGACCTCCCTGGGCAGCCTGTCCCGCTGCCTGGCAGCCCTCAATGGGAGGAGGTTCCTCTCACACCTGCTCTGAACCTTTCTGGTTTCAACACATTCCCACTGCTCTTCATCCTGCACCACCGTGAAAAGCCTGGCTCTGCTTCCTGATCTCTGATTCAAATGGGGCTGTACCTTTTTGGGTCACAACAGCCTAGGTTTGGGGCAGAGAGGCTGGAAAGCTGGGAAAGGCCCTGGGAGTGCTGGTGATGGTGGCTGGACACGAGCCCAGGAGTGTCCGGGTGGGCAGGAGGCCAAGGAGCTGGAGCGTGTGCAGGGAAGGGAATGGAGCTGGGGAAGGGGCTGGAGCAGCAGGAGGGGCTGAGGGAGCTGGGGGGGCTCAGCCTGGAGAAAAGGAGGCTCAGGGGGGACCTTCTGGCTCTGCAACTCCCTGACAGGAGGGGGGAGCCAGGGGGGGTCGGGCTCTGCTCCCAGGGAACAAGGGACAGGACAAGGGGAAACGGCCTCAGGCTGTGCCACGGGAGGTTTAGACTGGAAATAAGGGAAGATTCCTTCCTGGAAAGGGCTGTCCAGCCCTGGCACAGCTGCCCAGGGCAGCAATGGAGTCCCCATCCCTGGAGGGATTTAAAAGCCACGTGGATGTGGCACCTGGGGACATGGGATAGCGGTGGCCTTGGCAGTGCTGGGGGAACGGTTGGACTCAATGGCCTTGGAGGGCTTTTCCCACCCCAACTATTCCATCATTCCGTGTTTTTCCGGGCTCAACATTCCCGGTCCCCCGATGAGTCTCAGCCCGCCCAGGTCTCCCGGGGGAACTACAACCCCCATGAGACCCCGCGCCCACCCTTCCCGCCCTGCGGCGGGGCCGGAAGCGGAAGTGCTGTGGCGGCCACGTGTGCGGCCATGGCGGGCGGGCTGGAGCCGGACCTGGCGGCGCTGCGGCGGGAGCTGAGCGGCCCTGCCGTATTCTCTGTGCTCATCGCGCTCATCGCCGTCGCCGTCACCTTCCGTGAGTTGCGGGAACCTTCTCTCCCCCCGCCCAAGGGCCTGCCGCGCTCGCTGAAGGGGTGCCGGTGCCGGCGGACGCGGGCTCGGGCGTCCCCTTCTCATCCTCCTCCTGCGCCTCCTCTCTCCCACAGTGATCTGGCGGTTCGTGCAGGGCAGGAGGAGCAGCAGGAAGGCTGTGCTGCTGCTGGGCCTCTGCGACGCGGGGAAGACGCTGCTCTTCGCGCGGGTGAGCGGGGAGGGGGTGCCCGGTCCGGCATCTCTCGTACAGAGGGGAAGGCGCTCTCTTTAGTTCGGGTTTTATTCTCTTACCGAGACCTTTAAAAAGGTGATTTTGGAGATGTAAAGAGGGATGGAGACCGGGTTTTGTCTACCAAGGAGTGTCAAAAGAAATGGTCTTTTGTTTCGAATTTGTCGCAGCAAAAGGTTTTTGGGTACTTGAACTCATCCAGGTCTGCAGCTTCCCCCCGAGGGGCAGCTCCGATCTCTGCTCGGTGTGAACGGGGACAGGACCCGAGGAAAGAGCTGGAGCTGTGTCAGGGGTGGTTTAGGTTGGGTATCAGGGAAAGACTCTTCCCCTAGAGGGTGGTTGGTCACTGAACAGGCTCCCCAGGACAGTGGTCATGGCCCCAAGGCTGACAGAGCTCAAGGACAACGCTCTCAGGGACATGGTGGGATTGTTGGAGTGTCTGTTCAGGGCCAGGAGTTGGACTGGATGATCCCTGTGGGTCCCTTCCAGCTCAGAACATTCTGAAAAGTCTGAAAATGCAAGGAGCACAGTTTTTAATTAATTGGGGAAAATGACCCTTGCAGTAAGTCCCTGCATGTAAACTGAGATCGGATCTCTGGAGCCCTTTACCCCTCACAGACCATCCCAGTTTCTGAGCAGATTAAAGGTGATGCCAGTGATTCAAAGCCTGGACACTGCTTGGAGTGTTTTTTAAGCCTCTCAGGCTCCTTTTTGTGAGAATTACCTGTTCCCCACAGCTGCTGTCGGGCAGATACCGGGACACCCAGACCTCGATCACCGACAGCTCGGCCACGTACCGGGTCAGCCGGGACAAGGTGAGTGCACAGCAAGGCTGGAATTGTCTGGGGCTGCTCCTGCCTTCTCCTGCTCCCTGTGCCAAACCTGGGTTGATCTTTTTCTGCTGCTCAGTCCCCCGTTTGCCTTGGGTGCAGGACAGGATTTTTCCAGGCAGTGCACGTGAAGAAAGTAGGGAAATGCTGGGATTTAGGGCAGGTTCTTTTTACTTTACTCCTCAAACAGTGAAACCTTTCTGGCTGAACACCACGGCTGTGGGGGCAGCATGAGGGAGATTTGTGAGGGGCATTGTTCAGTCACGGTTGCCCTATTTTCTTGGTAGTAATTTCTGGTTCTCCGACAAAAAGCTGAAATTAAAAGCTTCATCAGGCTTAAGCAGAGTCTCCAGCTGCACTTTATATGGTCTCAGAAAGGATTTTGTTGCTTTTAGGTCCTAGACTGCCACAGACCTGGTTATTTTCAGCTTATGGCAATTCTTTCATTCTGGAAAAGTCTCTTTCTCTTGCTGGGTGCACCTTAACTGCTGGGAAATCGTGAAAGTAGGGGGTGTTTGTGTGGCTTCTTATCAGTCTTCACTAAGTGGTGATAATAAGGTTAAAAACTTGGTACAGGGCTTTTTTTTTTTCATTTTTGTGTCTCTAAGATTGAGCAGACAAGCGTTTGGAGGGGGAGAGGTGGTGGAATGCTGCAAGGCATTTCTTTTTTTTTTAAATGATAGACAAGGTTTCCATTAAAATCCAGGAGCAGTGGGCAGGAAGGTCTCCTGTAGTGTTCCCTCCACTCTGGAGAACAAGGAGCCTTATCTGGAGAGCAGTGACGTGGACCTAGCTAGGCCATTCCTTCTCTTTCATACCCTGGCTTTGGCTGTCAGGCTGTGGGAAGGGAAACATTTACAGCTTTCAGATGAAAAAAAAAGTCTCTTGCAAAGGCACTTCTGTGTTATTCCCAGTGAAGTTTGGTGTACTTAGGAAGACTTGCAGTGTGGGAGTAGGTAACTTGGTTCAGAGGGTTTATATTCTGTATTTGCAGGACACAAATCCAGGTTTTCCCCAGTCCATGATCACAGACACCCCCAGATCAGGTGGGGGTAACACCTTGTTTCTGTTCCCAGGGCACCAGTGTGACCTTGATCGACCTTCCAGGCCATGAGAGTTTGAGGCTCCAGTTCTTGGAGAGGTTCAAGGCTGCAGCCAGGTAACAGGGAGGAGATTGGCAGGGCAGCAGGGGGCAGGGGATGTTTTGGAAAGGGATAAACTAAGTGCTGGTGCTGGGAATGCTGTGAGCTGTGCTGGTGGTGTCCTGACAGTCAGAGCTCTGCTGTGGGGTAATGGAGGGTAGTTTTTGCTTTGCTTTTATGGAATATATTGAGTTGGGAGCGCCTCACTAGGATCGAGTCCAACTCCTGACCCTGCACAGGACAATCCCAAAAATCACACCATGAATTCCTTGCTTTGCTGTGCTTGTAGTGTGCCAGGTGGCAATGCAGCTGCAGTGGGGAGGGTTGGGGGATGTGGAATATTCCTGGGGCAGAGAAGGAAGGAATTCCTGCTGGGGCTGGACATGGGATGTGTTTCAGCCAGGAAATGCTGCTGCCCTACACTTGGGTTGGACAAGGTCAGACACAGAAACAAATACATCAGCCCAGGCTGGAATTCTTGCAGGGGAAGATGGATACAGAGCTGCAGCCCCAGCACATTTCTTCCCTCTCTCCCCAGAGCCATTGTGTTTGTGGTGGACAGCGTGGCCTTCCAGCGGGAGGTGAAGGACGTGGCAGAGTTCCTGTACCAGGTCCTGGTCGATGGCACCGTCCTCAAGAACGCGCCCGCGCTGCTCATCGCCTGCAACAAGCAAGGTGCCCTGGCCTGGGCCTGGCATCCAGCCCTGCAGGGAATGGGATTCATGCCATGGGTGCTGAACTCTGTAGGAGCTGGGATTTCAGCGAAGTGAAGGCTGGGATTTAGATTTAAACTCAGACTACTCAGCAGGAGCGTTTTTAGCATCACTTGAGAGACCTACAGCTCTTTGTGTGGGCTTAAGTAAGGCAGGTGCTTTCTGCTTGAGCAGAGCTGTTCCTCAGTCTCCAGGCAGCAGGAAATAGGATCAGCTTGAGCATAATGAACTATTCCTACACTCTTAGCAGCTTCAATATTGAGACCAGTCATTTAGCTGCCAAGAGTCGTTTGGACTAGTTACTGAAAGGGACTCGATTTTCAGATCCATACAGTTTTTACAGTGGAACTGTGGATCCCCCTGTTACAATCTGAAGTTTTTGGGCAGTATCAGGTCTGGGTTTTGTAGCTGTTTTGTGCACTAGTTCAGGAGCTGCCTGAGGCCTTTGTGGCTCCACATGCCCTGCGTGAAAGGTGCTGTGTGGAGCTCTGTAGTGCCAGGACAGGGGGGAGTGCTGGGGCATTATACCCCATCCTCTGAAGCAGCTCCCTGTCCAGCAAGAAGGAATTAAATCCCTGTGTTGTATCAGGCTGTTTTGTTGTTCCCATTGTCTGCGATCCCAAAGCTCCAACATCCCTTATCCCACACAGGCACAGCTGTCCTCATCCCAATAACTCTGATGACTGCACAGCATGAGCTGGCCTTGCTTTAGGAGGGGGAACCAGCATTCTGAATTCTGACAGAAAGCCAAAGAGCTGATTTCCTTTTCTTTTCTCTCTCTAGATGTCACAATGGCAAAATCAGCAAAACTTATTCAACAGCAGCTGGAGAAAGAGCTGTAAGTATGGAATGCGATCTCGATCCCTCTGAACTTGTCTTTTCTCTTGTCTTTTCTCTTACCTCAGTGCTTGGTGAGCTCCCTTGAGCCACATCTGAGTTCAGCTGGCAAAAAAACAGTCTCTTTTGTCTGGGGGCTCAGCAGTGCTGGGTTTACAGTTGGGCTCTATGATCTTAGAGGGCTTTTCCAACCTGAATGATTCCATGATCCAGTAACCCCTTTGGCCAGCAGACGGCAGCAGGGATATTTGTGCTGGTTTCTCTCCCAGGCTGAATATCCAACCTTCCTGTTTTTAAGGCAGGAATTGGTTGCCACATATTCACATTCTCCAGGGAAATAAGCATTGCTTGGTTCTGGTGTTGAGCATTTTCCAGTTGCCTGTGTGCAGATGTTGGGTTTCTAGGCAGGTCACATGTGCCCTGTTACCACTGTTATTCCTGCAGGCTGGCAGATTGCTGCCATCCTTCCCTGGCAGCTGCCATACTCGGATGTCTGTGAGTGGAAAACCCAAGGAAGTGTCTGCTCACTTATTCCTGAACTCTGGGTGTGTTATTTCCCTTTACCCCTTTAATTTAGCTCCATTCTGTGAATAAGGAATATATGGGAGCAGTGGGGGCACTCAATCCCCAGATTGGCACACCCAGGTGCTGTGTCAGGGATCCTGCTGATCCCTGATGCCATGGGTGCCTCTCCCTTCCCAGTTAACCTGTTAAACTGGCACAGACCCTGAGGACTGTAGGCTAAATCTTGTGTAATTCCTGTGATCAGTGGGGAAATTGAGCTGAGGACATCATCACCTGACTTGTGGTGCTGTTTATTGCAAAACCAAACCTGCTCAAGCACCTCTCCTTGAGTGCCCTCCTGCATGTCTGGCTCTCTTGAGCCTCTGCACTTGTGACTTCCATTAGTGGCCAAAGCTCCTGCCTGTGCCTTCCAGGGCAGAGCCCTGGGCCTTCTGTCCTTGGTGTGGCTGCATCCTGCTGGCAGAGCTGCATCCCAAGCATCTCAGCAGCCACAGTATTCCCCTAGTTCCCAGTTCCTGACCCTCTCCCCTCTCTCTCTGCAGCAATACCTTACGGGTGACCCGCTCCGCAGCCCCCACCAGCCTGGACAGCTCAGGGGGTCCTGCCCAGCTGGGCAAGAAGGGCAAGGACTTCGACTTCTCCCAGCTGCCTATGAAGGTGGAATTTGTGGAGTGCAGTGCTCGGGGCAGCAAGGGGGAGGAGGGAGATGCTGACTTGGAGGGCCTGGAGAAATGGCTGCTGAAGGTCGCCTGAACAGGGAAGGGCAGGGCTTGGGGGGCAGGACACTTGGGTGCTGAAGGGAAGAAGATAGTCTGGAGCACTTAAATCTCATCTGGCTGTAGAAAGAAGGACCTGAAGCTGGAATTGAGCACTATGGGAGATTTTCCCAGATTGTGTCTCGTTGCACATTGCAATGTCCTAGTGCAGGAATATTTTTCCCTTTTTTTTTTTTTTGTGGCTTTCTCTTGTTTTAGAGTTGAGGGAGTGGCTGGCTCCTGGCAGACTCTTTTTGTCCTTTGCAGACCCCTCCTCTCCAGTTTGGTGCTTCCTCCATCGCTCAGCTCATCTGTTGTGTTCTTTTCTTTGGGGCTTTCCCTGTCTCCCTGTAGCATTACCAAGTGTTGGGAAGAGCAGGAACAGCCTTCCCAAAGCCCTGTGCCCATAACAAAGCTGATCCTTGCATTTCTAGTCTCGGGAACCCAGTAACTCTTCCACTATCCATGCAGGAGGTGGGGAGGGTTATATTTACCAAGGATATTATATTCTTCTATTTCCTGCAGCCAGAGTCTTGTCAGAACATGTTTGTCATGCTTTGAGCTCCTTTAGCTGAAGATCCAAGGCTGCCTGCTTCAAATCCATGGTGCCCATGGTTTTGGGAAAAAAATTGCTGGTTTTTTGGGTAGTTGTTCTTGTGAAGATGCATCTCCTTGAAAAGCAGAGGCCAAGCACCACCTTCTGTGTAAGGGGGATGGAAAGGTACCAATGAGGCCACAATTGGTTTTAAGTTATTCTTTTTAAAAGTATTCCTGAAATAAATTTTTTTTTTTGCTTAAATGTTTGTTCTCAAGTCTTGCTTTAGTCTGTGTATTTGCCTTGGCCTTTCTTGGTGGTGTCAGATCCAACTGGATGGGGCTCTGCTCCTGCTCAGCATGTTTGGGATCAACCTTCCTCCTCCGTGACCAGGTCTGTCTTGTCAAAAAGCATCCTCTTCTGCACACACAGGGCTTTGGGGTTGGGTGTTTCTGGGTGTGTGTTTGCACCTTAGTCTGAATGTTAGAGATTTGGGAAATACATTCATAAATTGACAATCACATAGCAAAAAAATGACTGAAAAACGTTAAAAGGAGACACTTTGCTGACACACAAGGAAAAGCCCAGCCAGCTGCAGGGCGTGGTGGTTTAGGTGACAGAGCACCACTGCTGTGCCATGGAGGTGACTGTGGCACCCCATGGCTTCACAGCTGGGTGGAGATGGCTCAACTTTCCCTGCAGGGCTGTGTGGCTGAGCTGGAGCTGCTCCCAGAACTGCCCGTGCTGGAGCTGTTGCAGAGCTCCCTGTGTTCTTTGGGCCTCACTCCATGACCTGCCTGTCAAATATTCGGGGCTGTTTTTCCCCAGTGGCTGAAGGAGAGGGAGAAGGGCAGAACTGGAAACTCTGAATGTTGTGTTCTTGGGGGTTTTTTTTCCCCTCAGTCAGCTTTGTGCTTTGTTCTTTGCTCTTCTGCCCTTGTTCCTAGTCTGGCTTTGTGCTGGCCAGGCATGATGCTCCTCAGCCACTGCAACTTGGCAGTGGTGTGTTGGGATGGCTTTGGCAGGACAGTGGGATAAACTCAGTCCCTTCTGCTCCAGCTGTGCTCACACATCTGCAGGGATTGAGGCTCTCACTGTGCTCTAAAGCTCTTTTGGTCAATGTTTTTTGCTATGGGTTGTGCTCCAGATTGTCCCCCTGGAAAAGGCAGATATTTTTGGAGGAGATTGATGAGCACAGTGAGATCTGGGATAGCAGAAACCAACTGACAGTGGAGGAGAGGTTGCTGAAAGGCAAAGAAAAGCAAAAATAATAATGCCTGGACATCAGCATCCTGAGGGTGATGGTTTCCAAGGGTGTTTAGGGAAAATCTGCCAGGTGGAGGGGGGACAGGAATAGCATGGACAGACTTCAATTTCATAGAGACTTGCTGATCCAGAGCAAATCCACCTCTCCTGCCCTTTCACTTGACTCGCTTTGTGAGCACAGATGCAGCAGGGCCAAGAGCACAGGGAGAAGAACAATGCCTTGCCTCTCATAGCAATGGGATAAGGACAGGGGCTGAGTACAGTTACCCAAGAAAACTAAAAGAAAGCCCAAAACCCACTGTACCCTGCCCAGAGCCCTCTGCAGTGTAGAATTTATATGATTTAAAAGTAGCTTCAGTGCTTGACATAAGTAGCTGCAATTGCTGGGCCACAGGTTGAACTTTAACTGAACCACGTGGCTGTGCTGTGTCAGTCAGAGATGGATCAGAGGGGAACCTGGGGAATCTGATCATTAATAATAGTAAAAATCGTTACTAATAGAGTAGACAAAGCTGCAGCTTAAATATTACTTAAAAATTGATAGCTGGAGCAAACAGCCCATAGATCGTGGTCTGTGAGCTGTAACAACCCTGTCACAGCGTGGAGTAACAGAACACACTGAACCCTCACCAAAACCCACCTCAGGGGCTGAAGCAACAGTTTGGTACCGTAACAGCGAAGCCATGAGGAGTGGAAAGGACCTCAGCTCCTGATATGGGTGTTGGTCAGGACTGTTGTGTGAGGGAGGGGGAATGAAGGTTGTAAGGGGATAACTGCCCAGGGATTTCATGGTCCTGCTTTTGAGGCACCAGCTCGAGCAAGCAAATACCAGAATTATCTGTGCCAAGAAATGTATCAAACAAGGGGAGAGCCTCAGGTCAAAAATTGCTGCTGCTTGCAGCCCTGTTCCTGTTGGACTCGGTGATCCAGAATATTCTGTGATTCAGCACAGCATCCCCCCTGCCTTGCCTGGCTGCTGGGGTCAGCTCAGGAGGTGGGGGGAGACCAGGGAACCACCACAGTTGGAAAAGTGACCTTTATTTAAAAAATAAAAAGAGCAACAAACCGCAAATGTTCTGCAACAAACCCCCTGTGATATACTTGTCACAACGCGTGTGTGGTGTCCATGCTGACCTCTGCGAGGGGTGGGGGGACACCGGGCAGTCCCTCAGGGCTGGCAGCCACGTCCCTGCTCCTGTCCCAGCCAGGAAGGCACTACCTGGCTGGAAACGTCAAGCCAGAACAGGGACCATCGCCCACAGCAGGCACTTCTCTGGGTCCACGAGTTCCAGCCTCTTTCTACCTCCTGGTCCAGCTGCTGGGGGGCTGCCCCCTCCCCAGGGTGATGGGCAAGTGCAGCTGGAGAGCCTGGGGGAAGCCGTTCCCAGGACGGGGCTGGCACGGAGTGTCCCTCGCCGGGAGCACGGCGGTGCCCTGGGCTGCAGGAGAGGAGCTCGGAGCTGCTGAGGTGAAGTTGCTCCCGAAAGAAGGTAAAACGAACCCAAATGAGACAAAGAACTGGCAGTGCATGGTGGGGTGTGGAGTCAGTCCCTGGGCTACACCAGCCCCGCTGCCTTCTCCTGCACGTTGTACTCCTTGCTCCTCTTCAACTTCCAGCTGATGAGGGCGAGCAGGACGGTGCCCACCACCTTGTAGCCCACCTGCAGCCCCAGGTATCTGCCAGGAGAAGAGCAGGGAGAGGCCGTGTCCAGAGGTGGCACCTTCAGCTGGCCCCAGGCTGAGCTGGGGACCATCCCTGTGGCCAAGGCTGCCAGGGGGGACAGGGCACAGGTGCCAGGGGTACCTGTTGCGGAGGAAGTTGTTGTTGTAGTAGGCACAGAACCGGCGCTGGGTGCACTGCTGCTGCCAGTAGATGCAGGACGAGTCGATGAGCGCTCCGAACATGGCTGGGGCTGGCAGCCAGGCTTGGGAGAAGAGAGGACGGAGTCAGGCTGCTGTCCCTGACGAGGTTCAACACCTCCTGGGGCTCCAGCAAACCTTCACTGCTCCCCTCAGTCTCATGAGGAGATGGACACTCACCCAGCAGCCTCATTAGTAAGAACTGGACACCGATGGCAAACGACTTCTCGTCCTGGTTCACCACCCTGCAAGGGAGAAGCCACGGGAGGTCAGAGTGGTGGTGCTGGCTCTGGGTTTGGTCAAGACTTGGGCTGGTTGCACATTTATGACATCCCATGGATCTCAACGTGGGGAACCATAACATCACACTCCCCCCTGTGACTCCTGTGTGCCCCCACCCACACCCAGTGCTCACCGTAACACCATCATGTAGAGGGGGTTGTGGGACAGGCAGGCGACCAGGGCAGCGAAGGAGATGAGGAATATGGCAGGTAAGAGCATGTCAGAGCAGCTGAGCGGACAGGAGCCTGAGTACAGCTCCTTCCCAGGGGGGATCTGGGAACAGTTCTTGTAGATCTGTTGGAAACGTTTGGAACAGAACAAACATAAGACTCCCAAAGCCAAGAGCAGGGATTTTAGTGACCCATTGGACCACAGCCCTTTGCAGGAGACCGACGAGAGCATCAGCTCCAATTTTAAGGCCACAGCCATGTGCCATCATCCCTGTTGCTCCAAGCAGACTCCCAGGAATTCTCCATGGCACCTTCCCAGGACTCCAGCTCCCTGGTAGACTTCCCAGCACACTGTACCAAAAAGGTTCCACCCCCTTGTTGCATCTGTCAGGTTCCTGCAGCATCACTCCCCTGTCCCCAGCGAGCAAAGGTTCAGGCTGCTTTGCAAACCACGTGCTTTACTCACCACTTGGTTGGGGTTGGAGGAATTGATGGTGCTGCTGGTGCAGCCAGCGAAGCAGGGCGAGATGTACTCCACCTTGTTTTCCCAGCACACCGGGTGGAAGATGTGCTTGGAGCAGCGGCACCCACTCGGCTCCTTAACCTGCTGCTGGGAACTCAGTGTACTGCCAAAAAGAAGGAGGGAAAAATGGGGAAAAAATTAAGAAATAGGACAGAAAGAAGAAAAATAAAAGTCTCTCTTACTAGTTGACCGGTTTTCCCGTTCCTGTTTGGACTGGGACACTGCCAGCAGCAGCCTGGCCTCCTGCCAGCCCCTGATCCCCGCAGGTACCTCTGGAAGTGTACAGTGAATGTCACAGGAATTATGTTATGTCTCCAAACAAGTACTCACACATTTCTTTTTTCCTTTTTTTTTTTTCTTCCCTCCCCAGCTGAAAAGTAATTGGCCAAACTCCTGGAAAGATGGACCTGGGCTCCATCAGAGCTGCACAAGCAGCTGTGCGAACAGCCCCAGCTGGAAACACCACACAGGCACAAACTGGAAGTGGGCACATTCCCAAACAAGCCTGATGACAGCGAGGACAAATCCAGTGATCTGTGCTGTCTTTCCTTCATACCTGAGGGAGTGCATCTGCTAAGTGGCACAGCCGGAATCCTGCAGGAATGTGGCACAAGGGAGCTGTCCCTGGGCAGGGTGGGATAGGGCTGCTCCATCCCTGCAGGAAAATGGCACCAGAAACCCTAACCCTAACCCTTGCTGGCATTTCCACTAGGAAATGAGCACAATGCACTTGATATCAAGCCTTGGTGGTATCTAAATACCATTTTTATCTTAAAAAGTCATGGTAAGGGTCAAAAGTATCCACTGAGGTGCCAAAAAAGGTGATGTCCAGCTCAAACACAGGAAGCACGTGAGGTGATGTGGACACAGGCACTAATATTACCAATTTCCCCCTAAGAATCCAGAGTGAAAAATACATCCTGCTTGTCTGGCACAGAAAATCAGGGATAAATGACCTCCCAGGCTCTCTGTGCTGTGAATTGCATGGATCAACTCCAGGCAAATGGGATCAAGGAGCAAGCAGCAGCACGGCGATGTCTACTGCCTCTCCACCTGTGTGTATCCCTCCCCATGGGCAAGCGGGACAAGGGCTGGAGAAACAGGGAGCTGGGAGCAGCCCAACGACCTGCATTACCTGTGGGGGTAGATGCCCTCGATGTGCCCTGTGGAGCAGCCCATGAAGAAGATGGGGAGGCAGAGGAGGATGGAGAACATGAGCACCACCACAGCGAAGCGGGGGATGGCCCGCAGGGAGAAGGCGAAACGTTTCATGATGATCCCTCCTAAGAGCATCCCAAGCGCTGCTGCCGGCAGGTTCACGGCTCCTGCAGGGAAATGAGGGCATTAGGGGGGTCCTGCCTGCCCAGCATCCCTCCCTGGGCAGGGGGTGCCTGTGTGGACCTCGTGGGAGCTCGGAGAGCCCACAAATCCCACCATTATCCAAGGCAGCCTAAGGCAGCTGGGAAACCTCAGGCCAGGAAAGTCACCAACCACCCCAAGGTGAACCCCAGGTCTCACTTAAAAATGAGCTTCCAGTGGCTTCTCCTGCAAGAATTTAAAAATTCTGGGGAATACAGGAGAGTGGGTCTGTGCTGATGGGTATTTTTTACCTCCATCCGTGCTCACCTATGAGGAAGTTGGCCTGGGAGGAGGAGGCACCGTACTGCTTCTCCAGGAATTTGTTGAGGAAAGTGGCCAGACCCGCAATGACTGAGGAGAAGCTGCACTGAGCCAGCACCAGGAGGATGAAAAGGGGATTGAGCAGCAGCCTGAGGAAGATCTTCGGGAATCCTATGGGGAAACAGCAGGAAAAATGACTTTTAGCCATGTGATCCTCACGCCAGCAACTTGTACTGGGAAAAAAACCCCACCCTTAGGCTGTTCCCAGCGAGGATGTCTGTGGGACAATGACGATCTGCTGGGGATGTCTGCGGCCATGGGAAAGTGGGATGTGTCTTGGCAGCTGGCAGGACTATGGATGAACACAGTGTTTTCCTGGGGGTACATTGTGTCCCCCGGCTCTGTCAGCAGAGGCAGACAGACTCCAGGCTCCTTGGGGCCAGCTCTGTTTATTTGGTCTCTAATGAGCTTTTCTAATTAGCAGAGAGTGCTGGGGAGAGCCGGCATCATCCATCAAAACCCTGTTGAGATGGAGAAGAGGGAGCTGGCAGCTCCAGGATATGACTGTGGTGGATGGAGAGGGAAGGAGAGAGGAGGGCCTTTATTTGGGAAGAAATCGTCATGGAGATAAAGGGAGTCATTAATCTGGTCCCTCACCATTGGCATCCCTCTCAAGCCCATTTTGGCTACACATAAACAGAGCAGTGTCAGCTGCAGTGGGGTGACCTCCTCGAAGGGGGGGCTGGTGTCGCCAGCAGCCCCATGCCCACCCCTGGAGCTGGGGCCCCTTTTCCAGCACACACATTTTAAGGTCCTCAAACCAATCATCAAAAACAGCTCAGGCCCCACAGACATCAGCACTGCTTAGAGCAAGAGGAAGGCTGTGTCCCCCTTCCCTTAGGGCAGGGCATGCTGCAGCCCTGGAGGTGCCAGAGCTGGCCCTGGCATTGCCACACAACACCCCTCGGCTTGAGATACCATCATGGAGGTCCCCGCCCGCCCACCCTCGCCTGGACGTGCCAGCCCTTTACTTTTTATAAACTCCAGCAGGGAGGTCTCTTCAGCTGCCCCTGTCTCCATCTTCCTGAGCATTCCAGCCTCCCCGTTCCGGTCCTGGAGAAGGGGAGAGGGGCAGGCTGTGGTGAGAGGGGAGCACCCATGGGTGGTTGGCACCATCCTGGGGCGCAGCAAGGCTGCAGAGGGGCAAGGTCTGTCCCAGGTGCCTTTCAGCCCCAGCCAAGCCTGATAATCACAGCAAAGCCCCATCCAACCTGGCCCGGAGCACTTCTCTAGGCTGGGAGAGCTGGGAGTGTCCAGCCTGGAGAAGAGAAGCCTCCAGGGAGACCTTAGAGCCCCTTCCAGAGCCCAAAGGTACTCCAAGAGAGCTGAAGAGTGACTTTGGGCAAGCCATGGAGTGACAGGACAAGGGGAGAATGGCTTCCCACTACCAGAGGGCAGGATTAGATGGGATACTGGGGAGAAATTGTTCCCTGTGAGGGTGGTGAAGCCCTGGCACAGATTGCCCAGAGAAGCTGTGGCTGCCCCTGGATCCCTGGAAGTGTCCAAGGCCAGGTTGGACAGGGCTTGGAGCAACCTGGGCTAGTGGAAGGTGACTCTGCCCACAGCAGGGGATGGAACGAGATGAGCTTTAAGGTCCTTTCCAGCCCAAACCACTCTGGGATTCTATGACTAAAGGGGTGAATTATCTCAAACTTCACTGCAGCCCCTGAGCAGAGTGGCAAGACAGTTTTTCCTGCTTGGAGAGGCTTTAGGAAGTTGGAAAGCTTTCCTTTCCTGAACCCTGGCAAAAGACCTCTCTTTTAACTGTGCAAAAAGTCTGAAAGTGAAAGTTGGAGTCAGCTCGGCTCAAGTCTCGTGAGTCCTTTAGCCGTAACCATGAAATATTTTGGTTTTGATTTTGACCTCTAAAGAATGGATGATTAAACAATTTCAAAACAGAACTCAATTACTTTTGTGACAAAACCAGATTGGGGCTTGGCTTTGAAAACACCAACATGAGAAATTTTAATAATTTTGCATCTTTTAAAATCTGTTTTAACGGAAAGGTTTGCTGGGCTCCCTTCCTTCCCCCCCCACCCCCACCCCGGGGACAGGTATTCCCTCCCCGAGCGCTCCCCTGCCTCCAAGTCATTCCAGCCTATGGAGATGAGGTCTCACCTCTCCTTTCAGCATGTACCGAGGGAAGAAGAAGTAAGGGATGGAGGTGAGCACCAAGCAGCCTGAGGAGATCAGCAGCCCCAGCCACCAGGCTCCGATCCACCGCTGGTCCCCCGGCATCAGGCGCAGTGTCGCTGCAAGACACGAGGACACACTGTAAGAGCTCCAGGGGTAAAAGGGGCAAATGTCCATGAAAATATGGACTGGTGGAACAGAAAGGGTCCTGTGGGCACAGCCCAAGGATCTCTCCACTGGCATGGAGGAGCAAATGGACAGAGGTGGAAGCTCCCACCGACACTGGCAGCAAGACCAGCCCTGGTTGTGTTTTCCTTTCCCTGGCCAGGACCCTGCACAGCCACTCATCCCAACTGTGCTGAGCCTCCCAGACGGCTGCAGGATGGATTTAGTCAGCATGGAAGCACACTGCTGGCACAGGTTCAGCTCTTCCCCTCTCGAGCCAGCCCATCAAGTGGCGATTACAGGGTCCAGCTCCATCCTCCTCCTCTGGGAGTATACAGTGGGTTTGGAACACGCTGCCTGCCAGGGATGCTGAGCCAAGACAGGGACCAGGAAAGGCCGCAGCTACTTTCCTGGAAAAAATTGCTCTCCCATTGTTCCAGGCTCAGTCACTCTGTGGTTGCAGAGACCAAGGGAAGGCCCCGTGCCGGCAGACAAGCGCTGCTAATGAGCCCCATATCCGAGTGGACAAAACCCTGGGCGCCTTCTCCGGAAACAGGAGGAGAAGGTGAGAGCTGCTCCGTCTCCAGTGGAGACATCCTTGGGCTGGGCTGAGAGATGCTCACGGGAGGTTTGACAGATTGCTTGGCTTGGCATGGGGCCCACAGCTCCCCGTGGCCGGGATGTGGTGGCTGGAAGGAACCAGCAGCAAGCTCCAGGTGGGAGCCCTGTGCCAGGGTGTGGCAGGAGAGGAGCCCACATCCCACTGGAACAATCATCCCACTTCCCCAAACAGGACCACTCCACTCTGGAGCTCGGACATTATCATGGAGTGACCAGGCAGAAGCTGCCAAATCCGTCTGCCCCCGCGGGGAGCGGGCCAAGGCTTTTTGGAGCTTCCTGCCCAGGTTCATTTGTTATTCTTATCAGGCATCGGACAAAAAAGTCAGGCAGGCTCTGATCTCTCTGAGGAAACACAGGAAGAGCCACATAAATGATGGAGCTGGGGAGAATTCTTCAGTGATTAAGTTACCAGAAATAATAAGCATGTGCCGCTGATAAACAAAATTATCCCTGCGGTGGCGCCGGCTTGGTCCCTCTCTCTCTGCCGATGCTGGTGAAGGGTGGTGGGGAAGAGGAGGAGTAGACTCAAGCCTCCCATGTATCCATTGGGCAACAGTTGCCCTATAGTTGTTTTCTCCATCCCTGGATGCTTCAGTTGTCCCTGCTCCTCTCCACCACCATGCTGGGGTCGTGTGATACCTCCTCAGTGTGGTAGCAGTGGGCAGACCCAGCCATGACAACCAGTGCAGCACCATGAGTTGGGCTTGTCCCTACCACAGGCCTCTGCTTCAGCGGTGGCTTCAAGACCAACTGTATCCTTCTTCATGGGATGATGGAGTAGAGAATGTGGTCTTTCCATGGCAGTGTGTTTAACAGGTCACAGGACTGGTGGCTTCTGTCACCTTTGGTTTCACAGTGACCTTCTGACTCACAGGAGGTTTTTAGGACCATCACTACTTGAGAAATACTTACCAGTGTCGACCCTCCCGATGTCCACGAATAGCCGCAGCACCACAGATCCCAGCAAGTATCCAAAAGCTGGGCCAAACACAGCAATGGCAAAGAGGATGGCTGGGAAAAGGGAGCAGAGAGAGCCAGTGTGAGCAGGGAATAGTAGTTCCAATGCAAATATGGCTTCTGTCTTCCCAGGTGAGGCAAGAATGATAGTACTACATACAGAGGGGGGAAACCACCCTTTAGCACCTGGTAGATGATGAGAAGGTGCCCGTTGCTCAGCCACTGAAGGTGGTGTTTATCTAACAGGAACAGGAGGGGGAAGGTAGCTGCTGCAGGAAAATGTCCCTCTGCTCTGCTGCAGTCAAGGTTTTTCTGGGACACTAAAAGTTGTCAGCTACACCGTGAATATCTGTGATCCACTGGGACAAAGTGAGGAACCCCTGGGAGCAGCAGGACGGTGGCGTCCTGGGCTCCCACAGGTGATGGAGACCTTCACCTCCTACAGGAGGCCAGCGAAACAAACCCATCCCAGTCCTCAAATACAGGCACAAACCTTTGGTGCAAACATCAGGGGAAGTGAAAGATTCTGAGAGCAAAAAGGCCGGCAGACCACCCTGGGTCCAGCTGAACCATCCTGTTCCAAAACAGACAACCTGCACCCAACCTGTAAGGTCAGAATGTTTCCTTTTGACTCATTTGGAATGAAAGGATCCAAGTTTCCTCTTTGAAAGAAACACTTTGCACAGCATTCTTAAACTATTCAAAAGGAAACAGTGTCTTGAACTGCACCATCCATAAAATGAAGCCAGACTCAGGGCGATGGCATTTATCTTGTACTGAGGCAACCTGGACCTTCAGTAGCCCTGAAGTGACCATCTGTATTATACACAACACACCAGTCCCATTTTCTTCATCTTCAGAACCTTTCATGGTCCTTCAGTCCCCTTTCCTTCATTTTCCTTACAGGTCTGGGAATTCAAATGTCACTCAGAGGTCATGGGAACGGCAGCCCCTCACTACAGGGGGAAGACAAGGATGCTTGGGGCTTGGAGCAATCTGGTCTAGTGGATTATGTCCCTGCCTGTGGCATAGGGTTGGAACTAGATGACCTTTAAGGTCTCTTCCAACCCAAACCATCCTGGAATTCTATGATTCTGTCCCTGCTTTTACCAGCCCAATGAGCTGAGAGGAGCGAGCGCTACCCACACGTGAGACTCTGCAGTGCTCTTTGGTGGTGTGGCAGAACTTTCCCGGAGCAAAGCACTCCTGGGAGGGTCTGGAGACCCTGCCAAGCACTCCAATGCTTGTCCAAAGCCTGTCCTTGGGAGTTTAGTTCCAAAGGTTTTCCTTCTCCTCTAGTGCTTACCTTATTTTGGGACATCCCCTTTCAACTCCTAAATCACTCTGACACCTTTGGCTGCTCTAGAGACATTGTTTGGCACCAGGAGGAATCAGGCTTTTAAATAACTTATGGACTGAGCTTAAAGCTCACGTAGGCAGGTCAGCACCAGATGGGGTTTGACATTCATAGGAGATAAAACACAATTTGATGTGGAAGCCAGGACCTCTCTCTTTGCAATCAAGAATTCCTCCTGAGCCTGGGAGCCCACATCGGGCAGGGACCAATTCCATGGCAAAAGTGTTGATTTTGGACCCTTGATACAAAACCTGTGTTAGTGGGCTCTTGCAGGCTATCATATTGCTGGTTAAACCATGACCAATCAATGCTCAATAAGAACAGGAGATGGTCTCTGAGAAGCTTTCATTGCAACTTTTCTCCCCCGTGAATGGCACAGGATCTCACAAATGCAAGGGAGAAGTCCCAGCTCATCCATCTCATCTCCTTGCCCTGATTTTTTGGCTTCCTATCACCCACTTCATAAACATAACCCTACAGAGAACAGCTGACTGTCAAGGGGAGAGACAATCTGGCTTTTTAATCAGGGAGGATTTTGTCTGAGTCCCTCTGGCTGCTCAATCTGTGTCCATGGATTCCTCTCCAGATAAATACCTTGATATCTCACCTGTAAGGTCTGGAGGAGACAAAATACACAGCAATGGTCCCACTTACCAACGTACAGAGGGGAATTGTTGGCCTCTGCGAAGTCATCCACATAGGATATCCCAAAGGGCTGGATGGGGACAGTCCCGATCCCGGCCAGCAGTTGGGCAATGACCATCATGGCCCACATGCTGTTGGCCTCCTTCTGGGGGTCACGAGTGGTGTTTGGGCACACAAACTTATTCTCTGGATAGCAGAGCTCAGCCTGCCCCTGGCTTTTGTTACCTGGAAGGGAGAAAAGTGAGCATTACAACACTGGGCACATCCTCTGCCTCCTCCCACACTAAATCCCAAAATAGCAGGACTCTCCAAACCTGCTGGATTTTGGATGGATTGCTCATTTTATTTACAGTTCTCCTTGCCTTGCCCTTCCTTTGGAGTATTACACTGAGGTCAGGGTAGCAAACAACCAGGCTGTGATTTTAATCAGACTTTTAGAGTTCATGGCATGGAGTTCTCAGTTTAATGAGGGCAAACCTAACCCACGGCTGGTTTTTGTTATCTGTGGTCTTTGCTCCCCTGTGGTACCCGGGCAGGAACAGGGTACCTGGGGTGACCTGGCTTCCCTGAGGACACTGTCCCTGAATCTCCATTGCCCTCCTTGTTCAGGCTCCTTCCAAAACATGGTTCTTGCTTCTTCATACAGTCCTCTGAAGACCATGGGGAGGTCTTCAACCTGCTCCAAACCACTGTGAAAACTCCAACCTGGACTGGAGCATCTTCATGGGCTGTTGATAGGGTTAATTTGTTCTTTTCCATTGCCCAGCAATCCTCATAATATCTTTGCCCTGTTAGTCTATTTTTGCACAGTCCATCCTCTAATCTTATTCAATTTAGTGAAGCTGTTCTGCAAGAATTGCACCACGTGCAGAACTTCAGGGTCAAACACAGTTCTTGGTGCTTCCCTTCAACCTTTTCAGTGATTCCTGATTATAATCATACCTCCATGGCTGTACACAAATTTAACACCAGTCAATCAGGGCATCAGCATTACTTGACCAACTCATTCTCCATATAATTCCTGGCCAGTTTCCTTACTGTTGTACAGAACTACCCATACAAGGGAGCATATAGAGCATAAACACTGAGTCAAAACTCACAAAGCTCTGGGCAGGGAGCAGGGTGATACCTGATCCTTCCTCCTGTTTCCTTCACAGTCAAAGCAGCCCCTGTCCCAAATCCTGACCTGTTCATAGCCTGGTGCATGAATTTAAGCTGTTGGAAAACTTGGCATCTGATGCCTGATTTACTCTCCAAACTGTCCGACTCAAAAGCCTTGGGGATGGGGACCAGCAGAGAGCTGGTTTTTGGAGGTGGCAATCCCTGAGGAGACTAAGGTTCATCAGCATCCAAGGATCTAGGTGCTGAAGTCACCTAGGAAAGGCCAAAGCCAGCCTTGTGGCAGGTGATGCAGGTGATACTGATTACTCTTTCAGCAAAGAAAATAGAGTGTCATCACACACATGAGCTTGTTCCCAAAGCCTGCCCAGTTAAACCAGGAGCCTTCCTTAGTGTGGATCATAAGGCTTATAGGCTAGAGCCTATAAGAACAGGCCCTGGGGACGGGAGATCTTTGCTCTATCATAGGAGGGTGGTGAGGCCCTGGCACAGGTTGCCCAGAGAAGCTGTGGCTGCCCCATCCCTGAGAGTGTCCAAGGCCAGGCTGGATTGGGTTTGGAGCAACCTGGGCTAGTGGGAGGTGTCCCTGCCCATGGCAGGGGGTGTAATGAGATGATCTCTAAGTCCCCTCCCACCCAAACCATTCCATGATTTTGTGACCACAGCACAGCTGGAATAACATACCCAGGAGAGGCAGAAGGGATCCTACGTGTAACTACTGCACTCAGAAGGGGTTTCAAAGACATAATGAACTCAGGCTTAATTTGCAAATTCTGACCTCAAGTCTCTCCCCAAAACACTGTGTCTAAATTGTGTGTGCACCGGACACAACCCCTCTCCTTGGGCAGTCCCACCCTAGCCCGGAGTGCCCAGAGGTGGTTCTGTGGTGGCACAGCTCGTGGTCCTTACTGGTGCTGAGCGTGGTGTACTCGTAGGGGTCCGAGAGGAAGTGTGGCAGGGTCACCAGGAAGGCCCCCAGCGCCAGCAGCAGCCCCCCCACGCCGATCACCCGCGGGCGGTGCACGCGGCTGCCGAAGTAGCTGACGAAGATGATGAGGACCACGTTGCCAATCTGGAAGTGTCAGAAGACATCACAGAGGGTGTTAAGACCTTATAACTGTGCCCAGTTGGGTGGAGAGCTCTGTTATCTGGTGGTGTTTGACAGAGCAGGAGCGGCGCAGCCTCCACTCTGCACAGGGAAGCGAGTCAGTGCTCCCTTCTCACCTAAAACCAGCAGGGCATCTCCTTGGCTTCTGCCACCTCTGTGCATCCCTTGTTGTCATGAACAACTTCACAGCCTCCCTGTGGTCTGCATGGGGTTTCTTTCAGTACCCAGAGCTGTCCCCCACCCCACAGGAATCACAGAATCGTTAAAGTTGGAAAAGCCTTCTAAGACCATCAAGTCCAATCATTCACAGCACTGCCAAGGCCACCACTAACTCATGTCCCCAGCTGCCACATCCACATGGCTTTTAAATCCACCACTGTCCTGGGCAGCTGTGCCAGGGCTGGACAACTCTTTAGAGGAAGGAATTTTCCCCCATACACAAACTAAACCTTCCCTGGCACAACTGGAGGCCATTTCCTCCTGTCCTGTCACTTGTTACCTGGTAGAAGTGTGACACAAACTATTTCCTACAAAACACATCAAGAAATGAAGGGTGTTGCCTCCATTCCTATGACTCAAACAGACACAAGCCCAGCTACAAGGTACAGCTCACTGCAAATATTTGTGACTCTGGACATTTGCAACTGCAGATGCAATCAGCTAAAAAGCCATGAAATCACTCAGCTCACTCAAGCAAGTGGATGAACACCACAAAATTACCATTCAAGGGCTTTGCCAGCCTGGGACAAGCTGGACATGATTTTAACTTTGGCATGTTGGAGCTGTCCTTGCTCATTGCAGGGGGTTGGGTTAGATGGCCTTTAAAGGTCCCTTCCAACACACGATTCTATGTATGGCTAAGAAAACTTTCTATTTATGTTTACATGGGCTTCCTTGCTTGTCTCTCCGTGGTTTTTGTTCTTGGAATTACTGCAGGCACCAATGCAAAAAGGCTGTTGTCCCAGACAGGCTTGGAAGTCACAGCCAGTAGGGAGTCTCAGTAGGCTCTGAGACAGTCTTTAACCCCAAATGTAGGTGCTGGCTGAGGTAAGACCATTCACTTCCCCAAGGACCTAGCAGGATTCCTAGTGCCCAGATTCCTGATGGAGCACCCCATGTGCTCACCAGGGAGCTCATCAGCAAGGTGAGCTGCCACCAAGCACTTTGTCTCTGAAAGCAAAATAAAGTCTCCCCCTGCATGTCTTTTCCTAGTTGGCCTTGAGGAGCTACCAGGAAGGATACAATTCCTGACAGTCTGAATGTGCAAACTTATTCCAGAGGAGTTATTGACTGGAAAGGGTTTGTGAGGAAATCCTCAGCCAGCTCAGCAACTTGCCTTAAACTGTGACAGAGGGTGGGATTAGATGGGATATTGGGAAGAAATATGAGGTTTGGGAGGCCCTGGCACAGGTTGCCCAGAGAAGCTGTGGTTGCCCCAGCCTGGAAGTGTCCAAGGTCGGGTTGGACGGGGCTTGGAGTAACCTGGGTTAGTGCACATGGCAGGGGTTGGAACTGGATGAACTTTAAGGTCCCTTCCAACCCAAACCATTCTGGGATTCTATATCCAGTGAAAGTCAGTTCTTGGCCACAGGGCCATCACCATATAACCCTACATTCACCCTCCTGGCAGGTGGTAGAGCAGAAGTGAAGTGTGAAGAGGTGTCCAAGTGCACAACAACAGCTGCTTCATCCAGCACACGTGGGCATGGCCAAGGAAGCACTGGGTGTGAACAACCCTGACAGCCTATTTTGGGAAGGTGCCCCCCGTGCTCTGGCCACTCCCAGTTACCTCATGCAAGCTGGAGATGAAACCTGAAGAGAGACTGGAGAGCCCAAAGCGCTTCTCGATGGTGGTGAGGCTGCTCTTGAAGTTGGCACTGTAGAGGAGCTGGGAGAGCTGGAGAAGCCCGTGGCACAGCACAAACACCTGTGGGCAAACAAAACGTGCCATGCCAGTGAGAACCCTGTCAGAATCATAAGCTCATTAATGTTGGAAAAAATCTCCAAGATCATCAAGCCCAACCTTTGACCAAGAACCGCCATGGCCACTAAACCACATGGCAAAGTGCCACGTCTACGTGTTTTTTGACGACTTCCAGGGATGGTGACTCCACCACTTCCCTGGACAGCCCATTTCAATGATTAACCACTCTTCCAGTGAAGAAATTGTCTCTAATATCCTATCTGAACCTCTCCATGCACCACTGGAGGCCGTTTGAGGCCGTAGTGCCCGGCTGCTGCTGCATGACTGCTGGTGATCACACCCTGCGGGAGTGGACTCGAGTTGGCTTTGGCCCCTCTGAGTTGGAACATCCTTGGGTTCACTCAGCTGTAAAGTCCATTAACAGACTCTGCTCCAAGGGCTGTTACTAGAAAAAGTTGAAAAAGGGTTTTAAAATCCCCAGAGGGAAAGGATGAAATATGCACATGGTCTCACTACTGGAAGACCTTTGTAGTATTTCAAAAACAGCATCTTCCCTTGAGCCAGGCTGTGAGCTGGGCCAGGAGCAGAGCTGCATGGAGGCAGAGGAGGGAAAATAGAGAGAGTTTAGGGGGCAGGGCAGAAACCTTGTCCAAAGAACCCGGGTGGCCTGTGAGAGGAAGGCACTCAGTCGGGGATGCAAGAGGCAGCTCACCAGTGTCTTTTGATCTATATTTAGGCAGAACAGTTTTTCTTTATTTTTCTTGGAATGAAATGCCTCTACACGGTGCCAAAAGTATTTCAGAATTGTTAAAAAAAAAGATAAAAAAAAAAAGGAAAAGGTCTTTTTATTTTAAATTCATAGGAAATCAAATATTTGCTGAATACCGGAAGAGTGTCCCACAAAGATAACGGCGGGAAGTGCAAGATGATGGATGGGGGATCAAAGGTACTGCAGGGTTGACAAATTCCTGATGTCTTTGGCCAGGAGAGCAGAGATACTCCTTATTTGGAAGGGTGGTAGCACCCAGGAGCCCTGACCCCTTGAGTGATGAAAAAAAAAATAAAATCAAAAAACACCAAAATTGTCCACCCAACATGGAGGATGCAAATTCCACAGGTGGGTGGAGTGGTGTTTTGGGGAGCAGAGGAGGATACCAGGTCCAGCAAATGTGGTAGAATTTGGGTAGAAGGTGGGCAAGAAGATGGTTTCTTTGGAAGCTTCTCCTGCAAGGGAGGAGAGCTCCAGCCAGAAGACCTGGCTGGGTATCTAAAAGCATTAAGGGATAGGAGAGATGCTGACAGACAGGAGACAAGAGGATGGAGATGAAGGGAAGGAGAAAATGTAGTCCTGACAGTGCAAGGGTAGGCTGGGAACAAACCTGGAGACCACAGGAAAGTCAAAGGAGACAGGCAAACACCCCAAAAATGAGGAAAGAAGGCTCACAGGGACAGGCTGCCACCACAGACTTCCCAGCCACATCTCAGAGGGGTGACAGCAGACAGGCTGGTACCTGGCTGGCGTCTGGCTGGCGTCTGGCTGGCATCTGGCTGGCATCTTGCTGCCTGGTAACCAGGCAGGAGGGAACAAATTCCCAGGCTGGGACTTTGCCCTGACAAAAAGCCACAGAGCAGTGACATGGGTGTAACGTGGGAAATCCTCCCAGAAAGGGACAAAGTGGAAGTGAAATATCTCCAGTGAATTCTTGAAGCAGAATGACCTCTCCACCCTCCAGCTATCAACTCCCACGCTCAAAACCCCATCCCAGCACACGGTCCTGCAGGTGGTAGCTGGATCCACCACCTTCCCCTTCCCCAGCCCTGAGCTGGGATCACCATGGGCTGGTCTGGAGCAGAGAGGTGACTCCTGCAAGGATGGGAACTGGAGGAGGGATCTTGTTGCCTGAGAACATTAATTTTTGTTCCTGCAGCTCTGGCCAGACCCTGCTGAAGTCTCTGGAGTAAGGAAGCACCAGCTAAACAGTGGCAGGGACCTGTTTAGGTCCAGCAGAGCAGCTGGAGGCAGAGCTCTCCTTGCGTGAGGTGTCAGTTGCAGAGGCAGAGCTGTTTACCAACAGGGAGGGAAGAGGGTGGATCAGCCAGGCCTAATTTAGTGCAGCAAATGTCAGCCCAATCCCAGGGCAGATGGAGAGATGAAGTGTTGGAGAGAGAGAGAATGGAAGGATGGAAGGGAAGATGAGGAGGAAAGGCAGCTTGACATCCCAGAATGCTGGAGTTGGAAGGTGACGGGGAGAAGATGGAGGTATGGAAGGACCATGGGAACCACAGCAGGAAAGGAGAGGGACAAGCCATGGTCAGAGAGGGCAGGGGGGAGAAGGCAGATCTGGCAGGAGTCGAACCAAGATGTGTTTATGCCTTGGTGATAACCTGGGCATGGCCGAAATGGAGCCCTGGATCCTGAGATGCTTGGGAGCAAGTTGGGGCTGCCTGCTCCCCATCCCATGAGGAAAGACAAGGTGGGAGAAATGCAGCTGGAGAGCATCCATGAAGGAAGAGGAATATTTTGGGTGTGGCTGCTTCCCCCTGCCCATGAGTCCTTCTAATCTGGCTCCTGTGAGTGGAGTTAACTGGAAAGGCAGCAGAGCCAGAAGGATGCTCCAGGGATCCATCCCACCCTGAGACCACACAGCAGCCTCGGCCCTTGGATGTGGAGAGTCCTGAGGATGGGATGGGAAGGGCAGGGGAGATTTTTTTTTCCTTGGGAAGAAACTGCCACCCAGAACAGTTGGAGCAAAGCAAAACAGCCTTTGCTCTGGGATTTGTGCAGCTGGAGCTTGGCTTTCCCAGACGCACTCCGACCCTCTGGAGGTGAGAGCTGTGCCTGATTTAAGACTTCCCCTGCACTCAGCAGACTCAGTTTTAATTAAAATAACAACAGCCCAAACCTTGAAGGCTCTGAGTGGAAATAGTTGGGAGAGGTGATTACTTGGAGGGCTCCCCAAAAGGAGCCTGTGAATGCCCCGAGTCTGGTGGAGATGGGGGCACCACTCTCCCGGGTCCCCCCGAAGGTCCTCAAGGGTCTTTCCCATCCCTGTCCTTCTCCCCACGCGTTCCCATCCCCACGTGTTCATGCTGACCACCCACAACTCGCTGGTCCATGGAAATCAGCCCCGACCTGGCCCTTCCAGCTGCAGAGCACTGGATGTGCTCTGCTGACCCCACGCACCCGCCGAGTGGCCCTGGGAGGGGACGGAGCTGCCACAATCCATCCTCCCTAATGACAGAAAGGGGCTTTTAAGGAAGAGCCGAGCTCGTTTTCCGGGAGGTTTCGCTGAAGCAAAGCCAAGGCGAGGGTGAAGGCACGGTGGGAGGTTAAGGAGCCGGGGACACTCCCAAGTGCTGACCCTCCGGAGCAGATGCTCCCATGAGAGCCTGGTGGATTTTGGAGGCTGCAGGCTAGGAGCAATCGCAGACAGCCAGGGAGCAGCACAGAGAGGCGAAAGGCATGTACCCACATGCATCCACACACAAAATCCCCTCTTAATCATCCCCACACTTCCTTTGGAGCGCCGAAGAAATCCTGACTCCAGGCTGTTTATACAAGACACTTGACTCCTTTCCAAGATGAGCTTCGTTTAAAAAGGAAACAAACTCCTGGGGAAGGTCCCTGGCAGACAGGCTGTTGCCCCCACCCAGCTTGTGGGCACCAGCACCTCCCAGGACAGTGCTTTTTCCAAAGGAAGATAAACCCACCCTACTGCAGGGAACAGAGGGGACTGGTCCTTCCATGCTCTGGACAAGGAGAGCTGGCAATGATGCGGTCAATCCCTACCCAAGCCTCCTTCAGAGAAGATGTGTCCAACAAATATTTAGATTTCCTTTCATTTCAAAGTGAAATGAAGGTGAAACACCTCTATGGAGCCTCAAGGAGCCAGGAGACTCCTCCAGGAGCCAGGAGAAAACCCCTCCAGGTGGGAGCCTGGTTGTGCTCTGCAGGGACCAAGGGTTTGGGAAGATGCTGCTACCTGCAGCATGGTTACTGTTCCTTCCTCTCTGCCACCTGGAGGAGGGAGTTAAGGGTTAATTCCTTGCTCTGCTTCCCCAGTTCATGTCCAAAGTCATCTCTTGCCTCATTTTTCAGTGTCTTCCCCTTGGCAGGCCTGGCTGGAGACAAAAAAGGTGTAAATGCTGTTGACACTGGTGCTAATCCCTGTGCCCAACAGCCTTCCCACAGCAGTGTGAATGGAAAGAGCCAGGGCTTTGTTAGATGGACACACGGACTGCCTGGGGAGCAGAGTCCCTCACAGTCTCAGGTGACTGATGACACCGAGGTAGGACATTGCCCAGAGCAAAATTAATCTGGCTGGAGTAAACCTTGGAAAAGAACTAGGAACAAGGATGCTCTGTTAGCTCTTTCCCTACACATGGCACTACTGGAGTTGCATTTTAGGCTCCAGAGAGCCTAAAATTGTTTCACTGTGGTGGAAAGTCAGGAGGCATTCCTCCCAAAGGAGACCCCAACTTGCCCACATCTGAAGGCTCCTCCCACTTTAATCTCCTAAACTTCCAAGAGACAAAAAAAAAAAAAAAAAAAGGGACGGGGGAACTGTAGGAATTAATAAGAATACCCCCAAAATTTTAAAAGGGAGAAGACAAGCTGTTTATTTTAGAGCTTGTATATGATCAACTCTGGGAGACTCTCCTGCAGTAGGACAGCTGAGAACACTCAGTCCAAAAGAAATATATCAGCTGGAAAGGGAAAGAACAGGGAAATGCATCCCTTCTCGGCATCACTTTCCTATGGGCAGCTGCCTGGATTTAGAGATCTAAAAGCACCATGAAAGACGAAAAAAAAAAGCAACAATCCCACAGAAGGAACCAAATACCAGCACACAGACTTGTCCTGCAGCACAGAACCTCTGAGCTCAGCCAAGGGGCAGAAGTTGGCTCCCAAATGTTATTTCTACTGCAAATAATAAAAGAATATAAAAATTAGACTGATCAGGGATTGCCTGAAGCACGTTGGAATGATGACTCTCTACTGCCAAGCAATGCACACTTTACAGCCCCCAGTTGTCACGAGCAAAGACAATATTTGCCCTTTTTGCAGCGAACGCAGACACGGGATTTCCCAGCACTGCATCCCAGTGCCCCAGCCCAGCTTTGCCCAGAATGGAGGTTTTTGGCTGCAGAGGGTTGCTGAGGCAGACCCTCAGCGTGGGAGGTGTGAGGGTTTGATGCTTCCCGAGAAAACACTGCCTGCAAAATACAACGCAGTGCGTTCAGCAGCCTCCGACCCTCCCGCAGTTTGGGTGGTCTTTGCTCTCTCGTCTTTTTCCGAAGGTCTCTTTTCGTTACGGTGCATCAGGGTCCAATCCCGGTTTCCTTGAAGGCAGCAGCTCCAGCTTGGCTTTGTTTTCCCTGACCCACAAGCGTGTGTAAACACCACTCCCGCCCGGCGCCCCGGCCATGCCTCGTGCTCCGTATCAGCGTCGCTCCTCTGCCACTCTGCTCACGACAATCTTATCTACGCTAACCACTCCTTGCTTGTGTTTGGGCACCGAACCACCTCGCCTCTCATGAAATTACCTTGATTCATGTCTCCTAGACCTTGATCCCACTAAACTTGCAAACCCGTTTCGCCATCTGCCTCTCTCCCGTCTTCTTCCTTATCCCGCTGCTGGTGTTGCTGGCGAAGGCCGGGTGGTTCTTCCCTTTTGGAGCTGATCCCACTAAAACCAGACATAACACAATGTGGGATCCATCCAAACCCAACCTGTGTTGTCTGATGCTGGAAGACCCCCATCACCACAGGTCTTTTTCCCCACCCCACCTGTCCTAAGGACCCTCCTTGTTTCTCTGGTACAAACACTCAACCAATTCAACATCTCTCCCTGAACAGTGCCCAGTATTGGAATATGCTTTGATTTTTTTGCTTAAATCAACGTCCCTAATCAACAGTGACTTTGTCCTCTTGGTGTTTCCCTCTCCAAACCTACAGCCTCCAGCCTCATGACTTGATGAATCTCCTGTCCTTGCTAAACAAAACAATTCATAATCTTTTCCAACAGGATATGAGAGCACAACTGGTCCATCTCCAGGCTTCTGAAATACACTCTTCAGCAAATTCCTTTAGTCACTTCAAAGGAAGGGACAAAAAAACTTGCCCTGCTGCTGTTGGGACCTCAGACCCAAAGGCAGGGCTCCTTGTTTCCTCTGCAGAAGGGATCCAGCCTCCCCAAGGAGGGGAGAGCTCCCCACTCCTGTCCACTGCTCCCTGCTTGTTCCCAACACCTTTACCCTGGGATGCTTTAAAACTTTATCACACTCTGGGAGCCCACAGTCTCCTACTGACCCTGCTGTCCCCTCTCCTACCCTCTTCCATTCCATTCCTCTCCCTGCCATGATATAACACTCAATTTAAGCCTCTCCTAGGGCTTTTAAACTCTCCTGGATTATCTCCGGCTGACATAAGCGAGAATAATTCTCTGTTATCCTCCTGTTTCCTTTTCCATGCCAGGCAGTCCAGAGGCATGGAAAAAAAGCCTGAACTCCCAACACTTTCAGGCTGCTCCCCTGCACTCTCCAGCTCACCAGCTTCCAGCTGAAACCAGTCCAGCTCCTCTAAATCACAAGATATTTATAAAGCTCTCCTCCTTGTCATGTTTCTGGGGATCCCAAAGTCAATTAAAATAGCTCAAAACCATGAAACAGACAGTAAAGGCAAAGAAGCCAAAATATCTGAGGCTCTGTAAACAGAGAACTCCTGTGAAATAATCCTTTTCCAGTGTCTGGAAGGGCAAGACAGATATAGAATCATAAAATCATTAAGGTTGAAAAGACCTCCAGGATCACCAAGGCCAATATGGGTTTAAATCACATCATTGAGACTCTGGACTGGGGGACATTGATGGGGTCCATGGCCATGTGTGGGTACCAAAAAGACCAACCATCCACCTCTCCTCCACCTTTCAAACCTGTTTTGTTCCTCCAAGCTGAGGTCCTTGGTGTCCCCAGTGACACTGGGCACAGGCATCCACCTGAAGATTGGATTCATCCTGCATCTGCTGAGCAGGACAACTCCAAGCCCCCCAAATCCCAGTGCCAGTCAACACAACCCTGGGAGCTCTAGCTGTTTTGGGTTGGAAGGGACCTTAAAGACCATCCAGTGCCACCCCCTGCCGTGGGCAGAGACACCTTCCACTAGCCCAGGTTGCTCCAAGTCCCGTCCAACCTGGCCTTGGACACTTCCAGGGATGGGGCAGCCACAGCTTCTCTGGGCAACCTGTGCCAGGACCTCACCACCCTGGGAAGAATTTCTCCCTAATATCAATTCTAAGTGTCTCATCACCACACATCACCACCACTGGGGGGTTACCGGGATACTCCACCTCCCAGCCCCAAAAACTGAAGGCCTTTTCCCTTCTGCTGTGTCTCTCCGTGTGAATCAAGGCAAACAACTTCCCGAGGGCTTGAAGCAGCCCTGCCCCCTCGGAGTGGGCACTCAAACTGAAAGCACAACCTCTGGGCTCATTCTAGGTGCGATACGGCACCGACGGCAAACACGCTGCCAGCTGAGCCGGGCGGGGCCCGGGAATATCAGCACTGACCGAGCCCGAGTGGTGTCACTGCCAGTCATTAAGTACCACGTGTGACTGAGAGTAACTTTCAGCAACAACACGGAACTGTCACCAGCCAGGTTCCCGCAGGGAACAGAGATCAGCTGTAACCGCACGGATCTGAGCCAGGGCCACATCCACAGGGCACTGCCTCCCAAAGTGCTGCTGCACTGCTCCTGCATCCTGAGCAGCGAGTCCATGACTGCCACCCCCATCCCACTCTTCAAACTCCCACAGAACCCCTCAAACCACCCTGTCCACCACGACCTTTCCCTCCCTGATGCCCATCCCTGGCACCACTGTGCTCCCAACGCCTCCAAATATCAGCGGCAACGGGTCTGGTGCTGGAAAACACCCCGAGAGCGATGGGAACTGGTGCAGGGGGCTGGTGGTCCCCTCAGAGGGAACATGGAGGGACGAGGTGGTTTGCACAGAACAATAATTGGTTATTTTGGCCCAAGCCCTGCAAAAGGCACCCTGAAAGTGGTCCTGACAAGTGGCTTTAGGGATTAAATATGAGCTTCATACTTAAGACTTCCAAGTCTAAGCCACAGCCTCCCAAGCCTGCCTAAAGTAGGGAACTCTGTTGTGTTGGAAATACTGTCCCCACCAGAAACTGCCATCACTTATATGAGGATGTTGTGTCTGACTAATTTAAACACCTTTACAGCACCTGGATCTGGGCAGGGGGTGATGCCAGCAGCTTCCCACAAAATCTGGGGCTGGATGAAGCCTTTTTATAATCCACCGTTCCCAGCTTCTTGTACAAACAAGAGCTACAAAACCCTTCAAACCCAGCTGCTGACCATGTTGTGCCTGCTGACAACCATTCACTCCAAAAGTTCCCAAACCTGGAAATTCCACTTGGACACTTCGCTTTCCTACTCTGTCTTGGGGGCTGGGAGGACTGATAGCCTGCACACAGGCTATGCTTTCCTACCCAGAAGCAGTTCTTTTCTTAATATATATATGTTTTTAACACAAATGTCACAGCACGGGAAGAGTGGGCAGGTCAGGAAAGAGTGGGGGATGTTGCTGCCTGTCAATTTATATACATTTGCTCTTAAAGCAAGAATTTTTCTCTGAGGGATGGGTGACCCGACTCCCCAGCATCCCAGATGGTGCACATCATCCACCTGATGCCAACAAACATGTTTGGGTAGAGCTCAAACTGTTCCTTCACACGCTTGCACGGCACCAGTGCTGGGCTGTTGACTCTTGAAACCAAAAGCACTTTTTAACACAGAAATTTTAAAAGAAAAAAAAAAAAAAGAAGTTACTAGAGTTTTAAAAGCATTTTTAAAACTTTTTTTCAGGTTCTGGTTTTCCCTCAGTGCAGCTGGACTTGCAGCCACCAGGGCAGGTGGGAGTAGGGGTCCCTACCAGTGTCTCCAGTTCGTGGAGTCACTCTGCACATGTTCCCCACATGGGCCACCACCTCTCCCTCTGAAATCACCTCTGAGGACCCCCAGACTGGCTCAGTGGTGGGTGTTCCAGGCTCCTGGCCTAATTTTGGAAGGAAGACACTGGAGCTGGAGTTGGTGGGCACAGGCAGCCAGGCACATCCTGGCACTGTCAGAGCTCCTGCCACCAGCAAAGTGACACCCCCAAGTCATCTGCCCTCGCCCAAACTCCCCTGGAAGGTCCCAGACACGGCCCTAACCAAGTGCCCTGGGGCGTGTGGGGTGCTGAGCACCCAGCCCAGCTCCTGAGGCACTCACAGCCCTGCAGCTGCCCATGGGATGCACAAATGGGTTAACAAGTATTTGTTGGGGCTTTTTATTTTTAATGCTGAAGTGTGACATCCTGAAAAAGGGCTTGGCAATGTTTTCTCAGCTCCAGGCTATTTTTGCTTGCTGCCAGTTGAAGGGAGCTGTGCCTGTTTGCAGGAAAGGGCATGAACTGCAAGAAGGGCTCTGGTTTTGGGTGGCTTTACTCACCCAGAGTCATGGTCATTACTGCAGCAGCCTGGAGGGGGTTAAGGCCACCTTTTGCACCTCCAGCAGAGGAGGGAGCAGGTCACCAGTCCCCTCCAGAGGCACATCAGTGTAGCCAGAGGCAGCCCTAAATCACCCAGGGTGACCTCCAGCTCTTCCTCCTGGTGCCCTAAGCCAAAAAGTGCCATCAAGTCACCTGCTGGAACAGCCCAGCCTGGGCAGTGGGGACCTTCAGGGATGTAGGAGTCAAAGACATCGTCTGGGATGATGCCTCCAGCCCAGGCATCTCCCAGAAGGAGCCAGTTGGGTACCCTACAACATCCCCACAGAACTTTGGGGGCTACAGCACAGCCCAGGGAGGAGTGGGTAGCACTGTCCTCCATGGAAGGTGAGGGAAGATGGATGGTAAACAAACCCCAAACCTATTCCAGCTGTGATGCCCTACCCATGGCCACACATCCTGAGAACTTGCTTGGCTGTAAAGCTCTGACAAACCCTTCCCTGAATCACACACAGGCTCGGATCCAGTAACACTGGTGGGAAATCACACCCCAGCCCTGGGCACCACCGGCAGCACCGGCACAAGGGGGTCCTGCCCTCTGGCTGCTTCTCATATGTCCCCAAAGCTGCTTCGCCCACGGGCAGCTGCCATTCCCCAAAACTGCACCCGGCTGCTCCGAATGCTGAGGTGTGGAGGTGCTGCCAAGTAAGGCACGAAAATCAACCCCCCCAGGGGAATCCTGGCCAACGCAGGGGGATGCCCCGGGGACAGGGACCAGCACGTGCAGCAGCCTCGGTGCACATCCAGAAACGGGCCGAAAAGTGGGGGGGAAAAAAGACGGGGTGATGGGTGGTGCAAAATCAGGATGGTTGGCAGGGTGTAAAACGTGACACGTGGCCGGGATGACCCGCGTTATCTCACGCAGGCAGTGAGCTCAAGAGCCTGGAGCTCAGGCAGGGACCGGCTTCAAGATGACAGCAGGTGAGTAACCGGGCAGCCAACGCCAGAAAACCCACTTCAACCCGCCAAGCCTTTGCTTCTGTCACTCAAAATGCTCTGCTCAACCAAGTTTTTAGAGCAAGCCCATGTTATTCTAGGGCAGTGTTTTCTTTTCACACCAGGATGTGGTTAATCATTCCCTAAGCAGCAGCACACCGTGTACCGGACGCTGTGGGGAAGCTCACAGAGAGCTGCCCGTGGGGTGCAACACCCATGTGCAGTGCCGGGTACCACTGTGAACCCCACCAAGCCCCCCAGCCCTTCCCACGCACCGAGCAGGACGAGGTTGCCCCGGACCGCCCCAGGAACTGATATTCAAATTCTGCATCATCAAACAGCCTTCGTTTTACCGGCGGTGCGAACGCGGGGCGCGGGGACGCGTGGGATGGGCTGGGGTCACCACCCGCACAAGCATCTCCTCCCTCCCCGCGGCGCATCCCTGCCAGGTTCCCATCCTTACTTTGATGTTGCAGAAGATACTCCGGGAGCAGGTGCTGGAGCTTTTGGGGATGTCAGCTGGGGGTTTGCCAGCTTCGGGGTGGACTCCCATCGTGACGGCTTCCCGGGGAGCCCCCAGTAGTTGGGCTGAGCTCGGGCTCCCGTCCCTGTCCGGCCTGTCCTGCTGCCCGCACGGTCTGTGCCGAAAACCCTCCGAGGCTGTGAGTGAGCCAGGCAGCGTGAGCGCCAAGTTTTTATAAGTCGGCTCCGGGGAGCGATGATGAAACGCTTTCTCTTTCTCCTCCCTCTTTTGCTTTGTGCACCGAGGGAACTTTAAAGCCGCAGGAAGCGAAGGGCAGAGCGCAGGGAGCAGGTGGGAGCGAGGGCTCGGCGACCCCCGCGCGGTTGGGGCTGTGGGACGGTGTTTGCCCACCCGTGGGGGCACCCAGAGCCCTGACCCACCGCTGTGCTCACGGCCCGGGCTGCGGGACTGGGCTGGACAAGGAAACGGCACTGGCAATGAAGCCTTCCCGCCGGGAAAGCCACTGGGATTTTAGTTAAACCCCCACCCCTGAAGGGGCGAGAGGAAGGGGAGGCACCTTTCATCAACTGAGATTTGGCGCCCAGGTGGTGGTGGGAGGGGGAAATTGGGTGGCCGGACGGAGAAATCCCTCCCTGGGTTAAGGGGTTGTGGTGGAAAAAAGAAACTTCTCCTGTTTTTTACTTTCATGAAAAAAAGCTCCATTTGTGAAGCTCTTGAGCACCTTTTTTTTTTTTTTTTTTTTTTTTTTCTTTTACCAACACCTCTCCGGAGCTTTGTTTAAGCAAAGTACTGATTTATTTTGCAGGCTCCTCTCAGGGGGGAAACGCGTCAGAGGCTGAAGGGCGAGTTGATTCTGCCCGAAGGGAGGCAGCTGCCAGTGTTTAGTCAAAATTATTGCCTTCCCCTCCATAAAGCAGGTGGGGAGAGCAGGGGGACCCCGTGGGAAGCCTCAGAGCCCACCTGGGTGTGTCCTGAGCCTGGAGAAATCCATCCCAGCCCCCTGAATGGATTTTCCCCACGGGAAGGCTGGTGGGTCCCTGTGTATGATGCCGAGGGGCCGAGCCCCTCTCAGTGGACACCCCCCGACCCCAGTCCCACCCGGGCTCCTCCGTGGGCACTCACCACGAGAGGGTGCCTTATACCCATGGAGAGGGTGCCTTATACCCATGGAGAGGGTGCCTTATACCCATGGAGAGGCTCCCTGGGCACGGCCGTCCTCCCACCTTGCCCAAACCCTCCCAAGACAGGACCCCCGGGGTCTGACCAGGCCCAGGGCAGTGGGAAAATCAGCACTGCTAAGATAAAAAGAGCTATTTTTGTCTGTCAGCTTCCCAATTTCCTAAGCCTGTCCTTGGACAGGTGGGTGTCATCAGCCCTGGGGTGGCAATAGAAGCATCCTGGTTTTCCATCTCTCCTTTTCCACTCCAATCCCCAAATTCGTCACATCTAGGGTGAGGACGTGATGTGAAGGACCCTCTTCCCCTATCAAAGTTAGCCAAGGCCTTTTATGCACCATTCTATGTCAAGCCTCACCAAAGAAAAGCTCAAGCAAACCAACATCTCTTCTCCTCTCCCACCCTCCCCGTGAGGCCAGCGTTCCACTGACCTAATTTTTCAGGCAGTGCCTGACCTGCTCACTGCCGTTCCTGTGCTCAGTTTATTCTGCAGCAGCCCATGACACTCACTTTGTTATAACAAACACCTCCGTGCTGCAGATGTTCCAATGCCTGACCACCCTTTCAGTGAAGACATTTTCCCAAATATCCCATCTAAACCTGCCCTGGCACAGCCTGAGGCTGTTCCCTCTCCTCCTGTCCCTTGTTCCCTGGGAGCAGAGCCTGCCCCCCCCGGCTCCCCCCTCCTGTCAGGGGGTTGCAGAGCCAGAAGGTCCCCCCTGAGCCTCCTTTTCTCTAGGCTGACCCCCCCAGCTGCTTCTCATCAGACTTGTGCTCTAAGAATTCCTTGGGCAGCGATTTTTAAGGTACAAGGAACAGGATTGTATTTGATGAGTTCAGTTAGAACAAGGAGCAGAACAACAGCGTCCAGTCTGCGGGTCCATGAACCAAACTGGGGGGCCACTGGCACGACTGGAAAGAGAAGTCATTCCCAAGCAGGGAGCACTGCCCAAGCCTTGGCAGCTCAAATAGCTGTAGTAACTAACACAATAAAAGCTGACAAATCTGAATTTAAAAGTCCAGTCATCTCTGACCATCAGAGAGCACTACTAACATCTCCCCAGGTTTTATCCCACTGGAAGAGAAACTCCAGCCCTTGGACACAAGTTCATCTCCAGCTTTCTTACACTGACATTCCTTCTAAATTGTGGGCTTCAGACTGTGCAACAAAATGAGCTGCAGGTGAGAAAATGGGGGACTCTTGCCTCTTTTTGAGGATTCTCTGCTGCATTTTCCTTCCCACAGGGTTACAGCCTTGGCAAGGAACTGCTCATCCTGCAGAGGAGTGCACAGGAGGAAAGTGATTTACAGTGGTGCTGACAAGGGGAGGAGAGCTGGGTTTCAGACTCTTCTCATCGTGCTCTGTCAGGGCAATACGGTTCACGTTGAGTGACTGGCAGGGAAGATCCCACATCAGCAGGGTTTGGTTCATTCTACAGGGCTCCTGGGGCTGTGCTTCTGCCTCAGCCTTTGAAATGAGTTGAAATGAGTTCCTCCTACAGTGGCCACACTGCCCTGGCCAACTCATTGGCTGGAAGGAGAACACCTTGTGCTGCTGAGTGGGAACAGCTACTTCAGCCAAGCTCTCCACGTGCCCCACCAGCTCATCCTCTAACCCAGCCTTTTCCCTCACCCAAAACAAGCCACCAGTTGAACCTGCCCACCAGGCATGTTTTCAGTGGGCTTTCACTGGTGCAGCTGTGCAGGATTCAACTTTGGGATGCTCACCTTGTTCACAGAATATCAGAACTCTCTAAAGCCACTTCCCTTCTGCTGGGGAGGAGATTGGGTCAAACTCTTTCAACATGACAGCGAGGAAAGAGAAGACTCTTCCTCCGCATCATTGTCCTCACTTCTTTCTACCAAGCAGTGATGCTTTCCTGGGTTGAGGGCTCACTCTGCTTCACCACCTGGATTCAATCTGGCAGAAACTGAAACACCTCAGTTTTTCTCCATGATATCCCTGACCTGTTCTTCTCAATGACTAGTTGCCCACTGGGCTTTAAAATCATAGAAATCATGGAATGGTTTGGGATGAAAGAGACCTTAAAGCTCATCTTGTTCCATCCCCTGCCATGGGCAGGGACCTTCTACTATCCCAGGTTGCTCCAAGCCCCATCCAAAGTGCTTCTTTCCCAGCAGCCTCCCTGTCAGCATCTGAGGGCTGACATTGAGCTGCTGCTTCAATATTTTACTTCACATGGACCTGCTTGAAGCATCATCCATGGTGTGGAGCCAGACAGCCAGACCCTAGGGAACACTGGAACAAGGAATTAATTTTCCTGTCTTGGAGCTGGAAAAGTGTGAACTGTGTGGTCAAACAGCTGGAGGAACCTGGTTCCTGCTAGGTCAGAAGTTATTTCCCCAAATCCAAAGGTGTGGATTCTCAGCTGCCTTACAAACTCTTTGGAGGCTTTGTGTGATCCAGCAATAGCAGAGAAGCCTGTATGCACCTCCCAGCTGGGAAATCCTCTGGCCTTGGATAAAACTAGAAGTTGGAGAGGGACTGGACCTCAGGAGCCCCTAGCTCAGCAGAAGGAGAGTGTGATGTGTGATCCAAGCAATTTATGCATTCAGACATAGCAGCGAAGAAGATCCTACGACCATGGGAGGAGATGTGAGGGTGGACAGACACATCATGTGGGAAGACCCAGGGAGGCTCTGCAAGAGAGGAAGGAACAAGAGCAGGATCAGAGCCCTACACAGAGCTCATAAAACCAGCAGCTCTGGAGGTTGTCACCCATCATGAGCCGGGTCTCCTGCTTTGTGGGTGCTGCTGTCACAAGCAGGATCAGGCAGAGAGAAAAAGGTGATTCTTCTATTTACTCAGGAACCTCACACAGCTCAAAACCAAGCTTCCAGGAGCCACGTGACCCCCCATTTCCTTGCTGCACACCAGAACCAGGACAGCACAAGCCTCTGCGGAAGCAAACACGAAGCCCCTGGGCTCCTGGAAGGTTTTGGAGTTGCAAGTACAAACGTTGCTCAGGGAATGCAGATTAAAAACACCAGAGCCACGTTACCAGACCCAGTCCCTGGGGGTGCAGACCAGCATGTCAAACCCACCCCTGGAACCCCCCTTATTCTCCAGGGCTGGTGGGGTGGCACAGCGGGGAGCAAGGACAGGAGGGGCATCAGCACTACCTGCCAGAGCCTGTGGTTAGGAATTACAGAGCGTGACAGGCTGGGTTTAATTTGCCAGCAAAATGTGTTTGATTTGGAGCAGAAATACTGCTCAGAGGGAAGTACAAAGTCGTACCTGAAGAACAGGCTTGGCTGGCTCAGAGCCTGACCTGCTCCTGGGGATGGAGAGTGAGGGGAACGGGGTTCACCAGCACCACAGGGGTGGAGAGGTCCACAGGGGATATTCTTGAGGGACAAACAACAGCTGAGCCCCAGAGTGGGAGGTGACACTGCCTGTCCTCCATCCGAGGCACCACCAGCCCTGCAGCAAAGCCAGAGATTAGGAGTGAGGCCAAGGTGGGCTGGGAGAGCAGGAGCTCATCCTGGAGGTGCTGGCAGAGGTGGGTGTCAGCATTAAACCATCTCTGCCATGGCCAGCTGTGCTGGCCTGGAGCAGAGGAGAGGGTGACTAATAAATACATCAAGCAATTCCATCCCACATCCAAACCCAGGCAATCAAACCTCTTGCAGGGCAGTGGCAGGAGCAAGGTGCATTCTGGAGGAATAAATGGGAAGGCAGGCTTTGCAGGGTGGCTGCAGAGCCTGGGAACTGGGAGGCTGGGATTTTGGCAGGGTGAGTGTTTAAAAAGAGCAGAGAGGAAAGCAGAAGCTCCTCCACTTCTAAGGGCACTGTAAGTGAACAGGGGAGTGGAAGAAATGCTTTTAAATGAGCTGTGATGGTGCTTCATATCTCTTAAACAGCCATTCTTTTTTCCTCTGCCTTTTCTGTTTCAAATAAATTTTGTTTTTTCTTAGAACACTTGAGTTTCACCATCAGTTAAATCCCTGCCATAGCACACCAAAGGCTCTTCAATCAAACTGGAGGTGACCTGGTGCATGGATTATTTTCATGGGAGAACCAACTCTCCATCCTGTCCTTCCCCACCTCTCCTTTCTCCCCAACAACTCTTGGAGATGCCAACCCCAAGGTGTCACGTTTGAGGCCTTTAGCTCAGCACATTCCAGAGAAGAAACTGATGGCTGGTTAAAGGAGGAGGTGAGAGATTGGAATGAAGATTATTCATTCCACACCCTCCCCATACAGTCATTTGCATGGCATTTGCATGCACAATAAACACTGCCACGCCACAAACAAGAGCAACTGGGAGGGCTGGAGATGACGTGAATCCCTCGGTGCTGTGAGATCAAGGGTCAGCCCCCAGCAGGGCTGTGCCAGTCAGGACCCCATGGCCCTCCTGGCACTCTCTGAGCACAGTATTTAAAACAACCAGAGGTTTGTAGCCGGGCCAGAGCCCCGGCCTTCCCTGCAGGATGTGTTCTGCACACCAGAACAAAGAGGCAGTCTTTGCCTCGAAGGATTTGCAATCTAAAGCATCAGTATCCTGTAGGAAAAGCAATTAAAGGAGGCAGACAAGGATCTGACAGAGCCATTCAAAGCAGGATTGCATTTCCTTGAAATTGCTTCAAGTGATCACTATGAGACAATCTAGATTATCTCTGCCCACTGCCAATAAATTTTACAGTCAGTAAATATTTCAGAAACAGTGCCCCTAAGCAAGGTTTCTGCTGCCTGGAAAGGTAGAGTCAAATATTTATGTAAAATTCCCTAACCTCCCTATCTCCATGGACCTACACACTCCGGAGAGACAGACTTTTCCAGGCTCTCCTGTGCCTTGGAATGGATTTCAGGGTAAATCTCTTATTTCACACCCAGAAAGCTGCATCCAGCAGCACCAAAACCTGCTGCTGCTCATAGGTGTGTCCCAAATCCCTGGGAGCAGAGCTGTAGAGCTGCGAGGGGGAGAGGTGGGACAGGATCAGACCTCGAGCAGCTCAAGGAAGGTCCTATCCAGAAGGACACCCCACACCCTGGCTGGTGGCTGGTGGCACATCCCAGCCCAGGGAAGAAGGTGGTGACATCTCATCCTCACCTGCCTCAGCAGCTGCTCCCAGTTGGGTGTGATCCAGCTGCACTGGCCTCCCCAGGGACAGAGCCAGTGGAGAGCTCAGGTTTCAGCCTCCTCCTTCTGTTGGGAAGGTCTGGCAGGTGACGTGTGAGCTGTGACACACTCTGGGTGATGAGTCTCTGCTCTCTGACAGACGAGGGATGGACATGACCACAGAGTCCCCATAGACAGCCCAGGAAGGGGCAGAGGGCTGGGAGGGTCTGTGTGGATTTGGAGCTGGGCGGACCCACGTGCCCATGGTCACACCCCAGTGGAAACCTTCACCTTCCCCAAGAGCTGATGCTTGTTATCATGGAACCATGGAATGGTTTGGGTTAGAAGGGACCTTAAAGATCATCTTACTCCACCCCCTGCCATGGGTAGGGACACCTTCCACTAGCCCAGGTTGCTCCAAGCCCCGTCCAACCTGGCCTTGGACACTTCCAGGGATGGGGCAGCCACAGCTTCTGTGACCTTTAAACTTGGTAATTATTTTCTTAAGCTCTTCTGCCACCTCTAAAAGACCTCAGAGTGCTCTGGCAGCCAACACTGGATGGAAATTAAACTGAAAAACATTAAATCCCCAAAAGCTTTCGTGATTCTTACCCCATTACATGACAGGAGCTGGTCCAAGCACTGTGCAGCGATCACAGCTCTGATCTGATCCTTCCTGAAGCCGTGCTAAGGACAGTTAAACCACAGACTTTGGATGTTTGTCTGCTTCCCTTTGGAAAAAAAGTTAAATTCAATAAAAAGAGGATAAACGAGAGTGAATTCATCACATCTCATTCCCAATATATCTGGCTGCAGATCATGCTCATATTCCTGCAAGTCCTGCAGCTCTGGGCATTGTTAAATATGGAATGAGAGTTATGTGTTTGCAAGGAAAATGCTTCAGTCTCCACTAATAGGCAACAAAATATTTTTATTATACTGTATATTGATTTATTTAACGATGATGGCAACAGGAGTGCCAACAAAGTTGCATAATTATCTGATTTTTTTTTCTGTTTTCTTTTTCAGCTACTCAGGAGCTTCATAAAAACTCCTTGTTTGGTTCGAAATCATCTGGATTCCCATGCTGCTGTGAGAGGGCTTTGGCCATCACCACAGAAAGGGTCAACCCACTCCATAAACCAGCCTGAATTTCAATCAGCAGCAAACCCAAAACAAGTCCATAAAACCTGCTCTCCCTGGGCTGGTTGTGAGGCAGAGGCGGCTCTGAGTAAGACACCGAGATTTGGCAGCCACCAAGCCCTGCTGACACGTGTGTTTTGTAGAGCTCCACTGGAAATTGGGTTTGACAGCCCCATTTCTGCATGCCCAAAGCACTTGGATCTCCTCGTTCCTCCTCCTCCTCCGCAGAGGCTTCCCAGGAGGGGCCGCTGCCACATGCTCCTTACCTCCCCACACAAAGCACCTTTGGAGGTGTCTCTTCTCATGGAGTTCCATCCAGCACTTATATTTAGCAGCTGGAAGCCCAAAATTAGGGTGAAGGCTTGGCCATATCTTGCTACTGGCAGCTCTGGCGCCATCCCAGGCTTCATTCCCAGCGGAGGACGCGGGCGTCACCCAGGGCAGGATGGAGAGCTGTGAAGTCTATCCGTTGTACAAAAAGTCCTGGAAACTTTCTGTTTGGAGAAGCTGGAATCAAAACAACAAGAAGGTTTTGGATCACAAGAGCCTCTCCAAACTCTGAATGTGCGGCAGGGAAGGGCTGATTTCGAGCTGCTATCGGCATTAGCCATTGCAAGTGGGAATTGTTTTCCTTGGAACAGGCAGGTCCAACTGGAACAATGGCTGGAACTGACACTTTGCAAGGAGAGACTTTGTTTCATGTTGAAAGGCTGAAACACCTTGAAATATTTTCCAATGGAAATGACATTTTGTTTCTGCTGATGCACATGGGAACCATCCCATCACAGTTTCCATTCTGCTCTGGCCCTTCCCGCCTCAGCAGGAGGGATCCATGGAGCCACATGCAAGAGCGATGGAGAGCCATCCAACCACCACATCCAGGGGGATGGAGAGCCATCCAAGGAGTCAGCGTGGGCACATCTCATGAAAACCCCTGTTTTAATGGGGAAAATGGAGGGGCAAGGCATCCAGTGGGATCCGTTTTGGACTGAGGAGCCACAAGAGCTTGGGGGAAGGCAAACAAATTAGGAAAATAAAGGTACTAAGATGTGACAAGACCTCTGGAATTGTAAAATAGGCAAACAGCAGGGGATAATCTTTAAAGCTCTTGCTTTCTACCTGACGGGAGAAGGAGGACTCTTTGCATCTCCTCCACAGGCTGTGGACCTGTGTCCAGGGGACCAGAGGAGCGTGGGAGAGCAGAGAAGTCAAAAACCTTGTCAGTTTTCCGTAAAGAAGTGAAAGGAGAACAGTAAAAGATAATAATTGAGAAATCTGAGCTCTGCTGTGTTGTAGTCTCAGATTTCTCATATCCGGACAGCTCAAAAAAACCTCAAGCCACTCCCACCTCCAATCTGAACAAAAACCCTGTTCTTGAAAAGCTTCATTAAGAGAGGAAAGTTGCAATCTCAGGTTGGCTGCAATGTTACCTTTTCACAATTTCAAAACATTTCCTTTAGATCATGGCTTTTTGAGCACTATGGGATTAGCTCACATTCCTAAATAATCATTTCAGGTCAAAGTAATCTGCTGTTGTTTCCTTTCAAAAATGGGCTGAGGACTCTGAAACTTTTTTTTTCCTCCCCCATTCTAAATGAATGTGAAAAGTTTTGGGTTTGAAACAAAATGTGCTCTTTTCCCTTCCTCTTTTTTTTTTCTTTTTAACATAGAAGGGAAAAAAACTTTTCACAAACATGTTGGAAAGAGGATCCTTTCATTCCTCTTCTCCTTTAGGAGATAGGACAAGGGGGGAATGGCTTCAAACTAATGGAGAGCAGGGTAAAATGGGATATTGGGAAGAAATTCTTGGCTGTGAGGGCGGTGAGGCCCTGGAAGACATTGCCCAGAGAAGCTGTGGCTGCCCCATCCTTGAGAGTGTCCAAGGCCAGGTTGGACGGGGCTTGGAGCAAACTGGGCTAGTGGAAGGTGTCCCTGCCCATGGCAGGGGGTGGCACTGGATGGGCTTTAAGAGCCCTTCCAACCCAAACCATTTTGTGATTCCATGATCCTTCGAGAACACCCTGATGGAGACGGTGCTTCTGCTCCCAGACCACCTCATTGCTTGTGTTCCCCCACCTCCGCTGGAGCAGGGCTGGCAGAGGTGACTCACCACCACATCCTTGGGCCAAGCCCAGCCCAGGGGTGTCAGCACGACCAGGCCATCTTAGACACAACGGCAGCAGAGAAACCTGCCTGTCCACAGCTGCTCGAGGGCCATGGGCTGACACACAAAGAAGGGAGCAGAGCAGCAGGCACTGAACAGGTCTGGGGAGCAGCTGCCAGCCCTGATGACACTCACAATGTGTCTTCATGCTCCAGCAGTGCTGGTTTCGGAGCCATCCACCAGAGGAGTGACTGACTGACCCCTCAGCCAGGTGTGCCTCTGCCACGGCTGCTTAACCTCACCCTGGAAAAGGAGGCAAATATTTATTTTTACAGGGGAGTCGGTAAATTGTTCTGACAGCCACGATGGAGCACTCCCACCTGAAAGAACTCCTTTGACCAACCGTCTTCTTCCTGACAGGGTTGACTCTTCTTACCTTGGGAATTCATTGTTTTGAGTCAGGAACATTGTGTTCCTTGTTTGTGTCCAACAGCTGAAAGCTAGGTGGAGGAGCTGTCCTTGGGTTTGGATCCCAGAGCATAGGCATGGATGAGATCCCACTAACTGGATCCATATTGGCTGCATGCATGAAGACCCCACTCCAGCTCTCTTTGACATCCCAATACAGAGCTTAAGGAGAGCTGAACTGAAGCACAAAAAGGATGTGGTCAGTGGTGGTCCACTGGAGATCACCCCAAATCAATCATTTCAAGAGCGAGCTGACAGCTCAAGGAGCAAGCTGCCTGTTTTCCCTTGCAAGTGGCATTTTAAATAGTTTCCCTGCACCCTGAGCAAAAGGAGAGGGACAGGAGATGCTGTTCTTTAGAGAAGAAACTCCCTTGAGCTACTCATCTTAAGGGAGGACCAGGCACCGCTGCCGTATGGGTGGGATGGCCAACACCTGCACTTGGGAGTTGGTCAGTGTTTGGATTTGTACAGTTCTCCTGCAGTTCCCTCCCTTCTTCAGAGCTCCCCATGAGCTGGAGTTGAGGAGGATTACCTTCATCTGGCTGGAGTGGTCAATGGACCACAGCAAGGATGAGGGAAAGCTTCGTGGACACCAACGCCCTTTTTGGGGCCAGTTGTTGAGCTCTTTGCAAACAGCCCCTGGGATGATGCCAGTGGGGGCTGCCCAGTCATCCCTTCCTTCTTCCAGTGAGGAACCACTGAAGTCCTCATCCCATTCAGCCCAGATTCCTGTATCCATGACACCCAAGAGACCCCAGGAACCCCACACCCTGATCTCCCCTCAACACCACAAAGGGAAAAGCTCTGGCTCACCCGACACGTGTTATCCTCGCGAGTCCCTTAATTTCAGTGAGGGACCATTTCCTTAATGCCTGTTCCTGTTGTTTGACCCCTGGTTTTGCTCTTCTTTCTTTTGCAAGGTCCCCCATCAGCCCACGTCACACCAGTGAGAAAAGTCAAGCCACTTCTGGGAACCGCTTCCTGGAACGCGTCCGCCCGTGTTATCTCTGTGTCTACACGCTGCTGAAAGAGCTTCTTGACTGGAAACACTCAACTGGGAAGAGAAGTGGGACATCCTGTCCCACTCCTGCCTCCTCTCTGCTCCTTCAGGGAACAGCGGCGGGAAATGAACCCCTGTCCCTGGCAGGGCGGAGGATGGGGCTGTGCCGGCCCGAGTCCTCATCACCACGGCACCAAACATCGGACAACAGCTTTCCTCACGTGACCTCTTATTCCAAATTTAAAACACAATGAGTCTGCAAAGACAAAAATAGTGGTTTAAATTTAGGTAGAGCAGACTGAGAGGCACCGTCGGCACTTCCCCTTCCAGCGCCGGCGCTCCGTGGCCAGGAGGAAGAAAACAAAACAGGAGGAGAAGCTGCCAGGCCAGATGTAGGATGCAGTTGCTGAGGAGATAGCCAAGGAAAGATGATAGTGTGATGTTTGTCCCTTGGAGACTATCTGGACAATGCCTGACTCATCCCTGTCCCCTGCTAGACCCAGCGAGGCAGAGGATGGAACATATCTGGAATAGGTGGAGCCCAGTAACAGTTCCTCTCTCGCATGACTCAGGCTGCACCTCCTCCCACCCCCAGGGACCCAAACTGCCTGCCCTCTTTGACAGCCCCCAATGCCAAGAGAAAGCCAAAGGCACCTGAAGACCCATCTTTTTTCCTGATCCCATCAGGAGATTTGCTCTCCTGATGAAGGACACTGCCTCAAACCCAGTCTGGACACAAACCCATCGGCAGCGGTGGGATGGGAAGATGCCACAAGGAATTAGGGATAAGCCAGTTCCTGTCTGCTTCCACGAACAGCTGCACAGATCTCGCTTGGTCCATCCATGCATCCCGAAGCAGGTTCCTAACTCACCTAAATTAAGGAAAATTTACTCCTGCAGAGGTTGCTGGTGCTGGCAGCAGCTGCTTGGATGCTGCTGCCCCTCCAAGAGGTGGGGGAAGACCTAAGGACAGGCACACCAACCTCTCCTATCAGCCAGGAAAACGCTTCAGAGACACCAAGGATACAATGCAAAGCTGGGGATAAGTAGAAACTAGAGAGGCTTTAACAATTAATCAGATCTGGAAGGAAGAGGGGGAAGGTTACAGCCCAGTGTGGACACAACCCATCAAATAAACACTGGGGGTGGGTACAGGCAGCAGGTTCCCTGGCACTTGGATGCAGTTGGTGCCATCCAGATAGACAGAGTTTCTGGGTTTTCATGGAGCAGTGGTGTGCCATGGCCCAGAGATGGATCTTTGGGAAAATAACTCCTGATACAGGACACTGGGCATGCTTCTCACAGGTCACCAGCATCAGAGGAGTTGAAAGGGCAGGGGTTGGGCCTGTCTTCCCCTTCTTGCAGACGACTTTGCTGCCCAGGCCAGCAGCCCCCAGGTTTGCCCTGCCTCCTCCAGCCTGCACCCCCGGGGCCAGCCCCCCTCCTGTCAGCCAGGACATTTCACAAGAGCCCGGCAGCACCGAAACAGGAGGATCCGCTCTGTAAACAGCCTGCTGCTTGCATCCCCAGCTGGAATCCTGCCCGGGACTCCTCGTTCTGCAGCCCTCCATCGCCAGAGATAAGAGGCAGAGCCACTCACTGAGCGCTGAGCAACAGCCAACATCTCTCCTGGGGGGACCAGCCATGGGAGCCTCACCTTCAGCACCCAAATCCGGGGTGGAGAGCAGCGGGCTGTGTCACTCGCTGTGAGGAGGGCACCTCCTGGGCACCAGCATGAGAGGGGGGCTCTGCTTCTCCCACCAGCACCCATGGGGGGGTTCTCCTCCAGGAGCCTGTGGGCACAGCCCAGAGTGCTCCAGGGCTCTCCCACAGGGAAGGAACATTTCCCCTTGTTGGGAAAATAGAACTGGGCTAGGGTCACACTGGGGAGTGGGGTGTTTCAGCCACCTTTGGGACACTCTGAAGATGCTCTGTATGGGGAGTTTGGTGCAGCTGCAGCTGCCTGGGGTTGCTGCAGGCAGATCATAGAATCACTGAATCCCAGAATGGTTTGGGTTGGAAGGGACCTTAAAGACAATCTCATTCCAAACCCTTGCTCTGGGAAGGGACTCCTTCCACTAGGCCAGGTTGCTCAGGCCCCATCCAGATGAAGGAGAACATAGAATGCTGTGCTTTGGCTGTCAGTTTGGTGTTGGAAGCACTGCTGGGAATCACACAGGGACAGTGTCGATCTAAGACCTGGAGTCTGACATGGGGTTTGATTTCATGTGCTCAGGATTTACACAGTGAGGTCCTTTTACCAACAATTTCTCATTCTTAGCACAACAATAGCCTGGGAAATCCAGTCCCTCTCCTGCTCCTGTCCAGGAGCTCAGGGTATATCTCATGGGTTCCCACGCCAACGTTTCCCTCAGCAGCACTGGGTCCCTTCCCACTTACTAGATACCACAGAAGCAGAATATGATGGCCCAGAGCAAACCTGACACACACAGGGTGCAAAGAGGGAAAGAAGAGCCATAGCTTGTTACGGCAGAGCCAGCCCCACCACACAGTGCCAAGTCTCAGATGTTTCTTACCCTCTTTCACAATCCCTGTCCCAGGAAGCCTCACCTGGGCTCTGGCTCCTTCCCAGCTCAGCAAAGTACCAGGACAGGGGCTTATTCAAGCCTTTGTCGGTAATTCCCTGCTTCTTGGGCCACCTGATACTGGGACATCTCCCACTTTCTCCTGCAGCGTCCAAAAAGAAAGGTAAACAGGACACTCGATGGCCTCAAACAGAGGGTGTGTGCTCTTCCTCAAAAAATATTTTGGAAAGGCTGACTGGAATGCTGGTACGGCTTCTCCTGGACTGGGGAACTTTTCCTGTTGCTGATAGGGCTTGGATCGGGACCAGGAGAAGAGGTGGCTGTGCTCTGCCAGGTCGGTAAAACAGTTGGAGGTGTGGAGGCACCTTCATCTTGGGTTTCGTTTCCTCCCACCATTACCTGTGCACAGCAAAATCCCGTGGGAAGGATTCTCTCTGGGAAGGATTCAGCAGGTGGCATGAAACTCAGGGAGTGCAGCAGAGAAATACCCAAACCCAGTGTGAACCCAGCAGGTGCAGGTCCGCACAGGTTTTGTCCCCAGATTTAATTCCTCAGTTAAATGGGAATGTGTTGTGCTCCAGCCCAATGGAAAATAGCAGAAATGAGACCAGTAAAAAGCAGAATTTGAGGAAACCAGTGCAAACACACATTCAGTTTGGATCAAACACCACAGATTCAAGCACAGGGATGGTTTTCTACAGAGGTTGTGGCTGCTCCATCCCTGGAAGTGTTCAAGGCCAGGTTGGATGGAGCTCTGAGCAACCTGAGATAGTGAAAGGTATCCTTGGCCACAGCATGGGGGTGGAATGGGAAGGATTTTAGGGTCCCTTCCAACCCAAACCATTCCATGATTCTATTCCATGATCGTATGAAATGGAAACTAGCGACCCAGTCCCAGAGCAAGCAAGGGCTGAGGACCCACCACCACAGCTGGGGTCATGCCAGCCTGACTGTGCAGACAATGTAACACAGACAGAGAGAGACAACCCTGAAGGACCAGAGGACCAGGAGCAATCCCGGCATGATTTTTTTTTTTTGCTTTAAGAACAAAAATGAAGATGTATCATGGAGACAAAATATTTTAAACTCACTCCAGGCTCTTGACAATGCTGGAAAGTCACTGCAAGCCCCAGGGAGGTAATCCCTTTCTCCAGGAAGTTCAGGAGGCTGGTGGTCCCTTTCTTTTCCATGACAGATGGAAGTGAGTGAGGTACAAGTAGGATATTTTCCCCACTTCATTGTTTTCGAGCCATTTCAGAAGCTAAGCAAGTTTCCAAAGAGAAGGGTGGATTGGCACCACCTTAACAAAAACTAATTAAACATAATTATTTAGCCAGTTGAAAATATTTGGGCTCCATAAGGAACATCCTGCAGTTGGCTGTTAAAAGGCAGGAAGAAAGTACTTTTTCCAGAAGCAGGTTTTCATGTCTGTTGTTGTGGCTTTTCATGCACCATCAGCTCACAGAAACGAGGTTGGCCAAGAATCTGCACAACCAACCTGATCCTTCCATTTTTGAGGGTAAGGAACTGCCTTTCCCACTCCATTTCATGGGCTTAGGAAATCCACAGGGAGGTGGGTAGAGCAAGGGGGAGCAGCTTCTCCCCAACTTTCCGCTTTTTCTCTGAAAGCTGCTGCTTTTGAGAGTAAAGAGGAGAGTTTTTTAGAGCAAGTCAGTTCCTCCAAAACACATTCTCTTCTAGAAAAAAAACTTCAAAACCACACAATAAGCCACAAATGGAGTAACTTGGACTTAATCAGTACATTTTGACTGCTGACTTCAGTGTCCTGAAAGGCTGTTCTCAGAAGTGAAAGGCCAGGGAACTGTCAGCCCCTGGTTTGGAGAAACAGGCAAGCACCAAGCTATTAGTTATTAGAAGGACTAAGAAGCCTGGTTTCCAGAGAATCTGTGTTTATGTATATTACTTCCCTCCTCTGCCATCCCACTGCCCTGCCTCTGTGTCCCTGTGCCCTATCTGGGCACGAGGAAAAGGAATTGCATGTTGCAAAACTGCTGGAATGTGCAAGCAGAACACGGCAGAGGGACCCAGCCTGGGACAGGCTTTGCCCACAAAGAGCTGAAACCCGTGGATTCTCAGATGTCAGCTTTTCACAATCTGCCTTCCATGGAAAATATCCAGTTTTTCATTGAAAGGACCCCAAAGGAATCTACTCTTGCCCAGACAATCCGTGGCTTCTGAGGCCAGGGAAGCAATGGGAGCTCCTCAGTGAGCAGAGCCAGGGGCATGTCAGTGCTTTTGGGCAGCCAGCATTTCAAAGAGGGGTTTGGGACTACCAGTCCTTGGCCATCAGGGAGATGACATCTGCCACTGTGACTTGGAGAGAAAGGCAGATCCTGAGGAGACGCTGCTGTTCAGTGGTGGAAGTGGTTGAGTGACTCTCCCTCCTGTGTGATGACCAAGCCAAGGCTGGCAGCCCTCCTGGGGGAGGTGTGGGCTCGTCCCAAACCCAGGCTGGGAGTGTTTTGGAGAGGGAACAGTCCAGGATCCCCTCAGCCTCTGCAAACCTGGCTGCACCAGCAGCAGCTTACCCCCCTCACTGTTCACAGGGGATTCAAAAGATGAGTCAGAAAGAAAACCTGAAGCTCAGATCCCACTTCTGAGTGGACAAGGGGGCTCAGGGATTCAAGAGAAGACTCCATTGTGACCCCTCACTCCTGTGCCCCCAGGCTGGCTGCATCTTTTTAACAGGATTACTCAGTTCCCTGGATCAGCTTCCCTGATGCTTCAGGTGAGCACAGATCTTGTAAGTCACAGATAAAATCACAGCCTGTGCCAACACCAGGGTCACTGGGGCAGTGAGGTCAGGTCTGTAGAAGAGAAAGCAACATCTTTTATTAATATTTCTAACCACATCTCCTGTTCAGCCTCATCTTGGTAAAGATGTGCACAGACTTCCGTAAGTCTTCCCAGTTGACTTCTAGGGAAGATTCTGGAGTGTTTCTAGTGACTTCCCCCCAGTTTGTTAATTATTCTGAGACACTCAAACTGCTTCTGGATGGTCAGAACTGGCCATGGGTCTCCAAAGCCCAGGCTGGGCAGCTGGAGCAGGTCCTGTACCCCCAGCTACAGAAACATGCACATGAGAAGCCTCAGCTGGAATATTTGCTACATAATATTGTTGGAATATTGGCTAGAAAACACTGGGTTTTGCCACTGCCCCCTGGGGTGATAATGGACAGGGGTTGGGCAAGAAGACAAGGTGATACACAAGAGGATGCTGGTTTAAGAAAAGTGAATCAGAGGAGGTTTTTTTGGTTGATCAAGAGCAATTTTTATCTCTACAGAGGAAAATTTAAGTTACACAGCCCGCATGTACCCTCTGGAGCAGAATTTCAAGGAAAAGAAACTCCCTGCATACTTCTGGATGCCTCATTTGCTGGGGGAGGGCTGAATCACAGTGTTTGACTAATCACATCAAGAAATCTAGCTTTCCCCAGAAAAACTCACCATGGCACAACTTCTGTTACTTCCCCTCCTCTGGACCAAGAAATAGTCAATATGTTTCCCCTGAGATCTGAAAACTCAAACACTTTGCTAAAACTCTTGCCTGGTGGATGTTATCCAACTTTCAGTTTCCAAGGCCTCAAAACTATGTGCTCAGAAAGGAACACAGCCCCACACCAGTGGTGCAAACATAACCAAAGGCAAGTTAATCAAGACATAGAGTAATTTACTCCAAGGTTACTTACGTTCCTTCGCACTGTGCAGGGGTGCAGGGTGAGGGAAAACAACTTACATTTGAGAAGTGGAAGCAGCAGATTTACAGAGTCCTTTGACCCTCCTGGCTTTCAGCTCAGGACCTAGGGTGGCTTTCATGGTTTTCCACTTCCCAGGTGTGACCCAGGTTAAGCTTCGGCACGGTTTCCAACAAGTTGCTTTCTAACCCAGGAAAAAAAATCCCTTCGAAGCTACTACTGACTTCCTCTTCTTTTGTCTCCTTACTCCCTGGGTTGCTACTTTTATTTTCTTTCTCTGAAAAATATTATGAAAAATATTTAAGGACATTAAAGCAGAGCAGCCCAGCCCACGGAGTGGAGCAGCTCATGCCAGGGGTTGCTGCCACCGTGCCATGGGGTGAGAATGATTTCCCTTGCAGGAAGGGTTGACTGCCTTGACTGAAGACCTCAAACTGCTTGGGGAGCATGAGTCCTGTGGCAGAGCAGGCAGGATTTCCAGCTCAGAGAACAATTGACATCAGGATGTATTGTTAAGGTAATGAGTGGAAGCAGAAGTGCCGGAGGCTCAGCCTGGAAGCCGTGATCTCCATGCCAAGACTCCCCAGAGAGCAACATCCAGGCTCCAAAGATAAGCAAGGCTTTGCAAGACAGACACAGAGAGGCTGGGCCTGGACTGCTCCTCCAAGGAGCAACAATGGATGCTCAGCCTTGCCCAGAGCAGCAAGACCCACGTGGGTCACCCTTGGCACCTGTGGGTGCGTGGAGGAGGGATCAGTCCACAGGAGACACAGGGTATTGTTCCCATAACGTTGCTCTCCATGAGGAAGGTAGCAGAGGTGAGCATAAGGTGACCGATGCCAAAAGTGAAGTGACGTGGGCACAGCTTCCAGGGCGCATCCTGAAATGGTCCCTTGAGGCAGGACAGTGATGTCCGAAGCTGGTGCAATCGGAACAGGGATGAGCAGCTTCTTTAATGATACATAATAAAGGGAGGGACAGAACCACACCTCTTCCCTAGGCTCTGAGACAGGGATGAGAGCAGAGCAGTAGGCACCCAGCTGTACAGACAACAGCCAGCTGCCCTCGTCAGCGGAATGAGCCGGTCCCATGGGATCAGGAGAGGGATCAGCAAGGCAGGCGAGATGCTTATGGGGCACGTACGGACCCTTGGCATGGGCAGGGGAAGGGAATCTAGCAGTGATTCCCAGCAAGCTGGATACATAAGGTGGCATTCCCCCTGACCAGGCCATGAGCCAGTGGCACTCTCGAGGCTGGGCTGTGCCCCGAAGGAGCGATGTCTTCCCTCGGCCTGCACCCGCTCGCCCTTCCTTCTTCTCCCGCTCTCCTGCTGTGGTTTCAGCGGGATGTTTTCCTGCTAAGCCCACAAGCTCACGTGTGTGGAGACTTGCCCGTTCCTCCCCAAAAGCCCCCTGAGCCATGGCATTGACGTCAGCAGTGCGCCAGCTGTCAAACAATGGAGATTAAGGCTTGGCAGGCGGTGCCAAGCTGGGCGAGCGCCTGTGCCTCCCCAGGCAGGTGAGCAACATTCCCTGCCGAGCAGGAACAGGCACATTGCAGCACCCTGGCTGCGGCACCTGGACACGAGGCCCAGCGCGATCCCCGGTGGCCCCGAGCCGTGCCCAGGCAGCCGCCGGGGCTCGGCCCAGCAGGACCCGCCGTGGCGAAGGCACCCGGTCCCTGGGAAGGGCTGGGAGGAGGCAGAGCCTGGCTGTGGCTCCAGCCCATGGGGAGGGTTATTCTGTGTGCCAAGAGATGTGCAGTGCCGGGAACAGGCCCGGGGCACATCCCTCCCTGTTCTGCCCAGCACAGGGACAGAGGCCATGACGTGCTGTCTCATGCAGAGCTGCAGCGCAGCCCAAGCCAAGGCCTCACAGACCTCGGGAGGTTCAGCCCTGGGGTTTCTCCTGGGGCAGACAAACATTTGCAGGACACTCAGTCCCAACCTGGGCACCAGGAAAAGCCTGGGACATGGCCAGGCTGGCACCAGCTTGGGGGAGCAGCTGGAAAGACTCCTGGAAAACAGGAAGGGAGCTGCTTCTAGTCATCATGCTTGACCCTCCCATGGTCCTGGCTTTGCACACTAACCTTCCCATTCCCGCTGCAGGCACAAGGTGTCCCATTGCCAGCAGGACTGCCAGGACCTGTCTTCTGCCAAAATAAAGGTGGGAGAACTGCAAACACCAAGTTCACCCAGCACTACCAATGGTAACTCCTTTCCTCACCACTCAGCTCCTAGGCTGGGTTTGACATGGACCTGGGAGCCATCAGGGACAAAGGAGATGCAGAAACATCCTCGTGAGCAGAGCTGAGCCAAAGCCAGAGCTGAGCAGGGCACCAGCAGGGCACCAGCCTTCCTCCCAGCCTTCACTCCTCACCAAACAAACAGAGCCAGGAGGGCACCTGAGGTTAAAGAAACATGACTGACAACGCCCAGAGATATGAACACACAGGGATGTGACAGTTCCAGTACGAGCTACAAACCCTGCTGGGCTCGTGCCCTGCTTGTTGGGAAGTTCTCCCAGCTTGGTGTGCCTCCTGCTCCAGCAGCAGGATCCCACTGGCGAGCTGTGTCTCGCCAGGTGCAGGAGGAAAGCACCTGGCTCATCCAGGGGAAACGTCACTGCCTGGGGAAAAGAACACAGCGTCCTGCCCCACAGGTCCTGCCCCCTCCCTCCACACCAGGCTGCTGTCTCCTTGCACTGGTCAGAGCTCCTGTAACTCACCCTGCCCACGGGAACACCCCTTGGTGAGGTCCTGCCACTAATGATGGTGACAGTGCAGAGTGACACAGGCTGGCCCACGCTTCCCTGAGGAGGAGGAGGATGGGAGGGCAGCAGGGCAGAGCCCACAGGAGCTCAGCTGGACCGAAACCAGAACATCCTGCCCTGAAGACCCCAAGTTCTTCAGAAGGAACACGTGCCATTCAGGACACATCCCGGAACGTTGCAGTGCCCTCACACATCGGGGTTTAATGAGGAGCCACCAGTTCAAGGCTTGCTGCTCCCCACAACTTGGCTCAGCTGGTCTCTGGGTCTCAGGAGAGGAATCCCTCTCCCAGGCTTCCCTTCCCCAGCTCCAGGCACCAGATCAGGCCCAGTCCAAACCGGCTGTGTTTGCTGGAGTATCTGCCCTCCAGCCCAGCCAGGGTGGACTTCAGGAGGTCCACCGACAGCATAAAGCAGAGACGCCCAGGGCAGGAGCTGCTCCCGGGGCAGCAGGATGGGAGGAACAGCGGTTTCTCATGGGCTCTGTTGACTTCTCCTCCCTACGAGTGGTCCCTGGTGTGGTGGGATTCAAGAGGTCCCTGTGTGCTGCCCCTTCTCATGCCCTTCACACCAAACCTCCTGGCACACCTCACCCTTCACCCAACCTTGTCACAGGGCCCGGCCCAGCACGGCCGGATGGGAGGGGAGCTGATGGCCCATCCGAGCCCTTCCCATTTGTTCTCCCTCAAGACACTCTCAAAGGAAAACCCTTGAAGTCATTGTTCTATTTTGATCCAACCAGGACATCCAGCACGGCTCGTGTTAGGAGGGGCTGTGCCGAAGGAAAAAGGAAACTGCTCCAGGAGGAGGGTCTGACCAGAGAGGCCCAGATGGAACATCCAACCCAAAGCCCAGACAACCACGACCACATCACACCCACCCACCTGGAGCACCTGCCCACGGCTGACAAGACACCTAAAACGCTTCACATCACTCACAGTTCCCTTGAAAAGCTGGGATGGCAACAGGGATGGATAATGCCATGACTCAACACGACTCAACATGAGCCAGAACTACTTCTCTCTACAGGAACGTCACCAGGGCTGTGGGCCACCAATGCCTGGCATGGGAGGAGGACAAGAGCAGAGGATCAGAGCACTGGGAAGAGCAGCAGCTGCCAACAACAGGCTGAGAGAGCAAGGGGTGTTCAGCCTGGAGAAGAAAAGGCTCCAGGGAGACCTTCTTGCAGCCTCTCAGAACTTACAGGGGGTGTATAAAAAAGAGAGAGAATTTTTACACAAGCAAATAGTGATAGGACAAAGGGCAACGATTTTAAACCAAAAGAGGTGAGATTTACATTAGATATTAGGAAAAAATTGTTTACTCAAAGTGTAGTGAGGCCCTGGCACAGGTTGCCCAGAAAAGCTGAGGCTGCCCCTGGATCCCTGGAAGTGTCCAAGGCCAGGTTGGACAGGGCTTGGAGCCCTGGGCTAGTGGAAGGTGTGCCTATGGCAGGGGGTGGAACGAGATGATCTTTAAGTTCTCTTCCAACCAAAACCATTCCATGATTCTGTGAAAAACCCAGGGTGATATTTTTCAAGGAAAGATCTACTGGGCCCACAGAGCCACCATGCAAAGCCCAGCTCTGCTCTCCTGGCTTTGGGTCCCTGCAAGGTCCTCACACCCCAGCAGACAACCTTTTACCTTCACCTCTGCTGCTGAGGGACTTCTCATGCCCCTGTGGCTCCCTGGATGGAGGTCCCACCCTGTGAAGACAGGGTGCAGGGAGGGCCCAGCTGCCCCTTCCTGGCATAGCAGCTCAGCAAACACCGCGCTGCAGCGCAGGGCGCGGTGCAGGCAGGTGGCAGCCACCCCAACCCTGGCGCCGTGTCACAGCCCTGACATTTCCAGCACTCCCTGCATACCCGCAGTGGCACCTGAGTTTCTCCCAGATCCAACTCCCTGCTCACTGCAGGAGGACTGACCTTTAGAGGTCCCTTACAAACTCAAACCATTCCCCTCTGGGTTTGCCATCTTCAAAAAATACAAGGGTTTTTTGCTCATCTAGGTTTTCCTCTGCCTTCCAGGGTGAAGTTTTCCCGCTGGCACTAGGAGATGGACCTATTTCAGCCCTGGTCAGTGCATCCCACTGCTGCCTCCTCTGAAGCAACTGCACAGAGCCCAAGCTGTCTCCAGGCACTCTTCTTCCAAAGGCACAGCTTTCCAGGAAAAAGACTAACCAACAGTCTGCAGCAACGCAGACTTTGGCCAGCAAGAAACCGAGAAACAAACACAAAAATACCAGATAGACCCATCAGCATTTCTACTAAATGGTGCAGACGGGGATGAAGCAGAGAGGAAGGGATAGTTTGTTTTCATTCACACGGGGTTGCACAACAGCAGCTGGAGCCCCACGTGCAGGGCTGTGCTCGCCCTGCTGAGCTCACTCCACACTTATCTTGGTCAGCAAACAAACCAGCCCATCACCAAACAACTTAATGGGGAGGATGTTGGGCAGCTCTGCCTTGTCCTTGAGCACGTGAAACCATCCCGCTGACGTGAGCCCATCCCTCAGCCAGGGATGCCAGGAGGGCACGGCGTCCTGGCCCCCTGCGGCGTCAGGGAGGTCCCCAGGGATGGACCGGCCATGCAGGTGACACCTGCCTGCTCTTCCCAGCCCAGGTGTGCCTGTCCCTAATGCTGCTGGGCTGGAGCATCCTGCAGCCATCCTCACTGTCCTGCTCCCTGTGGTCACAGAATTGCTAAGGTTGGAAAAGTCCTCCAAGATCATCGAGTCCAACCATTAACTCAGTGCCTAAACCCGTGTCCCCAGGTGCCACATCCACATGTTTTTTGAACACTTCCAGGGATAGTGACTCCACTACTGCCCTGGGCAGCCTGTGCCAACGCCTGACCACCCTTTTCATGGAGAAATTTTTCCTAGTATCTAATCTAGTACCTTCTAATGGAACAGCTCCAGATACAGCAGCAGGGACAGGCAACCCAATGCTGTACTGGAAGCCTGAGGGATGTCAAGGAAGCAAAGCCAGGTCACCTCTGGGGACTCCCACACCTCAGCTGGGGGCAGCGGGTGATGCAGACAAGAGATAAGTTTTGTTCCAGGTTCTGACATTCCTGGAAGCTTAGAAATCAAGTGCCTTCAACCTGCTTTCCCTCCTGACCCCACGCTGCTCTGCTGTCCCCACATTGCCCTCCCTGTCAGTGTTATCTCAGGTGCTGCCACACAGGTGCTGCTTTGTTTGGCCAGGGCACGTGGCACCGTCCTGGGGTGTGGAGGAACTGCCTCAGGGTCACTGGAGCTGTGCCAGGGGCTCCAACCTCTCTCCAGGCCCTGCACAGGTCTCAGCCTGGCAAACGAGCTGGTTTGTTTCTGGAGGGCCTCACCACAAAGGGTTCAGCTCCCATCCATGGATTTCCTTCAGGCTGAGCTCCGACATCGCTCGTGTTTTCCTCACCGACCATCAGCCACCTGCCTTTGTTTGAGCAAGCAAAGCAAGGAGGCTCAGGGGGTGGAGCTGCCACCCAAAGGGACAAACTGCAGTGGGGAAGCACAATTTGAAGACATCAAGCAAGTTCCTGGGTCTTTGGTGGCACCAAACCCTCTGCAGCAGGACCAGGATGCAGCCCAGCAGGGTAAAAGACCCTTGTGTGGCCCCACGGCAGCACAAGGTACATGAGGATTCCCTCCCCAAAGTGCAGCCAAAGGGCTTGGAATATTTTTGGATCTCTTTGGGGCAGGGGGAACCAAGGGCCCACACAAGCAAAATGACAGCCTTGCATGGCTCAATTGCAGAGTAATTTACTCTGAAGATCCCTGATGAAGCAAATCCCCGGGTGAGTGGGATGCCCAAAGCCAAACCTAGCAGAGGATTCAAAGGGGAAGGGAGAAGAGGTGCTGCTTTGCACCACATCCCACCAGGATTCACATGCAGGAGCTCAGCTCCTCGCTGTGCCCCATGCTGGGCCTTCCACTATGGGCTGGGAAAAGGGAACCCTGTCCAGCCTTTTTCCCCTCATTTCCCTTTAGGGACTACCTGGAGCATTCCCTGCCAGCAGTCCCAAGCATGGCCAGAGAACCTGGGCTTTGCTCTCCAAGAGCATCCCTTTCCCATGGCATGTGCTCATTTCTCTGCTGGTAGAGGCAGAACAAGCCTGGAGCATCCTAAGGGTGGAATTCCCAAAAGAGGAACTCATAGTAGCCCCAAATATGTCCTGACAGCAGAAATCCCCTGAGGGGAGAGCCCCTCAGGACAAGCCAGACCCTCCCATGACACACAACCCCACAAGTACCATCTGCTGCAGGCAAGGAGACACACAGGGGTTCTCCTGGGATTCCTCAGTTGCTCTTAGCAGCTCCTGGAAAGGCTGTGGGGTCCTGCAACAACAAACAGACCCCTCAGCTGAGCAAAGGGAGTGACCTGAGCAAGGACCTTCATAGAATCATGGAATGGTTTGGGTGGGAAGGGACTTCAATCTCATTCTACCCCCTGCCATGGGCAGGGACACCTTCCACTAGCCCAGGTTGCTCCAAGCCCCGTCCAACCTGGCCTTGGACACTTCCAGGGATGGGGCAGCCACAGCTGCTCTGGGCAACCTGTGCCAGGGCCTCACCACCCTCACAGGGAAAAATTTCTTCCCAACATCCCATCTAACCCTGCCCTGTGGCAGTGGGAAGCCATTCCCCCTTCTCCTCTCACTCCAGGCCCTTGTCAACAGTTTCTCTCCATCCTCCTTGTAGCTCCTTCAGGCACTGCAAGGCCTCAATCAGGTCACCCCAGAGCTTCTCCTCTCCAGGCTGAACAATCCCAACTCTCCAGCCTTTCCTCCCAGCAGAGCTGCTCCAGCCCTCTGACCACCTTGGGGCCTCCTCTGGACTCTCTCCAGCAGCTCCATGTTCTCCCTGTGCTGTTCCCCAGGGCTGGAGCAGCTCTGCAAGGGGGTCTCCCCTGAGGGGTAGAGGGGCACAATCCCCCCCTGCCCTGCTGCCCACACGGGGGGGATCAGCCCAGGGCACGGGGGGTTCTGGGCTGCCTGGGGAAAGAATGAAAACTTGAGATTGGGAAATCAAAACCAAACAATCGCCACTTAACGGTATCCGAGAGTACAGTATTTTTGCAGTCAAACACAAACGATTTCCTGATTTCCTGTGCCAGGGCTGTCCAAGCACCGGGCAATGCTCAAGGACTGACGTGTTCCCGGTATCTGCGCCACGCGTGAAGGAAAACAATTCCCCTCCAACATGGAAAAAATCCCCAAACTCATTAAAGCCTGTTAATTACATTCATTGAGATATTTTCTCTATTAGAGCCCACTTGTTTTCCAGTTTTCAGTTCTTCAGGGCTGGAAATTTGCTGTGGCATCTCACTGAGGTGTTCACATAAGGACCAGACTCCAGACTTCTGGATTTTTAAGGGAGTAGACTAAAAGCAATGCTAAAAAAGCCCCATTTGGCAGTTTTGTGCTGTTTTCTGCAGACCTTGCACCCATGCTGTGGTGGGATGGCACAGGTAGCAAAAACAGCGCACCAAACCTGGGCTCTGGAGTGACCTGACCCCACAGGGATGGGAAAACCAGGAAACCCTCAGGTTTTGGAGCCACAGAGACCTGCCAGATGCCAATGCCAGGTGAAAGAAGCCCAACTTAACTTTTCAAGTGGTACAAGATGCTGCTCCTGGCTGAGGAACTGGGTTGCTGCTGAACCAGGATGAACATGGAGGAGGAGGTGTCCACATACCACCAAATCCCAGCTTTGGGCACAGTTCAGACATAGACTTTGGGCTGGGACAGCCGGGGAGCTGCGGGTCTGCCCCAGGCACAGGCCAAGTTGGACATGGAGGGACCTGCCCCAGGCACAGGACAGGCTGGACATGGAGGGACCTGCCCCAGGCACAGCACAGGCTGGACATGAGGGTCCAACCAGCTCCACGTGGGGGTCTGACCACCAAGGCCCTTGGAGCCACATCTTCACCGCCACCAGCAGAGAAGGGGAGGGAGAGTTTCTGCTCCAGGGAGCTGGAGGAAAACACAAACCTGCCGCCAATTAATGTCAGATGAACTCTGGCAGGACACAGGAAGAACATAAAAAAGAAGTGGCAGCATTCAAGCTTCCTGCAACTGCAGAGCATCTCATCAACGACTCCCGGAGAGGAAACATATTCGTGGGAGTGGCGGCTGCTCCCACCCACCTCTCCTTCCTATGGCTCCCGATTTCCCCACTGGGATTTGTGTCAATTGAGCAGACACATTGAGAAATAGGATATTCATTCCCTAAACACCGGAGTTTCAAACCGCTCTGGTCCAAATTAAGCAGAGATTTGGGAGGGGATAATGGCCAAAGATTCCTGCTCCTTCAGTGAGCGCTGCTCCAGTCCCACACTCGGGGGGAGAATACATGTAAAAACTGTTTTAATTAACTCAATTTTTTTCCTTAAAGCTCACAGATTTCAAGATTAGGGAAACACACCCAGCATGGCTCAGGCTATCCAGAGGAACAAAGGAGCTCGGAGAGAATTATGTGTTTCTAAAGACTCAGAGACAATATCCACAAGTCCCTTCTTGCAGCAAAACTCAGGGTTCTGCGTGTGCAACCAAAGGCATTCAGCTTTTTATTATTAAAGTCTTTTTTTTACTTGTTTGGGAGTAATACTGAGGCTTTCTAGTATGGATAATTGTCCATAATGTGGGGCACTCCTCGTGTAAAATGGGACTTACAAGGGATATCCAGAGCTTTTCACACTCCAGAGAGGACTATGTCCACAGCCTCCTCCAACACAGACGTCCCAGGGTGTCACAGAAGATGAGAAGGCAGGTTTGGAGCAAAAAAGGAACAAAACCCCAAAACAATAAATAAAAAAAAGAGCTGGATCCTCACTCAACAGCTGAGCTGCAGAGCTCAGGACACTGGGGACGTTGAACACCCAAAGGGTTTCAAAGGAACACTGGACAAGAGAAATTCCTGTCTTGGTAAACAGAAGGACTATTTGGCTTGGAAAATTTTCATTCAAGCTGGAAGGGGCTGGAGGCTGCAAGAGGACACCAAAGGATGTGCTGCATCAGCCTGTCCTGCTCTGCCTCTGCTCCAGGAACCTGCTCTGACCAAGGCTGGGGAGGAGACCAGGACCCTGGAGCTGCCACAGGATGGCTGTTCCAAAATCTTTTATAGAATCCTTTAGGTTGGAATGCCTCCTGAGACCACCAAGCCCAACTGCTACCCCAGCACTGCCAAGGCCACCCCTTAACCATGGTCCCAGGTGCCACATCCATGTGTTTTCTGAACACTTCCAGGAATGGGGACTCCACCATTGCCCTGGGCAGTCCCTGCCAATGCCTGATCACCCTTTCAGTGAAGACATTTTCCCAAATATCCGACCTGACCCTCCCCTGGCACAGCCTGAGGCCGTTCCCTCTCCTCCTGTCCCTTGTTCCCTGGGAGCAGAGCCCGACCCTCCCCGGCTCCCCCCTCCTGTCAGGGGGTTGCAGAGCCAGAAGGTCCCCCCTGAGCCTCCTTTTCTCCAGGCTGACCCCCCCCCAGCTGCTTCTCATCAGACTTGTGCTCTAAGAATTCCTTGGGCACTGATTTTTAAGGTACAAGGAATGGGATTGTATTTGATGAGTTCAGTTAGAACAAGGAGCAGAACAACAGCGTCCAGTCTGCGGGTCCATGAACCACACTGGGGGGCCACTGGCATGACTGGAAAAAGGAGAAGTCATTCCCAGAGATCACAGAACCACAGAATGTGCTGAGTTGGAAGGGACCCACAAGGACCATCCAGTCCAACCCTTAACCCTGCACAGGACCATCCCCCAAGAGTCACAACCTGTGCCTGAGAGATGGTCCCAGCCCACGCGACCACACACCTCACGATGAGCGGCATCAGCACAAGGGCAGTTTGTTCTGTCCCAGGAAGTGCTGCTGTTTCTTGGAAGCAGCATTCCTGCTGCTCTCAGGTACAGCTTTCTGGCTGAGAGCCTTCAGAGGCCACAGCCCAAAAGCCAGGGCTCCAGTCGCGTGCGCAGTCCGACGTTGGCACCACGGGGAGATTGGGGAGCAGCCAACACATCCCAGGCACAGAGGAGTCAGGCACGCACCCTCCGGATCCCCCGGGGCACAACAGCTCCCTCAGACACCCAAACCTGGCTCTGACGTACGAGAGAAGTGTTTTCCCCAAGTGCTGAGCAGGGCTGGCACTCACAGCTATTCCCAGAACCCACAGCCTTTGTTATATTCCAGTCATACCAAAACAAAGCTGGGAACGGTCTCTGCAGACAGGACCAAGATCCCCCGAGGTAAAATAACATCAGAGAAGGAAAGGAGACTGACTTGAAGTCGCCTGAAGCTTCACTTGTTCTCCAAGACCAACAGCTATGAGCAGCTGGGATTTCTGCTGGATACACTGGCACTGAGAGTGCTTTTCATGGAGATAGCCCTGACTCCTTCCCAAGCTGCTGCCATCACCCAGGCTATAAGTGGCATTCTCTAGACCAGCTGGACCCCTAACTCAGCTGCCAGCACCATCCTGCCTGGAGAGAGGATGGACTTGGCTGACAATCATTTCACTAGAGAAATTGTCAATGGGTTTCCATCATCCCAGTGTGGTGTTGTAACGAATCAAGGCCAGTTGTCTCAGTCCTGTAATAGCCTTTGTTTGGGAGGCAAAATCTGGTAGCTAATCTATACTGGCATCATATGGGAGGGTCCCTTGGGGATGTGGCACAGGTTTCCCACTCCCACGAGTCCCAAAGAAGGTGTCAGCAACTCCCTCTCACGTTTCCCTGTGCTGTTACTGATTAGGTTGGAAAAGCCCTCCAGGACCATCGAGTCCAACCATTCCCCCAGCACCGCCAAGGCCACCACAAGTCCTCAAGTGCCACATCCTCATGGTTTTAAATCCCTCCAGCCTTGAGGACTCCACCACTTTTCCTGGGCAGCCTGTTCCAATCCCTGACCACCCTTCTGGTGAAGAAATTTTTCCTAGTATCCAACCTAAACCTGCCCTGGCCTGGCTCTTATAAATCCTTCAGTGAGGCACCCTCAGCCATTTCTTTCTCTTCCTGTGTAAAATTTAAAATACACAGAGTTTTTTACACAACCTTGCCCCTAGGGACTGCTGCTTCTCAAGAGCCCAAATATTGCAACCCCAGGAACAGCTTGTCCTCCATCACCTGCCAGCCCTTTGCTTTTTCTCCTTAAACTGCTCTTGTTTCCACACAGTTCCTCTTTCAAGATTAAATACTAATAAAGTCATAGGATTTTTTTGGTTGTTTTGCATTTTGGTTGGTTGATTTTTCCTGTTACCCCCCCCTTTTGCTCTTTTTCTTTTCCTGCCCAGCAAGACTGCAGATCCAAGCCCAGTTTGGTCACTGGCACAGAGCAGCTCTCCACTAAGCCCACACATGGTCCTGTGCATCAGCCAGGACCAAGCCTGGGTTCCTTCTGAGGGGTGTCCTGTCCAGCTGCTCCCTGAAACAGCTGATTAGACATCAAAAAGAGAAGCTCCAAACACAACATTTACCCCAAACCAACCTGAAGCCTCCTGTCAGGCCAACCTACCTGTTCTCACCTAATACTTGACTATCTCCCTGCTCAATACTATCCTCTCTCCTCATGCCCATGGTATCAATATCCTCTTTCCATGCCAGCTACTTTTCTCCCCCCCTCCTCAGACTTCTGACATGTCTACAAAGACATGTTTAGTCACTCCACTTCCCTATTCCTTCAAGCCCTTTTCATCAAACCACATTATTCACTCTGTCCTTCAGCATTTCCTAGAAAGCCGTTCCCAACCTTTGTCCCATTTGTATCATCGAGGACAGACAATTAGTTCATTTTTCCTCGTAGAGCACAAATCACCCCCAGCAAGGCAATTTTTCTACATGGAATCACAAAATGTTAAGGGTTGGAAGGGACCTCAAAGCCCATCCAGTGCCACCCCCTGCCGTGGGCAGGGACACCTTCCACTAGCCCAGGTTGCTCCAAGCCCTGTCCGACCTGGCCTTGGACACTTCCAGGGATCCAGGGGCAGCCACAGCTTCTGTGGACAACCTGTGCCAGGGCCTCCCCACCCTCCCAGGGAAGGATTTCTTCCTAATATCCAGCTCAACACCTCTTGCCTTTTACCTCTTCTTTGCCTAGTTTTCACCTCTGGCATCACCCTCCAGAGAAAAAAAATCCTGGAAACTACAGTCTTTCCCATTTCTTCTTTCCTGTAACCACAGCTTTCTGTTCTTTCATCTCCTTGACTCACCTACCAGCCATGCTCCATCCAGTTCTCCCCAGGGTCACACTGAGACTTTGCTGTGTGCCTCAAGACTAGAAGTTACTGATGATATTCTCCTTCCAGGAAGTCTGCCTTGCCTATCTTCTACACCCAAGTGACCTGCTCCTCAAGAGCTCCCCTAGAAGGCCGTAGAGCTAAGATACAACACATGCAGCACTGCAGACAAACAGCAGCAGGAAAGCTATTTGCAATCTCAGGTACAATAAATTCCTGCAAGGAATCTACTCAGGGTAGCTCTCCTATCAGAATGCCTACCACAGAATCACGGAATCATTAAAGGTTGGAAAAGACCTCCAAGATCATCAAGTCCAACCTTTGAACAAACACCACTAAAACAGAGCACTAAACACCACGTTTACTTGTTTATTCACCACTTCTGGGCATGGTGACTCCCCACTGCCCTGGGCAGCCTAATCCCTGGAGGTGAAGCCAGTTTGAAGGACAGTAAGATTTCCAAAATGAATAGTTGTATCTGTACCTCAACCCACACTAAAGCACCTGCCAGTCTCTGTTGAGGGGAGTAGATGAGAAGCATCCTAGGGAAGGGAAAGCTGATGCAGTTTCCCATTCCCACAGCTCCCGCTGACTGAGCAGAGCAGGTTCAGGTGCAGCACATCCCTAAACCTCCTCCAGGCCACAGTGGTCAGGTGTCACTTCTGACACCTGTGGGATGCGAGCAGATCTTGCCAGATATACACCTTGGATGCACGTGACTCCACCCCACAGAGCACATACAATGGGTGCATCATTTTCACCCCGGGCTGTTTTCCAATCCCAAGTAACTCTCAGAGCAGCAGATCCCACCTGGATGTCAGTAACTCTCCCACTGAAAGCTTCAACAACCATGTCACTGTCAACAAAGTCCTGCCACTGGGCAGTTCCCCAGCTCAGAAAGGGAAGAGACCACAGGCACCCACCCAGGCAAAGCCCTGCTGCTTCCCCACATGACTCTAGACTAAACAAAACCAGTTTTAGATCAGTCAGGCAAGCACAGCCCAACACAACATGCCCAAACCTGAGCCAGCAGGAAAATTTCCTTTCAGGATAAAGCAAGACTTGGTTCACTGGCCACAGGTAACCGATCCTGAAGTGCAGATGGGAAAGCTGCAGCATCTGGAGGGACAGAGAGCACTCAAAGCTCTGCCCCATGTGACACTAATTAGGGAGGATTAATTTTCTTCAGCAAGGTTCAGAACTCTGGAAAGAAGAAAAGCTGCACATCTGCGTGACACAGCCAAATCCAGCTGCTCCCACTGGCACACCAGGTTCCGATGGCTCTGGAGCCTGTCAGGGCAGTGCTCCCACCACTGCAGTTGCACAAACACTTGAGGCTGTGGGTGCTCAACTCTGCACATGGGGAGAGACAAAAGGCAATTCTCCATGTCCCACGGTGTGCTGAAGCACAACCTGCCCTGTGGTGCCACTAGGCAGAGGATGGAACCTACAGCTCACCAGGAGAGCTGGGAGCTGTTCTGCAACTAACTCTGTTACATGCAGGATATGAAAGCTACTGAGGCTGAGCGTAGCACACATTTTCCTGAAAAACCATGTTCAGTCCTCTTAAGCAGTGTTCAACTCCAAACAAGCCGGGGTGGAACCCTTCCTTGGGTTAAGGAAGGCAGCAGGACAATACCTGAAGTCCCAGGGACCAGTTCCACAGGGAGGGAGGCAGGTAATCCGCCTTCCCTTCCTGCCAACTCCAGCCCAACCACCGCCAACCTGCACGTTCCACACACAGGGCGAGGTGAGGGACCAAGCTTTCACGTTAGGTGTAATAGAAAAACGTTCTTTACTCTGCAACTTGTCTTTACAAATATATATTTATATATTTAAGCCCATTTCAGGCCATAAAAGCCCATAAAAAAAACAACCAGTACCTTTTTGAACGAGAGAAACTGCGAGGCAGAAGTCTGAGGGGACAGACTCCCACCCAAGGGCTGCTCTGGCGCTTCTCTGAAGGCCCTTAGTTAGCGCATAAAACCACCCCCAAAATCCTCTGATCTGAAAAGGAGGGCACCATTCTTACCCCCCCTTCACTGCTCTCTGTATGAGGTAAACTGGAATCACTTTTACATCATCGCTTTATAAAAAGGAGATGTTGTATCCTGAAGACCAGCTTTTCCAAGGAACATTTGTGAATGGGTTAAAAAGGGTTCAGATGCCGCGTGTGGATCCAACCACAATGTGCTGTTGTCTCAAAATAGAAGAAGTTGATACTAAAAAGCTATTCCAGATACATACAAGTACAAACATTGGAGCTGGTCAGAAAGATTCAGTTTCAACGTTTGGGTTTTTTTTTTTAAAAAAGCAGGGAAAATTTTCTGCAGTGTGGCTTTTCATTTCCCCTCTCCTCACTTTTCTACCAGTCCCATAAACTTTCCGAAAAAAAATCACGTGTCTGCTGTCAGAGTGCAAAGTCCATCCAAATCTCGTGTTTCAGTTCACTATCACTACACTTAACAAATCCTGATGGCAAACCAAAAGGTCTCGATTTAACTTAGCAAAAGTGATACCTAGAAAATATTCAACACCAAGAGGTCTTACAAAAAAAAAAACTTGAGACTACTAAGGCAATCTAAGGCACAGTGTTTTGGAAGAAGTGCTTTCTCCCTTTGGTGTTGCTTTATACACATCACGTGTGCGAGTCCGAGGGATGCATGGAGCTGCAGATGGATGCCATGCCTTCTCCCAAGCAGGGAATCCCATCTTCTGCTGCAGTTTCAGACGTAGGCTCCCAATGCTGCATGAAATTCAGTTAGACATTGCACCAGTTGCTGAAACTTGGGTCTTTCTTCGGGATCTAGGGCCCAACAGCAGGCCATCACTGCAAACCTGCAAGACAGAGGCACATGGAGACAGGAGGAGGACGTCAGCCAGGTGACCACAGCCCCAGTCAGAAGGGGAAAAACAGCCTTTGCCACTGGGAAACCTGCTGATCAAGCAGAGAGAGACCAGGAACACTGGATCTTATAGTACATGATGCTGAACAGCTCTGTCAGAGGACAGACACCTGGAATGATCAGCATATGGGCTGGGATTAGAGGTGCTGGCTTGATTCAGGATATGAGCCTGTGGCAATCCAGGAGGGAGCAATACATGGTCATTAGAAATTGCTCAACTGCTTAAAAGCATGGAATTATGGAACGGTTTGGGTTGGAAGGGACATTAAATCTCATCCAGTTCCACCCCCTGCCATGGGCAGGGACACCTTCCACTAGCCCAGGTTGCTCCAAGACCCGTCCAACCTGGCCTTGGACACTGCCAGGGATCCAGGGACAGCCACAGCTTCTCTGGGCAACCTGTACCAGGGCCTCCCCACCCTCCCAGGGAAGGATTTCTTCCCAATATCCCATCTATCCCTGCCCTCTGGCAGTGGGAAGCCATTTCCCCTTGTCCTGTCCCTGCAGGCCCTTGTCTAGAGTCCCTCTCCAGCTCTCCTGGAGCCCCTTTAGGTACTGGAAGGGGTTCTCAGGTCTCCCTGGATCCTTCTCTCCTCCAGGTGAAGACCCCCAGCTCTCCCAGCCTGGCTAGAGAGCAGAGAGGCTCCAGCCCTTGGAGCATCTCCATGGCATCCTCTGGACTCACTGCGGCCTTCTGGCTCACTTCCATGGCCTTCTTCTGTTGGAGGCCCCGGAGCTGGAAGCAGCAGCGCACACAAGGAGCACCCACCCCAAGGTTTGTCTGACAGGCAGAACAAAAGGGCAGGGGAAGAAGGCAAACCCGGCTCTTTCTCTGACAAGCCTGGCTTAATGTGCCGATCAGAAAGCTTCATGCTCATCAGACCCTGCCCACACTCACAGCTCGTCGGGGCAGTTGATGGGCTGCGCGATGCGATAGCCGTCCTTGAGGTACGCGCCCATCTCGAAGGGGTCGATGTCCACGTACGGCGTCTGGCCCAGGGTCATCAGCTCCCACAGCGTCACTCCGAAGGCCCACTGCGAAGGAACAGTGCAGGGGTTAACAAACCAGGCTGAACCTTGGCAGCTCCTCCAGGCACTGCACGGAATCAGTCAGAAATAAGAGCAGGCACAGAAAGAAAGCTTTATGTAAATTCCATATATAGCCACGTGGCAACACGCTGTCTTGAACAGGGTTAATTAAGAATCCCAGAACTGGTGTTAAGTTGCCCAGAGAAGCTGTGGCTGCCCCATCCCTGGAAGAGTCCAAGGCCAGGTTGGACAGGGCTTGGAGCAACCTGGGCTAGTGGAAGGTGTCCCTGCCCATGGGTGGTGGAAGTGGATGAGCTTTAAGGTCCCTTCCAGCCCAAATCATTCCATGATTCTATGAAGTTGAACTAAAGTCAAAATCTTTATCTGCACTAAGATATCAGTGCTAAAAATCATGTGTTTACTGCATTTTTTATTATGACACTTCAGAACATTTAAATCTAAAGGATACTGAACACTGAATCACTGTTTAACATAAAATTGGTATTTTTTTCTACATTTCAGTTCTTCAAAATGCCTCAAAAATCATCAAAAAAGGTCTGTGAAATTCAAGGGGTCAGAAGGGCAGACTGAATGAGACCATCGTTCTTTTGAATCCAAGTCATCTGTATATTTGGAGGGTATGCTCACAATTAGGACTCAGGAGAAAAAAAATAAGGATTCCATCCCAGTAAACCTGACAGCTGGATCAGCATTCAACACATCCAGCTGACACTCCTTGCCAGGAGGAGCTTAGAAGGATGAAAAGTCCATCCATCAATCCACACACAAGCAGAGTAGAAGGAAAATGATTTATGAGTTGGTATCCAGAGACCCAGGAGACCAGAGATGGAGCTGATACTGCACACTGGTGACTCACTGCTCAGGTTACACGTGCTGCATGCATCATGATTTATTAAAAAAGGGCAGAATTCTGCAAGGCTCACAAGATTCTTGTTTTAATCAAGAGGAATCCCACCACTCCCCTTGATCAAAGCCTTAAGGAAGGGATGTTTTCGGATGGGAAGGTCTGGGAATGGCAGAGGCACAGACACAGCTCTGAACAGCCACCAAAGGAAATAAAATCCCTTTTTAAGTTAAGAAATGAGGGACAAGTGGTGGACACGGACATGAGATGAAGGGTGAGTCAAGCAAAACCACTCTGAGAATGCCCCTCCTGTAATTCCGTAAGGAACTGCCTAAAAATGGCACGAAGAAATTCAAGAGCTCCGTGTCCAACAGTGGGAAAACCACGGAATCACAGTTCAGCAGGAATAGTGGTTTGTTTTCCTACGCTCTGGCTGCCTGATAGAGCTGTTGGCTGGGGAGGAACACATTAATGGGAAGGTTTCAAGCCAGCAAAACCATTGGGAAGAAAGTCATCCAAAAAGCAAGGCTGGAACATCTCGGCAGACACCACCCACACTGTTTGTACCACATGTCATCACCCATTCACCTCTTACATGCAGGGGGATCACTGGATTTGTTCCTTGCAAGCAGACAAAAACATATGACATCAGATTTCTGTGAACAGCATCCAGGTAGATGCAAAGTTGATATTTAGGGCAGATGGTATTTTCTAAACACGCAGAAAAACTGCCCGTTTTTGAACTCTACAACTCTCAGCTGGCCACATCTCTGCAGTTAAAACTGTGTATTAGAAGGGGAGTGGCATTTATACCCATGTAAGGGAAAAAGGAGTTGTGTTAAAATGGGAGGAACAGATGCTGAATTGCACTGTTTATGATACTGAGGTTCCTTCATCCGAATAGAATTCCACATCTCACTGCCACTGTTACATAAGCTTTCATTTCCAAGTCCAGTCTTCAAAAACAGGGCTTTTGTGTTCCAGAGTTAAAATAATAATAAAAAAAAAAGTAAATCAACATTTGCTCCAGCCCATTTAGCACTCTAAAAACATGCTCTTACAGGCAGCTCCGATTTCCTCTTCTGTCTTCAAGTTTGGTACAACACAAACCCCGTACGCATTTTCCAATGAATACAGAAGTACTTGTGGAGCAGAGCTGGCACCTTCCCTTCCTTCCTCGTTTTTCTTGTTGTTTATGTGGTTTGAGCACTAATACAGAGACCACGAGGGGAAAAAAACCAACCAGAACTTCTCAGACGTTTTCCAAACCAGACCAGAGCGCTGCGCCAGACAGGATGCACCCAAGGGTGCTGAGGGAGCAGGCTGAGCTCAGTGCAGTGCTGCTCCTACCATCTTTGAAAGGTCACCTCAACCAGGGCAGGTTCTTGAAAAGTGGAATAAAGACACCCTCGGGAAGAGATGGGAGCCAGGGAACTACAGGCCAGACAGTCTAACATCAGCTCCTGTGTATGTTTGGAGCACGTTATCCTGAAGTCACTTCTATGCATATGAACCATAAAGGAGTGTGGGAAGAGTCAGCATGGATTTATGAGGGCTGTGGATTTATTTTAAGCTGTGCCTGCCTAGCTCTCTGCTGAGCAGACAGTGTGTCAATGGACACAGGGTGAGCCAAGGATGTCCACTTTGACTTCCAGAGGGTGGTTGGGCACTGACCAGGCTCCCCAGGGCAGTGGGCACGGCCTCAAGGCTGCCAGAACTCAAGGATTGTTTGGACAACGCTCTGAAGGACAGGGTGGGACTGCTGGGGTGTCCTATGCGGGGCCAGGAGCTGGACTGGATGATCCTTGTGAATTTAACTGTCTTTTCTGCCAACACTTCCAAGGGAACAGGATGCAATGGGCAATTTTTCTGTGCACAAGGGCCTGACTGCTCTCAGAACCATCTGCCACAAGCAGCAGATGCAGGGAGCAGGAGCAGACACTGTTCTAAACAAGCCACCATTATCTATCCAGTGCCATGGATCCACTGTCATAGAGCCACAGCTCAGGGGCCCCCAGCATAACAAAGATGTGGAGCTGCTGGAGCGAGTCCAGAGGAAGCCACAGAGATGCTCCAAGGGCTGGAGCCCCTCTGCTCTGGAGCCAGGCTGGGAGAGCTGGGGGTTTCACCTGGAGGAGAGAAGGATACAGAGATCTGAGAGCCCCTTCCAGTGCCTAAAGAGACTCCAGGAGAGCTGGAGAGGGACTGTAGACAAGGACTTGCAGGGACAGGCCAAGGGGAAATGGCTTCCCACTGCCAGAGGGTAGGATTTGATGGGATATTGGGAAGAAATCCTTCCCTGGGAGGGTGGGGAGGCCCTGACACAGGTTGCCTAGAGCAGCTGTGGCTGTCCCTGGATCCCTGGCAGTGTCCAAGGCCAGGTTGGACGGGGTTTGGAGCAACCTGGGCTAGTGGAAGGTGTCCCTGCCCATGGCAGGGGGTGAAACTGGATGAACTTTAATGTCCCTTCCAACCCAAACCATCCTGAGATTCTCCAATGGCTGAAAAAAGGGAAGAATGTCAATAAACTACATTTACAAAATGGAAGAGGAGGGAAAAAACTCACCACATCGCTAGCACTGGAAAATTCATTGTTCACCAGGCTTTCCAGAGCCATCCACCGAACTGGCCTGTTCTCATTATCCCCCAGGCAATGGTAATCCATGGGAAACAGGTCCCGGGACAGCGCATTGTCCGTGATCTTCACCTGAAGTGCATCGTCAATGCTAATTCAGAGAGAACAGGAGCACTCAGCAAACCTGGAGTCACAGCTTTACAGCACATATTTCTGCTCAGCCTTAAGTTTCAGACTCAGGATTTAACTGGGGAATGCTAATCCACATTTCAAGGCATTTATTCTCCTGCACCAGGACACGCTTATTCCGTGATTAGCAAATATTATCACAGAACCTATTTGTTCTGTGCCAACAGATAAGCACCAGAGAAATCAGCAGGCTTGATTAAATAAAATCAAACATTTACAAGTGAAAAAAAATACACTTAAAGCCAACAAGGAACTCCCTTAAACTATTCCTGCTCCCTTGGAGATCCCCTACCAGAGCAATTAAACACCTTTCAGCACTTCTGTGGTAATAATGGGGCAAGGATTAAAGTAAAGAAAGATCCTGTAATATCTTCTAGCAACCAATATTTTTTGTGGTCTAAAAGTGTGTCTCCAATCAAGCAATTTGGTAAGATATTATTTATTCCACTCAACAAGAGAGATTGATGCTTGTCAGAAATAGGACACCAAGGGAAACTTACTTTTAATCAAGAAAAGATGACTCAAAATAACACAGAGAAATTGCCCCCTCTGGGATGTAATTCAGACTGTCTGAATTTACAGAAGTGTGTAATACAGTTCAATGTTCTCATAAACAGTTGATCTCAGAATATGGGAAAGATGTTGGCTTCAACATCTCATGACAAAAATACAGAAGTAACATTGGGTTGGGGGAGACGGTAACAAATCGGTGTTTGTTGTCTGCTCATCTTGTCAATTATTTACTTTAATGAGAAAAAAATAAACAAAAATGCTCAATTTGTGTGTTTCCCCCTTTGCAGTCTCTGATACCTTCTTATTTATCCCATTTCTATGCATTTTCAGGCCAGTTCATTATCCTCAAAATTTACAGCCCAGGGAATTTCCATATCTAATTATTGTTGAGTTCAGAGAAATTCCTAGAAGACTTATCTATAAACAAACTTAATCCAAAGGGCAATTTCCCAGTGATTAGAGAGTTCTGACTTGTGCAATCCTCCTGTCCACTGGAATTGGACCTGACTGTGCCATGGACACATGAGACCAAAAGTATTTTGTCCCTTAAACTTGCCAACACCAATGCAACCTGGCTCCCTTCCCAAAATTAGGACATGGATCTGACACACTTGGTACCAGCTTCTCCCAGCCTTTCATCACACAGGAGCAGACCTGGGGATTGAAGGAGGGGCAGGGGGAACAAAGCCCTTCCAGGGATCCCAGCCACTGGCATCTCCTTCTCTTTCCAACCCTAAAGCTCCAGGGGATTCCCTGATGTTTGTGATCTTTGCTCCCTGTGGTAGCACTTCTTCCTCAACGTGTGCACCAGTAAGGAAAAGCAATAGGAATTAGGAACAGTATCTCCCAAGAAGTCCATCCCACTGAGCATCCTTAGGGAGCACAAGAGCAGGTAGAGGGTGAGCAGAGATCATGTGAGGGATTTGGTTCATAGAAAGCCACCAAACACCTCCATCTCTACATTTTGAGGGTGTATTCCAGCCAGAAGATGGTCTCAAACCCTACTCTGGTATTTCTACCATTCCAAAGCTCATTTATATTCATCCATCACTTGGGAACTAAAAAAATCTGCCAATGACCAAAGCCATGAAGCCATTACCTAAGGGTAAAAAACCAAGAAAACCAACATCATACAAAAATCCATCACTGATAAATTGTCAGAGATATTCCAAGTTCTTATTAAAGCTGAAGGGAAGCTTTAATTCTTTTCAAGACTTAAAAAAAAAAAAAGTGATAGACAAACCCAGCAGAAGTATTTACAGTGGGGATGTTCTGCTTCCTTTAAAACCTGGTCCACCCTGGGTTTGGAGGAAAACAGCTTCACTGACAAAACCAGTCACCTAAAACTCAGGAAAAAGCCCAGCGAGACACCTGGGAGCAGAGATCAGGGTGACTGGAAGAGCTCCAGCCCCAGAGGAGGCAGTACTTACACACAGTTTCTAGCAGCCAGGTCTTTGTGGATGACCTCCCGTCTGGCCAAGTAGCTCATTCCACAGGCAATCTGGATGGCCATATGGACGAGGTCCTGCTGGGAAATGGCCTGCAAGAGCCCACACAGAACAGCAATCACTGCCAGCCCAGTGCCTGCAGGGTCAGAGGGTGTGCTGCAGTGCCCCTCCCCTCCCCTTCAGTGCCTGATGCCTTCTAGTCCCTACAGATCTGAGGGACACTCAGGAAAACCCCTTATTCTAAATTTTCCCTCCTTTTTCTGACATTCCAAGGGCAAATGTTTCCAAGTTGCACCTGCTTTTCCTTTGATTAGAGGTGAACACAGGTAAAAGTGGTCGATTTTACCCTTCTTACCACACTTTTTTCACTTCATCTCCCTGAAAACCAGCTCATTTCCAGGCAGGAGCACAAACAGTCCCTTGTTGCTCTCTACTGCTGAAAACCAGTAGCCAATGCTGTTGCTCCAGCTCCCTTTGCAACTTCACAGTCCTACCTAAATTAAAATCTTACACATATTTATAGCTTGCCTTCCCTCTTCCACTTCTATAGTGTTTCAGGAACCTGAGGATGTGGGGAACACACTGAAGCTGCAAGACCAGGGTTAAAATAAACCAAATATTACATTAAAATGATAATAAAGTGGCTAGTTTGAAATTTGGTACATAACAGGAAGAAATCCTCACCTTGGGATTTCATTTTGTGCCTGATTTATTCTAAAGAATCCAAACCAAGGTGAAGTTGAAAACAAGGTAATTCTAACAAGAGGGATAGTTTTACTATATATACACATCCAGCACTAAAAGATAATTCAAATTATTAAAAACAAGCATATTTTCTTTCAGGAAATATATGCCACAGGTCCCATGGAAACACAGCAAAGTTATTAATGCTAAAGAGCACCCACAGCAATTAAAAAAAAAATAAATCAGAGATTGCTTCCCTTATCTAAAGTTCAATAAATCCAGTTATTTGACTAACAAAGAACTACAGTAATTAAAGGGAATGTTAATTACACCAAAACTAAAATCAGAAAATCTGAAATTCCTCCAGACAGGATTTCCCCTAATTTAAATCCACAATCAGACACTGTTTTCTCTATTTTTTAGGATAATTTGAAGATGCACTGATATACCACTGATATACTGATATACTAGTCAGAGGTCTCTCAGCCTCATGCTGATAAACACAGCCAGGAACGCTTTCCTAGTATGGATCAAGGCCAACACTTGCTGGGGAACCTCTTCTGCAGGTCACACCAATGCCACAACTATTCCTTTGAAGGCACAAACACGGGTGACAGACCAAATCCAGGCTTAATGGGCACGAATTCCCAGATTCCTGGGTGTACCTGAGGGTTGTTGGCCTCCACCAACTTGCACTGTCGCAGGAAGAGTTTAAGGTTCCCCCAGTTCATGTATGGCAGCAGCACCATTGGTTTCTCTCCCTCTTCTATACAGACATGGGTGATAGGCAGCAGATTCCTGCAAGACAGAGAAATTCCTCATTTTATGGAACTGAAATCTGGTAAAAAATATTTCTGATCCCTAAACACAGTAACTGAAATTAATTCAGTGTTGAAGAACAGCATTTAATCTTGTATTATGAACTCCTGAGCACAACATGTCCAAATAATTGAAGCCCTAGACATTACTCTTCTTAATAAATGCAATATTTGATTACCTTCCCATTAGGAAAGAACCCTCCAAATTTTTTCCATTTGGTCCAAAAGGGCTGAAATAAATTGCTGTGAATATAGGTTATCATTTGGACTCCAAAGTGATATATCCTCAGCTGGGAAGTGTATAATTCTAAAGGCAACTACAGACACAGAATATACAGTTCCCTTACAGTAGTTTAACCAAAAAAAAAAAAAGTCAAAACATCATGTTTGATCCACTGCAAAGTGACAGAACAGAAAAATGTAGTTTTGAATCAGCTAAGCATCAAATTGTATTCTAACTACACAAACAGTTTTAGAACCAGGGAATCATTTAAGTTAGAAAAGACCTTTAACCCAGTTCTGCCAAGGTCACCACTAAACCACTTTAAATGTCCCTTCCAACCCTCTTATGGCCCAGGTAACTCCCATGCTGTGGTGTTTCTAAACATCTCCCTGTAGTATCATTCTATAAATATAAATAGATCAATATATAAATATATATAATAATATATAAATATCAATATATACATTCATAGGAAACTGAACCAAACTGGACAGAGTTTCAAATTTCCATCAATCACTTTTTTAAATACCTGTATTTCCTATTTAAAACTTGTTAGTAAAAGTCTCCAAAGAGATATGATGATTTTTAAAAGGGAATTTTGAAGTTTCTTGCTCTTACCTGAAGGCGTCTGACAGTCAGGTGTCACACCCATGAGCTCTACAGACCCATGAAGGTCCCAGCTTTATGGGCAGTGTAGACAAGAAAAGTTTTTTGAACTTTTAAAAAATAGTTTCACTTACAAAAGGGAAGACAACAGCTCAGTCTGAATGATGAGAGAGGAGGGCTGGGTCATTTTGGTTCAATTTTTAAGTATGATTCCCCAAGAACCTGCTACTGCTCTTAATACAATCCTGTTTTTTAGGCAAGGCTGAGAGAGCTCCAGGGAGACCTGAGAGCCCCTTCCAGTGCCTAAAGGGGTTCCAAGAGAGCTGGAGAGGGACTTTGGACAAGGGCCTGCAGGAATAGGATGAGTGAGAATGGTTTTCCACTGCCAGAGGGCAGGATTTGATGGGATATTGGGAAGAAATTCTTCCCTGGGAGGGTGGGGAGGCCCTGGCACAGGTTGTCCACAGAAGCTGTGGCTGCCCCTGGATCCCTGGAAGTGTCCAAAGCCAGGTTGGACGGGGCTTGGAGCAACCTGGGCTAGTGGGAGGTGTCCCTGCCCATGGCAGGGGGTGGCACTGGATGGGCTTTAAGGTCCCTTCCAATCCAAACCAGTCTGGGATTCCACGATCCTATAAAAGTCTCACTGAATTCTAAACAAACAGTTCCCTTTCCCCCCTCAGGGAGTTTTAGCTTTAGCACAGGGATTTCCAGCTCCCAGGGTCAGTTCTGTCACACCCCTTGCTTGCCTTACCTGTGGTGAAGTCCTCGGAGTTTGCAGCTCTCAGTCAGCATCATTGTCACCTGCACCTCCGAGGCCTGATCTAGGGGGAAAAGGGAACCACAGACACAGCCTTGGAATCAAACCAACACATCCATTACAATTCACTCCACGTTTTCAAGTCACTTGAGGTCACTGGAGCACAAACAGAACTTGTTTGCCTCCCTTTTTAAAATGGAATTTAAAAAGCCCCATGTGAGTAAGCCAAGTTCTGAGGGTTATTTCTGCTTGAACGAGTGGGGTGACGCCGAGAAGGGAAACAAGCCACACTCCAGGTGCTGACAGGCTGTATTTTTGCCACTTCCTGACAGCTTCTGGGCAGGCACAGCTGCCTGCACTGGGCACTGTGGGGCACATCCTGCCCAGGCGCCAGGGCTGGTGGAAGCAGGGCCCATGCCACGTGTTTCCCAAACGTGGATGTGCTCTGAGGACACTGCTTTGCTGCTCAGTTACCAGTACAGGTGTCTGCAGTTCACAGCCACACTGCTGGAGACCATTGATTTCTAGGTTTACTTATTTCCTTGCTCTCTGCTCTGCCCACTTGACTCTTGGTAACCTTAGAGCTTTGGTGTTTCCTTCTCCACCTTTAAAAATGAATAAATAAATCAATCAAATCCCTGCTGCCAGCTAAAATTCAGGCATCTGTGGTAACTCCAGTGACCTATGGCAATGGGCAGAACACCTCCATCCAGTGGGCAGAAGCACAAGTGGTGCCTGCAACCCCTTCCCCACCAATATTTGTGTATTCGGGGCTTTTTCCCCTCTCAGGTGGTAAGAACCTACAGGGAAGCTTAAGGTGACGTAAATAAGAGCTCTCCCAATCCCACCCTCCTCATTCCTGGGTGCATTTTCCATCCCTCCCTCATGCTGGGACTAGTCCTGGTGTGCCTTGGCAAGAAGCTGGCACAGGAGAGCCCAGCTCAGCCTCATCAGCTTTCCCTGCTGCTTTAAGGGGGGGATTTACATACTGCCCATGATTCAAGCCAAGATTTTACTGCCCTGGGAGGAAGAAGAGGCAAGAACTCATCTGCTCTTCTTTTCATTCTCCATGGTCTGAGCCTGCTCCCTGTGCAGCCCTGACACCCCTTCCTAACTGAGCCTGAACCCTGCAAGGGAAAACATGACTTGGGCTGAGTTTTGAGTGATGTGGGAGCACTAGAAAAGCCCAGAGAGAGGTGCCATTAAATTAGTGACAATTATGGCTGCAGTATATTATGGGATGCATCAACCAGTGCATTTGGACTCCTCACAACAAAAAAGACACTGAGGGGCTGGAGCATGTGCAGGGAAGGGAATGCAGCTGGGAAGGGGCTGAGGGAGCTGGGGGGGCTCAGCTGGAGAAAAGGAGGCTCAGGGGGGACCTTCTGGTTCTGCAACTCCCTGACAGGAGGGGGGAGCCGGGGGGGGGGGTCGGGCTCTGCTCCCAGGGAACAAGGGACAGGAGGAGAGGGAACGGCCTCAGGCTGTGCCAGGGGAGGGTCAGATTGGATACTGGGGAATATTTCTTGATGGAAAGGGCTGTCCAGCTCTGGCACAGACACCCAGGGCAATGGTGGAGTCCTCATCCCTGGAGGGATTTAAAAGCCATGTGGATGTGGCACTTGGGGACATGGGATAGTAGTGGCCTTGGCAGTGCTGGGGGAGCAGTTGGACTCAATGGTCTTAGAGGGCTTTTCCAAACTAAACCACTTCATTATTCCCTTGTATTTGATAACAATTCCATATGGGGGGATGGTATGTACAAACTCTTGCAGTGCAGGAGACATTTAAGCCACCACCAGCTGGAGCCTCTGGTTTGCACTCCAACACAGAGGCATGACAGGTTTGCTGTGTGAATTATTTGAGATGCAGGAGAGAGACTGCAAAGGGTTTGGAAACAAGTAAGAAAAACCGAGATAGTGCATTAAATGATACAGGCCTGAATGCTGAATCAGCCAACTGTTCTAAAGCATTAAAAATGGAGAGGTAAAAGCAGATTGTGAGAGGTCAGAGGAGCAGGCTACCAGCACAGAGCTCCAGGTGTAAATGCATTAATTACAGGACTCAAAGACCTCAACCTCTTCAACCCAGCACATGACAAGGGAGGAAAGCGATTCCTGGGTGTGAGTTCAAGCTGATTAACCCACTCATGCACTCTCTGGACCTGCGCTTGCTGAACTGGTTTGCTTTTAATTATAAGAGCCACCAAGTAATAATTTGAAGCTTTAAATCAGAGATTATTTAAGAGTGGATTTAACATCTACAGAACGAGTCGAGCTGCTTTGGACAATGCACCTACTCATCTCTTCACGGTAACTCTGTCAGGGATGACACTCTCCTGTCACTGCCTTTCCCTTTCCAGCACTCAGGGAGGTTTCCAGCAGGTCACTGTGATGTTCTGGTGCTTTCTTTCCACCTCATAGTGGTTGAGCACCCAAAGGGACAATTGACTCCCAGTCAAGTATATACGGAAATCAAAATCTTATCTCGTGAAACAGTCTCAGCATCTGTATTGTGTTTGCTTATCAATATTATTTCCTTGTTTTCTGCATAGAAAAAAGACTTACCCAACACCAACAAATTCAACAGACCCAGAATAAACAATAGCAGTAAAAGGCTGAGACCAATGCCAATTAAGTACCACCACGCAATTCAACTGTTGTTGTTTTGTACTCAATATAATTCAAAACAGAATGTAAATCACCTCTTTGAGTGATTCTAGTCAAAAGGGGGAAAAATACCACCACAATACTACTGCAACAGTCCCCATAGCAGTCAGACTTCCTTTTAAGGCCACTGTCATCAGTTACACAAGAAAAAGTTCATTTAACTTTTCATTTAACTCTGCCTCATTTAATAGGCTATAACCACAGCTGAGCATCCAACAGTCAGGTCTTCACAGATCAGGGTGAAGGTGATTTTGGTAGTAATACATTTTGTTGTGAGGACCTGGTGAATCTGACCATCATGTATGAAAACCCTTCAGATCAATCCAGGAAACCCACAGCATTTCTGGCTGATATGAGAAATAGGAGCCCCAGAGCAATTCCAGCTTGGTGAGATGTTTTTACGAGGCCATTCTGGGACGAATCTTCCAGATTTCATCCTCCTGCCTGGGCCAAAGTATCACCCTGTACTAAAACCAGGCATTAGATCTCTGAGCAATCCATGTGGGCATTGTCTGTGCCCCCACACAGGTGAGAGCTGGGGAAGGATCCTGTCAAACCCACGGAATGCCCACGGGCTCCGGCAGCTCCTTTGTCTGCACCGGATCCATGAAGTCATTTGATATGAGCACAGCCACACACGTAGCTGGAGAGGGGGAACAGGGGGAGAGCCTCCCACAGAGCCAGGAACCTCTGAAGTTAGAACAGCTACTTGAAGACACAACTGAGGTCACAGGCTCCCATGCATTAAATTTGGGCACAAGGAAACAGCCCTGAATTTAAGCTGAACTCTCCGGGGCAAGGCAACAAGGGCTTGGTGCACAACTTCCTCAAAGCCCTGAAAAGAGTTGAAGTCTGACAGATTACCATTATTTGTGATTAAGAATATGTCAGAGCTCAGCAATTCATGCAGTTGCAGCTGGATGATGATGAGGTGCAGCCTGGTTTTCACAAGGTGATCGCACATCAGTAGCTGAGTAAATGAAGAGCAGAGATTTCAGGTGAGTTAAGAGGAAGATTTAACACCCAGTGGCAACTATAGATGTTCAATTAGGACCAAAAAGGTCCAACTTTCAGAAGGTGCTTAAAAGCAAGACTATTTGAGATAGATATAAACACATTCCAGAGAGGAAGATGCCCTCAAAGCCCTGGTTTCACCCTTTCTGGGCCTGGTTTTACCTTTTGCCAAGGCCCAGAGCAAGAACAAGGCAGGATTTCAAGCAGCTTTCATAGAGCTGCAGGTTTGTCTCATGATATCACAGTATTTGTTTGCAGCCAGGCACAATGGGACTCCTGGCACTGCTATTTTTGGAGAAGAGGCTAATCCCTCTGTGCTGGGATGTGCTGGGGCCCTGCCTGGCTCACGGGGAGAAAGAATCTACTTGATTTTTACCAACTTCTCCACGACACCAAAACTGAACTAAGTCAACCCAGAGTCCTTTCACAGCCTGCTAAAGGCAGGAACAGCAGATTCCCTCAGCACTCCTATCAGCAGCAGCTCTGCAAACACAACAGCCAGGAACTCCAAGGCTTCTAACAAACACATTTCCCAACAGCAAGATTCAAAAAGATGTTTTACCTGCAGCTTTTCCCACCTTTGGACCATTTGTAACGGCTTGTTCCCAAGGGAACTTCCTTCTGTCTCATACTGAAAGCTTATACTCTCCCTCACCACAGCACTTGTACAGCCCATTTTCCACACAACTGCCTGTTCTCACGAGCTTCTATAACCCTTATTCTCTTCCAGCCCTGGGGGCTTTGCCCAATATCCTGTGACAAAGCCCAGGAGCTCTGGTTCTTTAAGGGTGACAGGCACAGAGGTCACAGAGTGTGTCCACAGAACAGCTCCAGGTGGTAAATGCTCCCTGTATCAACACATCCTTCTTAATTACTGATGCTTCTGCACAGCAATTAATTAGGTAAAACTGCTCCCAGGCAGAATTGAGCCCCAGTTCAAAGGGAACACGTGCCTGGGTACTGCTTTAACCCTTCTACTAGAGTCTTTGGGAGAAGTTCAACCCTCCAAGACTATCCTGTGCTCACATCTGTTGCACAGGACATTTTTAGTGCTGCTACCAGGTATTTTCACAGCTTCCCTTCACTACAAGGATGTACTGCTAAAGGAATGCAAGCAGTCAGGATCCAACCTGCTTTTGCACAGGCAGAAGGGAAAAGGACATACAGAAAAATATTTCTGCTTTAAAATTTCCAGAGGCCCCAGGAGTCAGACAGGGACAAGGGACCATGGAAGCCAATGGCACATCCCTGGCTTCCTGCCTGCCTCTGGAGCGAAGGAAAAAAATTCCCTGCTAAAATAGGGAATGTTGTTCTGTTTTCCCTACATTACAAATGCTCACACAGTTCTAAAAGGGCAGAGAAAAGCAGGATTTGGGGATGGTCTTATTTCCCTGCACAACAGTAACACCAGGATCCAAGGAGCAGCAGCAAAGAGAAACAAGGAAAAGGGTCTTTGCTCAATAATCCATTAAATGAACCCATAAATAATCCATTGAAATGAAGTCGAAAGTGTAAGTAAATGCAAAGTGAAACTGGGGAAGAGAGACATGACTAATGTCATGGTCCAAAGGGCAGCAGCAAATAAAACTGAAATGCAAGTAGTGATTTTAACTACATGTAAATCAAAGTGTACTGCAGGTGATTATTTTTTAGCATATGGAATAACAAATCTTTAAATTAATCAGTACAATACTTCAGACATCAACCCTAAGAGCTGCTACTCAGTATTTTTTTTAATTTATGTTGTATTATTTTAGGTCTCAGGATATTCTTAAAGAACTAGAATTGAATGACATATGTAGTGTATTTTTAGGCTGATATTCAGAAATTTGCTGTTTATTCCCCATTCTTTAAATTCAGGTATCTTCCCTTATGAAGACACTGAAGAAGATGAGCACTAGCTCTTTTCTTGATTTTTTTGGTTTTTGTTTTGTTTTACATAAACTATATTCTACAGAAACAGGATCCTGCACTCTGATTTTGGGAGGTTAAACACTTTCAACAATTAATTTAAATGCTGTGCATTTAAGGCATGAACCTAAAACTTCGAAATATTTTCACAAAGCTGTGCTTTAAGAATGAACTGCCCAGAACAGCAAATTCAATCCATTTAAAAATGATCCCTTGGGAACAACTGTGGATGCTCCAGGCTGTGGTACTTGTTTAGTATGAACAAGAAACCCTCCAGCTGGGTTAACACAAAGCTGCTTGTACACACTTAAGTCCCCTAAATGGTCCTATTGCTTTCCCTGCTCTGAGTTCTCAGGATCTCTATCCTTACACCTCCTCACTGCAGGAAGATGTTCTAAAAGGTCACCAGAATCACCAAATCCCAAAGTGGTTTGGGTTGGAAGGGACCTTAAAGCTCATCTTGTTCCACCCCCTGCCATGGGCAGGGACACCTTCCACTAGACCAGGTTGCTCCAACCTGCCCTGAAACGCTCCCAGGGATGGGGCATCTCCTCTTAACTAGATTAGCAATGGATAAAAAAAATCTAAAGTATAATGTCAGAGGTAGCCAAGAACGCTAAAAGAGTCCTAAAGCACTTTTCATGACCTCAGATAGCAAACCCCAGAGCTTTGTTAATTTTGGTTAAATGAAGTTTTAAGAGCTGACCTTTGTCACACATTGACTTTGTTTCCAGTGCTTTCCATGGGTGGTTTGTTTTCAAACTCTCCTTCCTTGTACATCAGAAAAATGTTAAGTGGTTAGAACATGAAATGGGAGCAGCCAGGTTATCCTGAACAGCACGATGGGTTGTTTTTACCAAAAGTGTACCTTGGCCAGAAGGTCCTGAGTGAGTCAGGGCTCTGCACAGCTCACCCTCGCTGTGTATGTTCCTGGAATAACACAATTCCATTTGTTCTGCTAAGAATTTTCTCCTTCACAGGAAAAGCACCATTAAACAATGTGTTCTTTCAATCCAAGGTGTGTTTTTTTCCCCCTCTGACTTCCAGAGACTCCCAAGAAAGGCAGAGGAGATCTGTTAATCACTGGCAAGAGATGCAATGCCAGCTTGGAGAAACGTGCCAACCAAGACACTTCCCAAAGCTGAGAGGGATTGGAAACCTCCTGCTGGAAAGGGAAGAATTCCAGGCTCATAACACAATTCTTCTGTAGAACAAGAAACACAACGAGGGAAGCAAATTCCCTGCTAAAATAGGGAATGTTAAATCTCTCATCTTCTAACAAAGAACTTATTCAGGTTGTGTTGATCCATGGATTCCAAAACCCCCAAAATAGCAGATAACGTATCCGTGTTCTTACTGGCAATATCATCCTTAATCCTCATGGATGTCTATTTAAAAAAAGGAATAAGGCAAATTTTCCACAGAAAAGTCTAAAGATGAAAGTCATTAAAACTTTTACAGTGAGGACTAGCAAATGAACATAGTGAAGCTGTAAACTGCAAAGACAACAGAACAACTGGGTGGCCAACATGAAGGATCCAGAGGAAGCAGGAACACGTGACACCTTCTCCCCAGATCTTGGGATCTCTGTATTTCCAAAGTTATTAGAGCTTCCAGAAACCCACCTCTAATTTTGCCAAATGATATTCATTTTCCTTTTAAGCTCTCCTTGGCACAGAGCCCTCCACATAATGGAAGGCTCAGGCATCCAGACACACTCAGAAGTGTTAAGATGATACAGCATTAAAAAAACTTTATAACCTAATGTATTTCATGAATGTGCAGGTAGAAACTTTGTCACTACCAGGGCATGTTACAACTTTCTCCCTGGAGTGAACCAGAGTTAGAGGTGGAAGAAAAAACTCTTCTAAGGGATCTGGAGTGAAACTCAGGGATGAATCCTCCTTCAGCCTGTGTCTTTATAAAAGATGTGTCTTTATAAAAGATGTGTCTTTATAAAAGATGTGGTGTTGAGGCTGCAAGAGAAGTGTCTCCAACTTCTCAGTCCTATCAACTTATGAGCTACAGAACAAGTAATCACTGAATTGATTGAAAGCTACTCCAGTATCTTAAGGAATGGTTCAAATGAAAGTCCTAAACTCTGTGGTGGAGGAGAAACCAGCCCAATCATGCCAAATGAGCACACTCCAATCTATTCTCTCCCTGCACTGATGGTGCCTCATCAGCCTCAAACTTGCTCTCTGAGAGTCTGACCTAATATGTCAATCCCAACTTGGAAAATCAGGGAATACAATATATTGCTGGAAACCCTCTGGATGAGCTCTTCCACTTCAAGAGCCTCTCAGGACACTCAGCAGGTCCAGGCTCCCTCAGTTTTCATGTATTACTGGTTCCTTTAACAGGTCACTTCAAGAAGGGGAACAAGCACTAAGCTCAGAGAAATCAAGGTTTCACTGAGCATTCTTCAGGTTTATAGCAATGCTCAACATCTTCCTGGAGGGCTGGAAAGCATCAGGGAAGCAAAGTGGGAAAGGCTGCTGCAGCCACTGTCATAACCAGCCAACTCTTTGTGCTTTTTGATCCTTTGGGGAAAAGAATCAACCCCTGGGAGAGATAAAAGATAGGGAAGAGGCAAGCTGGCAAGGCTGCAAACCCTCCCCTCAGAGCAGGAAATAGAGATGTACCTACAGCCTGAGGAGCACAAGGGCCACAACAGTCCCCTTCCCTGGGATAGGGAATAAGAAAACTGACAGCACATCCCCTCTGTCCACGTTATGGGAAACAATCCCACTTGAAAGTTATGGATGCTGTAAGACACTGGCAGCTGAAGGAGGGACACAGGAAGAGTTTCCAGAATTCATTCATGGGTATTCCTAACAAGCAGCAATCAGAAACCATTCCTTGAACAGCACAACAACCCTTCCCTGGTACCTTCCCTAGAGAGCAGAGCTCTTTCTCCCAAAAGCCAACAGATCTGAGCTCATGGTCCAGGGAAGCCTCCCAGTCCCATCTGTAGTTCTTGTTGGGTTGAGGTGGTTCAGCCTGGGGAAGAAAATGCTCCAGGGAGACCTTTCTGTGGCCTTTCAATACTAAAAGATGGGTTATAAGACAGACAGGGAGAGACTTGTGATCATGGTCTGTAGTGACAGGACAAGGACAACAGCTTTAGCTTGGAAAAGGGTAGATTTACGCTAGACATAAGGAAGAAAATTTTAATTATTTATTCTTTACTGCGAGGTCAGACCCTGGTACAGGTTGCCCAGAGAAGCTGTGGCTGTCCCTGGATCCCTGGAAGTGTCCAAGGCCAGGTTGGACAGGACTTGGAGCAACTTGGGCTAGTGGAAGGTGTCCCTGCCCATGGCAGGGGGTGGAATGGGATGATCTTTAAGGTCCCTTCCAACCCAAACTGATCTACAATTCTATGATTTCACTGGCAATTCCAGGTTTAAAGCCATAACAACTCCCTTAATGTCAGAACAGCGAAAACAATGGATTCAGTTTCTCAAGCTCTGTTCCTGGTGAAAAGAAAGATGTTTTTCCTCTCTAGAAGGTTATTTTTCCTCTCAGCACCTCCTGAAAGAACTCCAGCTCACAGTTCACTTTCCAAAGACCTAAACCACCCCACAGCCCCCCCTCCATTGCTTTCTGACATTCAGGGCACCAAATGGGCTTCATTTGATCCCTCTCAGAGTAAAACAAGACAGTTTTGGAGTAGTTTGTACTTTTGGGAAGGGATAATTTAACTCCACAGACAAAGCCTTTTTTCCTTGTCTCTTTTCCATGACTCCCAGGCTCCTTTCTTGCCTTCAGCGAAGAGATACTTAAGTCACTTTAATAGTTCTCATATCCATCACAATTTTATGGTCCTGCCCTGCTCTGCCTGTGCCAGAACAGCAGCGTGTGTGTGGCCACAGGATGAATGAGATCAAGGAAAAACTCCTGTTACAAGAGAGTAGGGCTTTTTTCCCAAACAGATCAAATTCCTAACTTATTACATGTCCCAGCTGCACACACACACACACACACATCACAGCCAGGGTAGGAAAACGAAGCTGCCCAATATTAGCACTGCAACTGAGCTGCTGAGAGGAGAGAGGCTGGTTACAGTTATTTTCCCTGCTGCCCAAACCAGACAAGTGTCACCAAAATCTACTCTGAACTTTTTCCACACAGATCCTTTCCAAAGCTGGGAAATTCTCTGCAGACTGATCCTGTGAATGCCATCACTCTCCTAAAACCACGCTCCAGTTCACCACAGCCAGTGAATCCTTCCCTGCAAAGGGATGGGCAAGAGGAATCAGGATTAACTGTGCTACAGATCCAAGGGAGAAAGAAGTATGGATTTAGGAGTGGATTGGAAGCTGCATTTTGGGATAGCAATTCCATAAGTGGTGATGGGAGGCAGCTAAATTAAGATCTCTTCTGACAAATCTTGTCGTGCTGTTTAATCCAATGTTATAAAAAGCAACCCACGTGCCATGGGCCAAGTATTTTGGAAACTATATTAAATAAAAGCAAAATGACAGTCAGAAGGGTTTGTCAGGAGGGGGAACAGAAGGCAGCAGAAGAGAAGGCTCCAGGAAGGCCTTAGAGCCCCTTCTAGCCTCTAAAAGGGCTCCAGAAGAGCTGGAGAGGGACTTTGAACAAGGGCTGGAGTGACAGGACAAGGGGAATGGCTTCCCACTGCCAAAGGGCAGGGATAGATGGGATACTGGGAAGGAATTGTTGGTTGGGAGGGTGGTGAGGCCCTGATACAGGTTGCCCAGAGAAGCTGTGGCTGCCCCTGGATCCCTGGAAGTGTCCAAGGCCAGGTTGGAGCAACCTGGGCTAGTGGAAGGTGTCCCTGCCCATGGCAGGGAGTGGAATGAGACGAAATTTAAGGTTTCTTCCAACTCAACCCATTCTGAGATTCCCTGATTCATTCTGTGATTCTATGACATGCCAGAGAAAAGAACATTACAAGATTGTGCAAGAAACAGACCAAGAAAATTGCTTTCTTTAAGCAACATATTAAAGATGGCAGAGAATAAATGGGTAACAGAAAGATTCAACAGCAACAAAATTCAGCAGCTTCACCATTTCCCACCTTCTTCTTTCAAATCAGGATCTTTAAAAATTAACAGTAAGGCAAAAAAATGTAAAAAGTTGTGATTCTTATAGAAGACTAATTTTTTTTTTCTTAAGAATTAAAGAAGTTGTAAAATGAGAAACCAAAAGACAATAATGCACCCAACTGAAATGACAAAAATAAGTGGTGAAACAACCACTGCACTGGGAATTCAGCTACCAGAAGACTCCTACAATGATGAGTGCAGAGGATGGGATGTATGTAGATACATGTAATGTAGGGATATATGTAGGATATATGTAATATATACACAGGATATATATAATATGGTTTTCATCTCTACTTACCTTGTTTCTTAAGTCTACCTGTCACCATTTCAATTCCCCCAACAAAATATTTCTTGGACACAGATGCTCTATTTGTATCAGTTCAGTTCTGAATGCTAATTCTCACACTTCACCAGCAAAGCTTAAGGAAGGCAGAGCCCATGCCCTGCCTTGTGCACATTCACACATTTATAGAAGATTTTCAAGATGTATTTTAGGTGGTTTTCAGCAATTTGCAGGCAATAAGGCTGTGGATGGAAAGAGCAGTGACATGCTAGGGAAAAAAACCAATCTGACTTTTACTTAGAACAATAATAAGTGAAAGTATTCCAGGGAAAATAGCTGAAGGCAGTGGTAGAGAATATATGCATTTTTCTTCCATATAAGATTGCTGTTCTCTCTGGCTGAAGGCAGTATCCAAACTGCTTTTGCTTTTTAAGCAGTAATCATTTGCATATTTTGGGGAGGGAGAGTTGTTCTTAGAGCCAGGTTTGGTACCCTCAGTCTGCACCACAACTCAAACACCTGCACACAAACCCAATCCTTTTGCAAACATACCTTTAACAGTTTTGACAAAAACTTGCTTCTCTTTACTGGGGTCTTTCTCTTCTATTAGAATTCCATGGAAAATGCGCCCAAAGGTGCCTGGAAAGAGAACATACAATTAGTATTAAGTGGGTAAAACACACTGATAACATTAAGAGAGTATCTATTAAGAAAACACTACTTTAGGATGTATCAGCCACAGCAGAAAGTGAGGAGCAATGGCAATTAAAGTGTCTATAAATCCCATAAAATCGCCAATATAGAACCCAACCAGCTCTCCAGCATGAGGTGGATTCACAACTACAGGCAGTAAATCCTGAAGGTTTTAGATAACTAAGAATTTAGGGGGACAAGTATGAGAGTGAACTAATGACAGCAGCAGAATCCACTCAAATTAAGTATCAATACTGCAATCCTTTAAGACTCATCCAGCTCTGTCACCAAACATCTGAAGTGCTGCTGGGGCACTGAGTCAATTCTAGTCATGGATGACTCCCAACACCCCAGCTACAGGCAGAGCACAGGGGAAAACAAGGCACATTCCAAGGAAGGCACGAGCGAGGAAGGTTTTGCAGAGCTCACACTGGAGCTGAGAACGGAGCTGTGCCCCCAGACCTTCAGAGGCACACGGCAAACGGGAGCAAAGGTCCTCCCACTGCTGGTCAGACTAACACAGAGCATTCAGCAGTCCTGCCTCCAAAGGATGATCACCTCAGATCTCCAGCTCTGGGAAGTTCGATTGCTCAGGGAACACAGACTCAGACATTAATGGTAAAAAACCCTAAATAAGCTTATTTCCCAAATTTGGTATCAACAAGAATCAATCAACACTGTGCAGGAACAGTTCCAAAATGAACAATCAGGGGTTGGACTCCAGAATCCTTGTGGGTGCCTTTCAACTCAGGATATTCTATGAAAAGAACCTGGTAATTTCTGAATTTTTGATATCAGGGCTGTAAATGTGGCATCTGCTGATTAGATTTCCAGATCAAAGGTTATCAAGTTGAGACACTGAGTTTGGACAACTGAAGTTTTTCTGGTCTTTGGGTTGTTTTCACTTTGATTTTTTTTGTTGTTAAGAGCAGGAATTCTCAAAAATTAGTTACCTGGCCACTTACAGCCCCAAATGATTCCCTCACTCCTCAGCCATCTAACACCTTCCTTTATTTAAGGGGCCAGACTGGTAAGACAGACAAGCCCAATGATTTCCTTTTAGTTGCTCCCCCATTCTAATGAATTCTGGAAACTGCTTTCCCCACACCCCAAGTGCAAACATCACTCATTGTTCCTCTCTTCCACCAAAGTTATATAAAGATCAGAAATGTCACCCATTAATAACCTCAGAAAAATCCAGCAATAAAAATCTGTGTATATTTATATATCAATATCTGTGTATTTATATATCGGCATCGTGGGGCAGGAATAAAGTGTCTGAGTGCTGTAAATACCTTCCTGGAGCACGTCTTTGAGGGTTATCCTCTCCCTGGAGATGGCTATGTCCTTCACTTTAGCTTTGGCCTCCATGAGAGTGACACTTTTGAGATCATTCTTCTCTATCCGTAACGTAGGATAACCTGAGGAGCCAGCAGAGCCAAACAATCCAACATAAATACCCTTGGAATGAAAATACAAGCACACGGCTTCACCTCAGCACCACCTACAGGTACAGACCAGCACGGCCCTAAAAACGTCGTGTATTCATCTTAAAAAGAGGATTGAGCAATAAAAAACACAAGATGCTGTGTGAAGAATCATCAGCAGGGAAAGAAATCACACAAGGATTCCCTGTAGTGCCACGAGATAACAATAATACATAATAATAAAGTGCCTCTTTATTAACCCCAAGGAAAGGTGACTAACACCTCCCTGCAGTGCCCTGACAAGGAGGAAATGAAGAGGGAAGACGCCTGACCCCAGCAGGACATAACCAAACTACCAGTGCCCTCTGCTGGCACTTCCACACATCTGGAGACACCAGCAGAGTCAGAAAGGACAGAGTACTTTTGCACAAGTTTATGAATCATTAGAGAAATCTTGAGAATTACTCTGGTAATATTTTCTTAAAAATTTAAATGTTACTGAAAACCCAATTAACGCAACTGTGCAATGATCAGCTGGGTTGTGTGTTAATTCTGTATTTATTTATTTATTATCTGTGTTATATATTTATATATTTATTATCTGTGGAATTTTTGCTCCTCAAATTATTGTCTAGTGGAGGGCTATCCCACGCAGCATTGCTCCAGGGAAGGGACTGTTCCAGCTGGAGGGAAGCTGGACAGTGCAGGGACACACCTGGAGTGCAGTTCCTTGGCTGTTCAGCCTCACTGGAGTGACCAGGAGCCTTTCCCTCGTGCTGCACGTGGGATCTCTGTCCTCTGTGACCAGTGACAAGACCCCAGGGAATGGCTGGAGCTGTGCCAGGGCAGGTTCAGGTTGGATCTCAGGGAAAGGTTCTTCCCCCAGAGGGTGGTTGGGCACTGCCCAGGCTCCCCAGGGCAGTGGGCACAGCCCCAAGGCTGCCAGAGCTCCAGGAGGGTTTGGACAACGCTCTCAGGGACAGGGTGGGATTGTTGGGGTGTCCTGGGCAGGGCCAGGAGCTGGACTGGATGATCCTTGTGGGTCCCTTCCAGCTCAAGAGATTCCATGATATCAGTTACCAGACCAGTCAACCACAGAGAATACAAACCACTGCCACCCTTCCTTTTCATTCACTGCTCTTTTTAGCTACTTCATACCATTTCAAGTAAAGCTGGAAGCAAAAAGAGATGAAAAGAATAACACAACCATCAGAAACACATGGAGATGGGATCACTCCTGAGCCCCAGAGCTCCCTCCTGACTGCGGCATGGCTGGATAAGTCTGTCCTTAGATTAACACTTACTGGTTACTGGCGTGGCGTTGTTGGGGGTGTCAGCTCGCAGGTACTGCGTCGTCTGTGTGGAGGGTTGGGACAGGCCTTGGGAGCTGCTGCTGTCACTGATGCTGGTTTAAAACAAAGATGGACAGTTAAAACATCACTGCTCGCCACTGGAACGCATTCAAAGTTAACTCAGTGGCGTTAAACCAGGAGATTTTCCAGGCAAGGCTTGGAAAGAGCAGAGTTTTTGAAGTCGCTCACACATTAAATTGTGTTTCAGGGAACTCACCCTAAGAGCAAAGGGAATACCGGAAAATCCATAAAAATAGAGAAAACTGAAATTCAGTCTCCTGTAGAAGTCAGTAAAAAACAAATGTTTCCATAGCCTCCTGGATCCCAGAATTGGTTGAGTTGGAAAGGATCTTAAAGCTCATCTCATTCCACCCTTCCACTAGCCCAGATTGCTCCAAGCCCCGTCCAACCTGGTCTTGGACACTTCCAGGGATCCAGGGGCAGCCACAGCTTCTCTGGGCAACCTGTATCGGGGCCTCACCACCCTCCCAGCCAACAGTTCCATCCCAATACCCCATCTAACCCTGCCCTCTGGCAGTGGGAAGCTACTCCCTCTTCTCTTGTCCCTCCAGGCCCTTGTTCAAATTCCCCCTCCAGCTCTCTTAGAGCCTTCTCAGGCACTGGAAGGGGCTAAAAGGTCTTTGCAGACCCTTCTCCTCTCCAGGCTGAACACCCCCAGCTCTCTCAGCCTGCCTTTTCCGTCTGCCCAAGTATCTACCAATTTTTCTGTCAATCCTGACAACCCCTGTAAATCTGATTCTGTCCAAATTTCCCCACTCCACCCACACAACTACTCTGACAAAAACTGAGCAGCCACAACCCTCCCACCCCATAAACAGCAGGGCACCTGCAAAAGCTGCCTTTCTGCAGCACAGCACTTACCACAACCCTACACAGGTAATACCTGCTACAGCTTGACATGGAGAGTAGAAATCCCACAGATTTCATTTTGAGACCCAACTCCCACAAATCTGAGCAAATCTGGAATACACACCTGTCATCCAACTCGATCCTTTTCATGCTGTGGAGGTGCAGGACAGCCAGGATTATTGCCACCAGGAATATCACAGCACAGCACACGCCCACACTGATGTAGAACACCCGGGTGGAAGTGGTGGGAGCTGCGTTTACAGGATCAACTGAAACAGGGAGGTACAAAGTCACCAAACTCAAAGAGAAAAAAACCAAACAAATCCCACTAGAAATTACAATTTGTTAGTTTGTTACATCAACGTGAGCAGAAGGGCTGGAGGCAGGGAGGGATCAGGTATCCTGGAGAACAACTGCCCTGGAAGAGACAGCAGCAATGCACTCCACTGCCTTCCAAGAGTATTTGGGCCAAAAAATGACATTTTGGGCACTATGGAGGCTGAGCACAGTCAGCTGATGGTACTTCCAGGCAGGAGTGAGTAAAAGAAACTATCTTGTCCCATTCACTCAACAGTGACAGGTCAGAACAGCAAACCAGACAGGTCCTAAAGTCCTAAAGAAAACAGATCAGCCATGTAGGGAAACCAGAGCCCCTAAGATGGGACACGAGAGCTGTAAGGAGACTTGAAATAGAGGTTTTTACCCCCTTCACTAGTTAATATAATTAATTAATAAAATTAATTATCAAACACACACCCCCAAAATACTGGGTACAGTACAGACTATTTGGAAAGTGTTTTAACAGGGAAAGCTGTGGCAGCAAAGAGCATCCCAAGTTTTCCAGTTTTCACACCCTATAGCTATATGTTCAGGATTACTTACAGAGAGCCTTGCTGCTGTTTTTATCAGCTGTTGGAGATTTGACTTCTGGTTCAAGCTCTAAAGAGATGAGACAAAACCATTCAGTTTGGTGTACTTTTATTACTGCAGCCCTTCACAGGAAGCCAATTGCCTCCTTCAGGGAAAACCAGACTGAGGGATGAGAGACATGGTGCCTATTGAAATACTCAGAAATATGCACCTAAAGGCACAATACATGTGCTGTGGTCCTTTACAAAGGGAACAAATCTTCATTAGGCTTATTGTGAGCCTGGTTTCCAAGGGGAGCAGTGCAAACCCAGGGAATGCAGGCTGTGGAGATGCCTTCAGGTGAACCTCCCTGAGGATTTGCATGGAGGGAATCCAACTTGCACATCCCCTTTCCTGCTTCCAGTTGTATCCAATCCAGCCCAGCCCCTTCCCATCCCAGTTCAGCCTGTTCACCTTGTGAAACAGTAATCCAGGGCAGGGAAAAATCAGAGAGTTTTTCTCCTCCTCTTTTTTTATTCCCTTTTTAAACTTGAGGAGGAACTATCAGGAATGCCCTGAACAAAACCAGTAGCAAGTTCCTTTGTATTTCTAACCTAGGCACTAAATTAAGTCAGAAATCCCTGTGTGATCTACACCAACCAACACACAAAGTCAGTGATGGTTAGATGAACCTGCAAAAATGTGATCTTTATAAGAATCATTTCTGCATGATTTAGGAAGTGGATTTGTCTCACAGCCCCAGAAAACCGTGTGGTGCCTTTGGAAACCTCTGCCACACATCCATAGCTGTGAATGGGTCAGCAGGGCTGACTTCCCTCACTTAGAATAGTTAAAAAAATACCCAGGAAAACATAACATAAAGGTAAAAATGTCAATATTATCAGCCAGACCTCCATTTTTACTAGAGATGCACTTTAATTATTATAATTATTATTATTATATTTATTATTGTAATTAATTATTATAATTAAAAATGATCTTCCTGTAGCATCAATGCAAGGAACAGGAGTACCCCAACATTATGTGCTACAAAGCCACACCAGCTCTTCCACCCACACGTTCCCCAAGTTCATCTCTGGGCATTTACACTCCAGAAAAGTGACAAATGTCCCTCTGGAAAGCCAACTGCTGTCCTGTCCTCAAAGGTTCCACATGATCAGAGTCAGGAGGAGCATGGAAAGAGAGAGCTGGCCACCCCCAAACGCTGCCTGGGAACGGGACACCACAACCACTCCTAAGGAGGGCACAGCTCTTGGGATCCTCCTAAACAATTGTCTTCTGATGCCTATCAAAATACTACGAAATACTCTGAAAATTCTAAGAAGCAGCAACAATCCAAGTACAAATTAGGCTTGCAGATTCCCAAGTGGAAACACCAAAGAGTCAATCTGGGATTTCCAGAGTCTGGATTACATCCCAAGATCATTTTGTGCTCCATGTCTGACAGACTAACACCTCCTTATATTCACTAAATAGCTAATCTTATCATAAGTTATGAACTAAGTAGATTTGCTTGGTAATTCTTAGAACAATTTGAATTCTCAGAGTGTTGCAGTTTTGAAGAAACACCTTTTTTCTTTCCAAGCACAGAGAAAATGCTTTCTGATATATATGTAAAAAATAAAGGTCAATCAATACAGCAAAACTCTTGGGGAAAGTTATTCATTCATCAGCTTCTGCTTTTACCACAAGTCCCCACTGATCTCTGAAAGACAAAATTTGACCTGCTTTCTTCCAATCCTCTCCAACACTCACTCTGTTACTCCTGTCCTGGATCACACACCATCCCACTCCCTTTTCCTATCACACTTTAACAGTAAGAACTTTTCAAGATTTGAAACTTAGTCTCTTACTTTTGTAGCACATTTTCCTTCTTTTGAAATTTAAAATTGTGATGTTTTTTGAGGAATTCATTGTTAAGTTGAGCTGCATTAGTATTGTGACGTCGGAGTCGAGTCTGCCAGTGCAGGAGAGTTCCACACAAAACACTGTGAACACAACAAAAGGGATTGCAGGTAAGTTTGAGCACTTCTCAGGCATTGTGATGGAACAACTTTCCATGATAAGGGTCTTTATAAATGATGTTTATAATGCACACTGTCAAATAACTCGATATTAAGAAATGTTATTTTAGCCTTCACGCCTCATCACTTCAGACAACTATCAGAGCATTAAAGGACATAGATTTTAAATTCATTTATGTCACTTATATTAAATGTTCACAGGTTACTAAAACTGCATTTGGGAGTAAATGACCATTATTCCCCCATTAGCTGGTTGGGGGGTGGGAATTTTACCTGAGAGGGTGCGAGGAACTTCTCCCTGTAGAGAAATGTTGGCCTGGGGCAGAGCCATGGCCACGGGATCATGGACCTGAAATCCCAGTTTATACTCAACCTGTAACAAGAGTTGGGAGAGAGAAAACACATCAGAAATCTCTGCAGTAGTAAAAAGAAATGCTACATACCTTTTCATAATTCTTCTTGAAAAGAAAAAAAAACCTATATACATTGTTTTCAAAGAGTTCTGGTGATTTTAAGTGACCACATTCCGAGTTTCTTATGTGATATTTAAACATCAGGTATTTGTGATAGTTTAAATTAAGAAAGCCAAAACAGAAATCGTTCTTTAAAATTTGAGGCAGAATTCAGAGTGGTGTAATAAAAAAAAAATCCCCCACAAACCTCACCTGTCAGTACTTTTAAACTTACTTCTTCAAAAGTCAGCCATAGGAATTCAAAAAATTCCCCCTCTTCTAGTCAGTTTTACAAACAAAATTGCTTAGAAACAATTTACTCAACTATAGTCAGGATTTTGTTTCTACTTAAGAAGCTGATTCAGCAAACATTCATTCAAAAAAAACCCTACAGGCCTAGTGTAAGTCCTAAGATCCTGTTGGAAATTAATCCCAACCCTTCACAGTCAGTTGAATGAATTTGTTTGACTTTGTTTGGTCCAACAGTTTATTTTTTTCCCTCCTTTCTAAAACATAATACGGTTCATTTCTGTTATCAATTTATTTCCCAGTCAAGATGCCAAGTGTGGAGACACTACCCAGTTTCTGAGCTCCTACAAACTGCCCTGCACCCACCCCACCAAGTCAGAAGGGAAGGTGCAATCACAAGCTCAAAAATTCCTCCTCAGAATTCCCAGCCAGGCCCAAGGAAGCTCAGGGCAGGGACAGGGAGGCAGGTGGCCCATGGCTGCAGCTCTAACAAGGAAACTCATGTTACTGCTCCTACTGCAGCATTTCCTTCCTAAGGACAGAAGAACAACCATCACTCAATTTAAAAAAGAAAAAAAACCCAACAGCCCAGAATGAACATCTGGCAGAGACTAAACAGATCATTTAATATATGAAAATATAAATTGTTAAGGAACTGGAAAGAGCACAGGCAACGTTTCTGACAGCTGCTGCTGCACGCTCCAGCCACAGTGATTAAGTGAAATAAAACCCCTTTCCATTTAATCAGGGTTCAGTAATAACATACTAGATGCTGTTTTTATAGGTTCTCCTTGTCTCCAGGCATATGTTTCTAGAAATCTCTCCAACAATTGCTGTACATATCATTTCCAGAGGCTTCAGTTCATGACTGCCCCTTCTGCGTGTCCAGTGCACCAACAGAAGAGATTCCACAGCTTGTGTACATCCATGGACCTTGCCAGGAGCAAGCAGCATAAAATACTTTAAAATAAGTGCTTAACCTTTCTAAAGTAAGAAAGGAACAGCTTGGATACATATCATCTTAACTTGCTGCCTGCAGTCATATAAATAAGTATTTTGCACCTAGCACATGCTAATTTTTGCAAAGAAAAGAGCCATTATGTGATAAAAGAACTAATAACACTAGTGATAATATTCACTAGGCAGCACAGCTCATGTCTCAAGCACCCAAACCCAGAAGTTACTGCTCACCTTGGATTTAGCATGCCAGGTGAAGTGGAGATTGTTGGTCTCACTGGGAATTAAGAGGTTGAAGGACAAGGCGTAGTGATTAATCACATCATTCCTCACGTAGGACAGCTCTGCATCGAGACCTGCAAGGAGAAAGGGAAGAGTGAGACAGGGAAGAACAGGACCAAACAACTCTCAGGATCACCAGCTCCGCCTGCATCTGAATTTTTAGCGGATACTTCCTCAAGTCCCTAAATTCCACGGCAGCTTTGGAGGCCAATGTTGTGCAGCACTGACAGAGCACTTCAAAATCCCACAAAGCACCAGTTTCAGAGAAGTGCCACAGGCTCAGACACAGGTAAAAACTGGAATGGAAGGAAACAAGACTTTTCACACAGTCCTCCAAGAGAGTCATTACAGGCTCTCCCAAACATACCCCTGTCTGCTCCTGGGAATCAAGGCTCTGGTTTTGCTCTTATTTACAACTGTGTTCACTCAAACCAAACTGCCTTGGATTGTCAGCTGGACAATCACAGGTAATTCCTCCTGGAATAGCTCATTTCTTAAGCCCAAAGCACGTAAGCACTATGGAATTAGTGTCAAGGTAATGAGACTACAGAAACACAGAATGGTTTGGGTTGGAAGGAACCTTAAAGCTCATCCAGTGCCACCTCCTGCATGGGCAGGGACACCTTCCACCAGCCCAGGTTGCTCCAAGCCCTGTCCAACCTGGCCTTGGACACTTCCAGGGATGGGGCAGCCACAGATGCTCTGGGCAATCTGTGCCAGGGCCTCCCCACCCTCCCGGGGATGTATTTATGTAAATCTCTCCTCTTTTATAGTTTAAAACCATTCCCCCTTGTCCTATCACTGCCTGCTCGTGTACAAAGTCACTCTCCCTCACATGCAGTGAAAGGAGACATTTGTTCACCCAGCAACACTAATATTTTATAGCTAACCTATGCTCTCCAAACATTTTTATACACCTGGAGAACTGAAAGACCCACAAAACGATTAATTACAGAGGACTAAGGTGCATTTCCCTAAATAAAACACACAGTCTCAAACTAAAACTCCTGCAGCTGCCCTTATTTTCTGGGCCACACGTTCCAAGGTCACCCTGAACACAGGGCAGGACCCTGCAGCTTGCCCTGGGTGTCACTAGCAATTAATGGCAGAGTAAGCACTACTTCCCTGCAGAGATAAAATTAATCCCAGTTCCATATCCTCAGGAAAAACCACACTGGATTTGTAATCAGTACCATTTTGCCTTGTCTCACACAGCTCTTCCTCCTGTGCTCCCAATCAAATGCTATCCAGGCTCAGCAATGTATGGACATGCCAAGAGAACAACTGGGCAAATGAGACACAGAATATTCCACACAGAGGGAACAGAGTTCAAATCAAACAGCCACAGTACAAATGGGAATGTAAATAATGGATTCTGGGATGACCTCACTGTGGCCTTCCAGTACCTAAAGGGGGCTTATAAAAACCAGGGAGAGAGACTTTTTACACAGAGACAGTGATGGGACAAGGGGGAATGGTTTAATGATGGGAAGAAATTCTTCCCTGGGAGGGTGGGGAGGCCCTGGCACAGGTTGCCCAGAGAAGTTGTGGCTGCCCCATCCCTGGAAGTGTCCAAGGCCAGGTTGGATGGGGCTTGGAGCAACCTGGGCTAGTGGAAGGTGTCCCTGCCCATGGCAGGGGGTGGAACTGGACGAGCTTTTTTCAACCCAAAACATTCTATGACTCCATTAATTATTTTTAGTATGGCTAGAAAGCCAAGAATATTGAAGGGCCTTTGACTTTGAGAAAATAGCATTTAAGGTATCCTGAAGTATTCCAAGAATCCAGGGAATCACAAAAGTCTGGGTTTTTTAAGAAATTAAGGGAAAATAAATCAAAACTAACCACTGAACTGTGTAGACAAGCTGCATTTGAAGAAAGGGAGCATCAGCTTGAGAGAAAGAATTCCTCCTGTTTAGTGCAAAAACTGGGCACAGATCAGTGCAAAGGGACATATCCTCTTATTCCAATCTTGATTTAATCCACCTTGTTTCCCCAGGGTACAGATATGCAGCCAAGATATTCTTCTACATCCTTGTTGCTGTTAAACACTTTTACTCCCTCCTGGCTCAGCAGTGTCCCAAAATTTAAGCAAAACCCCAGAGTATACAATCACAGGTACTGGGGGTGGTGAGGGGGAGAACCCCAGAGACTGGGGAAGGAGTCAAGAGAATGGAGTAATCCCAGGGAGGAATGCTCTCACACAAGGTATTGAACAGAAAAGGCTGCAGGTGATGCCACAAGTGCTGAATGTAAACAGCCTGAGACAGTACACAGAAAAAAGTTCAGTATTTCTTGTCCACTTGGTTCATATCCCCACTCAGCAACAAATGGGAAATGCAAAAGCATATCCAGGGTACAACAGGGAGGAGGGGGAACCACACCCTCCCCCTTGAAACAAAATAAAATTTTGAAAAACACATAAAAGCAACAGCAGCCTTCCAAAATCCTTGCTCAGATAATTTTTACATGTTTGGACACGAAATCCACCTCAGATTTAGCAAACGTGGGAGGAGTGTGGAGAAGAGCTCACAGCTATCAGACACTTGCTATTCCAATCAAGATAGGAAGTTTTATGGGCATAAACCTACTAAACAAAGTATTCAAATCAACCCAAATAAGTACAAGTTATTTAAAACAAAATACGAGGGCAAAAGGATTAGCAGGTGAAACAATGAAACCAGAGCAAGGAAGCTGATCTGGAATAAAGAAAACCTCATCTGCTGATAAATGGTCTCCCCAGAAACCACAGGTTCACAAAAACATTGCAGAATTTCAGGGTGATAATCCTTGATTTAATATAAACCCTTGTAGAGAAACTGGTCATAGAAATGAAATGGGTTTATGGCAATAAAACTGCCTGTGGTAAAAACCTGCCTTTATAAAAGCAATATAAAAAGCAACCCTAACTGAAGCTGTCAAGCAGAAATATCTTGAGGGGCAATATCATCTAAAGGGGTCCAAAACCAAATTACCCTACAGAAAACCAATCAAACCTTTAAGCTCTAATGGTGGTACAACACTGAGTAATTTGATTCTGGAGCCCACTAATGTTTTAATGCCTGTGCTGCCATAAAAAGCTCCACACTAACAGGTGACACTAATAATATGAATTTCAACAGCACCATGTAAGACCCACACGAGAACCAACATCGTGTTTTATGGCTCAAAAAAATTATGCTTTAAGACTGGCATAGAAAAATAATTTCAGAGGTTTTGTACAATTGCTCTTAATTCATAAAAAAAGCAGAAAATGGCCTGGCTCAGTGTCAGGGGGCTACAGAAACTGCCTATGGAAGAATTAACCCAAGGACACAGGGACACTTTACCAGCAAATCCTCTGTGTTTTTGGTGTCTGTGGATCACAAATTTCCTAAAGTTCCTAACAGGAGGGTTGGAGTAGGACTTTGGAGAAGGGTATGCAGTGATAGAACAAGGGGGAATGGCTTCTCACCGCCAGAGGGCAGGGTTAGATGGGATATTGGGAAAAAATTCTTCCCTGGGAGGGTGGAAAGGCCCTGGCACAGAGAAGCTGTGGCTGCCCCTGGATCCCTGGAAGTGTCCAAGGCCAGGTTGGATGGGGCTTGGAGCAACCTGGGCTAGTGGAAGGTGTCCCTGCCCATGGCAGGGGTGGGACTGGGTGAGATTTAAGATCCACCCCAAACCATTCCATGATTCTGTGATTAAACTCACAGGCAGTATCTCCCAATAGCTTCTCACTGGATTTTTTTTCCCTAGGAATTTGGATAAAGGCTTTCTCAAAGCCCGGAAACCAATAGTTACAAACCTGGGAAATACCAAGGTTTCAATACTGAACAAAAATTTTTTCCTTTTAAGTTTATCAACAATGAAAACATTTCCTCTCTAGCACATCTTTTCCCATCAGTGAAATAAAGATAAAATTCCACTGTCCATGCACAGCTAAGAACCAGAGTCCTTCCCCAACAACCAAGCTCCTATCTCCCTACCTCCAATCCGCCATGGGATAGTTCTGCTTCCAGACCAGTTTTCATCCCCTTGCTGCCTCCCCACCTCAATCCTGAATTCCTGAAGCACTTTGTATAATTTATCTCAGTCAGGCCAACGAATCACACCAAAAAAATCGCAGCTGAACCTGCCAGTGACAAACAGCCCCTTCCCTGTGCTCTGGGCAGGCACAGGCAGGTGTGTGCTTCCTGACAGAGGAGCTGCACCACATCCCAGCTGTAAGGGAAGGCACTGGGAAGGTCCACACAGGTCAGGAATCACACAGGGCACTGCAGAGAACAGCAGTGGGAGCCAGAGCTCACCAATGGGCTGTGGGATCTGAGTCTCACCCCGACAGCTGAAGTTTAACTCAGAATTGCTTTAATTCTGCATTTGCCTTTTCCCTTCACAGTTGTACGCTGACACCTGCCTGGCAACGTTCCTTAGTTCAGCCTTCAGCAAGCCAAAGGCAGGGAGAGCAAACAAGTGGGGGAACACTCCTCAGGGAGTTTAACTGCCTGGATTTCCAGGCAAAGCCACCACCCTTTCACCCAGGCAGTCCCTAAATCTCATTATGAACTTCCCCATCTTTGTACCTCGGGCACAGCTTTGGAAGAATAAATTAAAGTTGAAGGCAAACAAAAAGGTAAATTTAAGAAGCAGCACAGAGAAAGTCTGTCATTCTTTGCACTGTTTAACATAACAAAAGATCTGAAAAAGCTCAGAAAGGAAGGGGAGAGGCCAAGTTTCATTCCCAGATGGTAAAGATGCTGGGCAGCCCTTGTGTTCACGACAAAATTGAATCATGTCAGTCCAGCAGCCTAACAAAACACTTCTTTTCAAATGTCCTTGTGCAAATGCAGTCTGGCTTCAACTCTCTTTTTTTTTTTCTTTCTTTTCAAGCACAATATACAAAAGAAACTTGCCTCTATCAGCATGGGAAAATTGGATTTTATTCTTATGAAGTAAATCTGTCCTGCAACATCTACTAGTAATAACGTGTTCTTCTTAAACACAACAGTGTTTAGGAGTCTGTCACCTGGGGTTACACTTAATTACTTAATCACTTCAAATCATCATAACATAATTCTGGCACATTTTGTCTGAACTGGGAGATTTAAAAAATGAGTGTGCAATGCAAGAGTTGGATGAGATTGCTGTTAGACTAGGGTTAAAATATTGCAAAAAGCAGCATTTCATTAAGAGCAGTCTGGCAACAAGAGCTGACATAATTATCTGTCGCAGCACAGAAAGGACTGAAATTAGGGCCTGTTTTCCTAATGTTCTGGTCTTTAATTTGGGCCTGTTTTCCTAATGTTCTGGTCTGTAATTTGAAGGAGTTTCTTCATCAGCAGCTGAGAAATCTCTGCAGTGTGACATCAAACCACCCCAGCCCTCCCAGAGCAAAGCCACTCCTGCTCCTGACTCACAGCCACTGAAACTAATTAATTGGGAAGAGTTACCCAGTTCAGTGAGTTGTTATATTCACATAAATATTCTATTTGTTCTATTATGTGCTCCAGAGAATCAGGCCTCTGGGTTAGTCCTCTGGCCAGACCAGAAGTTTCCACTCCAGCATGAACATCCATGTTGAAGGAGTAGGAACCTCGAGCTTCAACACCCCTCCACCACCCCCCACTTCCCAAGTCCTGCCCCATAAACACACCGGATTCTCCCACCACTGGACAATTTACCTTCTTGAAGAAAGGCATCTTCTTTTTACTTCCATTTTCCTTTCACTTAAAGTGCACCCTAAGTCTGAAACACTGACTTTAAAGCCTAAGTCTTCCTTTTTTTGTAGCAGGTTCTGCAAATGTCCGCTGAAAAATAGAGCCTAAGGACAAGGAAATGTGGCTGAAGAATTAAAAATCAGCTCCTGACTACTGCAACTTCTTTTTTTTGGGGGGTAGTGAGCACACTTTCCCAGAGCAAGCCTTCTTAGCTTGAATGTGCTTAATTAATTCACTTCAACAATCAGCCTATGCAGAGCTGAAACTACAACTGGGAGTTAAAAAAAAAAATGAGGAAAACAAATGCAAACTGATCCCCACGGATCAATTTAGCTCAGAAAGCAATAAACTACTGGGAATGCAGTACTAAGCATCTGAATATAGAGACAAACAAAGAACTTTATGCATCCTATTTGTGCATAACAACAAAATGAACTTTGCTTTAATAAAACCACTCACAGATCACAGCCTTCTGCTTGCATTTTTACTTAGGTTTTCCACAAAGCTACGGCCTGTAAGTTATAGCTGCTGGTCAGGAATTTGGGCTGAAATACTTGTTTTTAAACACCTTACAGCCAGGAGCCTGTGGAAAAGATGACTGATGAAAAATATCACAGGGAAAAAAAAAAAGTTTAAACCTTCAGCAGCACAAAGATGATGAAGAAACAGCTTTTCACTCCCCTAACACGGGTGCCAGGGACAGTCAAAGGATGTTCAGTGTCAAGTTGAAAAACAAATAATCAGCACAAACCCAGCAACACTCGCAGCTCTGCCAGCTCCAGGACTCCAAAGAGCAGCAACAAGAGGGTATGTGGACTTTGGTTATTTGTTACCTGTGAAGAGTTAACTTTCCCTGAGCTGGAGGTGCAAAACAAACGAGCAAGGCTTTCCTTTTGAGGAAATACTTGTCAGAACTTCAAGGCAACTAATGCATCCTTGAAAAGCAACCAAGAGTCCCCAGCAGGAAATCTTTGCAGGAAGCTTCCCAGCATCCAGCAAACAACAGAAAAACTCTGAGCTGAGAGCCCTCATTAAGTCCTTGTGAATCTTCACAGACAGATCTTCCCCAATTCACCTTATTGATGCTGTTAAATACAATTTGCAAGTTCAACACCACAGGCAAATGAGATTTTTCCCACTGAAAGTGGGAAAGTCAAAGAGGACTTCTTCCCCTCCACAGAAGAAGTTCCCTCAGGAGATGTCACTTGCCAAAGTAAAAGCAATATTTAACTCAATCCATTCTAAAAAGAAGACATTTATTGTTCCTAAACCCCATCTGCTTACCCTTTATTTGTCTCTGAACAGCAGGAACAACTACATTTCATCCACCTGCCTGCTTGTTCTTCTCTCCTTCATCTACAGAATAAAACCTTCATTTTTCTGATAGGTGGGATATAAAGACCACTGTGGAAATAGTTAAAAGATGACACTCACCTTAATGGGGGAAAAAAAAACCCCAAAGCAACACCACCTATCTCACCTCAGAGCAGAACACAAGTGAACTCTGTCCTGAGAACATCTTTCTAAATGAAATTTGCCCATCTCAAGGAAAAAAAACACAAAAACTAATAAACCCACCAAAACCAGGAGCCACTTTGCTATTAAATAGCCAGGATGGTGCACAAGTTACCTGAAGGGCTGATTCCAAAGGAAAGAGGCAGGAGAGATGCACAAAACAGATACTTGAAGGCAGAGGAAAATTAGTGGCAGTGACCTACAGAAGGCAAAGGGAAATGGGACAGGTGGAATAGGAACAGCCCAGGTGCAGGGCTGGGGGAGACTGGAAGGGAACTTTAATATTAAAAAATAAATCTAACTTTAATGAGAAAATAGAACTTTATTCTTAGCACACAGAATAGCTGGTGTATTCATGAAATAAAAATTTACCTCAGCAGTAATGGCAAATCTCATCATTATTGGAACGTGGAGTTTGATGCTCCTTTGGAGATAGAATGAAAGCAAACACTGAGAAGAGAAAACCAAAGTGTTCCATCCTCACGAACTGCAGCTGCCCAAGAGCACAAACCTCAAAACAGAAGAACTTCCCACCAAATGCTCAGTAGTGTCACAAAGCTTTGGAAGGGACCTGCTGTAACTTCCCAGCCAGAACTCCACTACCTAACACAGGTCTGTCAGATTCATTTGGGCTCATGAATAACGTGTGTTTGTGGTATTTTAGTGTCACCTACCCACAGAAGCAGTGCCATTTTATTTTATTTCATTTAGTTACAGTAATGCTCCCACATGCTGATTTAGTTATCCCTGCAGGCAAGACCTTCAGAACAGCGTCCCTGCCAAGGGCCAGGGCTATTCCAGGAACCAGGACCCAAGGGAGTACAAATAAATTAAAAATGCATTAGAAAAAATACATACACCCTCGGTGCTTCAGACTTCTCAGCCTTAGAACTCACGCTCCCAGTTCTGTGCTGAAGGGATAATCTTACCTCTTCTGACATGCTTTGAACACTTCCATCCCAGTGACACGGATTGTTTAACCCAAAACCAAGCTCCACACAAACCAAACCAGGTCTGTTTGCTCTTGTGGCCACCTCTACACCCACGGAGCTTAGCATGCTTTTCTTTTAATAGGAATTACTCTGCAAGGCCTTCAACCAACTTCATTAAGGCCCAAATAGCTTGGAGAGGATCACCATCTTTAGTTTATCAGCCTGCTCAGCTCCACTGGTGTTGCTGACGTATCCTGCAGCTTTCCAAGCCTCTGGAGCAGCAGCTCCCATGCCTGTGTTCCTGCTCTGCTCTTTCCCAAGCAGCGTGCTGAAATCAATACACTGGTTAATTTAATTACAGCTATTCAACACCCAGTAAGTGGCAGTGAAATTCTAAAGCACCACATTAGTTTCATGCTGCTGCTTCTGCTCCCAGAGCTCTGGAGCAGCCAGTGCAAATATGTGAGTTATCCGCTTGGAAGAAGGACAAAGGTGGCGATGGAAGAGGAATAATGCATTTGAAGCCTCTGCCACGGCGCCCTTTGTGCCCCTATGAGGCATTTGCACAGAGTGTTAGCATTCATTCCTACATGGGAGCTGCTGGTGCTGCTGCCATTCCAGGGGGAAAAAAGGGGGGGGGGGGAAAAATCAATTCATCAGGCTCAACTCGTTAAATTCACTTCACCCTGTACTCGGCTCTCCCAGCTGAGAGCTCAGGGCCACTCAAACACTGCACACCAAGGTACAGAGCAGTAACTCCCAACTGAACACCCTCCCACTGTGAGGAAAGTGGGAGCCTCCCTGATATTGCAGTCTGGATAGTGTCAGGTAGGAATTAGTCATCAAGCCATTTCGCTGGAGCTCAGCAAAACTGTGAATCAACACATTTGGAATCTGTCTCATTAATTCAGCTCTTCCAGTATCCAAACACAGCTCTGAATAGCAGAAGGGGAGGAGAAAAACACAAGGCTTCCCCAGATGCTTCATCCTTTAAAGTACCCAGAGGGTAGAGCACAGCTGCCTCCACAGCTCCCACTCTCAGGAAAATGCCACCCTGGGATTTTTCATGCCTGTGAACATGATCCCTATCTCCTGTATTTCCCTCTGCCCAGGTGGTGTTTAGGAGCAGTTTTGGTCCCTGCCTTCCTCCCAGTATCCTGAGCCCTTCTTGCTGGCTTTTCTCATGCATGCAGGGAGCTGTGCCTCCATTTCCTCTCCCTTGTTCCCATTCTGTCCACATACTGGAGGGAGAAAGAGAGCAGTATTCTAAGAGGCCAAACAATCACCAGTGATAAATAGGACGCTGCCAAACCCAACACAGGTGTAAAGTCACGGCAGTGAGGAATGCAGCTTTGGGAATTTCCCCCCACACAAAACAGTCCAGCCTTCAGTCCCAGAGGTCAGGTTTCTTCCAAGTCCCTGACACACAAATGTTCCAAGAGCCACAAACATTTATCACTAGGCAGCCCTTGGCCTCTGGGGAGCTGAAATGGCTGTTCCCTCCCAGGGCTGAGCACAGACAGAGCTGCCCCTGCAATCCCTCCCCGAACACCAGTCTGGAGAAGGAAATCGCCTTTTCCAGGCAGGATTCACATGGAGCCTCTGGCAGTTTAAATCCCAACACATCAGCTGGTGTGCTAAAGCAGGATTCAGAAATCAACCCCCCATCTCAGCAACGCTGAGCAGATCAACACACACAAGGACGGAAGTTTAATTCCTGAACTTCCCTCCTAATGGCATCACACAGAATATGATTTCAAAGCCATCCTAACCCAGGCCAGGGGTTGCCTCCAGTGGAGTCACTCCCAATGGCCTTCCACAGGCCATTTCAAGCTTCCAGAAGTGTATTCCTCTGCAGGTCTGCAAGCATTACAAATACTGCAGTAAGTACAGATGACTGCACACATCTCAAACAGCTCTCCACAAGTTATTTGAACTTTGCAAACTAAAAGGGAGGTAAAAGAATGGAAAGGGGCTGAGGAACCCCAAATGCAGCTTGTTCTCGTAAGCCTCAGTACAGACATGAGCTGTGGTGCTCTGTAAATCAGACAGACAGGCACCCAGGAGCACGGAGAGGCTCCAGAATGAGCACAGGTTGCTCGACTACACAGGGAACTTGTCCTGACCTGCTGCTGCTGCACCCCTGCTCCAGAGCAGGCTGGATCACATCACCCAAAACACCAGCTACTGCACACCCATCAGGGCAAAGGGCTTTACTGGGAGAGGTAAAAGACCCATCACCCTAAAAACAGCACTTCAGTTCACTGGGATGGATCAGAATACTTTCAGCAGGTCAGTTTTGTTTCAGTGCACAGTGACTGTCAGGATTAGAAGTTTTATACCCTTCCCATGCAGGTGGGCACCTACATAAATCTCCATTTTAAGTCCCTTTTGAATGGTACCACAGAGCATTACCAGGCAGGCTTTTGTACTCCTGCAAAGACAGGTGTGTGGACCACAGCGACATGACACTTATTTTTCCATACAGCATGCAAAAACCTTCTGTTCTTCAGAGTCAAGCACTCAAAAGCTAGAAAATGAAGATTTAAGAAAACACACAGAGCAGAAACAGATTCTGAGCTGTAGGTCACGTACCACACAGACACTTGCTTCCACACCGTGGGGGTACTCAAACACCTGCTCCTTGGGGGACACCTCCTTCACCTTCCTGCAACCACAGAGGCTCTTTGCTGTATTTTTTCCAGTTCCTGTGAGTTACCTATGTCCCATGGAAAATGATCCTGGGTGCTGCTAACAACAGCGGCACTCGGAGCACAGTGCTGGCTCGCCGGTGCTCCAGGTTGTGATGATGCCCAAGACAGGGAGGATTTTAACAAGGCCCTGAAGCTTTTCAAGAATCAAAAGGAATACCTGCTTTCTGCTCCCTTTTATAACAACCAGGCAACGAAGGAACAATAGGATTTCCAGTCACTATAGCCTCAGTGCAAGTACCATAAAGCACTTTTGATGTGAACTCCTGAGGCCAACTCCCCAAAACAGTGCCATCAAGAAAGCTCTTTCACAGTACGAGAGGAAGATATCTTTCATTAAGATCATCTGCTGCAATAAGATGATGTTTAGACTCCATTTCTAATATACAAAATTGCATGTGGCCTATAATTTCCCAGGGCTCTGCTCAGTCACACCTGGAGCACTGGGCTCTCCAACACAAGAGTCATGGAGTTACTGGAGCAGATCCAGGGAAGGGTGCAGAGTATTAAAGGAGCAGATCCAGGGAAGGGTGCAGAGTATTAAAGGGACTGGAGCACCTCTCCTATGAGGAGAGGCTGAGAAAGCTGGAGCTGTTCAGCCTGGAGAACAGCTGGCTCAGGGGGAATCTCAGCAACATAAGTAAGTGTCTGAAGGTATGTGCAAAGAGGATGGAGACAGGCTCTGCCCAGTGACAGGACCAGAGGCAATGGGCACAAACTGAAACACAGGAAGGTCTGTGTGAACATCAGGAAAAACTGAAATACTGAGGGTGACCAAGCACTGGCACAGCTTGCCCACAGAGGTGGTGGAGTCTCCAAACTCAGAGATGTCCAAAAGCTTCTGGATGTGGTGCTGGACAACCAGCTCTGGGTGGCCCTGCTTGGGCAGGGAGTGGGACCAGATGACCTCCAGAGGTCCCTGCCAACCTCAACCACCCTGTGAGTCAGCAGCACAATTTAAAACACAACCAACCCACTGCTGTAATAGATTTTGCATCAGTTTTGCATCTTACACCCAGACAAGTCATTTTGGTAAGCTGCACAGCAGCTTCTAATGAAATTCTAGAACATGAAAGTCACATCAGTGTCAAATTAATCTAACTCTGCAATTAAGCAAGTGCAAATATAAAACCAACAGCAGACAGCATTCAGTGATTACTCAGAAGAAACTAGGCCAGAGAATAGTAAATTTGGAAACTCAATGCAAACATTGTAGGACTTCTGACCCCTGCAATTCTAACTTAGCCCCCCTGGTACATATCCATTATGATAACCCTTAGTTACATGATAATGTGGTATTTTCCTCTCCTGGGACTAAAGTCTCAGTTAACACTCAGACAGACAGACCTGGCTCCAAAAAGACCCAGAGCCATATGAGAAGGAGGGCTAGCCACAAGACCAAGTTCACAGCTGAAAGCCATGCAGTCTACAAAAAAAAAAACAAACCAAAAAACTGCAAGGGCAGAAAGGATTGTCCTCTGCTGCTTAAGCACCTTGTTCCTGCCATGAATGCTGCAAAAGAACTGCCTGCAGTGCCAGGAGAGCTGTTTAAGCCAAGTTTGCACAGGCAGCTATTGATTCTGGTCCTTGTAATCAGAGGGTAGAACCTTAGGTCTCCTGTAAGGCTGAGCTGCAGAACTGCTGGGAACTCACAGTTAAGGTCTAAGGGACACACCAGGAATGCTCTAAGTGCCAAGTAACACTGTGTGCAACAGACTAGACCCAATCCTCAATTATGAAAGTTAGTTATCTAACAGTAATGGATATTTTCTACCTTAATCTCTGAACCTGAGCTCACTGCCTGCAAAGCAGGGATACATGGCCCTTTACATCCCATGATCCTGTGAAAAGCAGAACAATGGAGCATTTCAACATGAGGCAAATCACATTCTGATTTCGTGGGAAAATTGGAATGGAAGTCACTAAATCAAGTAGAGACTTTCTACCGAATAACTCATCACTAACTTCACACCATCGGCTCTGCGTATTCAGCATCCCAGAGCAACCACTGGAAAAGGGGACAGGATCAGGTGGTGTTATCACACCTGCAGTTAGTCACTCCAGAAGAGTAACAATATTTCAGCTCTATGAACCAGCTCCAAAAAACTACAGATCACAGCGCCAAGAGAGTTCACTGACACCCCTAAAAACGTTGTGGTGCTCTGGGTGTCTCTCCCCAGCAAGCAGCGCTTCTCTTCCTCCTCACCAGCTCTCCCTGAGCCTGCACCCCATCCCTGCTCTCACCCAGACACCTCTGGCTCCTGCTGCCATGCTGGAGTTGTGTCAGTCAAGTCCCCTCAACTAACTCCTCTCTCCTTCTACCTTTATCCCATCTATCGCTGAATCCTGCATGGTGTGAGTGGAATCTGACACATTCAACTGTGTGGAAACCACAGATTCTTTTCCTCAAAGGCTTATAGTCTGGGTGGCTGGGAACATTTTCCATGGGAAGGGCAAGAGATATTTCTGTCGGAGACACCATCTGCCTGCCATATAGCAAGTCCTGCCTTCAGACCCTGAGAACTCCGCGGCGTTTCAAAACAAAAATCCACCTCACACAACAAGACAAGCCAGTTTCCTCCAGCTTTCTTCTATGTAAAGTTCTGAAGATTTCAAAACAATTCCTCCTAAGGCAGACACATGGCCAGAATCCCACAGCCCAATGGTGGAAATCTGGCATTAAGCACACAGGAAAGGAGCAGGCAGTTTTCACCATAAATCACAGTATCTGTCCTGCCTCCACGCCACAAAGAACAGCAGCCACAAATAATCTGCAGCAAGTCCCTGAAGAGGTACAGGGATGATATTAAGAAGCATGAACACACCACAGGCTGTAGTAACTGCAGTAACTCCGTGTAACAGTTGGGTTTATGAGCACTTCAGAAAGTCCTGAGAGTTTCTGTTCAGCCACAGCAAGACAGTAGCAGAGACAGAGTTTGTTTAGAGACAAAAGCTGAAAGAATCCAGTTTCTATTATTAACAGCTTCACTGAACTTAACACTTCGCTTCACATCTTCCTGTCCCCATGACTGACTATCCCAACATCTGCTGAACCACAGCTTTTCCCGGGGAAGTTCCAGAAGCTGAACCCCCTCCCTGCTCTTTGCAAGTTTGCACATCACTACAAGCCCTTACACCATGAACTTGATTGTAGTAAGTCCCAGTCACATACTACAAAATGGAACATATCAAATGGCTGGGTTTGCTTTCTGAAGTGTGAGGAACTGGAATAAAACTGTCTGTTCCTCTGGATTTTCTTCTGCCAGAGGAATATATAAAGGTACTGCTGATTTGACTGCCTGTTCTAGATGCCTCACTAAACTACACCTCACCTACAACAGCAAGTGTAAAGGACACCCATAAATTTAAATCTGCTCATGCCAACAACACAATTTAGTTCCTGGAAGTTTAGTTTGCAAGAGACTTCTAGTGATCTGAACCCCACTAACTGAAAAAAGTGCCAGTTTATCTCCACGTTGGACTCCAATTTAACCAGCTCTGGGGTCACAGAAGCAAAACAGATCACTTGTGTCAGATACTTAAAATGACATAAAACAGCCACAGACAGCCGAGTAATAAGTGCCTTCGGCCACATTAACAACAGACACCCATAAGGGAGGTTGTAGGATGAAATTTCACTTAAAAAATCATAACAGCAGATATTCCCTGCTCAGCTGCTACTTCAAGATGCATAATTACTGTAGTGGGCCAAGGAAGCCTGTGCAAATCCAGCCAACACAGATTTCAGGCAGTGGGCTTGGGATAGCTCAAACCTTACCAGTCACTACTTCCAAGATTAACTACCTGTTCAGAATCCCAGCTAACCAGAAAGCCTGACATTTTCACCCTCTATCTGTAAAGGAGCATGTGGCAGCAAAAAGCACATGTCCCGTAAAAATGACGACAGCAGGATGCTGATCACCATGAGGGAAAAGTGTTTACAGCGCTCTTCACTCCCCAGATCCCCTGACTTGGGTCAGCTACATGCTCACAGGGTGCAAATTAACTGGAGATAGTTTTATTTTGTCCATTTGACGCAAATAAAGTCTTGCACTGCCAGTTTTCCAGCCCGCAGCGATACAGGGCACTTGGGAAAAACAAATCACTGGGGACACCAACACATTTGTTTTGAGACTCCAGCCACCAACTCTAAACAAGAGCCTAAGCAAGTCAAAGCCTACAGAAAACAAATCTTTGTTTAAGTCAGACTCTCCAAGCACAGAACTCCTGCAAAAGCCTTCCACAGCGGGCCAGATGGGGGACTTCAGGAACTGCCTCCAAGTCCTTGCGCAGCAATTGTCAGCCTGCCTAGAAATTAAGATTCCTTTCACACACGCACCCAATTATTGCCAGGTCTCCTCTCTGCCCTCTGCATGTCACTGGCCTGGCTAATTAAATCCCGAGACTGAGTTCACCTCTCCCAGGGTTTACCCTGCTCCCACGGGACACCACCCGGGTCACTCCAACCGAGGGAGCCCCTCACCCCCATGGTGAAGCCCTGACCAGCAGAGACTCGTTCCCAAGTCCTCCATTCTCCCCACAGCCCCCTGCTCCCCCAGTCCTACAAAACCCACGCAGATCCCTGGAATCACTCATTCCCACCATAGTCCCACAGCTCCCCATCCTCTCCTGAGCCACCCTCCGATCCTGCTGACTCCCACCATTGCCTCCTGGACCCCCACAGCCACCCCCCGATCCTGCTGACCCCCACCATCTCCACCCCAGTCCCACAGCCCCCTATCGTCTCCTGAGCCCAGGTCCTTCATCCCCGCTCACAGCCAGTCCTACAGTACCCACGCAGATCCCTGGATTCACCCATCCCCACCACAGCCCGTGGCTCCCCATCCTCTCCTGAGCCCCAGGTCCTTCATCCCCGCTCACAGCCCTCTCCGTCCTCTCCATCCTCCCCTGCACCCCCAGACCTGTCTCCCTCCCAACAGCCCCAGAGACATCCCTACTGCCTCCTGGACCCCACGGTCACCCTCCCCTCCTCCTGCTGACCCCCACCATCCCCACAGCCTCCCATCCCCTTCCAGCCCCCATCCAAACTTCCACCCCAACCCCACAGAAGCCCCTCAGCCCCGGCTGAGCGCCCGGACCCTCCCCACCGCCTAAGCCCCGCGGAGCCCCCGGCCGCACTCACCGATCAGCTGCCGCACCTCCTCCTCGCTCAGGTAGATGCTGAGGCTGGGCCCGGGGCCACCGGGGGGCCAGTCCGGGGCGTGCGGGCCGGGCTGGCCCTGGACGGGCAGCAGCAGCAGGAGCAGCAGCGGCGGCGGCGGCAGCAGGCGGAGGAGATGGCGGCGCGGGCCCCGCAACCGCCGGCACCGCCACGGCCCCGCGCCCGCCTCCCCCGCCGCCTCACGGGGCCGGCCCCGCCGCCCCCCGCCGGGCTCCCGGCGCCGCGGCCCCATCGCTCGGCGGGGACGGAGGGACGGAGGGAGGGAGGGAAGGAGGGAAGGAAGGAGGGAAGGAGGGAGGGAGGGAGGGAGGGCCGGGGGGACGCGGGCGGGACCCCCCGCCCCGCCGGACCCTCGCACGGCGCGGCCGCCGCCAGGCCCCGCCCCGCGCACGCGCCGCTCCCGCCGCCGCCGCGGGCGCCCCCTCAGCGCGGGGGGGGATCCCCCTCACGGCTCTTCCCGCCTCTTCCCGCATCCAGCCCGGGGCCGGGAGGAAGAGGAGGAGGAAGGACGTCCTGCGGCTCCTGCCACTCACAGAATCACTGAGATTGGAATGAACCTCTGAGGTCATCGAGTCCAACCTGCGCCCGATCCCCACCTTGTCCCCAGCCCAGAGCACTCAGTGCCACGTCCAGTCCTTCCTTGGACACCTCCAGGGCTGGGGACTCCACCACCTCCCTGGGCAGCCCCTGCCAAGGACTGACAGCCCTTTCCAGGGAGAAATTCCTCCTGATGTCCAACCTGACCCTCCCCTGGCACAGCCTGAGGCCGTTCCCTCTCCTCCTGTCCCTTGTTCCCTGGGAGCAGAGCCCGACCCCCCCCCCGGCTCCCCCCTCCTGTCAGGGAGTTGCAGAGCCAGAAGGTCCCCCCTGAGCCTCCTTTTCTCCAGGCTGAGCCCCCCCAGCTCCCTCAGCCCCTCCTGCTGCTCCGGCCCCTTCCCAGCTCCGTTCCCTTCCCTGCACACGCTCCAGCCCCTCCATGTCCTTCCTGAACTGAGGGGCCCAGAACTGGACACAGCCCTGGAGGGGCCTCAGCAGTGCCAGCACAGAGGGACAATCCCTGCCCTGGGCCTGTGCCCACTCTGGGTGTGACACAGCCCAGGTGCCCTTGGCCTCCTGCCCACCTGGGCTCACCTGGGCTCGTGTCCAGCCGCCGTCACCAGCACTCCCAAGTCCTTTTCCACGTCCCTCACGGTCTCTGACCCCATCCCGATGGAAGGCTGGCAGGAGTGGGTGCTGCACCCTGGGCTGCCACCGGATCACCTCACACTTGCCCTGAGCCCCCTACACATCCCCACGTCCCCCCTCGGCTGTCATTGCTCCATCCTGAACCCTTCCGGCCCAACAGCCTGTCCTGGCCATCCATCCATGATGGACCAAGGCGGGTCATGGACACATGGCTGGAAATGCTCTGTCAAAACATCTCAGAAAAGATAATCCTGGAATAACTGATTGTGGTGGGTCAATCCTGGTGGGACACCTGGTGCCCACCAAAGCCCATCACTGCCCTCCCCAGCCAGACAGGGGAGAGAAAATGTAGTGAAGGGCTTATGAGTCGAGCTAAGGACGGGGAGATCATTCAGCTATACTGTCCTGGGCCAAACAGACCCAATTTGGGGAAATTTATGAAATCTATTACCAATGAGATCAATAGGATAATGAGAAGTCCACTTTGGAGCCAGCTGGCATTGTTTGCATTGAACACAGGGGAAGCTTTTGGCAGCTTCTCAAAGAAGTCACCCCTGCAGCCCCCCTGCTACCCAGAACCCAACACACTGCTCAGAAGCTTTCCCAACTGGAAGTACTGCTGGAATACCAGCATTTTAGTTGAAGAAAATGTCCTTTTTAGGTCACATTTTTAAAACTAAAAAATAAGGGTATTTTAAATACACTTTTTATAAGTATATAAAACATACCAATGTTGTATTTAACATTTTAATCTGCTTTTTTAACTCACAGTGCTGTCAAAGCTAAGAGGCAGCAGCAGCGTTTCATTTCATTGTAACAGAGAGCCTTTGGCCCACAGAGGATGGTGATTTCAACCCCAGCCAAGCCATTGCTGCCTGTAATGATCCTGAAGTAAAATCCAAACTGTAAACACGTCTCCTGTTCTGTTACAGTACGGAATGCCAGCAGCAGGGCTGCTTGACAGCTGATATATTTTAAAAGAATGCAATAATAATCAAGCCCAATGATGAAAACAACATTAAATTCCAGCGTGAGACTTTGATTCTCCTATACAAACATTCCTGACCTTTTCCCACAATCCTCTGCTGCGCAGAATTTCAAAAGTAAGGATTTCTGTGGCAGTTTGGCGCAAACCCCCTTTCCAAGATATCCACCTTTCCCCTGAAACACAAAACCTCTGTTCTGATCAGCTAGGGAAGTGGATTTTGTTTTTCCGAGCTGGCTATTGACCTAAACACGCCTCATTCCTCCCTCCTCCAGGCTGAGGAGCTGCCTCCATCATCACCTTCCTACCTGCTGTCGCACCTGGCCGCTCTCCAGCTCCTCTGGAGAGCAGTGACAGCTTTGCTGTCAGCAAATCCATCGCTGGGAGCTGCCTGCTTGATTGAGGTTTTCAGCAGAAGCATCACAATATTCATTTATGAGCATTAATAGCTCTGAATTACGTGCTTCCTCCTGACCTGCCGGCAGGAATTCCGTCCCTCCGTGGGACACCGTGACAGCAGGACACTGCAGGATAATTGGCCACAGAGGGGTTTAGTCAGTGAGTCTTTCAGCTCATAATCCTAAGAGTGGAGAAAGTGTGTAGGAAGTTCTGCACTTCTAATCACTGTGGTGAAAGAGAAATCGCTCACACACCTCCCCACAATAACCACCACTTCCTTAGCAGCGTGAGGTGTAAAAAATGAAACACCAAACTGAAATGGAGAGGGAAGTTATGTGCAAGTCTGGGGCTGGGTGGATGTGGCCCAGCCTGCACAGCACTGGTTGCTGAGAGAGGGCTTTCCACACCCCAGCTCCTCCACGGGCCTTTTCCTCAGCCCCCAAACTCTGGGCATCTGTGTTTGTTTGCCCTGCAGACACAGCCGAACGCTCAGACTCCGGCTGGCTCCTGGTGCACCTCACTTAGGGACTCGTGGACAGACAGGCAACGTTGGTGTCTGATGTGATCAAAACCAAGACAGAGGCTCGTTAGACAAAGACCAAGCAAAATGTTGATGCCCTTTTCTGGTGAGTTGACAGGCAGCTCACATGGGGAGACGCAGCCAGCATGGATCCATCACTTGGTGACATCCCTGCTTCACTCCTAATGAGTGCAATGAGGGAACAGCAAGGAGTTGCTCCTGCTCTCTGGAGGTAGGATGAGCCCAGCGAGGCCCAAAATGTGGTGTAGGCACCAGGCAGGAGACAAACAGCTCTTTTTTTCCATGGGTTTGTCAAAGACTTGGCAGAAGAGACAGGGAAATGCAGACACTCCTCAGCTGTGACAGCCTTTGGTGGTGGCAGGACCCACAGGAATTCCCACGTGGGGGTTCCATTTTCCACTGCACCCCATTTTCCCCAAAGCCATTTCTGTCTTTGTGAGGAACAAGGGAGCAGTATCCATGCAGGCACTGTGGTTAACATGACTTTAACCTTAACCTTGGCCATCCCTGCCTCGGGCACAGGAACACGATATTCAGCACAAATGTGACGTTCAGCAGAAGGACCCGTGCGGGATTATTTTCCTGCGATTCCTTTTCAGCGAGTATGTAACTCTGCCTCCTGGAAGCCACTAGCTGATTTTAACAAAAGGTCACCAAAACCACACAAACCAAAGGCAAATAAACACATTCTTGGGCCATGGCTGCCAGCCTGACACGGGGCTAAAGGCCTGGCTGGGGTAGCTGCTCCCTCATGCCCGTGAGGCTGATTGCTTGCTGAGCCCTGAAGCTGTAATTAAAATGCAGTCTGAGAGGATAATTGGGGGTATTAGAAGCCAAATGAAGGTTTCGTGGATGTCAAGAAACATCTCATTGGAAAAAGGTGAAAAATGCAACTCATGGGCCAGCTCAAACGCTGAAGATCTTCTGTTGATTTTTTTTGGCTGCACAGACTATTTTTGGCAGGATCGAGTTCACCGTCTTTCAAAACCGTTCTGGGGAAGATTATATTGCAAGAGGATACACAAAGTCTCTCCGTGGCAAGCTGCTAGCAATAGCTGTGAACTCACAGCGCTCATATGGAAGAGTTTTGCTTGGATAGGCACTGGGATGCATCACTGCGTGTGCTCCCAGCCTGATTGTATCAGCACTTACCACCGCCGGGTCCCAGGAGGGATGGAAGAGCTGGGACTCATTTCTGGATGAAAAACAAACCTGTAAAAGCAAATAGCTGACAATTAATGGCACTGGTGGGAATTTGATACATGAGGACCTCATGGAAGACACACGATATAGGAATGTTTACGCGGGTGCTGGGAGGCAGGAGACAGGGCTTTGGGAATGACTGCTCCGTGTCCAGACTCGCTCACACACATTGCTGAGATTCAGGGGGGCTTTTCCCACCTCCTCTTTAGGATTGTAAATGACTGTGCAGCATTCCCTGGAGAGGAGAGCCGGCCCCTTCACGTAGACACAGGAATGAAGTCCTTCAGCCTCTTCCAATCAGTCTTCCAACATTTTTGCCTTCAAACAGCTTCTCTCCTTTACGAGTACCAGGTGACCTCAGTGCTTGGATGGCTTCCAACACAACTGCACCTTGGTTCCATGGCCCAGGAGCCTTCAGCTCATTGCTTGCACAAGGACCTCTGACCACAAGGCTTCTCCACAGAAATGCTCCAGAGCTTTCGCTTTACCTGTGGACAGGAGTTAGAAATGGCCAAAGGGGGTTTTGGATTTAGGAGACCTAGAAAAATATGTCACAGCTGAGCCTGTGAAAGCACCTAAGCTATTTAGTATCGATTTACTCCTTTATTATTTAGTATCATTTAGTATTCCCCCTTATTTGGTATTTATTTACCCCTTTCCATGGGCAACGATGTGTCCCCACACCTCTGAGTAGGGATAAACCCCTCCATTTGCTCTGTTTTACCTCCTGCCATTTCCTGAAGGGTTTCCCACTTCTGCCTTTCATGGAGCACGGTGCCCCAGGGTTTCCAGTTCCCCTCTCTCATCTGGGTGGAACAGACTGGGGGGGCTTGCTGCTTGTTTTCTCCTACATCTCTAAATTTACCATCCCTTTTCCCACAGCCCAAGGAGAAGAATGACTCATAGAAAGACAGCTTCCCTCAGATCAGCAACACCTGTGGAGTCTTCCAGGGGAGAGAAGAGCTGAAACTTCAAACATTAAAATGTACAGACCTTCCCACAAACTCTTTTTATCCTCTCTCGTCACCCATAAATAGGAGGCACTGGGAAGTCTGGTGTCCTCCTGTTTCTGGAATAGCACTGAGGCAAAGATAAAAACCTTCAGACTCCCAACCTGCTTCTCTTTGCATCAGACTTCTATTTTTCCTTTATTTAATTCCTAATTGTGCACACAGGTCCACAAAGCTGCCCTGGGGAAGGAAGGACCGGCTGCTCCATCACCGCAGAGTTGGCTGGGATATTCAGAGAGGAAAAGTCACTCACACAGCAGCAGAGGGAAATACCGTGTACAAGTTCCAGGAAATGCAGCATTTAATGGAAAAAACATCCTGGGAACATGAAGCTGGCGGGAGCTGCTGTGGCATTAAGCACATGAGGCTGGAGGAGAGCAGAGCCTCGGAATACGGTTTCAGCGTGTGGTTGGGAAGGCACATGCCATTCCCTTGTTCCCTTATAAGGGGAGTGTGCATGCCACAATATTGCTAAATACAAACTAAATTGTGTTTGGGGGCTGGCTGTCCCACCTCTTCCCTCCCCAGGACACCCAGGGGATGCTGGGCTGGCGTGTGTGTCATCGGAAGCGTTTTCCTTGCCAGTCGATGCCAGGATTTGGGGCCATGGATTGCACAACAAGGCTTGCAATGCTGTTACATTTTGTTCTGCACTCGATCAGAGCTTGATGCTCAGGTGAGAATTGGTATCAGGACAGAAAATTAGAAACAAAACCTTTTTCGATGACAAAATTGAGTGAAAATTGGAAAGATAATGATTGGAGGGAGCAGAGAGGGCAAGCAGACACCTCAACCTGCCCCTGGGTCTCCTGCTTGGTCTTTTATTGGCTTTTCAGTGCGAATGATGCTTTGAAATTTGTCTCCAGGGGATTTCTTACATCTCTGCTGGAACAACAGACCTTGCACTGTAGTTCAGCACTCCAGTGACTCCAAACACAGCAGTGACTCCAAACACAGCACCCATCCTCAGGGAGCTCAGTCAGCGCTGTCCCCTTTTCCCTTCAGAAGCCAATGGAGCAGCAGCTCTAAACTGATGTGGTTGTGTTTTACAGGTCACTTATGTAAGTGTTTCCCTGTGCTCTGGCAGTTGAAGCTGGTTTATGGTTTTACCAGGGTATTTTGGAGCCCACACACAATATGGGAATGGAGATAATTAGTTGTAGGAGTCACTGTATCCCATCCTTTTTTCACTAAAGCACATTTGGAGTGTTTGCCCAGGAAGTGGAAAATATTTGTGACTTTCTCTCTGAGAAAGTATTAAAATCCCCATTTTCACTGAGATAAATGAGAACCAGAAATCTCTCACCCTCTACAGGAGAGGTGTGGAACCCCTGGATCCATCAAAGCCGGAAGCAGGAAAGAGCAGGACTCACCCACTCCTCTCAGGGATTGTTCTGGGATGCAGTAAGCCTGAACTTCTTCAGGCTGCAGAGATCTAACTCTTGTCTCCCATTTTCTGTCCAAATGGCATTACAACTCCTGGAATGTCACCAGCACCAGCCAGCAATGGGGCTGGGAAGGAGCAAACCCAGGTACCTGTCTCTTCCCAGCACTGGCCAATGCTGTTACACCCTGAGCTCACCTGGACACTTTTATTGGAGGTAAATATATTTTACTTCTAAAATAAACCAGATTCCTGTGGCTGATATATTCTCATATAGATAAAAATAGATGGATTTTAATCATGCTTACATTGCAGATCCCACAAGCCAACTATTTTAATAGATTCAGAGTCCTTTTCTCTGGGCTTGGAATGGGCTCAACACCAATAAACCAAAAGACTTAGCAGGATGTTTTGCCTCATTAAAATGCTTTGTGCTTTTGACTCTATTCTGTTCTGTCAGGGCTGCTGTGTTTTCATAGATCCTCATCTTGAAATTGAGGTTAGGGTCAGGAAAAAGGCTGTGGAAAGGCAACCTGGCTTCCTCCCATCCAACCATTCCTGGATCCTTTCATAGGCCCAGCCGGACTATTTGTTCTCCAGCAGCTGCCACCACATGAAGCTGTGTATACCCGAAATCCAATGAAAACTCCCTCTTTCAAAAAATCCTAAACATTTTTAAATGCTTTCCATAAACTATCCAGTATTCCCACATGGATTTCAGTGCTGGGAAACCCTTCGAAGCCCCAGAGCCAGCAAGGAGGGATCCTGTCAGCAGGAACTTGCATGGGCCAGATCTCACCCCGGCTTGGACAACAGCTGTAGGATCGTCACACACTTTCACCAGCTGATTAAAACTTTGCCATTGTTGTGCCGAAAATCCTGGGGAATTTTCTTGCTTTGTGATCACTGTGCTCAGCCATTTCTCTTTCATGAGCAAAATAAGCTGCATTTCCTTGGCTTTTCCCTGTAAAGCGGAAACCTGACCTTGAACTGCTTCCACGGGTCTTATTTCAGCATTTTCTTGAGCTGTGGGTGACAGGGCTGGACACTGATGGGTCACAGCAATTAATTCCATCTCTTGTTTCCTACTGGAGGCATCTCCACGTGGGGCAGGGTGAGGGTTAGGTCAGGTGGAAAGGAGCTTTGTGCTGCTTAACATCTCTTGAACAGCACAAACAGCAAAAGGCAGCTCTTGGAATACCATCCACAGGCGTTTTTATGGGGTGAAAGCCATATGGAGAGTTTACAGCCATGCAGTTCAGATTCAAAACCACTTTTAGTTTGGTGATATTAGCATCTCGCCTGTGCTCATAATCCCTCCTGGAGAGGGCAACAGGTTCCCTATCCCTCATTTATAAACTTTGTCCCGCACGTGCAATGGGGTTGTCATTAAAGACTCGTTACTGTGTGCAGAATGAAGCCAGCCAGGGAGAAATACTCCTTAAGGAATCATGGGGAAAAGCCCTTGGCTGGAAAACATCACAGCCATGCTCCAACATCAGTGACTAAAAGCAGTTTTATAAAGATGGCATCATAGGGTCATTAAGGTTGGAAAAGCCTTCTAAGGCCATCGAGTTGAACATTCCTCTCAGCACTGCCAAGGCCACCGCTATCCCATGTCCCCAGGTGCCACATCCACGTGGCTTTTAAATCCCTCCAGAGATGGGGACTCCACCACTGCCCTGGACAGCTGTGCCAGGGCTGGACAGCCCTTTTGGGATAGGAATTTTCCCTATATCCAACCTGAGCCTCCCCTGGCACAGCCTGAGGCCGTTCCCTCTCCTCCTGTCCCTTGTTCCCTGGGAGCAGAGCCCGACCCCCCCCCCCGGCTCCCCCCTCCTGTCAGGGAGTTGCAGAGCCAGAAGGTCCCCCCTGAGCCTCCTTTTCTCCAGGCTGAGCCCCCCCCAGCTCCCTCAGCCGCTCCTGCTGCTCCAGCCCCTTCCCAGCTCCGTTCTTTTCCCTGGACACGCTCCAGCCCCCGGGAAGTGCAGAGCCCGTTCCCGGCCCGGCCGCCAGGTGTCGCTGTGCGCGCGGGAGAGGGGCGGCGGAGGCGCCTCGTCCTGGGAAGGGAAGGATCGGGATCAGCTGGCAGAGCCTGAAGGGGCTCCAGGAGAGCTGGAGAGGGGCTTTGGACAAGGGCCTGCAGGGACAGGACAAGGGAGAATGGCTTCCCACTGCCAGAGGGCAGAGTTAGATGGGATATTGGGAAGAAATTTTTCCCTGTGAGGCTGGCGAGGCCCTGGCACAGGTCGCCCAGAGCTGTGGCTGCCTCATCCCTGGAAGTGTCCAAGGCCAGGTTGGACGGGGCGTGGAGTAACCTGGGCTAGTGGAAGGTGTCCCTGCCCATGCAGGGAATTGGAACGAGATGATCTTTCAGGTCCCTTCCAAGCCAAACCATCCTGTAACTCTGATTCTCTGATTTCATCTCTTGGGAAATTGCTCCCGGGGGCACCCAGCCCCAGAGCAGCTCTTGCATGTGGTCAGCCAGCCCTGGCACTCACGGCATGGAGCAGAGACCGTGGCACCATCATTCCACATCTTGTAGTTAACACTGGGAATCCCACAAGAGAATAAACATTGCTGCAGATCCAGATTCCTCCCAGGAGATATGAGAGGCAGAGGTGCCAGATCATTGCAGGGGTTTAATCCGGCTGGGATTTGGATGCCTGTGGCTGCCCAGAGAACCTCAGTTGGTACCACAGGGATACATGAGCCAGGCTTGCATCACCCAGGCCAGAGTGGGAGCTCCAGGCTCCCGATGCCATGTCCTGCCTCTGCACAAGGAAGGGATGCTTTTCCAGGGTGTCACAGACATGAAGCACACAAATTGCCTCACAATCTGCGTGCTGAAACCTGCTCATAAAGAACTGCCCACGGAGTGACTTTGAATACCTAGCACACCGATATCAACAAATCCCTCCAGGATCAGAGGATCCAGGATCCCTGCCTGCAGGTGTGCATCTCACCCTCGCTCAGGGAGCTCCGTTCTCATGCTGGAGCCAGCCCTGGCCTGTCCTCACTCAGCCCCTCCAAGGATTTGATCCTATAAACTACAAGTTTATATCCCACACTGCTGTTTGCCAGCTCCACACTGGGTCCTGCTCGAAGGATACAGCCGTGCTGCCATCCTGCCAGCAGCTCATCTGGAGCAGGCTGCAGCCAACAGAGATGTTTTGCTTCCAGCCCTTCTCAAGCTGTCCTGGAGCCCAGGACCCCAACAGGGATGTTTTCTTTCAGCCCCTGTCAAGCAGTCCTGGAGCCCAGGACCAGCTTTTCCCAACGTTCCCGAGCAGCATGCAGAGCCGTGGAGCCCCAGCTGGTGCCAGGAGTCATGGTTTAAATAACACACAATAAATATTGGAACAGCCTGAGCTACAGAGAACTCCTCAGACACCAGTTTCTAAGGATGATCTAATACATTTCTTGGACTCACTCGTCCTTCTCATTACTCTTCTGCATTTTTTCCCCTCCTATTTTTCTTCCCTCCCAATGAAATGTTTTGATTTCCTTCTTTTATTTTTTTTGCTGCTTGGGTCTCAGAAATATGCAGCCATGGCAGCAGGCTGGAGGAGCGAATTCCCCTGGTCCGCCTGCGTGTCCTTGGGGTCTGGTGGGGAGCGAGGGGCTGAATTCCAGCCATTCCCTCTCTCCGGGAGCAGTGTTTAGTAAACACACCCCAGCACACACAGGCTAACCCTGCCCCGGCTCTGCCAGCTCGGGAAGGGCTTTTCTGCGGGCTTAGCACGTCTCCCCTCATCCCCCGGACCGAGCGGCACCTCTCCCCGGCACCCTTCTGGGCTGGCATTTTTTGGGAGCAGCATCGGGGAGGAATGCAAGCCCCTGGCGTCGGGACAGGAACTGACATTCCGGGCCCTGAGCTGAAGAATGTGGACATAGTGTCCGCTCCAAACTCCAGCGCTGGAGTTCATTCACCCTGGAGGAGGGGGACGCCGGGATCCGAGCGGGACTCGGCCCTCCGGTGGCAAGGCTGCGGAAACCTAGGGGCTGCTGTGCTCCCCCATCACATCCAAGGATCTCCCCACGTAAGGCCGTGGCATCTGGGGACTCGCTTGTCCTTGTTTTGGTGGCTCCGTGGCCTCTGCCCCTCAATCTGCAGCGACGTCAGCATGTTCTTGGAAAAGCTGGGAGAACACAAGGCTGCTGCTGGGTGAGGAGTTGGATTCAGGGCAGCGGGCAGCTCTAAATCCGGGGAAGGCAAACCCATCCTTGGAGTGCAGCAGGGAAATGGGACCAGCAGTTAGGGACCCAGCACCCAGTTAGGGACCCACTTTGGTGAGTGTCAGAGACCCAGAAAAGGCAGTGCAGGCTGAAGGAATTGAGCAAAACCGACCTGCTTCAGTGTCTGTAACGTGGCAAGAACCAGGATTGAGTGTGAATTTGAGCCCCAGGCCCATCACTGGTTTTCAGCTCATCTTTCCAAGGCAAACACTGGTGCTCTAATTCCCCCTGCCCCTCCGACACACCCAGCCAGGGCTATTTATACGCTTTATAATGTTACACACTGCTTGGATTACCACAGGGCATCCAGGCTGTTTGAAGCAGGGGCTCAGGAACCAGAATAGTTTTGCATTAATACAGTTCTCACCAGTTCCTAGGTTTGAAATTGGATACGGTGGAGTTACTCGCCATTTACTCCGACTGGATTGTATGGGGCTTTGTGGATTAAAATAGCAAAACTTCAGCAATAACAGTGATCCAACACGGTTTGGGCAGAAAGATCCCCACTGATTCACCACCCTGTTACGTCAGCGTTTCAACACCGGGAAATGCTGCTCATTCCACAGGTTTTGGAGGATGGTAAAACCCCCAGATACCAGGGAAGCTGAGAAAGTTGGGGAGTTTTGAAAGCATTTGTGGAATCTTTGCACAGTGTCTGAACGCAAGAGGAGACTTTTCCCCAACTCCTGGGAAACTGTGCTTCAAGAGCAAGATAAAATGAAATAAAGTATCACAAAATCCACGTTGGTTCTGCTCCTGGGGAGGGGATGAGTGCGGTGGGACCCTCCTGCCCTGCTGTGCCGGGAACGGGGCTCAGCAGCAAAGCTGTGGTGAGGGACCGCGGGCTGACCCGGCAGCATTCCCGGGTGGCTCAGCGGCGCAGGCTCCCACACCTCCCTACCTGCCCCAGCGTCTGGAAAGGCTCCAGGGGTTGCACAAAGGCAAAGCAGAACCTGCAGGAAGAGGCAGCGCCTGCCTCGGCACGTCGGGGCCAGCCAGCGCTTTCCAGTCATGCTCTGAAAGTCAAGGCTGGGGAGCATCCAGGGTGACCCGGCAGAGCCTTGTCTGCAGGAGGGAATCACAGAATTCCAGAGGGGTCTGGGTTGGAAGGGACTTTAAAGCTCACCTCATTCCAACCCCCTGCCATGGGCAGAGACACCTTCCACTAGATCAGGTTTCTTCAAGACCCATCTAGGACAGCCTTGGACACTTCCAGGTTGCCACAGTTTCTCTGGGCAACCTGTGTCAGGGCCTCACCACCTTCACAGGGAGGAATTGCTTCCCAATAACCCATCTAACCCTGGTGCCCCTTTAGGCACTGGAAAGCAACACAGTAAGGTGACTCTGAAACCCTGTCTTCTCCAGGCTGCTTTATGGTGGTAGAGCTCACCCTGGCATGCTCCTGCTTTGTCATCCCAGGATTTTGTTCCCTGGTCCACGAGCAAGATGTGACAGCTGGGGAGATGCAGTTGTGCTTTGGTTGTGCAACACTCAGCTCTGTGTGTGTGTGGAGGCAGCAAGTGGGATCCACAGCACAACAGGAGCCTGTGTGCTCAGGATTCCATCCTCAAGTGTTTGTGCCGTGGATCCCTAGTTCTACCCCCAAGGATCCCCAGTGCTGAAGCCAGGACAGGTTGTGGAGCTGGAGATGCTCCAGCTTTGGAGTTGTTTTCAGTGCTCTCCCACCTGCCACCAACCTCCTAGGGCACTGGGAGTGGAGATGGACCATGGACTGGGGGTGGCCTTTGGATCACAGCAGTGGGGATGGTGTTTGGTGGAGCATGAAGAGCATGTGGTTTGGGAAGGCTGGGACTGGTTCTCCTGCCTGGAAGCAAGAGGAAGGTGGTGTGATGTGGTATCTGTCTTGCTTTCTCCAAGCTTTCTCCAAGCTCAGCCTCCCAGGCCAGCCCGTGGTGCCACAGTCCCGAGGGAACCATCCATTCCCCCTCCCTCCTCTTCCTCTACCCACAAAGCCACCAGCTGCCTCCTGAGCTCGGCTGCAGCCATGGCACACCTGTCCCTCTTTTCCATGGGTTCTCCCTTCTGGACCTTGCAAAGCCAGAGTGGACTCTCCTGCATTGTCTGCTCAGCTTCCCTCACACTCTCCTGGATGCAGCTCCCTGGCAGGGTAGGGAATCACTGTGGGCTCGGAGCTCTCCTGGCAGCGCTGCCAGCAAATGCCTGGCATAGAAGAGGAGGACAGCAGGGATTAGGCCCTGCAAGCAGCCATAAACAAGAAAGCAGAGTGCAAAAAAATTCCTGGGATTTGCAATCCAGTCATCCTGACTTGCCGGTGAGCCCTGCACTGGTGTGCTGAGTGGTTCTGATCCATGGGCATTCCCGAACCAGGAGGGCTCCACACACTGCTCAGCCTCGCAGCCAGCTGAACGTGGGGAAGAAAAGCAACACTGCAGGTTGAGCAGCCATAAAGCCAAGGAAGGGGGGGAGAAAAATGGATGGAAATGGAGCAAGGATCAAAATATTCGGGCTTTTGGGCAGGAGCAAGATGGGTTTGGGTTGCAGGGATGGAGCCTCCGGGGTGCTGGAGACACATTTAACTCTACAGGGACACAACCCAAAATATCCACAATGGGATAACATCTCCATGGTGCCTCTATTCCGGGATGGAGCCGCTCCTGGTCTGGGCATGGGACAGCAGCTCAGGAATAGCCCTGGCTGTCCAGGGCAGCCCTGGTGTGCTCAGAGACAACCATGAGCATCTTCCCTGCCTATGTCCATCCAACATTCCTCAGGGAGGGCCGGAGAAAGGGACCTGCCTGCCAGTTTTCCGTCTGATTTCATTTTCTTAGAATTTCCTCCTTTGGTTCCATTTATTTTCCTTTTTTTTTTTTCCCTCTAATTTCACTTTTTTTTTTTTTTTTGGACAGCTGGAAAAAATAATATGTTTTGGTTGCCTTGGAAACACACTCCCAAACTTTTGGTGGATCCAAGACATGCCTGGAGTTCCAGGACGGCCAGTCAGGGTGGTGGGGGCTTGCCCTCCCTTCCCGAAAGTGGCAGGAGCTGCTCTCCAGTGGCTCTGGACACACGTGGCCCTGACCTACCCTCTGTCCCGACCCCTGTTTACTCGGCAAATACAACATTGCTTACGAATTCCTGGGACATGCCATGGGATCGCGAGGCTGGATAGTGTTACTTCATGCTGGACTCTATGCAAGGGGGGAAAAAAAAATAAAAGGATCGCACTTTAAGGCTGTAAAATGCGGGTGGGAATATTTTCCAGCCTGTGTCATTTTCCATCGAGGCCAAAATTCACATTCTGCCTCTTGCTGTTTGTGTTTTTCTCCCTGAAACTTGGAATTTTTTATTCTCCACCTTTCCAAATGAAGAATTAGGAAATTCAAGGAAAGTGATTCTCTCCCTCCCCCTCCCGCACAGTGAAAAATTTCAAGGAAACCTGGAACACATAAAATTTCAAGCCTCAGGAGTTAAAACTTTCTCTTGGTCTGAAGCCAATTGTTTTCCCCAAATTTCAGTAATTCTGTGATTTTCCTAAGCATGAGGAAGTGGGAAAGAGGGAAATGGGCCCTTCTCTTCCATTAACCAGCACACATTCTTGTTTGTTCAGGAGAGTTTTAGCTCCAAAGAGGAGAGGAAAGGAAAATCACGATGGAAAGTTTCCCCTGCAGTGGGCAAAAAGGCCAAACATCCAAGTTTTCCTGGAAGGAAGAAGACAGGTTTTTTTAATTAAAGAACAACAACAACCAAAAAAAAAAAAAAAAAAAGGAAAAATAAAAAGCTAAAGAACCCAAGGCACTTCTGTGTGGGAAAAATGGGAAAATACTTGAAACTGAAGTTTCCCTTGAAATGTCCTGAGCAGTGTTAGTGTGCACTGACTCAGTGGTGGGAGAGACAGACCTGGGGAATGAAGTTGGGTGGGTTGTAAAGGCTTTCCCTGCCTGGAGCGATGTCTCTGGCCGTCTCCAGCCCCTGTGGCTGGATGTAATTTCCCTGTCCAGCTGAGGAAGTGCCGAGAGCCTCATGTCCTTTACAAGCCCCTTTGCTTCCAAATGAGCTTCTAATGACCACAGTTTTTCTCCATCCAGATTATTAATCCCTGGCTCCCTCCAGGTACTTGGCCAGAGCATGTTGCAGCACCCTGTGGTAGGATGTGGCTCATTGCCCTGGGGATTTGCCCTTTGCTCCGTGCCAGATCCAGCCCCGTGTGCCAGGACCTGCCACAAACCTCTCAAATTTTCCTGCTGCAGCAAAACGCAGCTAGCAACTAAAAAAAAAAAAACAAAACAAAACACAAAAAACCCTGCTCTAGAGGTATGCTCAATCCCTCCCTTCCCTTCTTATCCTGGTGCCTTCCCAGCACTGACAGACCCCTCTGCAGAGAGCCCAGCACTGGTTTTTCCATGGAGAAACAGCACAAGGATGAATTCATCAGCTGCTCATTGACCATCCTCCACGTCCCAGCTGGCACTGGCCTCCTCTTCCTCACCTATGGACTCACCATGTCTCCTTGGCTGCTGGAGCATCTGAAGCATCCCAAAAATTTTGCTGAGATGACACAACCTGGGGCTGAAAGTGGAGCTACCCCCTCAGGCATCTCCTCCTGCAGCAGGCAGGGATGCAGCTGAACATGGGGGGCATTCCCAAAAAAAAATCACCCCCACACAGCAGCAAACCCTCCCAGTGGAGAGCCCTGATCCATTCCAAGCCACCGGCTCTGACCTCCTGGAGACCTGCAGGCACTGAACCCTGGGCTGGAGAGGGGCTTTCAGCCACATCCCTGCTCTGCCTGGGCCCTGCCCACCATGTGCCAGCCCAAGGGCCCTGGCACCTGGTCTGGGGAAGGCTTTCAGGGCGAGGGTGAGGGGGCAGGAAAGGGGAGGAAGGAGCCCCAGTCCTGCCAGGGGACACGTGGAGCGAACCAGGGAACACCAGCTGCCTGCCAGGGCTGAGTGGTCCGGTTGTTCTCATGCCTCCCTCAGCTCCCAGCTGCCTTCATCGTCCCTGGACACACACCTTCCAAGCCCTGGGGATGCAAAGTGAGGAGCACAGGCAGCATCCCGTGCCCCTGCCCCAGCTGCCTGTGTGAGCTGCACCCCCAGTGCCTCAAACTACCCCAGCATCCCCTGCATCTCCAGCATCCTCAGTACCTTCTACATCCCCAGCCACCTCAAGCATCCCCAGTACCTCAAGGATCTCCAGCATCCTTGAGCATCCCCAACCTCCTCAAGCACCTCCAGCCTCTTGGATCATTCCCAGAACCTCCAGCACCCCCAGCTCCTCCAGCACCACCAGCATCTCAAGCATTTCCAGCAGCAGTGCCTCCAGCATCCTCAGCCTCCCCCAGGATCCCTGTCCCCCTTGAGCATCTCCAGCACCTCCTCTAGCATCCCCCACCTCCTTGAGCACCCCCAGCACCCCCAGCACTTTCAGCATCGCCACCCTCCCCCAGCATCCCTGGCCCCACCTTGAGAATCCCCAGTGCCTCAAGAATCCACAGTCACCTCCAGCATCCCCAGTGCCTCCCTCCTGCAGCATCCCTGGCCACCCTGAGCATCCCCAGCTCCTTGAACATCCCCAACTTCTCAGCCAGGGGAGGCTACAGGCCAGATCCTGCCCACCACTGCCAGCCCAGGGCTGCTCCACCACTAGGCTCAGCCCCAGATTCCCCTGTTTCCAGCCACAGGGAGCGGAGAGAGCAGCAGCAGGAGCACAGCCGGGGAGAGGGTGTGAGCAGAGACAGCCAGAGCTCATCCGCCTGGGCTTTCAAGGTCACAGAGGTGGTGGGAAGGAAAGAAAAGAGACTGAGGAAAAAAAAAAGTTGACTCAGAAACCGCAGGGAATTTTTTGCCTTTTTAGAATACTGGGAAGAGAAAAAATAGCCACAGTTATTCAAAGCATCCAGGATAATAACAGCCTGTTTACTGTTTGCATGCAAAGATGGCAGGCAGGGAGCACAGTGCAGGGAAGAGGAATGAGGAATTCGCCGCGCTCGCACCACGGGTCCGACCGCTTGTGCTGAGCCCAGCAAAGCCTGGGTAGTGATCCTGGCTGGGAGGGAAGGAGCTGGGCAGCCCTGGGCCACAACACCTGGATGATCCTCACACCCTCTTCATGAAGGGCTTCAAGAGGACCTGGGGCTGGGGAGGATGGGGATGGAGCTCCCAAGCTGGATGATGCCCCATTGCTGGGTGGATGGAACATCCAGGAGGGTGTCCCAGCCACCTCCTAAATAACCAAACTATCCCCATCCCTTGGTCCCATCCCTGCCACACAGGCAGCTTGGATGCTTGGCAGGCATCTCCAGCCACCCCTTCTTAGGGACATGGGAAGCCAGGAGGGCAGGGATGCAAGGATTGAGGACACAGGGTTGCAGAGATCAAGGACACATGGATGCAGGGTCATGGGAGTGCAAAGATCAAGACACACTGATGCTCTGCAGGGAGGGGACACCTTGGAGTGGCTCATTCTGCAACAGGACGCAAACAAGGACCAGTGCAAGGAATTCAGGAAGGGAGCGTTGACCCCCTGGCAGAAGAAAGCCTGGCAGGGGGGGAACCTCCCAAAAAGCTCTGGGCACAGAGAGGAGCTGGAGACCTCAGGGACCCCCTGGAATGGGGTGGAATGAGGGAGGGAGGGGGAAGGGAAGGGTTCAGCAGGCCCAGCAGGGACAGCTTCATTCCTGCCAGTCCAACGAGCAAGTCAGGACTTGAGGCAAGAGAAAGCACCCGGTTTGCCCGACTGGTTTGCTGGGAAGCAGCTGCAGGGCTGGCCCACAGCCTTGCCAGACTTCTCCCACGAGGATTGGGACTATTTGGAAGGGGAGTGAAATTCCTTTTCTCCCAAATCCTGGTGGGGATTTTTCAGTTTTAAGAGAGTTTTCCATAGGAATGAGGGTGTGACAAGCTTGTCTTTCCCCATCCAGCTCTAGCATTTGGCAAGTGGGAAAGGAGAGAGGATGCATGAGGAGGGCATGATGAGGAACCAGGGCCAACGAAGGAGCCACCAAGATCCAAGGATGCTCCAAGGACCAAGCTTCAACTTTCTCCAAAGAGAAATGAGGAAAGGCAGGAACCAAAGCTGCAGAGATGGTGCTGTGGTGTGGCACTGGGGGACAAGGTGTTCCTGGCTGGGAATGGGGCTTGGTGGATGGCCGAGGAGCCCCAAGGAGATCCTTGGCCTTGTCCTGTCCCACTGTGATCATGGAGGGACCAGACCCTGAACAGCACCTGGACCAGCCGAGCCATCTCCCAGCTGCTGCCCCGGGACAGGGCGTCTCTCCCAGGGCCACCAAGGTGACGGTGGTGGCACTCGGAGCAGAGCCCGCTGGCCCTTTTCCATCTCTCCAGGGCTGTGGATGTGCAGCCCAGAGGAGGAGTCGCATCCAGGTGCCAGCCCAGCCAGCAGCTCCTCAGGCAACTCCAGCGCCGCTTCTCAGGGCATGGGGAACCCCGGGGACAGAAATGCAAGGACTGAGACACAGGGATGCAGGGGTGCGAGAATGCAGGGATACAGGGATGTAGAGATCAAGGACACGGGTGCAAGGACACAAGGATACAGGGATACAAGGATGCAAGGATGCAGAGATCAAGGACACGGGGACACAGAGACAGAAGGATGCAGAGATGCAGGGACACAGGAATGAAAGGATCAGGGACATAGAGATGCAAGGATCAGGGAGTCAGAGATCACAGACACAGGGATGAGAGCAGGAGGCTTGGCTCCCACACGCCATTTCAGCCATGCTATGGTGACAGGGACATGTCCTGGATCCTCATGGGATAAAGGACAGTGGGTCCAAGTGATGCCAGTGATGAAACCCAGCGAGAGGGTGTGGGAAGGGCAGAAGGAAATGCCTGTGAGGACGGAGCGATGGAGCAGGTGATAACACACCCCCACAGCAGCCTCCATTTGCCAAGGTGTGCAGCTCCTTTGGGATGTTTCTCTGGTTGAAGAGCATCCCTACCAAAGCACTCGGCTCCTCGGGAAGTGTGGCAGGAGGAGCTGGGACCTCCTGCCCAACCTGCTGGGCTTGGGAATCCTCTCCCCACAGCCCAATTCCTGCATGCACAGAGGGGCTTTGGAGTTTTTTCTGACTCCTGGAGACTGTGAAAGTCCTGGGGATGGGGGTCAGTGGCCAAACAGGGAGCAAATCCCCCAACAGGAGCCCGTTCCCTGAATCCCTGGACGTGGAAAGCTGCCTGCAAACAGCCAGACCTGCAGTCGGGCCGCTCTGCATCCGGATTCGGGTAAATAAAGCGTGGGGTGTGAGAGCTGTGGAATGCCAGGAATGCTGCCGGCCTTCCCTGGCGGCTGCTGCAGCTCCGGGGTGGCAGGAGCTGGGGGAGGCAGGGCAGGTACGGCCCTGGCCGGCGGCTGCCAGGACCCCCGGACATATTCCCAGCCTCGACAGCTCCCTGTGAGTTCCCACCCAGTTCTTCCCATCGCTGGCCCCGTTTCAGGGTCCCTTTCAGCCTTTTGCAGGGGGGAGCTTTTGTTTCCCTGCTTGCAATACCCAGGACAAGCCTTGGGTGGAAGGAGGAGCCCGGCTCTGAGCTTCCCACTGTTCTGAGTGTTTCTAACCTGCTCCTCAGGGATGGAGACCTGTCCCACGGCCACAGGAAGCCCCAAATTCTCATTTTTCAGCCACGCTCCTTCCAGATTCCTGAGTGGGAAGGGTAGAGCTGAGGTGGCATTCAGCATCGCTGTCCCACCAAGAACGGAGCCCTAAGGGATCCTGCCCATGGAAGTGCCGGAATCACCATCTCTGCAAGTGTTCAAACACATGTAGATGTGGCATTTGTGGACATGGGTTAGTGGTGGCCTTGGCAGTGCTGGGTTAATGGTTGGACTTGATGATCTTAAAGTGCTTTTCCAACCTAAACGATTCCATGGTTCCATAATTCCAGGGAGGAGTTGGCAACAAAGCTGGTTTCTGATGCCATTGTTCCACAGAATCCAAGCTAAACCCCATTGCAGAGAGACTTGCACAAGAGCTCCTGGTCCCCAGGGACAGCGGGATGACAAAGATGAGCTGCCAGTCATTGCCAAAGGACGCACAGAGGGAAAGTTCCGGCCTGGCTGGAGATGGCAGAGTCCCCAGGGATGATCCCTGGGAAGTACTAATGACACACCTGTTAAAAATGAAAGTCCAACACCTGGAGAACTTCTGGTCTTCCGGAAGATCCAGGAGCCAGCTGGGGTGGGAAGGGCTTGGAGGTGGCTGACAAAGCCAGGGAAAGCGTGGGGACCAGGGCCAGCTATGCTGGAAGTCCTGGCCTTCAGGGAGATCCATGGTGGAGCATTAGGAGAGAAGGAAGGGGTCTTGTGAGGAAGAGGAGGAGGATCTCATCAGGAGGGAGCTAGGGGATGCAGAAATACCAGGATAGAGGACACAGGGATGCAGGGTCACAGGGATGCAGGAGTCAAGAACAGAGGGATGCAGGGATGCAAGGGCAGGAAGGAAACTACATCGACATTCCTTGGCAACTCCATCTTTTCCCCCATGAAGGATGGGGGGAATGGGATCCCAACGGGATTTTGGGAAACACAGACATGCTCCTGAGGATTTTTTCCCCTCTCCCAAGCAGCTTCACCCCAAACCTCTTCTTGGAGAGCTGGGAAGGACATTTGAACCGGGGGGTCACCACCCCCAGACCCCCTTTCCCCAGCCGGAGCCTCCATCTCTCCCCGTCGCATGGAAAAAAGAGTATCCAGGGGTCAGTATTTGGGTTTTTTTATTAAAATATCATTATACCAAGTGGAATGCTACAGCAATCTCGGTATAGGGCGGCATAACGAAACAGCCAGGTTTACGTTTAAATACTTAAAGATAACTTAAAACGCACAAACGAGAACTTGTCGTCTTTGGCAGGAAAAAAAAGTTCACAGCACGAAAAAATACTTAAAAAGAAATACCAATATTAATATAAAATATATTAAGTTGTGGGGGCTTGGTTTTTTTTTTTTTCTCCTCTTTCATAACTTTTTGTTTCTTTTCCACTTTGTAAACAATGCACAAGAACCGAACGCATTTTTTACGTGTCTGGGGAGAGAAAAATAAAAAATGCAGTTGGCCAGCAAATGCACACGTTGAAAGGAGGAAGAAATAGAGAAAAAAATATATATGTACATGAAGGGCAAGGATGGGAGGCTCTAAGGAGCTGGATGTCGATGCTGGCTACGGGCAAAGCCAGCTGCCAGTAGCCAGGGGATGCAGGCAGGAGAGGGGTGGCACATCCCACTGCCTCCTTCAGCATCCTCGCTTCCCACGGAGCCCTGCACCTCTGCTTTCTCCTACACCTTTCATTCCCTCCATGATCGTGTTTTGTTTCACTGTCATCCTGTCACGAACCCCAGAGGCAGGATGCAGGTGATGGAAGTTTGGGGCTCCTGGCTCTTGGCTTGGCCGCGTGGATCCGGGTGGTCGGTGGGACCCATGGAGGACAAGGATCCCCTCTCCTGGCTCTGCCCTCGTGCGGAGACATCGGCTTGTGGGAACAGTTCGGGCGAACAGGGAGGGATTTTCCTGTCAGAGGCCAAGCTCCTGGGTGGGTGCAGATGGCCAAGACCCAGAGGTGGGAGCTGGGATGCGGATGGAGCCAGGATGGGGATGGAGCTGACAAGGTGTATTTTAAGCTGCCACCGCAGGGTCCCCGGGGTCCAGCACGCCCCGCGCAGCCGGGGACCCGTGTGGGCACCGAGGGGGGACAGGGACCCTCCACGCACGGGGGTCACTGCCAGGACGGGCCACGGGGACACCGCTGAGCTCCAGGCTCGGCCTCCCCTTCCCACAGGCTTCTCCATCCTGAGGTGCCGGCAGGAAGGGCAGAGGGGCCTTAAATCAGGATTTCCACCATGTCAGACAGATCTGGGGCTCTGGCAGCGGCTGAGCTCTCTGCAGGGAAAGAAGGGATTAACAGGGATTTGCAGGGATTCAACCCCCCCAACTCAACTAGGGCCTTTAAAATGCCTTAAAAAATCACCAGCGCTCGGGCAAAGCCCATCTTGGGAACTCTAAGCCCTGTGCTGGAGCATCCCAAGTCCCCATCTCATGTCATCCAGGGAGACTTACCCAGCACTCCGGTGCCCTCGCCCTGCCCGCTGCTCCCAGCCCCGTCTGTCTGTGTGCTGCCATCCTTGCTGCCATGCTTGGAGTGGGAGGGCAAGGGAAGGGTAGCAGGAGCTCCCGCTCCTTCGGCACTGGCTTTGCCTGCTGGAGGAGACACCGTTAGGGATTCAAGGCAAGGGATTCAAGTGTCCAAGGCCAGGTTGGACAGGGCTTGGAGCAACCTGGTCTAGTGGAAAGTGTCCCTACTCATGGCAGAGGGGTGGAACGAGATGAGCTTTAAGGTCCCTTCCAACCCAAATCATTCCATGATTCTACAATTCTACAATTGCTGGCTCCTCTGGCTGCTCCTGGAGAAATCCCCCCTCCCCAAGCTCTACAATTCCAAAACTGCAGGGGAAACTGCTGGCAGGCAGGTGTCCATATTTACCTGTGCTGCCCCGGGAGCTGCCCTCGGCAGAGCGATCGCTCTGGCCAGCCCCCGGCCAGCTCGGGGTGGCCGAGGCGGCGAAGATGGAGGGCACGGATTTGGCCGGCCGCAGGGAGCCCTGCAGGGCTTTGCTGGGGTCCCTCCGCGAGCGCTGCTGCAGGACCTTGATAACAGCATCCTTCTCCAGAATTTGGGCATGGAGGGCTTTTAACCTGGAGAGGAGAACAGGCAGAAGCTGGGAGAGGAGCCGGATGGGGAGAGGACGCAGCACCACCCGATCAGACCACAGCACGAGCTTGATGGGGGCAAAATTCCTCCAGCGAGATGGGAGTACCTGTTCTCCATCTCCTGGTGCTTGTGGCTGGCCAGGAGAAGGTCCTCGTTGAAGCTGCTGTTGGGGGAATGCCGCGGGGAGTGGCTGATGAGGGTGGTGTCCCGCTGGGCGGCCGCCGTGGCCGCGGCGTCCATGGCGAACTGCCTCATGGTGCACTCCTCCAGGTACTTCTGCTCCCACTTGGTCATGTCGGCCTCCAGCGCCAGGATCTTCTCCTCCTTCTCCCTCAGCTGCTCTGACAGCATGTGGGCGCTCAGCTCCGGCGTCCCCCCACCTGAAGCGCCTGCCTGCCTCTGCAGCAGCCCAAAAAACAGCCCAAAATGAGGGTGAGGAGGTGCTGGGAGGACGCAGCACCCGCCCTTGCCTCGCCGGCACCCACCGTAGGTCACCAGCACCCACCTGCTGAGCCCGCAGCATCTTCAGCTCCTGCTCCAGGCGGGTGCGGAGCCGCAGCTCCAGCTGCTCCCGCTTCTCACAGGCAGCCTGGAGCTGCCCCAGGGCTGCCTGCAGCCGCTCCACCTTCTCCACATAGGCTCGTTTCTTCCGGAGCTCGGCCTCGGCCTTGGCCGCCCGCGCCTGGGCACTGCCCAGCGCCTGCTCCAGCAGCTCTGCCCGCCGCCGCTGGTCCTCGTTGGCACTGCGCAGCAGGGACACCTCCCGCTCCAGCTTCTCCTTCTCCTGCTGGTGCTCGTAGCCTGAAAGAGAACCCCCCCAAATCTCAGAGGTTTTGCTTCCCTAAGGCTGGTTCAGGAAGCTCTGCAGGGGTTCTTTCCTCCCCAAAATCCAGCCATGCCACCCCTCCCCCAAGATCATCTACCACCTGGGGGCCAGAGGCTGCCCAGGCACTTGGGCAGATGGACAAAAGCCTCCACTTACCACATTCCAGCCTAAATTTTGGCTCGGGAAGGGTGAAACCTGCCCAGCGTGAATCCAGCCACTTTAGGGAAGGGGATGCAATTCCCCCCACTAACACCGTGTCTCTCTGCTAAAGTAATGATTTAGGTATATTTTCCCCAAAACAGTCCAGCCTGGCGCAGCTGCGAGGTGCAGGAGGGAGGAGGGAGAGAATGGCCGGGCTGGCGTGGGGCGGGAGTGCTGGCTTGGTGCTGGAAGAGCCAGCACAGCGGCAGGAATGTGGGGAATGCGGGTCACGCCGTCGGCCGGCCGGCGGGATTAATGGCTCGAGTCCAGCGCCAAGAGCTGCTCCATCCTCCCTGGGGAAGGGAGAGAGCTGCCACCCACCCCCCGCCTCCTCCTCCCCCTGCAGCCGAGCCCCTCTGTCCCACTCACAGATGCCATAGGCAGCCAGACAAGGATGGGTGTCCCCCGGGACTTACTCTGTGCCAGGAGTTTGGCCACACTGCCCTGGTTGCTCTCCTGGCTTTCCTGGGCCTTGCTGGCCAGCTGCTTGTTCGCCGATTCCAACCGCTCTGGTCCAAAACAATTAAACCCAATTAAGATTTAAATACAAGAATTTGGCCGGAGGAACTACAAAAAGCTGGGTTTCCCATGGAAACACCCATGGGACACAGAGAGCCCACAGGGATGGGGACATGGAGGGTCCCTCACCTTTCAGGTCCCGGTTGAAGTCCTGGAGCCGCCGCATCTCGCTGTCTCTCTTGTTCCTCATGGCTTTTTCCAAGGCTTCCCGCTTGGAAGACGCCTTCACGAGGTTTTCATAATCCTCCGAGATGCGCTGGATCTCACTCTCCAGCTGGGGTGGAGGAAGGGACAGGCCAGGGTTAGATATTCATGGAATGAGGAAAGGAAAGGAAAGGAAAGGGAGATGCTGCAAAGCTTGCCCGGGGTGCTCAGCCCAACCTGAGCTGCCAGAGGAGCTCAGCACACAGGACCCCACAAAACCCCCAGAACACACTTTGGGGGTTAAAGCTGACGTTTTCTGCCTTTCTTCTTGTGGAAGAGGCTCTCTGCAGATTTTGGCTCCGCCGTAGCCCTGCCACAGGGAACAGCCGCCCCTTGTACTTGGCTGCACAAAGGGCTTTCTGTGGCGGCCGGGATGGGGGGGACAGGCAGAGGGAGGGGGTCACCGGAGAATGGGCTCCTTCTCCCCAGTCCCGGCTGCCGTGCCGCAGCTGCTCCGAGGGGAACAACGCGCCGGAGGGAGGAGGAGAAGGGATTAAATCACTAAAGGGGGTGAATTTTCACAGCAGCTGGCCGAGCGTCCCCCCCCCCCGAGGCAGGGGGGACACAGGGCTGCCACCGTCCCCTCACCTTCTGGATGCGGCTCGCCTTCTCGGCACAGCTCTCCAGCTCCCGCCGCAGCCTCTCGCTCTCCCGCTGCAGCCTCTCGTTCTCCCGCAGCACCGCGTCCGCCCGGGCCAGGCGGCTCCCGGCCGACACCGCCTGGGCGCTCACCAGGGCTTCCACGCCCGCCGGACCCAGTGCGCCCGGGCACAGCGGCAGGAACGCGGCTGGGACCGGGGTGGGCAGCACCCTGCGGGGAGGGAGGGAGGGACAAGGGGCGGTCAAGGTTTGGGGGAATGGGAGAGCCGACCGCAAGTCCAGCACAGAACCATGGACTCGTTAAAGTTGGAAAAGACCTCCAAGATCGTCAACTCCAACCACTGGCACCCCACCAACTGCTGCAAACCCATGGGCCAAGAGGGTGCCGGTGCCCCCAAAGGAGGAGGGAGGCTCTGGGAAGTGCCTATCTTGCTTTTTAGACCTGGGAAGCACTTGCTTTCTAACCACAAATCCCTTCTGGCAGGGATGCCTTGACCTGACCCCTCCAGGACCTGGCCAGTGGGTCTGGCTGGGCTCCCAGGCCCCCCTATTCCTGGGAATGTTGCAGACAGCCACGCATAGGATGCACCTTGGAAGCCAGCAGTGTTGCCCCTTTTTCCTTGTTTTCTGGGCAAAGCAAGGGCTCCTGGCACAGCTCCTCACTGCCAAACTATTGATTTGTCCTCTCTGTATTCAGGGGGTCCAGCCCAGCCTGGCCACCCCTCATGCCACTGCCCTGAGTTCCTTGACATCCCGCCTGGAATGCCCTGGGCAGGGTGGCTGTGCACGGCCCGGCCCCGCTCCGCTCCCCCGCGGGCTGCTCGCCAAGGGCCTGCATTCCTGTGGGATGATATAGGAGCGAGGAAGAATAAATACATCTTCCTCACGGCTCCCCTTCCCCTCTTTGTTCCCTGGAAGGAGAAGGTTTTCCTGCTGGAGATGCTATCACACTCTGCCTGGATAGGTCAGCAGGGCTGGGAGCAGCGTGTCCTCCCATCAAGCCTCCAATTCCCTTCTTCCCATCATTTTCCACAGTGGAAGAGGTTGTTTCCAGGCCCTCCTCAAATTCCAAGCGGTGCCTGGCCCCCCAGACCTCTCTGTGTCCATCTCATAGTCAACCTGGGGCTTTGCCAGAGGCGTTGAGATGCCCTAAGGGCCATGAATCACCCGGCACCAGCCCATCTTCTGCTCAGCAGCAATCCCAGCAGACACCGGTGTTACATGGACATTCCTAGCTCAGGACCATGGGGTGGGATTCCACAGAACAGGGAGTACATCTGCCTTCCACCCTTCACCATGCCTATTCCACATTTAGCTGTTTCCTGAGCTGGTTTCCAGCTCCTAAATTACCCCCAAATTCCTCCTGGTGCACAGGGAGGGGGAAGGGTCTGCAGAGGGAGTGGGATTTTTATCACCGGTTGGATAAACCCAACCGTGCTGGGGAAACTGGGAAAAGGAACGGAGCAGAGGGGTCCCAGCAGAGGGGTCCCAGCAGAGGGGTCCCAGCAGAGGGGTCCCAGCAGATCCCCACGGGCTGAGCTGGTGAGGAGGAGAGCGGCTGGCCCAGGCTCCCCATTGCTCTCTGTGTCCCACAGATTCCAAGCATCCATCCTTGGATATTCCTGGCAGGCATCCAAAAGCGTGTCCCAGGGGCCACAGTTTACCTGATTTCGGGATGCTGGAATCCAGGACCTTCCCGGGAGCAGGGGCGGGGCTCGGCCAGGTAAGTGTCCTGGGAAGGGATGACGTAGGGATACTCCGGTGGGGGTCCCCGCGGCTCCGTGCCCTCGGGGTGCTGCCCGCGCAGGGCGCCGAGCTGGTGGTGCCGGGAGAGCTGCGGGAAGCTGTGGGAAGCGCTGATGGGGCTCTGCGCCTTGGCCCCGTTCCGCTCCAGCGACATCCGCATGAGCCGCTCGCTCAGCGACCGCACGTGGCCGTGCTTCAGGTCCTTCAGCCCCTCATCGGGGCGCCGGGCCCCGCTCTCGGCCCCGCGCGGGGGGTTTTCCCCCCGAATCCCGGCGCCGGCCGCTCCCCGCTGCGAGGCGTAGAACTGGGAATGCGCCTTGGCCTCCTCGTAGGTGGGGAGCTCCTCGCCCTTGGGCGGGCAGAGCCGATAGACGCTGTTCTCCAAGTAGACGTGGTCGGAGTGGTGCTCCTGGCCCTGCGGCTCCTGCCGCGTGGATTGCTGCACCATCTGGCTCTCCTCGGGGCTGAGGCTCTCCAGGGAGGAGCGGGGGCTCCCGGCCCCGCCGCCGCGCAGGGCCTGCTGCTGGATGGCCAGCAGCGTGCGGTTCTCCGTGAGGTTCCCATAGCGCAGCTGCTCCTGGATCAGCCGGTGCAGCACCGTCCCGTTCGAGTCCTCCGCCGTCCTCATGTCCGTCCGTGCCGGCGGCAGAGCCACGTTTCCACCCGACGGGGACGTCCCGGGGGACCTCAGCAGCAACTGGGACATCTGCGAGACGGAAAAACGGGGTTGTTGGGAAGCAGCAGGGGCAGGACACGGCGCGGATCCCGATGGACGTGGGGATTGTTTGCCAGGAATCCGGCTGGGACGTGCTGAAGGGGTGGGAGCCCGTGGCGGCCGTGGGAGCGCGGAGCAGCCTCCGCGGTGGGGTGGCTGAGGACTGGTGCTCTCAGTGCTCCCATGGCCGGAGCTGGGACCGGGACTGGGACTAGCTCTGAAGCTGGGGCCAGTTCGGGAGTCGGGGCTAACTCCGGGGCTGGATTCCCACGGATCTGGGACTAGCGCTGGCCCAGAAATGGGGGAAGTGGCCCCACGGGACCAGCCACGGAGCCATCGGGAGGGGGGGAAGACCCCCCAACATACCCCCTCCGGACACAGGACATGGAGATCCTGGACCTGCGAGGGGTGTCCCAGTCTCGGGCAGGGTCCTGGTCCTGGGGGTTCCTGGGATCCCCCCGGATCTCCCGGTGCCTGGGGCATCACGATGCCGAGGGGGGACCCCAGTGCTGGGGGGAATCCTTTTTCCGGGGGCTCTAGGGGCGTCCCGATCCCGAGTGAGGGGCTCTCGGTCCCGGGGGGTTGTTCCAGTCCCGGGGAGGACGGTCCCGGTACCGGGGGGCGTCCTTTTACTGGGAGAGATCCTGGTCCCGGGGAGGATCCCAGCTGGGGAGTTCTCAGTGCCGGGGGGAGTCTCAGTCCCAGTTAGGGGAATCCCGGTCCGGGGGGGGTCCCGATCCCGGTCGGTGAATCCCGGTGCCGGGGGGCTCCCCAGTCCCGGGGGGTCCCACTGCCGGTCGGGTGATTCCCGGTGCCAGGGGGTCCCGGTCCCGACCGGGGGGATCCCGGTCGGGAGGGGGGGGTGTCTCGATCCCGGCTGGGGGGTTCCCTGTGCCGTGGGGCGTCCTTTTCCCGGGGAGATCTCGGTCCCGGGAGGGGTCCCGGTCCCGGGAGGGGGGTTCCCTGTGCCGGAGGGGGGTCCCAGCGGCAGCACTCACCGGGGCATGGCGGAGCGGAGCGGAGCTGCGGCGGCTCTGGGCGTCCCGGGGCCGGGGGGGCCGGGCCGGGCGCTGCTATGCCCGGAATGCGGGGCCGGGCCCGCCCCGCTCCGCCCCGGGGCCGCCGCGGGCGCAGGGACCGGCCGGGCGCGGAGCGGCAGCTGCGGGGCGGGGGGGCGGCTCTGCCCGCCAGCTGTCCCGGGCCGTAAATCTGCCCCGGCCTTTGTCTGCGCGGCCGGGCAACCCCAAACCTGCCGCCCCATCTGCTCTGCCCCCTCCGCGGGTCCCCTCTGCTCTGGCCCCCCCCCGCGGGTCCCTCCTCCTCGCATTCTCCTCCCTCGTGTCCCTATCCTTACAGCCCCCTCCTCGCATCCCCCATCCTCGTTTCCCCCCTCCTCACACCCCCCTCTTTACATCCCCCCTCCTCACATCCCCCCTCTTCACATGCCCCCTCCTTGCGTCCCCCCCCCTCACATCTCCCCTCCTTGCACTCCCTCTTCACATCCCCCTCCTCACATTCCTCCTCCTCACATCCCCCTCCTTGTGTCCCCCATCCTCACATCGCCTTCCTCATGTCCCCCTCTCACATTCCCCATCCTCTCATCCCCCTTCTTCTGTCCACCTCTTCATATTTTCCCTCCTCATGTCCCCCTCCTCACATCCTCCTTGTATCAATCCCCTTCCTCTTACTCCTTCTACTCAGATCCCTCTTCTCACATTCCCTGTCCTCTTATCCCCTCTTCACATCCCCCTCCCCACATTCCTCCTCCTCACATTCCCCTCCTTGTGTCCCCCTCCTCACATCTCCCCTCCCCGTGTCCACTTCCTTGCATTCCCCTCCTCACATTTCCCCTTCTTGCATCCCCTCTTTACATCCCCCTCGCTGGGGGATGCCAGTTCCCTGTGGACCCATCCAACCGTCCCTACCAGCTCACGTCTGTCATACTTGGCACCTTTGGGTACCCCCTGCCACTCTCCCAGCCTCAGATTCCCCTTTTGGCCTCGGCCACCCACAGGGGCACACAGGGATGGAGGAAACCATCAGGGACCAGACTCCTCTTCCCCTCTCAAAGGGCCCCAGCTCATCTTTGGGGGGACACTGAGCACCCCCCACCCCAAAAGCAATGAAACACCAGCCCCATCTCTGCCCCCAGCTCCTGGTGCAGAGCCCAGAGGCCCCCAGACGGCAGATGGCCCGAGGGGAGGCGGCGCTGGAGAAGCAGGTGCAGGGGAAAATTGCTTATTAGCTCCGGGACATTAAGCTCCCATTCTTGTGAGGGAACTCGGAATCTTCCGACTGGCACAGAGCCGGGAGGCAGGTCTGGGGAGGGGGACACGGTGGCTTCCAGCCTCGGCTCCTTGTTTTGCTGCTCCATCCTACTCTGGTCTCACCCCCTGAAAGCCCCAGGGTGCAATAGCAGGCACAGAGCTGCAGGCACAGCTTGTTCCCCAAAAATGGGGGGGGGAATCTCCGGCATGTAGCAGGGGAGCATGGGGAGAAGGTGCACAAGGAGATGGAATTGGTGCTTGGAAGGACAAGGAGTACCTGGAAGCTCAAAAAGCAAATTTTTAAGCCCAGTTTTACCAGTGACAAGTCAAATCTTCACAGATGGAAGTTCAAAGGTGGGGATTGGCACCAACCCTGTGGGTGTGGGGGATGTCCCGAAACCCCAGTGAGGGTCTAATCTTGTGTGGGAAGGAGAGCAGGGCACCTCTGTGTCCCCAAGAACATGCAGAATCTGGAAACACTGCTGGCCAAGGCCCAGCACCAGGAAAATGGATGGATGGATGGATGGATGGATGGATGGATGGATGGATGGATGGTACACTGCTCTGGCATACCAAGCCCAGCAGCAGCACCTCCAAAAGGACCCAGCTGTAGCTCTGCCCTGCTCTTTCCCAAGAGGATGGGGCTCCCACCCCGAGCCCCAGCAAAGCCAGCCCCGTTCCCCCTCAGCCAGGGTTCCTCTCCCAGCTCATCCACTGGCCTTATCTATTCCTGCGTCATCCTGCTTCCCTTCCTATCTTTACACTGCCCTATTTTTGGCAGCAGGAAACCCCTCCTGGGCTGATAACACCCTTTGGAAAGTGATCTGAAGAGTTTCCTCTTCTTCTTTCTAATGCTGGAGGTAAGAAAATCTTCAGCCCTTTCATTTTCCCCTGAAGAAGGTGAAACACCAGCAGGACCCACAGAGAGCTGTGGGGGTTTGGGGGGGGGCTGTCTGAGCAGACCCCCTGCCCGGGTGGGAGCATCCTGGATGGCCCGCTGGGCTGTGCCGTGGGGCAGGGACTGGGGGCTCCGAGGGAAGCGCAGGTGCCATGTCCCAGTGTCCCAGTGTCCCGGGCTCCGTGGGGTGACACACGGCTCGGCAATGCCAAACCCTCCCACTGACCTCAGCGCCTTATCGCCGAGGCGTTGGAGCGAGACAATGAGCCAAGAAAATACCCGTGGGATGAGATCACCTCGGCTGTCTCTGCGGCTCCCAAAATGCCTCGGCTGTGCCTGGATAAGTGCGGCGTTACAGGCAGTGCCTGGGATGGAGGGGCTGTTTGCAGCCTCAGCACAAGTGCCGGGGTGATGGTGACAGTGGTGACAGTGGTGACAGTGTCCCCTGACCACTGAGCCCCAAAACCTCTCCGTGGCAATCTTCCCAACAAAGCTCCCTCCGGGTGCCTGCTGCTGTCTCGAACTCTGGATTCAAAGTCCAACCAGCTGGGAAGGAGAGCTGGAGTTCAAGGAATCACACAACTGCTGTTTCCGAGTGCCAGGATTCCCCAGGCTGCCCCCAAGGGGAGCAGGACATTGCATCCCCAAGGCAGTGCCCCGGCCCTTCCTCTCCTCCCAGCATCCCAGCCAGAGGGATCCTTGTCCTCCTGGAGACGCCCCCCACAAGCTGCCAGGCCTGAGCCTGACTCCTCTTCCCTGTCCTCTCTCTGAAACCTGCATCATTTTGGGGTGTCCCAGGCCTGATCCCCCCTGTAGGGTTGTGTGGGGTGCTGCTGTGCAACAGGGTGAACTCCATTCCCAAAACTCCAATGGGGAACGCTCCTCAACGTGACTGGGGAGGGCATGGGGAGGATTGGGATGTTCCTGGTTGTGCTCAATCCCCTCCCTCTTGTTGGTGCTTCGTGAACAGGTGACTGATACAGCTCTTCCTCAGTGGAGGAAGGAGGGGAAAGATCCCTCCCCATCCAGAGGGAAACCCAAGCAGCCTCTGTGGGGGCACAGCTGGAGCAATGAGGGGACCAGGACTGATCCCATCCCAGAGAGGCTGATGGGGACATTCCCATGGGCAGCCATCCCCAAGACATGATTCCACACTTTGTTCCATTGCTCCAGCCCCTCCATGCCTCAGACATCTGTCCCAGAGTCAGAGCCCTGAGATTCCCCTTTTTTGGAGTGTATGCTGGAGCTGACCCCAGGTGAGGGTCACAGAAGGTTGGGGTGCTCCTGCTCCTCCCCCTGCTCTCTGACACCTTATTCTGGGTTTTCTTCTGCAGCTGGGACATCCCATATCCAGCACCTGGATAACCCAGGACACATTCCCACTCCTGGCAACTTCTGCCACAGTTGTCCATCACTCCAACACCCCGGGAGGTGATGCCATCTGCACCTTCACACAGCCACTTCTTAGGAATTTGGGGAGGGGAAAAGCATGGCTGAAAACAGAGCCAGGACCCTCCTCTTTCTCACCTTCCCCACATTTTAACCCCCCTGAGTCATTTCCATTCCTGGATGTTAAATTGCCCTTCTCTGCTTTCCTTTATTTCCCGGTTTCCTGCAGGGGGCTCGTTGTTCCCGATCTGCCGGCGCCGGTGAGACCCAGCCCCGGCATCCGCCAAGCAGATGCCAGCGAGGACAAAGGTGGAGCCCAGCGAGATCCCAGGAGCCACCAGCCCTGCGGGACACACGGCTCCTCATTTCCATAGCAAACCCCCTCGCTGTCGTTTTGCCACATCTGAGGAATTTTCTCTCTTTCCAGAGAAATTCAAAGCGCCCGGGTGCAATTTCCTGCCCACCTGGCAGGGAACCCCCCACGGCTCCGGGAGAAGGGCAGCTCTGTCTCCTGTCCCAGAGCCCGGTGGGAGTGTGGAGTGACACAGTTCCACCCAGGAAAGTGCCACTGGCAGGTGGCCACAGGCAGCTTCCCCTCACTGCCCACCTTTGCCCACTTGACTCTGGAGCACATCCAGGCTGATGGATGGATCCATGCCCCCTCCGCAAGGCCGTGTGGGGGATCAGTACCCTAATTTGGAAACACTACCTGCAAAAAAGGGGGGTAGAACCAGCCCCCCTGCTCCCCATGGCTCTTTGGTGATGAAGATAAGCACACATGCCTGGATCCCTAAGGAATTTCACATCTTCCTGGCTATGAGGATGACCTGCCAGGGCCAAATCAGCTGGGCCTTGTGCTCCCAAACACAGAGTGAGAACTATCCATGCTGGAAGAGCAGCCCTGGCCAACTCATACTGAAGTGGCTGAGGAGGAAGAAAAGGGCTGTTCACTCTTGTGCCTAATGATTTAGGCACAAGATTTTAAAGATTTTAGGCACAGATTTACAAATCCGTCTGTCTCCAATGCATGGACAGGCTAAGTGGAATAAAAAAAGGAGAAGGGGAGCATTGGGTAGGGGTTGTTCTTCATCCCAGGATACCAAATGCAGCAGGAATTGTCACCTTCTTGCTGCTTCACCTCCCAACCCAACACTGCCTGGGAAGGATGGAATGTGGATGAACCCACGGGCTGGTCTCGCCTGTCAGGAGGACGCAGACAGGTGTGGAGAGATGGGCTCCAGGAGGTCCCTTTTTGATGTCCATCAGGATAAACAGAGGCAGGGCCTCAGGAGCAGTTTGTCCAAGAGCAGGGAGGGGCTGGAGGGCTCTGCCCAGACTGTCACTGCTGTGGATGGCAGAAATGCTCTTTCATAGAATCCTGGAATGGTTTGGGTTGGGAGGGACCTTAAACCTCACCTCATCCCACCCGCTGCCATGGGCAGGGACACCTTCCACTAGCCCAGGTTGCTCCAAGTCCCTCCAACCTGGCCTTGGACGCTTCCAGGGATGGGGCAGCCACCACCTCTCTAGGCAACCTGTGCCACGTTTTTAACACCCTCATTGTAAAAAACTTCTTGATATATCTCACAATATCATCTAAAATGCCAAGTACTGAACTCTCCAGTGGCAAATCCCCACCAGACTCCCACATTGGAGGTCTCCTTGCTCACAGCAATGAGTTTGGGGCTGGCCCTGGGGCTGGCAGCCTGCAGCTCTGCCAGCTTTTTGTTCCCAACCTCCTCTGGGAACATGGGGACAGCTCAGTTGTCGGAACAGCAATAGCTGCATCAGTTGGGACAAATTAGAGCCCCTTGGTCAGGATGCTGGAGCAGTTTTTGTGACACCTGGAAGCCTCCAACGGGAATGTGAAGAAGCCCAGGTGAACCGACACGGTGGTCCTGGTTTTCTGAGCAGTTTCACCTTTTATGACATTCTGGGCTTGTGTCCTGGAGAAACCTTCATCTCTACATGGGGTACTTTCCCAGCCCAGCCAAGGTGGGAAGGTTTGGCTGGGGGTAAATATCCCCCTTCCCAGTCAGACAAGGTGGGAAGGTTTGGTTGGGATAAACTTCATCCTTTTCCACCCCAGCCAAGGTGACAAGGTTGAGTCGGGATAAACGTTATCCTTCCCCAGCCCAGCCAAGGTGGGAAGGTTTAGCTGGGATAAAGCTCCCCATTTCCCAGCTCAGCCAAGGTGGGAAAGTTTAGTTGGGATAAAGCTCCCCATTTCCCAGCCCAGCCAAGGTGGGAAGGTTTCCTTGGCCTCCAAGCGAACCCCTCCAAGCAGAGCCGCATGTTTTAGCTCGATGATACAATAGAAAATGCCTCCCAAGTCCTGGCCCTCTGGAGCATTTCCTTAGCTCGCTGGAATTTCCGCTCAGTCCTTCCTCTCCCAGGCTCTTACCGAAATCCTGTGTCACCACACGGCTCTGGAGAGCAGCCAGCTCTCGGAGTCCCCCTCCCAGGTCTCCCACCGATGTGCCGGGGATTTGCAAGGAGCAGCTCCTGGAGGGTGTCAGCTCCGTCGTGCCCCTTGATTAATCACCAAAGGCCACTCTGCCAATCAAGGAAAGATTTACAAGGCAGGCAGGAAGCCCTTGTTTTCACAGGAGTGCCTCAAACACACGCACACAGTAGGAAAAGCAAACATTCCAGGCATACCAAGGGATCCACGGGATCAAAATTCCCCAAACAGCCCAGATTAAGATACTTGGCTGCACATGGAAACACTAAAACCTGGACTCAAGGATTTAATTGTGTTGTTGAGCAGAGGGCCCTGTGGAACAACCTGAGCGGGCTGGGAACAGCCACCCCAGGGGGCAGGGAGAGGGTCAGCGGTGCTGCCCTCCCTACAATAAAGGTCAGGGCTGGCCCCCACCCCTCTCCCAGCTCCATATGGTCGCCAGAGCCTTCTGGCAGAGTTTAATGTGAGTTTTCCTTTGGAAAAGCTCAGCCCTGCTCCTCAGCTAGTCAGGCAGAGTTCCTCTGAATCAACTCAGCTCCAAATGCGAGCCTGTGGGAGCAGAGAGAACCCCTGAGACCCCCAGCCTGAGGGCAGTGCCTGTGCTGGGTCCATACCTGTTACCTCCCATCCTGCCCTACAGCCTCTGGAGTGAGTGGGAACACTCCCATCACCTCCAGACCCAGGAGATGCAGCCACATTGCTGTCTGACTGTGATCTTTTGTTTTATGGATTTTACAGGGACCATGAGAAAGACAGGAGGGAAACTCCCATGCCTGGAAGTGTTCAAGGCCAGGCTCGATGGGGCTCTGACAGCCTGGTCTGGTGGAAGGTGTCCCTGTGCCTGCAGGATGAGAAAGCAAGAGGCATCAGAAATTTTCCTGAGCTGGAAATATCCTCCCTCTGTTGCTGCATAAAGGCTCCTTTCCCGTCTTTCTGCAAACCACCCCACAGAGAGTGGAATTTGACCCCACCTGTTATGTGTGGCTTGTCCACTTCTGCTCCAAATCCAGCTGCCAGTGGCTTGTCCCAGCAGGATGTTTCAGCTCCCACTCACAGATGGTTCCTGGAAGAACAGTGGAAGAGATTGATAAGGAAATAAGTCACCTGCTGGAAGTGAGAGTTAAAGGGAAGCATATGCTTGAGATCAAAGAATCACAGGATGGTTTGGGTTGGAAGGGAACTCCAATCTCCCTGTGGGAACTCCACCTGCCACTAGACCAGGTTGCTCCAAGCTCCATCCAACCTGCCTTTCTTTCCTGGAAGTCAGCACCTTCCCTTTCCAGGACTTATCCAGGTGCTCCCAGGCTTCCAGCTTGGCAATTCCCATCTGAAAAGTCACACCAAAAAGCCACCCTGAGGGAGATGATCACCACACACACCACTCAGGGATCAGATGGTCCCGAGATCCAGCAGCTGCTGAGAAAACAGGATAAAGAGTAGTGGTCTAGAAGGAAGTGGTCAAGTATAATCACTTGTTTGTCCTTCAGAGGGTCAGGGATAAAATCCCTGGAGCGTGTGGTCAGGAGACCTGGTGTCAGGAGGACCACTGCTGTCACCCACCCCAGATGTTGGGCAGGCTGGAGGCCTCAGTTAAACACTCTGTCTGCACACCAAGAGTTCCCAAGGGCTCCCCCAGAGCCCTCCAGCATCAGGCTGCTCATCCTGGGCATCTGCTGCCTCCAGGGCCTGTTTTCTGGTCAGGAGGGGTTGGAAGTGAGAGGTGGGGAAATATAAGAGCAGGTGGAATCTGCCTATCCTGACCTCAGAATGGGATTGGGAGCCCTGGTCAAGGTGCTTCAGGTGCCCTCTGTCCAGCCTTACCTTTCTTTACTTTGTCTTCCCATCCCTTCCCTTTTCCTAGCTTTTCCTTACCATGCCCTCATTTCCCATCCCTTGCTTTGCCTTCCCATCACTCCCTTTCCTTCCTCTTCTTTTCCTTACCTTTCTGAGGGAAACCAAACAGGTGTTCAGGCTAGAGGCCCTTCCCATCCCGTGCCTTTTGATCCTTTCCCTTGCTTTTCTTTCCCTTCCCTTCTTTTTCTTCCCATCCCTTCCCTTGCTTTCCTTTCATTTCCCTTCCCATCCTGTGCCTTGTCTTTCCTTGCCGTGCTTTCGTATCCCTTGCCCTGCCTTCCCATCTCTTCCTTTCCCTTGCTTTCCCTTACCACACCTTCACTTCCCATCCCTTGCTTTGCCTTCCCATCCCTTCCCTTGTTTTTCTTCCCTTCTCTTCCCTTCCCTTCCCACCCCTTCCCTTGCTTTCCCTTGTCTCACTTTCCCATCCCTTCCCTCCTGCCATCATCCTGCAGGCTGTTCCACTTGAAATCCTGGACACAGGAATTTAAATGACAGATTATGTCTCCTTGGCTTTATATACTTAAATCAAGTGTGTACCTAAAATTACCCATAATTTCCCAAACTAATTACTCAGCGGAATTACTTTGTTATCCCACTAATTTGAAACACCAGGTGCTGGAACCCCATTGCTGTCACACAGAAGCTGCACTAAAGATAAAGACTTTGGGCAAAGTGTAAATAATGAGCAATAAATAATAATTAATGATGGAAATTCTCTGTGCTCCCTCTGGGATTGGAGGTGGGACAGAGTAATTGGGGTGTATCGAACAGCCAGTGACTGGATTTTGGGTTACGTGCACCAAATATCATCATTTTGAGTCACACCACGTCAGTACCCCGAGCAAGGAGCTCAGAGGCAGAGTAAGGATGAAGTCATGGAGGGAACCAGCAGCTGCAAAAATACCAGGATTGGGAAATGCAGCTGATGCAAAACTGCTCTGGGAAGACACACCAGGAATTACAACACACAGCCCTTGTTGTTATGTGTTCCAGGGGAAAAAAAAAAAAAAAGAAGAAAAAGGGAAAATTTTGCTGTGAGGAAAACAGTGCAAGAAGAAAGTTTGCTCAGCCTGGTGGCATTAATGTAATTAAATCCTAATTTATTCATTTACTTGGTTATTGATGTTTCAGAGATGGCAAAAGTCTGCACAACAACACCGTGTGAAATAGACCCAGCTCATGTAATTCCACGTTAATGATCCTGTGTTTGGGATAAACTCTTCCAGCTGCAGAGGTTACAGGGATTTGGATGAGCACCGGCGGCTCCCACCCCACGGACACAGCCAGGCACATTCCCAGCTCACACAAAATCGGTCAGATATTTAAATTTACTTAAGAGCCCCAAATGCCCTTAGAATTCTACTGTCCTGTGAGGATGAGGAAGGGGAGTGAGCGGGAGGTACTTTATCCAAGTGAGGATAAGGAAGGGGAGTGAATGGGAGGCACGTGATCCCGGTGAGGATGAGGAAGGGGGTGGAAGGAGGCTCTGCAGCTCCTGCGTGGCGCTGCCATGCCCTCTGCTGGGCTCTGCATCCAGGCTCAGCCTCCTTCCTCGAAGCCTGAAGTGTAGCGGACTGGGGATTAAGCTCCTAAAACAACCAGGAAGGTCGTTTTAATTAAACCAGATCCCACCACCCCTCGGATTTCCTTCGGGCAGGAATAGCCAGCGGGACCTGCTGCGGAAAAACCTGCTTTAATCTCCCCATTTTCCTCCCCGCTTTCCTTACTTCCTCCCTTTAAGCATCGTTCCCGCTCCCGTGGAAACGCTGGAGCCACGCTCCGGGATGCGGCTCCCGCTGCCCCTTCCCAGCCCGGAGCGAACGGTTGGGAAGTGATACGAGGAAAGCATCCAGGAGCCCTTCTTTTAAAGGCGGAGCAGGCGCGGGAATCGCGGCGGGAATGCGGACATTCCCAGGGATTCCAGGCGCGAGGAGCGGGCGAGCCGCGCGGCACCACCGGGCTGCCCGAGCTCCGAGACGGCGCTCCGGAACCGGCGCTCGGTCAGTCGCGACAGCAGCAGCTGTGGAGACGCTGCCCCGTGAGCCGGGCACGGCTCGGTGAGAGCCCCGGGACGGGAATTCCGCACCCCGGGCCCGGACAGGGAGGGCGGGAAACCAGAGGGACATCCCTGCTTTTCCTGGGAGGCGGGGTGGGGCTTCTCCACCGCGGAGCCTCGGAGAACGGCAGGAGCCCCGAGGGAGGGCAGGAATCCCGGGGAAGGTAAGGTGCTCCAGTAAAGAGCAGGAATCCCAGGGAAAGGCAGGAACCCCAGGGAATGCCCAGCGACTCCCAGCACCACACAGGGACGCCGGGCGCTGATCCCCGCCAGAGCCCAGCTCCCCCAGCGGGGAAAGCTCCTCGCCCAGCTCGCGGGGCCGGCCGGGGGGGGGGGGGTCGGGACGGGGCCAGAAGGGGCGAAAACGGCCCCAATTTCGGCTTCGGAATATTTTAAAGCGCGCGCGCCCCATCCACGCGCGGGGGGGGGCGGGGCCAGGCGGACGGGGGGGCGTGGCCACTCGGCGCGCGTCGCGAGCGGGGCGGGCCCTGGTGGGCGGGCCCTGGCGGTGCGGTGGGCGGGGCCGGGCGGCGCGGTGGGTGGGCCCTGGTGCGCGGTGGGCGGGGCCTGGCGGCGCGGTGGGCGGGGCCGGGCGGCGCGCGGGGCGCACGCACTTCCTGCGCGGCGCGCGGCCCATGTACCAATGGCTGCTGGGGGCCCTCCGCGCCCTCCGCGCCGCCGCCAGACCCCAGCCCGCACCGCAGCCCGGCCCGGACCCGCGCAGCGCAAAGAGGCCGCTCCCCAGGTCAGCCCCCGCCACCAAACACGGCCGTCCCCTGGCCCCGGCCCTCCTGCTGCTGCCCCGGCGCCCCGTGTGGGTCCCTGATATTCCCCAAAAATCCATAAGAATCGCCGGGTGCCGCGGTAATCGCGGGTCCCAGGTGTCCCCGATGGATCCATTGGCAAACCCACGTGTCGCGGTGATTGTGGGTCCCAGATATTCCCGATAAATCCATAAAAAAACCCCAGATGCTGAAGGGATTGTGGGTTCCGGGTATTCCCGATAAATCCCAGATGCTGAGGTGATTGTGGGTCCCAGATATCCCCGATAAATCCATTGGCAAACCCAGGTGCCCAGGTGATTTAAGGTCCCAGATATTCCCAGTAATTCCCAGATGCTTAAATGATTGTGGGTCCGGGATATTCCCGATAAATCCCAGATGCTGAAGTGATTGTGGGTCCCAAATATTCCCGACAAATCCTAGATGCTGAAGTGATTGTGGGTCCTGGATATTCCCCATAATTCTATTGGCAAACCCAGCCCCTCGTTTCCTTCCCATCTGCACGGTGGGGGCTTGAAAAGGATCAAAGGGGTGGGGATCAAAGGATCAAAGCAGGTGTGCTGGAGGAGCAGGGAAGGGTATATGCTGGATGGAGGAGAGCCATGGAATATGGATGTGGTAGGATAAAAGGGGGCTGCCTTCCCAGGCATTACCCAGGAGCTCCCAGTGCCAATATCTGAACCATCTCATCTCCACCACTGGGAACAGAGGGAATGTGTCCATTCCATGCTGTGCTTTGGGCAGTGTGGTGGCTTCCTCTGGGAGGAACTTCCTTAGTGCCCCATTCCAGAGTGAATGAGGCAAGGGAATGCCTCTGGAAAGAGCCACGTGTTGCACAAGAAGTTTCCACCAAGGGGGAGCTCAGGAGGAATGAGCTCTTGGGAAGAAAAATAGGAACGTCCTTTGCGCTCTGTTCCTAAAGGAAAAGGTTTTGCTGGACTTTATCAGGGTACCAACTGATAAAATCCTGGGATTTGGGCTTCTGAGAAAGGGTGAGGCTGGTAATTATTTCAAGGACTCGTTCCCAAGCACTGACTCAGCAGATTATTGAAGTTGTGGAAGTGGATGTAAGCAGGACTTGCTTTCCCACCTTTTATTTCCTGTCCTACTTAAACTTTCCTTTGCAACTCAGTGTAGTGACATGAACCTGGATGGCTAAGTGACCTGGAATGCTGCTCTCCTCGAGGAAAGAGGAAAACTTTACACACTTAGGGAATTTTTTGGTGGTAGGAACACATGTAAAACATCCGGGAGCATTAACAGAAAGGAAAAAAAAAAGGCCTGATATGGTTTAGTGGGATGATCCCAGAGATCACAGGCGATCTTTGGGATATGTGAAGGGAAGTTGGGAGCTGAACTGTGGTTGCCAAACACTGTTGTGCCTCTTCTTTCCTCAGTGTTGCGTCACCTGTGGAAGATCCTGACAATATTCCTGAAAAGAAGCAGAAAACAGGTATTGCACCTCACAAAGGGGTTAATGTGCCTGGTTTTCCTTGGGTTCAAGGTGCCTTGGGTAACTCTGGATTTTGTACTTCACAATTGCTGCTGAAACTGTGGATTTCTGAGCCGTTTGTGTGGCCTGAGGGGGTCTCACGGGGCTGGGGCCTACTGATGGTGTGTCCCAGTGTTCAAAATCCATGTGGATTTGGCACTTGGGGACATGGCTAAAGGTGACCTTGGCAGAGCTGGGACTTGATGATCTTAGAGGGCTCTTCCAGCCTGAGGGTTGGAGATTGTGGCCTGATGAAGGGAAAAGTAGGGAACAACTTTTTCCCTCCTGGGAATTCCGTGTATTTGCACCAAGGATCACTCCTGCCTGTGTGTGGTACAGGGATATCCCAGGTCTGTCTGGCACTGAGCCCCTGCAGGGCAGGACAAAGAGTGTTTTAAGTCAAAGCTGTGGCTGTCCCTCAGGGAATGCAGAGCTCCCTAATTCCTGCTTGGGAATGGTGCTGCCCCTGGTGTCGCGGGAGGGGCTGTCGGTGTGTCGTTGAAATGAGTTACCTGGGTCAGGTGGGATCGAGGAGTTGGGCTTTGATGCAAAGAGAAACCCTAATTTTCCTTTTCTGGCCTGGTGGTGTGGGGTTTTTTTTTCAGAATGTCTCATCTGCGGGACTAACAAGAGACCCGAAGACGTTCCTGTGGCCGCCCAGTTGCCATCCAAGGCAACAAGAGGGTGCCAGGAGGCTTCGGGCGGCGATGCCACTTCTCTCCCCGAGCCTGGAAAAGGGGTGAGCAAAGATTTAGGGGAGAACTCAGGGATAAGCTTGTGCTGTGTCAGTCCCTGCATGTGTGAGCTGATCCCGTCAGAGCTGCTGCTGCAACCTGGACCAGCAAACCCTGGGCCCCGAGTCAGGGCAGAGCTGACTGGATTTTGGGAAGCCCAAGAGGTTTGCTTGGGTTCACATTCAGGTTGTACTCACTCTGGTGCTTGTTTTTGTTTTTATTTCAGGCTCAGGACACTTCTGACTCTTCATTTGAAAGAGCAACAGACTCTGTGGCAGATGAGGACAGAGTAGAAGTTGGTAAGGCTGGACAGCAAGTTCTTCACTCGTTTCTGTGTGCTTCTGCCCTGTGCAGTTCCACCCCAGGCTTAGGGACTCATTAGTGAAGGCACAATGTCTGGGAATACTGGAATGTGAGCTCTGTTTCTTCCCTGCATCCTGGCATTGCTTCTGGATTGGGATCAGGGCTGGGAACAGGCTCCCCAGGGCAGTGGTCATGGTCCCAAACCTGCCTGAGCTCCAGGAAGGTTTGGACAACGCCCTCAGGGACAGGGTGGGATTGTTGGGGTGTCCTGTGCAGGGCTGGGAGTTGGACTGGATGATCCTTGGGGTCCCTTCCAGGGATATTCTGTGATTTATCCTGGCATCTCAGTTCAGGAGCTGCCCTGGATGCAGCTCTGTTGCCTTCAGTTGAGCCCACTGTTAGATTATCAGAAGGAAATTGTTTTAAGTGCTAAGTTTAGGTAGCAGAGCCTCATAACCCTCTTTTATCCAGGTTTAGGTGGTAACATTCCATAGTTGCCGATCTGAAGCAACATAACACAAATAGTATAAGGACATAAGGGAGAAAATGAAAGTAATTTATCTTTGGTGAAGCTCTTTGAACTCCTGAAACTCCAGTTTCCTTGAACAGTTGCTGATGGTTTACACTCTTCTCTTGCAGCTAAAATGCCTTGTGACACCAACACGTGCTTGGCTAGGGAGGCACTATCCCTTCCTTACAAGGGAGTTCCATATCTCAGGTAAAAATCCTTCTGTTTCCTTTCACTTCTTCCCTGAAGGGTTTTTTTTGTCTTTCACTTTCATCCTTGAACTTCCTCCGTGTTGCCCAACATTTGTTTTTGTGTCCACAGAGCAGGATTTTTCCAAGGTGTTCTGTATTAAGGGAGGTCTCCAGCTGTGGTTTTTGTTTTTCTTTAACCAGCTTTAAACTTGCTCTTTAAATCCAGGTAGTTCATACACTCAGGAGATCTGAGGAAGACGAACAAGTACAACACTTCCACCTCCTGTGGCTGGAGGAAGTGTTAAACTTGGCAAGAGGCTGAGACCAGGAGTGTAGAGAAAAACCCACAACCACAAAAAAAACCCCACCCCTAAAAACCCCAGAGAATTCCATTGGGAAACACTTTTTTACTCTGAAGGTGGTCACCTAGAGAGGTGGTGGAGTCTCTGTCCATGGAGATGTTGGAAAACCTACCTGGACAAGGTCTTGGGCAGCCTGCTGTGGGTGCCCCTGCTTGAATCAGGAGGTGTTAATTAAAATCTAACTAATAAAATCAGGAGGTTTGAGTGTTCTCTTCATACAGTTTCTTTTCCGTTGCTGTTTTTAGCCTGAACAAGAATAATCACCACATCCAACCAGCTCCAGACAGCCCTGTGACACCCAGGCCCCCCATCAAGGAGCTCCCCGTGCCAGGTCCCACCTCTCCAGGAGCCAATAGCGTGGGGAGGCCCCTGTGTGCTGCTGAGGAGGTAATCTGGGGAGAAGGGAATTCCTTTGGGATGAAACTGCTGCATAGTTCCTCCACAGTTAGACAAGAGGAAGGGGTGGGAATTCCTGCTGAAGTTTTTTTTTTCCTTCCCCTCTCTTAGGATGTTCGTCGAGGAGAAAGCCAGAAATACAAAGAGATCTTGAAGCTGTTCAAGGAAAAATATTCTGGATGTCTTAATTCTCCCCAGCCAGCAAACTTCAACAAGTAATTATAAGCAAAATGTCCCTTAACTCTTGGGGGGTGACTTTGTTGTACATGGAAGGGGAGGGGAATTAACCTTTTCTGCTCTCAGGGCTCTGGACAGGATCAAATGTCACAATTGATGAGTCTCTCTTAGAACAGTGGAGACAGAAAATGTGACTCTTTTGTATTCACTGAGTTGACAGTAGCCAAGCTTGTGGATGTAAACTCGTGGAAGTTAGTGTTTGGTCATGGAACCAGTGACAGGATTGTTCTGTTAAGGGATTAAACAGCCTAATTTTACTTCATATATTTCTATTGCTTTAACTGTGGCTTCCAGCTGTAATTGAGACAGTTGGGTACAAATCAACTGTGGCCTTTCTAATGAATTGTTGTGCACTGGTAACAAATCACTTGGGAAAACTGTGATTCTTCTCCATCTTTTTTTTTTTTTTTATGCTACTCCAAAGGGTTCAGACCCACTCCAGGGAACCAGTGGCGACTGGGAGTCACCTGAAAGGACAGAAACCCAGGGGTGTCTATCCAGGTGTGACACAAAGGGCCAGTGAGTATCCCCAGGATTCAGGTCTGGTCTTTGTAGGTTGGCTCCCAACCAAAACAGGGCATTTCCTCCCCCGCCCCACCCCAAACCATAGTTAGTTATTGGCTAAACTGGCTTTGTGAGGGTTTTACTGGAGGGGAAAAGAATTGGTTTAAAATGGTGTTTGAGACATGGCTGTACCTGTGCTGTTTGTAGCTGCAGATGTGACCCCACTGCCCAGGGGAAAGGTTGTGGTACCTGAGTTTTTGTACCAGGGGAGGAGAATATGTGACTGTGCACCCCCAGATGCTGCTTCTTAACTCAGAGCTGCTCTGAGTTAATCCAGTTTAATGCTAGACAGGCCTATTTCTGTAATAGCAGAGCTTCCAAACCACATAAACTAATTGCATATATGTTTAATATTGTCCCCAGTGTTTTTTTCCACTGCTCATTATTTCAATATTGTTTCATCACTACTTCTTTTTACACATCTGGGCTTTTCTTTTGAAATCATAAGGGGTTTGAAGTGATTTCTGAGCTGGTGCCAGAGTCTGAACTTCTAACCATACAGCCATCAGTCAAAGTTCTGGTGTTGTCACCCAGAAACCAAGAGCTGCTGGGGTGGAAAGTCACCTTCTTGTTGTCATTTTGCTGCTTTTCTGTGCAGGTGTCAAACATGGAGATGTTTTCAGCCCCCAGTTGCCTCAGAGAGGTGTCATGATCAGGTAGGAGTGTCCTTTAATCATGGTCCCTGTTTCTTTTGGCTCTGGGGGCATGAGTCTCTCAGCCTCAGAAGACAACTCCAGTTTATCATCTCAGTGTGGGAGGAAAGGAGCAGCTGGTTTGTGGAACTGCTCAAAGCCAGTTGTCCCTCAAATCTGGCTCCCCTGTCAGAGCTGCTTCTTTCTGGGAGAAGGAAGCCAGTGGGGGGGACAATGGTGGCTGCACCAGGTTGCCCTTGGGTTTGCAGAATCCCTTGTTGCCTGTGAGTGTCTTTGTGCCAAACCATTTATGAGCTGACATCACAATTCCTGTGGATCCTGAGCTGACATTGCAATTCCTGTGGATCCTGAGCTGACATTGCAATTCCTGTGGATCCTGAGCTGACATTGCAATTCCTGTGGATCCTGAGCTGACATTGCAATTCCTGTGGATCCTGAGCCATAAGGTTTAGGGAGCTTGTAAAGCCTGGAGGGCCTGAGGCAGTTTTTGTGGCTGCAGGATGCCTTGAGTTTGAACAGAAGCCCAAAAAGGGAGTGTGCAGTCGGGTGGTCCCTCACCAGGGGCCAGTGGGCTCCTTGGTGGCAGGACTGGCAGTGCTGGTGCCTTTGGGTTTTGGAGGCAAAGGGGCTTTTGGCTGCAGCTCCAGGGAGGGATTTTGGTTTGGCAATGTAATCTACTCATCTTCCTGCCCTTAGATGAGAGAGGAGAAAGCACAGATGGGAGCAGGGAGACGTTCAGTCGTGGCAGTCCTGTTTATAGGTAGTTTTGTCCCTATTCTTCTGCCCCCTTAGACACAAGGACTATATTTAGCTGTGCAGCACCATCCTGTGTCAAATTGTCACTGCTTCCCCTAAGCTGGAGGGGAGAGAAGGAAATAACTGGCACAGTGTGATGGGTTTGAGTCAAAGGAACATTTTCTTGCCTTTTTTTTTTTTTCGGATTTAGCCCCTAAATGAAGTCATTTCACAGGGCCTGTGATCTTTCTTACCACGTGCCTTTAAAGCACATGTGTAGGACACTATGAGAGTCTGTTGTAGGTCTCCCTCTTGGAAAAGGAGATTGTTTGGTGACAGTGGGACAGATATGGACAACTTTAATGTCTGTGTGTTTGTTTGCTCTTCAGAGCCTGCACGGTTTTAATGCTCATCCTCTCCCCAGGGGGATATTGCCTCTCTTGACTAGAGAAGGCAAGTAAACCCCCTGTAGCTGTCCCATTCCCCCCAGATTCCATGTGCTGCTCATAGTTCCCATAAGCCAACTGCACTTGGACAGGTGCAGATGTTCCTGTTCCACTGGCAGTGGAACTCCTGGCATGTGGTGTTTGTCACCAGGAGGGCCCAAAACACTCGATAGAGGAAGTGCTGGTTGCTCCCCTGTTTTCCAAAGAATAAAACTGAGTTTGGCACCTGCAGGTGGAAGAATGTAAAGCTTCCAGCTCTTCATCTATCCCAGAGTTGCTGCTGCAAAAGGGATGGGGCAGGAAACTGAGATGTTGTCGAATGTCAGATTCAGCCTTGAAAAAACACTTCTTATCCAGAAGGTGAATTCCTGGGAATTTCCTGGGATAGGATGGATATCCAACTCACTTGCCTCTCTTTCTCTCTCCTCAGCTACTACACACCACCAGAAGACTCCCATGGACAGGGAATACCAGGGAAACAAGCTGTTGCAGTGGTAAGCCTCAGTTAGTCATTATTTCACTTTTTTTAAGGAAAGTATAACTCATCTCTGGTCAGGATCCAAAACAAAATTTGTAGTGTGGAAATCAGAAATATTAGTCCTGATCTCAGCTTGGTACCTTGGAGGCTTTGCTGGTGCTCTGATTGTTGGTCCAAGCCAAGGGATCTTCCTGCCTCTCTGGCCTCTATTCTGAGGGCACAGTTGGGATGCAGTCACCACTCAAAAGTGACTTTGGAGTTTGCTGCTTGGCTGTATCTACAAAAACACTCCCAGCTTGATACACAGGCAGGATTTTCTGCACTGTGCCACCCAAAACTCCTGTGCTTGCTCTGTAACTTCATGTCCTTTTGTCTAACAGGGCCGGGGTGGAGCTGAAGTGTCCCAAGGGATGTTATTCCAGTTCCATGTGACACCTGTTCTGTCCAAAGACTTCTTTTTTGTGGACAGAGAGCCACTCCCACGCTCAGAAAAGCCAGCAGAAGACTTTGCTCCACTCACAGAGGTACCTGTGCTCAAACCAGTGCTGTTGCTGGTGTAGCAAATCCCTGCAATGCCTGTTGCTGTGGCACCTGGGCTGAATTTAGGGGTTGTTTGACGTTGCTGTGCTCCATGTCCTGTTTCACGAGTCCTTCCCCGCTGAATTGTCCATTCCAGGCCATGGAGAGGGAGGTCTCTGCTGCCTTTGGCAAAGGGGAGCCTGGTGAGATCCTGAGCAGTGCCTTCAAGCTCAAGGTCACTCGTGAGGACATCTGCACCCTGCAGCAGCTGTGCTGGCTCAACGACGAGGTGAGAGGAGCTGCAGCACAGGGATGCTCTAACCCAGCACTTGTGCAGGAGCACCCCTTCTCTGGGGGTGCTTATGGCTCTGCTGTTTCTGGAGGTTCCTTTCCTTGGGTTGTGCAGCTCCCAGGGGTCAGGCTGGGTTGCTGGAGTGGGTGCAGGTGCTTTTATCCAACAGCACAAGTCACCAAGGGCAACATTCCCAGAGCCAAAGCTGCCAGCTGGGCTTGTCTCAGTTGGGTACTCAAGGGTGGCCAGCAAAGACATGTTGGTGCCTTTTTCATTTGCCAAGTTACTGCCTTCTCTTACATCTCAACTTTCCTCTCTCTGGCCCAGGTTATTAATTTCTACATGAACCTTCTGGTGGAAAGAAGTAAGAAGGAAGGCTATCCAGCACTCCATGCTTTTAGTACCTTCTTCTACCCCAAACTCTGTTCTGGAGGCTACAAAGCAGTGAGAAGGTGGACCAGAGGTGTGGATCTCTTCAAGCAGGATCTCATCCTGGTGCCCATTCACCTCAGAGTGCACTGGACGCTGCTGGTGAGTCAAACTGGCCTTTTATTTAGGGGATGGGAGGAACAAAACTATCAAGAAAAGTCTTTTAGGGTTTGGGATGTGCTTTGTCCAACATTCACCTTTTAATCCCAGGTCATAGATGTCAGAAAGAAAACTATCAAGTACTTTGATTCCTTGGGACAGAAAGGAGACAACATTTGTAAAACCCTGCTGTGAGTAGCTACTTTTTTATCCTTTTGATTGTTTTGAGGCCTTTTTCCTTCCCCACTTGGAGTGGTCCTGCCCTGGCACAGGCTGCTCCTCACTTTGTCCCTCTTCTGTTCTGCTCAGTGTTTTAAATCACCTGGAGTGTAACTGGGGCAGGTTTTCATGTGTTCTGGACATCCTTACGTGTCTTTGCCAGTAAAAATCCTTAATCCAGCAGCTTTTTAGAGTGAGAGCAGCCCCACAGAGACAACCCACAGAATCCCAGAATCCCTGAGGTTGGAAAAGCCCTCCCAGCCCATGGAGTCCCCCCTGTGCCCCATCCCTACCTTGTCCCCCAGCCCAGAGCATTGAGTGCCACGTCCAGTCCTTCCTTGGACACCTTCAGGGGTGGGGACTCCACCACCTCCCTGGGCAGCCCCTGCCAAGGACTGACAGCCCTTTCCAGGGAGAAATTCCTCCTGATGTCCAACCTGACCCTCCCCTGGCACAGCCTGAGGCCGTTCCCTCTCCTCCTGTCCCTTGTTCCCTGGGAGCAGAGCCCGACCCCCCCATCTCTCCCCTCCTGTCAGGGGGTTGCAGAGCCAGAAGGTCCCCCCTGAGCCTCCTTTGCTCCAGGCTGAGCCCCCCCAGTTCCCTCAGCCCCTCCTGCTGCTCCAGCCCCTTCCCAGCTCCGTTCCCTTCCCTGCACACGCTCCAGCCCCTCAATGTCCTTCCTGAACTGAGGGGCCCAGAACTGACACAGCCCTGGAGGGGCCTCAGTGGTGCCAGCACAGGGGGACAATCCCTGCCCTTGTCCTGTGCCCACTCTGGGTGTGACACAGCCCAGGTGCCCTTGGCCTCCTGCCCACCTGGGCTCACCTGGGCTCGTGTCCAGCCACCGTCACCAGCACTCCCAGGGCCTTTCCCAGCTTTCCAGCCCCTCCACCCCAGCCTGGAGCTTTCCAGGGAGTTGTTGTGACCCAAGGGCAGGACCTGGCACTTGGCCCTGTTGACCCTCACACCACTGCCCTCAGCCCATGGATCCAGCCTGTCCTGATCCCCCTGCAGAGCCTTCCTGCCCTCAGCTCATCCACATCCCACCCAGTGGTGTCATCTGTGAACTGACTGAGGGTGCCCTTGATCCCTTCATCCAGATCATGGATAAAGATATTAAACAGGACTGGCCAATACTGAGCCTTGGGGAACCCCACTTGCAGCCTCTCACCGTGCCTCTAAATTTAAGATTGGGATTTTTCCTCCACATTCCTTAAATCCTCTGCTGTGAGGATCCTCTGACATTTCACTGCCACTCATCTTCCTGTCACTCTTCAGCAGCTTTTTTTTTTTTTTGTTGCCCTAAACTGGGGAGATGAAAAGTGATTTTGTGTTGTTTTAAACAGACAATACCTGCAAGAGGAAAGCAGGGAAAAAAGAAAGCTGGAATTGACTGCTTCTGAGTGGACTCTTCGCAGCCTGAGCCCGGAGGTCCGTGAGCAGTGCCTGGATTTGGGATGTGAGGGAGGGAATAACACTTTCCAAGGAAGCAAAAGGGATTACTTGGGACTATTCCTTGGGTTTGGGAGCAGGAAATGGGTCCTGGAAGTAGGTTTTCAGTTGTTGGTGTGGGTAATGTGTGCTATGAACAAATTGCTGCTCCTTTAAGGCAGATAAAAATTCTCCATCTTTTTTGTGTTCCTCAGGAAATCCCTCAACAAACTAATGGAAGTGACTGCGGGGTTTTTGTTTGCAAATTTGCTGATTCCATCTCCAGAGACAAACCCATCACCTTCACACAGGTGAGGGAAGTGAGAAACGGCTCCAGCCTTTCCCACATGGATACAAGAGCCGGGGTAGGGGCTGTGAGGGCTTGTTCCTCATGTCTGGTGTCTGCTTCTTGGCAAGATCGTGGAATCATGGAATCCCAGAGTGGTTTGGGTTGGAAGGGACCTTAAAACCCAACCTGTTCCAACCACAGGATGCTGCAGCCAGAGGTTTCTAATATCTGGCCTTTGTATCTCTTGGAAAACAGGTTTCCCCCTTGGAGCAGTTCAGACACTGGTTATTTTCCAGCGTGGTGGCCTTTAATAAACATCCTTCAGAGCAAACGTGGCTTTGTTGGGTGGTTGTGTCACCCTTGAGTGAAACCCACCTTGTACCCAAATGGCAGGTGCTGACAGCTCTGAAGAGCAACTTCCATTCAAGAATTCCCTGGGTGTTTATGGAGATTTTCTGCCTCTTTCTCCCCTGCCTTCCTGTTTAATGGATTTTTCCCTTTCCTTTCCAGGAGCACATGCCTTACTTCCGCCGGAAGATGGTGTGGGAAATAATTCATCAGCAGCTGCTGTGAGACATGCACTGTTAGCAAAACACTGTTCTGTAAAAAAAGAGAGGTATTTATTTCTTACTGTTAAGATAAATATTTAATTTATGTAAGAGCCTTATTGTAAGGGAACTTTACTTGTTAATAAATTAGAGTAATTTATTTTTTAATTGAAAACCGGTTTGGTGTCTCCATGGGGTTTTTTAACTTGCTCACAATTCCTGAGGAAGAGGAGGGGGTGTCTCCTCTCCTGGGCTCTGGGGGATATCCCTGTGCTGTTCCTTGCCTGGAGATCCTCTTGTGGAAGAGCAGAGGGGCTTTATCCATCTTTTCTTTCACACTGGTTGCCTCAGTCTGCCACAAACTCAGGCTCTCCAAAGGGAGAACGATTCCAAAGGCGATTGGTTATGTTTTGTCCTTACAAATAATTAATTGGGCATAATTATCTTCCCTAAGGACACAGAAGATCCAAGCTCTGAATGTTTTAGGTGTCCTTTCCCCTTCCCTTCAGGTCTCCCTGTTCAGGGCTGCAGGTTTGAGGATGAATTGTTCCTTTTTTGGGGGCAAACACAAAAGGATGCCTGCAGAGGTGTTTGGGGTGGGGGCTTGGTGCTCTGAGGTTTTTTAGGGTGACACCAGAGCCTGCCCTCTCCAAGGCAGTGTCCCTGGTGCTGGAGGGGTGGGAGGGAAGAGCCCAGAGGGGGGTTCTCTCACTGTGGCCCCCTCAGCCTAGCCAGCCCTACCCCTGCCACCCAGGGACATCCCAGCCCCGTCTGGAACCTTTCCTCGTTGGATATTCCACCATTCTGGCTTTGCCAACGATGTGCAGGGATGCAGAGGTAGTTCCATGATGGCAACTCCCACGTGGCAATGCCTACACCCCCCCCCTCCCCAAAATCCCACCACACCCACCCCTTCCCTCCCCACCTGCAGGGAAATGGGGCATCCACGGGGGAACCCCCAGCGGTGCCCGACGCGAGGGATCCCAAAGAAATCACGGAGAGCAGGCTCAGGCTCTGGTTAGCTGGATATATTTCTCTTTTTTTTTCTGTCGGTGTCTCGGGTTGGTTTTCACACAACACTTTGCAGCAGAGGAAAACGCGGATTCGCAGCCCCCGGCACCTCGGCTCCCATCCCTCCTCCTGCCTGGTGCTTCCGCTGCTTCCACCCGTCGCTTGGATTTGCTTAAACCCTTTTTTTTTTTTTTAAATTTACTTTTTACGTTTGGCTTTTTCTTTTTTCCCTTTTTGTTTTTTATTTTTTCCTTTTCGAACCATTTCTCAAGCTTTCTCCGAAGGAACGGCCACTGGCCCTCAGCTTGCAGGAGAGCACGGGAGAGCTCTGGGACACGGCGGGGGGGTGGGTGGGTGGTTTCCTTCTCCCACCTCGCAGCTGACTTGGTCGAGATCATTTTTCCAACTCCGTTTTTTTTTTTATTACAAAAATAAAAAAAAAAAAAAAAAATGCTCCAACTCTCAGTTTTACAAGGCATACAAAAATCTCTAAAAGGGCAACAAGCGCAAGGTGCTGAGGTACGAAAACCTGAGGTAGTTTTTTTTGTGTGTGTCTGTGTGTGTGTGTGTGTTGGGGGGATCGTTGGGGATATTTTTTAATTTTAAAAATATTTTTAAAAAATTTTTTCAAAAAATTATTTTTAATTTTGCTGGTTGGTTTTTCCAGCCCCTGGGCTGGCAACCTCTTTTGTAAATCCACTTTTTTTTTTTTTCCTCCACCCATTTCCCCCTCCTCTCCCTGCAACAAGGACGTTTCCCAGCCCAAAGCAGGCAGGGCTGGTGCTGCCCATAGTTTTTCAGGGATGTCAGTGCCGGGCAGTGATGGAGAGAGGACAGACAGACAGAAAGGGGGGACAGAACGGATGCAACCCCCACTTTTGGAGTCTGTGAAGCAAAGAGGAAAGGGTGGGTGAGGGAGAGATTCCTCTTGCAGGAGGCAAGGGGAATCCTGTTGACTCCTACAGGCCCTGCTCTTCTCAAAGCCCTTCAAAAATCGTTTTTTAACACTTATTTAATAATTTTTTTCCCTGCTGGCAATCCTACAGCTCTGCTGCTCTACGGTGCATTAGAGAACCAATGGACCAGCTCCTGCCCTTAGACCTCTAGAAAAGCCTGCTTTTGCTAAAAACAAAGAGCCCCCTCCCCCTGAAAATTAAAAAAAAAAAAAAAAGAAAAATAATTAAAAAAAAACCCAAAACCTTACAAAACTTAAAAATGGGGCGTTAGTTTTGTTACCGATATATTAATTCTAAAATTAACGAGCGCCGTGGCCCCCCCCAGGCCGGGCCAGCCCCTCCTGGGTGAAACGGGGTGGGGGGAAAACTCCAAACAAATCCCAAACAAATCCCAAACAAATTCCCAAAAATTCCAAAATCCAAATCCCCTCTCTCTGCCTGTGTTAGTCCACCTGGAGGGAGAGCGTTGGCGGGGGAGGCGATGGAATAAGGCAGAGGCTGCGGGGTGGAGGGAGCCCTCCCCGTGCCCCTCCCGGCTGACAGCTGGGGGGCCCGGGGGGGTCTTTGGTTTGTGCCCTGCCCTGCTGGGGGTCCGGGGGCGCCGGGGGGGTTACATTCGTCGGGCGGTGCTGGCGGGAGCCTCACTTGCTGTGCTGCTGCGAGGCCGCGGCTCCCTGAGCGTGTTTGTGCTCCTGCTGCTTCACCTGCTGCACGATTTCCCTGATCTTGCGCTGGGCGGTCTGGGGGGAGGCAGAAATGGGGGTCAGGGGGCACCACTGGCAGCTCTGCCCCCCTCCCCGAGCCATGACAGCATCACAACCTGCCAGCTTTTAACCCCAGGACAAGCCCGGCTGTAATTAAAGCTGGGGTTTAGCTTGTTCTTCCATTGCTCCATGGCCTCAATTTTGGGGTGTCACCCCCCAGCAGTCAGGAGCCAAGGGTGGGGTATGTGCACCCAGGTGGGATGGGAGAGCCCATTCCCACCCAGTGTGCAAGACAGATTTTGGCTAAATTGAGGAAAACTTTAAAGCAGCCAAACCTCCTTTATAATTTCTGGCCTCATAAACAAGCTGCTCATAGACTCACAGGATTACTGAGTTGGAAGGGACCCACAAGGATCAGCAAGTCCAACCCTCAGCCCTGCACAGGCCCAGCCCCAAGAGTCAACCCCTGTGCCCCAGAGGATCATCCAAACCCTCCTGGAGCTCTGGCAGCCTTGGGGCTGTGCCCACTGCCCTGGGGAGCCTGGGCAGTGCCCAACCACCTTCTGGGGGAAGAACCTTTTGCTGAGATCCAACCTGAGCCTGCCCTGGCACAGCTCCAGCCATTCCTTGGGTGCTGTTCTTGGTCCCCCAGAGCAGAGCTCAGTCCCTGCCACTCCTCTGCCCCTGCCCAGGCAGTTGGAACTGCACTGAGGTCTCCCCTCAGTCTCCTCCAGCTGAACACACCAAGTGCCCTCAGTGTCCTCCCACGGCTCCAAATCAAGGCCCTTCCCCATCCTTGCTGCCTCCTTTGTACACTCTCTGATGGCTTCAGATCCTTCTTACACTGCAGTGACCAAAACTGCCCAGAAACCTCCCAGATCGGGGCAGCAGGATGCTCAGGGAATGAATGCTTTGCTTGGTGGCTTTCCTTAAACTGGATGGGAATGCCAGAAAAGCCACGGCCACGCGGCCAAACCTCACCTGACTGGCAAAGAAATGCCCGATGATTTTGACGACGACCTCGTCGTTCTCGTCCGGGGTTTGGTCCCGCGGCACAATCACTTCTGCACTCGTTAAATTCTGCAGCTCATTCACCTGGAGAAAAGGACACAGATCCAGGTTTTGCCGTGGAAGAGCCAAAATCCTCCGTTGCCAGTGCCACCCCTGGCTCTGAGCCGGCACATGGCACTGGGAATGCCGTGGGTCACACCCTGTCCCCCTCAGCCACCACGAAGAGCCACCTCCAGGGACTGAGACATTGCTGGGATCACGGAGCACCCGGACAGGGTGATGGAACATGGGGGACGCCCAACTCTGCCCCACTGGGGCAGGTGGGAGCACCCCTGCACCCCCCACCTACCGTCTTGCCGCCTTTGCCGATGACGCGGCCGGCGGCGAAGGAAGGCACCTTGATGTGGGCTTCGAGCTTCACCTCCTCCTTCGGGTTAAAGAAGTTTTCCTCTTTCAGCTTCCCGAATATTCGTCCCTGGGCCTGCAGAGGGGACAGAAGAAGGGAAGTAAAACCAGCGGTGCCTGCCGTGCCCTCCATCCCCATGGGTGATGATGTGCCACCAGCACCAAAGTCGTGGTCCCAAGCCATGAGCCCCCCTGGCACTCAGAGGGTGGCAGCACAGCGGGGACTGCAGGGATGCCCTCGCTGTGTCCCTGCCCATGTCCTCACCCAGCACCCACCCCACAGCCAGCACACCTTGAACTGAGCCTCGGGTGGCCCCGTGATGATCACCATCCGCTCGCTGGCGTCCGGACCTTCTGCTGGGGCGATCTGGGAGGGAGTGGGAAGGAGTGTGAGTGGGACCCCCTCCTCGGGCAAGACCTCCCCTAAATGGGATGTCCCCCCGTGCAAGGACATCCCCCTACCTGTGCAGGAGTGACAACCAGGCTGCAGGACTGGGTTTCTACTAATTTGGGGAGTAAAACCACCCCCCAAGGGCTCCCATTCTCTGCCCTCAATAGCAGGAAGGGGAAACTGAGGCATGAAGGCCCCGGGCAACCCCTGCAGAGCCCTGCTCACCTTGATGGAGGCACCAGCAAACCGTGCCAGCTGCTTGATGTGCTGCCCCTTCTTGCCGATGATGGCCCCCACCGCCTGCGTCGGGATGAACAAGTTCACCACCTCCTGCTCCGGCAGCTGGAAGGGGCACAGAGGAGTCAGAGGGTCAGGGGATCAGATGGATAAGGGGGTGGCCTCCCCACCCCAGCATGCCAGGGTTGAGGAGGAGCTGGGTTGGTGGGGGTTGAGTTGGGTAAGTTCTGGGAGTTGGGTTGGGTTGAGGTGCTGGCACCCACCTTGGTTTTTTGCCTGCCCTGGCCACACAACCCCCCCCCTCCCAAGGTGCTCAAGTGAAGACCTCATGGAGGGAGGTGCTGGGGCACTTTTGGGGTGCTGATGGGGAAGGGGCACTTACAGGGTGCTGGTGGGGGAAGGCGCCAGCCGGAGAGGCTCCGTACAGACCCGACACGTAGGCTGAGGAGCCCTGTGGTGGGAGAGGAAACAGGGTCAGTGACATCAGTGACGTCCCCAAGGTGCCAGTCCCTTCCCAGACCCATCCCAGCCACCCCTAGTACGAGTGAGAAGAGCAGTGTGCCACCACCATGAGCCTGGTGGGGACTCAGGGACCACCTCTCACCCCCTGAGACGCCTCTGAGACCCTGGGTGCACCCAAGGGTGTAAAAGGGTGAGCTACAGCCTGGATGTTGTGCTTCTGGCCCAGCACAAAGGGGCTGGGAGGCGGTGGGAGCTCCCAGTTAACCCCAGTTCCTCCCCACTGCTGGTTTTTTGGCCGTGTCCTGCTGATGGAGCAGCCACAACCCTGGAAAGCCTCTTGGCTGTGCTGCAACCACCACTGGTCCCCTGTGGAGAAGGTGGGAGTTGGGGAGAACTGAGCAAAACGTCTGCTTTGGCTCTGATTTCCACCCCCATTGTCCCTCTCCAGTTCCAAGAGAGGGAAAAGCAAAGGCTGAAGATGTTCTCCCAATACCCAGGCTGGGAGCAGGGAGAAAGCAGAGGGCCTCTCCATGGCCAGAAGGAAGGACTGTGTGCCAGCACCCCAACCCAACCCACCCCAACCCAACTCAACTTCTTCTGTGTCTCAGATCCATCAGACATTTCTCCTGGCAACAGACACAACTCCCTCCCACTCTGGGGGACATCAACAGGTCATCTCCCACCCAGCCAGAGTGGCCTCCACTTCTCAGCCTCCCCCATTCACTGTGAAGCTCCTTTCTCATCCTCCATCCTTGCCCAGTCTCTAGACCTCCACATTTTTGTCTTACTATAAATAAACAGGGTGGATTTCCAAGAGGAAATTGCTCCTCTTGGCCTCACCAGGGGGACTTAAAACAGGACATGCAAAACTTTGGGGTGAAGGACCCCACACCAAACGCTGCCCTTCAGAAGCCTGCCCAGACCCTCCCCATCACACCCACAAATACTTCCCACAAGCTGATGTCTCCCAGCATACAGGGAGAGCATCCTCCCCTCCATGGGCTGGCACAGACACACCAACTGACCCTCCTGCTGCCCTCCAGAGCCACCAGCCCCCCTCACCCTCCCTGGCACTCACCGTCCTCCTGCGCCCGCTCTGCTGCTGCCATCACCAGGGAGAGAAAACAGCACAAGTCAATCAACCCACAACTTGGAATAAACTCTTCAGAGACTAACAGAGACAGCCCACAGCACCTGGGGGACCCAAGGGTGCTCTGCAGATGCTGCTGGATGGACTTTCTCAGCACTTTGGCCACCGTGGTCTCTGGGCACTGGACCATTGCTGCCCACACGGGACCTCAGGGGTTTTGAAGATCCTTCCCCAGGTCTCAGCACCCCAAGAACAAGGAAAATGCCTCCCTATGAGGTGGGGTGGAGATTGGCTCCCTGCAAGCACAACCCCTGCGTGCCAGGGCAGGGATCCAAGGTGATCCTTTGTTGGTGGATGCACAGGGTGGGCTGCTCGTCCCCTGCACATCCTGTGACCGCACCAGGGGACTCAGGTGGCCATCAAGACCAGAGCCACAGGGCACAACCCAGCCCACACCAACCCAGTGGTGGGCTTGGAGTCAGGACTGAAGAGCACCCGCAAGGTTCTTCCACACTCTCTTCAGACACTGACCCCCGAGAGACAGCTAGTCCTTAAACATGTGAAACCAAGCTCAGCACAACACAGGGATCTTCCCAGGAGCTGAATCCAAGGAACCACCTTCATTCCCTGCCCTCTCCACTCTGCTGCCATGATAGCATCCTCCCCAAATGGCCAAGAGTCAGAGCTCCCACTCAAGGCTCCTGCAGTTCCAGTGACCACCCAAAGCCAACAGCTCCAGCAGGACACTCCAGACACCACTCTGCCCCCAGGAACACACCCCCACACCCCAAAGCCTCCCACACTTACTGCAAAGGGGTGGTAGGGGGTGGCAGCTGCAGCCCCTCGGGCCCCCGGGGCAGATGGGAGCATGGACAGCCCTGTGGAGAAGATGCCCAAAGCATTGAGGTTCAGTCCTGGGATCAGGTTGGCTTGTTGCTGGGAAAACAAAGAGGTGGAGAGAGGTGTGAAAGGCAGAGTGGGGGTTTTGGGCTTCTCACCCCTCTGTGGGTGTGATGGGTGAGGGCCAACCAACCCTTGTCATAACATATTGACACTCTCCCCTCCAGTTTTTTTCTGGCCACCTCAGTGGAGCGGGAGCATCCCAGGGGGAAGGTTGGAGCTTACATTGACAGCCACCACGTCGTTCTCGTAGGCCTCTCTCAGCTTCTTCATGATCTCCACCTCGGCATGGGAGCAGGCCTCCGTGCTGCCCTTCACCGTGATGGTCCGCTCGGGGTTGTAAATGGTCAAATCCTGCAAACTGCCGCAGGGAAACCCGGACACGCCGTTACATTCTTCCTCCGGGGCAAGAAAAGCCCCAGGAAAACTCAAATCAAAGCTGAGGGTTCCTCTCCGAGACAGATTCCACACATCCCCCCCTCTCCTGGCCCAGCGCCACCATCCACCTGGGCTGAGGAACGTCCACCTGGGATGGGAATGCACACGGAAGGACACAACTGCTCTGTTTTCTGGCTCTAGCACAGCCCATCCCATGCTGGATGGAAGGAGGTGGCTTGGGGTTCACCAGGACTTCACTGAATCATGGAATTCCAGAATGGTTTGTGTTAGAAGGGACCTTAAAGCCCATCCAGTGCCACTCCCTGCCATGGGCAGGGACACCTCCCAGTAGCCCAGGTTGCTCCAAGCCCTGTCCAACCTGGCCTTGAACACTTCTTGGGATGGGGCAGCCACAGCTTCTCTGGGCAACCTGTCAGGGCCTCCCCACCCTCACAGAGAAGAATTCCTTCCCAATGTCCCATCTATCCCTGCCCTCTGGTAGTGGGAAGCCATTGCCCTTGTCCTGTCACAGGAACTTACGGGGAGATGGTGATCTTCGTGCCCGTGTCCTGCTCAATCTTCTTGAGGTTGCGGCCCTCCTTGCCAATCAACCTCCCCACCAGGCTGTTGTGTGCCAGGATTTTCAAGGGAATCTCTTCTGCTCTAAAACGGATTCAAAAATAAAATCCAAAGGTCCGTCTGGCCAGGAAACCCATTTCCAGGCAGGGGCACTACGGATGCGGTGGAAGGAGCAGAAGAACCACCACCGTTTCAAACCACCGCCCGTCTGGCTGAGCCCGCAGCACTCACGATTTAGTTTCATCAGCCTCCTTCTGCATGATATCCAGGATCATGCGACAGGCTTCGGAGCAGCCCTCGGGCGTGGCGTGGATGGTGATGGGCTTTTCGGCGGCGCCAGCGTTCTCCTTCCGGTGGATGTCGACCCTACGGAGAAACAACCGGCAGAGAGGAGCCCCCTGAGATGGGTCTGGTGGCACACAGAGGTTTTCAAGAGCTCAGGAGCTGAGAAAAACTCATTTCAACACTTGCTCAAGCTTTGGGGTGAACCTGGGTCTCAGGTGCATCTGCCACCACCTGGCTCATGCAAGCCCAGGTCGTGTTTGGTTTCGGGTGCTTTGGAGCAGACCTGGGCTATGTTTGCCCCAAAGCTTTGCCTTTAGGGAGCTGAGGGGCGTCACAACATCAACCAATGCATCGAGGAGGCAGAACAAACCCTCAACAGCTCAAAGCCCTGAGCCACCTGCCTATCCTCTCTGATGCCAGTCCCACTCGGAGCCGGAGACCGGGTCAGGGGTCTCCAGAGGTCCCTTCCGACCTCCACCTCTCTCTGCACAACACCCGAGGCTGTCCAGCGACCACGTCCTTCGGGACAGAGAGAACTTACCCGTGGGCAGCGTCTGTCCCGACACGGAGGCAACACGTCAACAAGAGCGCTGGTACTCACGCCCTCCCTCGGGAGAGCAGCAGCCCCTCCCGTGCGCCCGGCGGGACCTGCTCTCCTCCTCTGGTCCTCCCTCAGCTCATGGCGGGGAGGCGGAACGCGCCTCCAGCTCGCTCCTCACGCTCAACCGTACCTGGCAAAGGCCCTGAGAGAGAGGGAGAGAGGAAAGCAGGGTAGGAGACTCCCGCACTTCAACCACGCGTCCTGGAGAGCAGGGGGAAGCGACCTCTCCGTCTTCTCCGCGCGAGGCCGCGCGCTCTTCCCGCCGCAGAATGACGGACGCCATGCAGCTGTCCTGCCACGGGCCACCACCGTGCGTCCCTGTCACTGCTGCAGCCAGGGCCACATCTTCTGAGCAGGGGTGGCAGTGGCCACTCAGCCCCTCGGTGAATCCCACTGGCGCTTGGCTCTGACGCGGCAGAGCCTCCGGCCACGTCTCCGAGGTCTCTGTCCCGACTGGGGTCACTCCTGATGTCACTGTGTGTGCCAGGCCAAGGCCTGTGGGGCAGGGTCACCCCCATCCGTGGGGGAATGGTGTGGGGTCCCGGTGGGTTTGCACAGGTCAACTCTTCCATGAGCTCCTGAGCCAGCGTGTCGGAACGTGAGCAGCGGAGGGTGAGCCAGGTAAGGCTGGGGGAGCTGAGATAAGGGCAGAGCCAACTCCACCAGCTCCAAAGGGACCTCAGAGTGGTTCCATCCAAGGGTTGAGTAGGGAGTGAAAACAGAGTGTGATCCCCTTTGTAGGCTCCATCTCTCCGGATCTCCCGCGGCTTCAGCCAGAGCTGCTCAGGCAGGAGGCTGGGCCCGAGTGGACTGTGCAAGGAGGTGATGGGGACACTGGCACTGCTGAGCTCTCCCTGCCCTTGGTCACATCTACAGCCCATGGTGACCCTGCCGTGTGCTGTGTGACACCCCTGAGGCGCTCCCAGCTGTGCAGTTCCATCAGGTTGGTTTGCAGGATCTGTTCCCAGCAGGCACAGGGACACCCTGTCTCCCCCTTTGCCAGGGACAGGGCAAGAACATCACAAGGGACCACACAAGGCAATGACAGACCAGGTGATGCTCCCAGTTAGGGGGAACCCATGAGGATCCCAACAAACTCCACAGATGGGAGCCAGGCAGCTCCTTGAACCCACGAGCAGCCGAGGCTGGTGGAGGTGGGGACACAACTGAGCCTCTGCCCTGGAGAAGGACCAAGCACCAGGGAAGGGCTCAATGGAGGCACTGAGGTGATGAGGACCTTGGACAATCACCAGAGAGAGGTACAAGCCAAGTTTCTGGCTGACCAAGCCATCCCACACCTGGGTGTGAGGCATGAGCTCCCTTTGCAGAGGGAAGATGTGATGCCAGGAAGGGGTTGCCATGTTCAAGGCGTATCCCACCCCAAAGGGCTGAAGAAGGGAGAGCTCTGGACTTTCCAGCACATCCCAGTGCCACTGCTGCACAGCTCCACTCCAACGGGAGGATGGGGAAGGGGACCCTCAGCACCCTCACCCCATCACCAGGAGCTGCAGGAAGCGGCGACCAGGGATGGTGGGACACGGACAGGGCAGGTTTGCCCGTGGTGTAGCAGGAAAAGCCTCCAAGACACATCACAGGGGTCTGGGAATGCTTCAGGGAGCAGTGGCCATGAGGAACAGCCCTCTCCAGGTGGACAATACGGTGTTCATGCAGGCCTATCCTGGTAGCCATGGTCCTCTCCTCACTGAGTTCCAGGGGCTGTGGAAGGTCATCTGGTGGGGTGGGCTCTTGGCCTGGGCTTCTTCGTGGGAGACGATGGCTCAGCTGGGGGACAGTTTTGTCCCCTGGAGCTCAGGAGCATCTCTGGGATCACTGTGTGTGCAGCCGGGGGGTGAAGTTCGATGTGACCAGAAGAATCCAGAACCCAAGGTCGCTTTGGGTAGGAGCAGGGGCTGGACATCACTCCGGGTGGCCTGAGCAAGGACACAGCTGTGGGATGACACCCCAAACTGAAGGAAAGGGTCTCCTGAGACTGCCCAGGATGGGTGCTTGAGGTCCTCTTTGCCCAAGGCTGGAGTGGAAGTGGTGGCACACGGTCTCTGTGGGTAGGTCAGGAGAGGGGGCGAGCACAGAGCACGGCCTTCCTCCAGGGCACCAGGTCTTCAGGGCAGGCACAGGGAGCTAATCCATAAGGAAGGACAATTTCATGGCAGAAACTGCCCCAAGTAGCAGCGTTTGGCCTCGTGGTCAGGAGAAATCACCACCTTCCCACTCTTCACCAGGCTCAGGGCTTGGAAAGGGCAACTTCCAGTCTTGGGTGGTGGGGACACAGCTACCCCTGCTGCTCATCCCACCAGGACTCACCTGGAGAAGGGCTTGTGGCCAACAGGGACCAGCTCACAGCCACCAGGCGGCCCTGCCCGAGGGCCAGCCGGGCTCCAAGAGCTCCTCTCTCCCTACTCATCTGCCCCCTTTCCATACAAACCTCTTCCTGCCAACCCAACGCCGGGGTCTGGATCGTCTTCCTACCTCCGGCCGCGCTACTACCAAATAATTTGCCTCTAAAAGCTCCTCTGAGAACTAGGATGTTGTTATGGGACAGGAGTCCTACGTCCCATGGGATCACTGGGTTCGGGATGATGAGCATGGGAGAAGGCAGCTTTGGGTTAGACACAAACACACCTGGGCAGGAACAAATCATGCAGGAAAACCATGTGGAGGATCAGCGGTGAAATCAAGGAGGACAGCGACAAGAGAAACATGGAAAACTTTGGCAAGACAAATCCCCCTTTTTGTTCTTTCCTTCTTTTTTTCCGAAAATAGAAATGTTAAAAAAAAACGTTAATTGCTAAAAAAAGGCTTCCAACAGTTACAAAGCCTGTCCTTCTCATGGCAGTGCTCCCATGGTGTCCCCTTTCCCCCTACAACAGCTCTAGCCCATATGGGATGCTCATCCCATATGATTATGATCCCATTGATGAGCAAATCCCGAGGGCAAAGACCACTGCACTGAGGATTCCCCTCTGGGATTTTAACCCCAAACTTGCCATTTCTCCCTAAAGCCTCATCCCCAGCTGCTTTCATGAGGCTTTAGGAACTCATTCCTGGCCTTTTCCAACGTGCATCCCCCTCCTGCCGCACCGAGACCACCCTGGCCAGCAAGAATGGTTCAGGATTTGAGCTCTGCCACCATCCCCTGAAGGCTGCACCCCAAGGAATCGGCACTGGCCGGCACTCCAGAGCCCAGAGTGCAGGGAAGACCCCAAGCTGGGACCTGCAGCACCCTACAGAAGGAAACAAAACCATTGGAAGTACTTACTTGGACTGGGTTTGCTTAGTAAGGTTCTTTATGGTCAAGCCCTCCTTTCCTATGATCGCACCAACAAACTGCGTGGGCACCAGCATCCGCAGTGGGAACTCGAGCTGTTTGGGCTGCGAGGAGCCCCCCGGGGAGGAGCCCTGCTCCCTGGAAGAGTGGCCCCCGCGGCGGGATCGCTGGGGGGGCGGAGGGGAGCTCACCTCTTCATCCGGGATGTAGGAAATCTTGAAGGAATAGTTCTCAAACTGGTGGTCGCTCAGCTTCTCTATGGCTCTGCAAGGCAGGGACACGCGCAGGGTGCTGAGGGGCTCCCCGGGGACGGGCACCCCACCAGCACCCCCAGAACCTGCTAGTCCATGGCCCCTCCCCAGTCCTCAGCTTCTCCCTCCCTGGTCTGGAGAAGGTGGCCATGGGAAGCCAGAGCCCCTCACTTTTCCCATGAGGAGCAAGTCCTGTAGCATGGTAGGACATCATCCCCTCCCATGTGGCTGATGCTGGAGCTGGCACACAGCTCATCTCCCCAGCAGAGGTGGGATGGCAGCCTGGGGACCTGCCCCTTCACCTGGGAACCTACTCCCGGGCCAAGTACTTCCCAGAAACAGCCTCACAGGCTTTTTGGACATGGAAAAGGTGATAGAGCAGCTCTGAGCAACCACCACAGCTCCAGGGAGAGGGATGCAGCACGTGGTGCCCCTTTTTAGGAAACCCCAACTCCCTTCCTTGCAGGACAAGGCTGGGGGCAGCACCTGGACTCTCCATGCCCCAGCCCCTCCTCAGTGATGCTCAGCTGTGCCCGGTGTCTGCCATGACCCCACAAAGTGGTGGTGGCTCCAACCATACTCCTTCCCTCCCTCTGCCACATCCCACTTTGGCTGTGGATGGACCACAACAAGCGGTTCCTTGCCAGGCCTGAAATCCACGTCCACTGAGGACTTCTGCAGCTTCACCATCCAAAAAAGCCTCTTATCCTGAAGTACCAAGCACTGCTGTCTTGGGGAAACTCTCCTGTCTTCCTTTTTTGCCACACATCCCAAGGCCATGCTGTCCAAAGGGAATTGCACGTCCAGGAGACAAAAGGAGAGAAGGCCCCTTGAAGGGACAACCACAGGGCTGATGGCCACAGGAAACCCCATCTCCCATCAGGGGAGAAGGCAGGAGACAACCCAGCAGTGGGACAACTTAGACAGAAGACAAGATGCCTGGGATTCCTCAGGAAAAAGTCTGGTGGTGTGAAATTATGGACAAAGTGAAACAAAGCCCACTCACACTTTTGCCTCTTCCTTGGTGGCGTAGGTCACGTTGACAACGGCTGTTTCTGTGTCTGTGTTCACTGGGGGAGCAAGAGGAGGACAGTTAGAGCAGGGAGGGAGAGAGGTCACTGCTGCTCCCAGCACACTCCAGAGGGGGGACACAGCTGGGGACAGTGGGATGGGGATGCCTGGCACTGCTGTACTTCCCCCCAGCACAAGGACAGGGCTGGAACAAGACCAGAAGGTGCCAAAGCTGGATCCAAGCAGGACACCTGGTTGGACATCCCCAGTCCATCAGTGGACCCCAAACGACAGTCAGCTTGTTTTTACAGGCCAGGGACCAGGAGAATCCCTGGGGATGGAGGATGGATGGCCCATGCCATCCCACCATGGGATGGGCAGCCCCACCTCTGCCAGCAGGGCTTGGGTTCAAAAGGAAAACCAGTTCAGCCCAGTACTATTGGGATAATTAGGTTTCACCCCAGTGGGTTTCCTTTTCCTGTGGTGTGGGCAGAGCCAGGGAGCAGCGCTGGGAATTTTGCAGGGCTGAGGACTATGCTGGGCCATCTTACCTTGCTCTACGTTCTCCACCGTCCCGTACTGAGCTAACAGGCCATCCAGCACCTGGGGAGAGCAGCAAACCGGGCAGGTGAGGCCCCAGACAGGCAGGGGAAGAGCCCACTCACCCCACAAACACCCTCCAACATCGCCCAACTGCTTAAATGCCTTCACCCACCTGCATCCCACCATCCCAAAGATGCCCCGCCACTCGAAGCTGCCCCAAAACTCCATGACCCACAGACAGGCAGGAGCTGGGGCCCAGTTCATGCTCCCTCCTGGGGTTACTGGGAGGGTAAAGGGTGGCCCACGGGCAGACCACGTGCTCCAACGGCACAGCTCGTGCTGATGGAGGGGGAGATGAACGGGATGTTTTTAGGATCAGCCACTTCTTACCTCCCACTGTAGGTGGGGGGGGATATTTCGGATCTGGATCTTCCTGCTCCTGCAAAGACAAAGCCCTGGGTTAGGGTCTGCAGGTGCCCCACAGCAGAGGGAACAGCCTCTCTGGGAATCACAGGGCAGCTGGGAAGCATCCCGCTTCCCCACGCCGAGCCAGGGCAGCTCATCCCCAGGGAAAGAGCTTCTCCCAGCTTTGCCCCGGTCACCCTGCCGGGGCTGGAGCTGTCTCCAGAATGCTCCCTCCTCATGCTGGCTGTCAGGTTTCCAAGGAAACCTCCTGAAAGGAGCCTCTGCAGAGCCATGGCCGCACAGGGAGGCTGGGATGCATGGACACCCCTGGCCACGCTGCCCTGGGCTGGGGGCTGGTGGGGACAGGACCCCCAGCCCCACCACAGCCAGCCCTGCTATCCCTTGAGGGGGCTCTCCAAACACGTATCCTGCTATGCCCACCACTTCCCAGCAACGTGGGGCTGCTTTCCTTGGGGAAACCTAAATAAATGTTCTTGGAGCTGGCCAACACACCCAACCTTCCAACCTGACATGATAGTGTTCCCAATCTGGCCATGGCTGCATTCCCAACCTGTGGGAGTGCTGTGGTTGCACTCCAAACCTGGCTGTGACAGCATTCCCTGTCTCATGACTGTGCTCCCAACCTGGCCATGGTTACACTCCCAAGCTCATCATGGAGCAGCCTTGGGGAATGGATGCACAGGAACCACTGCCAAGGCTTCCCATGGCATAACAGCCACCAAACACCTCCCCAGCCTGGTTGTGCTTGGGCAGTAGGGAGTTTTGAGACACTCCAATCCATGGAGGATCCAACCAAGCCATGAGCTCATCCATGGGATACCCAGATCAGCATTCCCAATCCTGCTTGTAGTCAGTCAGCTCTGACCAAAGAGCTATGTTAGCTCTCCCAATACCCAGGATGAGCTTCCTGACAGCTCCCCCCCACACACAGCCAGGTTTTGGGAGCTGATCAGCAGCTGGAAGCTGATTTTATGAAGTTTTCCCCTTCCCTGGGATGAGCTCAAGGAGGATGCTTGGAAGGACAGGCACCACCAGCCTCAACACTACGTGGGGACAGGGAAGCAGCTCCAGCTGATGGTCACCAGCACCCAGGGGCTTTGGGCCAAATCCTGCAGGATCAGGAGGCAGGAGGAGATGGAAGAAGACATCAACACCCTGATTCCACCAGCAATCTTCAACTCCTGCCTGCTCCAAGGGATGCATCCCATTCCCAAAATGCCTGGTGACAGGCTGTGAGGCCGCTGTGCCTGAGCAAATCCCAGTGAGCCTCAAACCACTGGAGAGAGCTGGACATGCTGCCTGGTTACTCCCACCACCTTCCAAGCCCCAAACAATGGGTGGAACCTTCACTGGCCTTATCCCAAGGTGCCACACTCAGCTGCAAGCCAAAGCATCACCACAACCAGCCTCCTCCTGCAGCTTGAGAACCATCAGGATGCCACAGGCTGGACCAGGGAGGAGCTGCTCTCCCTTTGGGATTCAGCTGGCTCAGCTCACCCGCCACCAAAGCCCAGCATAGAGGGTACTTTGAGGGAGCTCATCCAAGAGAAACCAGCACAGCAGCTGCACACAGTCCCCTGGCCACTCCTGGGAAGCCTCTGCCTTGAACTGAATTGCTCCAAGGCTGTAATTTCCCTACATGTCTCCCAAGGGAGATGCCATGAGAGATGCCAAGGGAGATGCCAGAGCAGCCCAGTCTCCTGAGGTGGTGCTCACCCCTCTGTGCCTGCCACCCACCTCCCCAAACACCCAAACAGAAGGATCACAGCACGGTGCCACGTAACCCCACTTCCCAAAAGGACACTACAACATTCCCACTTCCAATGTCCATCCAAGCTCATGCAGAGCACCTAAAGACACTCAAATAGTGCTCCAAGGTTCCCCCCACCCCCAGGCAGGACTCCCAGCAGCTCATCATCAGCACTGACCATTTAAAATAAGGTTATTATTCCCACAGGGTGTATTTTTTTATGGCTCTTGTAATTCCCCACCTGGCTGGAGCAGTGCTGGACAGTCATCACTGATGGGAGTGATGGATGTGTGATTCCCAGGGCTGGGGCAGGGACCACCCTCATCCAACACCACTCCCAGGAGGATCTGGAGGCAGAAACCCCCTTTATTTTTATTTTAGTTTCATTTTCCTCGCTCCTCCCGAAACCTGGGGACTGATTTCCAGGGACAGGACCCCGGCACAGGAGCTCATGACCAGAGGCAGCAGCCACGTATCCCCCAACCAGTTTTGCAGCAGGCTGGTGGGGATTTAAAAAACATAATAAATGTAACAACCACTTCGGGGAAAAACACTTAAATGTGTGATGCAACTGCCACAGCGAGCTGTCCTTGGATAACCTGGAGAGCTGATCCTCCTGTATCACCCTTTGGCTCTGCCCTACCTGCACACCCACCTCGTGCCCAGACCAGGACAAAGTGCCCTGTGGGAACAGAGCACTGGCTTCAAGAGCTAAAGAAACCAGGTTCACCTGCTTTTTTTCCCTTCTAAATTCAACCCAAACAGGTCCTGCTTGGCAGCAGCTCCAGGAGGGAGCATCTCCTTCGTCCCAGAGCCAGGTTTTGGGCACGGGCAGCACGCGTGGGATCGAGGAGGGAGCGAGGCTGTGGGGTGGGCTCAGGAACTAATCCAGCTGTGTGTCATTTCCTGCATCCATCAGAGCAAAATCATGGGGCTGACATCACAATCCTGAAGGGAAAGGGGATGGAAACCCAGGAAAACCTGCCAGCATCACCCCATGCCACGTGCCCGGGATCTGCACTTGCTGAAATCAAGCAATAAAACAGAAAATGCCTTAAAACTTATGGTGGGTTCCCCAGAATCAGGTGGATTGGGGGGTTTTCAGCACATCTCCCTCTTTTCCAGCGTGGCTTCCTGCCCTCCCATAGCTGCCAGGGAAACAGTGGGTAACAACCCCCTCCAAAATCCAGGGACACAGAAGGAGAATAAAAAAGATGAGACGAAGGTGTGAAATGAAAACGAGCCACCAGCTCCCTGCTCAACCTCCACAGGTCCTCCCTAGATCCTCCTATGGATCACTCAGCCATCCCCTGCTCTCCTGCTCCAGAGGGTCTTCACATCCCAAAGTATTTGGGAATCAGAAACTCAATTTCACTGAGCTGGCTTAAATATAAGCCCTGTAATAATACTACAGTAATAAAAATATAGTAATATAACAAAATGATAATACAATAACATGAAAAATCATATATAATGGTATATAATTAATATTATGGAATATAATATTCACCACTCTCTGCCCTAAAAAAAGCAGAATTTTTTTCTACTCAAGCTTTAGTATCTTAACTGCATTAAAGCCACAAAGGGATTTTATCACCTTCCACCTCAGATCGGTGCTGGGGGCAGACAAAACACGGTCTGGCACCTCCTGCTTTCCTGAAAAATCAGTTTTCAAGAGAACTGGGGGGAAAAACCAGAGGGAAAACATGCTGGAAATCAAACAGGAGCCCTGCCCGCTTTATGAAATATTTGTCCCAGGGAAGAAAACACCTACAAAAAAAGATTCCCATCATCAGGCACGGACCAAATTCCATCCCAGCTGAATTTTCCAGACCCAGCCACACTGACCAGGCAGGGAAGGAAGTGGCTGTTGGGTTTGTGTCTGCCATTATATATATATAAATATTTTAAGTCTATCAGGGTCATCCTGGACAAGTTTTGCTGCCTCCTAACCCCATCCAGCAGCGGATCTTCCCGAGTTGCTCCATCAGTGCCAGGCTGGATGAGCATTAAAGGGCTGCCCCAGTTTCAACCAGTTGCCAAGAGCATCGAGGCTGCTCCAGTTCCCTCCCAGCCCAGGCTTTGCCCTGACGCTCTTAAGGAATTAAAATCCGTTGTTGTTAAAGCCCAGCAACCTGCCGAGGGTCGGGAGCACGGGATGGACACAGCCCCGGGAGCTGGGATGTATTAACAATAGGGATGGCCGGGAATAACGGCCCATCTGTCACGGCCCGGCCACGGGAAGGGGGGGAGGAAACAAAAGAGGGTGGGGGAAGAGGAGGGAGGAAGATGAGAAGGTAAAGAAAAAAGAAAGGGGGAAAAAAGGGGGGGAAAACAGAAAAAAGGAGGAGAAACTGAAAGAAGGGGGGAAAGAAAGAAAGGGGGGAAGAAAGAAGGGGAAAAAAGAAGGAAGGGGGGAAAGGGAGACAAGGGAGAAACGAAAGAAGGGGGGAAAGAAGGTGGGGAAAAAGAAAGGGGGAAGAAAGGGGGGAAAGAAAGGGAGGGAAAAGAAAGGGAGGGAAAAGAAAGGGGAGAAAAGAAAGGGGGGAAGAAAGGGGGGAAAAGAAACAGGGAAAGAAACGGGGGGAAAAGAAACAGGGAAAGAAACGGGGGGAAAAGAAATGGAAAGAAACGGGGGGAAAAGAAACAGGGAAAGAAACGGGGGGAAAAGAAACAGGGAAAGAAACAGGGGGAAAGAAAGGGAGGGAAAGAAACGGGGGGAAAGAAAAAGGGGGAAAGAAAAAGGGGGAAAGAAAAAGGGGGAAAGAAAAAGGGGGAAAGAAAAAGGGGGAAAGAAAAAGGGGGAAAGAAAAAGGGGGAAAGAAAAAGGGGGAAAGAAAAAGGGGGAAAGAAAAAGGGGGGAAGAAAAAGGGGGGAAGAAAAAGGGGGGAAGAAAAAGGGGGGAAGAAAAAGGGGGGAAGAAAAAGAGGGAAAGAAAAAGGGGGAAAGAAAAAGGGGGAAAGAAAAAGGGGGAAAGAAAAAGGGGGAAAGAAAAAGGGGGAAAGAAAAAGGGGGAAAGAAAAAGGGGGAAAGAAAAAGGGGGAAAGAAAAAGGGGGGAAGAAAAAGGGGGGAAGAAAAAGGGGGGAAGAAAAAGGGGGGAAGAAAAAGGGGGGAAGAAAAAGGGGGGAAGAAAAAGGGGGAAAGAAAAAGGGGGAAAGAAAAAGGGGGGCAAGAAAGGAAGGGGAAAGAAAGGAAGAGGGAATGAGAAGAGGAAAAAAAGTGGGGGAAAGAAAGGGGAAAAGGAAGGAGGAAAAAGAAGAAGATGAGAGGAAGGAGGAAAAAGAAGAGGGGGAAAAGGAGGCAAAAAAGGAGAGAAAAGAGGGAGGAAAAGAAGGGGTGGGGGGAAATGAGAAGAAAACAAAGGCAGGGGGGAAAGAAGGGGCAAAAAAATCATTTATTCTTTTCCTTTCAGCTTTGGTCTCTCCCTGTGCCTCCAGACCCAGGCTGGCTTCCCACGGTACCAAGAAAAACCCCAGGATCCTACGGCATGGCCAGCATGGCCTCTGTCCCCTCCCTGCATCCCTGCATTCCCACTCCCATCCTCGTATTCCCAGCGGGAAGCAGAGACCCAAGAGAAAAGAAAACCAAACCCACTCCAACACCAGCAGCTCCCAGTTCAACCACACCAGAAAACAGATAAAATAAAATAAAACGGTGTCACCCCGAGCCAGAGCCAGCACTGGAGCCTGGGAAAGGACCAGCTCCAAGGGGATTCTCCTGGCCAGCTCCATAGGGAACAGCTTCCAAGACCTATGGGAAACTGGGTACACATCCAACAGGCAGCAGGAGGGGGTTTCCCATCCCTGACCTGACCAGCATCACCCTGGCAACATCGTATGTACGTCTGTCTCTCTCTCTCTCAAAATATATATATATATATAAAGTCTATTTTAAAAAATATAAATATGTCTTATAAAAAATTTTATATATTCTACAGCAATGTTTCGTGTGCTTTATATAATTTCATATATTTATTTAAGTATTTTATATAAATATAGAATCATGGAATAGTTTGGGTTGGAAGGGATTGTTAAAGCTCATCTAGTGCACATCCCTCATATAAAAATACATATTAGGAGCGTATTTTTATACACATAAAACAGATATTTGAAGTATGTTTTTATATGTATAAAATACATATAAAAAGTGCCTTTTATATAGTGTCTTTATACAAGCAGTATCTTTTATTTGTACCTACATAAAAGACACTAAATATTTTAAATACACAACCATAAATTATTAACTTATATTACTCTAAAAGGCACCGAAAGTTAAAATATATATCCAGTTTAGGATACAGGACTAGGACTGAGAGCAGCCTCACTCTGAGCACCCCAAATTCAATTTTCTGCTCCCCACGTGCATTCCCAGACGCGTGGAGAGGTTCCAGGGGCTTTTCCCGGCAAAGCAACTGGTGTGCACGGGAATTCCGCTCCCCTAATTAAACATCTCATTAAAGCAATTAATAATAAGGCAGGAAAAGATGGGATGTCCGTGCGGGCACCAAAAAAGGTTTGGATGTGCACCCCGATCTTTAACATCGCCAGCGTTTTGGGCTGGAAAACAAAGGGCTGGGTGGAAAATAAGCAAATAATCAATAAAGCAAAAACACTCTGAAACGAGAACCGAATTGCTGCTCAAGAGAGAATTATTTAAGGGTAATTCCTTTGGAAATAGGAGGAAATGCCATAAAATCACCCCCAGCAAAGCCCCTGGGGAGGCACCGGCATCGCTCCCCCTCCAGCAACTTTTAACCGGGGCAAAAGCACCCGAGTTTTATACATATTTTATAGATATATTTAATATTACAGTGATTTCCAGGCTCCCCCTCCCCCTCTTCACATCCCCCTCGTGCTTTCCTTTCCCATCTCTGAAAATTACGGCAGAAGCAGAAATTAAAAGGCACCTTTGCAACCAGAACCCCCCAAATCTCCCTGGTTTGGGGATAATAAATGGAGTTTTGCTACTTATCGAACTCCTCAGTTTTATCCAATCCTTGTCTAAAAGTCAGTGCTGGGGTGGCTGAGTTTTACTTCCCATTCCCCACAGAAAGTCTATTTTTTAAAAATATTCTTTCTTTATATCTTTATATAGTCGTTTTTTTGCATCTTTCTTTCCCATTAATAGGAATTTTAAAGATTTTAAAAGGATATAAAACCAATCTCTAAGGGGGAAGATGCTTCTTCTTCCCTCACCACCATGCTCTGGATACAAAATACTCTTGGAGTGGGATTGCCTCGAGCAAATAAAAGTATTCCCTGCTCCTGTTGAGTATCAAAATCAATTTTAAAAATAATTTAAAAATTTTAAATGTTGATTAAAAAAGAAAAATTACTTTTTCGTTAATTTTCCAAGTCACAATCCAACATAAACAAGGGGGGAAAAAAACAACTGTGAGGCTGCTGGATCCTTCCTAGAGGAGCCCAAATTATTGGGATGGCAGCAGAAGGGCTGGTTTTAAACTCGTGGGAAGGGAATTGATGGACTGGGCAGGATCCAGGCTCCTTCCCACCACTGTCACATTTAATTCCTGCCTTCGGAGAAACAGAAACAACCCCCCTCCCAGCACCTCCTGTCGAGGAATTCCCTTCCCTGCTTCCCCTGGGGAGATGTCCCAGGCTTTTCCAGCCTGTTCCTTATCCAACTGTATTTCCATGCATATAAATATATTGATAAAATAGATCTATATTACATTTTAATGGAAAAATCAAGCATTCCAGGTGAAGATGGGCGTGGAGGGAAGCACCTCCTCAGATCCCTGTGACGCAGGAAGGCCGAGGGATCAGAGCCAAGGGGGACTCAGGTTCCCTGACCCAAATAAACCCCAAATTCATTTAAATAACCAGGGGGGATTTTTACCATTTAACTCCCTGAAATCCCAGAATCTCTCCAAGACTCGACCACGACTATAAAAACTGGATTTAAACTGGAGGGGGGGGGGAATAAACACAACCACGTGAGGCCCCATTCCCTGCCAAAAATCACATTATAAAAAGAAAATCTATAATCTCCCCAGTCAAGGCACAGCCCCCCAAACTGGGTATATTAATATAAAGCAGAATAGATTTTTGGGGGGGCCAGGAATAAAAAGATATCACCTCAAATTAGATCTTGATAATAGGAAGAAACTTGGGAATAGAAAACTTGGAGCCAGCTGAAAACAGAGCGATGTAAAATAAACCTGTATTTATTTCTGGGCTGGTTAAATGGTTTTGTTTGTTTGCTTGTTTGTTTTTAATTTGAAAACTTAGAAGGAAGAGCAGGAGCCCCCGAGCTCCGACAGAGGATTTAAAGATGAATTCCTTGTTTACATCCCCTGCGTACATGGTAAAGGTCGAGCCCCGGCTCCGTACTATGGCCCCAAACTCCCAATTCCTGGCTCCATCCCTCTTCCAAAGTCACCAGCAGCCCAACCTGAGGCTGCAGCAGAGGTTTTAGCTCAGGAATATCACACCTGGGAATTTCCTGGGGGCTCGTTGGGGCGGTGTTTGGAAGGTGGAGAGCGTGTGATCCCTGCTGAAGACGAAATCCCACTCCGGCACACGTGATGCCGGGCACGAGCCGTTCCCCCCCCCCTAAGCCTCAATTACACAACAGCATTTCCAACCCCCCCGTCATTCCCAAATTAATACCCCACCAGCAATCCCGGGCCAAATTCAGACCCCACCACCTCCCATCCCAGGCCAAACCCGCGCCGAGAGGCGGCAAATTATCCGCCCGGACCAGCCCCTGGGGTGTTTTTTCCTTCCTTTTATCCCTACACATGACGGGAAGGAGGGGGGGGGAGAATAAACCTCGGGATGAGGCTACGCAGCACAGTCCCGGGGTTTATTTTCCCTGGGAAACACATGTGCCCATCGCCCCGGCCTCGGGCACCTGATGGAAATAAGAGGGCGCGCTCCGACACGATGGATTAAATACGGGAATGCTTTGGGCTCGGAGGTTCTCCGGCTGGATAACGGGGGGACGAGGTGTTTGCAAAGGGGAATTTGATTAATTACCTACTAAAATAATACCCCTAAGGGCGCGGATGGCTCCGCTGCTGGGAAAACCTCCATCCGCGCCGCGAAAAGTGTGGGGAAAAGGAGCGTTTTTTTGGTGTTTTCCTGCTAAATAAGGGGCTGTTTTCCATGGGAGCGGTGGGGAGCGTGGGGTGGGGGACACCCGCGGGGGTTCCCGGCCGTGGGAACGCGGCCGTGGGCCGGGAGCTCCTTGCCCCCCTCCCCGCGCTGCGCTCCGGAGCGAAAGTAAAACCGACGGGGCTCCCCCCCCATCCCCCGCACCCCTGTTCCCGGAGCTCCCGGCGCGCCCCCTGTCCCGCCGGGACGGAGGACGGGGATGGAGGGGTCCGGAGGGTGACGACGCGGGGTTACCTGAGCTTTTTGGGCACCGAATAATCCACTTCCATCACTTTGCCGTGCAGCTCCACTTTCCCTGCGGAGACAGCGGGGCGCTCAGCATCCCCCCCGGGATGGCGGAGGGCGGCATCCCCCCACCCGCCAAATCCCAGCCCTCCCCATCCCACCCCACCGCATCCCGCCGCATCCCACCCCCCCGCGCCCCCCGGGCTCTCCTCTCGCCCCCCGCCCCCCCCGGCCCCCCCGGGCCCCCCCGCTCGGCGCCCCCGGGGAGTTGGGCTTGGGCACCTCGTACGCGGGTCCCCGGGGGGCTGCGGGGGCCGGGGGGGCGGCGGGGCCGGGGGCGCCGCGCCCGGGGGGCTCCCAATAAAATCGGACAAAAAAATCAGCGAAAAATAGAGGCGAGGTTGGGAAGAGCCGGGGCGGGAGGAGGGAGGGAAGGAGGGAAAGGAGGGAGGGAAGGGGGGACCGGGGGATGCCCGGGGAGGGGGCGGCGAGGCGGAGGGACGCGGGGGACTGCGAGGGGCACGGGGGGGGGGGGTCGCTCACCCGAGAGGGTCTCGATGGCCCGGATGGCCCAGTTTTGGTCCGGGTAATCCACGAAGGCGTAGCCGGACTTGAGGAGGACCTGGCCGGGCAGGGGCAGCTGCCGCTCCCCGAAGAGCTGCCGGAGGTCCTGGGCGGTGGCGGCGGGGCTCAGGTTGCCGATGTACAGCTGGTTCATCCTCCGGCGCCTCATCGGGAGCCCCCCGGGCTCCTCCCCGGGAGCCCCCCCGGCTCCTCCCCTGCCGGGAGCGGGACAGACGCGGGCACGGGAGGGTCCCGCTCTGCGCCACCGGCCCCGGCCCGGCGGAGCCTCCGACAGCGGCGGGCGGAGCCCGGCCCGGCCCGGCCCCGGGGCCGCCCCGCGGGGGGGCAGGTGGGCAGGGGGGGCCCGAGGGAACTCGGCCCTGTGCCCCCACAGCCCTTCTGTCCCGGAACCCACCGCACCGCAGCACCCCCAAAACAGCTCCCTCCATCACCCCCAAACCACCGCACCCCGTGAGCCCGACCCACCTCAGTCCATCACCCCCAAACCCTCCCCTGCCCCAGAACTCACCACGCCCCCAAATCGCCGCACCCTGTCACCCCCAAACCCTCCCCTGCCCTGGAACCCACCACACTCCAGCACCCCCTGACCCCTCTGCCCCAGAACCCACCACACCCCAGCGCCCCCAACCCCTCTGTCCTGGAACCCAGCACATCCCAGCACCCCGGACTCCATCACCTCCGATCCCATCACCTCCAAACCCAGCACCCCCAATCCCTCCTTCTGCTCTGGGACCCACCACACCCCAGCGCCCCTAACCCCTCTGCCTCAGAACCCACCACACCCTGTCATCACCTCAAACCCTCTGCCGTGCATCCCACCGCCCCCATCACCCCGACCCCATTACCTCCAAACCCTCTGCCCTGGAACTCACCACATCCCAAGACCCCCAAACCCTCTCCCTTGGATCCCACCACACCCCATCACCCCGACCCCTCTGTCCCTGAACCCACTGCAGCCCATCACCCCCAAAACCTCCTCTGCCCTGGCACCCACCACATCCCAGCATCCCCAACTCCCTCACCCCCCAACTCTCCTCTGCCCTGGAACCTGGTGACATCCCAGCACCCCCAACCCTCTGCACCTCATCACCCCTGACCTTTCAGGAGTTCCTTCAGGGACAGGAGGGACAGGGAAACTGTTTTGCTCAGGAATCAAGGAAAAAAAATAAATAAGAAATAAATTCTAATATATATATATAAAAAATAAAATGTAATAAATTAATAAATAGAAGATATCATTAAATATTAATTTTTTAAAAAGTAAATAAATGCTCTTTTTAGGAAAAGCAGAGTGTGCAAACCTTCCCAACCCAGATTCGACCGGGCATCGCTGTGTGTGAGCCCATTGTCCGAAAGGCTCCAGGAGACACCAAACCAGTGCCAGACACTGGAGCACCGAGCTGGGCACGCAGCTCCTGCAGCCTCTAGGGTGTGTGGCTCTGCTGGAGGGTGTCCTCAGGTGACCAGGAGCTGCTGTCACCACCTGCCAGCAGGTTAAATGACATTTTCCTCTCTCCTTTTTAGAACAAAAGCCAAATCCCTATGGAAGCACATCCGAGCTGTGATCGGAGACTGGAGTGAGGTGCACGATAACACTGGCTGGGGGGGTGACAAGTGGCCTCGTGTCCCAGGGACAGTCATCCCTTGCTGGGGCGGGGGGGTGAAGGGCAGCAACCTGAATTCCCTGGATTTTAAGGCAATTAAAGGACAATTAAACCATCCCTCTGCCACTCTTCCCCTGGCACAGGGAGATGGATGGAGTAGGAATAGCGGTGACGGGAGCTCGATGCCATGCCTACAGCAAAAATAGATGTGGTTGGGCTGTGATGATGCAAAGCCAGAAGAATCCTTCTCCTCCGATTTCCCCGGCTTTGCTTTCAGGCGGCTCCTGCCTGGCTGTCATTTGTCACCGGCGCCAGGGGCTCCCCCAGCCCCAGCACATTTTTGGGGTGATTTTAGGCTGAAATGGGTCATTAATGTCCTTTTCAAAGATCTGACCCTCTGTCAGGTCATTCCTTCCTCCTCAGGGATGAGCTATCGACAGGAACGGGGCAGGGAGCTGCCGGTTCATCGCGTGAGGTCACTGCCACTGGGAAGCAGCAGGAGAAATACGAGGCTTCAGGATTAATTAGTGCCCACGGGATCCAATACCTACTTATGACTCCTCACTCCAGCTTCTGGAGCTGGATGTATCAGAGGAGTCTCCTGCAGGCACCGGCATGAGCTCATCCCCCCTGCCCCCGAGTTTTGGCTGTGCAGAAAGAGCTCAACAACCTTCCCCAGAGGTTTTCCCAAACCTACGGAGCTGGTGCTCTCTTCCCCAGAGTTTTGGGGGATCGCTCTTGCTCTGATTGTGATGCTCAAGGGGAGTTCGTGCTTCGGGGAGGAAGATTTCAGAGCACTGCTACAAAATAGTTCGAGAGGCAGTAAATGGTCCTAAAAGCAGTGCAGGATCCAGCAGGAAAGGGAAAGGCATCTTCTGAGGGCAGCCCTGCAGGAGAGATCATTCCTCTCTAGAAAGGGACGCTGGCATGGAACGAGTCTGGAATGTGGCAGCGAGACCGATAAAATGGGCAGAAAAACACAAGAGGTTGAAGGAGGATTTGTTTAGTCTGGAGAAGGGCAGGATAACCTGGTCCCTGTGAAGGGCTGCCTTGAAAAAAGAGAAACTAGGAAAAAAACGGAGTGTTTGGTTGATTGAACATGGGAAGAGAAGGAGGTGCCGTTCCTCGGCTGGAGGTTGGACGAACATCTGGGACTCCCACATCCACCCCGGGGCTGCCCCGAGGGGTTCCTGAGTCTCCTCCAAGCTCTGGCTGGCCCACAGCTCCATTTTATCCCAAGCCTTTGGAAAGCCTGTCTCAGAGCAAGCAGGTTGGGATCCGTGAGGTTTCATCTCCCTTTTCTGGTGGACTGGTCTTACTGGGATGCACACTCAGGGCATTGGTTGGGCTCCTTTGATTTTGGGGAGGTCCTGGCTGGGGCACCTGTGTTGGATCCCTCCATGGATCCCACATCCACAGAGGATGTTGGGAACAGGACAGAGTGGGGAGGGAGGATCCTGCCTGGAGCCAGCAGGAAGGATGGTGGCTCCAGAAGTTACCCCAGAAGGCTGTGGTTATCCAGCAGGAAAAGCTCAGTGACCTGGCTCAGGAGGAACCCGCCTCAGCTCTCTGATCTATTTTCCCTGAATCCTTAAGGATATTTTTCACTCATTCATCACACAGAGAATCTCAGGAAAGCTTCATCCCACCCATGTCCTGTCAGGATTGGGAACAAGGTGGGATACAGCTGCTCATTGCTCCATGGGGCTGCAGAGACTACACAGGACAGGAAACGCCTAAAACAACTCCCAATAAACCCTGTCCTAAAAATTAACCCTTTTCCTTTCCAAAAGGGCTTGGTTTGTTTTCCCAAGTGTGTTCCATGACACGGAGTGGGAGCAGAGCGTGCTGCCGGGGGGGCTCCTACCCGTCCTTCACCACCCTGGGCAAGGCACGAGGCAGATCCCAAATTCCCACTAATCTGGTGTGGATGAACTGTCTGGAATGTGTGTTTTGGCTTTTGGAAACCTCGCAGCTGCTGCAGAGGTGAGGGAAGAGCATCAAGGACTGGGCTGGGACCAGCCCACTTCGGCAGGTGGGGTTATCCCTCAGGAACAGCGGAGCTGGGAAAACAATTCACAATTTGGCTGGAAAACACATCCATGATTTTCAAGCCCTTTGGGAATCGTTTTACTCACCCTTTGCTGGGACACGAGTGAAAATCTTCCAGCTACTCACTGGATTTTGGAAGCTTCCAGGTCTGTAACAGTCGGGAATGCCGAGGTGGAGGCACTGCCGTGGCTGGGTCATTAAATTAAGGACTGGGACTGTGTTAATTACACCTGCACAGGGGCCGAGTGTGAGCGAGACAGAACTATGGGAATGATGGACCAGGAGCTCCTTCCCAACAGGCTTCCCAACAGTTGTGCTGACTCACTCAAGGGGACCTGCAAGGTATAGATGTGTGGGACTGAGGTGGTGGAGCGAAGGCCAGAGATGGATACCTAGGAATGCCCTGTGGAGCTGGACTCTTTGTATCCGAGCAGGAAAATTAAAGGATCAGCTTCTCGCAGCTCCAAAGCAGCTCTGGTGGGATGGGAGCATTTGCCTTGCGTGTGATAGATTTGCTGGAGCCAAAACATGAGCTGCAAAATAAATCCCCTGAACCCAAATGGAGGAGCTGCAAGGAAAAATGGGATTTTTAGACCCACAACTGCCCTGGTGCTCCGCAGCTCCCTCGAGCTGCACGATCCTGACAGGGATCCTCGTGTCCAGGGAAAGTGAGGAGGTGCCACAGGGCTGCACAGGGACAGGAGCATCTCCCGTGCTGGGAGAGGCCTAAACTGCTCCAGAGGAAATTCCACCTGCACATGTGGAGAAAGACCAGTGGCACAAACATCTCCTGGTTTCCTTTTTCCCCTCCACGTGCTCCAAAGGTTTGTATTTGTCCTGCTCCTGACGGGAAAGCGGGTCAGGAAAGGGCACAGCCTGTCACATCCAGCCAGCAGATGCTGCTCTGGCAGAGGACTCCTCCCTGCCCCGGGGAGATCCAGGCTGGGGGTCAGGATTCACTTACCCCCTTCCCCACGGATAATTCCTGCCTGGCTCCTGGCGGAGCCCCAGCCGTGGTTTCCAGCTCATCACATACCACAGCAGCCTGTCAGCCGCGTCACGGGGCAACACTACACCCAGGAGCGGCTGAGCGGGGCTCACCCTGCACACGGAGCCCTCGGAATGATTCAGCAGCAGGAAGCACTGCACGAAAGGCTCTGCTGTGGCAGGGCTGCAGCAGCTGCTTCCCAAAGCCCAGGAACAGCTTTAACGCGGATTTTGGGGCGCACCTCAGCACTGCCTCCCATGGACACGACCACGAGTTCTTCTGGCTTGTCTGCATCCGGATCCAAGCCTTCCCTGGCCTTTATGACAAGGACACTGAGGGGCTGGAGTGTGCCCAGAGAAGGGGCTGGAGCAGCAGGAGGGGCTGAGGGAGCTGGGGGGGCTCAGGGGGGACCTTCTCATTCTCCCCAACTCCCTGGCAGGAGGGGGGAGCTGGGGGGGGTCGAGCTCTGCTCCCAGGGAACAAGGGACAGGACAAGGGGAAACGGCCTCAGGTTGTGCCAGGGGAAGGTCAGGTTGGACATCAGGAGGAATTTCTTCCTGGAAAGGGCTGTCAAGTATTGGCACAGCTGCCCAGGGCACTGGTGGAGTCCCCATCCCTGGAGGGATTTAAGCCATATGGCACTTGGGGACATGGGTCAGTGTGGCCTTGGCAGTGCTGGGGATGGCTGGACTCGATGGTCTTAGAGAGCTTTTCCAACATAAATGATTCCATGATCCATAGAGCACCATGGCCTGCAATGCTCACATTGAGCAGGGATCTGGCATCCGGATTTGGGACACTCTCAGCACAGGAACCATGTGACACATTCCAAGGAATGTGTCAACAGGAGCAACAACTCAGTCCTGGATGGGCCGTTATTGCTTAGACAGTTAAAAATAATCACTGCCCTGATCCCATTGTCCACTCAGGACAAGTAAAGACAGGGAATTTTTTACAAATACCTGGATAATTTGTAAATCCCTGACACCTGGTGTGCTGTTGTTGGTCACCTCCTCTCCAGGCAGCTGCAGCAGGCAGGGCCTATTCCTTCAGTCCCCTGCTCCACGTGATTTATCAAACTCCTCGTGAGAGCAAACAGGAAAAGGATTTTCTACCCTACATCCACAGGGAGCATCATTTTTGAGTCCAGAAATGACTATAGTGTTATTTCTAGACAATAACCCCACATTCTCATGATGAACCAGTGTGGAAAGCTCCTCCAACACAAGATTAAAAAGTAATTAGCTCACAGATCCAACTGCACAGATTCCCAAGTGAGGGATTCAGAGCTGATTTCAGAAGTGAGAAATGGACTTGAGAAGCACTTTAACTACAATTTTTTCCGTGGGACACCAAAGGACTGGCTGATCCTGAAAGGAATGGACAGCACCTGCCCTGGGATTACCTGAAGGATTTTGTTTTCTTGGCAAAAATAAGTAGGAAAAGAAAAAACCAAACTTGTTTTTGTTTTACTTGTCACTTTCGGAAAGCATTTTACACAGGTTTGGATCTTGGGAGTAACTTGGAATCAGTAGAAAAAACTAACTGCACGGTTTTTGTCTTTACAATAGAAACCCTTCAGGAGTCAAAATGGAGACTAAAAAAATACATGCAAAACATACTCCTTTCAAAACACAAGTGAAAACAAAGCACCAACTACACAAATACGCAGGATGAAACAGCACTGAACACCACAGAAGTCGTCCTCATAAAAGGTGTCAAAGTCACCTAATTCACTAGGCACTGTCACTTGGTTAAACAGAGGAGACAATAAAAAAATATTGTCCACAAACTTGCAATTTCAACTCAAAGGCTGTAGCTAGAAATTCCGTGTCATGCTTTAATAGCGACCTGGAAGAGAAAACAAACACAGTAAAACACACTGTCAGACTTCAAGGATTGAGAGATTTGGAACTAAAGCTCACTGCCCCCCTTCAAACCTGCATCAAATTCCAGAGCCTCATGTCCTGGAGGTAACCAAACTCCTGCTTTAAGAGAGTTCTGGAGGAAGGGACAGGACCTCAGCTTCAAAACAAGTACTGTTATCTTGTTTATTTTCTCCAAACTAAATATCTGCTCTGTGCTCAAGGTTGCCTGTTGCTCAGTTCCTTCAAAAGGAACTGTGGTTCAATAAAGAAACCACGCTGAAGTCAATCCTTATGGACACAAAAGCTCAAAAGACCTTCAGGGAAAGGGGAAATTTGCTTTTGAGATGTGAACTCTGAGATTAGGCCAGGCCAGTTTGGACAGGGCTTGGAGTCTATGGAAGGTGTCCCTGCCCATGGCAGGGGGAACAAGATGAGCTTTAGGGTCCCTTCCAACCCAACCCACTGCAGGATTCCATGGGTACTTACGAGGTGAGTAGGATCGGGATCTGGACCGGGATCTGTAGCCCCCTCGGCTGTAGTATGGGGACGGTGACCTCCTCCTGGGACAGGGGGGACACAAACAATCCCTTTGTTAAACCCAGCTTTATGTGGATACCTCTAACCCCACCCTGGGCTTGGGAATGCACTTGGGAAAACTAATGAGCACAGGAAGAGCTGATCAACATTTCCAGTGGGTAACACAGTGAAGATGTGGATTTTCTAATACCAGGTCTAATATTATTTTTTACTCTTACAACAAATACAACCTCTTGCACTCACAATTTGCCCACATGTCACTTTAGTTTCAAGTCAGATGCATCCTAAACAAGAAGGGCAAGACAAATAAATCCACCTTAGCTTTTAATCTGAATTATTTGTCCAAGATGAAGATTTATTTGACTTGCAGTCGCTGCTACAGCCAACCCACCCCAAACCCCTCCAATCCAGGCACTCCCAAGTTTTGTGTTTCCTTGCCCAGTTCCACTAATCCAGTAAATACCTGTAAAACTGATCCCTGTCCTGAACAGCTCTCCAGCCTCCTCCTCCACCGCCGCCTCCTCCTCTGTGAAAACAAAAGCAGAACGACTTTTAAGAATTTAAAAAATAAACAAGAAGTTCATTGTACAAGCAAAAAACATCATCAAGGGTAAGAAAATGATGTCAAGACAAGAAAACATTGGTTCCTACACTGGATGATGCTGAATTACTTCGCTGTGTTCATTTTTACCCATTTAAGGCAGGCCCTTTGAGTTAATAATTTGTTTTAAAGTAGCAAGATCAACTCACTACCCTGAGGACAAATGTTGATTCCAAGGTGGAGGCAGGAAAAAACCCCACACTCCAATATTTTCACACTTCAGTCACATTTAAACAACAGCTGAGGTAGAACAGAAACAACTTATTATTGCATTTAATATTAAGTGGTTGGACTAGTACCTCCTCAGACTTAGATCAGCAAAGCGTTACCAGAAGGAGACTAAATCAACTTTAAAGTCTTCTCCAGTTGTGGTTTGGTGACTGGTTTTAAGGTTAGTCTTTAGCTTACAGATACTTTTCCAGGCAAAATTAAGCCTCCCATGGAAATGAGGAGAAGTTAAAGTTTTAACAGGACAATTCCCATCTGACACTGTATTTCCCTTAAGGCTTTATTTTCACAGAGGGCAGGGAAGGCAAAGGAATTGTTAGTAATTCAATTTTTAGGGTGGGGTATGCTATGCTTCACTGCATCTTCAACAATTCCAAGCCTCCCTTCCTCAGGGAAGCACTCACGACACCCCAACACTTCTCTCTCTCTCACTCTCCCTCACACAGCCAGGACGAGAGAGTAGCAGATCCTGATATTTTTAAAGCAGCCACACATGAGGCGTTTGTGGCTCCATATTCCTGGAATCATGGAATGGTTTGGGCTGGAAGGGACCTTAAAGGCCACTTTGCTCCACCCCCTGCCATGGGCAGGGACACCTTCCTCAGAGCAGGTCACTGTCCCGGGCTGCAGCTCCTGACCCAGTGACGGTTTCTGGTGACACCTCACAAACACCTGACCACTGGTCAGGAATGAAAAGGAACCCCTTCAGCACTGCACATCTGGGCTCCTGCCACATCTAACCAAGGAATAAATGACACCTGAAGAGCACACAAGCAACAGATCTCAAGGACAACCAGCACACCCCGACTGACCCTTCCTGAGACAATGAGGAAATCTGAGCTCGGAAGAAGTGCAAGACAGATGGTGCAAAACTCTCACCAACCACTGCAGAGCCATATCTTTGGCTGTCCTTAGGTGTCTTTATTCTGATATTCACATCAGAATGCCATACAAAACCAAGAGAAGTGGGAGAAGCAAGCTGGAAGCACCATTTAACAGCCTGTGTAGCACCAGACTATGCTGTACATCCTTCCTGTGCCCCAAGACCCTCGTGAGCTGCTCCAGTACTTTGGTTAATTACTTTTAGCACATAGAGTGACGTGAAGTTTTAACTATCCCAAGCAAGCTCCTGCACCTCGTGCTCCAAAACAAACTAGATGATTGATCCAAGAGCCTTCTACCACATCTGAAAGCTACACACCAGTGGTGGCAAAGAATCCAGCTATTTCCATGAATACATGGCTGTCATCAGGGAACAATCCTAAATCCACCTATTGCAGAGGCATTAAAGCTTTGCAAACCACTGGGAAGCACTACTACACAATTCTGCAATTACAGGAATGCTTGCTGATTGCAGGCAGAAAAAATAAACTCCTGAATTTGTGTCCAGCTTAAGAGCGTCCCAGAAATTGTGAGGATTCCACAGGGAACATTCTGGAAAATGCAGAGGACAAACTTCTCCATCACTAGCACCAATTACACCCCAAACTTGTTTACACATATATCCAACCTGAAGAGGTATGTTAAAAAAGCTTTTTAAATGCAAATGTCCAGTAGAGAACAGGTCTGTTACAATCCCCAACTCCTTATTTTTGGCAACATTTGAGGTACCATAATTATCAGTGGGAGATACTGGGGAGCACTGCAATTTCTTTTTGTGTACTACACTGTGCTCAATATCTAAGCTGGCACTGTAATCCCAACTCAAATATCAGATCTGCACCATCTCAGTGCTAACAGATGAACCAACCAAAGATTCTTCTAAAATCAGAGTACAGAAAACACACTTAATGCAGACCCAGAAGACATTATGGACTAAATCACAGCATGAGTTAAACACTACAAAGTATTTCTCAGTGTGACCGACGTGATTTGTCATTTTGGTGACGATTTCACAGGAAGGTTCCAGAATGACAGTGAGTGCAAAACTCTTCTGTCATACTTATGTAGGATGAACTGCCTGATGCCTGTGCAGGTAGCTGAGAAAGTAGAAGTTTCCAAAGCAGTGGAATCCCCCAGAGCCCCTCACCTGTATGACCTGCTGTAATAGTCCCTGTCGTCGTACCCTCGGTCGTACCCTCTGTCATAGTAATCTCGTCGTCGGGAGCTGCCACTGAGGAGGGAGAGAGGGTTGTATTTTATCAGATATTAAACATTCACATGGTTTGCAGTCAGCTAAGTTCATATTATTTAAACTGGGTTATGTTATTACCTCCCACCGTCACAGCTGAAAAGACCAATGTAGGTAGGAACAGAACTACTTAAACTACTTAAAATTGCTTTTTAAACGCTTGAACTTTCAGCCAGGTCCTTTCCTCTCTGGCCTGCAACCTCTTCACCTTTTGGTATCACAGGCACAGGAGGAATTCCATTCTGTGACTGCTCTTCATTCACTCTGAACTCTGAGCAAACGCCTTTTGAATGAACTTTCTGATTACAAAAATAACCTGCAGTCTCAACACTACATCAGCATAACCACCAGTGAGCTGAAAGTCTTGGGAAATCAACTGGGGAATGACTTGGGAAAACAGTTTACACTCTTGGAAACTGGAAGTCAAAAGTGTACTGTGTGGACAGGGCGAACTGCTAATCCCAAATATTAATGGAGCCACACAGCTGCTCCACCAGCATTTGCTCATTCACTCTTGAAAACCTGAGCTTACAAAGCTTAAAATAATTTAGAAATTAAAAAAAAAAACAACATGTACTGTAGACTTTTTGAATCTAAAGAGCTGGAAAGAGATGCAGTAGTGATGGCTGAGGCAAAAGGCTGATAAACCAAAAAAAGACCACTCAGAACCAGGTGTCTTAAAGGGGAAACAGAACAATTCCTATAAAACACAAGGCAATTAATCCTGGTTTGCAAAAAAAAATCCCCACACAGGTCACTTACTAAGTGGGTCTTCCCATGTAGATTCCAGGGGTAGGCGTGTGAGGTCTTTTTGTTATGGAGAAGTCTACCCGGATCCTTCTTCCATCCAGCTCCATTCCATTGGCACGTTCCTTTGCCTAAGGAATGATAAAATACCATCAGCTGTGGGCATGAACTTTGGTACCAACACAGATTTCTAACCATTGCTCTAAGTGTTAAAGTTAAGTCCTAAAAAGACTCAGTTTGGAGCCAGGTCTGACTCACACTTTCTGTATAACACTGAACATAAGCCATAAGACCATCTGGACTTAAACATCAGTAACCCCTGAAAATGTAATTTAAAAGCCATTAAAAGCCTGAAAGGAACATAATTTAACAAGTGTTGCAGTGCCTCTTAATAAGATTAAGAGGAATCTTTGAACATGCTGATGTAGGGAGATGCAACTACTCCAGTACACAAGAAGCAGCAAATAATTCAGCAGTTAACAAAGAGCACTGTTATGCTGATTTAAGTGTTTTCTCTCCTCCAATACACCCCTAAAAATAACCATAACCACGAATATAATGATATCAGAGTCATAAGTAAATCTGAATTGAAGAACTCAAAACAATTTTGGTTTGGGTTTTTTTCTGCCAAGTAGCAGGACCCACATCCAAAGCATCCACGTGGAAGCCTTCATGCCAGATGTGGAACAGAAGACACTGGAGAGTTTCAGGAGTGGGATTTATGCAGAATATAAGCCTGGTTCCAGCCCATAAGCACACAGCTCTGCAAGGCTGGCACCGGTGTAGCATTCTACACTGGGTGAGTACAGAATTCCCTGTTCATTCTGTAGCACTCACAAGCCCAAATTCCATGATTCTAAGATGCCAAGCATTTTTCAGGCCCTGAGCTTGCCCAGGTGACAGAATAAACACCTGTGCAAGTGAGAGCCCACAAACATTCCCCAGCCCCCAACCTACTTCCTTGGCATCCTCCACGTTCTCGAAGTACACGAAGGCGAACCCCCTGGACCGCCGGGACTGCTGATCGTACACGATGGAAACATCGGCAATGGGCCCGTACTTGGAGAACACTTCTCTCAGATCCCTTTCTGTGGTGTAGAGGCTCAGCCCAAACACCCCGAGACAACAGTTTGGGTCAGGATTTGCCTAAAGGGAGGGACAGAGAGAGATCAGAATGAAACAGGTTGTATTTGCAGTGCAGGTTGTGACTGTCAGGGTTTCAAGATAAAACAAAGATGGGGCTGAGATCTGGGCTGGGCTAATGGAGACACCGTCACATCAAAGCCAGAGGAACACAAGCCTCCTTTCACAGAAACCCTTTGTGTTCTCGGGGTACAGCACAAACCAGCAGGCTGGGGGACTGCAGGCTGTGCCCAGCACTGGGAGCCGCTCCTGAGCACACATACCCTGTTTCCAATGTGACGCCTCCGAGTCGACATGGGGGAGTGGCTGTGGCTGTGCCGGCGCCGATAGTCCCGACTGTACGACCTGCTCCTGGATCTCCTGTGGGAGCGGGACCGGGAGCGGGACCGCGTGTAGTGTCTGCGGGAACTCCTCCTCGATCTAGATCTGAGGGGACAAAGGTACAGTGTTGGCTTGGTTTGGGGGTTTTAACCCTCCAAAAATACATCAGAGTCACAAACAGCTCATTTTCCAAAGTCCTGCAGCCCCACACGCTTCACTTATAATCAATTTAGTCACTACTCACAAGGACTGTTAAATATTCACTGTTAAGATTCCTGCAGGAGCCTCTCCTTGATTTTACTCAGCTTTTAACTTCCTTTAACAAGGCTCTCTTGGTTTGACACAGTATTGCTTAGAATATTCAGAGTTTAGTTAAAAACAGGTGGGGTGGCTGTCTTTTAACACTTATCAGATAAAGGGAACAGGAGTATGGTTTAACATTAGGCCTGCACCACTGCAGAGGGGGCACTGAAAAATAAATACACCTTTAAAGTCTGGCAAACAGCCCTGAAACAGAGCTCAACACAATCTGCAGGAATTAAGCTGCAGTAGCTCCTTTACCTGCTGGTATTTCAGCAGTTATTTAACACTAGTTGTTCATCTATGTTGACATGTTCACACTCCAAGTGTCTTTAGACAAAGGTGCAACTGCTCACTGATTTTTTCCCCTCCCCAGGAATGTTTTCTCACAGCATAAGCTCTGTGGACATGAGGTTCTGGAACACTTCCATTCCTTCTCCCAGACCCTCAGCCCTCCCAAAACAGCCAATCCTAGGGGAAAAGCTAGGCAGGCACTTCCACTGGGATACTCTGCCTGCCCCTGCCCTGTGATGGCTGCACTGAATAACCTGCATTCCACACCACTCCCAAGAAAAATCCCTGCAAGGCTAAGAAGTGCAGCTAACAGTTTAACAGTCAATGGATCTAAGTCAGAAATTGTTGATTTTTAGGTTCTTGTGTCTTAGATGTCCTTCCTCCAGTTCCACAGCACCACCACACAGGCACAAATGAAGCTCTGAACCTGAACTGGTTTCTACTCCTGAGCATTTAACAGCTTCTTCACAGCCAGGATTTCTCCCCACTTGTCACCAGACAGCCAAACTGCAGGATAGATCTCCTGAAAAAACACCTCCAACCTCACCAGCAGTGAGCCAGATAAGCTCAACTTGAAATATATATCCATGCCCAGGAGAAATTACTACAGCATATCCCATTACAGCACTTCTAACTATGTATTTAGAACGAAAATATTATTTTTGGCAACAGAAAGTTTACCAAAAAAGAAAAAAAAGAGAACTTCCCTGAAGCTAGGAAGACAGTAAAAAAAAAAAAAAAAAGAGACTGAAATATTAATAATAATAAATGAAGTTGCACACATGCACACAGCCACGTTTCAGCCAGATACAGGAAAAAAAATAATTAAGGTAAACACAGAGTTGATATTCCAGGTACCACAACGGTCCAGCCAAAGATAACAAGCTGCACGCTTCAATAAAAGCAGATTTTAAAATCAGATAGATCCACACCCCAACTGATAAAAACACCAGGACACAGGTTGGTTCCCAAATCAAAGTTTAATTTACCAAGCTGGTAACTCAAAAATACATTTGCAACAGAAACTACCAAGAAATATGAAAGTTCTCACAGGGTTATTTCTCTGGGGAGAGCCAGATTTAAATGATGTGCCCCTGACCACATCCCAAGGTGTGACAGCACTGAAGAGAGATTAAGATACAACGTTTCTAAATATGTGCCTTGACACAATTCCACCCAAACCTGCTAAAGAACACTAACCCTGCTCTACAATTCCAGTATTTCCAGCCATAGGCATCTTCAAGACAGCTGTTAAATGCTCAGGAAGCCATAGTAGTCATAAACTGCTACTTTTGGTCATCAGAAATTATAAAGTCAGTTGCCAGGGTATTAAAGACTGATTTCTTGTAAAAGTAAATGATTTGCAAGGTCTCTTGTGAATTCTAGATCTTGTATTTGCTTCTCCAGAATTTTATACAATTTGTGATTGCACTCTTACTCAGTATGATGGTTATTCTGCAAGTGGGAAACATGGGTATGGAATCCCTGGGGTCATGGATTAAGGGGCAGAAGGACATGCTGGTTGGAATCCTGACTTTATTATAAAATCAGAAGGTTCCCCAGGCATGTTTTGCAGCCTCCACCCCCCGAGGTTTTCAAACCCCAGCTGGACAAAGGCCTGAGAGCACAGTCTAGCCCAGAGCTGACTCTGCCTTGGGCAGGATCTGGGACTAGACCCTTCCTGATCTGCCCTATCCCTCTCTCACTGCTGGCACTTCCAGAGGTCCCTCCAATCCCATCCTCTCCTACGGTGCTACTCCACCAAGTGTTTATTAATTTAATTTGACACATTTGTTCCTGCACTCCAGGGACTGCCAAGTGCATGATTTCACGTTTGTGACTGTGCCTGAATTGGACAATAAACCTCGTTCTTCTGCTGTCAAAACCTCCCAGTCATTTTCCTTCTCACAAAAGCCTTTCACTTTGATCTTGCAAGATCTAACACAGTATTTGTGATTGCTAATAGCACAGAATCTCCCAGTGTCACCATCCTTCCCCCAGGCTTTGGCAATTCCCTGCTTGTTCACATAAAAAAAGTAAGTTGTGAACAGCTCAAGTGGAACCCCCTCTGCTAAACCCCACTTTATTTAACCTGAATGCCTACAAATGAGTAAAAAAAACCATCAACACCTTCATTTCTGCAGTCAGCACTCAACCATCAGCTCTTTTAGGAGGAACTCTGCACCCCGCTGAGTGCAAGGAGAGGTGATACAGTGCAAAAGGCACGTTCACAGGGCGTGTTTGTGCTGCTATGTAACAAATACAATGAGCAGGTTACTTTCTTGCAACTCTCTTCGGGAGTTTGGAAAGCTTTCTAATAGTTAAAGCTCCCTAGCCTGTTAATTTTCAAGTTAAAGTATTTAAAAGGTCAGACTGTTATCTCTGCAACTGTTTTTCATTGCCCACTCCAGGAACACCATGAGAAAACGTAATGTGACCTAAACTGGGCAATTCTAAAAAGTTCCTACCACTCCCTGCTCAGAAACAACTCAATATTCCAAGAGGCACTTCCAAAGTGGGTCAGAAGGGATACAAACCTACAGAGCTGACTACCTCCTGTGTAGCTGACTCTTGGAAAAAGCTGCAAAAATACCAATCCTGAGACCACTGACGCCCCTCTGCATTCCACGGCCACAGATCCCTGGTAACTGTGGGAGCAGAACCGGTTGAGTTGGACGTCACCTTGGATGTAACCACCTGAGTTGTGAAGAGGAGGAAGAGGTAAAAGAAGCCAACTCACCTGGATTCAGACCTGGATCTAGATTTTGACCTGGAGCGCCTGGAATCCTCCTTAGAGCGAGATCTTGCAGGGGTGTGTCTCCCCGACTTGCCAGACCCATGAGCACTTCCGCTTCTGGAAGCAGAGCGGGATTCCTGCACGCAGATATTGAAAGCCTAATTTGGACACAATTCCTCGTTTACCTACGGGCTGCAAACAAGCTCCAGTGAAATCAATGGAAATATTCATTGCTACGTGTCCGGGCAGTTGGATTAGCACTGCCTAGATTGTTAAGGAGGTTTTTTTTTTTTTCCCTGGTAGACACTTCTTTACCCTGCATGTACTTTTGCTATTAAACAGATAATGCATGCATGTTTAGCAAAATATACAGGGACACATAAACAGACTAGTAATTACTTAGCGTAGTGCTTTCAGATTCCAGATTACTTCTTATCTTAACTTCATTTTTATTCCTTTTCTTCATTCTTCCGTTTCAAATTCTGACTTCTTTCATCTTCCCCACTTCACACAAATTGCTCAATATTCTACAAGTGGGACTTCTGGTCTGATAATTAGCATGCATTCACTTTCTTTTTTTTCAAATTTCAGCTTCACTTATTCCTGAGCTTCAAATAATTCTCATTTATAAAACTTGTCAAATGGCGACTTCCGCATTTTCCTTCTTCAACATTAACCTTAATAGAAAAAGAACAGGATGAAGAATATTTAAGAACTCCAGGATAAAATCTAGTGCCAAAACTGAAACTAGAAAAAAAAATGTGCTGTGGACTTTTACTATAAATGCAGTTTAAGGATTGAATCTACCAAAGCCCTACGATTTTATCAACAGGTTCAGTCAACTCAGTTTAACTTAACACTAAGCAACTGAATTTGCTATTTATGCCTGTATTTAATATAGCAAGTGCAACTGGATCAGCTGAGTACCTCCTAAGGAATTGTAGCACCAGGAAACTCAAAACAGTTTGCACTATCAGCCACATACTGAGACAAACTCCACAAGAAGTGAGTGCAGGAAGGTCCTGCTGCGGCCACTGCCCGAAGTGCTTCGAAAGCACAGCGTGGTTGGGCCTTCAGTGAGCTACAACTGCCTGAACTCGGGGCCATCCTGCACCTGAGGGGAAGGTTTGTGAGCACACACACCCCCGGCTGCCTGCACACTGGGGTCACACACCCGGGGGGGTCACACACCCGAGGGGTCACACACCCGAGGGGGGTCACACACCCGGGGGGGGTCACACACCCGGGGGGGGGTCACACACCCGGGGGGGGGGTCACACACCCGGGGGGGGTCACACACCCGGGGGGGGGTCACACACCCGTGGTTACACAATGGGGGGTTACACACCCGTGGTTACACAATGGGGGGTTACACACCCGTGGTTACACACCCGGGGGTCACACACCCGTGGTTACACACTGGGGGGGTCACACACCCGGGGGGGTTACACACGTGGGGTCACACACCCGGGGTTTGTGCTTCCATGGGAATCAGCGTTTTCCACCACCCAAAAACGCCCCACATTCCAACAGTGCTCTGGAACCACACCCCACCTGCTCTGTTATCTACTGGTAATCTTCTTTGGTACTGAGATAACCTAATTAGCAGTTTCAACTTATATATTTTTATCTTTAGATCAGTGTAATGCTTAGCTTCAGTCACATGCCTTGAGCACTGGAACACACTAGGAGGTATTCTTAATTTCAAGGTATTGGAGAAAATTTAAAATTCAGCAAAAATTCTACTTCTTCCTAAAAAATAATTCTAGATTTAGAGTAAATTGTGATGAAGAATGATCATTAATGACACCACAGTATCAGATTTTTGTCAAAAATCCCTTGTTTTAGCTGTGCAACACCTCAAACTTGAACACTAATTAAACAGGAATCATTCAAAAATTCATTTGCTAACTCAAAATTAATCAGGCTTAAACCACTTCCATACAACTTAACCCAAATTTTAGCTCCTTACAATTCCCAACCATACAATATGGGGGGAGGGGGGAGTGACTTAGAGGATAGATTTTCAATTAATTCCAAGAGCAACAGAAATTACCCAAAGTTGTCAAGGCCATACTCTTTGTTGAAATTTTTAAGGTTTTGTTCTAAACTACAGCTGCCCCATATACTGACCTGCAAAGGGCAAGGCAAACACTGAGAAGTAATTAAAGTTACAATTTGCAGATTTAACCTGAATTCATTACTACCTTCAAAAGGAAACAGTCCACAGAGATGAGTTCTGAGTTAATGTATTAATTTAGCCACAAGAAGCCATAACTCCTAAAAAGTTAGACAAAGCAAGATTCAAGAAGAGTTAAAACCCAAAACTAAGCAGTTCTTCCTGTGAGGAAAAATACTTCAATTCACAAAAGGTAATCTGGGCAAGACAGAAGGAGCCATGTCCAAATACAGGGGCACTGAGGTTGGAAAGGACAGGAGAAATGCAGGATGAGAGGGAAGCAGGGAGCAGTTTGCCCAGAAATACACCCCAAGCCCTTTGCAGAACTTTTAGAAGTCAAAAGCTTTGAAGAATCAGGAGAGAATTGGTGAATCTTCATTTATTTGGTAGGTTTTCCAGGCAATATTTGCTGTATTATGTTAACATTGATGTGGTATCTGGACAGGGCAGCAGAAACTTGGGAAGAAAAATCCTTAGGACAACTATCTCTCAAATCAGAAAACTGAACTGCTGGTTTATTTTCATCCAGCTCCTTTGGACTTCACAGCATTTCCCAGTTTTTAAACATCTACATTTGGTTTCTAGATTATCCCCAATCCACCACATTTTACAGGATTATGCCACTTCTTTATTCCAGCCTCGAAGGAATTCATTGCACCTCACCTGCTCCGGACATCACTAGGACCAGTAAAACCCCCCAAAATTTCCCAAGTCGTCACCCTTCCCACCTCCAAACCCCAGGAAATCCTCCCTACCCAAAATTCCATGAACCAGGAGTGTGCAGCACTCCAAACTTAGTTTACACCCCGTTACCCCTGAGGGTTCACACCAGTCACTCCCACAGCTCACTAAAATTGGCGTTTCTCCTATCTGGTTTTGTTGTCCTTTATATTTTATTTTCCTACTTTTTGCTCTTTCCCTCTGTGAACTTTAAGTTATTTAAAAATGCCAAATTGTCTCCTGTGATGCCATCTGAAAGAGGGAAGAAAGATCCTTCTTTATCCTGCCTATATTCCAGCACTGCTGGTCAGCAGATTGAGACTGGTGCCACTACTAAATGATCTTTTCTTTTTTTCTAGCCTCAAGTCTGTCCAGTGTGAATTTAAAATCCCACCAAATCCCTTGATCTTTACCAACAGTTCTTCCCCTTCCTCAGGCATTACTGGAATTCAGGTGGAAGCCCTGAAGTTTAGGCTTGTGGTTTCCAAGTGATTCTTTCCAGACTTTAGGCACATTAAAACCAAAGTGTGATACTGCAGGGATGGTATTTTGAGCAGCTCTAAGGACATTCATAAAGAATGTTACAGTGCTCCAGGAGCAGGATAATTTGGGGGGCAGGAGGTAGGAAAGGTTTCCATGGGCAGAAGCAGCTGGAAGGCCTGTGATGGCCATGAGTTCTTTGCACTTCTCAGATCCAGTTTTTCCTCACAGGGATGCAAGGTACAGATTTCAGTCAATAATATAAGATAGAGAAATAAAAGTATTAGGGTTTTTATAATCAAAGATTCCTACAAACTTATGTATTTCCACTTTCCTAGAGAAAGGTGCAGCCTCACATGTCACATCAGATCTGCAGCCCATTTCTCCAAGGTGTGTCTGTGCTGACTTCACATTCCTCAACCTCTCCACTATGGAATTTAGCAACTGAGCCAACAAAAAAACAACAGCTTTTGCCTCTCTTGCAAAATCAGGGTAGAGCTTCCTCCCACCACCTGTGCTGACCCTGGGGGCTCCTTCAGTGCCCCAGGCTGGCAGGGAATTAACCCAGCAGCAAACCCCAAATAATTTTCTGACAGCTTTGGGTACTGAACCAGCCCCCCAAGAGGTCAGATCAAGTGCCAGCTGGTGAAGGAGGAACACAGGGAATGATCCATCCATCCTTTTGGAGGCATGGAGCTATCAGCTTGTCTCTAACTTTCTCAAACTGCCTCCCCAGACCTCCCTCTTCCACAATTTAGTAATAAAAGTCACCGTTTTTTAAAATATATGATTTAAATACCTTTTAAGTTATCTGTAAATCGAGCATTTACACCATGCAAGTCACTCTGACAAAAAAAAATACATACAAATAAAGCCCTGACTCCTACTGAAGTTTCTGATCACAAATCAACCCATCACTATCAGAATTAACTAATTCATAAGATGAGACTCTATGTTTCCATTTAACTTGACTTTTCCCAACCCCTCCAAGCCTGAATCCCATGAAACTCCGTGAGAACAATTTCAATTAAAAACAAAACAAACTTGGAAAACCCTGGCATTGCAGCACAGTGACAGTATTTGAAGCACATTCCAGTATTTGAAGTATTGGTGGCATTTAATAATTTACTTTCTTCAGTCAAAAAGTTTCCCACTATGGAGCATAAGCTGTAAAAGAGACTTTAAGTGGGGTTTTTTTTCCTTCTTTCATGTTTTTCTTTATAAAACTCACATAGAAGCCAATTTAAGTTTGTGTTGCTGCTGAAATACCAAATCCCCTTAGTGGCAAAAGCACCTGGAATTTCTCCTTCATCCCCATGAGGACTCAATCCAGTCAGCCTGCAAACCAATGCAGCTGGAAATGGGATAAAAAAAGATCCAGCTGATTGAATCCCCAGATCTGACTGATTGCAGGAATACTACTGCAAGGGAGAGAGCAGGAACACATTTTCAGTAGCACAATTCCTGGCCTGAAACAGCTTTACAGACACTTGTAAAGTCCCATCCCAGATTATTTACCCAAACACTGACTCTACTCTGCAGAGGCTTCAGCTGGGAAAAGCAGAAAAGCCACTGACTCAGTAAAATAAAAGCCTTAAATATGCAAAAAAAATTCCTAAATAACAGTGGCAATAGCATTAGGAAAGCCAATCCCTGCTCCAGTCTGGAACAGCAGGCCTGGAGGTCGTTGGTTTTAGCTTTACAAACATGTCCACTGCATACAATTCATCTATTTAAAAATCACAAAAGTTCAGACAAAACTCATTTTCAGCCTCGGCAAAAACTGCCTGCACAGGGTTTATGTATTTTTGTTTTAAATAAAAATATAGAAAAGCAGCAAGAGAGCAGTTCCTGCCCCAAAACCCTGCACAATGATGTTTCACAAAGACTTCGCTACAGAAGTTTTAACATTTCCGCTCATTCTGACCAAAAACACAATGCAGGTTATCCTGGTAAACTTTTTTAAGATTAAACTGGTTTCCAGTCCGACTTGCACAACAATTAAAAAAGCAACTTTAAAAAACCCTGACACCCAAATACCCACCTTGAGCAAATAAAACACACCAGTGACACGAACACATCAAAGAAGAACACTGGGGGTAGCACAACTCTGTTCCCCAATCCCTGTCTTTCACCATTCATTCCCATTTTTAACTTCCTGGAGACCAAATTTTTCCAACCTCACCTGCCTTGAAGTAGAAACACTCCTGCATCACACCTTATTATACTGAATTAGTATGAAAAAGCCATATTCTAAGGAATCCTAAGTGCTCAGGATTACTACATTCTTTAATATTTTTTGTCGCCTCCAGTTTAGAATTTAACTCATCACCTCCACAGCTCCCTCCGATGCTGCAGTGAGTAAAGAAGTTAGAATTATGCTGAAAAAATCCCCCAAACAAAGTACTGACCCCAATTCAAAGGAAAACAAGGCTGATCCACTAAATAAAAAGCAACTAACTGTTAAAGAGGTCATCCGTACTGCAAATGTGCATCACAAACCTGAGGCTTAGCAACTCGTCTACTTCGGTATTAGTACAAAACCCATCCAGACAGTGAGATCTTAAGAGTAACTGTGAGGTTTGAAAGAATATCTGCTGCAGGTTTCACAAAGCGAGGGGGTTGCCTTCGACTATTACGTTTAAATAAGAGCCCGAGCCACCCGGATGTGAGGCAGGAGCAGAGCTGTTGTTACAGGCGACAGGCAGCAAAAGGCAGATAACTCAGAAAGTAGCTCCAAGAGCGGGCTGGAAGGCGACTCCGGAGAGAGGAGCGCAGGATTGCCGCTGCTCAGGGGCGGGACGGAAGGCGAGGGGCCCCTCAGGGCCCGGGGCCGCCATTTTGTCCCTCCCGGGCGCGCGGTCCCGGCCCAAGATGGCGCCGGGCGCCTCACGCGGGGCGCGCGGGGAGCGGCCCCCCCAGCACCGCCGCCGCCTCGCCCGCCCGCCAGCGGGATACGGGGGACACGGGGAGGGGGGGACGCGGGGGCGGCCATGCCGCCTGGAGGAAAGGGGTTAAAAGGGAAGGGATGGGGCCCGGCCGCGCAGCGCGCTCGGGCTCCGCGTATTACCCGCTCGCCGTAGTTCTGCTCCCCGCTGTCGCTCATCGTCCCGTCCCGCCGCTCACGTTCCCGTTCCCGTTCCCGTTCCCACTCCCTCTCCCGCCGCCGCCGCCCCGACCGGACCGTCCGCGGCCACAACTCCGCCCGCACGGGAAGTGACGCGCACGCTGGGCCGCGCACGCGCCCGACGGCACACAGGACACGCCCGCTACTGAGACCGCGCCCCTGAGAAGACCACGCCCCTGAGCTTTGGCCACACTCCCGTGACTGGCAGGCCGCGCCCCCCCGGTCTGAGACCCCGCCCCCGCGCTGCCTCCTCGGGGAAAAGCCACGCCCACGTATTGGGTTGCGACCACGCCCCCTACGAGGCCACGCCCCCATGCCGCTGACCTTGCGGTTAAGCCCCGCCCCCTCCGCCCTCAGGTGAGGCCTCCTCGCCCGTGAGGCGAAGGCCACGCCCCCGAGTGCTCACCTGGGGGTGAAGGCCACGCCCTCAATGAACCCCCGCCCTCGATGAGGCCCCGCCCCCGGTGAAAGCCCCGCCCTCCGCTCCTCAGGGGGAGCTCTGACTGTGTCCCCTCGCCCTCCGTAGGCTGTGGAAACCCCTTAAAAACCTGATTACAAAGGGCTTTTTTTGAGTTTTAAGGCGGCGGTTCAGCGCAGGTGGGGAGAGGGGAGCGGGATGTTTCTAACGCGCCCGCTCGAGGGCAGCAGAGCATCGCCGAGCTGGCGTTTTCCCTCGGCCCTTGGAGTTCTGCATAAAACGCGTCCAGCGAGGAGAGGCACAAACACCTTTTCTCCGTCACGGCTGTTTTCTGTCACAAACAGCGCCGTAAGGCACAGTGAGGCACCATCACCCTCAAAGGATGTGCAGGGATTAACCCTGGACACCCACACAGAGACGACTGCCAGGATTTAATAAAGCACACACCTCCGGTTTAACCAAAACACCGACTTACTCTGTGCTTCAAACCACAACACTGCGCGAGGCTTGGAGTCTGGAGGCAGGAGACATCCCACCTGCTCGGCTCGTCCCGGGGAATCCCAGGATGGTTTGGGTTGGAAGGGACATTAAAGCTCATCTCATTCTACCCCCTGCCATGGGCAGGGACACCTTCCACTATCCCAGGTTGCTCCAAACCCTGTCCAGGCCTGGACTAGGCCTGACCTATCTTGGAGTTCTCATCTGTTTCCATCAGCTTTGACACTCATGAGAAGACACAACCCCGAGGCTGCTTGGCTGCCTTCCCTCTCCCTCCCAGCCCCAAGAACACGAAGGTGAATTTACCAGATAAAACACGAAGGTGAAAGTATTTTTGCAGCTTTTGCTGGTTTAACCCCATGTGGGGTTTTTAATACCATAGGGGGTTTTTTTATGTCACTTTTCAAGAGTTTCATCTCAGTGCTTTACAGCATTACAGGGTGTTACAGCACAGTTAGTGACACACTGATCCAGAGCCAGAAGGGACTCACTAGGATTATCTCCTGGTGGATGTGGTCCACCTCCTGGCTCTGCACAGCCCCAACAATCCCACCCTATCCCTCAGAGAATCATTCAAACCCTCCTGGAGTTCTGGCAGCCTTGGGGCTGTGCCCACTGCCCTGGGGAGCCTGGTCAGTGCCCAACCACCCTCTGGGGGAAGAACCTTTGCCTGAGATCCAACCTGAGCCTGCCCTGACACAGCTCCAGCCCTTCCCTGGGTCCTGTCCCTGGCCACAGGGGGCAGAGATTGGTGCTGCCCCTTCTGAGGAAGCTGCAGACCCCGGTGAGGTCTGACCTCAGCCTCCTCTTCTCCAGCTGAACAGACCAGGTGGCCTCAGCCTTTCCTTTTGTTGCAGGAAGTTTAATGGCCATTTGTGTTCCAGCCCTTGGTCTATGTTTACAAATCTAGGTGGTCCTTGACCCTCAGAGACTGTAAACCCAAAACTCTGCCCACCACCCTCACTGCAGAACAAGGCAGTTCCTCGAGCTCTTTCCCCTCACCAGGGGGACTGAGGAGACACTGGCAGGCATAAATCAGCTGGAATGTCCTAGGAATGAGGGCCCCTCCCCTGTCCCAGTGGTGGCAGGCATTCCAACGCTCCTGAAAATGCTCTGAGCAGAACAGGGCTCAGGGGAAGAGGGACGGCTGATCTGAGTGCTCAGATCATTCACATTTAAATTTGGGTAATGGAGAGCTGGGGAAGCCTCCCTCCCTACCTTTCAGGAACACCTGAGGCTCTGCAGCAGTGACAGTGCCCTGTAGAGACAGTTATTATCAGTTCCTTTTGCCAGTAACACACATTCCATGAATACATTTACATGGGAATTGGGATCCTGCTGATTTGCAAATCAAAGTAAAATATGATGTTTCTTCATACAGAATGTGTGATGCACAGGAAGGAGCCTGGAGGGATCAGGATGATATGTCCCCCACTTACAAAGAGACCAAAAAACATGGAAAAAGGGCAGAACATTGGAGTTAAGGTGGGCTAGGAAGCTCCTTCTTACCTTATTCATTGGGAAAAACCCCCACAGATTTAGTGAAGCAGAGCAAAGAGAGCCAAAACACTGTAGTGAGTTTAAAAAGGATCTGGAGAAGAGCACAGGGAGGTATGGGGAGGCAGAGGGAGCTGAGCCAGCACTGTCCTCTCCACTTGGATCTGTCAAGGACAACGACACTTTGCAATGAAAATGTCCCTTGCAGCCCAGTTGTTTCACCTCTTAATCCTACTCCTTTCTCACATCCCCCTTTAGTAACTCAGTGTCATGGAAGAACAAAGATTAAGTGGAGATTAAGAACATTTAAGTGAAGATTAAAGATTAGGAACGAAGAGTAAGTAAAAAGTCCTGAGTAGCAAACTCGTTCATGGCGAGGAGCTGCTGTAACAGGCCCCAGAACAGCAATTTCCCTCTCTCTAGTCATGTGTAATCCCCAAAATTGATCCTGAGTGGAGCAGAGTGACTCGTGCCTACGCTGCTGAGGTCTCTGGGCTGCTCTTACCGCTTCCAAATCAACTCCAAATCAACTTTCCAGCTGTGCCTCAGCTGGGCAAAGCACTAAAGTCCATCCATAGGTCCTATTGAGATTGAACTTTTGATGTTAATATTCCACGTTTTTTTCCAGCAGATAATCGACCAAAGGGGAAAAAAATGTAAAACGAAAGGTGGAAATTCCTTAAATTCCTGATTCCAAGTGCATTTGATACTGTTTCATAAACCCACCCCCACAGTTTCTTTCCAGGATTGATGGAATGAGCATCCCCTGTTGTATTTGATATGTTTACCACATAAAAGGCTCGCTTGGGGGCTGCTAATTTAGCTTTCCTGTACTGAATTGCAGGCTGTGAAAAAATCCACACTTCTGAAAGTTATGGAAAGGTGTTCGGCTTTTTTTACCAGCGGCGCACTCTGATCCTGACATGTCCGGAGCTGCAGACCAGCCTGGCAGCTCCCGCCTTCCCCGCTCCTCTCCTACCCCCGCACGACACCCGGACACGCTCCCAGAGCGCACAGACACCACAGCTGGGAGCGAGCCAGCTCGGGAATCATTAGGGAACGTTTGGCAGCTCTGCTGCCAGCAGGGACAGACAGTCTCTCAAAGAGATTTTCCGTGGCAGCGTGTGTGGCACCTTTTCCGTGTGAGCTCGCTCTGCCATCCCGCCGAGCCCTTCCCGGCTCTGTGCTTCCCGAAGTTCTGCCACACCAGCACTTGTGCAGCTCCTCGCTGGAGGGCGACTGGAGAAACGATCCAGCTGGGACCTTTATCCCTGGCTCTCCTTCCTGCCGAAAGAGCAGATGGAAATGAGCAGAGCAGAATCGTTTAGGTTGGAAAGGTCATCAACCATAAACGAGTCCACCAAGTTGTTCCCTGGGAGCAGAGCCCGACCCCCCCCATCTCTCCCCTCCTGTCAGGGAGTTGCAGGGTCAGAAGGTCCCCCCTGAGCCTCCTTTGCTCCAGGCTGAGCCCCCCCAGCTCCCTCAGCTGCTCCTGCTGCTCCAGCCCCTTCCCAGCTCTGTTCCCTTCCCTGGACATGCTCCAGCCCCTCATTACTTGCTCTGTGCAGTTGGCTGTGATTTCCTTTTGCTGTGGATGTTTGTCTTGGGAATTCACTGTTGGCTGAACCAGGTCTTGCCTGTCATGAAATCCCTTGTCCTAGTCAGAATGGAGCTGTGCCGTGTCCCTGGGTGGTTCAGGTGTGGCCGTGGTGTCCACACAGCTGCCCTGTGGTGCAGCAGGGCTAGTGCTGCTCTGCTCATGTGGGAACATGTAGGGAGCGGAAGCTTTCCTGGAAATCCTCTCCAAAGGCTTTTTTCCAAAAGTTCTGCACAAGCTCCTCTATTAACTTGGCCCAGGAGTGCCCACCTGCCTCTGGAAGTGTCTTGCAGACACTCCTGGCTGTCTCCTCAGAGGGGCTTGAAGAGGGGATGCTTCCCAAAGTGAAAGCTGACGGAGCCTGGTGGTCTCCAGTGCCGTGCCTGCCTCCATCCATCACATCTCCGTGATGACACGAGTCTTTTGTTGGCTCTTTCCAACCTCAGCATTTCCTGCCAACATCCAAACGGTGCTGCTGGACCCGGAGCAGCGAGGGCTGCACAGAGGGAATGTCCTGTGGGTGGAATATCTGCTGGAGAGCTGCCATGAGCAGAGCATCCTCAGAACCACAGCGCGGTCAAACTTGCCGTGACGCTACACGGGAGCAGTTACAGGAACAACTTGTTGCTCAGAGATGAGACATTCTCAAACACGTGGGGCTTTCCTGAAGACATCCCAGGGGCTGCCCTGGAGAGGAGGAAGTAGACCCATCTCCAGGAGGGCTGGAGATATCCACCTTGCTGGGATACCAGGAGGATAAAACTGTCAATGCCTTCCCCAAAGCCATGCTGCTCCTTCTATCCCAGTTAACAGCTCTTCCTAACCAGGATGGTGCTAGGTAGGGATCAGCTTCTGGGAGGCATAAAGGTGCTGTCAGCAGAGTGGGGTAGCACCAGGAGAAGTGGCTCTGGTTGCCCCCCCGAGCTTCCAGGACTCAAAAAGGAAGTATCCATACAGGCACTGGCATCTCTATGGAAGTGTCAGCAAGTTCCAGCTAACAGAAGAAGAAACCACTTCATGCAGGACCTGAGGGAACAGCTGGAGCTGTGTCAGGGTAGGGTCAGGTTGGATCTCAGCAAAAGGTTCTTTCCCCAGAGGGTGGTTGGGCATTGACCAGTCTCCCCAGGGTGGTGGGCACAGCCCCAAGGCTGCCAGAGCTCCAGGAGGGTTTGGACAACCATCTCAGGCACAAGGTGGGATTGTTGGGGCTGTACAGGGCCAGGATTTGGACTGGATGATCCTTGTGGGTCACCTCCAGCTCAGGACATTCCATGATTCTATGATTCCATGATTCCATGACAGCAGACACCTCATCAGTGATGGTGACAAACAGGGAGAGCTGTGGAGATGTGGCTGCTCCAGGCAGCAAGGGCAGGTCACCACTATCACTTCAAATTTCCTTTGTGTGACTCACACCCCGACAGCAATCCCATGCCACATCCAGGGAATGTTTGGTTCAGTAGCCAAGGAGCTCAGGGGTTCCAACACTTCCTTTTGAAGCTCTTGTGGGAATCACAAGTGAGCTGTGAGACTGCATGGAGCAATCACGGGTCACAGCAACCATTCTGGTCAGAAATTAGAGCTTTTCTGAAAGGAGAAAATACATACAAGGGTCATGTGCAATAAATTGCTTTCCTGGGCCTCCACAAAGCAATTAAACAAGTGATAATGGGGTCATTATATAAAACACTGATACAGAGCTGGAAAGGAAATGTATGGCTGCCACGTAGCGCAGACCTGACTAAAGGTACTCCAGATATGATGCCAAGTGTGCAAAGAGCTTTTTGCTCTCTTGCTCCCACAGACCAAAGAAGTGACTACAACCCACCACCAGGAATTAGGGGTGAGGTGGGACTTCATCCATCCCTGCTCTGGAACACTGAAAGATTAGATAGATTGAAAGATCCAGGAATATGGAAAGATCCAGGGCTGTGAGCGGGACATGGATGTGCCATGGATTGTAGGTGATCCTGACGAGGCCATGTTGTCCCAGACCTCAGGGCTTCTCCTGTTCCTCTCTCCATGTCCTTCTCAAGTTGATACACATTATTTAACCTCTCTCCTTTTAAATACACATTATTTAACCTCTCTCCTTTTAAAAGCAAATTCCCAAAAATTGCTCCATCTGCCTCCAAGTGTGTGTATCCAGCTCTAAAATCTCATGCACCCCCTGCGCTCTGGCCCCCAGCCCGGGGTCCCAGCTGTCCATGGGTGTGACATGCAGTGGGATGATCTGCCTAACCCACTTATCCACATTTTCCCTGAAAAGTACATGCCCATTGATCCCAATAAACACATTGCTCGGCCCTTCTCTTTTCCAGGCGTGTGGCAATCAGGAGGGAAGGGAGTTCAGTGCCAACCCATCTCCTCTCTCCACACAGGACCACAAACAAGGGTTCACTTCCAGCATGTTTCATAGAATTATGGAATTGCTAAGGCTGGAAAAGCTCTCCAAGATCCTTCAGTCCAACCGTCAACCCAGCACTGCCGTGTTCCCCACTGGCTCATACCAGGAATACTGTGGCAGCAGGACCAGGGCAGTGATTGTCCCTCTGCCCTGGGCATGGCTGAGACCCCTCCAGGGCTGTGTCCAGTTCTGGGCCCCTCAGTTCAGGAAGGACACGGAGGGGCTGGAGCGTGTGCAGGGAAGGGAACGGAGCTGGGAAGGGGCTGGAGCAGCAGGAGGGGCTGAGGGAGCTGGGGGGGCTCAGCCTGGAGCAAAGGAGGCTCAGGGGGGACCTTCTGGCTCTGCAACTCCCTGACAGGAGGGGGGAACCAGGGGCAGTTGGGCTCTGCTCCCAGGGAACAAGGGACAGGAGGAGAGGGAACGGCCTCAGGCTGTGCCAGGGGAGGGTCAGGTTGGATATTGGGGAAAATTTCTTCACTGAAAAAGCTGTTAAGCATTGGCAGGGGCTGCCCAGGGAGGTGGTGGAGTCCCCATCCCTGGAGGTGTCCAAGGAAGGACTGGACGTGGCAGTCAGTGCTCTGGGCTGGGGGACAAGGTGGGGACTGGGCACAGGCTGGACTTGATGATCTTGGATGGCTTTTCCAACCTCAGTGATTCTGGGATTCTGTGATTATGTAAACCATGTCCACAGGTGCCACATCCACACTCCTGATCCCTTCCATTGGCACTGGTGCACCCAAACACCAACACAATCAACCAACCACCCATCAGCCCCCATCCCACAGTTGTTCCTGTTGCTGGATAAGGTGCAAACACACAGAAAAACATTGGGAAACACTGCATTAATGCCTTTTTTTTGGACTGTCTTTGCTAACCACACCACTTCTACAGGCCTTTTTATTCCAGCTCTCCCATTCAATCACTGAAGCTGCTGTTACACCCCTAAAGACACAGTGTCATAAGGTGGTGTAAAAATCCAGCAGTCCAGGACTGGATTCCTGAAGGACTTTGGGTCTGTAAGAACGAGTCCTGAACTGCTTGACTCCTGACTTTGGTTCAAAGGTGAGCCTTAGTTTTCTTACTGCCCCACAGGATAAGAGCAGTAAGAAACTATTGCACTCTTTTAGTCATTCCTGAGAAAGTAATTAACTCTTACTTGTACAAAACATATTTTTCAAGGGCTGAACTATCACCCTTTGGAATGTTTAGGAGTTGAGTGAGGAGAACCCGGTGAGAAATAGTTATTATAGAAAATGTGGATATATTATATTTATGCACACTTCATTCATATATAGATATAGGGATACACTTTACCCATATATAGATGTAGGGATACACTTCATACATATATAGATGTAGGGATACACTTAATACATATATAGATACATAGGGAGATATAAGGATGTATGTGTAAAGTCAGATATAAATTTACACACTTATGTGTGTTATTCCAAGGGGGAATGGGTTTGCATTGAAAAAGAGTAGGTTCAGATGGGATATTAGGAAAAAATCCTTCCCTGTGAGGGTGGGGAGGCCCTGGCACAGGTTGCCCAGAGAAGCTGTGGCTGCCCCTGGATCCCTGGAAGTGTCCAAGGCCAGGTTGGACGGGGCTTGGAGCAATCTAGGCTAGTGGAAGGTGTTGGAATGAGGTTGGAATGAGGTGATCTTTAAGGTCCCTTCCAACCCAAACCGCTCCACGATGGCTCTATAATACAAATATACACCCGCAAAGACGCAGCTGTGTGCGTACAAACCACGCTCTGAACAAGACATAATTAAACGACTAATCAGCTTTACACGTAAATATGAATAAATGACTCAAACTGCGCCTGTTGCGTTGCCGGGCCGGGCCAGGCCCGAGCGGGGCCCGTGGGGGCCGGGCCGGGCCGGGCGGAGGCGGTGGCTCCATCCCGGGAGGAGGCGGCGGCTCCATCCCCGGCGCTCCGGAGCCCGCCCCGGCCGGGCGGAGCCTGAGGGCGCCGGTGCCGCCCCTGGAAGCCGGCCTGGCCCGGCCCGGCATGAGGCTGAGCCGGGCGGCCGTGCTCCGGCAGGCCAAGGCCGCCGCGCTCGACGGCGTCCGCCGCCTCAACTGCTGGTGCGCCGGGGGACGGGGACGGGACGGGGAGAGAGGGGTGGGGAGGGCACGGACAGGGATGGGGAAGGGACAGGGATGGGGAGAGCACAGGGATGGGGAAGGGACAGGGATGGGGAGAGCACGGGGATGGGGAGAGCACAGGGATGGGGAGAGCGTAGGGATGGGGAGAGCACGGGGATGGGGAGAGCACGGGGATGGGGAAGGGACAGGGATGGGGAGAGCACAGGGATGGGGAGAGCACGGGGATGGGGAGAGCACGGGGATGGGGAGAGCACGGGGATGGGGAGAGCACAGGGATGGGGAGAGCACAGGGATGGGGAGAGCACGGGGATGGGGAGAGCACGGGGATGGGGAAGGGACAGGGATGGGGAGAGCACAGGGATGGGGAAGGGACAGGGATGGGGAAGGGACAGGGATGGGGAAGGGACAGGGATGGGGAAGGGACAGGGATGGGGAGAGCACGGGGATGGGGAAGGGACAGGGATGGGGAGAGCACGGGGATGGGGAAGGGACAGGGATGGGGAAGGGACAGGGATTGGGGGAGACTGGCAGGGGTGGGGAAGGAGGACAAGGATGGAGGGGGGACAGGGACTGAGGGGACAGGCAGGGATGGGGAGGGGGGACAAGGATAGAGAGGATACAGACAGGGATGGGGAGAGTGGACAAGGATGGGGAAGGAGAACAGGCCTGGATGAGGCTGAGGGGACAGTGATGGAGGGGGCATAGGGATGGGGAAGAAGGACAGGCAGGGATGGGTGAGGGGACAGACAGGGATGGGGAGGGCACAAGCAGGGATGGGGAAGGAGGACAAGGATGGAGAGGGAACAGGCAGGGATGGGGAGGGGAGACAGGGACTGGGGGGGACAGGCAGGGATGGGGAATGAGGACAGGCCTAGGTGAGGCTGAGGGGACAGTGATCAAGGGGGACAGGGATGGGGAAGAGGGACAGACAGGGATGGGGGGGGACAGGGATAGAAAGGGTCAGGCAAGGCTAGGGAAGGGGGACAGACAGGACTGGGCAGGGAGGGAAAGAATGGAGGAGGGACAGGCAGGGATGGTGTAGAAGGTCAGGGAGGGATGGGGAGGGGGAGCAGATGGGTGGGTGAGGGAGGACAGCAGTGATGAGGAAGGGGAACGGGGATGGAGGGGGGTCAGGGAGGGATGGGGAAGTGGGACAGACAGGGATGAGGAGGGGGACAGGGGTGGGTGAGGGCAGACAGTCAAGGATGGGGAAGAGGGGCAGGGATGGCATTAGGGAACAGGGAGAGGTGGGCAGTGGGGACAGGAAGAGATGGAGAAGGGGGATGAGATGTGATAGAGGCAGGGATGGGTGAGGGTGATGAGGGATGGTGAGTGGGGACAGGCAGGGATGGGTGAGAGGGGGCAGGCAGGGATTGGTAAGCAGGAACAGCAGGCATGAGGAGTGGGGACAGGGAGGGATGGGAAAGGGGGAGAGGCAGGAGTGGGGACAGGGCACAGGGATGGCCCTGGGGGTCAGGCAGGAACATGGCTGGAGGGACAGGCAGGGATGGGGCTGGGGAGGCACAAGCAGGCCCGTGACAGACTCTGCTGCAGCAGTTTGGGGGGGCCGGGCGGGGGCTCAGGCTGTGTGCGGGGTGTGGGGGGAGCAGGGGGTGGCTCACGCTGCCGTGTCCCCCTGACCCCCCTCTCCTCCCGCAGGGGCAGCCACCTGACAGATGTAAGTCCCAGAGGAGCCAGCGAGGAGCCCCAGCCTGCGGAGCCTGGGCCAGCAGCCGGAGCGGGGACGGGATGCAGGGGGTGGGAGTGGCAGCGTTCGGGCCTAGGGTTGGGCTGGCCCCGTGCCAGTGAGCTGCAGGCCTTTTCAGGGTTGATCAGCAGCTCACACCATAAAAAAAATAACAAACCAAAAGGGACTGCTGATGTTTCCAAATTGGAAAATTTCTCTCTGAGGCCTTGCGTGAGCCCCGGACAGCAGGACCCTGAGTTCTACCTCATCTGTTTGGGACTTTGGATGAGGTTCTGTTGGTAGGAGAGGCCTGGCAGAGGTGAGAGGGGCCTTTGCTGCCTGTGGAGGCTGCAGAGTTGCTGGAGCAGAAGAACAGCGTGATGCTGGTTGGAGTCTGTGCTTCCACTCCTGGGGAGAGAGGCTGGAGGAGCTGCTGACTCTGCACTCACTGTGGCAGCAAATCTCTCTGGTGGTGTTAAACTCGGGTTAGACTGAAGCAAACCTAAATGCCTGATCGTGCTTGTTGTGATTTCAGTTGGGTTTATTGTGATTTCAGTTGGGTTTATTGATATTTTTTCCCACCTGTGCCAACGTGCTGTTTCTGTCTCTCCCTGCCCAGATCTCGATATGCCGGGATTTGCCCAACATCGAGGTGATCACGTTCAGGTGAATGCCAGGCTGCCAGCTTTGGAGAGGGCAGGGAAATCACCTTTTTCCTGGAGCTTATTTTCTTCCCACCTTGCTGTGGTTGTGTGTCTGAGCTGCCTGGCTCTTCGTGCCCCATTTCTCATGCAGCAGGGATGTAGAAATGATTATTACTCACTAGCTCCTCTGCACCTTCCCCTTTGCTCCTCAAGAAAATAACCCCTGTTTCAACAAGTGTTAAAACCCCATTGTTGAAGTCCCATTCCATAGTTTGGATGGGGATCATCATGGCCTCTGTGTGTGGCCTGTTAGCAGGGTGCTTGTTGAAATGCTTCATGGATCTCTCAGAGCTTTTCCTTTCCATAATACACCCAACTTTTCACCCATCCTGGGAATCCCATGGAGCCAATGCTCTGCGAAGTGGAGCTTGGGAATCTTATGTGGCTTCTCCTTTGGTGGGTCTGAGGAAGTGCCACAGGAAAGGGGGCAGGTCTGGGGGAAGCAGAGGCTCTTTGCCATCCTCAGCAGAGGAGCGCCGGCTGTTTTAATTCTGCCCTCTGTTCACAGAGATAAAATGCCACAAGCCACGGGCTGAATATCCCTCACCCTGCTGTGCCAGGGTGAGGCTGTAGCAGGAAAAGGGTCTGGGAAGGTGCAGGAAGGGAGGGATGGGCTCTGACCGTGTCTCCGCAGCGTGAACGGCATCTCAGACCTCGAGCCGCTGACGCAGTGCCGGAACCTGAGCGAGCTCTACCTGAGGAAGAACAACATCTCGAGCCTCAATGAGCTGTTCCACCTCAAAGGGCTGCCCCGGCTGCGGGTGCTGTGGCTGGCAGAGAACCCCTGCTGCGGGCAGGACCCCCACCGCTACCGCATGACGGTGCTGCGCAACCTGCCCGGCCTGCAGAGGCTGGACAACCAAGGTGGGTGTGGGCAGGGCACCACCAGCCCTGAGCCAGGGGAACTGGAGGCGCTGGTGTGTTGGTTCCTCTCTTTGAGGCATCCTTTGATTTCTCCTTGAGTGAGGATGTGGCAGAGGTTGAGTGTTCCATCTGGGAGATCCAATGTTTCTAAGCTGTTTTCCCCCTTCCCCTTTCCCCGCTCCCTCTCCTCCTTCCATTCCCCCTCTCCCTTCTCCATTCCTATGCCCTTCCCCTTTCCTTTCCCTTTTCCCTTCTTCCCTTTCCCCCTCTCCTTCCTCTCCCTTTCCCCCTTCCCCCTTCCCCTTTCCTTTTTCCCCTTTCCCTTTCCCTTTCCCTTTCCCTTTCCCTTTCCCTTTCCCTTTCCCTTTCCCTTTCCCTTTCCCTTTCCCTTTCCCTTTCCCTTTCCCTTTCCTTTTCCCCTTCTCCTCTCCTTCCTCTCCCTTTCCTCTTTCCCCTTCCCCCTTTTCCCCTTTCCCCTTCCACCTTTTCCCTTTCCCTTTTCTCTCTTTTCTCCCTTTTTTCTATTCCTTTCCCTTCCTCTCCCTCCCCATCCCTTCCCCACATCAGCAGAACCAAGAGCACCTCATTATAGCTCAGGCAGTACCACTAATTAGTGGTTTTTTAGGGCTGTGCCCTTTGCTGTGGCCAGACAAAGGTTCTGCAACTGGATCTGCTGTTGTAGAAAAGCTTCTCTGTTTTTTTTTTTTCCATCTGGTAGCAGCGATTTGGTGGCTTTTGCAGCCTTCTGCAGAGACAAGAAATAGGAAAGCATGTTTGCATCCCTCCCTGTTACCCTCCTCTGAGAGGCTGGGGATGGCTCCCAGCGTCCTCCTGCATGGGTTTCACTGCAGGAGGAGGGTGACAGCAAAATGCCGGAGAATTCCTGGAGCAAACCCCTTGGGTTACACCTCCCTGGGCTGCTGCAGCTCATAGCAACAGGGTTTCGTTTGGGCTTTTGCAGCAGTGACAGAGGAGGAGCTGTCCCAGGCCCTGGTGGATGGTGTGGAGATCACGGCCCCCCCAGCCCGGAGGAACGTGGAGAACGGCTGGGCCGAGTGCACGGAATCCAGCGCCGCCGGATCCACCGCGGAGCCCGGGAGCGAACTGCTGGGCTCCAGCCTGGAGGAGACAAAGTGAGGGCTCACCTGGGAGCTGCTGGGATTTATGGGCTGAACTCCTGTGTGGCATGAAAGGACCCTGCTGTTCCGAGGGCCGGGCCCGCGGCCGGGGGGGTTCCCGTTGTTCCAGGTGCCGTGGGGAGCTGTACTGTGGAATGGCACCGGTGGGGCTGGTCGTGTGTCTGCCAGACAGGCTCTGCTGTGCTGGGTGACTCGAGTGTGTCAGCTGCATGTGCAGACAGGGACGGATCCTCTCTGATCTGGGAGCTCCATCCGTGCCCAGAGTCCTCCAGCTGGATACTCCTTGCATGTTTGCCCATGATGGATTGGCCTGCCAGAGGAAGATTCTCCCACCTGATCATAATAACATTTGCCCTTTGGTTTTCCAGCAAAATTCAAGAGGAGCTTGATATGAAGCCTGTTCCCAGGGATAAATATTCCTCCTTTTCCCCTCGAGAGACAGACTGCAACCGCAAGAAGAGAGTGAGTGTCTTTTAAAGACCAAATTGCTTTTCCTGTGGAGGACATGAAGGCCCTTGGATGTGTCCAGAGGGGAACAGCTGGTGCCGGGGCTGGAAGGAGTGTCCAGCAGCACCTGAGGGTTCTGTATTTGTCTGGTTTGGAGAGAAGGAGGCTGAGGGGCCACCTCATCCCTCTCTACAGCTTCCTGAGGAGGGAGTGTGGAGAGGGAGGTGGTGAGGTCTTCTCTCTGGAATCCAGAAATAAGACACGTGGGAAAGGTCCAAAGCTGTGCCAGGGAGGTTCAGACTGGGTATTAGGAAGAGTTTCTTTAGCAAGAAGGGGGGTCAAACCTTGGGAAGGGACTGCTGTACTTGAACTTTAGGTGGTTCCTCAGCCCCCTCTGTGGTGTAGCCCTGGATGAATCCCATGGATCTTGGTGGTTCCGCTGGGAATTGCTGTCTGCTGGGCTCAGTGCCATCACATCGATCTAAACCACACTCTGCTTCTCTCTCCTATTGGTTGCCTAGAGCAGCACCACAGGCTCTGACCATTAAAGAAGGGGGAGATGGCCTCAGGTTGCAGCTGGAGAGGTTCAGGTTGGATGTGAGGGAAAAGATTCTCCCTAGAAGGACAATTATTTAGGCTGTGGAATCTCTCCCTGGAGTTTTTCAAGCCGTGGTTTGACAGAGTCACGGCCTGGTGTTGGCAGCATTCCTGCAGAGGGGGCAGGGCTGGGCTGGGGACCTCTGAGGGTCCCTTCCAGGGATTCCACCAGCTCTCCTCACTCCTCAGAGCAGAGGGCTCCTGTCCTTCCCCATCCTACACATGCTGGAGAGGGAGGGTGGCCGCTCCTGAAAGTGCCTTTCCCTACGGAAGCCAGGCTGGAGCGTGGCTGGGAGCCAGAGGTGTGTGGGCAGCTCAGCAGGACTGGGAGGATGGGTTGGTCCTGCATTCCAGGCTCCTCACGTGCCACAGCCTCTGCCTGTGTCTGCCCCCGGGGCTCGGTTGTTCCCTCCTGTGGCTGCAGGTGGCTGCTCCCAGCTGCTGCCGGTGGTGGTGGTGGTGGTGGTGAGGGAGTTCCTAGAAAGAGCAGGGAAAATCCAGTGTCCATTTCCTGGCTGGCTTGTACGAAGCAGTGTCTGCCTTATTCCCACAGAACAACGTCCTGAACGCCATCCTGCTCCTCATGAAGGAGCTGGACGCCGAGGGGCTGGAGATCATCCAGCAGACGGTGGTGAGGAGACTCCAGGCCTTGCAGAAGAAGGAGCTGCAGGAGGAGTGAGGGTGCCCATGGCCATTCCAACCCTCCCTGGAGCCCCAGCCCCGCGGTGCCATCCTGCCCACACAACCCTGGCTGCAGCCAAAGCCTCGGTGCTCCCGCTGTGCTTCCCGTGGGGAGGGGCTGGGCCGGGAAGCTGCTGCTGGCTCCTTCTCCGGAGCTTTCCTGCCTGGGGAGCAGGCTCTGTTCATGTTTGTATCCCGTGTCTTTGGGGCTGTTGGATGGGAACTGCAGGCAAATCAGCAAAGCAGGAAGGAGCAGGGCTGCAGCCAGAGGTGCTGTGTGATCCAAGGGGGGTGGCAACTGGAAAAGTCACCGCTCGTGGGCAGCTCCCACTCAGACTGACCCTTGGCCAGCCTGGGGTGTGTTGAAGCCTCTGGAGGCAGTTTCTGCCACAAAGATTTGGTTTTGTGAGGTCTGTCAAGGAGGCATTTCCTGAGATGATCACCAAGAACCGTCTGGTGCAGGTTGTGAAGGTCAATGTCAAATTCTTAATTTCTTTTCCAAGCCCTGACTGGCTTCCTCTGGTCACGGCCAGTGCTTCCTTTAGCACTGCTGTGGGGGTCAGGCAGACCAAAGAAAACCTTGGAGCAGCCTCAGTGCAACACAAATGACTCCCAAATCCTGGATGCTCAGCTGTCCTCTCACCCCCACATTCCCTGCAGGCATTAGAGCAGCTTAAGGAAACATCCAAGTGAAAGGGCCCTGGGCGGTGCTGCCTCTGCTTTGCCCAGACATCAGGGGTGGGCGTTGCTCTCTAACTGATAAAAATGCATTTACTAAGGTTTTATAGAGCTGCTAAATACAAGCTAAACTGTTGTGACATACCAAATAAACCCAATTATCCCTTGAGGCCGTGTATGTCGTGGCTGGGGGCACTGCTCCATTACCTCTGGTTCACGGGGCACATTGTGAGCCCTACCGAGCAGGAGGAGGGCTGGGATCCCTCACATTCCCGCTCCACTGGGCCTCTGAAATGGTGATCCTGCTCCCAGCAATGCTTCCCAAGGGCACGGGGTTTGGGGAACCTTCCTGCAGCCGCAGCAAGGGCAGGAAGCAAAGGAGAGGGTGAGGAGAGCTCAGTGCAGAGCCACCCCGGGCGAGACAATGGCCCTGAGATGGGACACGAGCCGGGCCCTGGCACTGCACTGTCCCTGTCCCCTGTCCCCACTGTCCCTGTCCAGTGTCCAAGCCGTGCTGCCTGGAAGGAACACTCATCAGGGAATGTCCAACAAGCCTGTTTGCCTGACCTCGGTGGGAAGGGACACAGTTTGACCCTCGTCACTTGGGGGGTATTTTCTGATGCCTTTAACTCCTCCAGTGACCTCAGTTGTTTCCTTCTGCGTTAAATCCAGCTGCAGTTGTGTGATTTATGATGTCCCAGACTTCTCTCGACAGCCAGGGCCCGGGAGACTTGTCCATCATCCCCTGTGCATGATGTTCTGAGGGCAAGTCCTCTCCCAGGCTCCTGACCCGTCCATGTCGGGGAGCAGGGGAGCTGCTGGACCCCCCAGCTCTTCTGGGATGAGAGTGATAAACGGCATCATCGTGGTTTGTCGTCAGGGCTCGTTGGCCGTGCGGCTGGTGGAGCAATCGCCACGGCCTTGAGGACACTCTGACACAACTCCTGGGAAGCTGGGCTGTGAATCCCAGGGCAGGAACACAGCTCTGCCTACGTGCTGTGCTCGTCATCCTTGGCTGGTGCAGGGCTCCCACTGCCCTGGCTGCTCCCCACGGCTCCTCAGTGTCCCTGCAAACCCCGGGGGGAGGCTCCTGCCCTTCCCTCTGGCCCTGGCAGCCTGCCCTCCGCTGCAGGAGGCTCCTGGATTTCTGCTCTGCCCTCAATTCAGGGTGGGCTGGATGTGCCGGGAAGCCTGGGAGCACAGTTACGTCCCCTCCTGCTTAGCCTCTGCCTGCCCATCTCCCCCCTGGAATTTGGCCCTCCAGGGGTTTTTTGGGTGGAAATGAGGTGTCAGGGCTGCAATGACTCCATCTCCCAACATGCAGCTGGTCTGACACCCCTGTCCCCATTGCCACCCCGAACCTGGCTGCTGCAGGGCTGTGCTGTGACAGATTTTCCGTGTGACCTGCTCTCACCCTGCCCTGCCTCAGCAGGGAATATTGAGTGGCGAATGCAGATGATTCCCAGTTGTGGAAAATGCCAGTGGCTGTGTGGATCCAGCACCATTTCCCTTCAAACCACGAGCCCTCTGACCACCTTGGGGCCTCCTCTGGACTCTCTCCAGCAGCTCCATGTCCTCCCTGTGCTGTTCCCCAGGGCTGGAGCAGCTCTGCAGGGGGGTCTCCCCTGAGGGGCAGAGGGGCACAATCCCCCCCTGCCCTGCTGCCCACGCTGGGGGATCAGCCCAGGGCACGGGGGGTTCTGGGCCGGGCCATGTCCAGCCTCTCCCCCACCAGCCCCCCAGGCCCTTCTCCCAGGGCTGCTCCATCTGCTCATCCCCAGCCTGGAGTGATCCCGGGGCTGCCCCGACCCAGCTGCAGCACCAGCCCTTGGCCTTGTTAAACCTCAGGAGATTCCCAAGGGCCACTTCTGGAGCCTGTCCAGGTCCCTCTGGATGGCCCCGTTCCCCCAGGTGTGTCCTTGCACCCTCAGCTCGGGGTCACCTGCAAAGCTGCTGAGGGTGCCCCTGATCCATCCTCTGCCTCATTAATGCACAGATTAAATAACACTGGTCCCAGCACAGACCCTCAGGGCACCACTGCCCACTGGTGTCCACTGGGACCCTGAGCCTCTGACCACGACCCTCTGGATGGGACCATCCAACCACTTCCTTGTCCATCTGACAGTCCATCCATTGAATCCTTCTCTCCCCAGTGTAGAGAGAAGGATGTTGTAGGGGACCATGTCCAAGGCTTCACAGCAATCCAGATAAATGACTTTATAATCCATATAAATGTCCTCTGTAGCCTTTCCCTTGTCCACTGATGGAGTCACTCCACCACAGAAGGCCAGGGGGCGAATCAGGGGGAACTTTCACTTGGGGACAGCTCCGTGGGGAGGACAAAACAACAGCATGTTTGACTCAAAAGCCTGTGATGCATCCTGGTGCTGGCGCTGTCCTGGAGGCTGCAGCCGTCAGCTGGAACCCCCAGGAGGAAAGTGTCCTGGGAAAGGGGCTCCATGGAGCTGTCTGGAATGGCTGAACACGAGGAGCGTGGCCAGACCGGCACGTTTGGCAGGAGCCCTGAGAAAGTGCCTCAGCAAACGCACTCAGCGCCTCCATAAATCACTTGGGCACGTCCTTTGAAGGTGGGAACGGAGTGATTTTCCTCTGGAATTGCAAAGCCTGCCCGCAGAGGATGCTGACCTTGCCCCTACCATGGCCTGGACAGCAAGAAGCCGCCCGCAGTCCCACTCTCCCAGGCTTTGAGGATGTGCAAAGCCAGGAAACCTCCTGGCCCGGCATTAATCCGGCTTGGGAAAACCATCTGGCTTTCCCGGCAGGGACTGTCCCCCCCATCCCACCCCCAGCCCTGCCATCCCTCCCTCCCCCTTGGTGCTCAATGACCACTCCAGGCAGGCAGGTTTGGCTCCAGCAGGTTTTATCTCTAGAGGAGGAGGAGCAGCACCACGAGCAGTGCAGGATCCGGGGTCACAGAGCAGCGGTGAGATGACGGACACGGCACCCGGGGCCGCGCGGTGACGTCGCAGCCAAGCGTCATGCAAGGGGGAGAGGGGCTCGCTGGGACCCCGCGCTCAGCCCTCCTGACACCCCACAGGGATGGAGCTTTCCTGGGGCTCAGGGGCAGCCCCAAGCCCCGGGGAGCAGCTCCAGCCCCTCTGGGATGGCACCGCACCCTCCTCACCCCCCTCCCGCACGTGGGGCAGGCGAACACAAAGCAGCAGCAGGGGTTGGCTCAGGCGGTCAGGCCGCTGGACAAGGACTTAAAATACCCCATGATTAAATAATAATAAACTATTAAGAGAAGATCAAGGGTCTGGGCTGTGCAGCTGGGCTCAAGCAACACCTCCCTTCTGCACCTGCACAGGGACCAGACACCGCACCAGTGATTTGGGGCAGGATTGTGCCGTTCTGGGAGCTGGCACCAGGCTCTGCCTGCTTTGAGGGGTCGGTGGCAAAGCTACAGGGCTACTGAGAATGGGGGGATGCGGCGCTCCCCGAGCAGCACTGGGGGGGCAGAGGACACGGTGGGGGCTGTGGTTGGGGCTGGTGGCACTAGAAGCCCTTCTCGATGCTGAGGGTGCGGCGGGTGACGTGCTCCATCTGCCCCGAGATGTACTCGGTGAGGCTGATCTGGTAGTTGGCGAGCATCTTCAGCATCAGCCGCAGGTTCAGCCACCACTGCTCCTGGGGCAGCCTGTGCCTGCAGGGGGGGACACGGCTCTAGAGGGGACAGCCCGGGAATGTCCCCCTGGGAGCTGGTGAACCGCCGGGGCACGGGCACTTACTCAAAATCCGTGACTTTCTTGAGCTCTGTCACAGGGCTGAAGGCCACCACCTTCTTCCGGAGCCCGATCACGCAGGCAGAGTCCCCCGAGTTGGCAAACACACGCCCTGGGAGGGGACATGGCCGACCTTGACTACCTCGCCGGGAGCTGAGCCCGGAGCAGCAGCCACCAGCCTCCCCCACGCCCACCACGGGACCCCCAGCCCTTGGCTCACCCTTGCTGTAGACTTGCTGCAGCTTCTCCGACATCCACAGCACCGCCTTCACTCCCAGCTTGGTCCCATAGTTGCGGTCAAAGGGGGTCGGGGCTCCCCCCTGGGGACAGAGAAATGGGGCTGTCACGCCTGTCCAGCCCACGGGGACAGCGGTGGCCCACATTGCCCTGTCCCCTGTACCTGCTGGAGGTGGCCCAGGACGTTAATCCTGCAGTCGAAGATGCCTTTGCCCTCGGAGGAGTAGAGGTTGTAGAGGAACTCGGTGGTGTAGTGCTCGTGGCACTTTTCATTGCTGGGGGTCACAGGGAATGGGTTGGGGGGGCTGCTCCTTACTCTGCCATTCCCTGTGCTCCCCACAACACCTTTCTTGGCTGCTTTGTTCTCCTTGAGGCCCAGAGCCCTGGCCTGTGTGCCCAGGGGGACCCTGGGGCCAGGGTGGGGACAGCTGTGGAGGCATCCCATGCAGGACTGTCCCCACGGCCGAGCATGCCCACTGTGTCAAACCTCACAGTGCCCAGGGGCCCTCTCTGGCCACGAGAAGGACTCAGCTCCGGCCTTGCTCCCCACCACGGGGCTGGGCTTTGCAGTGACTGTCCCCAAAGGTCCCCAACTCACCGCAGCACCAGCCCTCTCTGGATATCTGTCTTCATTTTGTCAGTCAGGTGCTCCACATTGGCCTGCAAGATGAACACCAGGATGCTGTCCCAGGTCCCTCCGGTCCCCTCTGCCGGACCGAGGCACCACCACCATCAACCCTTAGCCATGCTCCTCCAGCTCCTGCCCTGCCCTGCAGCCCTCCCTTCCCCGACTTTCCTTCTTCTTTCAGCCAGGAAGCCGCTCACCTTCAGGTCGTGGATGGTGAAGGGGTCTTCGTAGACGTAGGCGGCGTCGGCGCCCACGGCGATGCCGGTGACGGTCGACAGGTACCCGCAGTAGCCGCCCATGGTCTCCACGATGAACACGCGGCGCTTGGTGCCCGAGGCCGACTGCTTGATGCGGTCACAGCTCTGCGCCAGGAGGAGGGGGGGGTCACATTGGGAAAACCCACCTCTGCCTCCCAGGGCTGGGAGGTGAGCTGCTCCCCGGCCCGGCCCTCACCTCCATGGCTGCGTTGACGGCCGTGTCGGAGCCCAGGCTGAAGTCGGTGCCGGGCACGTTGTTGCTGATGGTGGCGGGGATGACGCACATGACGATGCAGAGCTCCTCGTACTGCCCGCGCGCCTCCACCAGCTGCAGCACCCCCTCGTACGCCTGCGAGCAGGGACGGGGAGATGCCAGCCCCGCAGCCAGCCCCACCTCCCAAAAGCATTCCTTTGGGATGCCCACAGCCCACCACCCTGGCCCCCAGGAGCCAGGGCTGAGGGTCCCCCCGCACCTCGAACCCGCCGATGACCAGCAGCCCCTGGATGTTGAACTTCCGCACGTTCTCCACGATCTTTTCCATGCAGGTCTTGGGCAGTGTCCTGTGGTGGGGGGGGGAGGAGAGACCGTGGTGGTGAGGACAGGGGTGTCACCTCCCCTACACCCCCCGTCTCCCAGGGCTGCACTCACCGCTTGGTGCCCAGCATGGACCCGCCGCGTCCCAGCCATCCTGCCACGTCGTGCCAGCCCACCTCGCGGATCTGCGGGCGGGATTAGGGGTGGGAAGGGCACCCCGTCACCCCCATCCAAGCCCAAACCCACCCCCTGGGACACCCCTTACCTGCCCCTTGGCCAGGCCCTCGAAGCCATCGCTCACCACGTAGATGGTGTGTCCCTGGCAGATGCTGATGCGCACGGCCGAGCGCACGGCCGCGTTCATGCCGGCGGCGGGGGCTCCCACGTTCAGGATGGCCATGCTGAAGGGGCTCTGCGGGGACAGGGAGGGGCACAGCACATCCATGCGTGTCCCCAAGGTTGGGGGTGGTGTTCCCTGATGCTCCTCATCTCCCCTCACCTTCTCCTGCGCCGGCTTCTGGTGTGCCAGCAGCTTGTAGATGTTCCAGTTGTTCTCGAAGCTCCTGCAAGGACACGGTGAGGTGTCCCCAAGGCATGTTTGGACCCTGGGGTGGGGTGGGGGGAACACCCTTCTGGCTGTGGGAGCCAGCGGTTTCCCAACAAGGAGAAGTCCCCATCCCATAGGGATGTCTGCCTCGATCCCCAATCCCTGCTGCTCACCCCCCACGGAGCTGGATGGCCTCCTCAAACCTCTTCTCATCCATGGCCTTCTGCACATCCTTCGTCTTGGGGGCAAGGCAGAGACACAGCACTGTGACACCCACACCTGTGGGGTGGGGAGTGGGACTCCCACGCCGATGCCCCGGTACTCACCACCTGGACACACTCCATGAGTGGCAGCCGCACCGACTGGTTCCCGGAGAGGCTCACCACGCACGCCGGCGTGTCCGGCGTGGCCTCCAGCAGCGCCATCACCGCCTCCATTCCCATCTTGCTGCTCTGCAAAGGGACAGGGGTACCTGTGACACCGGGGCCACCGGACCAGCTGGGTGGGATGCTGGGGATGCTCCCACAGGCTTGGAAACCATGCAGCTGCCGATTCACAGCCGGAGAGGTGATGGTTTTACTCAAAACCCCATGAATTCCGCAGGAAACAACGGGGAACGGGTACATGGCTCTGCCTGGCACAGCAGGGCTGAGCCCATCAAGCTTCATCCCAGCTGGCAAGTCCTTTTCCACGGGCAGAGGGGTGGCAGGAGCGGGGCTCCACCTCTCCCTGTCCTCCCCCGGGACCTACCAGCACGCGGTCGAAGGCCGAGGGGGTCCCTCCGCGCTGCACGTGGCCGAGGACGGTGACGCGCGTGTCGAAGCCCAAGCGCTGCACCACCAGCTGCAGGGGAGAGGGGGTGTCACGCCGAGGACCCGCTGGGGACCCACCGGTCCCTGTGGGCACCAGAGTAGGTGGCAGAGAGGGCACTCACGTCCTTCACGTAGTTGGAGGTGATGGGTTTCCCGCTGCGGTCGATGGCGCCCTCGGCGATGATGATGATGTTGAGCCGCGACCCTCGGCTGCGCGTCTGGCACGAGGGGAGAGAACTGAAACTCCCGGTGGCCGTGTCCCAGCACCCTCCCCTCCCCGCCAGCGGCCGCTGCCCCGGGGGTGGCTCAGGTCACGGGCAGCCGAGCCCCCGCCAGCGCTGCCCCTGGCACGCGAGGGCTGGATTTGCGCTCGGCTGAGTGCCCCGGGTCACAGGACAATGGCGGCGGCTCCCGAAGCTTCGCGGGGGCCAGGCACTGGCCTGAGGCTCAGCCCGGGCTCCTGAGGGGAATCTCCGTGGGGAAACAGGAGACAGGACTGTAGGAGACACTCCCTCACCTCCCCCAGCCTCTCGCACATGAGGTCCTCCCAGCCGTCCTCCGGAGGGGATTCAGGGATGAAGAGCCAGTCAGCGCCTGAGGCCAGGCCAGACACCAGCGCCAGGTACCTGGGGGGACACGGTGGTGGCAGCCCCGAGACATGACATCCCACATCCCATCCCACTGACGGGCTTCCCTCAGGGCCTTACCCGCAGTGGCGACCCATCACCTCCAGCACGAACGTCCGCTGGTGGCTGCAAGGACACAGGTGGGAGGACAAGGAGTGGGTGTGATGCCGGGGGGAGGCCCAGCATCCCCCCAGCGCCCGCCCCGCTCACCTCTGCGCCGTGGTGGTGATGGCGTCGATGACCTCCATGATGCGGTGCAGGGCCGAGTCGGTGCCGATGGTCATGTCGGTGCCGCAGAAGTCGTTGTCGATGGAGCCCACCAGCCCCACGATGTTCAGGCGGCAGTTCTGCCGCGCCACCTCCTCGCTGATCTGCCCTGGGGGGGGTCACAGCCACCACACCGGTTATTCTGGGGCGCTCACATCCCCCCCGTCACCAGTGGAGCAGTGTGGGAGCCCAGCCCTCCTCGGGGTCACAGCGATGGGGTGAACCTCCAGATCCCAACCCCGCTCCGACGCCTTCTGTGCCCACCCGGGGGCTTTGGGAGGGGGTTCACCCACCGTCTCGGACCAGCTCGTCCAGCAGCCCGGCCCACTCGGAGCGGAAGATGTCAGCGCCGGTGAGGCTGCCGTCGCCACCGATGACGCACAGGTTGGTGATGCCGTGCTCCACCAGGTTGCGGGCGGCGCGGAGCCGCCCCGCGCGCGTCGTGAAGGCCTTGCAGCGGGCGCTGCCGATCACCGTCCCGCCCTGGGGGCACAACGGGGGCACACGGCTCGTCACCCGGACTTGGGGAGCTGGGATCGGGGGGTCCCACGGCCCCACCGGTGACCCTCACCAGCTGGATGATGTTGGAGACGCTGAGCCAGTTGGCTTGCTTGATGTTGTCACCCCCCTCCACCAGCCCCTCGTAGCCCTGCGGAAAAGAGCAGGGTGGAGGTGAGGGGTACCCTGGCACAGGGGGGTGGGTGCCCCCCACACATGACAGGGAGCAGGGGGGTATCCCAACCTCATAGATGAGGAACACCTTGGCTCCCACGTATATCCCCATGCGGGTGACAGCGCGGACGGCGGCGTTCATCCCTGGAAAAGCGAAATGTGACCCGGGACGTTCCGTGGGATCCTGTGTCCCACGGGGGGTGGGATCCTGTAGGTGACCCCGAGGGGTCCCCTCGACCCTGAGCCCCAGAGGAGATCAGATCCTGTAGGTGACCCTGAGGTGTCCCCTAGAGTGAGTGGGACCCACGTGGGCTGAGACCGGGCAAACTCCACGCACGGGTGGGAGCTGTGGATGAGCAACTGGCCGGGAACGAGTTGCTTATCGGGGAAAAGACACTCTCCCCTCCGTGAGGCTCCCCCCGCGGGCCCGTGCCTTGTCCCGGGGGTGATGGGGACGGGGAAGCTCCGCGGGCGGGACGCACCGACCCTCCCCCGTGGGGGCACACGGGGCGGGGGTGTCCCATCCCCGCGCCCCGGGGCGCAGCGCGGGCCGCGGTCCCGCGGACTCTGGCCCCGGGCGGTCACGGACAGGGACACGGGCACGGACACGGGCACGGACACGCGGGGAGGCCCGGCGGCCTCCCCCCCCGGGCCGAGCCCCCCGCCCCGCCGGGTGCACCTTGCGCGTCGCCGCCGCTGGTGAGGACGGCGATGGCCATCCCGGCCCCCGCCATCCGCAGCCGCTCCAGCTCCGCCGCCGCCATCGCTGCGCTCCCGGCACCGGCAACGCCGCCACCGCCCCGCCCCGGGACACGCACGGACCGCGGACACGCCCCGGGACACGCCCCGGGACACGCAGGGACCGCGGACACGCCCCGATGGGGGACACGCAGGGAACGGGGACACGCCCAGGAACACGCCCCGGGACACGCACGGAGCAGGGACACGCCCCGGGACACGCCCCGGGACACGCCCCATCGCCCGGAGCGGCAGGCAGGGTGACACGTATCGCGACATAGTGCGCCATGTCGTGGCGGACCGTGGGGACATCCCGCGCCACCCCATCCTGTGTGAGATTCGTCCCAGAGTTCTGAGGGAACTGGCGGACGGAGCTGCCAAGCCACGCTCCAGGTTATTGGAAAAGCCGTGGCAGGTGAAGTCCCAGGTGACTGGGAAAAGTGAAACGTTGTTCCCGTCTTTAAAACGGGTGGAAAGGAGGAGCCTGGGAGCTTCCCGTCAGCCTCTGTGCCTGGGAAGGTCATGGAACCGACCCTTCTGGAAGCTCTGCTGAGAGACAGGGAGGACAGGGATTCGGGACAGCCAGCACGGCTTCACCAGGGGCACGTCCTGCCTGACCAACCCGATGGTCTTCTGTGGTGGAGTGACTCCATCAGTGGACAAGGGAAAGGCTACAGAGGACATTTATATGGATTATAAAGTCATTTATCTGGATTGCTGTGAAGCCTTGGACATGGTCCCCCACAACATCCTTCTCTCTCCACTGGGGAGAGAAGGATTCAATGGATGGACTGTCAGATGGACAAGGAAGTGGTTGGATGGTCCCATCCAGAGGGTCGTGGTCAGTGGCTCAGGGTCCCAGTGGACACCAGTGGGCAGTGGTGCCCTGAGGGTCTGTGCTGGGACCAGTGTTATTTAATCTGTGCATTAATGAGGCAGAGGATGGATCAGGGGCACCCTCAGCAGCTTTGCAGGTGACCCCGAGCTGAGGGTGCAGGGACACACCTGGGGGACGGGGCCATCCAGAGGGACCTGGACAGGCTCCAGAAGTGGCCCTTGGGAATCTCCTGAGGTTTAACAAGGCCAAGGGCTGGTGCTGCAGCTGGGTCGGGGCAGCCCCGGGATCACTCCAGGCTGGGGATGAGCAGATGGAGCAGCCCTGGGAGAAGGGCCTGGGGGGCTGGTGGGGGAGAGGCTGGACATGGCCCGGCCCAGAACCCCCTGTGCCCTGGGCTGATCCCCCAGCGTGGGCAGCAGGGCAGGGGGGGATTGTACCCCTCTGCCCCTCAGGGGAGACCCCCCTGCAGAGCTGCTCCAGCCCTGGGGAACAGCACAGGGAGAACATGGAGCTGCTGGAGAGAGTCCAGAGGAGGCCCCAAGGTGGTCAGAGGGCTGGAGCAGCTCTGCTGAGAGGAAAGGCTGGAGAGTTGGGATTGTTCAGCCTGGAGAGGAGAAGCTCTGGGGTGACCTGATTGTGGCCTTGCAGTGGCTGAAGGAGCTACAAAAAAGATGAAGAGAGACTATTTCCAAGGGTTTGGAGTGAGAGGAGAAGGGGGAATGGCTCCCCACTGCCAGAGGGCAGGGTTAGGTGCGATATTGGGAAGAAATTCTTCTGTGTGAGGGAATCCCCACCCCTCAGCTTAGCTCCCCCGAGTGTCACCCCCTTCCAGGGAGGGGGGTCCTGGTGCTGGATGCCCACTTCACGCCTGGTGGGTGTGAGGCTGCTCCCTCCATCCCTCCCCCATTCCCTGGGAATGGTCCCCATCACCGTGTCCCCACTGGTCTCCCAGGGGAGCAGGATGGACCCTGCCCTGCCAAGGGATGGGGAAACTGAGGCAGGCACTGGCTGCTCGCCCAATTCCCTCTGTCCCGAGGTGATTTGGAGCCTCATCCCGCATCCCGGGGCGCTGCAGTGCCCGGCATGTCCGGCAGGGAAGGGGTGCGGGTGGGTCGGGTGAGGAAATGGGAGAGACCTGGCTGGAGTCCCGCTCTCCTCCTCCCACAGCCCCACCTCCCCGGCCGGCTTAACATCCCATGGGCCAGCCCGGGGCCACCATTCCGTGCCCACCGCTGTCCCCACGCCGAACTCCCGGCCGGGCCAGCCTCGGGGCCACCGTGCCGTCCCCATCCCCGTGCCCGTCCCCGCGATGCTGCGGCTGCTGCTGCTCTGCGGGGCCCTGGGCTGCGGGGCGGAGCAGGCGGGTAAGGCAGGGCAACGGGGGCCGAGAGCTCGGGGTTGGCGTGGGGGGACACGGGGGCTGGTAGGGGGTGGGCGCGGGGCTCGCGGGGGGGACGGGGCGGTGCGTGATGTCCCCACGTGTCCCGCAGCCCCGCTCACCTTCACCATGGTGCACTACACCCGCGTCTTCGAAGGCAATTGCCTCTTCTGGGGGAACGCCAGCCTGGACGGGCGGCTCAGCCACGTGCTGGAGGGGCACAATGTCACCCAGGTGCTGCCCCTGGAGCCGCCCCACGCCTGGGCCCAGCGGCAGAGGGACGTGACCACCTACCTCAGCACCTTCAGCAACCTGGTGAAGCTCTTCAACAAGGAGAGACCCATGGACTGTGAGTGGTGCCCGGGGGGCACTGGGGTGGGGGAGACCCCCCTGCACTGCCAGGGCACGGGGATGGCTCTGCAGGGACAGGTGGGCAAAGGGGTGGGGACACGGCCATGTGCAAAACCTCTCTGTGGGCAAAGGGAGCCCTTCTGTGGAGCCGGGAATTTCTCATCCAGAGCCTGCCCTGGGAACGGGGTGATGCTCAACCTGCTTCTGCTCCTCAGGAAAAGGGCTGGGACTGCAGCTGGGGGGGATAGTGAGGTGTAGGCACCCTGCCTGCATCCCACCTGTATCCCACCTGCACCCTGCCTGCATCCTACCTTCTTACTGCCTGCTTCTTGTGTTCATCCCACCTGTATCCTACCTGCACCCTGACTGTGACCGGCTTGCTTTCTGCCTACTCCCTGCCTGCTCCCTGCCAGCATCCCACAGCTTTCCAGGAGCGATGGGATGCTGCTGGTGACGGTTTCGTGCTCCTGCACCTCTCCACAAGCCCAGATTCCTCTGCTGCTCCTGCCCAGGCTGTGCTTCACCTTCCTTTTCTTCCTTACCCCCAAACCTGTTCCTCCCCAGCTCCACATTTCTGTACCTGCTCCTTGGGGAGCCCTGTGTCACCACGGGGTCTCTGGTGTGACACCCCCACATCCTGGTGTCCCCCTGCTCTCTGGGTGCATCCATCCAGGAGAGCAATGAGTGCCCCGAAACCCTCTCATCTCCGTAAAACTGGATCTGTGCTGTTGGGAGATAAGGGAGGGAAAATAATCCCGGCCACTGGAAAAGCCTCTGAGGGGGAGCAGAGCCATGGGTGGGTCGGCTGTTGCAGGGCTGAGGCCGTGAGAGCTCAGGGCACGGTTTGGGTGGGACCTGGTGACCCCGTCTGTCCCTCTGTCCCCACAGACACCCAGAGGCTCTGCTGCCACCTCGGCTGCCGCCTCTTCCCCAACGGCACATCCCACAGCTTCTACGAGGTGACCCTCAACGGGACGGCCTTCCTGAGCTTCCACGTCCCCAACGCCACCTGGCAGCGGCGCTGGCCCGGCCAGCACCGGGTGGCCGCCTTTGCCAAGACGGAGCTGATGAAGTACCCCATAACCACCCAGCACCTGCAGCACTTCCTCAACACCACCTGTGTCAGCATCCTGCAGGCTCAGAGCGCCGGGACAGGTCTGGGCTGGGGCCTGGGATGGGGACAGGGACGTGGTGGGGTGACCCCGGTCGTCACCTCCGTCCTTCTCGGCTCTTGCAGGAAAACTCAGCGTGCGGTCGCGCGCTCCGCTGGTGCTGGGGCTGATCCTGGGGACCCTCTGCTTGCTGGGCATGGCCGTGGGGATCTTCTGGTGCACGGGAGGGAGCTGCTAACGGAGCTGGCAGCTGTCCTGCGTCACCCCATGGACACAGGGGATGGACCCATCATCTCCCTGTGGATCCGTCATCTCCCTGTGGAGGCAGAGAATGGACCCATCACCTCCCCATGGATCCATCATCACCCTGTGGAGGCAGGGGACAGACCCATCACCTCCCCATGGACATAGCAAGGGATGGATCCATCATCTTCCCATGGATCCAGCATCACCCTGGGGAGGCAGGGGCTGGATCCATCATCACTCCATGAATCCGTTGACCAAGCTGCTCCCCCACAAGGGATGCACATCCCCAGAGCCATGGGCTTTGCTCCCAAAGGACACCAGTGGCTTCCCTGCCCTGTCCCAGCTGGACTGATGCCCCCAGCAGCCTCTACCCCAGGGATGCTCTCCACGCTGGGCTGGCACAGTGTACTGAGACTCCACAGAAACACGCCTGGCACAGATGGAAAAATGGGGAAGAGGGGGGTGGTGGGGAAACCAGCAGGAGAAACAGCCAAGGAATGGTTAAAAGAATGGAGTTAAACCCTCATCTATCCCTGTTCCAGAGGAGTGGAGGGAGGATGTCACACCTTGTGTAATAAAAGCACCCATCAACTCCCACCACACCTTTGGCTGCTCTCATTCCCCTCAGCAGCCCTGTTGGGGGCTGTGGATCCATCATGGATCCATCATGGATCCATCACAGGCTGTGGATCCATCACAGATCCATCATGGATCCATCACAGGCTGTGGCTGCTGGTGCCAGTCCCAGTGTCTGACCCTGGGCTGTGCACTGAGTTTTCCAGGCCTCTGGAAAGAGGCTGTTGGTGTTTGCTGGAGGGGTTTGCAGCTCCTGAGCTCATTTCAACCTTCCCCCGGCTTTGGTTTGACTCAAGTCACTTTCCCACTGTTTTTCATTCCAAGGCCAAGCACAGACAGCTGTGAGGGCCAGTTTTCCACAGTCCAAGTCCCAGCTAAAAACTCCTCTTGACTGTTTAAACTTTGGTTGTACCAATAATAAATTCTTGGCTGCGTTTCCCTTTCACCCAAAGGAAGATTTTGAGCTCTCCTGCTCATCTCCACCTCTCCAAGCACAGGAAGGGCTGGAGATGAGCCAGGAGCTGGCTGGGGACAGTGGTGGAGGGGACAGTGCAGGAGAGAGGAGCTCTCCTGCATTAACTTCCAGCTCTTTCCTTTCTAAACACCCTGTGAGCAAGAAAGGGTGGGATGGGGGAAGAGGGGAAAAGAGATGTGGGACAGAGGGGATGGGGAGATGACCCTGGGAGTTGTCCTCCAGCAGGGATGGAGAAGGAGGTGTCCCAAGCCCACACCTCATCACCCTGGCCCACGGCCATCCCTGAAGCAGCCCCCGCCTCCCCAGGCTCCGGGGGCAGGGACTGGCGTGTTCCCCACCCTGCGGAGGCTCCGAGAGGCCGGAGAATCCAAAACAACAGGGCTGAGGCACGTGAGCATCATCGCCTTTGGCAGGAGCTGTGCTGAGGGACAAGCACTGCCTGTCCCTGCCACAGGCATCCAGGGGTTCTGAAGGTCACACACAGTGGGTTTGCTCCCCATGGAGGGATAAAATCCCTTCCAGTCGGGGGAAACAGCCACATTCCCGGCTCTGCTTTGGCTTTCGGACTTGGGGCATCTCTGCTGCCTGCACGTGTTGCACCATGGTCCCCAAGAGCCGGAGGGATTCTCATTCCCAGTCCCCCCCTCCCTGGGCTGCAGCTCCTTGCTCGGGCTGGGATTGCAGAGGGCGGATCCTGTGGGATCCCCGTTGGATAGCCAGGAGGGCACCCAGGGCAGACCCAGGCTGGAGAAACCAGGGAGGTCTGGAATAGCAGGTCTTGTTTTGCTTTTTGCTTCTGAAATGCGTCATCTTTTGGACAGATGAGGAAGCCTCCACTTGGAGCAGCTCTGGAAAAGCCTCTTTCCTCCTTGCAGGCCCCCCGTGCGTGTCGGTCGCAGCAGGAGAGCGCTCCAGGACGGAGCCGACTCTGCTGCTGGTCTGGAGTTCCCACAGGGGGATGGGGCAGCTCCTGGCAGGGGGAACCCCCAAAATTGCAGGACCCCAGGGAACAGCCTCACCTCGATCCGTGTCCAGGGGCAACGCATCCAAACCTTCCACCCCCATCACTTCCACCAGCACTGGCGTCCCACAGGGACCTGGTGACCAACTGCAGAGGGGTTGTGGTGGCAGCACCCACTCCCAGCACACTGTAACCCCAAACTTTCTCCTCCTCATCCCAAACCTCCCAAAATTTCTCTTCCTCACCCCAAAACCCGCAATTGCCTCATGGCGGGGCCACCAAGGTTGTGGCAAGCTGGGGATGTGTGACCTGGCTGCCCCAGAACTGGGAGCTGGGCTTCTGTTCTGTCACTCTTCCAACAGGGATCAGCTCCCTGGCAGCTGGCAGCCACATGCGTGGCCCATCCTTTCCCAAATTTGGCCGTTCTTCCGCCCCGGATCCCAGCTCAGGACAATGTGTCGCCGCGGATCCCGTCAGCCGTGGGGGTTTTTCCATTTGCTCCTCGGGGGTTTTTTGGGTCCTGGTTTGTTCTGTACACAAACCCCTGGCAGCTTTCACCAGCCCCCGGAGTGAAGCATCCCGGTTTTCCGCAGGGATTGCCAGGCAAGGCTTTGTTTTCCACGCATGGTTTCCATCACTCCGCTATCACTGCCTTGGATAAGGGCTCAGATAAGACCTTGATCCCTGATCCCTGCTCCAGTCAGACCAGTGACACCATGTCCACGTGCCAGGAAAGAGCTTTTCCCTTCGTCTCCAGCCCATGGGAGACTTGGATGGGGTGGGAAGGTCTCCCCCCACCCCCACATTCCCTTTTGGACATCAGCTCCCTCTGCAAGGTCGGCACCTCCATCCATGTCCTTCAGGAGCCTTCGTGCCCCAGAGCCAAAGGGCTGGATGGCTCCAGGAGCTGCCCAAACCTCCTGTGCCTGCTGAGGTGGGGAGGGGGAGAAAAGTGGGGCTGATGGGATCCATCTGGAAGGAGGAAGGAATTATCCCTGTAAACACCTCTTACGCACTCGGAGCCTGCACTGGTGTCATTGTGGCTTTTCTGGACTAAACAAACCACGTCCTTCCAAATTCCTGGAGGTCACAGTGTCACAGCCCCAGATGTTTGAATTCTGGGCTTTGGGACACCCTTGTTAACCCCCAGGGGCTGCATTGGGGTGAGGGGATCCGCTTTTTTGGGGGGATGGAGGCTGTTTGGGATCTGCTTTCTAGCAGCCTCCTGCTCCCACATGGAAGCGAGCGGCTCCCTGGAAATACAGCAGAGGAAAGGGCTGTGCTGGCCAGTCCCTCCTGGCAGGGCGGATGGGTGCCCATCTCTGCCCTCTTCCCTTCCTGCTCGCTTCCCAGGTGAGCTGTAGGATGCAGGAGAAAGCTGGCCAGGAGCAGGGATGCGTGGGTGGCAGCCGGGATGAAGGCAGCGGGATCCCACCCATCCCGCCACACCTCCAGGCCCACGGGCTGTCCTCTCCCTGGGCAATCCAGTGGCAGGGGAACTGGGATGGGGGCTGCTAGCTAGGGTTCTGGTGAGGAATCATGGCCTCACTTTCCCTTCCCAGCTGGAGGCTCCCATGGCAATCCCAGGTGCCCTCAGAGCAATGTTCTCCTGGCACCAGCCCCCTCTCCCTCCTGCCCTCCCTGCTGGCTCCGGAGCAGGAAGGTTCAGACACAGATGACTCAAAAATAACACGATTTTTCTTTGGAAGAACCCAAGCCTTTCTGAGCTGTACTTCCAGAAAAGTTCTCATAGGGAAATGACTGTTTGGGAGCACTTCCCAAACACTTCCTGGACTTGGAAGCCTCTGCGTGGCTGAAGCCAAATGGAAGCAAACTCCCACCCCTCAGGATTCCCACACCGAGGGCTGAAGCTCCTTGGAGCAGCCCCAAAACCTCAGCACCTGGTCTGGGATGGGGAATGTGGCTTTAGGTGCAGCCAGCCAGGCTGTGGAGGGAGAGGAGACACGGATAAGGCTGCAGGGCATGATGGAAAAGTAGATCCGAGCCCTGTTTTCGCCCCCATCATCAACCTGCTATGGAATCTTCATTCCATCTGCTCCTTCTCCTCCCCTGGGATGGGAGGGATCTATCCAAAGGGTGGGAACCCAGCGCTGATGGAGGTGATGACATCTAAAATCCAGTCGGTGCTGAGGCCCTGGAGGTGATGAAAACCATTCCCTTCAGGAATAAACCAGGATCCCATTTCAGCCAGGTCTCCCCAAAGCAGCACAGAAACATGTTCCAAGAACAAGTGTTTTCCTAGAAGAACTAGGAAAAACACACCTCTGTCTGAGCCCTCCCAATCCTCACCTTTACAAGGATCCAGGGTAAAAGAGGACCAGGAAATTAGGGTTTATTTGGTCCAGTTTGGGAACAGCATTGCTTAGAAAGGGCTGGAAATCCAGGCTGTGCATGACAGAATTCCCAGCTCGGAGATTCACACTATCCGGATCCTTGTTTGGTCCCTGACCAAGATGGGAACACATAAACCCCCCGGGAAGCATTTATAAGCATAAAGGATCCAGAAACCTGTGGAAATGTTTGAGCAAGCACTGCTGCTGCTGCTGGGAAAAAGCATGGAAGCCCTGGAAGCTTTGTCTGGAGGTGGGAAAGGCGAAGGACATCCCCCCACAGTGGGAGGGAAAGGATGGAAGGAAGCAGGGTTGCCTGCTTGGAATTTGGGGCTTTTTTTCCTGTTTTCCTCCTCGCTGCTGTACAATTCAGGGCTCTGCAGCCATTGTTGAGCTCCCCGAGGAGTCCAGCCCCACAATGCCATAAAAACAAACCACAGGAAGGAAAGGGATTAGCAGGGAAAGGAAAAGCAGCAGCAGGAACAAGGAGCCAGGCCCAAAATAAACCCACTGGCTGCTGCTGGGGGTGCAGGTAGGAAAGGTTACACCTTCTCCAGGGGGAAGCTGGGACTCTGGAGCGAAATCCCAGCTTTTTGGGTTCGTTGCTACAGGTGAGCACTGGCAGCAGGGTTGCAAGGGGCTGGAATAACGGGAATCAGCCCCGTGCACAGGGATACGGGAAGGAATTTCTTTGAAATCGGAGGTTTCCTAGAAATCTGAACTGAGGGGGAGCAGAGGCAGAGCTGCCCTGCAGCACCTGGAAAAGGCTGGACAGCCATGGGCAGAGGGAGCAGCCTCAGCTGGGAATACAGCTTATCCTCAGGGATTTTGAGGAAGACCAGCAGGGAGTCCAAGGGTTTGGCATCCCGGGCTTGTCTCAGCCTGCTGGGCTCTGCCAAGGCAAATGGACAAAGGATCCAACAGGAAAACTTCCCAGTGCCGCAGCTTCCGCTGCGTCAGCTCCTGCTGGAGCCCAGGGCTGGGTGGGACGGGGCTGGATCCAGGGCAGCAGGGACACAGGGGCTGGGCCGAGCTGTTCCCACCTCACCGAGCTCTTCCAGCTCCCACCAGTAAGGAAAATAAACAACAAACCGAAAACAAAACAACCTGGAGGCTCCACCTGCTGCTCCCCAGCTCACAGTTCCGTCTGGAGGCAAACCAGATCCCATCCACTTCCCCAGAAAGGGAATGGGGGGTAAGGCAGCAGCTGGGAGGATCCCACTTTCCAGCCCCCAAGAGCCCTGAGGGAACGGGAAGGAGGGTGGAGCCAGGTGGGGGTCGGGCTCTTCTCCCGCATAACACACAACAGGAGAAGAGGAACCAGCCTCGAGTTGCTCCAGGGGACGTTCAGATTGGATATGAGGGAAAACTCCTTCCCTAAAAGAGTGGCCACACATAGGTACAGCTGCCCAGGGCAGTGGTGGAGTCCCCACCCCTGGAGGGATTCAAAAGATGTGGCACTTGGGGACATGGGTCCGTGGTGGCCTGGGCAGTGCTGGGGACGGTTGGACTTGATGGGCTCGGAGGGCTTTTCCAACTGAAATGATGCCAGGATTTCTCTTGCTGCCTACAAGAGGGAAGCAGGGCCTGGCTGTCCCAGGGAAAGGGCTGTGGAAACACATCACCAGGGAGGTTTTGCCATTCCAACTCAAACACAGACTTTATTTTCCGTCACCTGTCCCGTCCTCACGGAGGACAGAGTGCAGGAGGGGGGAGCTTTTCCAGTAAATGCTGGTTACAGGTGGGGGAAAAGAGGGAGAACCAAGGCCATGGAGCCATTCCCAAATCCCACCATGACCCAGGAGCCTTTGCTAAACTGGAGCAAGGTCCAGTTCCAAACCAAGTGTTGAGTTTTGGGACAACAGGACTACTTGGTAGTTAAGAGAGTCCACAGAGGCCTTAAAAGACTATTCTCTCCTTTCCCAACCATTCCCAATCCATTCCCAAGAGCACCAGTATTCCTGCCCCAAAAACACAGACTCTGAACCAATACCACACCCCAGACTCAGAGGGGAAGGGCTGGGATTAAAAACACCACCCCGAAGCAACAATATTTTGGAAGAGATGGACACAGAGGACGTAAAAAGCAGGAGCAGCTCTGAAAATATGTTGAGATGGTCGAGAAAAGTCACATCAAAATATATTTAAAAACCAGAAATTCCAACCTGCATGGAATTTAAAACTCCCTTCCCCACCTCTGTTTTCCTGCTCAAGGAATCTCTGTTGTTCCAGGACGTGGAACATGATAGGCAGCACCAGTTGTGTCCTGAAAAAGTATTTCCCCCAACTCTGAGCACTTCCATCATTTACAAATTAAAAATCAGCTAAACCTCAACCACTGCCCTCCCCCCCTCCCCCTTTTCCATTCTCCAGTGGAAAGGAGAAAAAACCACAAACAAATCTGACTTTGCAATTCCAGGGAAGTCCAATTTTCCCAGGCATCAATATCCCTGCAATCCATTGTACACCTTCTGCACAGGTCCTTGCTTCAACAACTGCTTGAGACCTGCAAAGGAAAGGACAGAGTGAGTGAGCAGGGCCCAGAGGGGGGAGGATGCCTCCTCAGATACACCTTCCTCACTCCTGAAATCCCAGGCATCAAGCATTTCAAGGAACTGACACGTCCCAGGACCTGGCAGGATCAAATTCTTACCAGAACAGGCTTAAAGGGTGAGTCAGCCCTTAAATCCATAAAAGCTCATCTCCTGGGGTTGGCAGGACAGGGAAGGACTGGCAGGTCTCCTCTGCTGCTGAAAGGGCAAGTCCACCCGGAGCAGAGGAAGCAGAGTGGGAAGAATGGATACATCACATTGTTTTTCCAGGGATTAAGGAGGGAGTCCCCTCTGATTTAATCAGTTTGGCTACTCAGTGCCCTGGGGCCCCTCAGGGCATTGCTCAGACCAGCAGCAAAACCCTCAGAGCCCCAGGAGGGGCTGCCAGGACCCAAAACCAGGGGGAACTCCCCACACCAGGGGGAACTTCCAAGTAACTTTCACTAAAGGAGGACATGGAGGGGCTGGAGCGTGTGCAGGGAAGGGAACGGAGCTGGGAAGGGGCTGGAGCAGCAGGAGGGGCTGAGGGAGCTGGGGGGGCTCAGCCTGGAGAAAAGGAGGCTCAGGGGGGACCTTCTGGCTCTGCAACTCCCTGACAGGAGGGGGGAGTCAGGGGGGTGGGCTCTGCTCCCAGGGAACAAGGGACAGGAGGAGAGGGAACGGCCCCAGGCTGTGCCAGGGGAGGCTCAGGTTGGACATCAGTAACTAAACCAACCAATTTACTTGTACAGAAGAAAATTCCAACCTTTCAGGCATGGAAATCCTTCAGGAAATCCTGCTAAAAGTCAGTTTGTCTCCCTGCAAACCTTGTCCTGCTTGTCTGTCCTTAACTCTTTTTGGCTACACATTGTGCCACCCTTTAAAACCAGGGATTGGATGTATAATTGCCACAATAGCTCTGTTAAAATACTGGAAAACTGGCCTGGAAGTAGTAACTGGAATCAAGAGGGCTCTCTGCCAGGTGAGAACTGTTCCTGCTGATGGGCAGAGACTCCTGATCTCTTTCCAGAAACAGCAGGACAAAGCAAACCTCTCTTCAGGAGCTGCTGATCATTAGGGACAGGTCATTTTCCAGGGAGTGCAAGGTAAGTTCACTTCCCCTCTGCATCCAAGGGAGGCTCCAAGTCACTTCCTGGCTGGTGGGTGAGAGGATGTGGCTCCTGGAAGTGTTGTTCTTAGAGAGGAAGGACGGGGCTGGAGAAAGGGGTACTCCAGGAACACCAAAAAAGTGGGATTAGCACCATTCCTGCACCTTGTTTCCTGCTACCCTCAGTAGTGAACAGGGTATTTCAACACATATCCGAGGTTCAATCAGGAATTCCAACCAGGAATCCTGGCATTTGGTGCTACTGCACTTGAGGCACTTTTTACTGGAGGCTGAAGGCAATTTTTACTTTGAAATGTTGTTGATACCACCAAAAAGTGACAGAGTCAGCTCTGCCCTATTCCACTGGCAGGAAAGAAAGGATTATTTATCTTATTCCAGAGCTCAGAGTGGTGCTCTTGGAGCCAGAGTATCTTCTGACAGCCCCAGCAGCTGGACATATGGTTAGGAGATAAGAAATCAGGACCACAGCCAACAATAAGGAAAAAAGGAGTGTTTTGAATTCTGCAGCCCAGTTTTCCTTTGGATGTGTCCACTGAACCACTGCCACACAGCCGGAATTGACCTATTCCCTCATAAAACTCCTTCAGTCACTGGATGTTCGGAGATATCCAGCACACAGAAAGGCATCTGACTGCCTACCCAGTCACCTTCCCCTGGGAAATGTGGAATTGCTTTAGGAGGGAGGTGCTGGAGAAACACCCTGTGCCCGAACACACTCATGGCAGCACGGTCATCCCTCTGCCCCCTGATATCCGGAAAGGTGTGGGAGGAACTATCACAGACACGGAGGCTTCTGTCACTGCTCCTTGCCCAGTGTCTTCCAAAGTGCCAAAAGCAACAGCTGGAATAACCTCCTGTGTTTCAGAGGTGCTGTTGCCTGATGAAACTTCTAGAAGGGCAGCAGAGCCTGGAATGAGACTCCACAGGGACGTGGCCACTGTGCCCTGTGAGATACCCTCGGAACAAGTAGGAAAGCACAGGGATAAAACCACAGCAGGATCACCCAAAGCACAGCCCAGGGGCACAGCCCTCCCAGCCCAGCCAGCTGCAGGAAGGGCCACAGAACACCCAGAACACTCAGCCCACCAACTGGGCTGCCCATGGCAGCTGGCACGGTGTGGCCAAGGCAGCAGCGAGTGCCACAGGGCTCAGCCCACCCAGGGCTTGGCTTCCCTCCATAAACTTGAGGAGTTCAGGAAATCCACTAAAAAAGCACCTTCAGAGGAAGCCCTGGAAGAAGCTCTGGGGATAGGGATTTCCTGAGGAGCTGCACTGGTACATGCCAAGAACATCTTTGCCCTGTGGCAGAGCACAAGGCCCTTGACGCCCACTCTGATGCAGAGCAGAAGTGACCACAGAGGCTGCTGCAGCAAAGGAGTAGAGGGAATCCTGTCAATTTTAGGATTTCTACATGGTTCATCAAGCTTCCATTTGAGCACTGAAGCTGAGCAGCAGATCTCTCCTAGAGGGAGTAGGATAGAAGGAGGTGTGGAGAGGAACAACCCTTCTCCTGACACAGCCTGACATTCCTTACCCTCGACAGCAGAGGGATTCCCACAAGTCTTGCCTCCAAGAAAGTAGCAGCAGGGGCTGGAAAATCCTTCTGTGATCCCATTCCAGCAGAGGCAAAGCAGAGGCTAAGCCCAGCCAGATGGCCAGCTCCAAAAAAAAGCACCTGCAAACTTGCCAAGTGCTACATTCCAGCAGCAGCACATCCCAACCTCATCTGGCTCCCTACAGCTGCAGTAGCCAAACTTCCCTGCTTCCCAGGGAAATGGGAGTTCAGCACAGGGCATCAGACAACTGTGTTATGTTGTACAAGGGGCACAGGCACAGGAGAGCCCTCCCTGAGCACTCCAGCCCCTGGATCAGCTGTGCCAGGTCCTTATCAGCTCTGGTAGCCTCTGAACACCCACCTTCCCGCTGGTCCGGGGTCAGCTGCTCCTTGGGGAACTCCACATCAAAGGTGATTATTAGGGAGCCTTTGATGTTGTTGTTATCAAAGTTTGGAAGACCCTCTCCCTTCTTCCACAGTTTGGCGCCGGGTTTTGTGATTTTATCCCGAGCAACGTGAACCTGGAGGGAAAAGGAATTTTAGGACATCATTAGTGTTGCAGAATCACAGAATCCCAGAGTCACTGAGGTAGGAAAAGACCTCCAAGATCATCTAGTCCAGCTTGCGACCAACCATCACCTTTTCACCCAGCCCAGAGCACTGAGTGCCACGTCCAGTTGTTCCTTGGACACCCCTCTAGTCATTCCGTGTTGTGTGTGTGCACCCCAGTACTCCAACACCCTTTCCAACCCTCTGGAAAGCTCCAACTGATGTTGGAGCTTTGATCCTTTCCCAAAACCTGTGGTATCAACAGATCCAGGCAGGACATGTGCCAGAACTAACACCAGCTGGGACAGCATGGAAGTGAGACCCACACTTGAGAGCTTGTTTTGGCTCCATGGGAATTGGCCTGGAAGGCTCTAGCTGAGGGAATACTGGATATAACCAGACTCTGAGCAAGCACAGGAGATCTGCAGGTAGCTCTGGGTTCCACAGCACCTTGGGCCTCACCTTGTGCCCATCCAAGTGGGCAATATCCATCTCAAAGCCTGTCAGTGCCTCGACCAGCGAGATCGTCACGTTTGTGTACAAGTCGTCTCCTCTCCTTTCGAACACTGGGTGCCTGTGGAAACGAGAGACATTGAACTTTCCTCCTTCCCCAGAGGGGAAACAGGTCCTTCAGCATCTTCCCTTCTCTTTGGGAGTTTGGAGAATTCACAAATAGGAGGGGAAGTGAGGAATGAATCAAATTTAGTCTCATTTTCCTGTGCAGGATAAGTACTGCCCAATGCCCTTTCTATTTCTAGGGCGGGGAGTGCTGAGGGGTGACAAGTGACTCACACAACGATCTTCTCAGTAGTGAATTTCCTTACAACAGGGAGATGGTGTATTTGTGGAAAAAGGAGGTATTTCATGTGAATCACACCCGGTGAATTCAAGCCAAAAAGATTAAGATGCTTTGATAACCCCACTTCTAACGAATCCAGCTACTCCAGCACCATCAGGGTTGGACATCCTGCCAGGGCTGCACCAACACGCTGCAGGGCAAGCTCCATGCCAGAGTGGGCAACACTGGCCAGAAAATGCCTTGCAAGCTGCCTTTATAGTCAGCAGGAAGAGTCTAACTAGGCCAGGGACTTACTTAAGAACTTTTATTCGGAAGCGCAAATCACCGGGCTCCCCATCCACATGGGGTTCACCTGGGAGAGAGAAGGAATTCAAGGAGATAGTTATTTTTTTTCAGGAACAAGCAGGATATCAAACACAGACTTGCAGCTCACATGTTAAAGGAAAAAACCCAACTAGTTGATCTTTAGATGAATAAAACTCTGTTTAAATATATCTAAAAGACCTTAGGGCTCTCTGGGTGTTGTGTCAGCGGGGTCACACCTCTCTGCTGCTGTGGAAGACCTGCCTGCATGTCAGTGGTGTCCTTCATCTCCTTGGGCACAGGGGATTCCCCCACACACTCGAGCCTGGAGCAGATGCTCCTGCTCAAGTGTTACCCGAAACATCAGACCTTATGCTGGTTTAGTGCCCGTCCCCACCCCCAGCCAAGGGACGCTCCTGGATTTCAGCACATGCAGAGGACACAGCACTTCCAACCACCACAAAGTGGGGCTTGGACACTCCCAGTCCATGGAGAACAGCCTTGAATCATGGAAACGGAGCAGGCCAGAGCTGAGCACACACCCACCTTCCCCAATGAAGGGGTACTCCATGCCATCCCTCACCCCCGGCTCGATCTCCACCTCCAGCGTCCGCTCCTCGTTCACAAGCCTGAAAATGGGAAGAGCAACCCAGCGCTAAGTTTTTAACTCTATTTCAACTTTATTCCAGCTTTTTATGTGTGTTATGGGGTAATGGGAACACCCCCACAAGCTCACATGTACTCTTGCCTTGCTCACATCTAAAACTGGAGGGTCAGTGCTGCCTTTTTGAGGCGCTCAACTAGTAGGGGAGGCAAAGTTAAAAGCTCCTAAATGCACAGGCAGTACCTGGATGTGTGACCACAACATGGCATTCCCTTTCCAGCTGTTCCCAGCTGGAAGCTGCGTGCTTCCCCAAATGTATTGAACCAGATTCAGCTGTGGCACTCCCACTGTAGTGGGAAACCTGCGTTAGGACTTCCCACATTCCCCAGTTCTTACCGGGAATTCAGGCACTTTCCCCCACCTAGCGGTCGGTTTGAGAATAAACATCCCTATATTACTCGGTAAAATCATAGGATTTAGGGTTCTGAGCAGCAGTGGAGAGCACTCGACTCACTTGACGTTGGGACACTCATCACAGACGACCTCCTGGGTCATCTGGAAGCGCCCAGGCCCCAGCTGCGTTGTCCTCATCTCCTGCCGGCAGTTGCATTTCCGTTTGCCCGGCGCCTGTCTGGCCACTGGCTTGTTCCTGACAACCTGCAGGGAAGAGGGAGAGCTTGGTGCCAGCACTCCTGGGGCTCCACAAGGGTCTGGATTTCTCAAACAGCCTGAACACAGAATGGTTTGGCTTGGAAGGGACCTCGAAGATCATCTAACTCCAACCCAGCGCCACGTTTTCGTGTGTGACCTCAGCAACACACCCCGAGTTTTCACCTTGTGGTCAGGCATTAAACACCAGGAAAACTCTCCCTGACACCACAATTGCCATTTCCTTTCCTTTTCCTGCACACCTTTCCACACAGGAAAGGGAACACTGGCATGGAACACCTCACACTTCGGTTGTGACACTTCCCTGTCCCACAGAACAGGGAAATTATTTGGGGTTCCCCAAACGCTCAAAGCACAAAATCAGTCAATGCAAACACTAACGTGCAGAATAGGAGGGACTGTCAGCACCAGAAATGGAATTTGCTTAAAAGAAACAGCAATTTTCACATACTTTTCCCAATTATATAATCCAAAAACTTGCAGTGACACGTTTGGCCACATAGAGAGACCATGAAAAATCCTCGGTGTGGTTTTGAAGGAATTGCAAAGTGAATTTGCAGCTTATGAACAGGCCCTCAAATATCATTAAATTCTACACCTGCACTAAAAAAGCTCAGCTAGTGACTGACAGCCAATAAATAAGTATTATCCCACTTTACAGAGACACAGCCAGATGGAAAAGGTGGATAAATGTGTGGTTTCTTCAGTAAACTACAGCAAAGAGCACCACAACACCCCCCATGGGCAGACACTGAGAACAGGAGCATCTCTTGGAGCTCTCTTTTTTGGGGGGGAGATATTCTGAGCACTGGTCAGGCACCTCAAACCTGGCAACACTCTGGAAAGTGAACTTACTTCTACGAAGTTCCCTGAATACACCTCCTCCAGCGTGACCTCCAGGTCCACGATGATGTCACTCCCTCGGGGAATGTTCCTGTCCTGCTGGCGAGGGTTCCCTCCAAACATGAATCCAAAGTCCCCAAAGAAGCTGGAGCAAAGCACATGGGTTAGTTCAGGAAGGAATCCTGGGCAAATGCTTCAGTCCCCCTAAAGAACAACCTCCTCACAGTCCTAAAGCTCCAGAGAAAGCTCAGGAACCTCCAGTGTCCTCCTCCAGGACACTTCAAGCAAAGGAGCCACTTTGGAAAAGTTTCCTGTATTACAGAAACCAGGTTTGGGAGCAGGAGCATCTCAAAATCTGCCCAAGGGAAGTCCCCTCTGATCTGCTCTACTGCTCAGCTGCCACTACAAGGTGTAAACTCTAAGCAAGTTTGTTTTCAGTGGTTTGAAGACAAAAGGGATGAAGAAAAATTCCTAGAAAACCTGTATATTGCCCCCCACAAGCAGCGCAAGTTCTCATTCAGGATCACAAGAGATGAGCAACTACAGGAATGACTTCAGGAAGTCTGTGCCTGGCTGATCCAAAGGGGCAGAAAATCAGGTGCAGGTGCCTTTGGACTGTAATGCTCCAAATTCTACAGTTGCTTTGTTGCTACAGCAACATTTTGCAGAAGGGGAAGTGTCCCCAAAGGGCACACGAGGTGTGACAAAAGGTTAAACCTCAGTCGTGCACAGGGAACTTGGGAAAGTCCCCACATGTTTGATGCAGGTGCTGCACCTGACAAATCACCCACAGGGCTGTCCATGTGGGAAGTCACCCCTGGTTCCTGTTTGCTGCCCTTGTAGCGGGGAGTGGTGCACAACCAAAGGGAGAATGTCACGTGGGACACCCACTGGAAATGTATTTCCTCAAATGCTCCATCTCACAGCACATCAGTGACCTGGATGGGGTAAAACCCACGAGCTTGAGCATCACAAAATCAGAGCTGCAGCTGGAGAACAGCCTAAAGTGGGAAAAGCTCCTTACTGGGAGAAGATGTCTCCATGGGAGCTCTGGTGCCCGTCCTTCAGTCCCTCCTCACCGTAGGCATCGTACTGCTTCCTCTTCTCCTCGTCTGACAGCACCTGGAAAACACATGGAAGCAGGAAAGGCATCACCTGCAGCTCAGGGCAGTTGTTTAACAAGGCTCTGAAGGCCACAGGACTCTGCACTTGGGGACAACCAGAGAGGCTTTATGTCACAGAAGCCTTGTCTAGGACTTGCTTGCTGTGCTGGTCTAGAAAAGTTAAACATTTATCACTTAAACCCATAAAAAATAACATTCAGTTTATTAAAACAACGTGGAAAATATACACACTGAGTTTATCTTAAATATTAAAAACAAATTAGAAGGAATAACTCAGATCCTAAAAGGACACACTGAAAAAAAAAATCGTATACCACCACCCCTGTGGCTCAGTCTTATATTCCCTGATTGCCCAGGGATGGTTCAGTTTAAGTCTGAACTAAGGAGCCCCAGCTTTGAGACAAAACTAAAATGAAGAGTTTTCTATCTGATCATGGAGAAATAAATTTCAGCTGGTTCTCTCACTAGCTCTCATTAGCTTTAAATTTGGACACCTGAGGAGCAGGGGAGCACCAGGGATGGAAGCAGGAGCCAGGCTACAAACCCCTTCCCTCTGCACTGGGTTCCTCCCAGAGGATCCCAACCTCCCACCCAACCAGACTGCTGGAAGCACTGCTGGGAATTTCTGCTGATGGAATTTTGCAACACCATCTTCCAGGGTCTCTCTGCTCCACAGGGAACAGCTGGAATCCAGCAGTGACAGAGGACGACAAAAAGGACAGAAAACATGGAAGAAACAGGTCCTGTATCAACCTGCCCAAATTCCATTGGATGGAATTACAGCCAGGAAAAGTAAGGCTTTGACTTTAAGCCTTTGGGCAATGAGATAATCTATGTGTTATTTATTAAATGTCAGGGATCACTTACACCCCACAGTATTATCACGGAAACAGCAGGAATCCTCCTGTATATGTGACCCACGGTTATTTTTCCCACTGAACTCCCTCTAAAAGCCAAGCCTTTCACCTCCCATCAGCTCAGGCTAATCCCAGCCAGGCCCTGCACACACACCTGTCCCTGTGCAACACTGGGAGCTGCTGCTGCTCCATTTCTGGGAACAAATTCCCAAGAACTTTAACTTGGTGCTCCTCTATTTCTCCCTCAAATTCCAAACAACTCGGTGCCTTGGCTTTCTCCTGGCTGGGAGAGGTGTTGGATTGTCCCGTGGCAGGAGGAGCCCTCTGAGCAGCCTGACAGCATCTGGACTTTGGGTTTTATAGGGAAAGTGCCTGAAATTCCAGGTAGTAACAGGGGAATAGATGGAATTCGATGTAGTAACAAGGGGAGAATGGAAACTGATGGGGGGGGAGGAAGGAAAGGCAGGAATTTGATATAATTGTGGAAGGTCCCTGTCCATGGAAGGGGGTGGAGTGAGATGATCCTTAAGGTCCCTTCCAACTCAGAGCATTCCATGATTCCATGAGAATAAAAAGTGTAGGATAGAATCCAAAACAGCAACAGGATGAAGACGGAATTTGATGAGAGGAGGAGAAGGAAGGAAGGGAATTTGATATAACTGTGGAAGGCCCCTGTCCATGGCAGGGGGTGGACTGAGACGATCCTTAAGGTCCCTTCCAACTCAGAGCATTCCATGATAATAAAAGATGTAGGATAGAATTCAACAAACTGACAGGGAGGGCATGGAATTTGCCATGGTAACAGAGGGAGGATGGATTGCACCTGCACCTTATGGAAGAGCCTCCCCGTTCCCTACATTCCCTTTCTCATTCCCCTACAGAATGTTACAGGACGGATCCTCCCGAGTCTCCCTGGCTCCACGAGCCCCCCTCCTGGCTCCAGAGGGACACCCCCGGCTCCAGGTCTCACCTCGTAGGCAGCTCCCAGGTCCTGGAACTTCTCCTGCGCTCGCGGGTCGTCGGGATTCCTGTCGGGATGGAGCTGCAGCGCCAGCTTGCGATAGGCCTTCTTAATGTCCTTGATGGAGGCGCCACGGGAAACCCCCAGGATCTTGTAGAAATCCCTCCTGCAGGGGGAGAGAGAGGAAGGGAGAGGGAGGGGAAGGAGAAGGGGATGGGAAGAAGAGAGAAAGGGGAAGGGAAAGGCAAAGGGAGAGAGATGAGGTGGGACACGCAGAGGGAGAGGGAAGGGGAAGACAAGGGAGAGGGGAAGGCAGAGGAATGGGAAGGGAGAGAGGAAAAGGAGAAGGGGATGGGGAGAACGGGATAGGAAGGGAGAGGGGATGAGAAGGGAAAACGGATGGAAGAGAGAGGGCACGAGAGACAGGAGAGGGGAAAGGGATGAGGGAATGGGGTCAGGGGATGGGATGAGGGGAATGAGACGAGAGGAAGGGATAAGGGGAAAGGGAGAGGGGTCCAGTCAGCGCCTCAGCCGCCGACCCCGAGCGCGAGGGGCCCGGCGCGGCGCCGAGGCTGAACCCCCGCACTCCCCAGTGCCGCGGGCGCGTCCCAGCGCACTCACCCCGCGGCGGCCTCCCCGCAGAGGCAGAGCAGGAGGAGGCAGAGGCGGCCGATCCAGGCGGGGGCCATGGCGGGGCCGGGCCGGGCCCTGAGGGAGCGGCGGCGGCGGCGACTTCGGCCCCGCCCCCTGCCTGGCCCCGACCAATGGGAACGCGGGGTGCCCGCAGGCAGCCAATGGGAGCGCGGCACCGCGCGCCACCGGCCAATGGCCTGCGCACACTTCAGCGCCGCCGGCCAATCGCCGGCCGCAGCGTCACCGCTCAGCGCGACGCGCACGCCTCGCCACCACTTCCCTCCGCGCAGCCAATCGGCGCGCGAGTCGCTTAGCCCCGCCCCCACGCCGGCGGGCGCAACCAATGAGCAGCGGCTCCGGCGCAGGAGGGAAGGGCCCGTCTCTGTGGTGCCTGCGGCGGAACCCGGAAGCGGCGGCGGCGGCCATGGCGGCGGAGGCGGGCTCGGTGCGGCTATGGGCGCGCACGGAGCCGTTCCTGGCGGGCGCTCTGCCGGCGCCGCCGCCCGCCCGCCTCGCCCCGCACTACCTGCGCAAGGCCGCCGCCTACGCCCGCGCCAGGGCCGCCCAGGGCTGTTTCCCGCGGCTGCGCTGGCCCCGCTGGCGCCACATCGCCTGCGGGAAGCTGCAGCTCGACCGCGACCTCGCCTGGCTCTATTTCGAGCTCTTCCGCGGCCTCCTCGAGCCCGACCCACCCCGCCGCCTCCGCTGGGCCGAGGCAGAGGCCTCCTGTGCCAGCGCCGAGGAGCTGGAGCGGGAACGGAGCAAGGCAAGAGCCCAGAGCCGGCCTAAGGCAGGGGCAGCCCAGGCCCGGTGTAAGAGGGGGTCCTGACTCTTCCTCCTCTCTCCCTGCTCTCCAGCTGTCCGTGGACACGCTGCAGTTCCTGCTGTTCCTGTACGTGCAGCAGCTCCACAAGGTGTCCTTGCGCAGGTCCCTGCTCGGCGACGAGTGGCCCAGCCCCAGGACCGCATCTCCCGGCTTTCCTGGGAAATCCGCCGGCGGGAATAAGGTACCTGTGGCTGTGGGATCTTCCACGTGCAGGAGCTTCTCCCCTGTTGGGATCTGCCCTGAGGGGGTCGGGAAGGGGCTGGGTTGTTCTCACCAAGTGCAGATTCCCTGTTCCATGGTAAATGAGGTAGAGTTGCTGTCTTCTCTCTGCACTTAGTAAAAAAGTTTTTTAAAAGTTTTCCGTGAGGCTTTCCTGGAGTCCAAAGGCAGCTGAAAATTCCCTGTGAGTCCTGGCAGTTCTCCTTTTAAGGAGCAACAGCCCCTTTGCTTTTTTCTGTTATTCAAACAGGAGACTTTTCTCATCTTTGTAGTTCCTTTCATGTGCTCCAGTGGGAATATTGGATCCCAGGGTGTTCCCTGGCCTCAGGTTCCATGTCAGGGAGGGGAGTTGGTTGTTCAGCTGGAGATCAGCCACGTGGAAATGCTGTTTCGTTTTAAATGACTGCCAAATATTTAGGAAGGAGTGAATTGGATGTGTCCCCTGGGCAGCTCTGTGTGGGAGGGTGAGTTATAAATTGGCAACCGCAGCTGCAAACCTCTGGAATTCTGGCATGGATGTGCTGCTGGGAGCTGGATGAGCTGGTGGAATGTAGTTGGGACAAGCTGGAACCATTAAAAAGAGGAGCTGGGCAGCTTTATCCTTGAACAGATGGTGGTGAGGACAGATGGTGTGTTCCTTCAGCAAAGCTTGGCTTTATTAAGCTCTGCTGTAATTCCAGTCTCCTGCTTTTTTTCTGGGCATGAGTCCTTTAGGATTTGAACTAAGGATTCTTTCAGAGGCTGTTTTGTTTATTGGAGAAATGACCCTCAGCTTTTTACCCTGGAAGGTGACACTTTTTATCCTGGAAGCCCAGCTGGGCTTTTCCAGTGGAGCAGCTCCAAGACCTTGCCTGCCAGTTATTGATTTGTTCCCTTCCTTCCAGTGCCAGCAGGAGCTCCCTGGATTTGGGTGGGATTGGGAGAGAGCCCATTGCTGCTTTCTAGGATTAAATATTTGCCGCTTGACTTAGAATAAAATGGGGTTTAATTTTTGGGGGGTGGTGGCTTTGTGTGCCTTGGAAGAACAGGAATGAGCAGGAACGAGCTCCGTGTTTGACGCGGAGTGTTTAACGATTCCAGCTTGTCCCAACCACACGTTTGACATTCCAGAGGAGTTCTGAGCAAGATTCTGGGCTCTGATGCCTGTGGAGCTTCCCACCCTGGAGCACTGACCTGCCCCGTGTTTTCCTGCCCCCCCCCAGAACTGGAATGACCAGGAGCACCGAGCCTTTGTGCAGAGCCACCTCCTGGACATGCTGGAGCTGCTGCTGGAGCCGGAGCAGCTCTCAGCCTCGTCCCACTCCAGCTCCAGCAGCCTGGTGTCCCTGGAGGCCGTGAGTGCCCTGAGCCTCCTGCTCGAGGGCTCCGTGGGCGCTTCCCGGGCGGTGCGGCCGCTCCACGAGCTGGCCCTGTGCCCGCCCTGCCACCCCCACAACGGCTTCTCCCAGGGGGCCAGAGCCTTCTCCCTGCCCCGGCTGGAGAGCTGGATCCGCTCCTGCCTCACCGCCAACCCCTTGGGAATGACCGCCTGCATCAGGGCCGGCAGGAAGCTGGCCTGGGCACAGCAAGGTGGGCACTGGGAGGCACGGATGGGTTTGGGAATGTGGGAGCGTGTGGGAAACGGGAATATAGGGATGTGGGAAAAGGGAGCGTGTGGGAAATAGGAATATAGGGATGTGGGAAAAGGGGAGCGTGTGGGAAATAGGAATATAGGGATGTGGGAAAAGGGGAGCGTGTGGGAAATAGGAATATAGGGATGTGGGAAAAGGGGAGCGTGTGGGAAATAGGAATATAGGGATGTGGGAAAAGGGGAGCGTGTGGGAAATAGGAATATAGGGATGTGGGAAAAGGGGAGCGTGTGGGAAATAGGAATATAGGGATGTGGGAAAAGGGGAGCGTGTGGGAAATAGGAATATAGGGATGTGGGAAAGGGAGTGTGTGGGAAATAGGAATATAGGGATGTGGGAAAGGGAGTGTGTGGGAAATAGGAATATAGGGATGTGGGAAAAGGGGAGCGTGTGGGAAATAGGAATATAGGGATGTGTGGGAAAATGGGAAAGTAGGAATATGTTGGAAAATAGGAATATAGAAATGCATGAAAATAGAAAAAACACATGGAAAAATAGAAATGTAAGAATGTGTGGGGAAAAAGGGAATGTGTGGGGAAAAGGGGAATGTGTGGGGAAACAGCAATATCAAAATGCGTGAAAATGGGAAAATAGGAGTATGTGGGAAAGTAGAAAAAATATATGGAAAAATAGAAGTGTAGGAATCTGTGGGAAAGTAGGAATCTGTGGGAAAGTAGGAATCTGTGGGAAAATAGGAATCTGTGGGAAAATAGGAATCTGTGGGAAAATAGGAATCTGTGGGAAAATAGGAATCTGTGGGAAAATAGGAATCTGTGGGAAAATAGGAATCTGTGGGAAAATTGAAATACAGAAATATAAGAGAAAATAGAAATATGTGGGAAAGTAGAAATGTAGAAATATGTGGGAAAATGGAAACGTAGAAATGTGTGGGAAAATAAAAATGTGGGAAAATAGAAATATATGGAAAATAGCAATGTAGGAATATGTGGGGTGATGGGAGTATGTGAAAAGATGGGAGTATACAGAAGTATAGAAAATATGGAAAATTATAAAAATCTAGAGAAAAATAGAAATATAGAACATATAGAAAAAGAATTATGCAGAAATAGAGAGAAATAGAAAAATACAAACATACAAATTTAGAAATACTGAAAGCAATGTAGAAATACAGAAAAATAGAAATTTAGGAAAAAACCCCTAGAAACAGGAACTCAGCTCCTCCTGCTGAGCAGGGATCTGGCAGTGGGGTGGGAGCTGGTCTGGCTTTCCTTGTCTCCAGTCCAGCCTCTCTCCTGCAGGGACATGGAGCCACCTCAGGAAAAAGACACTGGCTCAGTGTTTCCCTGGCTGCAGGATCCCAGGAGGGGCCCTGGATTAGGGAGCCCAGGGAAGAGCTCAAGGATTGTGCTCTAGGGGGAGCATTTCCCTCGTTTAAAACACAAGAGTTTTAAACCTGCCCTCAGGATCTTCCTGCCAGGCCGAGCCTTGGGTTTGGGAAGAGACTTCTGCAGGTGGAGATCTCTCGGGGCCTTTGGCTGCTCCTGAATAATCCTGAAGTGGTTGGGCTCTTCCAATGTCTCCCAGTGTCTGGAGTTTCTCAGTGCCCTGAGCTGCTGCCCTGCCCAGGGGGGACTGGGGGTGGTGTGGGTGGTGTAGGAAGTGCCATCCTTGACGTGTGGGGCTGGTTGTTTTCCCGAGGGTTGCTGGGCAGTGAACTTCTGTGTCCTTTGTTCTGCAGTTGAAGGAGCAACCAGGAGAGCCAAGATTGCCTGCAGTGCCCGGGTGATGCCCGAGGTGTCCCCCATGGTGATCATGAGCCAGGTGTACAAGCAGACCCTGGCCAAGAGCTCGGACACCCTGGTGGGGGCTCACGTGAGGATCCATCGCTGCAACGAGTCCTTCATCTACCTCCTGTCCCCCCTCCGGTGAGTTCTGGTTCTCCTGGGAGGCACCTGCAGTCTTGGAGGGCCAGTGGGGTCCTGGGCACATCAGGGAGAGCGCTGCCAGCAGGTCAGGGAGGTGATCCTGCCCCTCTGCTCAGCCCTGTGAGGCACGTCGGGAGTGCTGGGTCCAGCTCTGGGCTCCTCAGGACAGGAGAGACAAGGAGAGTGTCCAGTGGAGGCCACAGAGATGAGGAAGGGACTGGAGCATCTCTCTGATGAGGAGAGACTGAGGGAACTGGGCCTGGTTAGTCTGGAGAAGGGAAGGCTAAGAGGGGATCTTATCAGTCCCTACAGATATCTCATCAATCCATACAGATATCTCAGATACCCATACAGATATCTCAGATACCCATACAGATATCTCAGATACCCATACAGATATCTCAGATATTCATACAAATACCTCACCTGACAGGGGATCCCATCAATCCATACAAATATCTCATTGATCCATACAAATATCCATACAAATACCTCCTCTGAAAGGGAATCTCATCAATCCATACAGATATCTCATTGATCCATAGAAATATCTCACTGATCTGTACAAATATCTGAGAGGGGTTCCTATCAATCCATATAAGTATCTCCAGGGCAGGTGTCAGGATGGTGCCAGGCTCTTCCCAGTAGTGCCCAGTGATAGGATGAGTTGCAATGGCCATAGACTGAACCACAAGAAGTTCCACCTCAACATGAGGAAGAACATCTTTCCGTGGAGGGCAGCAGAGCCCTGGAACTGCCCAGGGAGGGTGTGGAGTCTCCCTCTTTGCAGACATTCCAAACCCACGTGGTTCCCTTGTCACTCGCTCTGGGTGACCCTGCCTTGGCAGGGGGGTTGGACTGGGTGATTCCAGAGGTCCCTTCCAGCCCTGACTGTGCTGTGGTTCTTTGGCAGCTCCGTGACCATCGAGAAGTGCCGGAGCAGCACGTTCGTGCTGGGCCCCGTGGAGACGTCGGTGCACGTGCAGAGCTGTGACGGCGTCAGGGTCATGGTGGTTTGCCACCGCCTGTCCCTGGCAGCCACCACCGGCTGCACGTTCTACACTCTGACACCCACCCAGCCCCTCATCCTCTCGGGGAACCAGGCGGTCAGCTTTGCCCCTTTCCACACCCACTACCCCATGCTGGAGGACCACATGGCTCAGGTGGGCTTGGCCACTCTGCCCAACTACTGGGACAGCCCCATGCTGGTGTGCAGGGAGAGCAGTGACACGGGGGTGTTCCGCCTCCTGCCCCCCTCGGACTTCTACACCTTCGTGATTCCCTTTGAGATGGAAGGAGACACCACGGAGACGCCGGGGGGGCTGCCCCAGGAGTACCAGGAGGCTCTGAGGCAGCGGGAGCAGCGGGTGCAGGTGTGGCAGCGCGCGGTGAAGGAGGCGGGTCTGACCAGGTGAGTGCTGTGCCCGGCAGGGCTGGCTGAGCTCAGCCATTCCCGAGGCTTCCTGTGATGTGGTTCCGTAAAAATGCTTTAAGGAGGGGTTGGGTTGGGTGAACCGTGTCCTGCAGGCCAGTTCTGGGGCGTCAGTCGTTAGCAATCCTGACTGGCAAAGTGAGAAGGGAATGCTCACACTTGTAGCTCTGAGTCATGGAATTCCAGGATGGTTTGGGTTGGAAGGGACCTTAAAGGATGTGTCGTTCTACCTGCTTCCATGGGCAAGGACACCTTCCACTAGCCCAGGTTGCTCCAAGCCCCATCCAACCTGGTCTTGGACACTGCCAGGGATCCAGGGGCAGCCACAGCTTCTCTGGGTAACCTGTGCCAGGGCCTTCCCACCCTCCCACGGAAGAGTTTCTTCCCAACATTCCATCTAATCCTGCCCTCTGGCAGTGGGAAGCCATTCCCCTTGTCCTGTCTCTCCAGGCTGTTTTCCAAAGTCCCTCTCCAGCTCTCCTTGAGCCCCTTTAGGCTCTGGAAGGGGCTTTAGGTCTCCCTGGATCCTTCTCTTCTCTAGGTGAACACCTCCAGCTCTCCCAGCCTGGCTCCAGAGCAGAGGGACTCCAGCCCTTGGAGCATCTCCATGGCCTCCTCTGTATTTGCTCCAACAGCTCCACATCCTTGTTATGCTGAGCTGGAGGCAGCACAGCAAGGGGGGGACTCACCAAGTGGAGTAAAGGGGGAGAATCCCCTCCCTCACCCCGCTGCCCACACTGCTCTGAAGGAGGTGCTTTCTCATGGTTGCATTTTCCCGGCTCGTGAGGCTGTAGGGAAAGCATTCCTGGACACTGCTGAGGGCAGGGATCCACCCTGGCAGGGAGGGTTTATGACTCTGGGCCCTCCCCACTCTCTGTTCTGATGCCAGTGCTGTGGGCAGGGCTGGGTGTGTGCCCTGAACCACATCACTGTCCTGCAGCTGCCTGGGGTCCCTCTCAGCCCCCCTTCACCTTGGGATTGAAGCTTTAAATGACTGTCCCATCCCTTGTTGAGGAGAGCTGGGAAAGTGCCTGTGGATCATGGCAGCAGATCAGTCTGGGACAGGAACTTTGAAATTCCTCTTGAGATGATCCCATGGAATCCTCTGCCCAGCTTTGTTTGCAAGCACATTTTGGGGATAGAAACCCCATTTCAAACATCCATTTGTAAGGACTTGATAAGAACAAGTTTTGTTCCCTAAACTGAGCTTAAGCCGTGTAGGTTTTTTTTCTGTTCTGTGCTCAGTTACTGAGTGGTACCAGGGTGTAACTGAGTGCTGATAGCAGTGATCTGGGAGGGGTTTATCCCTGGGAAATATGGAATAGGAGGCAAACTGTCAATGCTTCCCTTTGTACCAGGCTGAAGAGTTCTGGCCCGTTTGATGATTCCTGGTTTTGGAGGAGCTCCCTCCACTTCCTGAGTTCCTTTCTGAAATCCAGGTGCCTCTGTGCTGAGCATGGAGGAATGGGCAGTTTGAAAGAACTCTAGACTGGGAGAGAGAAAGGATTCTGGGGCAGGATTTTGCTACAGGAGGAGGGTGACAGAGCAGTCCTGATCCAGAGGTGGGGACAGAGGTGTGAAAACCTTCAAACTCCCAGCCCTGAGTCCTCAAGAACAGCAGCGAGCAAAGAGGCTGGTGTCATCCCTTGTGTCCATTAGCTCATCCAAGGTGCTTCCCCCTCCAACTGGGGTGCTTCTTCCCCTCCAGGGTTTTGGGAAGGTGTTTGGCCTGTCAGAACTTTCCTGTTAAAGAAGTGTGAGGAAACAGGGATGATGTGCTTAGAGTTGCCATCCTGCAGTCACAGGAGACAAGAGCTCACTCCTGGAGTGGCTTATTCCATAAAAGGGGGGGAAAACTGTGGCAAGTTTAGAAGCTTGTTGAAAAGAAAGTGGGCAGCTGACAGTGGAAAATGTCTCTCTTGTCTTCTGCAGGCAGGGAAACAACTGGGGAGACAAGTAGGAAGCTTAGAGCAAACAGGATATCGGGCTTGTAGAAAGGAAAAAGCCGCCGTGCTCGAGCGGGAGGTGAAAGGGAATGTTAGAAATAAGAAGACGTCTCTCAAGAAGTTGAAGTTGTCTGAATGAGGAAAGTGGGGCAAAAAAAGAATGTAAATCCTGCCAGGCTGAAAGTAAAACCCCAGTAAGACAGGAGCAGTAAGACAGCTTGAGGAGCAACTTGCAAAAGCATAAAATCCTGTTTATTCATTTTCCAAGCGTGTCAAACAGAAAGTCTTTCAGGGTCAGTAGCAGATCAAGGTAGAGAAAAAGCATTTGGAGAAGATAAATCCATAAGGGAAAAAAGAAGTGGCTGCCTTTGTGTTTGCTGAGGAGGAATTTGGGTTAGTTCTGTCCCAGAACCCTGCTTTTTGGGGAATGGCTCCAATGGAATCTGTACAAAGAGCAGCCTTTAACTTGGAAAAAAGGGATGGGTACGTGGAGCTGAGGGGGACAAAAAGGAATAGAATCATAGAATAGCCTGGGTTGGAAGGGACCTTAAAAATCCAGCCAGGTTCCACCCCCTGCCATGGGCAGGGACACCTCCCACTAGCCCAGGTTGCTCCAAGCCCTGTCCAACCTGACCTTGGACACTTCCAGGGATGGGGCAGCCACAGCTTCTCTGGGTAACCTGTGCCAGGGCCTCCCCACCCTCCCAGGGAAGAGTTTCTTCCCACTATCCCATCTAACCCTGCCCTCTGGCAGTGGGAAGCCATTCCCCTTGTCCAGTCACTCCAGCCCTTGGAAATAGTCTTTCTCCATATTTCCTGTAGCTCCTTCAAGTATTGAAAGGCCACAATCAGGTCACCCCAAAGCTTCTCCTCTCCAGGCTGAACAATCCCAACTGTCCAGCCTTTCCTCACAGGAGAGCTGCTCCATCAGTTTGATTATCTTAGTGGCCTCCTCTGGAGCTGGTTTCCTGCTTTTCCCAGTACAGGATAGGATCAGCACATCAAATTAGGAATGGGTTCAAAGTAAACCCACATAAAATGTCCAGAATATTGAAAATTGTTCATGTTTTATTGGTGTTCAGAAATGAATTATGTAAACCCATGGAAAAAGTCCAGCAGGGGCTGCTCAACACCTGTGCCACTTTTGGCTTAACAAATTCCAGAGGTGAGCAGATCCCAGAGGGCTGGGATGCTGTTCTGGAGATGCTCTTGGGCATCTGAGCAGTGCCAGGGAACCTGAGCTGTGGAACACCCTGTGACTGCTGGGCTTATCAAAACCACCCCAAAAGTTAATTACCAGCAACAGGAATTATTTGAGAGGTGTTTGTAGGTGCATTTTTTTCCCCTGATCTCCATCCTTTCTCTTCCAGGTGCTGTCAGAACAGAATTTTGAGTCCTTAGTGCTTAAACATTGGTTACTAATACTCATTTTTCTCCCTTTTCAGACAGTTTTTAGTCTGTGCTCTGAGAGCTAAGTGGAGGTAGCCTTGTGGAGCAGGGTGGTTGTGCTGATGGGATGGGGAAGTTTATATGGCCCCTCTGACTCCACCAAGTTCTGCCTTTAGGGTTCATTATCATCATATTCCCTTGGTAAAAACCTTCTATTCCTGGTCCAGAGGGTTCAGGAGCCAAGCCTGGCTCTTCCTGGTATATCTGGAGGCTTGTTTGAGTAGTGCAGGTGAGGTAGTAGCATAACACTATAAATAAATGTGATTTTTCCATACTTCCCTGTTGATCTTTTGGCTTCAGGGATCAGAGGAAGCGGCTCCAGGCGTTGGTGGAAAACAAGTTCTACGAGTGGCTGGTGCAGACGGGGAACCGGCAGCAGCTGGACAGCCTCGTCCCCCTTGCCATGGGATCCAAGCAGGCAGCAGGATAACATCCCATTCCTCAGCACAGAAGGAGAGGAAGGGTGAGTGAAAGGCCTGTTCCTCCTGGTTCTTCTCTACCTACAGGAACTGTGCCGTGTTTGTGTGCACACCCAAGGCAGAGGCACCAAAAGCAGGAGGCTGTTCAGTGAATGTTCTCCCCAAAGCCTTGCATTTGGTTTTAGTTCTTATTTTACTGTCAAAACCCCCTTTTTCAGTGGAAATCTGTGTCCTCAGCACCTGCCTTGTTGTTAAGTTTGGTTTGTTGGAGACATCTGTAAAGGCACAACATGGGCATGTTGCACATAATGGGATGTCCAACTGGTTGGAACAGCTGCTCTTTCAAAGGAACTGTGTGGATTGATGTCTATTTACCCATCTCACCTTTGCTAAAGAGAACTGGGTGAGACTGTGGCTAATTCTTACAGTGAAACTTTGGCTAATTCTTGCTTTGTAGTGTCTCTTCCTGAGCAGAAGTGGTTTAGGAGCTGGAGATCTGCCCTTATCCTGCTTCTCTGCCATGACATGTTTCAAACCATTAGAAAGTTGGTTTATTTTTTATTTGGTCTTTGAATTCCTTTTTCTTTGCTAGTGTTGGGAGTAAAATGTGCTCCTTTTATTTTGTTCCAGAGCTCAGGGAACAGGCAGCAATACCCCCAGCCCAGTTCTCATTAAGACTTTGTGGCCGTCCTGCCTGGACCCGCTGGATCCAACACCCAGCCTTGCACTGTCTGGCTGCTTTAGGATTCCTGATCACTGCTGCCTTCCCAGGAATGTGCTGTAGTTATCCTGTTGGTGACTGAGATGGCACTGGAGGATGATGAGTTGTGCCTTGTTGTAGAGCTGTCCTCGTGGTGGGTGTCCATGTGTGCGGGTGTCCAGCACACCAGGGATGCTGGGACAGAGCTGGATGCAGGGCCCTGGGCATCACCTGCATTTCACGGTACAAACCAGCTGCACTGCTTTTAGAAATGTGAAAAAGAAGTGTTTGATTTTTTTATGAATGCAATCTGGTAGGTTTTTTTAATATGAAGATGGCATTAAGTGATGGGGTTTTTACGGGATGAACTTTTGTAAGCGCTGGGATTTTGTGGAATGAACTTTTGTACATGGTTGCATTGTTTTGACAAATGTCAATAAACAAGAGTTCTTGGATAAACCTGGCACCTGTCCTAGGGAAGGGGTGTTACCTGTACAGTGGGTGTTAGAGAGACACAACACCTTTAATCTTAATGAAATGGGAACCAGTCAGTGAGAGAAAAATCCTGATTTCTTGCCAGCCATGGAGCTGAAGGGTTCGAAGGCTGCCCTGGCTCAGGGTTTTGATACAAACACTGTTGCTGCTTTCCATATTTCTCATAAAGAATATCAGCTTGGCTAAGCACCATTCTCCTGTGCTGGTGGGAGCTGTTATAGGAGATGTACTTGTAGCTGAGCACCTAAATAAACTCAGAAAACAGGGAAAGGCATTGCATGGATGAGTGGAAGCAGCAGCTGGTGGTGCCTTTGGAAGAGCTCTCCAAGCTGAGAGCCAGAGGAAGGCACAGTACTCTGTGTGCACAGCTTCAGAATCCTTCTGAAGGTCTCCCTTGGCTCCTGGGCTGGCAGGTGAGGTGAGTTTATTATATTTATTATATTCACGTGATGTGAGTTTATAAGATTTAACCAACTTTTAAAGGAGGGATGTGCGAAGAGACCACACCTACTGATAGGACCTGGCTCGTGCTTGAACTGTGATCTTCATAAAACAGCATTTGGGTTCAAAAATGAATAAATTCAAGCGAGAGCAACAGCAGTGGGTGATTGGAGGCACCTAAAATGGGAAGAGGAGCTGCTCTGGGCATGTGTGCCCCGGGCTCTCAGATCTGCTCGCATTGAGCAGAGCTGCTGTTGCGAGAGTGCTTGTCCTGACAGATTTGAAAGAGGGGCTGCGTGTTTCGGGTGCTGCTGTGCCAAATTCGTGTCCCTTTGTCTCCCTAAGCCTTTGGGCTGGGGCACTGAATAGCTGCAGAGGTGGTTTTTCATAATGCCCTGGCGGGGGGGTGGGTGTGTGTCAGCCAGCCAGCCGCGGCCTCCCCGCCCCCGGAGCGTGGCTGCAGGGAAAACGCCTCTGCTCCAGCCTCGGGTGCTGGGGGGAGAGTTTGGAGTTGGATTTGTGGCACCTGCAGAGACAATCAAGAGTTTGGGCAGCATTCTTTACTGTGGGATGTGTGGGATCACTCGCCGCGCATCCTTCTTTCCCTCTGTGTCAGGTGCTGTTGCAGCACTGTGGATCAAGCTCAGGGTGTCCTGGGGAAAGCTGCACAGATGTTTTGCACTGAGAGCTTTCAGTCTGTCAGTGCAGGGCTGTGCTTTGCAAGCCTCTGGCGTGTGCCCCGAGCTCGTGTTTGTTATTCCTTAACTGCATCCTTCGCTGCACAGAACTGTCCCTGTGTCCCCTCCTTAGGAATGGGGGTGGTCCCTTCGATCCAACGAGGGTTCCTTCTGCTTTGACAAGCTGGGAAGGGAGGGAGCAGCCAAACTGCCCCCCGTGCTCCCGGGCTTGGCAGGGGGCTGCGTGTTTTGAGTGCGTTTGGCAGAGTTTTGGTGTTCTGACTCAGCAAATGGTAACAAAGGGAGGATGGCGAAGCCTTCCTTTATTCCATAATCCTGTTTGCTTTTCTGGAAATCGGCTATAGCCTCAGAATCACTGACTCAATTTTTGGATCCTATTCTCATGACAAAGCGGCTGTCTGGTTTAAAACAAGCCCGTTATAAAAAGGGCACCTCGGCTCCTGGCTGTTTGTAACAGCTCCTGACGTTCCTCTGGCACAGGGGAGCTTGGCTGGAACGGAAAATGTCCAGAGCTGGAACCAAGGTAAGTTGAATTGCAGTATATTCATCATTTTGGATAAAAGCTCAGAATTTATCAGGGATAAGGTGTGGAGAAACTTTGTTTTCCTTGCTCTGCTGACAGCTTCCCCCTCTGCCAGTGGGTGGGCAAGAGGAGAAGCCTCAAATCCCTCCTCACGTGGAGGGGAGCCCCTCCCAAGTCTTTTTCCAGGTTTTGGCTGGTTCCTCTGGGTGGGGCTCTGCCAGAGGATGGAGTTGAGCGCAGTGACTGGTGAGGGGACATGTTAAAATGGTTTGAAATCAGCAGGAGCTGATGCCTTGTGAACTGGGGGCAGAGGGCGCTGGGCCAGCAGGGAATGCGACGAGCTGGGTTTGCAGAGCGGAGTCTCCTGGAAGGCTTCCTTGGGAGAACCTGACTCCCAACAGCTGCAGCAGCTGCCACATCCCCCTTCCATGGTGGAGCAACAGAAAGACTCCCGAATGACGGCCGTGGCACCAAAGGGAATAGCATTCCCTGCGGGATGAGAACCGGCCTTGGGATTCGGTGGAATCAGCAGGGCTGAATTTAAACCAGACAAGGAGGTAGATCAGGAGGCTCAGCTTCAGCTGGAGTGCTGTGTCAGGTGGGGATCCAGCTCTGTGTTCCTCAGCCTTGAGTTGAGCAGAGCTGGTTGGTGACCTTGTGGCAGGGTTGGGACCGGGCAGGGAGGAGTCAGGGAAGGAGGGTGAGAACCTCGGAATGGTGGCCAGTTTCCCCTGTGGAATGTCAAACACCTGGTAAGAAGCTGTGGGCAGAGGTTCTAAGTTTTGCTTTTGGGTTGGATTCCTTGTAACCTGTGGAGGCTGGAAGACCCAAGGAGATGTGGGAGGCACAGTGGGTTTGCAGGCACCGGGCGATGCTGTGGAAGATCCGGATTCGGTCTCGGCTTCTCCTCGTTCCTCTCAGCTCTGCCCTTGGCACAAGGCTTGGCTGATCTGGAGATCCGAGGAGGGTGTGCTGGTGGCTCTGGGGTCTCAGGGGTACAGTCTTTCTGTCCCTGTGCCTAAAATAAGTGTGGGGGAATTGTAACTGCTCCATCCTGGAGTCTCCCGTCCCTTGGAGAGCCTTGAGCACAGTCTGCCCGAAGCTGTGTCCCCTCCCAGTGTGCCACAGGAATCCATGGATTATGTGCTGCTGAGGTGCAGCAAGATGCCCAGGAGGAGTTATCTTTTCTCTATTCCATGCTCTTGTTTAGCACATTCCAGGGAGAAGAAAAGCACAAAGGAGAGAATTAAACGCCATTTCTCAGAACCTCAGCGAGTGATCTGCCCTGGAGAGGGGTCACTGCTGGCACAGAAGGCAATGGGCACTATTAGATTTGTTTTTAAGAGTTTCCTTCCAGCTGAGCTGCTGTTGGGAAGAAATATGTGATAACTGAGGTGAGGTGACCTAGGGAGTAAGAGTTTTACTCCCATAAGGAACATCTGCTTTGGCAAATGTGGCACCTGCCAGGTAAGCCCCAAAGGGGAAGGCTTGGGTAGGGAGAGGTTAAATATAAGCAGAACACCTTGAGGGTTTTACTGAAGGAAGGTGATTTACCTGGGAGTGAGAGTCTGGAATTGAAATCTCTAACTGTGTCATTATTCTACGGGTGAAAACATCAACCTGCTCCTTTTGTTCCTGAATCCCCGAGGAAAACTGGGATGAGAAGGTCTGAAATGAGTTGAGGGTGTGTGCAAAGGGCTGTGGTGGAGAATGGGTGGGCAGGATTCCCCCTCCTCTTAAGTATTCCCAGAATAAACCAAGGAGCAGCGCTTTAGTTGGTCACGGTTCTGTGGGAAAAGCCTCGATGTGCTCTTGGAAAATGGTCTCCTGGGAACACCAGGGAGCTTTGCCAAGGTCCAGTTTGGCTGCGTTAGGCTGGGTGGGGAAGGAACATCATTAAATCCTGGAATGGTTTGGGTTGGAAGGGACCTTAAATCCCATCCAGTTCCACCCCCTGCCATGGGCAGGGACACCTTCCACTAGCCCGGGTTGCTCCGAGCCTCATCCAGCCTGGAGAAGGACACTTCCAGGGATCCTTCTGCCTGGAGACCAGACCCATGGTCTTACAGATGTTGGGCAGAGCTCGTCGACAATGCTGGACACTCTGCATGGACAAGGGTGGGACTGTGGATCAGAGCTTGGAGAATGAGTTTGGAGAGGGGGAGAACTCCTCAGGCATCCCAGTGGTGGATAATGGCTGAGCCGGGAAGAGATGGATCCCAGCTGTTACCAGTAACCAAAGCACCATGGGTGAGGTACAGCCAACCAGGAGCAAAAGGAATCCTAATACTCAAGCTGTGGAAAAACCATGGGGAAAATGGATTGTGGGATACTGAATGCTGGGTGTTTAGATCTCTAGAGCATCTGGTGTCCCGAACAAGCAAGGGATGTGTCAGGATAGACATGATGGCTCAGGAACCCTCATTGAAAAGAGCAACTCTTGATGAACAATTGTCAGCTGAGATGATCTAAAAATGGGGCTGGAGAAAGGACTGGTCTGATCTAGGGCTTGGCAATATTCCATGAAGGGCTTTTTAAGGAAAAAATGGGTTGCCTCTCCAGGGCTGGCTGGGTGATGCCTTGGGTGAGAGGAATGGCATTTGCTCACCAGCTCTTGAGATCATTTCCAAACAGTGATCAAGTCAGGATAAAATGTCCCTAAACAAGGTGCTTTGGGGTCAACCTGGCTGTAGAGCAGCTCCTGGGAAACAAATGTGGTGATGGATTGGGAATTTGTCAGCTGTATTATGGGCTTGCAGCGGAACAAGCCGACTGCAAATGCAATCCTTGGTTGTCCAAAGATCTCTGGTACTCCATGTCCATGGAATGCTCCTTTAGTTTCTGTTGGCACGGGCAAAGCTTGTGTGATGTCCAGCTTTTGGCAGTGAGTTTTGAGAAGGGAAGTTGTGGGTTGCTGGAGCAGGAACAAAGAGAATGGGCTGGAAGGCATGGCCTGGGAGGAAAGGTCTCAGTGCCAACACTCGGTGAGCCAGTATAAAGGAAATCATGGAATCATGAAGGCTGGAAAAGCCCTCTAAGGTCACCAAGTCCAGCTGTTCACCCAGCACTGCCAGAGCCACCACTAACCCGTGTCCCCAGAAATGCTGCTTTGTACAGTCCACTGACTTCTCACGGCTCCCTTGGCCAGAATTTAGTAACTCCTGATCTAGAGGAGGTGGGAGGGAATTATTTTAATAGAGTTTTGCTGGAAACAGGACAGGAATTTCACCAAAGGAGCATTGGGTTGGATTTTTCACAGAGACAGTGCTCAGCCATTGGAATGGGCTGCCCAGGGAAGGGGTGGAGTCACCGTCCCTGGAGGTGTTGAAGGTGAGACTGGATGTGGCATCAGTGCCATGGGCTGGGAACCACTGTGGTGCTGGATCAAGGGTTGGACTTGATGATCTCGGAGGTCTTTTCCAATCCATTTGATTCTGTGATTCTGAGACTGGGACAGAATGAGGGGCTGGGAAAGGCAAGACCTCGGTGAGGGCCGGGGGTGCTGGGGCCAGGCTGGTGGACTGCTCGCGGTTGGTCCTGCTCGGGGGTTGGCCCTGATGATTTTTGACATCTTGAGGGCTCCGTTTTCAGACGTTTCACGCCACAATGAGGCTGGAATAGGGATGTGCAGGGATGAGGAACCTCCCCGCTTCCCTTCCTCTGCTTGTTTCAGGTCACCTTCTATGAAGACAAGAACTTCCTCGGCCGCTACTACGAGTGTGACAGCGACTGCCCCGACTTCCACACCTACCTGAGCCGCTGCAACTCGATCCGTGTGGATGGAGGCACCTGGGTGGCCTACGAGAGGCCTAACTACGCGGGGAACATGTACGTGCTGACACACGGCGAGTACCCCGACTACCACCACTGGATGGGCCTCAACGACCGCCTGGGCTCCTGCAAGTACATCCAGATCGTGAGTGTCGCCTCTGCCTGACAGCTGGGGGGATTTATTTATCAGGGAAGGGTTTTGTGTGGGTGGCCCTCATCTTCCTGGGGACCGGTGGAGAGGGTGGCTGTGGGGGATTTGTTCCTGCAGTCCTGCCCTGGGAATGGCAAAGTGTTTGGTGAGGGGAGAAGGTAAATCTTTCCTGCTCTGGACTGCAGATCCCTTTGAGTGGGGGTGGGTTTCCATAGGAACATCAACCTGGTTTCATCTGTGTGTTCCTTTAGGGACTTTGGTGTCCAGGCAGGTCACTCCAAGGTTTGCCTTTTCCCTGGTGTGCTGCCAACTGATCCAACTGATGGTGGGCACAAGGCCTGTAACAGTGGGATGTGGATTTTGCAGGAGCATTTTTTTTGAGCACCAGTTTGTTCTTCTCTGGCAAACCAAGGCTCCTTTCTGGCTCTCAGTGTCATCAAACCTCTCTGGGCATGGAGAGACGAGCCCCAGGAGCAACCCTGGAGTACCCAGCAGTGGGAGGGATGCCTGGAGCCCTCTTGGGCATGCTTGGAGCAGCCTGGTATCTCCTGGTTTTAGGAGTGTGTCTCCCAGCTGCAGCACAGGAACTGTGCTCACCCCCTCCAAAATGATTATGGGGAGAAAGGAGCAGAGGGAATGATCTTTCTGGAAAACCTCAGGGGAGAAGCACCCTTTAGAACTGGCAGTGTGGATGGAGTGTGGGTTGGTGCTGCTGCTGAGGTTTTACCAGCAGTGGGACAGACACTGGTGATCTGTGTGCAGCTGGCTTGGAGCACAGCCACCAATTCCCACTGCATGGAGCAGGTCTCACAGCTGAGAAGCTGAGACCTGTCCCTGCCTGCAGCCTCCTCCCTGCAGAGCCTGGGCTGGGATGGGCTTTGAGCTGGAGCTGCTCTGCTCTGGCTCGGTGCTTCTGTACTCTCTGTGCACGTCACCATTTACCCCCCTGCCTCCCTCCGGTGCTTTTGGGGTCTGACACGAGCTGTTCAGCCCTGGCCTGGTGTGCTGGGGGGTGGTTTGGACCTGACTGTGCCCCAGCTCTGCTCCCACATGCTGGTGACTGTCAGAGCCAGGACATGGGGATACCTCCCTCCCACACTTTGCCATCAGGTTGCCCAGAGAAGCTGTGGCTGCCCCACCCCTGGAAGTGTCCAAGGCAAGGTTGGACGGGACTTGGAGCAACCTGGGCTAGTGGAAGGTGTCCCTGCCCATGGCAGGGGATGGAACTCGATGATCTTTGTCCCTTCCAACCCAAACAAAGCATTTCACGATTCCATGACTTTCTCTCCCTCTTTTCCAGCCGAGTGGAGGCCGGGGCCACATCCAGGTGTTCGAGAAGGGCGATTTCGGGGGGCAGATGTTCGAAGCCACCGAAGACTGCCCCTCTGTCATGGAGGAGTGGCACATGCGTGAGGTGCACGCCTGCAGGGTGCTGGAGGGCGTCTGGGTTTTCTACGAGCACCCCAACTACCGGGGCCGGCAGTACCTGCTGCCCAAGGGGGAGTACCGCAAGCCCGTGGAGTGGGGAGCGGCCAGTCCCGCCGTCCAGTCCTTCCGCAGCATCACCGAGTGAGCCGAGCCCGTGGGCTGGGCTGCCACAACCCCCCAATAAACAACTGAGTCGCTCAGCTCCTCCTTGTCCTGCTCATTCCCAGGATCTGCGCACGGGTTTTCCTGCCTTTGGGGGTGGAGCTGAGCCCGCTCCAAGCAAAGCACTCCCCGCCAGCCCGAGTGCCACTGTCTCTGCTGCCATCCCCTTCCTCCATGCCCCTAATCCCCTCCATCCCACTGCTCCTCTCGAGGAAAAAGCCATCCCAAAGCTGGAGCTTGTGCCGTAGCATTTGTCCCAGTGCTCCACTGGACTGGCCGACACATCCCCAGTTTTCAGGGCTGGCTGTGGGTGGCTCGGTCTGTCGTGTCCCTGGGGAGTCCCTGCCGGCTCTGCTGCTGCTCCACGCTGTCTTGGGAGAAGGGATGAGGTTTTCATCCATACCACGTGCCCCCCTGGAGACCTGAGTAGGCAGCAGTTGTCATGTTACTGGAGGAGTGTGTCCCTCTCGTGATGCACAGGGCCACCGGACTGGGAAAATGTGGGAGTGGGAGCAGGGATCCAGATGGAGCAGGAGTGGGACAGCCATAATCCCCATGGGAAATGCTGCAGACCTGGCAGCCCTGTCAGGCAAAGGGTGTCCCTTGTAGGTGGGAGCTGAGGGGTCCCCCTGCTTAAACTGGGGCTGAGCACTGCATGAAGGCAGGCAGCTGGAAGGAGGAGAGGGGCTGGATGTGGGATAGAGGCAGGGAGTGCCTCTGAGAGCTGCCTGGGATGGATGATCTTGAAGGGCAGGAATTGCTCCTTGGGCACCTGAGACGTGCAGGGGCTCACTGTTGAGCCCCCAGTTTGCCAGCAGGAACATCCCATTTTTCCCAGTGCTGCTGGATGTCAGGCTGGTCCCGTGCACAGCCTCCCGTGCAGGAATAACGGATGTCTGGGCACTCTCCCCTGGAGATCTGCAGCCTGTTTGCACACAGAGCCCAGGGGCCTCGGGATAATGCCGCTGGATGTGGAAGCAGAGCCCTTCCAGCCGTGCTCCGCAGTCTCTTCCCGGTGATGTATGAGGTTATTACGGAGCAGGAGGCAGGTTAAGTGATGCTTGTCAAACCTCGGTGCTGCCACCCCCTGGGAATGCCAGCAGGGAACGGGAAGGGGCTGCCAAGAGGAGCAGCTCCCACCCCCTGGACTTCCCCCAGCACAAAGCCGGGCTGAAGAGAGTCACCTTCCTCCTCCTCCTCCTCCTCCTGCTGTCACCCCCTCCCTCAGCCCCTTGCCCCATTCCAGCCCTTCCCTGCAAAGGGTGGTGCATCTTCCTCACCAACTTCCATCCCTCTTCCATCTCCATCCCGGATCAGCAGGATGCAGATGATCTGGCATTAGAATTCTCAGCGTATTTCCCCCCAAAATATTCCTTCAGGGCCAACCAGCTTCCAACTCCAGCTCCCCTTTTCCCCCTGGCTCCCGGGAAAGCTCTCCAAGTGTCTCCAAGGGCAGCAGCTCGAGTACAGCCTGGCTCCTGTTTCTTTTTCAGGGAGCCTGTTGCCATCCCCATTTTGGATGGAGAACCTCCTGCAGGCAGGCGTGCTCTGCCCAGTGCATTTCCAGCCCCATCCTCCCCGGATTTTGGGGAATGCTCAGTTGGGAAGTGTGTTCCCCACCCTACATCCCCTGCAATGAGGTTTGTGGGTGCCAGACCTGCAGTGGGCGGGTTTGGGGCACATCCCCCTCAGAGCATTGGAGGAGCCAGACCTGGATCTGCTTTACCCTTAAGGTAACATTTTCCATGTCCTTTCCTTTCACTGCTGATCTACCCGCCTCAAAATCCCAGTTATCCCAACTCTTCCCTGCTCCTCCTTGTCCTCCGGGCTCTTGCCCTCAGGTGAATGTTGCGTTGTGCTCGCAACATTGGCAGCCAACACGAATAGCAATAAAATGTTCTACTTGGCAGGGGGGGTTGACTATTATTTTTTATTTTATTTTTCTTCTGGATGACTTTTTCCATCGGGGGCTCCCTTGCCATGGCAGCACACGGAGCAGGGCGCCCGTGGAGATGAGCGGGGAGCGCAAGCAATCCAAGCCCAACCTTGCTGATGCCGGTTTTTCCTTGACAGCTAATTTCCATTTCCCAGTATCAGGGGGTCTGCTCCGGTAATTGGCATGCAGATTGTGTCCGTGGGCCTCTCCAACACCAGCAAAGACTCTGGTGCTGGAATAAGCCAAGCCCAGGCTGATGGATGGGGTGTAGGGAGGTCATGGCGAGGGAGAATATCCAGGTGCCTGCGCACGCACACACCTATGAAATTCCCCATTCCATGCCCTCCCCCCATCCCTACTTTCTTTATCCAGCAAACTCTATCACGTTGCATTGAGACAAATCCTGCTCCATTTCCCTCTCTTTCCTTTTTTCCCTCTAAGGGAACTGTGATGGAACCTGCTCCTGGATTTAACACGGAGAGGGTGCAGGAATTAAGGTGGGGCCGTGCTCCATTAGCGGTGGGGGATCACAGGGAGCTGCCCCAGATGTTAATTACACTTTGGGAATTAATTGGTATAAGGCTTTGCTCTCCTCCATCGTCTGTAATCCGGTGGGTCTGTGAGGACCTCTGGAAGCAGAGACTGCCTGGTTGGTGTCTGTCCCCCCCTCCTCAGCCCCCCCGGCGCCGGCCGTGACCGAGGGACACAGGCCTGGAAATCTCGGAGTCACCTTCACTTCCATCCCCTTGGTGCCCAAAGACCTGCTGTTATTTTTTCCTCTTTTCTTTCCCTTGCTACCCTTCTCCAAGCTTTTCCTCCAGCTGCTGGGGAGAAGCAGGTCCAGGTGGGATAGGGGAATGGTGGGAGGTGGCTCTGTGCTGAAGGAGGAGAGAATGGTCCTGTCAAAGCTGGTCATTCCCAGGGGATCCCTTTCTCCTGCTCCCTGACCCATCTTTGCTGACCCTTCCCTCCAACTCTGGGGACAGATGGGAGAGCCTCAATCTGCCCCCACAGCACCTCTGCTGCTGAAATGCCCCCAGTTCTTGAAGGAAAACGGTCTCCAGTCTCCTCCCTCTCCTTTTCCACCTTGGACTGAGCCTGATGAAATGCAAAAGCTGCTAAAAAGCTGAGGGGGGGCTTTGTACCGGAGGGCAGAAATGATATGCTTGGAAATGAGGAGTATTCCTCTGAATGCTGCCAGTTTGTTCCTTTTTCTGAGCCACCTGGCTGTGGCCCAGCATGGGACAGGGTTATATCAGGGATGGAGCTGCACATCCTCGAGTTCCTGCCTGGAGATTCCTGCATGGCCCCAGTGGGACACTTCTACTCAGCTTTACCCTCCCCAAAATTGCTCCCAGACCCTAATGGTGGGACATGGAGCTCTCACCACCCTGGTGTGACACAACCAGCCCACACTCCCATGTTTTCCCTCCTCTTCCAGCGCCCTCAGGACTTTGTGGGTCTTGCTGTTGCTGATGCTCTTCGATCTCGAGGCATCAGCAGCTCGATGAACCTTTTTCCTGCCATTAATGGATGAGACACAGCCTCCCTTCAATCCCACCCCTGGAAGGGTTCAAAAGGCACATGGATTTGGCAATTTGAGGTGGAGATGTGGCAAAACAAAGCCATTCAAGGCTTCTTTGGTAGGACTGAAAGAAAAACAACGTTTTCATAACTCCAGAATTAATTGGTTTGGGGTTGGATGGAGAAGGAAGAAGAGATGTTTAAACCCTTTCTTTAAACTTTTTTATTTTGGGTCTTGTTTTTAGGTTTATTGGTAGGCTTGGCAATGAAGGGGGGACAGCTGGACTCGATCTTAGAGGGATTTTCCAACCTGAACAATTCTGTGATTCTATGATTTCATGATGCCATGATTCCATGATTCTGTCATTCTGTGATTCCACAATTCTATGATTTCACAATTCTGTGATTTTATGATTCTGCAATTCTATGATGTCAGGATTCCATGACTTTCTGATTCTGTGATTCCATGATTCTAGGATTCCTTGATTCTATGATTTATGATTCTGCAATTTTGTGTGCCCATGATTGTCTCCTGCCACGATTCCATGACTCAGGGCAGCACCCCACTGCTGCCTGCTTCCCTTGGAGCACTGCCCTGTTTCCCACCATCTCCTCCCTGAATCCAAAGCCCCTGGTTCAGGGATTCAGCCCCCACCTTCTCCCATATCTGGGCAGTCTGAAGCTCCTCCCCAGTGACTACAGCACCTATTTTGGGACTGTGGCCCTTCCAGATCTCCTGTTCCCCTCTGTTTCATGTACAAACCACCCTCTGCATTCCCTGTTGGCCCCGGGTGAGAGGCAAAGCTTGCATGGAGCAAAGGGATCAGGATGCTCAGGACAAGCTCCTTCCATCCTGCTCTGAGCTTGGGGGAAAAGTCTGGCCCAGTTCTGGGCGTGAAGAGCTCCGGAGCTGCTCCATGTCAAGGAGAGGGAAGGAGAGGAGAGGGAAAAGGAGAGGAGGCACTTCCCAGGGCACCGTCCTTCCCTTTGCCAGCGCCCGGCAGAGGGCAATCGAAGCAAATGGAAGAGACGAGACCTGGCGGTGGATGTGCGAGAGGAGCAGATTCCAGGAAGCGGAGGGATGTGCAAGAGGATGTCCAGGCAGAGGGATGCGATGAGGGGAATGTGCGCCCGGAGCGCTGGGCAGGGAGCGGGGCTGGAGAAGGAGGTCGGAACAAAACAGGGCAATTCAAGGCTATTATTTCAGGAGTTAAAGTGATGCTTTTCTAACTCCAAAATTATTCTCTTCGGGGTTGAATGGAGAAGGAAGGGGCAATATTTAACCCTTTTGTTTAAACTTACTTGATTTTAGGTCAGTGTGTATGAAAAGTGAGCACCTTCAGCAGATGGTGCAGGGAGGAAAGGGCTGGAGAGTCCCCAGCCTCGATTATATTCCACCTGATCCATTGTGTGACTGAGCCCAGCTCTGTTTCTGGATGCTCTGGTCTCTCAGAAATCAAATTCCACCCTAGCCACACGTGCCTGGGGGGAAACACCAGGGAAAAGTTGGGCAGAGCGTCTCTTCCACCTCCCCGCTGCTGGACAAGCTCGGGCACTGCTCCCTGCATGTTCCTGCTTATCTTGGCAGGTATTCCCAACCTGATTTCTTACATATCCAAGTTTCTTCCCTACCGTTTTCCAACTTCTATTTCTGTGCGTGTGTGGTTTTGTTTGTTGGTTTTGTTTGCTTTGGGTTTTTTTTTATTATTTGTTTGGTTTTGTCACAAACTGCTTGGAATCACAGAGGGCTGTTTTAGCAAGGAAAGCTTCCCATGGCATGAGCGTGATCCTGAGCTGCCCTCACAGCCAGGACAGGACGCCGCAGGGAAGTCTCCTGTGGCAGGATTCCCTCGTGGTCTTTTTTTTTTTTTTTTTTAGGGAAAATCAGCAATTATTTGAAAAGCTCCCTGTGGCGGGGAGCAGGAGGTGGCAGGGAGCAGCTCCTGCCTGGATGCAGGACGCCCAGGAGGGATGGACACTGCAGCAAGCGGCTGGGGGGGGGTTATTTGGGCAGACCCCCACCGCGGTGCTGCTGCTGAGCTGCGGGGCCTCAGGGAAAAGGACGTTTTTTGGGAGTCCGGGACAGGCTTTTTGTCGCGATGGTGCTTCTCGGACGGGGCACGAGCGGTCTTTAGTCTTAAAGGAGAAGAAGGAAGGGGCTCCAGCACCTTTCCCAGCAGAGCCCCCCGCGTTGCTCGCTGAGCCGAGCGCGGTGCGATCTCCCCATCCCGGCGTTATCTCCCCATCTCGGCGTTATCTCCCCATCCCGGCGTTATCTCCCCATCTACCTCCTCTCCCGCCGCGCTTCCAGATGCTCCTTATCTCGTCTCACCTTCCCAGAGAGCCGGGGGCAGGGCCGGCTGCCCGGACTCCCCCCCCCGCGATCTCCCCGGCTCTCCTCAGCCCCCGGGAGCCGGGACCGAGCCCCGGCTCAGAGTCAGGCGCGTTCCCGGCGGGGCGGGCGCGGCCAAGGTCGGGCGGTGGCGGAGGCAGGAGGGGACCCCGCTGTCCCCCCGCGCCCCCCGCTCCCCCGGGCAGCGCCTCTCCCCGTTTATTCTCCGACATTATCAATTACATTTGGATTATTATTCCTCATTGAAGCCCAAGTGAGCCGCAGACAGCTATTTCCTAATGGGGAAAACGTTACGGGCAACTTATTAAGGAACAATGCGTCATTAAGGGGGGAGAGCTTCAAAGGCTCCTAAACGCGTTTCAAAGGAGACAATGCGGGAGAGGCTCCTGCCATCGCGTGTCTGGGGGACACGGGCGAAATCTGTGACAAGGAATAGACCGGGCCCAATGTAATTAACTAATTCTCGATCAAAGGGGGTTTTAGAACTGAATGGTCAGGGAATTCAATTATGGGTTTCCTAATGAAGCACTCTGTGCCAAGGCACGGGGATGTTTTCTCCTGGAAAAGCAGGGCTGAGGATCAGGGCTAGGATTTCCCGGGAGGTTTCGGGGAGAGAAGCACCAGAAAAGCTCATCCCGGGTGGATTTGGCGCAGGTAGATCGAGATCACGGAATCGTGGAATCACAGGACGGTTTGGGTTGGAAGGGACCTTAAAGTTCAGCTCGTTCCACCCCCTGCCATGGACACCTTCCACTAGCCCAGGAGCTCCATCATCCAGGTGCCCCGGGATGACCATCTGTCCTGCAGATATCCATGGCTGGGACATGCCCCCCCTCCCTCCGAGCTTTGGCAGACTGACAACTCTCTTGGAGCCAGGGCTGGGGGATGCAGCAGAACAGAATCAGGAATCTCCTGATGCCCTCCCTGGAAAACCCGGGCTGGGGAGATTTCCTCCTCTGCTGCCTCAATCCAGCCTCTGGCAAAAAACCCCATCGTTCTCTGTTTATGAAAGAGCATCTTCTCCACGAGTTTTCTCTTATTACAGAAAGTTGGTTTGCTCACTTTACAAAGGGAAATGTATTATGAATTTTCCCTTCATTCTCCTCCTTTTTTTTGCCCCGTTTAACAACCGATTTGTGTGTTGCATGAAAGTTACACAGTTCTTTAGATGCGTTTGCTATTTTATTTTCTTTCATTCAAAAATATGTCAGTAATCTTTTTGTTAACATGAAAGATAAAGGATTAGTAATGCAAGATGCAGTTTTCTTGTAACCTTCTTGAAAGCAGACTATAGTTTCTTATCTGGCTCTAACATTCATTTTCCTGAAATGAAAAAAAAAAAAAAAAGAAAAAAGAAAAAAAGAAAAAGGACTTCTTAAAATGAAATAAACTCTATTCGATTCAGATGAGCTGCGCTGGCAGAGGAATTTATTGCAGCTGCACTGAAGTTCTGCTGCAGCACTGAGGACCTTCCCAAGGAAACAGGGAACAGGCACATGGAAAATGCTGCTGGGAAGAGAAACCTCTGTAGAGTCACAGAATCATAGAATTGTTTAGGTTGGAAATGCCCTCTGAAGTCATTGAGTCCAAGCATCCCCCAGCACTGCCAAGGCCACCACTGAGCCATGTCCCCAAGTGCCACATCCACAGGACTTTAAATCCCTCCTGGGATGGGGACTCCACCACTGCCCTGGGCAGCTGTGCCAGGGCTGGACAACTCCTTCCCTGAAGAAATTTTCCCTGATATCCAACCTGAACCTCCTCTGGTGTAACTTGAGACTCTTTCTTCTCGTCCTGCCCAGACCAACCCTCACGTCGATACCCCAAGACGTGCCCGTCTGGGTGCCTTTGGCAGCTGTGACATTTCCTTGGACACATCCAGGATGTCCCCAGCTGGAGATGGGCCACCATTTCCTGGGCTTGGTGCTCGCTGAAGATGCACTGAGAAGCTGCCAGAGAAGCTGTGGAAGCTTCCCATCCCTGGAAGTGTCCAAGGCCAGGTTGGACAGGGCTTGTAGCAACCTGGGCTAGTGGAAGGTGTCCCTGCCCATGGACTGGATGAGTTTTAAGGTCCCTTCAGACCAAAAACATTCCATAATTCTATGATTTTATGACCATGGCTCATTGGCAAACAGGGATTTGCAGCACTAGCAGCCTCTGGCAACTTTTTTGAGCGACACTGGGTCTCCAGGAGGTCCCACCTTGCATCACCCCACTTGCCTTGGCTCAGAACTTCCCTTCTGCCCTGCTGAGGGGAGGCAGGGAGAAAAGGATGTGGAAAAACCCCAGGGAGGGGAAAAAGGGGGATGGTAACAGCACAAGGGGCTTCCAGGGACCAGCAGATCTTCGAGCAGCACCTGCTGAAGTGAACAACTTAATTTTCATGGAATGGTTTGAGTTGGAAAGGGCTTCAAAGATCATCTAAGGCCAAAGTTGATGGAGCTGACTTCTTTGTAGGTGCAGAGGGTGAAAGTAAAGCAAGGGTGAGCAGGGGCTGGTTTTCACAGCACCAAAATCCTCTGATCAGTCAACAAAACCAGAACAGCAGGCAGGGAATGCCCTGACCCAGGAGGAGAGGGGGCCATGTGGGCACAGCAGGATGCCCCCCTGCCCTGCCCACCCTGCTGCTGTGCCAGCCACCCTCTCCCCCCAGCCCAGCAGCTCCTCAAGGGTTAAATCCCTGTATAAAATGCTGGATTTCTTGGCAATTAGCTAATGGGTCCTGAGGTGCTTTCCCCCCATCAGGTGGATTTGGAGAGTACTGAGTTGGCCTGACAAGGAGCCAGTTTGTTTATAGCCTGGTTTGCAGGGAATGCTTTGTTTTGCTCCAGAGAAACCTGATATTTTCAGTTGCAGGGGGGAATAGTGATTCCTGTTGCACAAAACACAGATTGCAGGGCTTAACAATTAAATAAAATAAAGAAGAGCATCATCCTTCATGCTGAAATCTTTGCCTTCAGTGTTTAATGGGCCTCTTGTCCTGTGCCAACAGATCCGTGGTTTCATTTGAGGAAAAAGTGTGTTTTCATATCAAAGGAGCCCCCCCTGCAGTGACCCAGCCTTCCCTTCCCCCTCTCTGCCCCAGCACACACGGTATTTTAATATTTCATATATTTCATAAGCTTTTATGCTTCTAAAAGAGAAGTGAATTTGTGGAGAGTTGAGCTCTCCAGAGCTGTACTTCAGAGCTGGGAAGTAATTCAGGGTGAAGCCTGTATTAATCTCAGGTGAGAGAGATATTTAAATTCAGGCTACCAGTGTGAATATAAAATGGGGATCTCTTTACAAAAATTTCAAATTGTAATATGCAAAGCTTAAAGAAAAGAAACCCCAAGGGAACAGCTTTCTTCTAGAACATTTTGTTCCAACCATCATCTCTTTACCTTTATTTTTTTATTTAAAAAACCCTCCCTTTGCCATTTTGTATTTTTAAATTAAATCTTTCAGTTTTTAAAATGAAATTCTTTATTGCTGGGAGAGGGTGACGGGGGAAGGGGGGGCAGGATGGAAGTGCCTGGCTGTGAAAAATGGTGTATGGCCCCAAATTTTAGCTGGAGCAGGAGGAATAGTGACCAACAGGAAAATAAATCCCTGCTTGGTTGGCTCCTTGTGTCCTAAGGAATGTGGAGCCGTCTCCCTGCTTGGGAGAGGCTGCCTGAATCCTGTTTTGGGGGAGAAATCTCTGCCTGGGGGGAGGAGAGAGGCAGCACTGGGATGTCCAGCAGCAGCACTGGGGAGCACTGGGATGAACTGGTCCGTCCCCATCCGTGCCTGGTGCCCACTCAACCTTCTCCTTCCAAACAGACACGTTTTTATTTTCAATTTGTGATCCTGGACAGCGGGAAAGTTCTCTGAGTGCATTTTGGTAGGGATGGGGATCAGTTGTAGATGTCTGTGCCGGGTGTAATGAGCCAGCACATCCCAAATCCCACAGAACTACTCCTGGGAGAGGCCTTGATTTGCATCCATGACAAACTCCTCGGGCTGCAACCAGCTCCCAGGTCAGGAGAACTGGTGACAGATGACATCCTATTATCAGCTCTGTCAATTAATTAAATTATACATTATGCTTATGAGGGTGATATACTGAGCCACTCTAGATTAAGTGTTGCAATTAAGTCTTTAATTTCTATTTAATAAGTAAGTTATTATATGTTAATAAAAGATCAATTAGTTGCTGAAAGAGCATTGATCCAGGTACAATGAGGGTGTCAGGGACACATCAAGCTGACACAGAAGGGACTGGGGTGACACAGGAGGGACTGGGGGACTGTGCACAACACGTGTACAATTGGGTTTTTATACAGATGAGCTGGAGTGGGCAGGGAGGCATCCAGGTGGGATTGGGATATTGCTCCATGCAGGAAACCTGGCTCTCCCCAGGCTGTCAGGGCTGGGATAATCAGGACAGACTCAATCCCAGAATCACAGTTTGGTTTAGGTTGGAAGGGACCTTAAATCTCATCTCATTCCATCCCCTGCCATGGGCAGGGACACCTTCCACTATTCCAGGTTGCTCCAACCTGGCCTTGGACACTTCCAGGGATGGGGCAGCCACAGCTTCTCTGGGCAACCTGTGCCAGGGCCTCCCCACCCTCACAGGGAAGAACTTACTTCTTCCCACTATCCCATCTATCCCTGCCCTCTGGCAGTGGGAAGCCATTTCCCATCGTCCTGTCCTTCCATTCCTTGTCCCAAGTCCCTCTCCAGCTCTCCTGGAGCCCCTTTAGGCCCTGGAAGGGGCTCTAAGGTGTCCCTGGATCCTTCTCTTCTCCAGGTGAACCCTCCCAGCTCTCCCTCCCTTGGTCTCAGTGGGAACAAGCTGTTCCTGGATGTGGGATGACCCTGAGGAAGGATCTTCCAGCAGAACTGTCCCCAAACCAGCTGCTGTTCCTGCTCCCTCCCCCCCAGAGCGGGTGTCAGGGTGCCTTTCCCTGTGCCCGGCACAGCCCCACCAGGACCCTGAGCTTCCATCTTCTCATTCCCACCGGGAATTTCGGGGGGAGCCGCGGGGAGCCTGCGGCTGAGCTTCCAGGGGGAGAGGAGAGGAGGGAAGCGCCGGGCTCCGGCAGGATTCCAGCTGAATATGGATGACATCATTATACGGGTGATCCTTTCAGCAGGAGCGAGCCGGGGTTTAAAGCAGCGACCTACAGCATACAAATGATGGGTTTAAAGGAAATAAAAAAAGAAGTGATTTGAATAGCAGACATTTAGAGAAGAAAAGCTCCCCCCCCCCCCCTTCCCATTTCTAATATCTTCCGACGGGGCAGGCACTGTGCTTTGGAAAAGAAATTAAAACACTCCTCCTAAATACACTCCAGGCAGGAACAATGGCAAAGTTAAGAAGGTTACGAGACTTAGTTGTCCCAGCAACATGTCATCAAGTTGAAATGAGCAGGAAACACAGATAACGGGAGAGAAAGAGGAGGAGGGGGAGGAGGGGGGTGGAGGAGAATAAAAACCACAGGAGGAAAAATGCCAAGAGATTGAGGAAGAAAAGGGAAACCCCTTTTTATTTGCTGTTTCGTTAGGATGAATCTGATTTTATAGTCTCTAAAAGAGGCTAAAATATAATCTCCTTTTGTGTAATGCTCGTGTTAGGAAAATGTGTCATCAGCAATTCTTGTGTGCACTACAGCAATAGTCAGAAAATTAGCAGGGATATTCAAGGCAGGCTACAAAGAAAAACAAACAGAAGACTCACATTTCCCGCACGAGCTGTCATTTAAGAGCTTTTTCAACTTTTATTCACCTTTTTGATTGTCTCTTATGGTTTCTCTTCACTGCAGCAGCAGAATTGGGGGTTTCAAAAGGGAGAGAATGCAGAGAAGGAGGTTTGAGATGTGGTTCTAAGGGGCTGGTGAGCCCAGGGCTCCCTCAACCCTTCCAGCACAGTGGGTTTTGTGCTCAGAGCTGTTGGTGAGTGGAGAGAGAAAGCTCGTGTGGTACAAACCTGGCAGGGGACAGAGGAATGGGGAAGAGAGAGAAATGAGAGGCTCATCTGAGCCATGATCCCAAACCTGCCCAGTCAGACATGGGCTAGTTGTCCTTATTGCAGGTGCCACCCCAGTGCTGGGGCTCTGTGGCACAGCCACGCCAGTTTGCTTCCTTTCTGCAGGTGCGAACCCCAGTGCCACAGGAGTTTACAGGTTTTGGGGGACATCTCTCTGTGTGTTGGTTTTGGGGGGCCCCAGAAGGACAAGTGTCGACTTCACTTTGGCTTCTCCCCCCTGGAAATGTCCAAGGCCAGGTTGGACGGGGCTTGGAGCAACCTGGGCTGGTGGGATGTGTCCCTGTCCATGGCAGGGGGTGAGGTGGGATGGGCTTTAAGATCCTTCCAACCTAAATAATTCTTTGAACACTTTAATTAAAATAGTAATTAATCATTCAACCAAGTGGTTGCTGTAGGAGGTTTGAGCTGCTGAGGAGTGGCTGCTTCCTCTGCTCCCAAAAGGAAGGCACTGGAGTGGTTGGCAGCTCGTTTGGTTCCAAGGGAATATTGATACTGGGAGAAGTGGGGCTGAACTGGGAGAAACTTGAGCTGAGTGCAGGACCCAGTTCCTGATGGCACAACAAAGGGGCTGGGGAGGAGCTGGGAGGAGCCCCCCTACCCCAGCTCTGATTGCAGCACCCCCAGACTCAGCCCCTGCTGGAGAGGAGCGAGTTTTAGGCTGAGTGATGAAGATGGGAAAACACCAGCACATGGGAGGATGGGCTTGATGGTCCCAGAGAGCTTTTCCAGCTCTGTGGCCCTAAGCTGGACTGAGGAACACAATTTTATGCACTACTTTTAAAAATCTTGACCCACTTTTTTAGTGTGTGGACCCCCAAACTCATGCCAGAGTCCCTCAGCTACATCTAAAACCTCAGCACTGCATCTTAGTTTGCTCCATGCTGAGATAGTTTTGGTGCTTGTACATGACATAAAACCACCCACAATTATTCTGCTCTCTGATAAACATCTCTCCTCTCTCCTTCCCACTCTTTTCTTGCACAAAAATATTTATTTGCTGTGCTTTTTAATAATTTTAATTGTCTTTTGCTGTGGCTTCTTGTTGTGGATTATATTTTAAAGCAAGGCTTGGTTGAGTTAATTGATGGAGAGCTTTGCCTGTGAGGATTCTGTAATCCTTGGCATTTTATCTTTGCAATAATTGCCGTGTTTGTGATTATTTCAAAGGACTAAGGAAAAACAGACAACAAGAAAACAAGCTCATCCACTCCTATTTTGCAGCTTCTTCAGGCACCTGGGTGGGCTCCTCCTCCACAAGATGTTTCCTGCACAGCAGCTCAGGAGGGCAAACCAGGCAATAGGCTGAGGTGGTGGGGAGGAGTGAGGAGCTGGGGGCCTGGACCAGACAGAGCAATGACATGGAGATCACTGAGGGCCTCGGTGACACGGTGACACTGAGGATCGGGGGTCATCTTTCATCTTGAAAAACTGCCTTTTTGGTAAAAAGGGTCTCATTCGAATGTTGGTCTCTGCTCTCAGGAGCAAGTGACAGGACAAGAGGGAACGGCCTCAAGTGGTACCAGAGGAGGTTTAGATTGGACATTTGGGAAAAATTCTTCCCCTAGAGGGTTGTCCAGCCCACCTAGTGGGGTGTGGGATGTGAGGCCAAACTGGAATTCGCCGTGGGACATTGGGGATGAAACCATACTGGTGTTTGCTGTGGGATGCCAGACATGAGGCCACGCTGGTGATGTTACCCTGGACACAGGGCCACACTGGTGTGGGCTATGGGACATCAGACATGAGGCCACACTGGTGATGGCTGTGGGACATCAGACATGAGGCCATCTGGTGCTGGCCATAGAACACTGGACACAAGGCCCCAGTGGCAATGGCCGTGGGATGTTGGAGAGGAGGCCAAAACTGGTCTTGGCTGTGGGATGTTGGACACAAGGCCACACTGGCAAAGGCCATGGCACACTGGACACGAGGCCACAACGGTCTTGGCTGTGGGACATCAGACATGAGGCCACAGGGGTATTGGCCATAGGACATTGGACACAAGAGCCACATTGGGGATGGCCATGGGACACTGGACATGAGGCCACACTGGTGTTTGTCATGAGACACCGGCCATGAGGCCAGGCTGGAGCTGGCCATGTGAGCTCACACTGGCACTGGCTGTGGGACATTGGCCATGAGGCCACCCTGGTGTTGGCCGTGGGACACTGAGGATGAAACCACACTGGCGTTGGCCCCGGGACACGGGACATGAGGCCAGGCTGGTGGGACACGGCCAGGCAGCCCAGCCGGTGCCGTTTGCCAGGTGGCCACTGGAGGCTGCTGCTGTCCTTGCAGTCACGGCAGCTCCCGCGGTCCCCGGGCACCCACCGGGCTCAGCCCAGCCCGGGCAGCAGGATGAGATTCCCGGCCCTCTCCCGGCAGCCCGGGGCTGAGCTGGGAAGCATCTTGTCTGTCCTTCCTTCCTAGGAAGGAGAGAGGCTGGGAGGGGATGCTGGGATCTGGGGAAGGGAGAGGCATTTCTGTGCCACTGTTTGAGAAAGCAGGATGATCTCCCAACTGGTCAGCGCTCAGGTGTGGTTTTATAACAAGCACAGGCTTTTCAATGCTCTCTGTGTATTTTCTGAGATTTGGAAACCGTTAAAACAAGGGTCACAGCCTCGGTCTTGCAGATATCCCTGGCGTAAAGCCAGGGCCCCACGTGTGCCAGTGCCTCTGGATTGCCCTGAGCAGGCTCACCTGGGGCCCTGCCCCACACACCCAGCTGCCCTGGGCTCAGCAGCTCTATTTAAGCCCAGTTTTGGGTGTTTGTTCCTGGTTTGGACCATGCTGTAGGTGTGCTTGTCTCCAGCTTGGCCTCTCTCCTGGGTAGGTCTTGAGTGCGTGTTGTGTTTAGGTTGTTTCTGCCCTACCTTCTGAGAGGTCTCCATGGATGGACTCGGACCTGGCCCAGCCCTTTGCTGTGTCAGGGGCTGCTGGAGGAGCTGTGCCAGCACTGGGTGGGCTCTGTGCTGGGTGAGGGCACTGCCTGTGCTGGGGTCACCCTTGGCTCCCAGCTCTTCCCTCCTTGCCCAGCAGGACAGCCCCTGCCTGGGAGTACTGATACAACCTGATTAGAACCCCACTGCTCTGTGTGGTTTTGCTGGTTTCCCTTCAACTTAAGAAGCTCCCACTGCTCAGAAATTCATGGATGAGGAAGGTAATCCAGATGGGGCACACTCCGGAAGCAGCCAGATTTAAAGCTTGGGTGTGAAGCAAATTCCAAACCAGACATTCAACATAAAAATCCCAGGTTGGTTTGGGTTGGAAGGGACCTTAAAGCCCATCCAGTGCCACCCCCTGCCATGGGCAGGGACACCTTCCACCAGCCCAGGTTGCTCCAAGCCCCGTCCAACCTGGCCTTGGACACTTCCAGGGATCCAGGGGCAGCCACAGCTTCTCTGGGCAACCTGTGCCAGGGCCTCCCCACCCTCATAGGGAAGGATTTCTTCCAAATATCCAATCTAAATATCTCCTATTTAGTTTAAAACATGGAGAGACCTGACTTCTCCCATGAACGTGGCTTCACTCATGTTTCTATTTTCCAGCTGCTTTTTGTGCAGGATTCATGTAAAATCTGCTGCTTTTGGTGACATCCCATGGGAACGGAGGTCGTTTGAGTTCCATGGTGTTGTCTGGAGAAGCAAGAAGGGAATGATGTGCTGGTTTTTAAGAGCTTACATGGATTTGGTGAGTGCAGAGCAGGTAAATCATAAACATCACATAAAAATTGTTGCAGATACAGAGGCCACAAAGTCCTCAACAGATTATGTAGCTGGTAAGGGTGCTGGGAATGTGCATTTACCTGCTTGGCTGTTGGGATAGTGTTTTCCATCATGGGCTGGGAGGGAAAAACTCCCTGAAAGCTGCCAGTATGTGCTGCATTTAAGGAAAACACTTCCATAATTCTCCCTGCTACCATTGGGGTTTTGGTGATTTCCTTTGAATCAGTCCTCTGGGCTTTTCTTGCCTGTTGTAATCTGCTCAAACCCTTGGAATACATGGGAAAACTCCTTAAATTACACAGGTCTCACGACTCACAATGAAATGCTTTCAGTGCATGGAGTCTGCCAAGTTTTCAGCAATCACAGGAGGTGTTTCTCCCCTTCTCTAAGTGTCCTGATGGTCCTCTTGATATCAGCCTCTCTGCATGCCCTTGGTTTGATTTGCATCATCCCCTTCTCTGGGTTTGGGGGTGGGTTTCTGATCAGTGGTGTGAGCAGGAGGGGGGAAGGGGGGTTTGGGGGCTCTCCAGCCCCTCTGTGAGGCAGAACCGTGCAGGATTGAGGGCTCAGGGCACAGGAGGGGGCCTTCAGCAGCCCAAGCAGACTGGATTAGCTCCTGGCAATACTTATGGGGTCATCCCTCTCCTGCTGCTGCTTCCTATGCTTGTTCCTGGTGCTAAATCCACAGAAGTGACGTGACTGCAGGAGTGGAGCTCAGCTCAATCAGCTCCTAAGCCCAGCTGCAGAAGTGCTGTGTTTTCCTAAACCTGTAAGGGCTGGAATTGCTCAAGACACTCCTGAGTTTAAGACCTGCCCAAAACCTGGGCAGTTGTCCATTAAAATCAGCTGCTGTACCTGGAAGAAAGCAGTGTCAGGGTTGTCTCTGGGCCCTGATCCTCGGGATCACTTCCCTGTGGTGTTGGCACCAGAGAAAGAGGTTGAGTGAGCTGCTGGGCACAGATCCTACAGATCTGCATGAGATGGGACCAACAGACATGGAGCCATAAAGATTGGAAATCACCTCTGAGGTCGAGTCCAACCATTGGCTCTAGCAAAGAAAACTGAGCTTTGCCCAAAGTCCCAGGATGCCTCAGTCCAGGTGCTTTGGGAATCAGCCTCCAAAAATCAGGCGTTTGGATGCTGAAGGGTGGAAATGGGTGCTGCAATGCAGAGGCTGAATTTGGGAGAAAAGGAGATGTTTTTTCTCATGGAGAAGGATGGTATTTGAAGAGAGAAGGGTGTCTTGGATTGTAAATCCACAGGGCAAGTGGGAGAACAGCTAATGAGGAACTGGAGGGTCTGAGGCCATGTTCTTGGCACAGGTTACAGCTGGGAAGGGTTGGATATTGCCTCTTCAGGTCCTCAAATTGTAGGTCCCCCCTAATGAGCAGAAAGAGGAGGAAGGTCATTGATTCCTGTCCCTCTCTCTCAACTGCAGCTGGATCCCAAAGGTGTTTAGTCCACCATGGCCTCTCTCATGTCCCCAAACTTGTTTCCAACACCGGTAGCAAATCTATGATGCCCTGAGCTCTCTGTGCACTGACCTGCTGAACTGCTGGCTTTGCTCCCACAGCTGATCCCAACTTGGAGGTGACCAGGGAGGGATTTTATGAGTAAAAATAAAGTAGGCTGTTGCAACCAGTGCTGAGAAAGACTAATTGTGACACAGAGGTTTGTGTGGTAGCTCTACCAGGCCATGAGAGACTCACTCCTTCCAGCACCTCCCTGCCATCTCCATCACCACAACAGAAACACTCCCTGTAAGAAAAACCCTGGCATTGGAGGCAGCTGCTTTTCTGGCAGAGGTGTTGTTTGGTTTGTGGTTTTTTTCCCCTCAGTGGGAGAAATTTATATGCAAAATGATGGATATAATTGACTCCCTGCCTTCAGGGTAAGAGCTAAAAGAGGTGAGGAAGGCGTGGGGAGCTGTGCTTGGCAAGGTGAGACACAGCACAGGAACAGGTTTACAACCCCTTGTATCCCAGAGCCAGGGCAGTCTGGGGGCTCTGCCCATGCAGGGTGACCCTGGGAAGGGAGCAGGTTTGGGATGGACAGCAGGATGTGTTCCTCTGCACTGTGTGTATTTGAGCTGCTGGCTCTGATGGTGCTGGATGATCATCCCGTGGGTGTGCTGGGTCTTCCAGATAAATTCCTGGTTACCTTGGTGAGCTGCTGTCCTGTTTGCCCCTAATGCTAAGCCAGGCCTGAATGGGTGGTCTCTACTAGATCCCAGTAGTATTCCAAGTGTCCCAGAGCTGCAAATACTCTTGGAACATCAAGGGGAAAATGCAATGCATTCCCTGGAAAAGCCTTGCTATGCCAGCCCTGCCCCTGACCCCACTCCTTGGATGCAGAGCTTGCTGCTGGGAGTCCTTAATGTTTGTGGTGCTTCATCCTCCTGGAATTTGGATCTGGCACACGGGGCCTGAGCCATTTCCTGGGAGCCTCAAGCACTTGGGCAGCGTTTCCATCTCCCGGCTGCCAGGATTTTCCTGCTTCCCGGGTAAGCAGGAGGTGCACTCTAGAAATTATGGAGATGGGAACACTACAGTTTGGAAGCAGCAGCACTGGGAGAAGAAACTGTCCTTTCCTTCACCAGAGTCAGTCCTCGATCACCTTCTATTTTCCGTGTGGGGAAGGCAGGGAGCAGGGAGGGAAATCTCATTAAAGCCCTTGCTGTTGGGAATGGTTGGATATCTCATTAGAGTGGGCAAAATGACTCGTTTCCTCTCTGCAGGTTTGTTTTTTTTTTTTTTCCCCAGGAACTCTGTGGAGGGAAGGAATCCATTTAAAAACAAATCTTCGTGCCTGCAGGACACACTGTTTGAGCACCAGGATCCCATCCCAGCACCCGGGGAAGGGCTGGGCGGCCCTTCCTGAAGGGAAAGCATCCTAATTACGGGAATTTGGCTTTTTGGGTGTTGCTTCGTGTGCCTTTTCTCGAGTGTGAGCGCCGAGTGGGGACGGATGGGGCTGGAAATCATGGGAAGAAAGAGGAGGAAGAGGCGAAGTGGGGGGTGAAGGTCCTTTCCGAGCATCCCCCCCCCCCCGCAGCCGGAGCTCCCACCTGCACACGCAATCCCTGCGGAAGCGCCGCGCTCCTGCCGGGAGAAACTTGGAGGGGGGGGGAGAGGCAGGGAGAGACAGCAGGCACACTTATCAAGTGGCTTGGACCGTAGCCGATTTGAAATATTACTAACCTTGCATTTTCAAATTTGATGCACAACAACCAAGATGCTAATACTTTCCTTAGTTTAGAAAAAAAAATCCTTTCACCCATCTCTTCTAGCCGAAGATTAGGAGAGAAGCTTTAAGAAGATTTAAAAAAAAAAAAAAATCAACTTCTGAGCAGCGGAAAAAATGGTTTGTGATTCAGGGGCTCCGGGCAATTCATCATGGAAATTGGGTTTCTTAGCCGACATCATGTGAATCCTTTCGGCCCTGTCAACTTTTTAATACATTACATTGAGAATGTAAATCGTGTTGGTGAGGGGGAAAGAAGAGGGGAGAAAAAAAAAAAAGAGAGAGAGAGGAAAAAAAGAGAGCTGCTTCATTTTGGGTTTAGAGGGGAGGCAGCTTGAGGCCTGTAATTCATATTAGCTAAATAATAACGCTAAAAAAACCCCTCTCTAAATATACAGATGTGTGTAGACACCTAGGGAGGGAGGGGGGAGGGAAGTGCAGGAGACAGCCCAAAATTGAAACCATTTTATCCTTTTGAAGGGTGAGTATTTGAGAGGGGTTTGTTATGCGTTTATTTTTATTTTTTCTTTCTTTCTTTCTTTCTTTCTTTATTTTATTTGGGTTTATTTTATCCCTTTCTCAGCTTGAGCTCGTTCCTCCATCAAAGGGAAGAGCAAAACAAGTGTTTCAGAGGTGGAAGAAGATGGAGGAGAGAGAAAAGGGAAGAACTGCAGCAGTGTCTGGGATCTTTTTGGAGTTTGGCTGGGTTTTTTTTTTTTTCTCACATGCTACATCCTGGTGATTTTGATTAACTCTTTAGTGGGAGGTGAAAGCTCCTGGTAATTTTTTGCCGTAGTAGAGGGTGTGAAAGCGAAGCTCTGGCCGGAGAGGAGCAGGTGGTGCCGTGAGATCTCCGAGGCTGGACTTTATGGATTCTAAAGCATGAACCTCTCGGTGCATTTAGTCCCTGGAAACATCCTTTGGGAGGTTCACTCTGAGCTTTATGCAGCATAAACTCCAGCACAGGGCTTAGCTGAGGGGGCTCACAGCTGCCTGGGAGGTGGGGAATCTTCACCAAGCACGTTCTCTTTATAGCTGGCGGCTTCTCCTGTGCCTTGAAATGCTCTTGGCATTAGAAAAGTGGGATTGATCACCGGGAAGAGGCAGGGAAAACATGTTATCTGACCCTGTGGGGGAAAACAACTTGATTTTTTTTTTCCCCCATTGGATGTTGTTCAGATGTATTTTATACCAGTCTTGACATAATTCGGGGTGGAAGGGACCTCTGTGGGGCTCTACATGGATGTCCTGCTCAGAGCTTGCTTCTGCATCCAAATCCTCTCTGCTCAAGGGCAACTCTGGGAGAAGATAGGGAAGGAGATGTCGAGAGGGATAAAAGGAAATAGGACAAAGAATGATTAGTGTCAACAAATTGTGAGCATCAACCTAATCATGTGAGAATCGAGTTGGGAAGAAGGCTCCTTAGAGAGGGGAAAAATGGCTGGAAGTGGGGCTTGGAGCTGGAGCACACTTAGGAAGATCAGGGAATCAAGCCTATTTGGGCTGCTGAGGACTTCTTGGGAAGCATCTGAAGAGATCAAATGACTCTGAGGGATGTTTCCCCCCTGGAATGCTGCTGTCAGTTTGGGCGGGTGGTGGGAAATAAGGACTGGGGCACAAGGGGCAAACTCCAAACTGCAGCAGCTCCTTACAAAGGGTTGTTAGTGGCTGTTTCTGGGTGTGTGTTAACCAGGGGAGTTCAACTCTTTCCAGCTGATCACATCCAACACTTCATCTGTCTCCCTTGATGTTTCAACCACAACAGGAAGGAGGGAGCACTTTCCACCTCTCCCATGGTTTAGCACTGGTGCCTTCCTTGCTTGGCGTCTGCGTAAGTCCTGAAATACTGATGTGAAACAATTTAACTCTACTGAAATAGTGTTGTAAAAACACATATAAACCCTGATTGCTTCTATTAGGGTTAATAACCTCAGTTTTATTCCTCTTTTGCCTGTGAGAATCAGGTACTTCTTCTCACTCCATGTTTGTAGGTCAGATTTGCAACACAAGTGGCAGCAAACAGTGATCCTTCTGTTTTCCTGGAGACATTTGCAGGTGAATTTGTGGATCCACACGTGTAGACTGTGCAGTTATGCAAATCGGGGGGGGGGGGGTGATGTTAATAATGCACAGGGAAGAGGCTGGGTGTTATTTTTATGCATAAGAATATTCCTGTGTGTGACTACTGAATTTCCAGTCGAGCAGCTGATGTCATCGATGTATTATTCAGTCTGATGCTGGTACAGCATTTCCAGAGGGGCTTTCTGGGCCTGGTGTCCTTCAGAAATAATTAATTTCCTATTTTCTCCTGCTCCCAGGCCTGTACTTCTTCACAGCTGCAGTTCTGCTCTTGGAAAAAAGCCTTGTTCCCATCTGGGCATCGCACCCGTGCCCAGAGCCTGATCCCGGCTGGCTGAGTCCTGCCAAGAGCCTGCTCTGCCCCACCTTAAGAAGGCTCAGGAAGGGTGAAAACAACACCCTGTGGGAGGAGACTCAAAAATATTGGAGTTGATTCATGTGATGGTGTCCAAGGACTTTTGAACTCACTTCCCTGGGAGGATGGGGAGGCCCTGGCACAGGTTGCCCAGAGAAGCTGTGGCTGCCCCTGGATCCCTGGAAGTGTCCAAGGCCAGGTTGGACAGGGCTTGGAGCAACCTGGGCTGGTGGAAGGTGTCCCTGCCCATGGCAGGGGGTGGAATGAGGTCCTTTCCAACCCAAAGCATTCTAGGATGGATATTTCATCGATGGGGTCACCTCTGAGGGTCTGAAGAAATGATTTTCAGCCTCTCTGTGGGTCAGAGGGGACCAATCTCAGTGAACAGGAAACCCTTTGGCAGCTTCAGGTTTGACCTGCAGGTGGTGAAGGATGTTTGGGCAACTCTCTGCTCAGCCTCAGACACATCTTCCCCTCATTCTGCACCGCTCTGGTGCCTCTGCCCCCAACATCAGTGACCTGCTGAGCATCTCCCTCCACAGTGACCTTTACATTCTCGCATGTGAAAAAGCTCATTCCCAGGTCACTGCCAGGAAAACTTCAGGCAGGTTACTTGTGGTTTTTTCCCCTCTCCAGTGCCTCAGTCCTCACCTGGCACTTGCTCAGGCCGTGGAAATGAGCTGTTGAGGCTGTCAGGGCTGTGCAGCACATAATGAAGAGCACACACGTCCATATATACATTTATCGTTGTGCTGCTGTGGTTCGGCTTAATTAGGACATCACTCAGGCAGCTGGGACTGAGCCCAAGCTGCAGAGTTGGTTTTTATTTGGGTTTTCTCCTTTCGGTTTTAGTCAGATTCCCAAGTGAACGAAACAAAAGGCTAATTGCTTTCGGATTTTAATTACCACTGCAATACCTGGGTTTATTGTCTGAGTTGTGTTTTATAGGTGGCGAAAGGACACTGCCAGCGAGTGACAGATTCCCAGTGACAACAGCACTGCTCAGGCCACAGGAATCCTTTGCAGCAGGATCCAAAGGGCACCACATGCTTTCATTTGCTAAACTCCTCATTTTTTCGTTGTGGAATGTAACTTCAAGGTTTGGCTGACTTTTAAACATGATATAATTAAGCTTGAAAATGTGTTCATAAAAAAAAAAAAAGAGACAAAAGTAGAAGTGCTTTATAATCCAGAGTGTTAAGTCTCTTCAAAATTCCTTGGATAGTTACACTGCTGCTTTATTTAGGGGTGACACAGCACATTCCGAATACTTAATCCCTAAGTGACTCTTGACTCACTCAGTTCCCAGCTGTTTGGTTCATATCTGGTTATCTTTAATGCCTTGATCCCTATATGTTTCTCTCTGCCTCCTCCTTTGCCAGGTGGGTTATTCCAAGGGTATAAAATGGGCAAATTGTCATTCTACATCATTTATTAATCCTAAAAATATTTTACATCATTTTTTTCCTATCCTTCTGTATTTCCTATCCTGAAAGAACAGTTGCAGGAGAAAAAAATAATTTTTTAAAATGCTCCTAAACTTTCTTTTTGACAGGTTGGGAACTCCAGATTTCTGTTTTCTTTAGTGGTCAAAGGGAATTGGAGCAACCAGATAATATATTCAAAGTGTATTTATTACAAATATCTCAATTTGGAAGTAATGTGAAGTCTTAAATAATTCCATATAACAAGTCTTGCACATCTGTAAATTGAGGAAAACAAGGAACCTCAGCTAATGGAGTTTGAGGTTTGTACTTCAGATTGAGAAGAAATAAGAAGTGAATTCATAGTTAAATGAACCATCAATTCCTGACAGACCTTGGGCAGGAGTGGAGGGTGAATTTGAGAGGAATTCTGATTTTTTTGAGCATGAGTGCAGGGAGTCTGTGGAAAGATAAAGCTGCTTCTGGGTTGAGACCCATAGGGAAGCTAATTATAATATTTTCAAGTGTTTAAGGGTTACCTTTAGGGAATTCAGAAAAAGGGTCATACAGGTTTGAAGCAGGGAGTTGCTTTTGGCACAAAACTCAATTAAAGACTTGCAGACCACTTCCCTTAGAAATCAACATGGAACACTCAAAATTCCACTGTGTTTCTTTGGAGATCCTTTGCTGAAGGTGGACAAGCCCAATGATTCATGGAATCACAGACTGGTTTGGGTTGGAAGGGACCTGGAATATCACCCAGTGCCAACCCTGCCATGGGTAGGGACACCTCCCACTAGCCCAGGTTGCTCCAAGCCCCATCCAACCTGGCCTTGGACACTTCCAGGGATGGGGCAGCCACAGCTTCTCTGGGCAACCTGTGCCAGGGCCTCCCCACCCTCACAGGGAAGGATTCCTTCCCAATATCCCATCCAACCCTGCCCTCTGGCAGTTTGAAGCCATTCCCCCTTGTTCTGTCATTCCAGACCCCTGGAAATAGTCTCTCTCCATCTTTCTTTCAGGCTCCTTCAGGTCCTGCAAGGCCACAATGAGGTCACTCCAGAGCCTTCTCTTCTCCAGGCTGAACAATCCCAACTCTCCAGCCTTTCACCTGGTTTTATTTCAAGACTGGCAATGAGGGGACACTCAGGCACCTTGAAATAATTGTGTTTGCTCCCACCCTGGTGCAGATCCACAGATCCAGATCTGGTGCTGTGCTGCCTCAGTGGATGACTTTGACAGAGTCCATAGAAATCTTTGTTGCCTTTTCTGTGGTTGTCCCAGAAAATGGGACAAACTTTTGCTTGTCTCAGTCTCCTGGTTTTAGGCCAGAAGGACCAAGCCTGACCCCAGGCTCTCTGCTAACTCTGTGCATTTAAGGGCAGAAAACAAGATGTATGGGATGACATCGAGCCTTTCCTCTCTGCAGGAGCCAAAGTGAGACTTGGTGGCAGGAGGAGAGGGAATGGCCTCAGGCTGTGCCAGGGGAGGCTCAGGTGGGACATCAGGAGGAATTTCTGCCTGGAAAGGGCTGTCAGGCCTTGGCAGGGGCTGCCCAGGGAGGTTTGGAGTCCCCATCCCTGGAGGTGTCCAAGGAAGGCCTGGCTGTGGCACTGAGTGCTCTGGGCTGGGGACAAGGTGGGGATGGGGCACAGGGGGGACTGGATGGTCTTGGAGGTCTTTTCCAACCTTAACAATTCTGGGATTGTGGTGGGGAAATGGACTCTGCAGATGTGGGCAGTTGTGTCCTGCTGGTTTTGTTTCCTTCTGTTGAAACTCTCCATATACCAGCCCATTAAGATTGGGTGGGATTTATAATTAGTGCTTAATTTTTATACCATGGACATGACCCGAAGGCTGTGTTTGGTCTTGGCTCTGCTGTGACAGGAGTGGGATGTGTCTCTTCTCCCACCCCTCTGTCCCTGAGAGCCCCTCTCACCTCTCCCAGTGCCCCCCAGCAGTGATGGTGTGTCCTGGCAGTGAACCATTCCCAAATTCCTAAACAATGCTGTGAGTAACACGAGGTGAAGTTTATTCCTTTGGGAAAAGGGCTCTTTTTATAACCTCTGTCGCTGGATTCTCTGACCAAATGTGAGAGCTGGCATGATTTGTGTCAAGAGGATGAACTTTGAGACTAAAACACGTGATGACCCTTGAGATGAAGAGTCTTGGATAAGTGGGGATGATGGAGTGGGATGTTCTGGAGCTTTGTGATAAACCAAGAGGGAAAACCAGGCAGCTCTCTGTGAATGTTAGTGCTGTGCAAGTAAATCACATGAAAACACAGAGCAGAATTTCAGGGTTTAAGGATAAAATGAAACACCAATTATTTTTAATGTGTTAGGAGAACAATGTTGAGAAGTTGTTTTTTTGTTGAGGATTTAACTCACCAAAGATGGAGCTTTTTCTGAGGCAGAATTAGAATAAATTTTGAACTGTTGAAAACTTCACTAAAACAAGTTTTTCAGCTTTCAACAGTTGCAGTGAAGGTTAAAAAGATGTAAGTTTTATTTGACAAGGCAAAGACAGACTTTTTGCTATGAAGAGAGAGTTAATACATTTATAGTGTTCTTATACTTGCTGGTAGGAGCCAGTGAGACCTCTTGCTTGTACAACCATCTTGGTTGGTCTAATAAAAATTATATCTCAAGGCTTTTCTTACTGAATAGTAGGAATTTTTAACTGAATAGTAGGAATTTTTAACCGAAAGGAAACGTTGCTGTGGGGAAAAAAGTCTCCCCTAAAAACCACTCGGTGAAATCATAACTTTTAATTAAGAGAAAGAAAAAATATATTTGAATGGGAAGGATGGGATTTGTTGGGTAGTTGCTGTGGACTTTTCCAGCTGAAGAGAAAAAATGTGGTTAATTCATAGAATTAATCTGGGCCATTATGAACTGGTCAAACTTATTAATTGATCCAAAATGCCACAAATCAAACAATATACTTTGCAATGCCATTGGAAATATCCTGGTTGAGAGATGTCCCTGTTCCATTTTAAACTGTGTGTGTGACACGAGTGGGTTGTAATCCCTGGGAGTGTGAACACCCTGGGTCCCTTATCTGGATTTCAGCCTTGGTCACCAGCCAGGAGAAGATAATACATTCAGTCAGACTCTTCCAACACCAGTTCTATACTCACTGTGCCTCAACCTGGCTTGGAGACAAGTGTTTGAAGATATTTTTCTAAAATTGAAGGGGTTTCCTGCATTGGGGGTGAATCCTGCTGAAGATAATAAAGCTGATTTCACTTTCTAACCTTAATCCATAGGTCTCTTCCCGGCAGCTGGAGCATCCAGGAGCTGGCAGGAGGAACTCTTGGCTGTGCCAAAAAAAGCACAATGTGTGAAAGGTGGTAAGACTGAGGCATCTCTACATGACAACAACTTGGTAGTACTTTCTTTACAATTCTTTCATTCCCATTTTCCCCTCGCTCGTCTCCTCTTTTATATTTATTTCGCTTTTCCTCTTCCTGCTTCTCTTTTCCATTCTTGTCTTCCCTTCCCTCTATTCTCTCTTGCATGTATCAGCCTTTCCTGCCACAAATCAACCCTATTAGGAACACCAAAGGGATTCTTACCAATGGCCTCCCTTTGTGAACTCTCTGCTTTTTTTTCCCTTTTTAATCTGCAGTGTTCCACATTATATTGCCATTGATTTAATAGACCACCATGAATTTTACTGCCTGTCAAACAACAGCACAATTATTTTGAGTTCTATTGTGGCAGAGCTTGACACCCAGCTCTGGATCACTTTACACTTTTCACCCTTGCTAGAGTGCACTTGAAAATCCAGGATAGCATTGTGTGGGATTGCAGGATGGCATTTTGGGGCATTGTTTTCATCTGGGCATTTGGGGGATGGAACGAATTGGCAGTCGATGCACAAGGACTCCCACCTCCTGGAGTCTGGAAATGTCATGTGGAATGTGGAAGCTGTTACAGGGTGTTAAAAACCCAAACCAATTCCCTTCTTCCCTCCTGCTGCTCCCAGCTCTGGATAAATGAGGTGGGAAGGACACTCATCCTTCCTGTTGGTTCCTTGTTTGTGGGCTGATCCCAAAAGCTCCCCAAGCAGGGTGTTGAGTCCTCTCTTGCTGGGCTTTGACAGGATGCTCTGTGCTGACCAGCAGAGCCCTGGTCCATGTGCCTGGAGGGATGTTCCCCCTGGGGAGGCAAAAACTGTCGAGTAGTTTGAGAGCTGATGTTGGCACTCACCAGCGTGCAGCCGATTTCTTACATGGAACAATGAGTGGATTACAGCTGTATTAAAATAAAGGAAGGATTGGCTAATTCAGGATGAATCAGCCCTTTGTATCCCTGGTTAAAGAGCTCTTCTATCATCTCTCATGCCCAGGATGAATTGGTTTTCAGATGACAGGGATAACAGGTTGAGCCCATGTTGTTTCAGGGGCTGCACATGTGCAGAAAACCCCTAGTTCTGCTGTACTTAATGAATAGTTTTAGGAATAGAAACAGGTTCCTTGGTGGAAAGTGTGCACTCACTTAGAATTAAATGATTTGCCCAAGATTTGCTCACTGAGTGAGTCTGAGTTGGGTCTGGGACCTTTCTCCAGTGTCATCCAGTTTTTTCCAAGCATTTTCCTTAAAATGTTTTTCTCTCCCTGCTGAACTTGGTCCTTTCCGCAGTGAAATGTTCTCCTGGAGCTCTGGGACAGGTGGGTTTGGCTTGTGAGTGAGTACAAAAAGCTGTTTTGATTATCCAGACTGGTTATGGGCTTTTCCTTTTATGGACCTTCCTCTTTTCCAGGAGAGCTCCTGGTTGCATTGAGGGTGTAATAATGTGTGGGGATGCTCATCCTTCCCAATCCCTGAGTTAGGGCTTTGGGAGAGGTTTGTTCCACCTGCTCTCTGCAGAGTGAGCCCCATTCACCCAAAAAGAGCTGCTGGCCCCTGGCTGTGAGTCAAGAGCTCCCTCTGGGCTCCTCAAACCTTCCCCTTTCAACCCAACCCACTTTTACTTTAGGCTGAGAAAAAAGGCTTAATTCCCTGGGATAAGGAATACAATGATCCATAACAACTAGGGAGGAGAGAGAAAATGCTCCTGTATCCCCTTGGCCTTGCAGTAGAGAAGGTTTCTTGCCCCTTTCAGGAAGGTGGTGGTTGGAACACACACCTTGCTGCTCTCCATCACACACGGGGCTCAGATTTGTCCTGTGGGGGCCAAAATTTGTCCCGGTTTTGGCTCAGGGTGGGAAATCCATGGGCAACATTAATCCCCCAGGGAAGTTAGGTGCAGGATGCTCTGCAGTGTCTATGCTGAGAAGCAGGCAGAGCAGGTAGATCTCTGGGCTTTTTGGCCTCTGCAGAACTGGGATTGAGCCCAGGTCCCAAAAATTTGAAGTTTAAAAAGTCCAGCACCCTCCTCCCCCAGCATTGTGACAAATATGCCTTGTGACCTGTTTTGGAGATCCCAGTCAGGCAGAATAATTAGGTGGCAACCCAATTTATTGCCTGCAGCCCTATAAAGCTCAGGGAGTGCTCTTTCAGCCCTCAGCTGGTATTTAATCAACGCATCATAACTTTTATTAAGCTAAAACTCAGTGCTTCTGAGATACTAAATTTAGAGTGTGCCTGGAAACCAGGACCGTTTTTGGTTTGATTTACATATCCCAGCATCATGCAAAATGGGGATAGGATGACAAGGAGCCTGGATTAGAGGCTTGGGGTGCTTCAGGGAGTTTTGTCCTGCTGTGAGATCTCTGGGACATCACCAGGCACAGGATGGTGGGAAGCAGGTCCTTCCAGAGGTGTCTTCTGCAGCACTGGCCCACAGGCAGGGAAAAATGCTTTAACTTTGCCAAATGTTAGAGACTGGCTTAAAATGCTAAAAGCAATATTTAAACCCCATGGAAATTCTAAAACAAAGGTGTTATTAAAGAGGAATTAAGGACAAAAGAGTTGCTAATATCTTCAAGAAAAGGGAGAATTAAGAATGTTTGGGTTTTAAATAGTATTAGAATATTAGCTGAAGCCCAGAAATGAGGTTTATCTGTAAAACATTGTATCTGAGAAGGATTCAATTCATAGATGAGATAATAACTTGATTTCAGGCATCTTGTAACACGTTGCCTTTTGCATCCTGGAGCTGGGAGGTCAGGGTGGTGTTTGTTGGGATAAATTACAAGATAAAAAGGTAAACCACCAAGATGGCAAGAAACAGGACTAGAAAACAACATAGATACCTTTTGGAAAGGTATTTCCAAAGTGAGAATAGGAAACTTCCAAAAGGAAAAGTGCTCCATTTTGAATAGAGAATGGCTAAACAGGTTAAGCTGGTTTCTAAACCATGGAAGGCATAGAGGAACTATTTTCAAATTTCAAAATATAATGATTTTTAAAATACAGTTTTTCCTCCTCACTATGTCCTGGCCATGAGTTTGTTAGGAATGTTTTTTCAGTTAAATGAAAGAAAGGCTTTCTTCCTCTCTGCTTTTTTTCCCCTTAACACTCATGTAGTGATAAAATTAGGAACTTCAGCAGGAGAGAGTTGCCTTCTAGGCTTGTCTGGAGGCTGCTGGCCTGAAACACAGGTGTGGCCCTTGGCCACAGTTTAGTTTCTAAGGCCCAAGGACAGTGGCTGTTGGTCCCAGAGTGTTGCCATGGCCAGCAGGCCAAGAGAAGGGATATTTCTCTATTGCCAACCCAGAGCAAGACCAGTGGAGACCAACGAGATGGTGATGGGGCTGGAGCCCCACCAGCCTGGCCCTGGGACAGGGGTCAGAGAGCTGGGAGGAGCTGAAGCTTTGGAGATATTCACTACCAGGTTCTTTGAGGTTCATAGGATCCCAGAATGGGTTGGGTTGAAAGGGACCTTAAAGATCATCTCATTCCACCCCCTGCCATGGGCAGGGACACCTCCCACTAGCCCAGGTTGCTCCAAGCCCTGTCCAACCTGGCCTTGGACACTTCCAGGGATGAGGCAACCACAGCTTCCCTGGGCAACCTGTGCCAGGGCCTCCCCACCCTCACAGGGAAGGATTCCTGCCTGATATCCAGTCTAACCCTGCCCTCCTTCAGGTTCCTCTGGATGGCCAGAGCTCCACATGCCCTCCCTGACCCACACTGGGCTGCAGGTCACTGGTGCTGGGGCAAGGGGAGGCTCAGTCAAAGCCTGGCCCAGAGCCATCGAGCTCCATGGGACTGGCTTCCCATGTTTGGTGCTCCAGGAATCTGGAGACACCTGGCAGCTGGAAAAGCTGTGAGGAGCCAGCCAGAGGCTGTTCCAGCTCTGGGCACAGCTCTGTGCCAGAGCCCTTCAGTGGCAGAACAGTTGTCACGTGCAGATCACAGCTAAGTTTGGGTGGGGCTGTTGAATTCTGTGGATGTGAGGACGATTTTTTGCCTCTGGAGCTGCCTGGCTCCACTGGAAAACTGTGGAGCAGGGAGAGACTGACTTGTTTCTCTTCTCTGTATCCATTGCAGACGACACAAACATACAAGAGACTCACTGGTTGTCCCAGGGGCCTAAGCCATCATTTATATATAAAATTAAGGTATAGTTTCCCTCTGCCTGGGGGAGGTTGGAGATGGAAGGAAACCAAAGCAGCCCTGAGGCTCATCTTGGGCAGAAGATCCATCCCTGGAGGCCAACAGGCAGTGTAAGGTCATCTCTGCATCCCATGGCTCTTGTAGGTGCTTGGAAGTCTTTCCTGATGAGTACCACTGGCAAAAGCTCTTGTCATTACATATATTCTTTAGCATGTGGATGATTCCTAAACTGAGCCATAATTATTGGTGGAGCTGGCAGTGGGGCCCATAATTCAGGTTGCCAAACATTTCCCATTAAAAGATGCTCTTTTCCAACGCTAAATCCCTGCCAGCATGGAACTGTTCAGGCTGAGATTTTCAGTTGCAGGCTGTTGGCTCGGGCTGGCCTTTGTGTATATGAATATGTGTGTGTGTGTGAGAAAGCAGGAGGAAGATATAGTTTAGCCAGATCCAGGGAAAAGGCATTGTTTTATAGTTATATGAGGGGAAAAAAATCCAACACCCACGTTGTTGAGAAGTTCTGGCTCTTTCATGCTTTATTTTCCCAGGGACTTGAAATTTGGATTTGGGACAAATGTGAGTGGTTTTTTTTCCTCCTTCAACCTCTCTGGTTTTGGTCAAGTCAGATGGCTCTGCAGATCTGCTGTCAACATGAGAAGAGGAGAAGGTTTGCCCTGAAGTTTGTCTGGAGCTTGTGCAGCCCAGGGTTCCAGGCAGGAAGGAGGGATTCCTCCTTCCCAGAGCATGGCAGCGCCTGTTCTGTGGTTTGGCTCTGGAATAACAAGAATTCAGAGCGGATTTCCTGCACCCAAAGTGTTTCCCCAGCTGGCTCACAGGATAGGGAGGCAAACACACACACACTGATTGTGTGGGATAAGGGATTTCTGGGCAGAGGTAGGAGATGGATGGGGAAAGGGTGTCTGTCTGTTCAGCGTGGTGAGTAAATCCTTGGAAGGTCTCACAGCTCCCACTCTGCTCACCCAGATGGGTTGCAGAGCCCTGAGTGCCCACATCTCCTCCCCTGAGATCAGAGGTGGGCTAAGGTGAGTCCTGAGAGCAGGAACTACTTTTGGGAACCATCGTTAGAAGCATCACTTTTACCCCATTTCCAAGGCTGGAAAATCTTCCCTCTGAATCTTCTCCCCAAAGCACAACAAGTCCTGTGAAATTTGCTGAGTTGTTTTGGCTGTAGTGTCAAAAGTTGTTCCCAGCTAGAACCCCTTGTTTAGGTGTTTTGTTTGGTTCAGCTCTGCAAACAAAGCCTCCAATGGAAAGATTTGGTTTTCAGGCAGTGCAGGGCTTCAACATGGAGCAGGAAGAGAGGCCACCTGTGATGCAAACTCAGGAGAAGGTTGAGGAGCTGCTGATGGAAGAACCAGTGTGGTGTGCCCTGGTGAGGCAAAGATCCTCTGCAAAGCACTGTTTGAATCTAAGTGGGGAGCTTCAGGTGTGTGAAGAGGGAAAATGAAATGAAGTCTTATGAGCATTCCTAATTCTTTGGAGCATTAATTTGTCTAGTCCTCACCTCGTTGTGTGGAATCCTACCTAGACCACTGTCTATCCATATGGAGGTTTATGCTGGTAGGTAATTGTAGGATGCTGCAGTTTCTTGATCTCTGGAATGGTCAAGTACAGGGTTTCAATGTGTGTGGGTTTGGAACTCCCTTGGCTTCAGCACAATTACTCTGTTTTACATCAACTTAAGATTCTCCCCCTCTATTCTGCCCTCATGAGACCCCACCTGCAGTATTGTGTCCAGCTCTGGGGTCCTCAGCACTGGAAGGCCATGGAGCTGCTGGAGAGAGCCCAGAGGAGGCCACAGAGATGCTCCAAGGGCTGGAGCCCCTCTGCCCTGGGAACAGGCTGGGGGGGTTCACCTGGAGAAGGATCCAGGGAGACCTGAGAGCCCCTTCCAGAGTCTAAAGGGGCTCCAGGAGAGCTGAAGAGAGATTTTGGACAAGGGCCTGGAGGGACAGGACACAGGGAATGGCTTCCCACTACCAGAGGGCAGGGTTAGATGGGATGTTGGGAAGGAATTCCTGGCTGGGAGGGTGGGGAGGCCCTGGCATAGGTTGCCCAGAGAAGCTGTGGCTGCCCCTGGATCCCTGGAAGTGTTCAAGACCAGGTGGGATGGGGCTTGGAGCAACCTTGGCTAGTGGAAGGTGTCCCTGCCCATGGTAGAGGTGGAATGAGATGACATTTAAGGTCCCTTCCAACCCAAACATTCTGGAATTTCATTCCATGAACTTCTTCCCTTCTCCTCCACTTGACAAATTTTTCCTCCTTCATCTTCAAAAGCAACTTCACTTTTCTAGAGGAACCTCAGAGATGAATAATGTGCAGCTTAACCTGGTGCCTGACCTAGGGTGGCATTTCTTTGAACAGCCTGGCAGGTTACTGAGCTTGCTGATGGGGGAAGAAGCAGTAGAAGACAGATATTTATTTTGATAATCTCTGTCATTTAAAGAAGTTGGGCTTTAAATTATTTTTATTACTTTGAAACTCTCTTATTTATTTACTTTG